>NC_060120.1:1087345170-1088610754 GCF_021461395.2 Schistocerca americana | reverse complement strand
GGCTTTTGTATTAAATTCGGATGCAATGTGTGTATTTTCATCGTCAATAAGAAGGCCCAAGGGATACAGTAATCCTGAAGTGAAGCATCGGAATCTAAAACTGGACTCACAGGAGACGTTCAAATCATTGATAGTGAGAGTGTCAGTCCTCTTGTACTTAAGTCGGCATTGTGCCTTTTGTATTAAATTCGGATGCAATTTCTGTGTTTCATCGTCAATAAGAAGATACATGGGACACAGTAAACCTGAAGTGAAGCATCGGAATCTAAAACTGGACTCACAAGAGAGGTTCAAATCATAGAAAGTGAGAGTGTCAGTCCTCTTGTACTTAAGTCGGCATTGTGGCGTTTGTATTAAATTCGGATGCAATTTTTGTGTTTCATCGTCAATAAGAAGGTCCAATTGATACAGTAAACCTGAAGTGAAGCATCGGAGTCTAAAACTGGACTCTCAGGAGAGGTTCAAATCATAGAAAGTTAGAGTGTCATTCCTCATGTACTTAAGTCGGCATTGTGCCTTTTATATTAAATTCGGATGCAATTTCTGTGTTTCATCGATAATAAGAAGGTCCAAGGGATACAGTAAACCTGAAGTGAAGCATCGGAATCTAAAACTGGACTCACAGGAGAGGTTCATATCATAGAAAGTTAGAGTGTCAGTCCTCTTGTACTTAAATTGGCATTGTGCCTTTTATATAAAATTTAGATGCAATTTCTGTGCTTCATCGTCATTAGGAAGGTCCAAGGGATACAGTAAACCTCAACTGAAGCATCGGAATCTAAAACTGGACTCACAGGAGAAGTTCAAATCATAAAAAGTTAGAGTGTCATTCCTCTTGTACTTAGGTCGGCTTTGTGCCTTTTGTATTAAATTCGGATGCAATTTCTGTGTTTCATCGTCAATAAGAAAGTCCCATTGATACAGTAAACCTGAAGTGAAGCATCTGAGTCTAAAACTGGACTCACAGGACAGGTGCAAATCATAGAAAGTTAGAGTGTCAGTCCTCTTGTACTTAAGTCGTTATTGTGCCTTTTCAATTTAAGTCCGATGCAATTTCTGTGTTTCATCGTCAATAAGAAGTTCCAAGGTATACAAGTAAACCTGAAGTGAAGCATCGGAATCTAAAACTGGACTCACAGGAGAGGTTCAAATCATAGAAAGTTCGAGTGTCAGTCCTCTTGTCCTTAAGTCGGCATTGTGCCTTTTGTATTAAGTTCGGATGTAATTTCTGTGTTTCATCGTCAATAAGAAGGTCCAAGACATACAATAAACCTGAAGTGAAGCATTGGAATCTAAAACTGGACTCACAGGAGAGGTTCCAATCATAGAAGGTGAAAGTGTCAGTCCTCTTGTACTTAAGTCGGCATTGTGCCTTTTGTATTAAATTCGGATGCAATTTCTGTGTTTCATCATCAATAAGAAGGTGCAAGGGATACAGTAAACCTGAAGCGAAGCATCGGAATCTGAAACTGGACTCACAGGAGAGGTTCAAATCATAGAGAGCTAGAGTGTCAGTCCTCTTGTACTTAGGTCGGCATTGCGCCATTTGTATTAAATTCGGATGCAATTTCTTTGTTTCATCGTCAATAAGAACGTCCAAGGTATACAGTAAACCTGAAGTGAAGC
This sequence comes from Schistocerca americana, assembly GCF_021461395.2. Classification (NCBI taxonomy): domain Eukaryota; kingdom Metazoa; phylum Arthropoda; class Insecta; order Orthoptera; family Acrididae; genus Schistocerca; species Schistocerca americana. The sequence goes on along the minus strand of NC_060120.1, from coordinate 1,088,609,128 downwards.
ATCGGAATGTAAAACTGGACTCAAAGGAGAGGTTCAAATCATTGAAAGTTAGAGTGTCAGTCCTCTTGTACTTAAGTCGGCATTGCGGCTTTTGTATTAAATTCGGATGCAATTTCTGTGTTTCATCGTCAATAAGAAGGTCCAAGGGATACATTAAACCTGAAGTGAAGCATCGGAATCTAAAACTGGACTCACAGGAGAGGTTCAAATCATAGAAAGTTAGAGTGTCAGTCCTCTTGAACTTAGGTCGGCATTGTGCCTTTTGTATTATATTTGGACGCAATTTCTGTGTTTCATCGTCAATAAGAAGGTCCAATTGATACAGTAAACCTGAAGTGAAGCACCGGAATTTAAAACTGGACTCACAGGAGAGGTTCAAATCATAGAGTGTTAGAGTGTCAGTCCTCTTGTACTTAAGTCGGCATTGTGCCTTTTGTATTAAATTCGGATGCAATTTCTGTGTTTCATCGTCAATAAGAAGGTACAAGGGATACAGTAAACCTGAAGTGTAGCATCGGAATCTAAAACTGGACACACAAGAGAGGTTCAAATTATAGAAAGTGAGAATGTCAATCCTCTTGTACTAAAGTCGGCATTGTGGCTTTTGTATTAAATTCGGATGCAATTTCTGAGTTTCATCGTCAATAAGAAGGTCCAATTGATACAGTAAACCTGAAGTGAAGCATCGGAATCTAAAACTGGACTCACAGGAGAGGTTCAAATCATAGATAGTGAGAGTGTCAGTCCTCTTGTTCTTAAGTCGGCATTGTGCTTTTGTATTAAATTCGGATGCAATTTCTGTAATTCATCGTCAATAAGAAGGTCCAAGGGATACAGTAAACCTGAAATGAAGCATCGGAATCTAAAACTGGACTCACAGGAGAGGTTCAAATCATAGAAAGTTAGAGTGTCTGTCCTCTTGTACTTAAGCTCGCATTGTGCCTTTTGTATTAAGTTCGGATGTAAGTTCTGTGTTTCATCGTCAATAATAAGGTCCAAGGCACACAATAAACCTGAAGTGAAGCATCGGAATCTAAAACTGGACTCACAGGAGAGGTTCCAATCATAGAAAGTGAAAGTGCCAGTCCTCTTGTACTTAAGTCGGCATTGTGCCTTTTGTATTAAATTCGGATGCAATTTCTGTGTTTCATCGTCAATAAGAAGGTACAAGGGATACAGTAAACCTGAAGCGAAGCATCGGAATCTGAAACTGGACTCACAGGACAGGTTCAAATCATGGAAAGTTAGAGTGTCAGTCCTCTTGCACTTAGGTCGGCAATGTGCCTTTTGTATTGAATTCTGAAGCAATTTCTGTGTTTCATCGTCAATAAGAAGGTCCAAGGTATACAGTAAATCTGAAGTGAAGCATCGGAATGTAAAACTGGGCTCAAAGGAGAGGTTCAAATCATAGAAAGTTAGAGTGTCAGTCCTCTTGTACTTAAGTCGTCATTGTGGCTTTTGTATTAAATTCGGATGCAAATTCTGTGTTTCATCGTCAATAAGAAAATCCGAGATATACATTAAACCTGAAGTGAAGCACCGGAATCTAAAACTGGACTCACAGGAGCGGTTCAAATCATAGAAAGTGAGAGTGTCAGTCCTCTTGTACTTAAGTCAGCTTTGTGCCTTTTCTATTCAATTCGGATGCAATTTCTGTGTTTCATCGACAATAAAAAAGTCCAAGGGATACAGTAAACCTGAAGTGAAGCATCGGAATCTAAAACTGGACTCACAGGAGGGGTTCATATCGTAGAAAGTTAGAGTGTCAGTCCTCTTGTTCTTAAGTCGGCATTGTGCCTTTTATATAAAATTTGGATGCAATTTCTGTGTTTCATCGTCAATAGGAATGTCCAAGGGATACAGTAAGACTCAAGTGAAGCATCGGAATCTAAAACTTGACTCACAGGAGAGGTTCAAATCATAGAAAGTTAGAGTGTCAGTCCTCTTGTACTTAGATCGGCTTTGTGCCTTTTGTATTAAATTCGGATGCAATTTCTGTGTTTCATCGTCAATAAGAAGGTCCAAGGGATACATTAAACCTAAAGTGAAGCATCTGAATCTAAAACTGGACTCACAGGAGAGGTTTAAATCATAGAAAGTTAGAGTGTCAGTCCTCTTGTACTTTAGTCGGCTTTGTGCCTTTTGTATTAAATTCGGATGCAATTTCTGTGTTTCATCGTCAATAAGTAGGTACAAGGGATACAGTAAACCTGAAGTGAAGCATCGGAGTCTAAGACTCGACTCACAGGAGAGGTTCAAATCATAGAAAGTGAGAGTGTCAGTCCACTTGTACCTAAGTCGGCATTGTGCCTTTTGTATTAAATTCGGATGCAATTTCTGTGTTTCATCGTCAATAAGAAGGTCCAAGGTATACAGTAAACCTGAAGCGAAGCATCGGAATCTATAACTGGACTCACAGGAAAGGTTCAAATCATAGAAAGTTATAGTGTCAATCCTCTTGTACTTAAGTCGGCATTGTGCATTTTGAATTTAATTTCGATGCAATTTCTGGGTTTCATCGTCAATAAGAAGTTCCAAGGTATACGGTAAACCTGAAGTGAAGCATCAGAATCTAAGTTGGACTCACAGGAGAGGTTCAAATCATAGAAAAAGAGAGTGTCAGTCCTCTTGTACTTAAGACGGCATTGTGCCTTTTGTATTAAATTCGGATGCAATTTCTGTGTCTCATCATCAATAAGAAGGTCCAAGGTATACAGTAAACCTGAAGTGATGCATCGGAGTCTAAAACTGGACTCACTGGAGAGGTTCAAGTCATAGAAAGTTAGAGTGTCAGTCCTCTTGGACTTAAGTCGGCATTGTGCTTTTTGAATTTTATTCCGATGCAATGTCTGTGGTTCATCGTCAATAAGAAGTTCCAAGATATACAGTACAACTGAAGTGAAGCATCGTAATCTAAAACTGGACTCACAGGAGAGGTTCAAATCATTGAAAGTTAGAGTGTCAGTCCTCTTGTACTTAAGTCGGCATTGTGCCTTTTGTATTAAATTCGGATGCACTTTCTGTGTTTCATCGTCAATAAGATGGTCCAAGGTATACAGTAAACCTGAAGTGAAGCATCGGAATCTAAAACTGGACTCACAGGAAGGGTTCAAAGCATAGAAAGTGATAGTGTCAGCACTCTTGTACCTAAGTCGGCATTTTGCCTTTTGTATTAAATTCGGATGCAATTTCTGTGTTTCATCGTTAATAAGAAAGTCAAAGGTATACAGGAAACCTAAAGTGAAGCATCGGAATCTAAAACTGGACTCACAGGAGAGTTTCAAATCATAGAAAGTTAGAGTGTCAGTCCTCTTGTACTTAAGTCGGCATTGTGCCTTTTGTATTAAATTCGGATGCAATTTCTGTGTTTCATCGTCAATAAGAAGGTCAAAGGGATACAGTAAACCTGAAGTGAAGCATCGGAATCTAAAACTGGACTCACAGGAGAGATTCAAGCCATAGAAAGTGAGTGTGTCAGTCCTCCTGTACTGAAGTTGGCATTGTGCATTTTGTATTTAATTCGGATGCAATTTCTGTGTTTCATCGTCAGTAATAAGGTCCTCGGGATACAGTGAACCTGAAGTGAAGCATCGGAATCTAAAACTGGACTCACAGGAGAAATTCAAATCATAGAAAGTGAGAGTGTCAGTCCTCTTGTACTTGAGTCGGCATTGTGCCTTTTGTATCGAAATCGGATGTAATTTCTGTGTTTCATCGTCAATAAGAAGGCCCAAGGGATACAGTAAACCTGATGTGAAGCATCGGAATCTAAAACTGGACTCACAGGAGAGGTTCAAATCATAGAAAGTGAGAGTAGCAGTCCTCTTGTACTTAAGTCGGCATTGTGCCTTTTGTTTTAAATTCGGATGCAATTTCTGTGTTTCATCGTCAAGAAGAAGGTCCAAGGGATACTGTAATCCTGAAGTGAAGCATCGGAATCTAAAACTGGACTCACAGGAGAGGTTCAAATCATAGAAAGTTAGAGTGTCAGTCCTCTTGTACTTAAGTCGGCATTGTGCCTTTTGTATTAAATTCGGATGCAATTTCTTCGTTTCATCATCAATAAGAAGGTCCATGGTATACAGTAAACCTGAAGTGATGCTTCGGAGTCTAAAACTGGACTCACTGGAGAGGTTCAAATCACAGAAAGTTAGAGTGACAGTCCTCTTGGACATAAGTCGGCATTGTGCTTTTTGAATTTAATTCCGATGCATTGTCTGTGGTTCATCGTCAATAAGAAGTTCCAAGGTATACAGTACACCTGAAGTGAAGCATCGTAATCTAAAACTGGACTCACAGGAGAGGTTCAAATCATTGAAAGTTAGAGTGTCAGTCCTCTTGTACTTAAGTCGGCATTGTGAATTTTGTATTAAATTCGGATGCAATTTCTGTGTTTCATTGTCAATAAGATGGTCCAAGGTATACAGTAAACCTTAAGTGAAGCATCGGAATCTAAAACTGGACTCATAGGAAAGGTTCAAAGCATAGAAAGTGATAGTGTCAGTCCTCTTGTGCCTAAGTCGGCATTTTGCCTTTTGTATTAAATTCGGATGCAATTTCTGTGTTTCATCGTTAATAAGAAGGTCAAAGGTATACAGGAAACCTAAAGTAAAGCATCGGAATCTAAAACTGGACTCACAGGAGAGGTTCAAATCGTAGAAAGTTAGAGTGTCAGTCCTCTTGTACTTAAGTCGGCATTGTGCCTTTTGTATTAAATTCGGATGCAATTTCTGTGTTTCATCGTCAATAAGAAGGTCAAAGGGATACAGTAAACCTGAAGAGAAGCATCGGAATCTAAAACTGGACTCACAGGAGAGGTTCAAATCATAGAAAGTGAGAGTGTCAGTCTTCCTGTACTGAAGTCGGCATTGTGCATTTTGTATTTAATTCGGATGCAATTTCTGTGTATCATCGTCAATAATAAGGTCCACGGGATACAGTGAACCTGAAGTGAAGCATCGGAATCTAAAACTGGACTCACAGGAGAGGTTCAAATCATCGAAAGTGAGAGTGTCAGTCCTCTTGTACTTGAGTCGGCATTGTGCCTTTTGTATTGAATTCGGATGCAATTTCTGTGTTTCATCGTCAATAAGAAGGCCCAAGGGATACAGTAAACCTGATGTGAAGCATTGGAATCTAAAACTGGACTCACAGGACAGGTTCAAATCATAGAAAGTGTGAGTGTCAGTCCTCTTGTACTTAATTAGGCATTGTGCCTTTTGTTTTAAATTCGGATGCAATTTCTGTGTTTCATCGTCAAGAAGAAGGTCCAAGGGATACTGTAATCCTGAAGTGAAGCATCGGAATCTAAAACTGGACTCACAGGAGAGGTTCTAATCATAGAAAGTTAGAGTGTCAGTCCTCTTGTACTTAAGTCGGCATTGTGCCTTTTGTATTAAATTCGGATGCAATTTCTGTGTTTCATCGTCAATAAGATGGTACAAGGGACACAGTAAACCTGAAGTGAAGCATCAGAATCTAAAACTGGACTCACAGGAGAGGTTCAAATCATTGAAAGTGAGAGTGTCAGTCCTCTTGTACTTAAGTCGGCATTGAACCTTTATTGTTAAATTCGTATGCAATTTCTGTGTTTCGTCGTCAATAGGAAGGTCCAAGGGATACAGTAAATCTGAAGTGAAGCATCGGAGTCTAAGACTGGACTCACAGGAGAGGTTCAAATCATAGAAAGTGAGAGTGTCGGTCCTCTTTTACTTAAGTCGGCATTGTGCCTTTTGTATTAAATTCGGATGCAATTTCTGTGTTTCATCGTCAATAAGAAGGTCCAAGGGATACAGTAGACCTGAAGTGAAGCATCGGAATCTAAAACTTGACTCACAGGAGAGGTTCAAAGCATAGAAAGTGATAGTGTCTGTCCTCTTGTAACTAAGTCAGCATTTTGCCTTTTGTATTAAATTCGGATGCAATTTCTGTGTTTCATCGTTAATAAGAAGGTCAAAGGTATACAGGAGACCTGAAGTGAAGCATCGGAATCTAAAACTGGACTCACAGGAGAGGTTCAAATCATAGAAAGTTAGAGAGTCTGTCTTCTTGTACTAAAGTCGGCATTGTGCCTTTTGTATTAAATTCGGATGCAATTTCTGTGTTTCATCGTCAATAAGAAGGTCCAATTGATACAGTAAACCTGAAGTGAAGCATCGGAATCTAAAACTGGACTCACAGGAGAGGTTCAAATCATAGAAAGTGAGAGTGTCAGTCCTCCTGTACTGAAGTCGGCATTGTGCATTTTGTATTTAATTCGGATGCAATTTCTGTGTTTCATCGTCAATAATCAGGTCCAAGGGATACAATAAACGTGAAGTGAAGCATCGGAATCAAAAACTGGACTCACAGGAGAGGTTCAAATCGTGGAAAGTGAGAGTGTCAGTCCTCTTGTACTTGAGTCGGCATTGTGCCTTTTGAATTGAATTCGGATGCAATTTCTGTGTTTCATCGTCAATAAGAAGGCCCAAGGGATACAGTAAACCTGAAGTGAAGCATCGGAATCTAAAACTGGACTCACAGGAGAGGTTCAAATCATAGAAAGTTAGAGTGTCAGTCCTATTGTACTTAAGTCGGCATTGTGCCTTATGTATTAAATTGGGATGCAATTTCTGTGTTTCATCGTCAATAAGAAGGTCCAAAGGATACAGTAAACCTGAAGTGAAGCATCGGAATCTGAAACTGCACTCACAGGAGAGGTTCAAATCATAGAAAGTGAGAATGTCAGTCCTCTTGTTCTTAAGTCGGCATTGTGCTTTTGTATTAAATTCGGATGCAATCTCTGTGTTTCATCGTCAATAAGAAGGTCTACGGGATACAGTAAACCTGAAGAGAAGCATCGGAATCTAAAACTGGACTCACAGGAGAGCTTCAAATCATAGAAAGTTAGAGTGTCAGTCCTCTTGTACTTTAGTCGGCATTGTGCATTTTGTATTAAATTTAAATCCAATTTCTGTGTTTCATCGTCAATAAGAAGGTCCAAGGTATACAGTAAACCTGAAGTGAAGCATCGGAATCTAAAACTAGACTCACAAGAGAGGTTCATTTCATAGAAAGTTAGAGAGTCAGTCCTCTTGTACTTAAGTTGGCATTGTGCCTTTTGTATTAAATTCGGAAGCAATTTCTGTGTTTGATCGTCAATAAGAAGGTCCAAGGTATACAGAAAACCTGAAGTGAAGCATCGGAAACTAAAACTGGACCCAAAGGAAATGTTCAAATCATAGAAAGTTAGAGTGTCAGTCCTCTTGTACATAAGTCGGCATTGTCCCTTTTGAATTGAATTCCGATGCAATTTCTGTGTTTCATCGTCAATAAGAAGTTCCGAGGTATACAGCAAACCTGAAGTGAAGCATCGGAATCTAAAACTGGTCTCACAGGAGAGGATCAAATCATAGAAAGTTGGAGTGTCAGTCCTCTTGTACTTAAGTCGGCATTGTGCTGTTTGTATTAATTTCGGATACAATTTCTGTGTTTCATCGTCAATAAGAAAGTCCAAGGTATACAGTAAACCTGAAGTGTAGCATCGGAATCTATAACTGGACTCACAGGAGAGGTTCAAATCATTGAAAGTTAGTGTGTCAGTCCTCTTGTACTTAAGTCGGCATTGTGCCTTTTGTATTACATTCGGATGCAATTTCTGTGTTTCATCGTCAATAAGAAGGTCCAAGGTATACAGTAAACCTGAAGTGAAGCATCGGAATCTAAAACTGGACTCACAGGAGAGGTTCAAAGCATAGAAAGTGAGAGTGTCAGTCCTCTTGTACTTAAGTCGGCATTGTGCCTTTTGTATTAAATTCGGATGCGATTTCCGTGTTTCATCTTCAATAAGAAGGTCAAAGGGATACAGTAAACCTGAAGTGAAGCATCGGAATCTAAAAATGGACTCACAGGAGAGGTTCAAATCATAGAAAGTGAGAGTGTCAGTCCTCTTGGACTTAAGTCTGCATTGTGCTTTTTGAATTTTATTCCGATGCAATGTCTGTGGTTCATCGTCAATAAGAAGTACCAAGGTATACAGTACACCTGAAGTGAAGCATCGTAATCTAAAACTGGACTCACAGGAGAGGTTCAAATCATTGAAAGTTAGAGTGTCAGTCCTCTTGTACTTAAGTCGGCATTGTGCCTTTTGTATTAAATTCGGATGCAATTTCTGTGTTTCATCGTCAATAAGAAGGTCAAAGGGATACAGTAAACCTGAAGTGAAGCATCGGAATCTAAAACTGGACTCACAGGAGAGGTTCAAATCATAGAAAAAGAGAGTGTCAGTCTTCCTGTACTGAAGTCGGCATTGTGCATTCTGTATTTAATTCGGATGCAATTTCTGTGTTTCATCGTCAATAATAAGGTCCACGGGATACAGTGAGCTTGAAGTGAAGCATCGGAATCTAAAACTGGACTCACAGGAGAGGTTCAAATCATAGAAAGTTAGAGTGTCAGTCCTCTTGTACTTAAGTCATCATTGTGCCTTTTGAATTTAATTCGGATGCAATTTCTGTGTTTCATCGTCAATAAGAAGTTCCGAGGTATACAGTAAACCTGAAGTGAAGCATCGGAATTAAAAACTGGTCTCACAGGAGAGATTCAAATCATCGAAAGTTAGAGTGTCAGTCCCCTTGTACTTAAGTCGGCATTGAGCCTTTTGTATTAATTTCGAATGCAATTTCTGTGTTTCATCGTCAATAAGAAGGTTCAAGGTATACAGTAAACCTGAAGTGTAGCATCGGAATCTAAAACTGGACTCACAGGAGAGGTTCAAATCACAGAGAGTGAGAATGTCAGTCCTCTTGTACTTATGTCGCCATCGTGCCTTTTGTGTTAATTTCGGATGCAATTTCTGTGTTTCATCGTCAATAAGAAGGTCCAAGGGATACAGTAAACCTGAAGTGAAGGATCGGAATCTAAAACGAGACTCACAGGAGATGTTCAAATCATACAAAGTTTGAGTGGCAGTCCTCTGGTACTTAGGTCGGCATTGTGCATTTTCTATTAAAATCAGATGCAATTTCTGTGTTTCATCGTCAATTAGAAGGTCCAAGGTATACAGTAAACCTGACGTGAAGCACCGGAACCTAAACTGGACTCACAGGAGAGGTTCAAATCATAGAAAGTTAGAGTGTCAGTCCTCTTGTACTTAAGTCGGCATTGTGCCTTTTGTATTAATTTCGGATGCAATTTCTGTGTTTCATCATCAATAAGAACGTCCAAGGTATACAGTAAACCTGAAGTGAAGCATCGGAATCTAAAACTGGACTCACAGGAGAGGTTCAAATCATAGAAAGTGAGAGTGTCAGTCCTCTTGTACTTAAGTCGGCATTGTGCCTTTTGTATTAAATTCGGATGCAATTTCTGTGTTTCATCGTCAATAAAAAGGTCCAAGGGATGCAGTAAACCTGATGTGAGGCATCGGAATCTAAAACTCTACTCACAGGAGACGTTCAAAGCATAGAAAGTTAGAGTGTCACTCCTCTTGTACTGAAGTCGGCATTTTGCCATTTGTTTTAAATTCGGATGCAATTTCTGTGTTTCAACGTCAATAAGAAGGTCCAAGGGATACTGTAATCCAGAAGTGAAGCATCGGAATCTAAAACTGGACTCACAGGAGAGGTTCTAATCATAGAAACTTAGAGTGTCAGTCCTCTTGTACTTAAGTCGGCTTTGTGCCTTTTGAATTTAATTCCGATGCAATTTCTGTGTTTCATCGTCAATAAGAAGTTCCAAGGTATACAGTAAACCTGAAGTGAAGCATCGGAATCTAAAACTGGACTCACAGGAGAGGTTCAAATCATTGAAAGTTAGTGTGTCAGTCCTCTTGTACTTAAGTCGGCATTGTGCCTTTTGTATTACATTCGGATGCAATTTCTGTGTTTCATCGTCAATAAGAAGGTCCAAGGTATACAGTAAACCTGAAGTGAAGCATCGGAATCTAAAATTGGACTCACAGGAGAGGTTCAAAGCATAGAAAGTGAGAGTGTCAGTCCTCTTGTACTTAAGTCGGCATTGTGCCTTTTGTATTAAATTCGGATGCGATTTCCGTGTTTCATCTTCAATAAGAAGGTCAAAGGGATACAGTAAACCTGAAGTGAAGCATCGGAATCTAAAAATGGACTCACAGGAGAGGTTCAAATCATAGAAAGTGAGAGTGTCAGTCCTGTTGGACTTAAGTCTGCATTGTGCTTTTTGAATTTTATTCCGATGCAATGTCTGTGGTTCATCGTCAATAAGAAGTTCCAAGGTATTCAGTACACCTGAAGTGAAGCATCGTAATCTAAAACTGGACTCACAGGAGAGGTTCAAATCATTGAAAGTTAGAGTGTCAGTCCTCTTGTACTTAAGTCGGCTTTGTGCCTTTTGTATTAAATTCGGATGCAATTTCTGTGTTTCATCGTCAATAAGAAGGTCAAAGGGATACAGTAAACCTGAAGTGAAGCATCGGAATCTAAAACTGGACTCACAGGAGAGGTTCAAATCATAGAAAGTGAGAGTGTCAGTCTTCCTGTACTGAAGTCGGCATTGTGCATTTTGTATTTAATTCGGATGCAATTTCTGTGTTTCATCGTCAATAATAAGGTCCACGGGATACAGTGAACCTGAAGTGAAGCATCGGAATCTAAAACTGGACTCACAGGAGAGGTTCAAATCATAGAAAGTGAGAGTGTCAGTCCTCTTGTACTTGAGTCGGCATTGTGCCTTTTGTATTGAATTCGGATGCAATTTCTGTCTTTCATCGTCAATAAGAAGGCCCAAGGGATACAGTAAACCTGATGTGAAGCATTGGAATCTAAAACTGGACTCACAGGCGAGACTCAAATCATAGAAAGTGTGAGTGTCAGTCCTCTTGTACTTAAGTCGGCATTGTGCCTTTTGTTTTAAATTCGGATGCAATTTCTGTGTTTCATCGTCAAGAAGAAGGTCCAAGGGATACTGTAATCCTGAAGTGAAGCATCGGAATCTAAAACTGGACTCACAGGAGAGGTTCTAATCATAGAAAGTTAGAGTGTCAATCCTCTTGTACTTAAGTCGGCATTGTGCCTTTTGTATTAAATTCGGATGCAATTTGTGTGTTTCATCGTCAATAAGATGGTACAAGGGACACAGTAAACCTGAAGTGAAGCATCAGAATCTAAAACTGGACTCACAGGAGAGGTTCAAATCATTGAAAGTGAGAGTGTCAGTCCTCTTGTACTTAAGTCGGCATTGAACCTTTATTATTAAATTCGTATGCAATTTCTGTGTCTCGTCGTCAATGGGAAGGTCCAAGGGATACAGTAAATCTGAAGTGAAGCATCGGAGTCTAAGACTGGACTCACAGGAGAGGTTCAAATCATAGAAAGTGAGAGTGTCAGTCCTCTTGCACCTAAGTCGGCATTGTGCCTTTTGTATTAAATTCGGATGCAATTCCTGTGTTTCATCGTCAATAAGAAGTTCCAAGGTATACAGTAAACCTGAAGTGAAGCATCGGAATCTATAACTGGACTCACAGGAGAGGTTCAAATCATAGAAAGTTAGAGTGTCAGTCCTCTTGTACTTAAGTCGGCATTGTGCTTTTGTATTAAATTCGGATGCATTTTCCGTGTTTCATCGTCAATAAGAAGGTCCAACGGATACAGGAAACCTTAAGTGAAGCATCGGAATCTAATACTGGACTCACAGGAGAGGTTCAAATCATAGAAAGTGAGAGTGTCGGTCCTCTTTTACTTAAGTCGGCATTGTGCCTTTTGTATTAAATTCGGATGCAATTTCTGTGTTTCATCGTCAATAAGAAGGTCCAAGGGATACAGTAGACCTGAAGTGAAGCATCGGAATCTAAAACTTGACTCACAGGAGAGGTTCAAAGCATAGGAAGTGATAGTGTCTGTCCTCTTGTAACTAAGTCAGCATTTTGCCTTTTGTATTAAATTCGGATGCAATTTCTGTGTTTCATCGTTAATAAGAAGGTCAAAGTTATACAGGAGACCTGAAGTGAAGCATCGGAATCTAAAACTGGACTCACAGGAGAGGTTCAAATCATAGAAAGTTAGAGAGTCAGTCCTCTTGTACTTAAGTCGGCATTGTGCCTTTTGTATTAAATTCGGATGCAATTTCTGTGTTTCATCGTCAATAAGAAGGTCAAAGGGATACAGTAAACCTGAAGTGAAGCATCGGAATCTAAAACTGGACTCACAGGAGAGGTTCAAATCATAGAAAGTGAGAGTGTCAGTCCTCCTGTACTGAAGTCGGCATTGTGCATTTTGTATTTAATTCGGATGCAATTTCTGTGTTTCATCATCAATAATCAGGTCCAAGGGATACAGTAAACGTGAAGTGAAGCATCGGAATCAAAAACTGGACTCACAGGAGAGGTTCAAATCGTGGAAAGTGAGAGTGTCAGTCCTCTTGTACTTAAGTCGGCATTGTGCCTTTTGTATTAAATTCGGGTGCAATTTCTGTGTTTCATCGTCAATAAAAAGGTCCAAGGGATGCAGTAAACCTGATGTGAGGCATCGGAATCTAAAACTCTACTCACAGGAGACGTTCAAAGCATAGAAAGTTAGAGTGTCACTCCTCTTGTACTGAAGTCGGCATTTTGCCATTTGTTTTAAATTCGGATGCAATTTCTGTGTTTCAACGTCAATAAGAATGTCCAAGGGATACTGTAATCCAGAAGTGAAGCATCGGAATCTAAAACTGGACTCACAGGAGAGGTTCTAATCATAGAAACTTAGAGTGTCAGTCCTCATGTACTTAAGTCGGCATTGTGCCTTTTGTATTACATTCGGATGCAATTTCTGTGTTTCATCGTCAATAAGAAGGTCCAAGGTATACAGTAAACCTGAAGTGAAGCATCGGAATCTAAAACTGGACTCACAGGAGAGGTTCAAAGCATAGAAAGTGAGAGTGTCAGTCCTCTTGTACTTAAGTCGGCATTGTGCCTTTTGTATTAAATTCGGATGCGATTTCCGTGTTTCATCTTCAATAAGAAGGTCAAAGGGATACAGTAAACCTGAAGTGAAGCATCGGAATCTAAAAAAGGACTCACAGGAGAGGTTCAAATCATAGAAAGTGAGAGTGTCAGTCCTGTTGGACTTAAGTCTGCATTGTGCTTTTTGAATTTTATTCCGATGCAATGTCTGTGGTTCATCGTCAATAAGAAGTTCCAAGGTATACAGTACACCTGAAGTGAAGCATCGTAATCTAAAACTGGACTCACAGGAGAGGTTCAAATCATTGAAAGTTAGAGTTTCAGTCCTCTTGTACTTAAGTCGGCTTTGTGCCTTTTGTATTAAATTCGGATGCAATTTCTGTGTTTCATCGTCAATAAGAAGGTCAAAGGGATACAGTAAACCTGAAGTGAAGCATCGGAATCTAAAACTGGACTCACAGGAGAGGTTCAAATCATAGAAAGTGAGAGTGTCAGTCTTCCTGTACTGAAGTCGGCATTGTGCATTTTGTATTTAATTCGGATGCAATTTCTGTGTTTCATCGTCAATAATAAGGTCCACGGGATACAGTGAACCTGAAGTGAAGCATCGGAATCTAAAACTGGACTCACAGGAGAGGTTCAAATCATAGAAAGTGAGAGTGTCAGTCCTCTTGTACTTGAGTCGGCATTGTGCCTTTTGTATTGAATTCGGATGCAATTTCTGTCTTTCATCGTCAATAAGAAGGCCCAAGGGATACAGTAAACCTGATGTGAAGCATTGGAATCTAAAACTGGACTCACAGGAGAGGCTCAAATCATAGAAAGTGTGAGTGTCAGTCCTCTTGTACTTAAGTCGGCATTGTGCCTTTTGTTTTAAATTCGGATGCAATTTCTGTGTTTCATCGTCAAGAAGAAGGTCCAAGGGATACTGTAATCCTGAAGTGAAGCATCGGAATCTAAAACTGGACTCACAGGAGAGGTTCTAATCATAGAAAGTTAGAGTGTCAGTCCTCTTGTACTTAAGTCGGCATTGTGCCTTTTGTATTAAATTCGGATGCAATTTGTGTGTTTCATCGTCAATAAGATGGTACAAGGGACACAGTAAACCTGAAGTGAAGCATCAGAATCTAAAACTGGACTCACAGGAGAGGTTCAAATCATTGAAAGTGAGAGTGTCAGTCCTCTTGTGCTTAAGTCGGCATTGAACCTTTATTATTAAATTCGTATGCAATTTCTGTGTTTCGTCGTCAATGGGAAGGTCCAAGGGATACAGTAAATCTGAAGTGAAGCATCGGAGTCTAAGACTGGACTCACAGGAGAGGTTCAAATCATAGAAAGTGAGAGTGTCAGTCCTCTTGCACCTAAGTCGGCATTGTGCCTTTTGTATTAAATTCGGATGCAATTCCTGTGTTTCATCGTCAATAAGAAGATCCAAGGTATACAGTAAACCTGAAGTGAAGCATCGGAATCTATAACTGGACTCACAGGAGAGGTTCAAATCATAGAAAGTTAGAGTGTCAGTCCTCTTGTACTTAAGTCGGCATTGTGCCTTTTGTATTAAATTCGGAGTCATTTTCCGTGTTTCATCGTCAATAAGAAGGTCCAACGGATACAGGAAACCTTAAGTGAAGCATCGGAATCTAATACTGGACTCACAGGAGAGGTTCAAATCATAGAAAGTGAGAGTGTCGGTCCTCTTTTACTTAAGTCGGCATTGTGCCTTTTGTATTAAATTCGGATGCAATTTCTGTGTTTCATCGTCAATAAGAAGGTCCAAGGGATACAGTAGACCTGAAGTGAAGCATCGGAATCTAAAACTTGACTCACAGGAGAGGTTCAAAGCATAGGAAGTGATAGTGTCTGTCCTCTTGTAACTAAGTCAGCATTTTGCCTTTTGTATTAAATTCGGATGCAATTTCTGTGTTTCATCGTTAATAAGAAGGTCAAAGTTATACAGGAGACCTGAAGTGAAGCATCGGAATCTAAAACTGGACTCACAGGAGAGGTTCAAATCATAGAAAGTTAGAGAGTCAGTCCTCTTGTACTTAAGTCGGCATTGTGCCTTTTGTATTAAATTCGGATGCAATTTCTGTGTTTCATCGTCAATAAGAAGGTCAAAGGGATACAGTAAACCCGAAGTGAAGCATCGGAATCTAAAACTGGACTCACAGGAGAGGTTCAAATCATAGAAAGTGAGAGTGTCAGTCCTCCTGTACTGAAGTCGGCATTGTGCATTTTGTATTTAATTCGGACGCAATTTCTGTGTTTCATCATCAATAATCAGGTCCAAGGGATACAGTAAACGTGAAGTGAAGCATCGGAATCAAAAACTGGACTCACAGGAGAGGTTCAAATCGTGGAAAGTGAGAGTGTCAGTCCTCTTGTACTTGAGTCGGCATTGTGCCTTTTGAATTGAATTCGGATGCAATTTCTGTGTTTCATCGTCAATAAGAAGGCCCAAGGGATACAGTAAACCTGAAGTGAAGCATCGGAATCTAAAACTGGACTCACAGGAGAGGTTCAAATCATAGAAAGTTAGAGTGTCAGTCCTATTGTACTTAAGTCGGCATTGTGCCTTATGTATTAAATTGGGATGCAATTTCTGTGTTTCATCGTCAATCAGAAGGTCCAAAGGATACAGTAAACCTGAAGTGAAGCATCGGAATCTGAAACTGCACTCACAGGAGAGGTTCAAATCATAGAAAGTGAGAATGACAGTCCTCTTGTTCTTAAGTCGGCATTGTGCTTTTGTATTAAATTCGGATGCAATCTCTGTGTTTCATCGTCAATAAGAAGGTCTACGGGATACAGTAAACCTGAAGAGAAGCATCGGAATCTAAAACTGGACTCACAGGAGAGGATCAAATCATAGAAAGTTAGAGTGTCAGTCCTCTTGTACGTAAGTCGGCATCGTGCCTTTTGTATTAAATTCGGACGCAGTTTCTGTGTTTCATTGTCAATAAGAAGGTCCAAGGGATACAGTAAAGCTGAAGTGAAACATCGGAATCTAAAACTGGACTCACACAAGTGGTTCAAATCATAGAAAGTTAGAGTGTCAGTCCTCTTGTACTTAAGTCATCATTGTGCCTTTTGAATTTAATTCGGATGCAATTTCTGTGTTTCATCGTCAATAAGAAGTTCCGAGGTATACAGTAAACCTGAAGTAAAGCATCGGAATTAAAAACTGGTCTCACAGGAGAGATTCAAATCATCTAAAGTTAGAGTGTCAGTCCCCTTGTACTTAAGTCGGCATTGAGCCTTTTGTATTAATTTCGAATGCAATTTCTGTGTTTCATCGTCAATAGGAAGGTTGAAGGTATACAGTAAACCTGAAGTGTAGCATCGGAATCTAAAACTGGACTCACAGGAGAGGTTCAAATCACAGAGAGTGAGAGTGTCAGTCCTCTTGTACTTATGTCGCCATCGTGCCTTTTGTGTTAATTTCGGATGCAATTTCTGTGTTTCATCGTCAATAAGAAGGTCCAAGGGATACAGTAAACCTGAAGTGAAGGATCGGAATCCAAAACGAGACTCACAGGAGATGTTCAAATCATACAAAGTTAGAGTGGAAGTCCTCCTGTACTTAGGTCGGCATTGTGCATTTTCTATTAAAATCAGATGCAATTTCTGTGTTTCATCGTCAATTAGAAGGTCCAAGGTATACAGTAAACCTGACGTGAAGCACCGGAATCTAAAACTGGACTCACACTAGAGGTTCAAATCATTGAAAGTTAGAGTGTCAGTCCTCTTGTACTTAAGTCGGCATTGTGCCTTTTGTATTAATTTCGGATGCAATTTCTGTGTTTCATCGTCAATAAGAACGTCCAAGGTATACAGTAAACCTGAAGAGAAGCATCGGAATCTAAAACTGGACTCACAGGAGAGGTTCAAATCATAGAAAGTGAGAGTGTCAGTCCTCTTGTACTTAAGTCGGCATTGTGCCTTTTGTATTAAATTCGGATGCAATTTCTGTGTTTCATCGTCAATAAAAAGGTCCAAGGGATGCAGTAAACCTGATGTGAGGCATCGGAATCTAAAACTCTACTCACAGGAGACGTTCAAAGCACAGAAAGTTAGAGTGTCACTCCTCTTGTACTGAAGTCGGCATTTTGCCTTTTGTTTTAAATTCGGATGCAATTTCTGTGTTTCAACGTCAATAAGAAGGTCCAAGGGATACTGTAATCCAGACGTGAAGCATCGGAATCTATAACTGGACTCACAGGAGAGGTTCTAATCATAGAAACTTAGAGTGTCAGTCCTCATGTACTTAAGACGGCATTGTGCCTTTTGTATTAAATTCGGTTGCAATTTCTGTGTTTCATCGTCAATAAGAAATTCCAAGGTATACAGTAAACCTGAAGTGAAGCATCGGAATCTAAAACTGGACTCACATGAGAGGTTCAAATCATAGATATTTAGAGTGTCAGTCCTCTTGTACTTAAGTCGGCTTTGTGCCTTTTGAATTTAATTCCGATGCAATTTCTGTGTTTCATCGTCAATACGAAGTTCCAAGGTATACAGTAAACCTGAAGTGAAGCATCGGAATCTAAAACTGGACTCACAGGAGAGGTTCAAATCATTGAAAGTTAGTGTGTCAGTCCTCTTGTACTTAAGTCGGCATTGTGCTTTTTGTATTACATTCGGATGCAATTTCTGTGTTTCATCGTCAATACGAAGGTCCAAGGTATACAGTAAACCTGAAGTGAAGCATCGGAATCTAAAACTGGACTCACAGGAGAGGTTCAAAGCATAGAAAGTGAGAGTGTCAGTCCTCTTGAACTTAAGTCGGCATTGTGCCTTTTGTATTAAATTCGGATGCGATTTCCGTGTTTCATCTTCAATAAGAAGGTCAAAGGGATACAGTAAACCTGAAGTGAAGCATCGGAATCTAAAAATGGACTCACAGGAGAGGTTCAAATCATAGAAAGTGAGAGTGTCAGTCCTCTTGGACTTAAGTCTGCATTGTGCTTTTTGAATTTTATTCCGATGCAATGTCTGTGGTTCATCGTCAATAAGAAGTTCCAAGGTATACAGTACACCTGAAGTGAAGCATCGTAATCTAAAACTGGACTCACAGGAGAGGTTCAAATCATTGAAAGTTAGAGTGTCAGTCCTCTTGTACTTAAGTCGGCATTGTGCCTTTTGTATTAAATTCGGATGAAATTTCTGTGTTTCATCGTCAATAAGAAGGTCAAAGAGATACAGTAAACCTGAAGTGAAGCATCGGAATCTAAAACTGGACTCACAGGGGAGGTTCGAGTCATAGAAAGTGAGTGTGTCAGTCCTCCTGTACTGAAGTCGGCATTGTGCATTTTGTATTTAATTCGGATGCAATTTCTGTGTTTCATCGTCAATAATAAGGTCCACGGGATACAGTGAACCTGAAGTGAAGCATCGGAATCTAAAACTGGACTCACAGGAGAGGTTCAAATCATAGAAAGTGAGAGTGTCAGTCCTCTTATACTTGAGTCGGCATTGTGCCTTTTGTATCGAAATCGGATGCAATTTCTGTGTTTCATCGTCAATAAGAAGGCCCAAGGGATACAGTAAACCTGATGTGAAGCATCGGAATCTAAAACTGGACTCACAGGAGAGGTTCAAATCATAGAAAGTGACAGTGTCAGTCCTCTTGTACTTAAGTCGGCATTGTGCCTTTTGTTTTAAATTCGGATGCAATTTCTGTGTTTCATCGTCAATAAGAAGGTCCCAGGGATACTGTAATCCTGAAGTGAAGCATCGGAATCTAAAACTGGACTCACAGGAGAGGTTCAAATCATAGAAAGTTAGAGTGTCTGTCCTCTTGTACTTAAGTCGGCATTGTGCATTTTGAATTTAATTCCGATGCAATTTCTGTGTTTCATCGTCAATAAGGAGTTCCAAGGTATACGGTAAACCTGAAGTGAAGCATCAGAATCTAAGTTGGACTTACAGGAGAGGTTCAAATCATAGAAAGTGAGAGTGTCAGTCCTCTTGTACTTAAGCCGGCATTGTGCCTTTTGTATTAAATTCGGATGCAATTTCTGTGTTTCATCATCAATAGGAAGGTCCAAGGTATACAGTAAACCTGAAGTGATGCATCGGAGTCTAAAACTGGACTCACTGGAGAGGTTGAAATCACAGAAAGTTAGAGTGACAGTCCTCTTGGACTTAAGTCGGCATTGTGCTTTTTGAATTTAATTCCGATGCAATGTCTGTGGTTCATCGTCAATAAGAAGTTCCAAGGTATACAGAACACCTGAAGTGAAACATCGTAATCTAAAAGGGGACTCACAGGAGAGGTTCAAAGCATAGAAGTGATAGTGTCAGTCCTCTTGTACCTAAGTCGGCATTTTGCCTTTTGTATTAAATTCGGATGCAATTTCTGTGTTTCATCGTTAATAAGAAGGTCAAAGGTATACAGGAAACCTAAAGTGAAGCATCGGAATCTAAAACTGGACTCACAGGAGAAGTTCAAATCGTAGAAAGTTAGAGTGTCAGTCCTCATGTACTTAAGTCGGCATTGTGCCTTTTGTATTAAATTCGGATGCAATTTCTGTGTTTCATCGTCAATAAGAAGGTCAAAGGGATACAGTAAACCTGAAGTGAAGCATCGGAATCTAAAACTGGACTCACAGGAGAGGTTCAAATCATAGAAAGTGAGAGTGTCAGTCCTCCTGTACTGAAGTCGGCATTGTGCATTTTGTATATAATTCGGATGCAATTTCTGTGTTTCATCGTCAATAATAAGGTCCACGGGATACAGTGAACCTGAAGTGAAGCATCGGAATCTAAAACTGGACTCACAGCAGAGGTTCAAATCATAGAAAGTGAGAGTGTCAGTCATCTTGTACTTGAGTCGGCATTGTGCCTTTTGTATTGAATTCGGATGCAATTTCTGTGTTTCATCGTCAATAAGAAGGCCCAAGGGATACAGTAAACCTGATGTGAAGCATCGCAATCTAAAACTGGACTCACAGGAGAGGTTCAAATCATAGAAAGTGTGAGTCTCAGTCCTCTTGTACTTAAGTCGGCATTGTGCCTTTTGTTTTAAATTCGGATGCAATTTCTGTGTTTCAACGTCAATAAGAAGGTCCAAGGGATGCTGTAATCCTGAAGTGAAGCATCGGAATCTAAAACTGGACTCACACGAGAGGTTCTAATCAAAGAAAGTTAGAGTGTCAGTCCTCTTGTACTTAAGTCGGCATTGTGCCTTTTGTATTAAATTCGGATGCAATTTCTGTGTTTCATCGTCAATAAGATGGTACAAGGAACACAGTAAACCTGAAGTGAAGCATCAGAATCTAAAACTGGACTCACAGGAGAGGTTCAAATCATTGAAAGTGAGAGTGTCAGTCCTCTTGTACTTAAGTCGGCATTGTACCTTTTGTATTAAATTCGGATGCAATTTCTGTGTTTCATCGTCAATAAGAAGGTCCAAGGGATACAGTAAACCTGAAGTGAAGCATCGGAATCTAAGACTGGACGCACAGGAGAGGTTCAAATCGTAGAAAGTGAGAGTGTCAGTCCTCTTGTACTTAAGTCGGCATTTGGCCTTTTGTATTAAATTCGGATGCAATTTCTGTGTTTCATCGTCAATACGAAGGTCCAAGGTATACAGTAAACCTGACGTGAAGCACCGGAATCTAAAACTGGACTCACAGGAGAGGTTCAAATCATAGAAAGTGAGAGTGTCAGTCCTCGTGTACTTAAGTCGGCATTGTGCCTTTTGTATTAAATTCGGATGCAATTTCTGTGTTTCATCGTCAATAGGAAGGTCCAAGGTATACAGTAAACCCGAAGTGAAGCATCGGAATCTAAAACTGGACTCACATGAGAGGTTAAAATCATAGAAATTGAGAGTGTCAGTCCTCTTGTACTTAAGTCGGTATTGTGCCTTTTGTATTAATTTCGGATGCAATTTCTGTGTTTCATCGTCAATAAGAAGGTCCAAGGGATACAGTAAACCTGACGTGAAGCATCGGAATCTAAAACTGGACTCACACAAGTGGTTCAAATCATAGAAAGTTAGGGTGTCAGTCCTCTTGTACTTAAGTCACCATTGTGCCTTTTGAATTTAATTCGGATGCAATTTCTGTGTTTCATCGTCAATAAGAAGTTCCGAGGTATACAGTAAACCTGAAGTGAAGCATCGGAATTAAAAACTGGTCTCACAGGAGAGATTCAAATCATCTAAAGTTAGAGTGTCAGTCCCCTTGTACTTAAGTCGGCATTGAGCCTTTTGTATTAATTTCGAATGCAATTTCTGTGTTTCATCGTCAATAAGAAGGTTCAAGGTATACAGTAAACCTGAAGTGTAGCATCGGAATCTAAAACTGGACTCACAGGAGAGGTTCAAATCACAGAGTGTGAGAGTGTCAGTCCTCTTGTACTTATGTCGCCATCGTGCCTTTTGTATTAATTTCGGATGCAATTTCCGTGTTTCATCGTCAATAAGAAGGTCCAAGGGATACAGTAAACCTGAAGTGAAGCATCGGAATCTAAAACGAGACTCACAGGAGATGTTCAAATCATAGAAAGTTAGAGTGGCAGTCCTCTTGTACTTAGGTTGGCATTGTGCATTTTCTATTAAAATCAGATGCAATTTCTGTGTTTCATCGTCAATTAGAAGGTCCAAGGTATACAGTAAACCTGACGTGAAGCACCGGAATCTAAAACTGGACTCACAGGAGAGGTTCAAATCATAGAAAGTTAGAGTGTCAGTGCTCTTGTACTTAAGTCGGCATTGTGCCTTTTGTATTAATTTCGGATGCAATTTCTGTGTTTCATCGTCAATAAAAAGGTCCAAGGGATGCAGTAAACCTGATGTGAGGCATCGGAATCTAAAACTCTACTCACAGGAGACGTTCAAATCACAGAAAGTCAGAGTGTCACTCCTCTTGTACTGAAGTCGGCATTTTGCCTTTTGTTTTAAATTCGGATGCAATTTCTGTGTTTCAACGTCAATAAGAAGGTCCAAGGGATACTGTAATCCAGAAGTGAAGCATCGGAATCTATAACTGGACTCACAGGAGAGGTTCTAATCATAGAAACTTAGAGTGTCTGTCCTCATGTACTTAAGACGGCATTGTGCCTTTTGTATTAAATTCGGATGCAATTTCTGTGTTTCATCGTCAATAAGAAATTCCAAGGTATACAGTAAACCTGAAGTGAAGCATCGGAATCTAAAACTGGACTCACATGAGAGGTTCAAATCATAGATATTTAGAGTGTCAGTCCTCTTGTACTTAAGTCGGCTTTGTGCCTTTTGAATTTAATTCCGATGCAATTTCTGTGTTTCATCGTCAATACGAAGTTCCAAGGTATACAGTAAACCTGAAGTGAAGCATCGGAATCTAAAACTGGACTCACAGGAGAGGTTCAAATCATTGAAAGTTAGTGTGTCAGTCCTCTTGTACTTAAGTCGGCATTGTGATTTTTGTATTACATTCGGATGCAATTTCTGTGTTTCATCGTCAATAAGAAGGTCCAAGGTATACAGTAAACCTGAAGTGAAGCATCGGAATCTAAAACTGGACTCACAGGAGAGGTTCAAAGCATAGAAAGTGAGAGTGTCAGTCCTCTTGTACTTAAGTCGGCATTGTGCCTTTTGTATTAAATTCGGATGCGATTTCCGTGTTTCATCTTCAATAAGAAGGTCAAAGGGATATAGTAAACCTGAAGTGAAGCATCGGAATCTAAAAATGGACTCACAGGAGAGGTTCAAATCATAGAAAGTGAGAGTGTCAGTCCTCTTGGACTTAAGTCTGCATTGTGCTTTTTGAATTTTATTCCGATGCAATGTCTGTGGTTCATCGTCAATAAGAAGTTCCAAGGTATACAGTACACCTGAAGTGAAGCATCGTAATCTAAAACTGGACTCACAGAAGAGGTTCAAATCATTGAAAGTTAGAGTGTCAGTCCTCTTGTACTTAAGTCGGCATTGTGCCTTTTGTATTAAATTCGGATGCAATTTCTGTGTTTCATCGTAAATAAGATGGTCCAAGGTATACAGTAAACCTGAAGTGAAGCATCGGAATCTAAAACTGGACTCACAGGAAGGGTTCAAAGCATAGAAAGTGATAGTGTCAGCACTCTTGTACCTAAGTCAGCATTTTGCCTTTTGTATTAAATTCGGATGCAATTTCTGTGTTTCATCGTTAATAAGAAGGTCAAAGGTATACGGGAAACCTAAAATGAAGCATCGGAATCTAAAACTGGACTCACAGGAGAGGTTCAAATCATAGAAAGTTAGAGTGTCAGTCCTCTTGTACTTAAGTCGGCATTGTGCCTTTTGTATTAAATTCGGATGCAATTTCTGTGTTTCATCGTCAATAAGAAGGTCAAAGGGATACAGTAAACCTGAAGTGAAGCATCGGAATCTAAAACTGGACTCACAGGGGAGGTTCAAGTCATAGAAAGTGAGTGTGTCAGTCCTCCTGTACTGAAGTCGGCATTGTGCATTTTGTATTTAATTCGGATGCAATTTCTGTGTTTCATCGTCAATAATAAGGTCCACGGGATACAGTGAACCTGAAGTGAAGCATCGGAATCTAAAACTGGACTCACAGGAGAGGTTCAAATCATAGAAAGTGAGAGTGTCAGTCCTCTTATACTTGAGTCGGCATTGTGCCTTTTGTATCGAAATCGGATGCAATTTCTGTGTTTCATCGTCAATAAGAAGGCCCAAGGGATACAGTAAACCTGATGTGAAGCATCGGAATCTAAAACTGGACTCACAGGAGAGGTTCAAATCATAGAAAGTGACAGTGTCAGTCCCCTTGTACTTAAGTCGGCATTGTGCCTTTTGTTTTAAATTCGGATGCAATTTCTGTGTTTCATCGTCAATAAGAAGGTCCCAGGGATACTATAATCCTGAAGTGAAGCATCGGAATCTAAAACTGGACTCACAGGAGAGGTTCAAATCATAGAAAGTTAGAGTGTCAGTCCTCTTGTACTTAAGTCGGCATTGTGCATTTTGAATTTAATTCCGACGCAATTTCTGTGTTTCATCGTCAATAAGGAGTTCCAAGGTATACGGTAAACCTGAAGTGAAGCATCAGAATCTAAGTTGGACTTACAGGAGAGGTTCAAATCATAGAAAGTGAGAGTGTCAGTCCTCTTGTACTTAAGCCGGCATTGTGCCTTTTGTATTAAATTCGGATGCAATTTCTGTGTTTCATCATCAATAGGAAGGTCCAAGGTATACAGTAAACCTGAAGTGATGCATCGGAGTCTAAAACTGGACTCACTGGAGAGGTTCAAATCACAGAAAGTTAGAGTGACAGTCCTCTTGGACTTAAGTCGGCATTGTGCTTTTTGAATTTAATTCCGATGCAATGTCTGTGGTTCATCGTCAATAAGAAGTTCCAAGGTATACAGAACACCTGAAGTGAAGCATCGTAATCTAAAACTGGACTCACAGGAGAGGTTCAAAGCATAGAAAGTGATAGTGTCAGTCCTCTTGTACCTAAGTCGGCATTTTGCCTTTTGTATTAAATTCGGATGCAATTTCTGTGTTTCATCGTTAATAAGAAGGTCAAAGGTATACAGGAAACCTAAAGTGAAGCATCGGAATCTAAAACTGGACTCACAGGAGAAGTTCAAATCGTAGAAAGTTAGAGTGTCAGTCCTCTTGTACTTAAGTCGGCATTGTGCCTTTTGTATTAAATTCGGATGCAATTTCTGTGTTTCATCGTCAATAAGAAGGTCAAAGGGATACAGTAAACCTGAAGTGAAGCATCGGAATCTAAAACTGGACTCACATGAGAGGTTCAAATCATAGATATTTAGAGTGTCAGTCCTCTTGTACTTAAGTCGGCTTTGTGCCTTTTCAATTTAATTCCGATGCAATTTCTGTGTTTCATCGTCAATACGAAGTTCCAAGGTATACAGTAAACCTGAAGTGAAGCATCGGAATCTAAAACTGGACTCACAGGAGAGGTTCAAATCATTGAAAGTTAGTGTGTCAGTCCTCTTGTACTTAAGTCGGCATTGTGCTTTTTGTATTACATTCGGATGCAATTTCTGTGTTTCATCGTCAATAAGAAGGTCCAAGGTATACAGTAAACCTGAAGTGAAGCATCGGAATCTAAAACTGGACTCACAGGAGAGGTTCAAAGCATAGAAAGTGAGAGTGTCAGTCCTCTTGTACTTAAGTCGGCATTGTGCCTTTTGTATTAAATTCGGATGCGATTTCCATGTTTCATCTTCAATAAGAAGGTCAAAGGGATACAGTAAACCTGAAGTGAAGCATCGGAATCTAAAAATGGACTCACAGGAGAGGTTCAAATCATAGAAAGTGAGAGTGTCAGTCCTCTTGGACTTAAGTCTGCATTGTGCTTTTTGAATTTTATTCCGATGCAATGTCTGTGGTTCATCGTCAATAAGAAGTTCCAAGGTATACAGTACACCTGAAATGAAGCATCGTAATCTAAAACTGGACTCACAGAAGAGGTTCAAATCATTGAAAGTTAGAGTGTCAGTCCTCTTGTACTTAAGTCGGCATTGTGCCTTTTGTATTAAATTCGGATGCAATTTCTGTGTTTCATCGTCAATAAGATGGTCCAAGGTATACAGTAAACCTGAAGTGAAGCATCGGAATCTAAAACTGGACTCACAGGAAGGGTTCAAAGCATAGAAAGTGATAGTGTCAGCACTCTTGTACCTAAGTCGGCATTTTGCCTTTTGTATTAAATTCGGATGCAATTTCTGTGTTTCATCGTTAATAAGAAGGTCAAAGGTATACGGGAAACCTAAAATGAAGCATCGGAATCTAAAACTGGACTCACAGGAGAGGTTCAAATCATAGAAAGTTAGAGTGTCAGTCCTCTTGTACTTAAGTCGGCATTGTGCCTTTTGTATTAAATTCGGATGCAATTTCTGTGTTTCATCGTCAATAAGAAGGTCAAAGGGATACAGTAAACCTGAAGTGAAGCATCGGAATCTAAAACTGGACTCACAGGGGAGGTTCAAGTCATAGAAAGTGAGTGTGTCAGTCCTCCTGTACTGAAGTCGGCATTGTGCATTTTGTATTTAATTCGGATGCAATTTCTGTGTTTCATCGTCAATAATAAGGTCCACGGGATACAGTGAACCTGAAGTGAAGCATCGGAATCTAAAACTGGACTCACAGGAGAGGTTCAAATCATAGAAAGTGAGAGTGTCAGTCCTCTTATACTTGAGTCGGCATTGTGCCTTTTGTATCGAAATCGGATGCAATTTCTGTGTTTCATCGTCAATAAGAAGGCCCAAGGGATACAGTAAACCTGATGTGAAGCATCGGAATCTAAAACTGGACTCACAGGAGAGGTTCAAATCATAGAAAGTGACAGTGTCAGTCCTCTTGTACTTAAGTCGGCATTGTGCCTTTTGTTTTAAATTCGGATGCAATTTCTGTGTTTCATCGTCAACAATAAGGTCCCAGGGATACTGTAATCCTGAAGTGAAGCATCGGAATCTAAAACTGGACTCACAGGAGAGGTTCAAATCATAGAAAGTTAGAGTGTCAGTCCTCTTGTACTTAAGTCGGCATTGTGCATTTTGAATTTAATTCCGATGTAATTTCTGTGTTTCATCGTCAATAAGGAGTTCCAAGGTATACGGTAAACCTGAAGTGAAGCATCAGAATCTAAGTTGGACTTACAGGAGAGGTTCAAATCATAGAAAGTGAGAGTGTCAGTCCTCTTGTACTTAAGCCGGCATTGTGCCTTTTGTATTAAATTCGGATCCAATTTCTGTGTTTCATCATCAATAGGAAGGTCCAAGGTATACAGTAAACCTGAAGTGATGCATCGGAGTCTAAAACTGGACTCACTGGAGAGGTTCAAATCACAGAAAGTTAGAGTGACAGTCCTCTTGGACTTAAGTCGGCATTGTGCTTTTTGAATTTAATTCCGATGCAATGTGTGTGGTTCATCGTCAATAAGAAGTTCCAAGGTATACAGAACACCTGAAGTAAAGCATCGTAATCTAAAACTGGACTCACAGGAGAGGTTCAAAGCATAGAAAGTGATAGTGTCAGTCCTCTTGTACCTAAGTCGGCATTTTGCCTTTTGTATTAAATTCGAATGCAATTTCTGTGTTTCATCGTTAATAAGAAGGTCAAAGGTATACAGGAAACCTAAAGTGAAGCATCGGAATCTAAAACTGGACTCACAGGAGAAGTTCAAATCGTAGAAAGTTAGTCAGTCCTCTTGTACTTAAGTCGGCATTGTGCCTTTTGTATTAAATTCGGATGCAATTTCTGTGTTTCATCGTCAATAAGAAGGTCAAAGGGATACAGTAAACCTGAAGTGAAGCATCGGAATCTAAAACTGGACTCACAGGAGAGGTTCAAATCATAGAAAGTGAGAGTGTCAGTCCTCCTGTACTGAAGTCGGCATTGTGCATTTTGTATATAATTCGGATGCAATTTCTGTGTTTCATCGTCAATAATAAGGTCCACGGGATACAGTGAACCTGAAGTGAAGCATCGGAATCTAAAACTGGACTCACAGCAGAGGTTCAAATCATAGAAAGTGAGAGTGTCAGTCATCTTGTACTTGAGTCGGCATTGTGCCTTTTGTATTGAATTCGGATGCAATTTCTGTGTTTCATCGTCAATAAGAAGGCCCAAGGGATACAGTAAACCTGATGTGAAGCATCGCAATCTAAAACTGGACTCACAGGAGAGGTTCAAATCATAGAAAGTGTGAGTCTCAGTCCTCTTGTACTTAAGTCGGCATTGTGCCTTTTGTTTTAAATTCGGATGCAATTTCTGTGTTTCAACGTCAATAAGAAGGTCCAAGGGATGCTGTAATCCTGAAGTGAAGCATCGGAATCTAAAACTGGACTCACACGAGAGGTTCTAATCATAGAAAGTTAGAGTGTCAGTCCTCTTGTACTTAAGTCGGCATTGTGCCTTTTGTATTAAATTCGGATGCAATTTCTGTGTTTCATCGTCAATAAGAAGGTCCAAGGGATACAGTAAACCTGAAGTGAAGCATCGGAATCTAAGACTGGACGCACAGGAGAGGTTCAAATCGTAGAAAGTGAGAGTGTCAGTCCTCTTGTACTTAAGTCGGCATTTGGCCTTTTGTATAAATTCGGATGCAATTTCTGTGTTTCATCGTCAATACGAAGGTCCAAGGTATACAGTAAACCTGACGTGAAGCACCGGAATCTAAAACTGGACTCACAGGAGAGGTTCAAATCATAGAAAGATAGAGTGTCAGTCCTCTTGTACTTAAGTTGGCATTGTTCATTTTGAATTTCATTCCGATGCAATTTCTGTGTTTCATCGTCAATACGAAGTTCCAAGGTATACAGTAATCCTGAATTGAAGCATCGGAATCTAAGACTGGACTCACAGGAGAGGTTCAAATCATAGAAAGTGAGAGTGTCAGTCCTCGTGTACTTAAGTCGGCATTGTGCCTTTTGTATTAAATTCGGATGCAATTTCTGTGTTTCATCGTCAATAGGAAGGGCCAAGGTATACAGTAAACCCGAAGTGAAGCATCGGAATCTAAAACTGGACTCACGTGAGAGGTTAAAATCATAGAAATTGAGAGTGTCAGTCCTCTTGTACTTAAGTCGGTATTGTGCCTTTTGTATTAATTTCGGATGCAATTTCTGTGTTTCATCGTCAATAGAAGGTCCAAGGGATACAGTAAACCTGACGTGAAGCATCGGAATCTAAAACTGGACTCACACAAGTGGTTCAAATCATAGAAAGTTAGGGTGTCAGTCCTCTTGTACTTAAGTCACCATTGTGCCTTTTGAATTTAATTCGGATGCAATTTCTGTGTTTCATCGTTAATAAGAAGTTCCGAGGTATACAGTAAACCTGAAGTGAAGCATCGGAATTAAAAACTGGTCTCACAGGAGAGATTCAAATCATCTAAAGTTAGAGTGTCAGTCCCCTTGTACTTAAGTCGGCATTGAGCCTTTTGTATTAATTTCGAATGCAATTTCTGTGTTTCATCGTCAATAAGAAGGTTCAAGGTATACAGTAAACCTGAAGTGTAGCATCGGAATCTAAAACTGGACTCACAGGAGAGGTTCAAATCACAGAGTGTGAGAGTGTCAGTCCTCTTGTACTTATGTCGTCATCGTGCCTTTTGTATTAATTTCGGATGCAATTTCCGTGTTTCATCGTCAATAAGAAGGTCCAAGGGATACAGTAACCTGAAGTGAAGCATCGGAATCTAAAACGAGACTCACAGGAGATGTTCAAATCATAGAAAGTTAGAGTGGCAGTCCTCTTGTACTTAGGTTGGCATTGTGCATTTTCTATTAAAATCAGATGCAATTTCTGTGTTTCATCGTCAATTAGAAGGTCCAAGGTATACAGTAAACCTGACGTGAAGCACCGGAATCTAAAACTGGACTCACAGGAGAGGTTCAAATCATAGAAAGTTAGAGTGTCAGTGCTCTTGTACTTAAGTCGGCATTGTGCCTTTTGTATTAATTTCGGATGCAATTTCTGTGTTTCATCGTCAATAAAAAGGTCCAAGGGATGCAGTAAACCTGATGTGAGGCATCGGAATCTAAAACTCTACTCACAGGAGACGTTCAAATCACAGAAAGTTAGAGTGTCACTCCTCTTGTACTGAAGTCGGCATTTTGCCTTTTGTTTTAAATTCGGATGCAATTTCTGTGTTTCAACGTCAATAAGAAGGTCCAAGGGATACTGTAATCCAGAAGTGAAGCATCGGAATCTATAACTGGACTCACAGGAGAGGTTCTAATCATAGAAACTTAGAGTGTCAGTCCTCATGTACTTAAGACGGCATTGTGCCTTTTGTATTAAATTCGGATGCAATTTCTGTGTTTCATCGTCAATAAGAAATTCCAAGGTATACAGTAAACCTGAAGTGAAGCATCGGAATCTAAAACTGGACTCACATGAGAGGTTCAAATCATAGATATTTAGAGTGTCAGTCCTCTTGTACTTAAGTCGGCTTTGTGCCTTTTGAATTTAATTCCGATGCAATTTCTGTGTTTCATCGTCAATACGAAGTTCCAAGGTATACAGTAAACCTGAAGTGAAGCATCGGAATCTAAAACTGGACTCACAGGAGAGGTTCAAATCATTGAAAGTTAGTGTGTCAGTCCTCTTGTACTTAAGTCGGCATTGTGCTTTTTGTATTACATTCGGATGCAATTTCTGTGTTTCATCGTCATAAGAAGGTCCAAGGTATACAGTAAACCTGAAGTGAAGCATCGGAATGTAAAACTGGACTCACAGGAGAGGTTCAAAGCATAGAAAGTGAGAGTGTCAGTCCTCTTGTACTTAAGTCGGCATTGTGCCTTTTGTATTAAATTCGGATGCGATTTCCGTGTTTCATCTTCAATAAGAAGGTCAAAGGGATATAGTAAACCTGAAGTGAAGCATCGGAATCTAAAAATGGACTCACAGGAGAGGTTCAAATCATAGAAAGTGAGAGTGTCAGTCCTCTTGGACTTAAGTCTGCATTGTGCTTTTTGAAATTTATTCCGATGCAATTTCTGTGTTTCATCGTCAATAAGGAGTTCCAAGGTATACGGTAAACCTGAAGTGAAGCATCAGAATCTAAGTTGGACTTACAGGAGAGGTTCAAATCATAGAAAGTGAGAGTGTCAGTCCTCTTGTACTTAAGCCGGCATTGTGCCTTTTGTATTAAATTCGGATGCAATTTCTGTGTTTCATCATCAATAGGAAGGTCCAAGGTATACAGTAAACCTGAAGTGATGCATCGGAGTCTAAAACTGGACTCACTGGAGAGGTTCAAATCACAGAAAGTTAGAGTGACAGTCCTCTTGGACTTAAGTCGGCATTGTGCTTTTTGAATTTAATTCCGATGCAATGTCTGTGGTTCATCGTCAATAAGAAGTTCCAAGGTATACAGAACACCTGAAGTGAAGCATCGTAATCTAAAACTGGACTCACAGGAGAGGTTCAAAGCATAGAAAGTGATAGTGTCAGTCCTCTTGTACCTAAGTCGGCATTTTGCCTTTTGTATTAAATTCGGATGCAATTTCTGTGTTTCATCGTTAATAAGAAGGTCAAAGGTATACAGGAAACCTAAAGTGAAGCATCGGAATCTAAAACTGGACTCACAGGAGAAGTTCAAATCGTAGAAAGTTAGAGTGTCAGTCCTCTTGTACTTAAGTCGGCATTGTGCCTTTTGTATTAAATTCGGATGCATTTTCTGTGTTTCATCGTCAATAAGAAGGTCAAAGGGATACAGTAAACCTGAAGTGAAGCATCGGAATCTAAAACTGGACTCACATGAGAGGTTCAAATCATAGATATTTAGAGTGTCAGTCCTCTTGTACTTAAGTCGGCTTTGTGCCTTTTCAATTTAATTCCGATGCAATTTCTGTGTTTCATCGTCAATACGAAGTTCCAAGGTATACAGTAAACCTGAAGTGAAGCATCGGAATCTAAAACTGGACTCACAGGAGAGGTTCAAATCATTGAAAGTTAGTGTGTCAGTCCTCTTGTACTTAAGTCGGCATTGTGCTTTTTGTATTACATTCGGATGCAATTTCTGTGTTTCATCGTCAATAAGAAGGTCCAAGGTATACAGTAAACCTGAAGTGAAGCATCGGAATCTAAAACTGGACTCACAGGAGAGGTTCAAAGCATAGAAAGTGAGAGTGTCAGTCCTCTTGTACTTAAGTCAGCATTGTGCCTTTTGTATTAAATTCGGATGCGATTTCCGTGTTTCATCTTCAATAAGAAGGTCAAACGGATACAGTAAACCTGAAGTGAAGCATCGGAATCTAAAAATGGACTCACAGGAGAGGTTCAAATCATAGAAAGTGAGACTGTCAGTCCTCTTGGACTTAAGTCTGCATTGTGCTTTTTGAATTTTATTCCGATGCAATGTCTGTGGTTCATCGTCAATAAGAAGTTCCAAGGTATACAGTACACCTGAAGTGAAGCATCGTAATCTAAAACTGGACTCACAGAAGAGGTTCAAATCATTGAAAGTTAGAGTGTCAGTCCTCTTGTACTTAAGTCGGCATTGTGCCTCTTGTATTAAATTCGGATGCAATTTCTGTGTTTCATCGTCAATAAGATGGTCCAAGGTATACAGTAAACCTTAAGTGAAGCATCGGAATCTAAAACTGGACTCACAGGAAGGGTTCAAAGCATAGGAAGTGATAGTGTCAGCACTCTTGTACCTAAGTCGGCATTTTGCCATTTGTATTAAATTCGGATGCAATTTCTGTGTTTCATCGTTAATAAGAAGGTCAAAGGTATACTGTAAACCTGAAGTGAGGCATCGGAATCAAAAACTGGACTCACAGGAGAGGTTCAAATCATAGAAAGTTAGAGTGTCAGTCCTCTTGTATTTAAGTCGGCATTGTGTCTTTTGTATTAAATTCGGATGCAATTTCTGTTCTTCATCGTCAATAAGAAGGTCCAAGGAATACAGTAAACCAGAAGTGAAGCATCGGAATCTAAAACTGGACTCACAAGAAAGGTTCAAATCATAGAATGTGAGAGTGTCAGTCCTCTTGTACATAAGTCGGCATTGTGCCGTTTGTATTAAATTCGGATGCAATTTCTGTAATTCGTCGTCAATAAGAAGGGCCAAGGGATACAGTAAACCTGAAGTGAAGCATCGGAATCTAAAACTGGACTCACAGGAGAGGTTCAAATCATAGATAGTGAGAGTGTCAGTCCTCTTGTACTTAAGTCGGTATTGTGCCTTTTGTATTAAATTCGGAAGCAATTTCTGTGTTTCATCGTCAATAAGAAGGTCCAAGGGATACAGTACACCTGAAGTGAAGCATTGGCATCGAAAACTGGACTCACAGGAGAGGTTCAAATCATAGAAAGTTAGAGTGTCAGTCCTCTTGGACTTAAGTCGGCATTGTGCCTTTTGTATTCAATTCGGATGCAATTTCTGTGTTTCATCGTCAACAAGAAGTTCCAAGGTATACAGTAAACCTGAAGTGAAGCATCGGAATCTAAAACTGGACTCACAGGAGAGGTTCATATCATAGAAAGTTAGACTGTCAGTCCTATTGTACTTAAGTCGGCATTGAGCCTTTTGTATTAAATTCGGATGCAATTTCTGTGTTTCATCGTGAAGAAGAAGGTCCAGGGGATACAGTAAACCTGCAGTGAAGCATCGCAATCTAATACTGGACACACAGGAGAGGTTCAAATCATAGAAAGTTAGAGTGTCAGTCCTCTTGTACTTAAGTCGGCATTGTGCCGTTTGTATTAAATTCTGATGCTATTTCTGTGTTTCATCGTCAATAAGAAGGTCCAAGGGATACAGTAAACCTGAAGTGAAGCATCGGAATCTAAAACTGGACACACAGGAGAGGTTCAAATCATAGAAAGTGATAGTGTCAGTCCTCTTGTACTTAAGTCGGCATTGTGCCTTTTGTATTAAATTCGGAAGCAATTTCTGTGTTTCATCGTCAATACGAAGGTCCAAGGGATACAGTAAACCTGAAGTGAAGCATCGGAATCTAAAACTGGACTCACAGGAGAGGTTCAAATCATAGAAAATTAGAGTGTCAGTCCACTTGTACTTAAGTCGGCATTGTGCCTTTTGAATTTACTTCCGATGCAGTTTCTGTGTTTCATCGTCAATAAGAAGTTCCAAGGTGTACAGTAAACCTAAAGTGAGGCATCGGAATCTAAAACTGGACTCACAGGAGAGGTTCAATTCATAGATAGTTAGAGTGTCAGTAATCTTGTACTTAAGTCGGCATTGTGCCTTTTGTATTAAATTCGGATGCAATTTCTGTGTTTCATAGTCAATAAGAAGGTCCAAGGGATACAGTAAACCTGAAGTGAAGCATCGGAATCTAAAACTGGACTCACAGGAGAGGTTCAAATCATAGAAAGTGAGAGTGTCAGTCCTCCTGTACTTAAGTCGGCATTGTGACCTTTGTATTAAATTCGGATACAATTTCTGTGTTTCATCTTCAATAATAGGGTCCAAGGGATACAGTAAACCTGAAGTGAAACATCGGAATCTAAAACTTGACTCACAGGAGAGGTTCAAATCATAGAAAGTTAGAGTGTCAGTCCTCTTGGACTTAAGTCGGCATTGTGCCTTTTGAATTTAATTCCGATGCAATTTCTGTGTTTCATCGTCAATAACAAGTTCCAAAGTATACAGTAAACCTGAAGTGAAGCATCGGAATCTAAAACTGGACTCTCAGGAGAGGTTCAAATCATAGAAAGTTAGAGTGCCAGTCCTCTTGTACTTAAGTCGGCATTGTGCCTTTTGAGTTTAATTCCGGTGCAATTTCTGTGTTTCATCGTCAATAAGAAGTTCCAAGGGATACAGTAAACCTGAAGTGAAGCATCGGAATCTAAAACTGGACTCACAGGAGAGATTCAAATCATAGAAAGTTAGAGTGTCAGTTCTCTTGTACTTAAGTCGGCATTGTGCCTTTTGTATTAAATTCGGATGCAACTTCTGTGTTTTATCGTCAATAAGAAGGTCCAAGGGATACAGTAAACCTGAAGTGAAGCATCGGAATCTATAACTGGACTCACAGGAGAGGTTCAAATCATAGATAGTGCGAGTGTCAGTCCTCTTGTACTTAAGTCGGCATTGTGCCTTTTGTATTAAATTCGGATGCAATTTCTGTGTTTCATCGTCAATAAGAAGGTCCAAGGGATACAGTAAACCTGAAGTGAAGCATCGGAATCTAAGACTGGACTCACAGGAGAGGTTCAAATCATAGAAAGTGAGAGTGTCATTCCTCTGGTACTTAAGTCGGCATTGTGCCTTTTGTATTAAATTCGGCTGCAATTTCTGTGTTTCATCGTCAATAAGATGTTCCAAGGTATACAGTAAACCTGAAGTGAAGCATCGGAATCTAAAACTGGACTCACAGGAGTGGTTCAAATCATAGAAAGTTAGAGTGTCAGTCCTTTTGCACTTAAGTCGGCATTGTGCCGTTTGTATTAAATTCGGATGCAATTTCGGATCTTCATCCTCAATAAGAAGGTCCAAGGAATACAGTAAACCTGAAGTCAAGTATCGGAATCTAAAACTGGACTCACAGGAGAGGTTCAAATCGTAGAAAGTGAGAGTAACAGTCCTCTTGTACCTAAGTCGGCATTGTGCCTTTTGTATTAAATTCGGATGCAATATCTGTGTTTCATCGTCAATAAGAAGGTCCAAGGTATACAGGAAACCTGAAGTGAAGCATCGGAATCTAAAACTGGACTCACAGGAGAGGTTCTAATCATAGAAAATTAGAGTGTCAGTCCACTTGTACTTAAGTCGGCATTGTGCCTTTTGAATTTACTTCCGATGCAATTTCTGTGTTTCATCGTCAATAAGAAGTTCCAAGGTATACAGTAAACCTGAAGTGAGGCATCGGAATCTAAAACTGGACTCACAGGAGAGGTTCAATTCATAGAAATTTAGAGTGTCAGTAATCTTGTACTTAAGTCGGCATTGTGCCTTTTGTATTAAATTCGGATGCAATTTCTGTGTTTCATCGTCAATAAGAAGGTCCAAGGAATACAGTAAACCTGAAGTGAAGAATCGGAATCTAAAACTGGACTCACAGGAGAGGTTCAAATCATGGGACATGAGAGTGTCAGTCCTCTTGTACTTAAGTCGGCATTGTGCCTTTTGTATTAAATTCGGATACAATTTCTGTGTTTCATCTTCAATAAGAGGGTCCAAGGGATACAGTAAACCTGAAGTGAATCATCGGAATCTAAAACTGGACTCACAGGAGAGGCTCAAATCATAGAAAGTTAGAGTGTCAGTCCTCTTGGACTTAAGTCGGCATTGTGCCTTTTGAATTTAATTCCGATGCAATTTCTGTGTTTCATCGTCAATAAGAAGTTCCAAAGTATACAGTAAACCTTAAGTGAAGCATCGGAATCTAAAACTGGACTCTCAGGAGAGGTTCAAATCATAGAAAGTTAGAGTGTCAGTCCTCTTGTACTTAAGTCGGCATTGTCCCTTTTGAATTGAATTCCGATGCAATTTCTGTGTTTCATCGTCAATAAGAAGTTCCAAGGGATATAGTAAACCTCAAGTGAAGCATCGGAATCTAAAACTGGACTCACAGGAGAGGTTCAAATCATAGAAAGTTAGAGTGTCAGTTCTCTTGTACTTAAGTCGGCATTGTGCCTTTTGTATTAAATTGGATGCGACTTCTGTGTTTTATCGTCAACAAGAATGTCCAAGGGATACAGTAAACCTGAAGTGAAGCATCGGAATCTATAACTGGACTCACAGGAGAGGTTCAAATCATAGATAGTGAGAGTGTCAGTCCTCTTGTACTTAAGTCGGCATTGTGATTTTGTATTAAATTCGGATGCAATTTCTGTGTTTCATCGTCAATAAGAAGGTCCAAGGGATACCGTAAACCTGAAGTGAAGCATCGGAATCTAAAACTGGACTCACAGGAGATGTTCAAATCATAGAAAGTGAGAGTGTCATTCCTCTTGTACATAAGTCGGCATTGTGCCTTTTGTATTAAATTCGGATGCAATTTCTGTGTTTCATCGTCAATAAGAAGTTCCATGGTAGACAGTAAACCTGAAGTGGAGCATCGGAATCTAAAACTGGACTCACAGGAGTGGTTCAAATCATAGAAAGTTAGAGTGTCAGTCCTTTTGCACTTAAGTCGGCATTGTGCTGTTTGTATTAAATTCGGATGCAATTTCTATGTTTCATCGTCAATAAGAAGGTCCAAGGAATACAGTAAACCTGAAGTGAAGCATCGGAATCTAAAACTGGACTCACAAGACAGGTTCAAATCATAGAATGTGAGAGTGTCAGTCCTCTTGTACATAAGTCGGCATTGTGCCGTTTGTATTAAATTCGGATGCAATTTCTGTAATTCGTCGTCAATAAGTAGGTCCAAGGGATGCAATAAACCTGAAGTGAAGCATCGGAATCTAGAACTGGACTCACAGGAGAGGTTCAAATCATAGAAAGTGAGAGTGTCAGTCCTCTTGTACTTAAGTCGGCATTGTGCCTTTTGTATTAAATTCGGATACAATTTTTGTGTTTCATCGTCAATAAGAAGGTCCAAGGGATACAGTAAACCTGAAGTGAATCATCGGAATCTAAAATTGGACTCACAGGAGAGGTTCAAATCATAGAAATTTAGAGTGTCAGTCCTCCTGGACTTAAGTCGGCATTGTGCCTTTTGAATTTAATTCCGATGCAATTTCTGTGTTTCATCGTCAATAAGAAGTTCCAAAGTATACAGTAAACCTGAAGTGAAGCATCGGAATCCAAAACTGGACTCTCAGGAGGGGTTCAAATCGAAGAAAGTGAGAGTGTCAGTCCTCTTGTACTTAAGTCGGCATTGTCCCTTTTGAATTGAATTCCGATGCAATTTCTGTGTTTCATCGTCAATAAGAAGTTCCAAGGGATACAGTAAACCTGAAGTGAAGCATCGGAATCTAAAACTGGACTCACAGGAGAGGTTCAAATCATAGAAAGTTAGAGTGTCAGTTCTCTTGTACTTAAGTCGGCATTGTGCCTTTTGTATTAAATTCGGATGCAACTTCTGTGTTTTATCGTCAATAAGAAGGCCCAAGGGATACAGTAAACCTGAAGTGAAGCATCAGAATCTATAACTGGACTCACAGGAGGGGTTCAAATCATAGATAGTGAGAATGTCAGTCCTCTTGGACTTAAGTCGGCATTGTGCCTTTTGTATTAACTTCGGATGCAATTTCTGTGTTTCATCGTCAATAAGAAGGTCCAAGGGATACAGTAAACCTGAAGTGAAGCATCGGAATCTAAAACTGGACTCACAGGAGAGGTTCAAATCATAGAAAGTGAGAGTGTTATTCCTCTTGTACTTAAGTCGGCATTGTGCCTTTTGTATTAAATTCGGATGCAATTTCTGTGTTTCATCGTCAATAAGAAGTTCCAAAGTATACAGTAAACCTGAAGTGAAAAACTGGACTCACAGGAGAGGTTCAAATCATCGCAAGTTAGAGTGTCAGTCCTCTTGTACTTAAGTCGGCATTGTGCATTTTTTATTCAATTCGGATGCAATTTCTGTACATCATCGTCAATAAGAAGGTCCAAGGGATACAGTCAACCTGAAGTGAAGCATCGGAATCTAAAACTGGACTCACAGGACGTGTTCAAATCATAGAAAGTGAGAGTGTCAGTCCTCTTGTACTTAAGCCGGCATTGTGAGTTTTGTATTAAATTCGGATGAAATTTCTGTGTTTCATCGTCAATAAGAAGGTCCAAGGCATACAGTAAACCTGACGTGAGGCATCGGAATCTAAAACTAAACTCACAGGAGAGGTTCAAATCATAGAAAGTGAGAGTGTCAGTCCTCTTGTACTTAAGTCGGCATTATGCCTTTTGTATTAAATTGGATGCGACTTCTGTGTTTCATCGTCAATAAGATGTTCCAAGGTATACAGTAAACCTGAAGTGAAGCATCGGAATCTAAAACTGGACTCACAGGAGTGGTTCAAATCATAGAAAGTTAGAGTGTCAGTCCTTTTGCACTTAAGTCGGCATTGTGCCGTTTGTATTAAATTCGGATGCAATTTCTGATCTTCATCCTCAATAAGAAGGTCCAAGGAATACAGTAAACCTGAAGTCAAGTATCGGAATCTAAAACTGGACTCACAGGAGAGGTTCAAATCGTAGAAAGTGAGAGTAACAGTCCTCTTGTACCTAAGTCGGCATTGTGCCTTTTGTATTAAATTCGGATGCAATATCTGTGTTTCATCGTCAATAAGAAGGTCCAAGGTATACAGGAAACCTGAAGTGAAGCATCGGAATCTAAAACTGGACTCACAGGAGAGGTTCAAATCATAGAAAATTAGAGTGTCAGTCCACTTGTACTTAAGTCGGCATTGTGCCTTTTGAATTTACTTCCGATGCAATTTCTGTGTTTCATCGTCAATAAGAAGTTCCAAGGTATACAGTAAACCTGAAGTGAGGCATCGGAATCTAAAACTGGACTCACAGGAGAGGTTCAATTCATAGAAATTTAGAGTGTCAGTAATCTTGTACTTAAGTCGGCATTGTGCCTTTTGTATTAAATTCGGATGCAATTTCTGTGTTTCATCGTCAATAAGAAGGTCCAAGGAATACAGTAAACCTGAAGTGAAGAATCGGAATCTAAAACTGGACTCACAGGAGAGGTTCAAATCATAGGACATGAGAGTGTCAGTCCTCTTGTACTTAAGTCGGCATTGTGCCTTTTGTATTAAATTCGGATACAATTTCTGTGTTTCATCTTCAATAAGAGGGTCCAAGGGATACAGTAAACCTGAAGTGAATCATCGGAATCTAAAACTGGACTCACAGGAGAGGCTCAAATCATAGAAAGTTAGAGTGTCAGTCCTCTTGGACTTAAGTCGGCATTGTGCCTTTTGAATTTAATTCCGATGCAATTTCTGTGTTTCATCGTCAATAAGAAGTTCCAAAGTATACAGTAAACCTGAAGTGAAGGATCGGAATCTAAAACTGGACTC
Source organism: Schistocerca americana (assembly GCF_021461395.2). Taxonomy (NCBI): domain Eukaryota; kingdom Metazoa; phylum Arthropoda; class Insecta; order Orthoptera; family Acrididae; genus Schistocerca; species Schistocerca americana. The sequence goes on along the minus strand of NC_060120.1, from coordinate 1,088,569,811 downwards.
TCAGGAGAGGTTCAAATCATAGAAAGTTAGAGTGTCAGTCCTCTTGTACTTAAGTCGGCATTGTCCCTTTTGAATTGAATTCCGATGCAATTTCTGTGTTTCATCGTCAATAAGAACTTCCAAGGGATACAGTAAACCTCAAGTGAAGCATCGGAATCTAAAACTGGACTCACAGGAGAGGTTCAAATCATAGAAAGTTAGAGTGTCAGTTCTCTGGTACTTAAGTCGGCATTGTGCCTTTTCTATTAAATTGGATGCGACTTCTGTGTTTTATCGTCAACAAGAATGTCCAAGGGATACAGTAAACCTGAAGTGAAGCATCGGAATCTATAACTGGACTCACAGGAGAGGTTCAAATCATAGATAGTGAGAGTGTCAGTCCTCTTGTACTTAAGTCGGCATTGTGCCTTTTGTATTAAATTCGGATGCAATTTCTGTGTTTCATCGTCAATAAGAAGGTCCAAGGGATACCGTTAACCTGAAGTGAAGCATCGGAATCTAAAACTGGACTCACAGGAGAGGTTCAAATCATAGAAAGTGAGAGTGTCATTCCTCTTGTACATAAGTCGGCATTGTGCCTTTTGTATTAAATTCGGATGCAATTTCTGTGTTTCATCGTCAATAAGAAGTTCCATGGCATACAGTAAACCTGAAGTGAAGCATCGGAATCTAAAACTGGACTCACAGGAGTGGTTCAAATCATAGAAAGTTAGAGTGTCAGTCCTTTTGCACTTAAGTCGGCATTGTGCTGTATGTATTAAATTCGGATGCAATTTCTATGTTTCATCGTCAATAAGAAGGTCCAAGGAATACAGTAAACCTGAAGTGAAGCATCGGAATCTAAAACTGGACTCACAAGAGAGGTTCAAATCATAGAAAGTGAGAGTGTCAGTCCTCTTGTACTTAAGTCGGCATTGTGCCTTTTGTATTAAATTCGGATACAATTTTTGTGTTTCATCGTCAATAAGAAGGTCCAAGGGATACAGTAAACCTGAAGTGAATCATCGGAATCTAAAATTGGACTCACAGGAGAGGTTCAAATCATAGAAATTTAGAGTGTCAGTCCTCTTGGACTTAAGTCGGCATTGTGCCTTTTGAATTTAATTCCGATGCAATTTCTGTGTTTCATCGTCAATAAGAAGTTCCAAAGTATACAGTAAACCTGAAGTGAAGCATCGGAATCTAAAACTGGACTCTCAGGAGGGGTTCAAATCGAAGAAAGTGAGAGTGTCAGTCCTCTTGTACTTAAGTCGGCATTGTCCCTTTTGAATTGAATTCCGATGCAATTTCTGTGTTTCATCGTCAATAAGAAGTTCCAAGGGATACAGTAAACCTGAAGTGAAGCATCGGAATCTAAAACTGGACTCACAGGAGAGGTTCAAATCATAGAAAGTTAGAGTGTCAGTTCTCTTGTACTTATGTCGGCATTGTGCCTTTTGTATTAAATTCGGATGCAACTTCTGTGTTTTATCGTCAATAAGAAGGCCCAAGGGATACAGTAAACCTGAAGTGAAGCATCGGAATCTATAACTGGACTCACAGGAGGGGTTCAAATCATAGATAGTGAGAGTGTCAGTCCTCTTGGACTTAAGTCGGCATTGTGCCTTTTGTATTAACTTCGGATGCAATTTCTGTGTTTCATCGTCAATAAGAAGGTCCAAGGGATACAGTAAACCTGAAGTGAAGCAACGGAATCTAAAACTGGACTCACAGGAGAGGTTCAAATCATAGAAAGTGAGAGTGTTATTCCTCTTGTACTTAAGTCGGCATTGTGCCTTTTGTATTAAATTCGGATGCAATTTCTGTGTTTCATCGTCAATAAGAAGTTCCAAAGTATACAGTAAACCTGAAGTGAAGCATCGGAATCTAAAACTGGACTCACAGGAGAGGTTCAAATCATCGCAAGTTAGAGTGTCAGTCCTCTTGTACTTAAGTCGGCATTGTGCATTTTTTATTCAATTCGGATGCAATTTCTGTACATCATCGTCAATAAGAAGGTCCAAGGGATACAGTCAACCTGAAGTGAAGCATCGGAATCTAAAACTGGACTCACAAGAGAGGTTCAAATCATAGATTGTGAGAGTGTCAGTCCTCTTGTACTTATGTCAGCATTGTGCCGTTTGTATTAAATTCGGACGCAATTTCTGTGATTCATCATCAATAAGAAAGTCCAAGGGATACAGTAAACCTGAAGTGAAACATCGGAATCTAAAACTGGACTCACAGGAGAGGTTCAAATCATCGCAAGTTAGAGTGTCAGTCCTCTTGTACTTAAGTCGGCATTGTGCCTTTTGTATTCAATTCGGATGCAATTTTGTGTACATCATCGTCAATAAGAAGGTCCAAGGGATACAGTCAACCTGAAGTGAAGCATCGGAATCTAAAACTGGACTCACAGGACGTGTTCAAATCATAGAAAGTGAGAGTGTCAGTCCTCTTGTACTTAAGCCGGCATTGTGAGTTTTGTATTAAATTCGGATGAAATTTCTGTGTTTCATCGTCAATAAGAAGGTCCAAGGCATACAGTAAACCTGACGTGAGGCATCGGAATCTAAAACTAAACTCACAGGAGAGGTTCAAATCATAGAAAGTGAGAGTGTCAGTCCTCTTGTACTTAAGTCGGCATTATGCCTTTTGTATTAAATTCGGATGCAACTTCTGTGTTTTATCGTCAATAATGAGGTCCAAGGGATACAGTAAACCTGAATTGAAGCATCGGAATCTATTACTGGACTCACAGGAGGGGTTCAAATCATAGATAGTGAGAGTGTCAGTCCTCTTGTACTTAGTCGGCATTGTGCCTTTTATATTAAATTCGGATGCAATTTCTGTAATTCGTCGTCAATAAGTAGGTCCAAGGGATACAGTAAACCTGAAGTGAAGCATCGGAATCTAAAACTGGACTCGGAGGAGGGGTTCAAATCATAAAAAGTGAGAGTGTCAGTCCTCTTGTACTTAAGTCTGCATTGTGCCCTTTGTTATAAATTCGGATGCAATTTCTGTGCTTCATCATCAATAAGAAAGTCCAAGCGATACAGTAATCCTGAAGTGAAGCATCGGAATCTAAAACTGGACTCACAGGAGAGGTTCAAATCATCGCAAGTTAGAGTGTCAGTCCTCTTGTACTTAAGTCGGCATTGTGCTTTTGTATTAAATTCGGATGCAATTTCTGTGTTTCATCGTCAATAAGAAGGGCCAAGGAATACAGTGAACCTGAAGTGAAGCAACGGAATCTAAAAGTAGACTCACAGGAGAGGTTCAAATTATAGATAGTGAGAGTGTCAGTCCTCTTGTACTTAAGTCGGCATTGTTCCTTTTGTATTAAATTCCGATGCAATTTCTGTGTTTCATCGTCAATAAGAAGGTCCAAGGGATACAGTAAACCTGAAGTGAAGCATCGGAATCTAAAATTGGACTCACAGGAGAGGTTCAAATCATAGAAAGTGAGAGTGTCATTCCTCTTGTACATAAGTCGGCATTGTGCCTTTTGTATTAAATTCGGATGCAATTTCTGTGTTTCATCGTCAATAAGAAGTTCCATGGTATACAGTAAACCTGAAGTGAAGCATCGGAATCTAAAACTGGACTCACAGGAGTGGTTCAAATCATAGAAAGTTAGAGTGTCAGTCCTTTTGCACTTAAGTCGGCATTGTGCTGTTTGTATTAAATTCGGATGCAAGTTCTATGTTTCATCGTCAATAAGAAGGTCCAAGGAATACAGTAAACCTGAAGTGAAGCATCGGAATCTAAAACTGGACTCACAAGAGAGTTTCAAATCATAGAATGTGAGAGTGTCAGTCCTCTTGTACATAAGTCGGCATTGTGCCGTTTGTATTAAATTCGGATGCAATTTCTGTAATTCGTCAGCAATAAGTAGGTCCAAGGGATGCAATAAACCTGAAGTGAAGCATCGGAATCTAGAACTGGACTCACAGGAGAGGTTCAAATCATAGAAAGTGAGAGTGTCAGTCCTCTTGTACTTAAGTCGGCATTGTGCCTTTTGTATTAAATTCGGATACAATTTTTGTGTTTCATCGTCAATGAGAAGGTCCAAGGGATACAGTAAACCTGAAGTGAATCATCGGAATCTAAAATTGGACTCACAGGAGAGGTTCAAGTCATAGAAATTTAGAGTGTCAGTCCTCTTGTACTTAAGTCGGCATTGTGCCTTTTGTATTAAATTCGGATGCAACTTCTGTGTTTTATCGTCAATAAGAAGGCCCAAGGGATACAGTAAACAAGAAGTGAAGCATCGGAATCTATAACTAAACTCACAGGAGGGGTTCAAATCATAGATAGGGAGAGTGTCAGTCCTCTTGGACTTAAGTCGGCATTGTGCCTTTTGTATTAACTTCGGATGCAATTTCTGTGTTTCATCGTCAATAAGAAGGTCCAAGGGATACAGTAAACCTGAAGTGAAGCATCGGAATCTAAAACTGGACTCACAGGAGAGGTTCAAATCATAGAAAGTTAGAGTGTCAGTTCTCTTGTACTTAAGTCGGCATTGTGCCTTTTGTATTAAATTCGGATGCAACTTCTGTGTTTTATCGTCAATAAGAAGGCCCAAGGGATACAGTAAACAAGAAGTGAAGCATCGGAATCTATAACTGGACTCACAGGAGGGGTTCAAATCATAGATAGTGAGAGTGTCAGTCCTCTTGGACTTAAGTCGGCATTGTGCCTTTTGTATTAACTTCGGATGCAATTTCTGTGTTTCATCGTCAATAAGAAGGTCCAAGGGATACAGTAAACCTGAAGTGAAGCATCGGAATCTAAAACTGGACTCACAGGAGAGGTTCAAATCATAGAAAGTGAGAGTGTCATTCCTCTTGTACTTAAGTCGGCATTGTGCCTTTTGTATTAAATTCGGATGCAATTTCTGTGTTTCATCGTCAATAAGAAGTTCCAAAGTATACAGTAAACCTGAAGTGAAGCATCGGAATCTAAAACTGGACTCACAGGAAAGGTTCAAATCATCGCAAGTTAGAGTGTCAGTCCTCTTGTACTTAAGTCGGCATTGTGCCTTTTGTATTCAATTCGGATGCAATTTCTGTACATCATCGTCAATAAGAAGGTCCAAGGGATACAGTCAACCTGAAGTGAAGCATCGGAATCTAAAACTGGACTCACAAGAGAGGTTCAAATCATAGAATGTGAGAGTGTCAGTCCTCTTGTACTTATGTCAGCATTGTGCCGTTTGTATTAAATTCGGATGCAATTTCTGTGATTCATCAACAATAAGAAAGTCCAAGGGATACAGTAAACCTGAAGTGAAACATCGGAATCTAAAACTGGACTCACAGGAGAGGTTCAAATCATCGCAAGTTAGAGTGTCAGTCCTCTTGTACTTAAGTCGGCATTGTGCCTTTTGTATTCAATTCGGATGCAATTTCTGTACATCATCGTCAATAAGAAGCTCAAGGGATACAGTCAACCTGAAGTGAAGCATCGGAATCTAAAACTGGACTCACAGGACGTGTTCAAATCATAGAAAGTGAGAGTGTCAGTCCTCTTGTACTTAAGCCGGCATTGTGAGTTTTGTATTAAATTCGGATGAAATTTCTGTGTTTCATCATCAATAAGAAGGTCCAAGGCATACAGTAAACCTGACGTGAGGCATCGGAATCTAAAACTAAACTCACAGGAGAAGTTCAAATCATAGAAAGTGAGAGTGTCAGTCCTCTTGTACTTAAGACGGCATTATGCCTTTTGTATTAAATTCGGATGCAGCTTCTGTGTTTTATCGTCAATAATGAGGTCCAAGGGATACAGTAAACCTGAATTGAAGCATCGGAATCTATTACTGGACTCACAGGAGGGGTTCAAATCATAGATAGTGAGAGTGTCAGTCCTCTTGTACTTAGTCGGCATTGTGCCTTTTATATTAAATTCGGATGCAATTTCTGTAATTCGTCGTCAATAAGCAGGTCCAAGGGATACAGTAAACCTGAAGTGAACCATCGGAATCTAATACTGGACTCGGAGGAGGGGTTCAAATCATAGAAAGTGAGAGTGTCAGTCCTCTTGTACTTAAGTCTGCATTGTGCCCTTTGTTATAAATTCGGATGCAATTTCTGTGCTTCATCATCAATAAGAAAGTCCAAGCGATACAGTAATCCTGAAGTGAAGCATCGGAATCTAAAACTGGACTCACAGGAGAGGTTCAAATCATCGCAAGTTAGAGTGTCAGTCCTCTTGTACTTAAGTCGGCATTGTGCTTTTGTATTAAATTCGGATGCAATTTCTGTGTTTCATCGTCAATAAGAAGGGCCAAGGAATACAGTAAACCTGAAGTGAAGCAACGGAATCTAAAAGTAGAATCACAGGAGAGGTTCAAATTATAGATAGTGAGAGTGTCAGTCCTCTTGTACTTAAGTCGGCATTGTGCCTTTTGTATTAAATTCCGATGCAATTTCTGTGTTTCATCGTCAATAAGAAGGTCCAAGGGATACAGTAAACCTGAAGTGAAGCATCGGAATCTAAAACTGGACTCACAGGAGAGGTTCCATTCATAGAAAGTTAGAGTGTCAGTAATCTTGTACTTAAGTCGGCATTGTGCCTTTTGTATTAATGTCGGATGCAATTTCTGTGTTTCATCGTCAATAAGAAGGTCCAAGGGATGCAGTAAACCTGAAGTGAAGCATCGGAATCTAAAACTGGACTCAAAGGAGAGGTTCAAATCATAGAAAGTGAGAGTGTCAGTCCTCTTGTACTTAAGTCGGCATTGTGCCTTTTGTATTGAATTCGGATACATTTTCTGTGCTTCATCGTCAATAAGAAGGTCCCAGGGATACAGTAACCCTGAAGTGAATCATCGGAATCTAAAACTGGACTCACAGGAGAGGTTCAAATCATAGAAAGTTAAAGTGTCAGTCCACTTGTACTTAAGTCGGCATTGTGGCTTTTGAATTTTCTTCCGATGCAATTTCTGTGTTTCATCGTCACTACGAAGTTCCAAGGTATACAGTAAACCTGAAGTGAGGCATCGGAATCTAAAACTGGACTCACGGGATAGGTTCAATTCATAGTAAGTTAGAGTGTCAGTAATCTTGTACTTAAGTCGGCATTGTGCCTTTTGTATTAAATTCGGATGCAATTTCTGTGTTTCATCGTCAATAAGAAGGTCCAAGGAATACAGTAAACCTGAAGTGAAGCATCGGAATCTAAAACTGGACTCACAGGAGAGGTTCAAATCATAGAAAGTGAGAGTGTCAGTCCTCTTGTACTTAAGTCGGCATTGTGACTTTTGTATTAAATTCGGATACAATTTCTGTGTTTCATCGTCAATAAGAAGGTCCAAGGGATACAGTAAACCTGAAGTGAATCATCGGAATCTAAATCTGGACTCACAGGAGAGGTTCAAATCATAGAAAGTTAGAGTGTCAGTCCTTTTGTACGTAAGTCGGTATTGTGCTGTTTGTTTTAAATTCGGATGCAATTTCTATGTTTCATCGTCAATAAGAATGTCCAAGGAATACAGTAAACCTGAAGTGAAGCATCGGAATCTAAAACTGGACTCACAAGAAAGGTTCAAATCATAGAATGTGAGAGTGTCAGTCCTCTTGTACATAAGAAGGCATTGTGCCGTTTGTATTAAATTCGGATGCAATTTCTGTAATTCGTCGTCAATAAGTAGGTCCAAGAGATACAGTAAACCTGAAGTGAAGCATCGGAATCTAAAACTGGACTCAAAGGAGAGGTTCAAATCATAGAAAGTGAGAGTGTCAGTCCTCTTGTACTTAAATCTGCATTGTGCCTTTTGTTATAAATTCGGATGCAAATTCTGTGCTTCATCATCAATAAGAAAGTCCAAGGGATACAGTAAACCTGAAGTGAAGCATCGGAATCTAAAACTGGACTCACAGGAGAGGTTCAAATCAAAGAAAGTTAGAGTGTCAGTTCTCTTGTACTTAAGTCGGCATTGTGCCTTTTGTATTAAATTCGGATGCAAGTTCTGTGTTTCATCGTCAATAAGAAGATCCAAGGGACACATTAAACCTGAAGTAAAGCATCGGAATCTAAAACTGGACTCACAAGAGAGGTTCAAATCATAGAAAGTGAGAGTGTCAGTCCCCTTGTACTTAAGTCGGCATTGTGCATTTTGTATTAAATTCGGATACAATTTCTGTGCTTCATCGCCAATAAGAACGTCCCAGAGATACAGTAAACCTGAAGTGAATCATCGGAATCTAAAACTGGACTCACAGGAGAGGTTCAAATCATAGAAAATGAGAGTGTCATTCCTCTTGTACTTAAGTCGGCATTGTGCCTTTTGTATTAAATTCGGATGCAATTTCTGTGTTTCATCGTCAATACGAAGTTCCAAGGTATACAGTAAACCTGAAGTGAAGCATCGGAATCTAAAACTGGACTCACAGGAGAGGTTCAAATCATAGAAAGTTAGAGTGTCAGTCCTTTTGTACTTAAGTCGGCATTGTGCCGTTTGTATTAAATTCGGATGCAATTTCTATCTTTCATCGTCAATAAGAAGGTCCAAGGAATACAGTAAACCTGAAGTGAAGCGTCGGAATCTATAACTGGACTCACAAGCGAGGTTCAAATCATAGAATGTGAGAGTGTCAGTCCTCTCGTACTTAAGTCGGCATTGTGCCGTTTGTATTAAATTCGGATGCTATTTCTGTAATTCGTCGTCAATAAGTAGGTCCAAGGGATACAGTAAACCTGAAGTGAAGCATCGGAATCTAAAACTGGACTCACAGGAGAGGTTCAAATCATCGCAAGTTAGAGTGTCAGTCCCCTTGAACTTAAGTCGGCATTGTGCTTTTGTATTAAATTCGGATGCAATTTCTGTGTTTCATCGTCAATAAGAAGGGCCAAGGGATACAGTAAACCTGAAGTGAAGCATCGGAATCTAAAACTGGACTCACGGGAGAGGTTCAAATCATAGATAGTGAGAGTGTCAGTCCTCTTGTACTTAAGTCGGTATTGTGCCTTTTGTATTAAGTTCAGAAGCAATTTCTGTGTTTCATCGTCAATAAGAAGGTCCAAGGGATACAGTACAACTGAAGTGAAGCATTGGAATCGAAAACTGGACTCACAGGAGAGGTTCAAACTATAGAAAGTTAGAGTGTCAGTCCTCTTGGACTTAAGTCGGCATTGTGCCTTTTGTATTGAATTCGGATGCAATTTCTGTGTTTCATCGTCAATAAGAAGTTCCAAGGTATACAGTAAACCTGAAGTGAAGCATCGGAATCTAAAACTGGACTCACAGGAGAGGTTCATATCATAGAAAGTTAGAGTGTCAGTCCTATTGTACTTAAGTCCGCATTGAGCATTTTGTATTAAATTCGGATGCAATTTCTGTGTTTCATCGTGAAGAAGAAGGTCCAGGGGATACAGTAAACCTGAAGTAAGGCATCGGAATCTAATACTGGACTCACAGGTGAGGTTCAAATCATAGAAAGTGAGAGTGTCAGTCCTCTTGTACTTTAGTCGGCATTGTGCCTTTAGTATTAAATTCGGATGCAATTTCTGCGTTTCATCGTCAATAAGATGGTCCAAGGGATACAGTAGACCTGAAGTGAAGCATCGGAATCTAAAACTGGACTCACAGGAGAGGTTCAAATCATAGAAAGTTAGAGTGTCAGTCCTCTTGTACTTATGTCGGCATTGTGCCGTTTGTATTAAATTCGGATGCAATTTCTGTGTTTCATCGGCAATAAGAAGTTCCAAGGTATACAGTAAACCTGAAGTGAGGCATCGGAATCTAAAACTGGACTCACAGGAGAGGTTCAAATCATAGAAAGTTAGAGTGTCAGTCCTCTTGTATTTCAGTCGGCATTGCGTCTTTTGTATTAAATTCTGATGCAATTTCTGTTCTTCATCGTCAATAAGAAGGTCCAAGGAATACAGTAAACCTGAAGTGAAGCATTGGACTCTAAAACTGGACTCACAGGAGAGTTTCAAATCATAGAAAGTTAGAGTGTCAGTCCTCTTGTACTTAAGCCGGCATTGTGCCTATTGTTTTAAGTTTGGATGCTATTTCTGTGTTTCATCGTCAATAAGAAGGTCCAAGGGATACAGTAAACCTGAAGTGAAGCATCGGGATCTAAAACTGGACACACAGGAGAGGTTCAAATCATAGAAAGTGAGAGTGTCAGTCCTCTTGTACTTAAGTCGGCATTGTGCCTTTTGTATTAAATTCGGAAGCAATTTCTGTGTTTCATCGTCAATAAGAAGGTCCAAGGGATACAGTAAACCTGAAGTGAAGCATCGGAATCTAAAACTGGACTCACAGGAGAGGTTCAAATCATAGAAAATTAGAGTGTCAGTCCACTTGTACTTAAGTCGGCATTGTGCCTTTTGAATTTACTTCCGATGCAATTTCTGTGTTTCATCGTCAATAAGAAGTTCCAAGGTATACAGTAAACCTGAGAAAGGCATCGGAATCTAAAACTGGACTCACAGGAGACTTTCAATTCATAGAAAGTTAGAGTGTCAGTAATCTTGTACTTAAGTCGGCATTGTGCCTTTTGTATTAAATTCGGATGCAATTTCTGTGTTTCATCGTCAATAAGAAGGTCCAAGGAATACAGTAATTCTGAAGTGAAGCATCGGAATCTAAAACTGGACTCACAGGAGAGGTTCAAATCACAGAAAGTGAGAGTGTCAGTCCTCTTGTACTTAAGTCGGCATTGTGCCTTTTGTATTAAATTCGGATACAATTTCTGTGTTTCATCTTCAATAAGAGGGTCCAAGGGATACAGTAAACCTGAAGTGAATCATCGGAATCTAAAACTGGACTCACAGGAGAGGTTCAAATCATAGAAAGTTAGAGTGTCAGTCCTCTTGGACTTCAGTCGGAATTGTGCCTTTTGAGTTTAATTCCGATGCAATTTCTGTGTTTCATCGTCAATAAGAAGTTCCAAAGTATACAGTAAACCTGAAGTGAAGCATCGGAATCTAAAACTGGACTCTCAGGAGAGGTTCAAATCATACAAAGTTAGAGTGTCAGTCCTCTTGTACTTAAGCCGGCATTGTGCCTTTTGAATTGAATTCCGATGCAATTTCTGTGTTTCATCGTCAATAAGAAGTTCCAAGGGATACAGTAAACCTGAAGTGAAGCATTGGAATCTAAAACTGGACTCACAGGAGAGGTTCAAATCATAGAAAGTTAGAGTGTCAGTTCTCTTGTACTTAAGTCGGCATTGTGCCTTTTGTATTAAATTCGGATGCAACTTCTGTGTTTTATCGTCAATAAGAAGGTCCATGGGATACAGTAAACCTGAAGTGAAGCATCGGAATCTATAACTGGACCCACAGGAGAGGTTCAAATCATAGATAGTGAGAGTGTCAGTCCTTTTGTACTTAAGTCGGCATTGTGCCTTTTGTATCAAATTCGGATGCAATTTCTGTGTTTCATCGTCAATAAGAAGTTCCAAGGTATACAGTAAACCTGAAGTGAAGCATCGGAATCTAAAACTGGACTCACAGGAGTGGTTCAAATCATAGAAAGTTTGAGTGTCAGTCCTTTTGCACTTAAGTCGGCATTGTGCCGTTTGTATTAAATTCGGATGCAATTTCTGATCTTCATCGTCAATACGAAGATCCAAGGAATACAGTAAACCTGAAGTGAAGCATCGGAATCTAAAACTGGACTCACAGGAGAGGTTCAAATCATAGAAAGTGAGAGTAACAGTCCTCTTGTACCTAAGTCGGCATTGTGCCTTTTGTATTAAATTCGGATGCAATTTCTATGTTTCATCGTCAATAAGAAGGTCCAAGGAATACAGTAAACCTGAGGTGAAGCATCGGAATCTGAAACTGGACTCACAAGAGAGGTTCAAATCATAGAATGTGAGAGTGTCAGTCCTCTTGTACTTAAGTCGGCATTGTGCCGTTTGTATTTAATTCGGATGCAATTTCTCTAATTCGTCGTCAATAAGTAGGTCCAAGGGATACAGTAAACCTGAAGTGGAGCATCGGAATCTAGAACTGGACTCACAGGAGAGGTTCAAATCATAATAAGTGAGAGTGTCAGTCCTCTTGTACTTAAGTCGGCATTGTGCCTTTTGTATTAAATTCGGATACAATTTCTGTGTTTCATCGTCAATAAGAAGGCCCAAGGGATACAGTAAACCTGAAGTGAATCATCGGAATGTAAAACTGGACTCACAGGAGAGGTTCAAATCATAGAAATTTAGAGTGTCAGTCCTCTTGGACTTGAGTCGGCATTGTGCCTTTTGAATTTAATTCCGATGCAATTTCTGTGTTTCGTCGTCAATAAGAAGTTCCAAAGTATACAGTAAACCTGAAGTGAAGCATCGGAATCTAAAACTGGACTCTCAGGAGGGGTTCAAATCGAGGAAAGTGAGAGTGTCAGTCCTCTTGTACTTAAGTCGGCATTGTCCCTTTTGAATTGAATTCCGATGCAATTTCTGTGTTTCATCCTCAATAAGAAGTTCCAAGGGATACAGTAAACCTGAAGTGAAGCATCGGAATCTAAAACTGAACTCACAGGAGAGGTTCAAATCATAGAAAGTTAGAGTGTCAGTTCTCTTGTACTTAAGTCGGCATTGTGCCTTTTGTATTAAATTCGGATGCAACTTCTGTGTTTTATCGTCAATAAGAAGGCCCAAGGGATACAGTAAACCTGAAGTGAAGCATCGGAATCTATAACTGGACTCACAGGAGGGGTTCAAATCATAGATAGTGAGAGTGTCAGTCCTCTTGGACTTTAGTCGGCATTGTGCCTTTTGTATTAAATTCGGATGCAATTTCTGTGTTTCATCGTCAATAAGAAGGTCCAAGGGATACAGTAAACCTGAAGTGAAGCATCGGAATCTAAAACTGGACTCACAGGAGAGATTCAAATCATAGAAAGTGAGAGTGTCATTCCTCTTGTACTTAAGTCGGCATTGTGCCTTTTGTATTAAATTCGGATGCAATTTCTGTGTTTCATCGTCAATAAGAAGTTCCAAAGTATACAGTAAACCTGAAGTGAAGCATCGGAATCTAAAACTGGACTCACAGGAGAGGTTCAAATCACAGAAAGTTAGAGCGTCAGTCCTTTTGTACTTAAGTCGGCATTGTGCCGTTTGTATTAATTTCGGATGCAATTTCTATGTTTCATCGTCAATAAGAAGGTCCAAGGAATACAGTAAACCTGAAGTGAAGCATCGGAATCTAAAACTGGACTCACAAGAGAGGTTCTAATCATAGAATGTGAGAGTGTCAGTCCTCTTGTACTTAGGTCAGCATTGTGCCGTTAGTATTAAATTCGGATGTAATTTCTGTAATTCGTCGTTAATAAGTAGGTCCAAGGGATACAGTAAACCTGAAGTGAAGCATCGGAATCTAAAACTGGACTCACAGGACAGGTTCAAATCATAGAAAGTGAGAGTGTCAGTCCACTTGTACTTTAGTCGGCATTGTGCCTTTTGAATTTACTTACGATGCAATTTCTGCGTTTCATCGTCTATAAGAAGTTCCAAGGTATACAGTAAACCTGAAGTGAGGTATCGTAATCTAAAACCGGACTCACAGGAAAGGTTCAATTCATAGAAAGTTAGAGTGTCAGTAATTTTGTACTTAACTCGGCATTGTGCCTTTTGAATTGAATTCCGATGCAATTTCTGTGTGTCATCGTCAATAAGAAGTTCCAAGGGATACAGTAAACCTGAAGTGAAGCATCGGAATCTAAAACTGGACTCACAGGAGAGGTTCAAATCATAGAAAGTTAGAGTGTCAGTCCTTTTGTACTTAAGTCGGCATTGTGCCGTTTGTATTAAATTTGGATGCAATTTCTATGTTTCATCGTCAATAAGAAGGTCCAAGGAAAACAGTAAACCTGAAGTGAAGCATCGGAATCTAGAACTGGACTCACAAGAGAGGTTCAAATCATAGAATGTGAGAGTGTCAGTCCTCTTGTACTTAAGTTTGCATTGTGCCTTTTGTTATAAATTCGGATGCAATTTCTGTGCTTCATCATCAATAAGAAAGTCCAAGGGATACAGTAAACCTGAAGTGAAGCATCGGAATCTAAAACTGGACTCACAGGAGAGGTTCAAATCATCGCAAGTTAGAGTGTCAGTCATCTTGTACTTCAGTCGGCATTGTGCCTTTTGTATTGAATTCGGATGCAATTTCTGTGTTTCATCGTCATTAAGAAGGTCCAAGGGATACTGTAAACCTGAAGTGAAACATCGGAATCTAAAACTGGACTCACAGGAGAGGTTCAAATCATAGAAAGTGAGAATGTCAGTCCTCTTGTACTGAAGTCGGCATTGTGCCTTTTGTATTCATTCGGATGCAATTTCTGTACTTCATCGTCAATAATAAGGTCCAAGGGATACAGTCAACCTGAAGTGAAGCATCGGAATCTAAAACTGGTCTCACAGGAGGTGTTCAAATCATAGAAAGTGAGAGTGTCAGTCCTCTTGTACTTAAGTCGGCATTGTGAGTTTTGTATTAAATTCGGATGCAATTTCTGTGTTTCATCGTCAATAAGAAGGTCCAAGGCATACAGTAAACCTGAAGTGAGGCAACGGAATCTAAAACTAAACTCACAGGAGAGGTTCAAATCATAGAAAGTGAGAGTGTCAGTCCTCTTGTTCTTAAGTCGGCATTATGCCTTTTGTATTAAATTCGGATGCAACTTCTGTGTTTAATCGTCAATAATGAGGTCCAAGGGATGCAGTAAACCTGAATTGAAGCATCGGAATCTATTACTGGGCTCACAGGAGGGGTTCAAATCATAGAAAGTTAGAGTGTCAGTCCTCTTGGACTTAAGTCGGCATTGTGCCTTTTGTATTAAATTCGGATGCAATTTCTGTGTTTCATCGTCAATAAGAGGTTCCAAGGCATACAGTAAAGCTGAAGTGAAGCATCGGAATCTAAAACTGGACTCACAGGAGAGGTTCAAATCATAGAAAGTTAGAGTGTCGGTCCTATTGTACTTAAGTCGGCATTGAGCCACTTGTATTAAATTCGGATGCAATTTCTGTGTTTCATCGTCAAGAAGAAGGTCCAGGGGATACAGTAAACCTGAAGTGAAGCATCGGAATCTAAAACTGGACTCACAGGAGAGGTTCAAATCATAGAAAGTAAGAGTGTCAGTCCTCTTGTACTTAAGTCGGCATTCTGCCTTTTGTATTAAATTCGGATGCAATTTCTGTACTTCATCGTCAATAAGAAGGTCCAAGGGATACAGTAAACCTGAAGTGAAGCATCGGAATCTAAAACTGGACTCATTGGAGAGGTTCAAATCAAAGAAAGTTAGAGTGTCAGTCCTCTTGTATTTGAGTCGGCATTGTGCTTTTGTATTAAATTCGGAAGCAATTTCTGTGTTACATCGTCAATAAGAAGGGCCAAGGGATACAGTAAACCTGAAGTGAAGCATCGGAATCTAAAACTGGACTCACAGGAGAGGTTCAAATCATAGAAAGTGAGAGTGTCAGTCCTCTTGTACTTAAGTCGGCATTCTGCCTTTTGTATTAAATTCGGATGCAATTTCTGTACATCATCGTCAATAAGAAGGTCCAAGGGATACAGTCAACCTGAAGTGAAGCATCGGAATCTAAAACTGGACTCACAGGAGGTGTTCAAATCATAGAAAGTGAGAGTGTCAGTCCTCTTGTACTTAAGTCGGCATTGTGCCTTCTGTATTAAATTCGGATGCAATTTCTGTGTTTCATCGTCAATAAGAAGTTCCAAGGTATACAGTAAACCTGAAGTGAAGCATCGGAAACTAAAACTGGACTCACAGGAGAGGTTCAAATCATAGAAAGTTAGAGTGTCAGTCCTTTTGTACTTAAGTCGGCATTGTGCCGTTTGTATTAAATTTGGATGCAATTTCTATGTTTCATCGTCAATAAGAAGGTCCAACGAATACAGTAAACCTGAAGTGAAGCATCTGAATCTAGAACTGGACTCACAACAGAGGTTCAAATCATAGAATGTGAGAGTCTCAGTCCTCTTGTACCTAAGTCGGCATTGTGCCTTTTGTATTAAATTCGGATGCAATATCTGTGTTTCATCGTCAATAAGAAGGTCCAAGGTATACAGGAAACCTGAAGTGAAGCATCGGAATCTAAAACTGGACACACAGGAGAGGTTCAAATATTACAAAGTTAGAGTGTCGGTCCTCTTGTACTTAAGTCGGCATTGTGCCTTTTGTTTTAAATTTGGATGCTATTTCTGTGTTTCATCGTCAATAAGAAGGTCCAAGGGATACAGTAAACCTGAAGTGAAACATCGGAATCTAAAACTGGACACACAGGAGAAATTCAAATCATAGAAAGTGAGAGTGCCAATCCTCTTGTACTTAAGTCGGCATTGTGCCTTTTGTATTAAATTCGGAAGCAATTTCTGTGTTTAATCGTCAATAAGAAGGTCCAAGGGATACAGTAAACCTGAAGTGAAGCATCGGAATCTAGAACTGGACTCACAGGAGAGGTTCAAATCATAGAAAGTGAGAGTGTCAGTCCTCTTGTACTTAAGTCAGCATTCTGCCTTTTGTATTAAATTCGGATGCAATTTCTGTACCTCATCGTCAATAAGAAGGTCCAAGGGATACAGTCAGCCTAAAGTGAAGCATCGGAATCTAAAACTGGACTCACAGGAGGTGTTCAAATCATAGAAAGTAAGAGTGTCAGTCCTCTTGTACTTAAGTCGGCATTGTGCCTTTTGTATTAAATTCGGATGCAATTTCTGTGTTTCATCGTCAATAAGAAGGTCCAAGGCATACAGTAAACCTGAAGTGAGGCATCGGAATCTAAAACTAAACTCACAGGAGAGGTTCAAATCATAGAAAGTGAGAGTGTCCGTCCTCTTGTACTTAAGTCGGCATTGATTACTTTGTATTATATTCGGATGCAATTTCTGTGTTGCATCGTCAACACGAAGTTCCAAGGTATACAGCAAACCTGAAGTGAAGCATTGGAATCTAAATCCGGACTCACAGGAGAGGTTCAAATCATAGAAAGTTAGAGTGTCAGTCCTCTTTTACTTAAGTCGGCATTGTGCTTTTTGAATTTAATTCCGATGCAATTTCTGTGTTTCATCGTCAATAAGAAGGTCCAAGGTATACAGTAAACCTGCAGTGAAGCAACGGAATCTAAAACTGGACTCACAGGAGAGGTTCAAATCAAAGAAAGTTAGAGTGTCAGTCCTCTTGTATTTAAGTCGGCATTGTGCTTTTGTATTAAATTCGGAAGCACTTTCTGTGTTACATCGTCAATAAGAAGGGCCAAGGGATACAGTAAACCTGAAGTGAATCATCGGAATCTAAAACTGGACTCAAAGGAGAGGTTCAAATCATAGAAAATGAGAGTGTCAGTCCTCTTGTACTTAAGTCGGCATTTTGCCTTTTGTATTAAATTCGGATGCAATTTCTGTACTTCATCGTCAATAAGAAGGTCCAAGGGATACAGTCAACCTGAAGTGAAGCATCGGAATCTAAAACTGGACTCACAGGAGAGGTTCAAATCATAGAAACTGAGAGTGTCAGTCCTCTTGTACTTAAGTCGGCATTGTGCCTTTTGTATTAAATTCGGATGCAATTTCTGTGTTTCATCGTCAATACGAAGGTCCAAGGCATACAGTAAACCTGAAGTGAGGTTTCGGAATCTAAAACTGGACTCACAGGAGAGGTTCAATTCATAGAAAGTTTGAGTGTCAGTAATCTTGTACTTAACTCGGCATTGTGCCTTTTGAATTGAATTCCGATGCAATTTCTGTGTTTCATGGTCAATAAGAAGTTCCAAGGTATACAGTAAACCTGAAGTGAAGCATCGGAAACTAAAACTGGACTCACAGGAGAGGTTCAAATCATAGAAAGTTAGAGTGTCAGTCCTTTTGTACTTAAGTCGGCATTGTACCGTTTGTATTAAATTTGGATGCAATTTCTATGTTTCATCGTCAATAAGAAGGTCCAAGGAATACAGTAAACCTGAAGTGAAGCATCGGAATCCAGAACTGGACTCACAAGAGATGTTCAAATCATAGAATGTGAGAGTGTCAGTCCTCTTGTACTTAAGTCTGCATTGTGCCTTTTGTTATAAATTCGGATGCAATTTCTGTGCTTCATCATCAATAAGAAAGTCCAAGGGAACAGTAAACCTGAAGTGAAGCATCGGAATCTAAAACTGGACTCACAGGAGAGGTTCAAATCATAGAAAGTTAGAGTGTCAGTCCTCTTGTACTTCAGTCGGCATTGTGCCTTTTGTATTGAAATCGGATGCAATTTCTGTGTTTCATCGTCATTAAGAAGGTCCAAGGGATACTGTAAACCTGCAGTGAAGCATCGGAATCTAAAACTGGACTCACAGGAGAGGTTCAAATCTTAGAAAGTGAGAGTGTCAGTCCTCTTGTACTTAAGTCGGCATTGTGCCTTTTGTATTCAATTCGGATGCAATTTCTGTAATTCATCGTCAATAAGAAGGTCCAAGGGATACAGTCAACCTGAAGTGAAGCATCGGAATCTAAAACTGGACTCACAGGAGGTGTTCAAATCATAGAAAGTGAGAGTGTCAGTCCTCTTGTACTTAAGTCGGCATTGTGCCTTTTGTATTAAATTCGGAAGCAATTTCTGTGTTTCATCGTCAATAAGAAGGTCCAAGGGATACAGTAAACCTGAAGTGAAGCATCGGAATCTAAAACTGGACTCACAGGAGAGGTTCAAATCATAGAAAGTGAGAGTGTCAGTCCTCTTGTACTTAAGTCGGCATTCTGCCTTTTGTATTAAATTCGGATGCAATTTCTGTACTTCATCGTCAATAAGAAGTTCCAAGGGATACAGTCAACCTGAAGTGAAGCATCAGAATCTAAAACTGGACTCACAGGAGGTGTTCAAATCATAGAAAGTAAGAGTGTCAGTCCTTTTTGTACTTAAGTCGGCATTTTGCCTTTTGTATTATATTCGGATGCAATTTCTGTGCTGCATCGTCAACACGAAGTTCCAAGGTATACAGCAAACCTGAAGTGAAGCATCGGAATCTAAATCTGGACTCACAGGAGAGGTTCAAATCATTGAAAGTTAGAGTGTCAGTCCTCTTTTACTTAAGTCGGCATTGTGCTTTTTGAATTTAATTCCGATGCAATTTCTGTGTTTCATCGTCAATAAGAAGGTCCAAGGTATACAGTAAACCTGAAGTGAAGCAACGGAATCTAAAACTGGACTCACAGGAGAGGTTCAAATCAACGAAAGTTAGAGTGTCAGTCCTCTTGTATTTAAGTCGGCATTGTGCTTTTGTATTAAATTCGGAAGCAATTTCTGTGTTACATCGTCAATAAGAAGTTCCAAGGGATACAGTAAACCTGAAGTGAAGCATCGGAATCTAGAACTGGACTCACAAGAGAGGTTCAAATCATAGAATGTGAGAGTGTCAGTCCTCTTGTACTTAAGTCTGCATTGTGCCTTTTGTTATAAATTCGGATGCAATTTCTGTGCTTCATCATCAATAAGAAAGTCCAAGGGATACAGTAAACCTGAAGTGAAGCGTCGGAATCTAAAACTGGACTCACAGGGGAGGTTCAAATCATAGAAAGTTAGAGTGTCAGTCCTCTTGTACTTCAGTCGGCATTGTGCCTTTTGTATTGAATTCGGATGCAATTTCTGTGTTTCATCGTCATTAAGAAGGTCCAAGGGATACTGTAAACCTGAAGTGAAGCATCGGAATCTAAAACTGGACTCACAGGAGAGGTTCAAATCATAGAAAGTGAGAGTGTCAGTCCTCTTGTACTTAAGTCGGCATTGTGCCTTTTGTATTCAATTCGGATGCAATTTCTGTACTTCATCGTCAATAAGAGGGTCCAAGGGATACAGTAAACCTGAAGTGAGGCATCGGAATCTAAAACTAAACTCACAGGAGAGGTTCAAATCATAGAAAGTGAGAGTGTCAGTCCTCTTGTACTTAAGTTGGCATTATGCCTTTTGTATAAAATTCGGATGGAACTTCTGTGTTTTATCGTCAATAATGAGGTCCAAGGGATACAGTAAACCTGAATTGAAGCATCGGAATCTATTACTGGACTCACAGGAGGGGTTCAAATCATAGATAGTGAGAGTGTCAGTCCTCTTGTACTTTAGTCGGCATTGTGCCTTTTGTATTAAAATCGGATGCAATTTCTGTGTTTCATCGTCAATAAGATGGTCCAAGGGATACAGTAGACCTGAAGTGAAGCATCGGAATCTAAAACTGGACTCACAGGAGAGGTTCAAATCATAGAAAGTTAGAGTGTCAGTCCTCTTGTACGTAGGTCGGCATTGTGCCGTTTGTATTAAATTCGGATGCAATTTCTGTGTTTCATCGTCAATAAGAAGTTCCAAGGTATACAGTAAATCTGAAGTGAGGCATCGGAAACTAAAACTGGACTCACAGGAGAGGTTCAAATCATAGAAAGTGAGAGTGTCCGTCCTCTTGTACTTAAGTCGGCATTGATTACTTTGTATTATATTCGGATGCAATTTCTGTGCTGCATCGTCAACACGAAATTCCAAGGTATACAGGAAACCTGAAGTGAAGCATCGGAATCTAAATCTGGACTCACAGGAGAGGTTCAAATCATAGAAAGTTAGAGTGTCAGTCCTCTTTTACGTAAGTCGGCATTGTGCTTTTGAATTTAATTCCGATGTAATTTCTGTGTTTCATCGTCAATAAGAAGGTCCAAGGTATACAGTAAACCTGAAGTGAAGCAACGGAATCTAAAACTGGACTCACAGGAGAGGTTCAAATCAAAGAATGTGAGAGTGTCAGTCCTCTTGTACTTAAGTCGGCATTGTGCTTTTGTATTAAATTCGGAAGCAATTTCTGTGTTACATCGTCAATAAGAAGGGCCGAGGGATACAGTAAACCTGAAGTGAAGCATCGGAATCTAAAACTGGACTCACAGGAGAGGTTCAAATCATTGAAAGTGAGAGTGTCAGTCCTCTTGTACTTAAGTCGGCATTCTGCCTTTTGTATTACATTCGGATGCAATTTCTGTACTTCATCGTCAATAAGAAGGTCCAAGGGATACAGTCAACCTGAAGTGAAGCATCGGAATCTAAAACTGGACTCACAGGAGGTGTTCAAATCATAGAAAGTGAGAGTGTCAGTCCTCTTGTACTTAAGTCTGCATTGTGCCTTTTGTTATAAATTCGGATGCAATTTCTGTGCTTCATCATCAATAAGAAAGTCCAAGGGATACAGTAAACCTGAAGTGAAGCATCGGAATCTAAAACTGGACTCACAGGAGTGGTTCAAATCATCGCAAGTTAGAGTGTCAGTCCTCTTGTACTTCAGTCGGCATTGTGCCTTTTGTATTGAATTCGGATGCAATTTCTGTGTTTCATCGTCATTAAGAAGGTCCAAGGGATACTGTAAACCTGAAGTGAAGCATCGGAATCTAAAACTGGACTCACAGGAGAGGTTCAAATCATAGAAAGTGAGAGTGTCAGTCCTCTTGTACTTAAATCGGCATTGTGCCTTTTGTATTCAATTCGGATGCAATTTCTGTACTTCATCGTCAATAAGAAGGTCCAAGGGATACAGTCAACCTGAAGTGACGCATCGGAATCTACAACTGGACTCACAGGAGGTGTTCAAATCATAGAAAGTGAGAGTGTCAGTCCTCTTGTACTTAAGTCGGCATTGTGAGTTTTGTATTAAATTCGGATGCAATTTCTGTGTTTCATCGTCAATAAGAAGGTCCAAGGCATACAGTAAACCTGAAGTGAGGCATCGGAATCTAAAACTAAACTCACAGGAGAGGTTAAAATCATAGAAAGTGAGAGTGTCAGTCCTCTTGTACTTAAGTCGGCATTATGCCTTTTGTATTAAATTCGGATGCAACTTCTGTGTTTTATCGTCAATATTGAGGTCCAAGGGATACAGTAAACCTGAATTGAAGCATCGGAATCTATTACTGGACTCACAGGAGGGGTTCAAATCATAGATAGTGAGAGTGTCAGTCCTCTTGTACTTACGTCGGCATTGTGCCTTTTGTATTAAATTCGGATGCAATTTCTGTAATTCGTCGTCAATAAGTAGGTCCAAGGAATACAGTAAACCTGAAGTGAAGCATCGGAATCTAAAACTGGACTCACAGGAGGGGTTCAAATCATAGAAAGTGAGAGTGTCAGTCCTCTTTTACGTAAGTCGGCATTGTGCTTTTGAATTTAATTCCGATGTAATTTCTGTGTTTCATCGTCAATAAGAAGGTCCAAGGTATACAGTAAACCTGAAGTGAAGCAACGGAATCTAAAACTGGACTCACAGGAGAGGTTCAAATCAAAGAATGTGAGAGTGTCAGTCCTCTTGTACTTAAGTCGGCATTGTGCTTTTGTATTAAATTCGGAAGCAATTTCTGTGTTACATCGTCAATAAGAAGGGCCGAGGGATACAGTAAACCTGAAGTGAAGCATCGGAATCTAAAACTGGACTCACAGGAGAGGTTCAAATCATTGAAAGTGAGAGTGTCAGTCCTCTTGTACTTAAGTCGGCATTCTGCCTTTTGTATTACATTCGGATGCAATTTCTATGCTTCATCATCAATAAGAAAGTCCAAGCGATACAGTAAACCTGAAGTGAAGCACCGGAATCTAAAACTGGACTCACAGGAGAGGTTCAAATCATCGCAAGTTAGAGTGTCAGTCCTCTTGTATTTAAGTCGGCATTGTGCTTTTGTATTAAATTCGGATGCAATTTCTGTGTTTCATCGTCGATAAGAAGGGCCAAGGAATACAGTAAACCTGAAGTGAAGCATCGGAATCTAAAACTAGACTCACAGGAGAGGTTCAAATCATAGATAGTGAGAGTGTCTGTCCTCTTGTACTTAAGTCGGTATTGTGCCTTTTGTAATTAATTCGGAAGCAATTTCTGTGTTTCATCGTCAATAAGAAGGTCCATGGGATACAGTACACCTGAAGTGAAGCATTGAAATCTAAAAGTGGACTCACAGGAGAGGTTCAAACCATAGAAAGTTAGAGTGTCAGTCCTCTTGGACTTAAGTCGGCATTGTGCCTTTTGTATTAAATTTGGATGCAATTTCTGTGTTTCATCGTCAATAAGAAGTTCCAAGGCATACAGTAAAGCTGAAGTGAAGCATCGGAATCTAAAACTGGACTCACAGGAAAGGTTCAAATCAAGAAAGTTAGAGTGTCAGTCCTCTTGGACTTAAGTCGGCATTGTGCCTTTTGTATTAAATTTGGATGCAATTTCTGTGTTTCATCGTCAATAAGAAGTTCCTAGGCATACAGTAAAGCAGAAGTGAAGTATCGGAATCTAAAACTGGACTCACAGGAAAGGTTCAAATCATAGAAAGTTAGAGTGTCAGTCCTATCGTACTTAAGTCGGCATTGAGCCACTTGTATTAAATTCGGATGCAATTTCTGTGTTTCATCGTCAAGAAGAAGGTCCAGGGGATACAGTAAACCTGAAGTGAAGCATCGGAATCTAATACTGGACTCACAGGTGAGGTTCAAATCATAGAAAGTGAGAGTGTCAGTCCTCTTGTACTTTAGTCGGCATTGTGCCTTTTGCATTAAAATCGGATGCAATTTCTGTGTTTCATCGTCAATAAGATGGTCCATGGGATACAGTAGACCTGAAGTGAAGCATCGGAATCTAAAACTGGACTCACAGGAGAGGTTCAAATCATAGAAAGTTAGAGTGTCAGTCCTCTTGTACGTAGGTCGGCATTGTGCCGTTTGTATTAAATTCGGATGCAATTTCTGTGTTTCATCGTCAATAAGAAGTTCCAAGGTATACAGTAAATCTGAAGTGAGGCATCGGAAACTAAAACTGGACTCACAGGAGAGGTTCAAATCATAGAAAGTTAGAGTGCCAACCCTCTTGTACTTAAGTCGGTTTTGTGCCTTTTGTATTAAATTCGGATGCAATTTCTGTGATTCATCGTCAATAAGAAGGACCAAGGAATACAGTAAACCTGAAGTGAAGCATCGGAATCTAAAACTGGACTCACAGGAGAGGTTCAAATCATAGAAAGTTAGAGTGTCAGTCCTCTTGGACTTAAGTCGGCATTGTGCCTTTTGTATTAAATTTGGATGCAATTTCTGTGTTTCATCGTCAATAAGAAGTTCCAAGGCATACAGTAAAGCTGGAGTGAAGCATCGGAATCTAAAACTGGACTCACAGGAAAGGTTCAAATCAAGAAAGTTAGAGTGTCAGTCCTCTTGGACTTAAGTCGGCATTGTGCCTTTTGTATTAAATTTGGATGCAATTTCTGTGTTTCATCGTCAATAAGAAGTTCCTAGGCATACAGTAAAGCTGAAGTGAAGTATCGGAATCTAAAACTGGACTCACAGGAAAGGTTCAAATCATAGAAAGTTAGAGTGTCAGTCCTATCGTACTTAAGTCGGCATTGAGCCACTTGTATTAAATTCGGATGCAATTGCTGTGTTTCATCGTCAAGAAGAAGGTCCAGGGGATACAGTAAACCTGAAGTGAAGCATCGGAATCTAATACTGGACTCACAGGTGAGGTTCAAATCATAGAAAGTGAGAGTGTCAGTCCTCTTGTACTTTAGTCGGCATTGTGCCTTTTGTATTAAAATCGGATGCAATTTCTGTGTTTCATCGTCAATAAGATGGTCCATGGGATACAGTAGACCTGACGTGAAGCATCGGAATCTAAAACTGGACTCACAGGAGAGGTTCAAATCATAGAAAGTTAGAGTGTCAGTCCTCTTGTACGTAGGTCGGCATTGTGCCGTTTGTATTAAATTCGGATGCAATTTCTGTGTTTCATCGTCAATAAGAAGTTCCAAGGTATACAGTAAATCTGAAGTGAGGCATCGGAAACTAAAACTGGACTCACAGGAGAGGTTCAAATCATAGAAAGTTAGAGTGCCAACCCTCTTGTACTTAAGTCGGTTTTGTGCCTTTTGTATTAAATTCGGACGCAATTTCTGTGATTCATCGTCAATAAGAAGGACCAAGGAATACAGTAAACCTGAAGTGAAGCATCGGAATCTAAAACTGGACTCACAGGAGAGGTTCAAATCATAGAAAGTGAGAGTGTCAGTCCTCTTGTACCTAAGTCGGCATTGTGCCTTTTGTATTAAATTCGGATGCAATATCTGTGTTTCATCGTCAATAAGAAGGTCCATGGTATACAAGAAACCTGAAGTGAAGCATCGGAATCTAAAACTGGACACACAAGAGAGGTTCAAATATTAGAAAGTGAGAGTGTCGGTCCTCTTGTACTTAAGTCGGCATTGTGCCTTTTGTTTTAAATTTGGATGCTATTTCTGTGTTTCATCGTCAATAAGAAGTTCCAAGGTATACAGTAAAGCTGAAGTGAAGCATCGGAATCTAAAACTGGACTCACAGGAAAGGTTCAAATCATAGAAAGTTAGAGTGTCAGTCCTATTGTACTTACGTCGGCATTGAGCCACTTGTATTAAATTCGGTTGCAATTTCTGTGTCTCATCGTCAATAAGAAGTTCCAAGGTATACAGTAAACCTGAAGTGAGGCATCGGAAACTAAAACTGGACTCACAGGAGAGGTTCAAATCATAGAAAGTTAGAGTGTCAGTCCTATTGTACTTAAGTCGGCATTGAACCTTTTGTATTAAATTCGGATGCAATTTCTGTGTTTCATCGTCAAGAAGAAGGTTCAGGGGATACAGTAAACCTGAAGTGAAGCATCGGAATCTAATACTGGACTCACAGGAGAGGTTCAAATCATAGAAAGTGAGAGTGTCAGTCCTCTTGTACTTTAGTCGGCATTGTGCCTTTTGTATTAAAATCGAATGCAATTTCTGTGTTTCACCGTCAATAAGATGGTCCAAGGGATACAGTAGACCTGAAGTGAAGCATCGGAATCTAAAACTGGACTCACAGGAGAGGTTCAAATCATACAAAGTTAGAGTGTCAGTCCTATTGTACTTAAGTCGGCATTGAACCTTTTGTATTAAATTCGGATGCAATTTCTGTGTTTCATCGTCAAGAAGAAGGTTCAGGGGATACAGTAAATCTGAAGTGAGGCATCGGAAACTAAAACTGGACTCACAGGAGAGGTTCAAATCATAGAAAGTTAGAGTGCCAACCCTCTTGTACTTAAGTCGGTTTTGTGCCTTTTGTATTAAATTCGGATGCAATTTCTGTGATTCATCGTCAATAAGAAGAACCAAGGAATACAGTAAACCTGAAGTGAAGCATCGGAATCTAAAACTGGACTCACAGGAGAGGTTCAAATCATAGAAAGTTAGAGTGCCAACCCTCTTGTACTTAAGTCGGTTTTGGGCCTTTTGTATTAAATTCGGATGCAATTTCTGTGTTTCATCGTCAATAACAAGGGCCAAGGGATACAGTAAACCTGAAGTGAAGCATCGGAATCTAAAACTAGACTCAAGGGAGAGGTTCAAATCATAGATAGTGAGAGTGTCAGTCCTCTTGTACTTATGTCGGTATTGTGCCTTTTGTATTAAATTCGGAAGCAATTTCTGTGTATGATCGTCAATAAGAAGGTCCAAGGGATACAGTACACATGAAGTGAAGCATTGGAATCTAAAAGTGGACTCACAGGAGAGGTTCAAACCACAGAAAGTTAGAGTGTCAGTCCTCTTGGACTTAAATCGGCATTGAGCCTTTTGTATTAAATTCGGATGCAATTTCTGTGTTTCATCGTCAATAAAAAGTTCCAAGGTATACAGTAAAGCTGAAGTGAAGCATCGGAATCTAAAACTGGACTCACAGGAAAGGTTCAAATCATAGAAAGTTAGAGTGTCAGTCCTCTTGTACTTGCGTCGGCATTGAGCCACTTGTATTAAATTCGGTTGCAATTTCTGTGTCTCATCGTCAAGAAGAAGGTCCAGGGGATACAGTAAACCTGAAGTGAAGCATCGGAATCTAATACTGGACTCACAGGTGAGGTTCAAATCATAGAAAGTGAGAGTGTCAGTCCTCTTGAACTTTAGCCGGCATTGTGCCTTTTGTATTAAAATCGGATGCAATTTCTGTGTTCCATCGTCAATAAGATGGTCCAAGAGATACAGTAGACCTGAAGTGAAGCATCGGACTCTAAATCTGGACTCACAGGAGAGGTTCAAATCATAGAAAGTTAGAGTGTCAGTCCTCTTGTACGTAAGTCGGCATTGTGCCGTTTGTATTAAATTCGGATGCAATTTCTGTGTTTCATCGTCAATAAGAAGTTCCAAGGTATACAGTAAACCTGAAGTGAGGCATCGGAAACTAAAACTGGACTCACAGGAGAGGTTCAAATCATAGAAAGTTAGAGTGTCAGTCCTATTGTACTTAAGTCGGCATTGAACCTTTTGTATTAAATTCGGATGCAATTTCTGTGTTTCATCGTCAAGAAGAAGGTTCAGGGGATACAGTAAACCTGAAGTGAAGCATCGGAATCTAATACTGGACTCACAGGTGAGGTTCAAATCATAGAAAGTGAGAGTGTCAGTCCTCTTGTACTTTAGTCGGCATTGTGCCTTTTGTATTAAAATCGGATGCAATTTCTGTGTTTCACCGTCAATAAGATGGTCCAAGGGATACAGTAGACCTGAAGTGAAGCATCGGAATCTAAAACTGGACTCACAGGAGAGGTTCAAATCATAGAAAGTTAGAGTGTCAGTCCTCTTGTACTTAAGTCGGCATTGTGCCGTTTGTATTAAATTCGGAAGCAATTTCTGTGTTTCATCGTCAATAAGAAGGTCCAAGGGATACAGTACACCTGAAGTGAAGCATTGGAATCTAAAACTGGACTCACAGGAGAGGTTCAAATCATAGAAAGTTAGAGTGTCAGTCCTCTTGGACTTAAGTCGGCATTGTGCCTTTTGTATTAAATTCGGATGCAATTTCTGTGTTTCATCGTCAATAAGAAGTTCCAAGGTATACAGTAAAGCTGAAGTGAAGCATCGGAATCTAAAACTGGACTCACAGGAGAGGTTCAAATCATAGAAAGTTAGAGTGTCAGTCCTATTGTACTTAAGTCGGCATTGAGCCTTTTGTATTAAATTCGGATGCAATTTCTGTGTTTCATCGTCAAGAAGAAGGTCCAGGGGATACAGTAAACCTGAAGTGAAGCATCGGAATCTAATACTGGACTCACAGGTGAGGTTCAAATCATAGAAAGTGAGAGTGTCAGTCCTCTTGTACTTTAGTCGGCATTGTGCCTTTTGTATTAAAATCAGATGCAATTTCTGTGTTTCATCGTCAATAAGATGGTCCAAGGGATACAGTAGACCTGAAGTGAAGCATCGGAATCTAAAACTAGATTCACAGGAGAGGTTCAAATCATAGAAAGTTAGAGTGCCAACCCTCTTGTACTTAAGTCGGTTTTGTGCCTTTTGTATTAAATTCGGATGCAATTTCTGTGATTCATCGTCAATAGGAAGGTCCAAGGAATACAGTAAACCTGAAGTGAAGCATCGGAATCTAAAACTGAACTCACAGGAGAGGTTCAAATCATAGAAAGTGAGAGTGTCAGTCCTCTTGTACCTAAGTCGGCATTGTGCCTTTTGTATTAAATTCGGATGCAATATCTGTGTTTCATCGTCAATAAGAAGGTCCAAGGTATACAGGAAACCTGAAGTGAAGCATCGGAATCTAAAACTGGACACACAGGAGAGGTTCAAATATTAGAAAGTGAGAGTGTCGGTCCTCTTGTACTTAAGTCGGCATTGTGCCTTTTGTTTTAAATTTGGATGCTATTTCTGTGTTTCATCGTCAATAAGAAGTTCCAAGGTATACAGTAAAGCTGAAGTGAAGCATCGGAATCTAAAACTGGACTCACAGGAAAGGTTCAAATCATAGAAAGTTAGAGTGTCAGTCCTATTGTACTTACGTCGGCATTGAGCCACTTGTATTAAATTCGGTTGCAATTTCTGTGTCTCATCGTCAAGAAGAAGGTCCAGGGGATACAGTAAACCTGAAGTGAAGCATCGGAATATAATACTGGACTCACAGGTGAGGTTCAAATCATAGAAAGTGAGAGTGTCAGTCCTCTTGAACTTTAGCCGGCATTGTGCCTTTTGTATTAAAATCGGATGCAATTTCTGTGTTTCATCGTCAATAAGATGGTCCAAGAGATACAGTAGACCTGAAGTGAAGCATCGGAATCTAAATCTGGACCCACAGGAGAGGTTCAAATCATAGAGAGTTAGAGTGTCAGTCCTCTTGTACGTAAGTCGGCATTGTGCCATTTTTATTAAATTCGGATGCAATTTCTGTGTTTCATCGTCAATAAGAAGTTCCAAGGTATACAGTGAACCTGAAGTGAGGCATCGGAAACTAAAACTGGACTCACAGGAGAGGTTCAAATCATAGAAAGTTAGAGTGTCAGTCCTATTGTACTTAAGTCGGCATTGAACCTTTTGTATTAAATTCGGATGCAATTTCTGTGTTTCATCGTCAAGAAGAAGGTTCAGGGGATACACTAAAATTGAAGTGAAGCATCGGAATCTAATACTGGAATCACTGGTGAGGTTCAAATCATAGAAAGTGAGAGTGTCATTCCTCTTGTACTTAAGTCGGCATTGTGCCTTTTGTATTAAATTCGGATGCAATTTCTGTGTTTCATCGTCAATAAGAAGTTCCAAAGTATACAGTAAACCTGAAGTGAAGCATCGGAATCTAAAACTGGACTCACAGGAGAGGTTCAAATCACAGAAAGTTAGAGCGTCAGTCCTTTTGTACTTAAGTCGGCATTGTGCCGTTTGTATTAATTTCGGATGCAATTTCTATGTTTCATCGTCAATAAGAAGGTCCAAGGAATACAGTAAACCTGAAGTGAAGCATCGGAATCTAAAACTGGACTCACAAGAGAGGTTCTAATCATAGAATGTGAGAGTGTCAGTCATCTTGTACTTAGGTCAGCATTGTGCCGTTAGTATTAAATTCGGATGTAATTTCTGTAATTCGTCGTTAATAAGTAGGTCCAAGGGATACAGTAAACCTGAAGTGAAGCATCGGAATCTAAAACTGGACTCACAGGACAGGTTCAAATCATAGAAAGTGAGAGTGTCAGTCCACTTGTACTTTAGTCGGCATTGTGCCTTTTGAATTTACTTACAATGCAATTTCTGCGTTTCATCGTCTATAAGAAGTTCCAAGGTATACAGTAAACCTGAAGTGAGGTATCGTAATCTAAAACTGGACTCACAGGAAAGGTTCAATTCATAGAAAGTTAGAGTGTCAGTAATTTTGTACTTAACTCGGCATTGTGCCTTTTGAATTGAATTCCGATGCAATTTCTGTGTTTCATCGTCAATAAGAAGTTCCAAGGGATACAGTAAACCTGAAGTGAAGCATCGGAATCTAAAACTGGACTCACAGGAGAGGTTCAAATCATAGAAAGTTAGAGTGTCAGTCCTTTTGTACTTAAGTCGGCATTGTGCCGTTTGTATTAAATTTGGATGCAATTTCTATGTTTCATCGTCAATAAGAAGGTCCAAGGAAAACAGTAAACCTGAAGTGAAGCATCGGAATCTAGAACTGGACTCACAAGAGAGGTTCAAATCATAGAATGTGAGAGTGTCAGTCCTCTTGTACTTAAGTTTGCATTGTGCCTTTTGTTATAAATTCGGATGCAATTTCTGTGCTTCATCATCAATAAGAAAGTCCAAGGGATACAGTAAACCTGAAGTGAAGCATCGGAATCTAAAACTGGACTCACAGGAGAGGTTCAAATCATCGCAAGTTAGAGTGTCAGTCATCTTGTACTTCAGTCGGCATTGTGCCTTTTGTATTGAATTCGGATGCAATTTCTGTGTTTCATCGTCATTAAGAAGGTCCAAGGGATACTGTAAACCTGAAGTGAAACATCGGAATCTAAAACTGGACTCACAGGAGAGGTTCAAATCATAGAAAGTGAGAGTGTCAGTCCTCTTGTACTTAAGTCGGCATTGTGCCTTTTGTATTCATTCGGACGCAATTTCTGTGTTTCATCGTCAATAAGAAGTTCCAAAGTATACAGTAAACCTGAAGTGAAGCATCGGAATCTAAAACTGGACTCACAGGAGAGGTTCAAATCACAGAAAGTTAGAGCGTCAGTCCTTTTGTACTTAAGTCGGCATTGTGCCGTTTGTATTAATTTCGGATGCAATTTCTATGTTTCATCGTCAATAAGAAGGTCCAAGGAATACAGTAAACCTGAAGTGAAGCATCGGAATCTAAAACTGGACTCACAAGAGAGGTTCTAATCATAGAATGTGAGAGTGTCAGTCCTCTTGTACTTAGGTCAGCATTGTGCCGTTAGTATTAAATTCGGATGCAATTTCTGTAATTCGTCGTTAATAAGTAGGTCCAAGGGATACAGTAAACCTGAAGTGAAGCATCGGAATCTAAAACTGGACTCACAGGACAGGTTCAAATCATAGAAAGTGAGAGTGTCAGTCCACTTGTACTTTAGTCGGCATTGTGCCTTTTGAATTTACTTACGATGCAATTTCTGCGTTTCATCGTCTATAAGAAGTTCCAAGGTATACAGTAAACCTGAAGTGAGGTATCGTAATCTAAAACTGGACTCACAGGAAAGGTTCAATTCATAGAAAGTTAGAGTGTCAGTAATTTTGTACTTAACTCGGCATTGTGCCTTTTGAATTGAATTCCGATGCAATTTCTGTGTTTCATCGTCAATAAGAAGTTCCAAGGGATACAGTAAACCTGAAGTGAAGCATCGGAATCTAAAACTGGACTCACAGGAGAGGTTCAAATCATAGAAAGTTAGAGTGTCAGTCCTTTTGTACTTAAGTCGGCATTGTGCCGTTTGTATTAAATTTGGATGCAATTTCTATGTTTCATCGTCAATAAGAAGGTCCAAGGAAAACAGTAAACCTGAAGTGAAGCATCGGAATCTAGAACTGGACTCACAAGAGAGGTTCAAATCATAGAATGTGAGAGTGTCAGTCCTCTTGTACTTAAGTTTGCATTGTGCCTTTTGTTATAAATTCGGATGCAATTTCTGTGCTTCATCATCAATAAGAAAGTCCAAGGGATACAGTAAACCTGAAGTGAAGCATCGGAATCTAAAACTGGACTCACAGGAGAGGTTCAAATCATCGCAAGTTAGAGTGTCAGTCATCTTGTACTTCAGTCGGCATTGTGCCTTTTGTATTGAATTCGGATGCAATTTCTGTGTTTCATCGTCATTAAGAAGGTCCAAGGGATACTGTAAACCTGAAGTGAAACATCGGAATCTAAAACTGGACTCACAGGAGAGGTTCAAATCATAGAAAGTGAGAGTGTCAGTCCTCTTGTACTTAAGTCGGCATTGTGCCTTTTGTATTCATTCGGATGCAATTTCTGTACTTCATCGTCAATAATAAGGTCCAAGGGATACAGTCAACCTGAAGTGAAGCATCGGAATCTAAAACTGGTCTCACAGGAGGTGTTCAAATCATAGAAAGTGAGAGTGTCAGTCCTCTTGTACTTAAGTCGGCATTGTGAGTTTTGTATTAAATTCGGATGCAATTTCTGTGTTTCATCGTCAATAAGAAGGTCCAAGGCATACAGTAAACCTGAAGTGAGGCAACGGAATCTAAAACTAAACTCACAGGAGAGGTTCAAATCATAGAAAGTGAGAGTGTCAGTCCTCTTGTACTTAAGTCGGCATTATGCCTTTTGTATTAAATTCGGATGCAACTTCTGTGTTTAATCGTCAATAATGAGGTCCAAGGGATGCAGTAAACCTGAATTGAAGCATCGGAATCTATTACTGGGCTCACAGGAGGGGTTCAAATCATAGAAAGTTAGAGTGTCAGTCCTCTTGGACTTAAGTCGGCATTGTGCCTTTTGTATTAAATTCGGATGCAATTTCTGTGTTTCATCGTCAATAAGAAGTTCCAAGGCATACAGTAAAGCTGAAGTGAAGCATCGGAATCTAAAACTGGACTCACAGGAAAGGTTCAAATCATAGAAAGTTAGAGTGTCGGTCCTATTGTACTTAAGTCGGCATTGAGCCACTTGTATTAAATTCGGATGCAATTTCTGTGTTTCATCGTCAAGAAGAAGGTCCAGGGGATACAGTAAACCTGAAGTGAAGCATCGGAATCTAAAACTGGACTCACAGGAGAGGTTCAAATCATAGAAAGTGAGAGTGTCAGTCCTCTTGTACTTAAGTCGGCATTCTGCCTTTTGTATTAAATTCGGATGCAATTTCTGTACTTCATCGTCAATAAGAAGGTCCAAGGGATACAGTAAACCTGAAGTGAAGCATCGGAATCTAAAACTGGACTCATTGGAGAGGTTCAAATCAAAGAAAGTTAGAGTGTCAGTCCTCTTGTATTTAAGTCGGCATTGTGCTTTTGTATTAAATTCGGAAGCAATTTCTGTGTTACATCGTCAATAAGAAGGGCCAAGGGATACAGTAAACCTGAAGTGAAGCATCGGAATCTAAAACTGGACTCACAGGAGAGGTTCAAATCATAGAAAGTGAGAGTGTCAGTCCTCTTGTACTTAAGTCGGCATTCTGCCTTTTGTATTAAATTCGGATGCAATTTCTGTACTTCATCGTCAATAAGAAGGTCCAAGGGATACAGTCAACCTGAAGTGAAGCATCGGAATCTAAAACTGGACTCACAGGAGGTGTTCAAATCATAGAAAGTGAGAGTGTCAGTCCTCTTGTACTTAAGTCGGCATTGTGCCTTCTGTATTAAATTCGGATGCAATTTCTGTGTTTCATCGTCAATAAGAAGTTCCAAGGTATACAGTAAACCTGAAGTGAAGCATCGGAAACTAAAACTGGACTCACAGGAGAGGTTCAAATCATAGAAAGTTAGAGTGTCAGTCCTTTTGTACTTAAGTCGGCATTGTGCCGTTTGTATTAAATTTGGATGCAATTTCTATGTTTCATCGTCAATAAGAAGGTCCAACGAATACAGTAAACCTGAAGTGAAGCATCGGAATCTAGAACTGGACTCACAACAGAGGTTCAAATCATAGAATGTGAGAGTCTCAGTCCTCTTGTACCTAAGTCGGCATTGTGCCTTTTGTATTAAATTCGGATGCAATATCTGTGTTTCATCGTCAATAAGAAGGTCCAAGGTATACAGGAAACCTGAAGTGAAGCATCGGAATGTAAAACTGGACACACAGGAGAGGTTCAAATATTACAAAGTTAGAGTGTCGGTCCTCTTGTACTTAAGTCGGCATTGTGCCTTTTGTTTTAAATTTGGATGCTATTTCTGTGTTTCATCGTCAATAAGAAGGTCCAAGGGATACAGTAAACCTGAAGTGAAACATCGGAATCTAAAACTGGACACACAGGAGAAATTCAAATCATAGAAAGTGAGAGTGCCAATCCTCTTGTACTTAAGTCGGCATTGTGCCTTTTGTATTAAATTCGGAAGCAATTTCTGTGTTTCATCGTCAATAAGAAGGTCCAAGGGATACAGTAAACGTGAAGTGAAGCATCGGAATCTAGAACTGGACTCACAGGAGAGGTTCAAATCATAGAAAGTGAGAGTGTCAGTCCTCTTGTACTTAAGTCGGCATTCTGCCTTTTGTATTAAATTCGGATGCAATTTCTGTACCTCATCGTCAATAAGAAGGTCCAAGGGATACAGTCAGCCTAAAGTGAAGCATCGGAATCTAAAACTGGACTCACAGGAGGTGTTCAAATCATAGAAAGTAAGAGTGTCAGTCCTCTTGTACTTAAGTCGGCATTGTGCCTTTTGTATTAAATTCGGATGCAATTTCTGTGTTTCATCGTCAATAAGAAGGTCCAAGGCATACAGTAAACCTGAAGTGAGGCATCGGAATCTAAAACTAAACTCACAGGAGAGGTTCAAATCATAGAAAGTGAGAGTGTCCGTCCTCTTGTACTTAAGTCGGCATTGATTACTTTGTATTATATTCGGATGCAATTTCTGTGTTGCATCGTCAACACGAAGTTCCAAGGTATACAGCAAACCTGAAGTGAAGCATTGGAATCTAAATCCGGACTCACAGGAGAGGTTCAAATCATAGAAAGTTAGAGTGTCAGTCCTCTTTTACTTAAGTCGGCATTGTGCTTTTTGAATTTAATTCCGATGCAATTTCTGTGTTTCATCGTCAATAAGAAGGTCCAAGGTATACAGTAAACCTGCAGTGAAGCAACGGAATCTAAAACTGGACTCACAGGAGAGGTTCAAATCAAAGAAAGTTAGAGTGTCAGTCCTCTTGTATTTAAGTCGGCATTGTGCTTTTGTATTAAATTCGGAAGCACTTTCTGTGTTACATCGTCAATAAGAAGGGCCAAGGGATACAGTAAACCTGAAGTGAAGCATCGGAATCTAAAACTGGACTCACAGGAGAGGTTCAAATCATAGAAAGTGAGAGTGTCAGTCCTCTTGTACTTAAGTCGGCATTCTGCCTTTTGTATTAAATTCGGATGCAATTTCTGTACTTCATCGTCAATAAGAAGGTCCAAGGGATACAGTCAACCTGAAGTGAAGCATCGGAATCTAAAACTGGACTCACAGGAGGTGTTCAAATCATAGAAAGTGAGAGTGTCAGTCCTCTTGTACTTAAGTCGGCATTGTGCCTTCTGTATTAAATTCGGATGCAATTTCTGTGTTTCATCGTCAATAAGAAGTTCCAAGGTATACAGTAAACCTGAAGTGAAGCATCGGAAACTAAAACTGGACTCACAGGAGAGGTTCAAATCATAGAAAGTTAGAGTGTCAGTCCTTTTGTACTTAAGTCGGCATTGTGCCGTTTGTATTAAATTTGGATGCAATTTCTATGTTTCATCGTCAATAAGAAGGTCCAACGAATACAGTAAACCTGAAGTGAAGCATCTGAATCTAGAACTGGACTCACAACAGAGGTTCAAATCATAGAATGTGAGAGTCTCAGTCCTCTTGTACCTAAGTCGGCATTGTGCCTTTTGTATTAAATTCGGATGCAATATCTGTGTTTCATCGTCAATAAGAAGGTCCAAGGTATACAGGAAACCTGAAGTGAAGCATCGGAATCTAAAACTGGACACACAGGAGAGGTTCAAATATTACAAAGTTAGAGTGTCGGTCCTCTTGTACTTAAGTCGGCATTGTGCCTTTTGTTTTAAATTTGGATGCTATTTCTGTGTTTCATCGTCAATAAGAAGGTCCAAGGGATACAGTAAACCTGAAGTGAAACATCGGAATCTAAAACTGGACACACAGGAGAAATTCAAATCATAGAAAGTGAGAGTGCCAATCCTCTTGTACTTAAGTCGGCATTGTGCCTTTTGTATTAAATTCGGAAGCAATTTCTGTGTTTCATCGTCAATAAGAAGGTCCAAGGGATACAGTAAACCTGAAGTGAAGCATCGGAATCTAGAACTGGACTCACAGGAGAGGTTCAAATCATAGAAAGTGAGAGTGTCAGTCCTCTTGTACTTAAGTCAGCATTCTGCCTTTTGTATTAAATTCGGATGCAATTTCTGTACCTCATCGTCAATAAGAAGGTCCAAGGGATACAGTCAGCCTAAAGTGAAGCATCGGAATCTAAAACTGGACTCACAGGAGGTGTTCAAATCATAGAAAGTAAGAGTGTCAGTCCTCTTGTACTTAAGTCGGCATTGTGCCTTTTGTATTAAATTCGGATGCAATTTCTGTGTTTCATCGTCAATAAGAATGTCCAAGGCATACAGTAAACCTGAAGTGAGGCATCGGAATCTAAAACTAAACTCACAGGACAGGTTCAAATCATAGAAAGTGAGAGTGTCCGTCCTCTTGTACTTAAGTCGGCATTGATTACTTTGTATTATATTCGGATGCAATTTCTGTGTTGCATCGTCAACACGAAGTTCCAAGGTATACAGCAAACCTGAAGTGAAGCATTGGAATCTAAATCCGGACTCACAGGAGAGGTTCAAATCATAGAAAGTTAGAGTGTCAGCCCTCTTTTACTTAAGTCGGCATTGTGCTTTTTGAATTTAATTCCGATGCAATTTCTGTGTTTCATCGTCAATAAGAAGGTCCAAGGTATACAGTAAACCTGCAGTGAAGCAACGGAATCTAAAACTGGACTCACAGGAGAGGTTCAAATCAAAGAAAGTTAGAGTGTCAGTCCTCTTGTATTTAAGTCGGCATTGTGCTTTTGTATTAAATTCGGAAGCACTTTCTGTGTTACATCGTCAATAAGAAGGGCCAAGGGATACAGTAAACCTGAAGTGAATCATCGGAATCTAAAACTGGACTCAAAGGAGAGGTTCAAATCATAGAAAATGAGAGTGTCAGTCCTCTTGTACTTAAGTCGGCATTTTGCCTTTTGTATTAAATTCGGATGCAATTTCTGTACTTCATCGTCAATAAGAAGGTCCAAGGGATACAGTCAACCTGAAGTGAAGCATCGGAATCTAAAACTGGACTCACAGGAGAGGTTCAAATCATAGAAACTGAGAGTGTCAGTCCTCTTGTACTTAAGTCGGCATTGTGCCTTTTGTATTAAATTCGGATGCAATTTCTGCGTTTCATCGTCAATACGAAGGTCCAAGGCATACAGTAAACCTGAAGTGAGGTTTCGGAATCTAAAACTGGACTCACAGGAGAGGTTCAATTCATAGAAAGTTTGAGTGTCAGTAATCTTGTACTTAACTCGGCATTGTGCCTTTTGAATTGAATTCCGATGCAATTTCTGTGTTTCATGGTCAATAAGAAGTTCCAAGGTATACAGTAAACCTGAAGTGAAGCATCGGAAACTAAAACTGGACTCACAGGAGAGGTTCAAATCATAGAAAGTTAGAGTGTCAGTCCTTTTGTACTTAAGTCGGCATTGTACCGTTTGTATTAAATTTGGATGCAATTTCTATGTTTCATCGTCAATAAGAAGGTCCAAGGAATACAGTAAACCTGAAGTGAAGCATCGGAATCCAGAACTGGACTCACAAGAGATGTTCAAATCATAGAATGTGAGAGTGTCAGTCCTCTTGTACTTAAGTCTGCATTGTGCCTTTTGTTATAAATTCGGATGCAATTTCTGTGCTTCATCATCAATAAGAAAGTCCAAGGGTACAGTAAACCTGAAGTGAAGCATCGGAATCTAAAACTGGACTCACAGGAGAGGTTCAAATCATAGAAAGTTAGAGTGTCAGTCCTCTTGTACTTCAGTCGGCATTGTGCCTTTTGTATTGAAATCGGATGCAATTTCTGTGTTTCATCGTCATTAAGAAGGTCCAAGGGATACTGTAAACCTGAAGTGAAGCATCGGAATCCAAAACTGGACTCACAGGAGAGGTTCAAATCTTAGAAAGTGAGAGTGTCAGTCCTCTTGTACTTAAGTCGGCATTGTGCCTTTTGTATTAAATTCGGATGCAATTTCTGTACTTCATCGTCAATAAGAAGTTCCAAGGGATACAGTCAACCTGAAGTGAAGCATCAGAATCTAAAACTGGACTCACAGGAGGTGTTCAAATCATAGAAAGTAAGAGTGTCAGTCCTTTTTGTACTTAAGTCGGCATTTTGCCTTTTGTATTATATTCGGATGCAATTTCTGTGCTGCATCGTCAACACGAAGTTCCAAGGTATACAGCAAACCTGAAGTGAAGCATCGGAATCTAAATCTGGACTCACAGGAGAGGTTCAAATCATTGAAAGTTAGAGTGTCAGTCCTCTTTTACTTAAGTCGGCATTGTGCTTTTTGAATTTAATTCCGATGCAATTTCTGTGTTTCATCGTTAATAAGAAGGTCCAAGGTATACAGTAAACCTGAAGTGAAGCAACGGAATCTAAAACTGGACTCACAGGAGAGGTTCAAATCAACGAAAGTTAGAGTGTCAGTCCTCTTGTATTTAAGTCGGCATTGTGCTTTTGTATTAAATTCGGAAGCAATTTCTGTGTTACATCGTCAATAAGAAGTTCCAAGGGATACAGTAAACCTGAAGTGAAGCATCGGAATCTAGAACTGGACTCACAAGAGAGGTTCAAATCATAGAATGTGAGAGTGTCAGTCCTCTTGTACTTAAGTCTGCATTGTGCCTTTTGTTATAAATTCGGATGCAATTTCTGTGCTTCATCATCAATAAGAAAGTCCAAGGGATACAGTAAACCTGAAGTGAATCATCGGAATCTAAAACTGGACTCACAGGGGAGGTTCAAATCATAGAAAGTTAGAGTGTCAGTCCTCTTGTACTTCAGTCGGCATTGTGCCTTTTGTATTGAATTCGGATGCAATTTCTGTGTTTCATCGTCATTAAGAAGGTCCAAGGGATACTGTAAACCTGAAGTGAAGCATCGGAATCTAAAACTGGACTCACAGGAGAGGTTCAAATCATAGAAAGTGAGAGTGTCAGTCCTCTTGTACTTAAGTCGGCATTGTGCCTTTTGTATTCAATTCGGATGCAATTTCTGTACTTCATCGTCAATAAGAAGGTCCAAGGGATACAGTAAACCTGAAGTGAAGCATCGGAATCTAGAACTGGACTCACAGGAGAGGTTCAAATCATAGAAAGTGAGAGTGTCAGTCCTCTTGTACTTAAGTCAGCATTCTGCCTTTTGTATTAAATTCGGATGCAATTTCTGTACCTCATCGTCAATAAGAAGGTCCAAGGGATACAGTCAGCCTAAAGTGAAGCATCGGAATCTAAAACTGGACTCACAGGAGGTGTTCAAATCATAGAAAGTAAGAGTGTCAGTCCTCTTGTACTTAAGTCGGCATTGTGCCTTTTGTATTAAATTCGGATGCAATTTCTGTGTTTCATCGTCAATAAGAATGTCCAAGGCATACAGTAAACCTGAAGTGAGGCATCGGAATCTAAAACTAAACTCACAGGACAGGTTCAAATCATAGAAAGTGAGAGTGTCCGTCCTCTTGTACTTAAGTCGGCATTGATTACTTTGTATTATATTCGGATGCAATTTCTGTGTTGCATCGTCAACACGAAGTTCCAAGGTATACAGCAAACCTGAAGTGAAGCATTGGAATCTAAATCCGGACTCACAGGAGAGGTTCAAATCATAGAAAGTTAGAGTGTCAGCCCTCTTTTACTTAAGTCGGCATTGTGCTTTTTGAATTTAATTCCGATGCAATTTCTGTGTTTCATCGTCAATAAGAAGGTCCAAGGTATACAGTAAACCTGCAGTGAAGCAACGGAATCTAAAACTGGACTCACAGGAGAGGTTCAAATCAAAGAAAGTTAGAGTGTCAGTCCTCTTGTATTTAAGTCGGCATTGTGCTTTTGTATTAAATTCGGAAGCACTTTCTGTGTTACATCGTCAATAAGAAGGGCCAAGGGATACAGTAAACCTGAAGTGAATCATCGGAATCTAAAACTGGACTCAAAGGAGAGGTTCAAATCATAGAAAATGAGAGTGTCAGTCCTCTTGTACTTAAGTCGGCAT
This sequence comes from Schistocerca americana, assembly GCF_021461395.2. Classification (NCBI taxonomy): domain Eukaryota; kingdom Metazoa; phylum Arthropoda; class Insecta; order Orthoptera; family Acrididae; genus Schistocerca; species Schistocerca americana. The sequence goes on along the minus strand of NC_060120.1, from coordinate 1,088,529,590 downwards.
TTTGCCTTTTGTATTAAATTCGGATGCAATTTCTGTACTTCATCGTCAATAAGAAGGTCCAAGGGATACAGTCAACCTGAAGTGAAGCATCGGAATCTAAAACTGGACTCACAGGAGAGGTTCAAATCATAGAAACTGAGAGTGTCAGTCCTCTTGTACTTAAGTCGGCATTGTGCCTTTTGTATTAAATTCGGATGCAATTTCTGCGTTTCATCGTCAATACGAAGGTCCAAGGCATACAGTAAACCTGAAGTGAGGTTTCGGAATCTAAAACTGGACTCACAGGAGAGGTTCAATTCATAGAAAGTTTGAGTGTCAGTAATCTTGTACTTAACTCGGCATTGTGCCTTTTGAATTGAATTCCGATGCAATTTCTGTGTTTCATGGTCAATAAGAAGTTCCAAGGTATACAGTAAACCTGAAGTGAAGCATCGGAAACTAAAACTGGACTCACAGGAGAGGTTCAAATCATAGAAAGTTAGAGTGTCAGTCCTTTTGTACTTAAGTCGGCATTGTACCGTTTGTATTAAATTTGGATGCAATTTCTATGTTTCATCGTCAATAAGAAGGTCCAAGGAATACAGTAAACCTGAAGTGAAGCATCGGAATCCAGAACTGGACTCACAAGAGATGTTCAAATCATAGAATGTGAGAGTGTCAGTCCTCTTGTACTTAAGTCTGCATTGTGCCTTTTGTTATAAATTCGGATGCAATTTCTGTGCTTCATCATCAATAAGAAAGTCCAAGGGTACAGTAAACCTGAAGTGAAGCATCGGAATCTAAAACTGGACTCACAGGAGAGGTTCAAATCATAGAAAGTTAGAGTGTCAGTCCTCTTGTACTTCAGTCGGCATTGTGCCTTTTGTATTGAAATCGGATGCAATTTCTGTGTTTCATCGTCATTAAGAAGGTCCAAGGGATACTGTAAACCTGAAGTGAAGCATCGGAATCCAAAACTGGACTCACAGGAGAGGTTCAAATCTTAGAAAGTGAGAGTGTCAGTCCTCTTGTACTTAAGTCGGCATTGTGCCTTTTGTATTAAATTCGGATGCAATTTCTGTACTTCATCGTCAATAAGAAGTTCCAAGGGATACAGTCAACCTGAAGTGAAGCATCAGAATCTAAAACTGGACTCACAGGAGGTGTTCAAATCATAGAAAGTAAGAGTGTCAGTCCTTTTTGTACTTAAGTCGGCATTTTGCCTTTTGTATTATATTCGGATGCAATTTCTGTGCTGCATCGTCAACACGAAGTTCCAAGGTATACAGCAAACCTGAAGTGAAGCATCGGAATCTAAATCTGGACTCACAGGAGAGGTTCAAATCATTGAAAGTTAGAGTGTCAGTCCTCTTTTACTTAAGTCGGCATTGTGCTTTTTGAATTTAATTCCGATGCAATTTCTGTGTTTCATCGTTAATAAGAAGGTCCAAGGTATACAGTAAACCTGAAGTGAAGCAACGGAATCTAAAACTGGACTCACAGGAGAGGTTCAAATCAACGAAAGTTAGAGTGTCAGTCCTCTTGTATTTAAGTCGGCATTGTGCTTTTGTATTAAATTCGGAAGCAATTTCTGTGTTACATCGTCAATAAGAAGTTCCAAGGGATACAGTAAACCTGAAGTGAAGCATCGGAATCTAGAACTGGACTCACAAGAGAGGTTCAAATCATAGAATGTGAGAGTGTCAGTCCTCTTGTACTTAAGTCTGCATTGTGCCTTTTGTTATAAATTCGGATGCAATTTCTGTGCTTCATCATCAATAAGAAAGTCCAAGGGATACAGTAAACCTGAAGTGAATCATCGGAATCTAAAACTGGACTCACAGGGGAGGTTCAAATCATAGAAAGTTAGAGTGTCAGTCCTCTTGTACTTCAGTCGGCATTGTGCCTTTTGTATTGAATTCGGATGCAATTTCTGTGTTTCATCGTCATTAAGAAGGTCCAAGGGATACTGTAAACCTGAAGTGAAGCATCGGAATCTAAAACTGGACTCACAGGAGAGGTTCAAATCATAGAAAGTGAGAGTGTCAGTCCTCTTGTACTTAAGTCGGCATTGTGCCTTTTGTATTCAATTCGGATGCAATTTCTGTACTTCATCGTCAATAAGAGGGTCCAAGGGATACAGTAAACCTGAAGTGAGGCATCGGAATCTAAAACTAAACTCACAGGAGAGGTTCAAATCATAGAAAGTGAGAGTGTCAGTCCTCTTGTACTTAAGTTGGCATTATGCCTTTTGTATTAAATTCGGATGGAACTTCTGTGTTTTATCGTCAATAATGAGGTCCAAGGGATACAGTAAACCTGAATTGAAGCATCGGAATCTATTACTGGACTCACAGGAGGGGTTCAAATCATAGATAGTGAGAGTGTCAGTCCTCTTGTACTTTAGTCGGCATTGTGCCTTTTGTATTAAAATCGGATGCAATTTCTGTGTTTCATCGTCAATAAGATGGTCCAAGGGATACAGTAGACCTGAAGTGAAGCATCGGAATCTAAAACTGGACTCACAGGAGAGGTTCAAATCATAGAAAGTTAGAGTGTCAGTCCTCTTGTACGTAGGTCGGCATTGTGCCGTTTGTATTAAATTCGGATGCAATTTCTGTGTTTCATCGTCAATAAGAAGTTCCAAGGTATACAGTAAATCTGAAGTGAGGCATCGGAAACTAAAACTGGACTCACAGGAGAGGTTCAAATCATAGAAAGTGAGAGTGTCCGTCCTCTTGTACTTAAGTCGGCATTGATTACTTTGTATTATATTCGGATGCAATTTCTGTGCTGCATCGTCAACACGAAATTCCAAGGTATACAGGAAACCTGAAGTGAAGCATCGGAATCTAAATCTGGACTCACAGGAGAGGTTCAAATCATAGAAAGTTAGAGTGTCAGTCCTCTTTTACGTAAGTCGGCATTGTGCTTTTGAATTTAATTCCGATGTAATTTCTGTGTTTCATCGTCAATAAGAAGGTCCAAGGTATACAGTAAACCTGAAGTGAAGCAACGGAATCTAAAACTGGACTCACAGGAGAGGTTCAAATCAAAGAATGTGAGAGTGTCAGTCCTCTTGTACTTAAGTCGGCATTGTGCTTTTGTATTAAATTCGGAAGCAATTTCTGTGTTACATCGTCAATAAGAAGGGCCGAGGGATACAGTAAACCTGAAGTGAAGCATCGGAATCTAAAACTGGACTCACAGGAGAGGTTCAAATCATTGAAAGTGAGAGTGTCAGTCCTCTTGTACTTAAGTCGGCATTCTGCCTTTTGTATTACATTCGGATGCAATTTCTGTACTTCATCGTCAATAAGAAGGTCCAAGGGATACAGTCAACCTGAAGTGAAGCATCGGAATCTAAAACTGGACTCACAGGAGGTGTTCAAATCATAGAAAGTGAGAGTGTCAGTCCTCTTGTACTTAAGTCTGCATTGTGCCTTTTGTTATAAATTCGGATGCAATTTCTGTGCTTCATCATCAATAAGAAAGTCCAAGGGATACAGTAAACCTGAAGTGAAGCATCGGAGTCTAAAACTAAACTCACAGGAGAGGTTCAAATCATAGAAAGTGAGAGTGACAGTCCTCTTGTACTTAAGTTGGCATTATGCCTTTTGTATTAAATTCGGATGGAACTTCTGTGTTTTATCGTCAATAATGAGGTCCAAGGGATACAGTAAACCTGAATTGAAGCATCGGAATCTATTACTGGACTCACAGGAGGGGTTCAAATCATAGATAGTGAGAGTGTCAGTCCTCTTGTACTTTAGTCGGCATTGTGCCTTTTGTATTAAAATCGGATGCAATTTCTGTGTTTCATCGTCAATAAGATGGTCCAAGGGATACAGTAGACCTGAAGTGAAGCATCGGAATCTAAAACTGGACTCACAGGAGAGGTTCAAATCATAGAAAGTTAGAGTGTCAGTCCTCTTGTACGTAGGTCGGCATTGTGCCGTTTGTATTAAATTCGGATGCAATTTCTGTGTTTCATCGTCAATAAGAAGTTCCAAGGTATACAGTAAATCTGAAGTGAGGCATCGGAAACTAAAACTGGACTCACAGGAGAGGTTCAAATCATAGAAAGTGAGAGTGTCCGTCCTCTTGTACTTAAGTCGGCATTGATTACTTTGTATTATATTCGGATGCAATTTCTGTGCTGCATCGTCAACACGAAATTCCAAGGTATACAGGAAACCTGAAGTGAAGCATCGGAATCTAAATCTGGACTCACAGGAGAGGTTCAAATCATAGAAAGTTAGAGTGTCAGTCCTCTTTTACGTAAGTCGGCATTGTGCTTTTGAATTTAATTCCGATGTAATTTCTGTGTTTCATCGTCAATAAGAAGGTCCAAGGTATACAGTAAACCTGAAGTGAAGCAACGGAATCTAAAACTGGACTCACAGGAGAGGTTCAAATCAAAGAATGTGAGAGTGTCAGTCCTCTTGTACTTAAGTCGGCATTGTGCTTTTGTATTAAATTCGGAAGCAATTTCTGTGTTACATCGTCAATAAGAAGGGCCGAGGGATACAGTAAACCTGAAGTGAAGCATCGGAATCTAAAACTGGACTCACAGGAGTGGTTCAAATCATCGCAAGTTAGAGTGTCAGTCCTCTTGTACTTCAGTCGGCATTGTGCCTTTTGTATTGAATTCGGATGCAATTTCTGTGTTTCATCGTCATTAAGAAGGTCCAAGGGATACTGTAAACCTGAAGTGAAGCATCGGAATCTAAAACTGGACTCACAGGAGAGGTTCAAATCATAGAAAGTGAGAGTGTCAGTCCTCTTGTACTTAAATCGGCATTGTGCCTTTTGTATTCAATTCGGATGCAATTTCTGTACTTCATCGTCAATAAGAAGGTCCAAGGGATACAGTCAACCTGAAGTGACGCATCGGAATCTACAACTGGACTCACAGGAGGTGTTCAAATCATAGAAAGTGAGAGTGTCAGTCCTCTTGTACTTAAGTCGGCATTGTGAGTTTTGTATTAAATTCGGATGCAATTTCTGTGTTTCATCGTCAATAAGAAGGTCCAAGGCATACAGTAAACCTGAAGTGAGGCATCGGAATCTAAAACTAAACTCACAGGAGAGGTTAAAATCATAGAAAGTGAGAGTGTCAGTCCTCTTGTACTTAAGTCGGCATTATGCCTTTTGTATTAAATTCGGATGCAACTTCTGTGTTTTATCGTCAATATTGAGGTCCAAGGGATACAGTAAACCTGAATTGAAGCATCGGAATCTATTACTGGACTCACAGGAGGGGTTCAAATCATAGATAGTGAGAGTGTCAGTCCTCTTGTACTTACGTCGGCATTGTGCCTTTTGTATTAAATTCGGATGCAATTTCTGTAATTCGTCGTCAATAAGTAGGTCCAAGGAATACAGTAAACCTGAAGTGAAGCATCGGAATCTAAAACTGGACTCACAGGAGGGGTTCAAATCATAGAAAGTGAGAGTGTCAGTCCTCTTGTACTTAAGTCTGCATTGTGCCTTTTGTTATAAATTCGGATGCAATTTCTGTGCTTCATCATCAATAAGAAAGTCCAAGCGATACAGTAAACCTGAAGTGAAGCACCGGAATCTAAAACTGGACTCACAGGAGAGGTTCAAATCATCGCAAGTTAGAGTGTCAGTCCTCTTGTATTTAAGTCGGCATTGTGCTTTTGTATTAAATTCGGATGCAATTTCTGTGTTTCATCGTCAATAAGAAGGGCCAAGGAATACAGTAAACCTGAAGTGAAGCATCGGAATCTAAAACTAGACTCACAGGAGAGGTTCAAATCATAGATAGTGAGAGTGTCTGTCCTCTTGTACTTAAGTCGGTATTGTGCCTTTTGTAATTAATTCGGAAGCAATTTCTGTGTTTCATCGTCAATAAGAAGGTCCATGGGATACAGTACACCTGAAGTGAAGCATTGAAATCTAAAAGTGGACTCACAGGAGAGGTTCAAACCATAGAAAGTTAGAGTGTCAGTCCTCTTGGACTTAAGTCGGCATTGTGCCTTTTGTATTAAATTTGGATGCAATTTCTGTCTTTCATCGTCAATAAGAAGTTCCAAGGCATACAGTAAAGCTGAAGTGAAGCATCGGAATCTAAAACTGGACTCACAGGAAAGGTTCAAATCAAGAAAGTTAGAGTGTCAGTCCTCTTGGACTTAAGTCGGCATTGTGCCTTTTGTATTAAATTTGGATGCAATTTCTGTGTTTCATCGTCAATAAGAAGTTCCTAGGCATACAGTAAAGCAGAAGTGAAGTATCGGAATCTAAAACTGGACTCACAGGAAAGGCTCAAATCATAGAAAGTTAGAGTGTCAGTCCTATCGTACTTAAGTCGGCATTGAGCCACTTGTATTAAATTCGGATGCAATTTCTGTGTTTCATCGTCAAGAAGAAGGTCCAGGGGATACAGTAAACCTGAAGTGAAGCATCGGAATCTAATACTGGACTCACAGGTGAGGTTCAAATCATAGAAAGTGAGAGTGTCAGTCCTCTTGTACTTTAGTCGGCATTGTGCCTTTTGTATTAAAATCGGATGCAATTTCTGTGTTTCATCGTCAATAAGATGGTCCATGGGATACAGTAGACCTGAAGTGAAGCATCGGAATCTAAAACTGGACTCACAGGAGAGGTTCAAATCATAGAAAGTTAGAGTGTCAGTCCTCTTGTACGTAGGTCGGCATTGTGCCGTTTGTATTAAATTCGGATGCAATTTCTGTGTTTCATCGTCAATAAGAAGTTCCAAGGTATACAGTAAATCTGAAGTGAGGCATCGGAAACTAAAACTGGACTCACAGGAGAGGTTCAAATCATAGAAAGTTAGAGTGCCAACCCTCTTGTACTTAAGTCGGTTTTGTGCCTTTTGTATTAAATTCGGATGCAATTTCTGTGATTCATCGTCAATAAGAAGGACCAAGGAATACAGTAAACCTGAAGTGAAGCATCGGAATCTAAAACTGGACTCACAGGAGAGGTTCAAATCATAGAAAGTTAGAGTGTCAGTCCTCTTGGACTTAAGTCGGCATTGTGCCTTTTGTATTAAATTTGGATGCAATTTCTGTGTTTCATCGTCAATAAGAAGTTCCAAGGCATACAGTAAAGCTGAAGTGAAGCATCGGAATCTAAAACTGGACTCACAGGAAAGGTTCAAATCAAGAAAGTTAGAGTGTCAGTCCTCTTGGACTTAAGTCGGCATTGTGCCTTTTGTATTAAATTTGGATGCAATTTCTGTGTTTCATCGTCAATAAGAAGTTCCTAGGCATACAGTAAAGCTGAAGTGAAGTATCGGAATCTAAAACTGGACTCACAGGAAAGGTTCAAATCATAGAAAGTTAGAGTGTCAGTCCTATCGTACTTAAGTCGGCATTGAGCCACTTGTATTAAATTCGGATGCAATTTCTGTGTTTCATCGTCAAGAAGAAGGTCCAGGGGATACAGTAAACCTGAAGTGAAGCATCGGAATCTAATACTGGACTCACAGGTGAGGTTCAAATCATAGAAAGAGAGAGTGTCAGTCCTCTTGTACTTTAGTCGGCATTGTGCCTTTTGTATTAAAATCGGATGCAATTTCTGTGTTTCATCGTCAATAAGATGGTCCATGGGATACAGTAGACCTGAAGTGAAGCATCGGAATCTAAAACTGGACTCACAGGAGAGGTTCAAATCATAGAAAGTTAGAGTGTCAGTCCTCTTGTACGTAGGTCGGCATTGTGCCGTTTGTATTAAATTCGGATGCAATTTCTGTGTTTCATCGTCAATAAGAAGTTCCAAGGTATACAGTAAATCTGAAGTGAGGCATCGGAAACTAAAACTGGACTCACAGGAGAGGTTCAAATCATAGAAAGTTAGAGTGCCAACCCTCTTGTACTTAAGTCGGTTTTGTGCCTTTTGTATTAAATTCGGATGCAATTTCTGTGATTCATCGTCAATAAGAAGGACCAAGGAATACAGTAAACCTGAAGTGAAGCATCGGAATCTAAAACTGGACTCACAGGAGAGGTTCAAATCATAGAAAGTGAGAGTGTCAGTCCTCTTGTACCTAAGTCGGCATTGTGCCTTTTGTATTAAATTCGGATGCAATATCTGTGTTTCATCGTCAATAAGAAGGTCCATGGTATACAGGAAACCTGAAGTGAAGCATCGGAATCTAAAACTGGACACACAAGAGAGGTTCAAATATTAGAAAGTGAGAGTGTCGGTAGTCTTGTACTTAAGTCGGCATTGTGCCTTTTGTTTTAAATTTGGATGCTATTTCTGTGTTTCATCGTCAATAAGAAGTTCCAAGGTATACAGTAAAGCTGAAGTGAAGCATCGGAATCTAAAACTGGACTCACAGGAAAGGTTCAAATCATAGAAAGTTAGAGTGTCAGTCCTATTGTACTTACGTCGGCATTGAGCCACTTGTATTAAATTCGGTTGCAATTTCTGTGTCTCATCGTCAATAAGAAGTTCCAAGGTATACAGTAAACCTGAAGTGAGGCATCGGAAACTAAAACTGGACTCACAGGAGAGGTTCAAATCATAGAAAGTTAGAGTGTCAGTCCTATTGTACTTAAGTCGGCATTGAACCTTTTGTATTAAATTCGGATGCAATTTCTGTGTTTCATCGTCAAGAAGAAGGTTCAGGGGATACAGTAAACCTGAAGTGAAGCATTGGAATCTAATACTGGACTCACAGGTGAGGTTCAAATCATAGAAAGTGAGAGTGTCAGTCCTCTTGTACTTTAGTCGGCATTGTGCCTTTTGTATTAAAATCGAATGCAATTTCTGTGTTTCACCGTCAATAAGATGGTCCAAGGGATACAGTAGACCTGAAGTGAAGCATCGGAATCTAAAACTGGACTCACAGGAGAGGTTCAAATCATACAAAGTTAGAGTGTCAGTCCTATTGTACTTAAGTCGGCATTGAACCTTTTGTATTAAATTCGGATGCAATTTCTGTGTTTCATCGTCAAGAAGAAGGTTCAGGGGATACAGTAAATCTGAAGTGAGGCATCGGAAACTAAAACTGGACTCACAGGAGAGGTTCAAATCATAGAAAGTTAGAGTGCCAACCCTCTTGTACTTAAGTCGGTTTTGTGCCTTTTGTATTAAATTCGGATGCAATTTCTGTGATTCATCGTCAATAAGAAGAACCAAGGAATACAGTAAACCTGAAGTGAAGCATCGGAATCTAAAACTGGACTCACAGGAGAGGTTCAAATCATAGAAAGTTAGAGTGCCAACCCTCTTGTACTTAAGTCGGTTTTGGGCCTTTTGTATTAAATTCGGATGCAATTTCTGTGTTTCATCGTCAATAACAAGGGCCAAGGGATACAGTAAACCTGAAGTGAAGCATCGGAATCTAAAACTAGACTCAAGGGAGAGGTTCAAATCATAGATAGTGAGAGTGTCAGTCCTCTTGTACTTATGTCGGTATTGTGCCTTTTGTATTAAATTCGGAAGCAATTTCTGTGTATGATCGTCAATAAGAAGGTCCAAGGGATACAGTACACCTGAAGTGAAGCATTGGAATCTAAAAGTTGACTCACAGGAGAGGTTCAAACCACAGAAAGTTAGAGTGTCAGTCCTCTTGGACTTAAATCGGCATTGAGCCTTTTGTATTAAATTCGGATGCAATTTCTGTGTTTCATCGTCAATAAAAAGTTCCAAGGTATACAGTAAAGCTGAAGTGAAGCATCGGAATCTAAAACTGGACTCACAGGAAAGGTTCAAATCATAGAAAGTTAGAGTGTCAGTCCTCTTGTACTTGCGTCGGCATTGAGCCACTTGTATTAAATTCGGTTGCAATTTCTGTGTCTCATCGTCAAGAAGAAGGTCCAGGGGATACAGTAAACCTGAAGTGAAGCATCGGAATCTAATACTGGACTCACAGGTGAGGTTCAAATCATAGAAAGTGAGAGTGTCAGTCCTCTTGAACTTTAGCCGGCATTGTGCCTTTTGTATTAAAATCGGATGCAATTTCTGTGTTTCATCGTCAATAAGATGGTCCAAGAGATACAGTAGACCTGAAGTGAAGCATCGGACTCTAAATCTGGACTCACAGGAGAGGTTCAAATCATAGAAAGTTAGAGTGTCAGTCCTCTTGTACGTAAGTCGGCATTGTGCCGTTTGTATTAAATTCGGATGCAATTTCTGTGTTTCATCGTCAATAAGAAGTTCCAAGGTATACAGTAAACCTGAAGTGAGGCATCGGAAACTAAAACTGGACTCACAGGAGAGGTTCAAATCATAGAAAGTTAGAGTGTCAGTCCTATTGTACTTAAGTCGGCATTGAACCTTTTGTATTAAATTCGGATGCAATTTCTGTGTTTCATCGTCAAGAAGAAGGTTCAGGGGATACAGTAATCCTGAAGTGAAGCATCGGAATCTAATACTGGACTCACAGGTGAGGTTCAAATCATAGAAAGTGAGAGTGTCAGTCCTCTTGTACTTTAGTCGGCATTGTGCCTTTTGTATTAAAATCGGATGCAATTTCTGTGTTTCACCGTCAATAAGATGGTCCAAGGGATACAGTAGACCTGAAGTGAAGCATCGGAATCTAAAACTGGACTCACAGGAGAGGTTCAAATCATAGAAAGTTAGAGTGTCAGTCCTCTTGTACTTAAGTCGGCATTGTGCCGTTTGTATTAAATTCGGAAGCAATTTCTGTGTTTCATCGTCAATAAGAAGGTCCAAGGGATACAGTACACCTGAAGTGAAGCATTGGAATCTAAAACTGGACTCACAGGAGAGGTTCAAATCATAGAAAGTTAGAGTGTCAGTCCTCTTGGACTTAAGTCGGCATTGTGCCTTTTGTATTAAATTCGGATGCAATTTCTGTGTTTCATCGTCAATAAGAAGTTCCAAGGTATACAGTAAAGCTGAAGTGAAGCATCGGAATCTAAAACTGGACTCACAGGAGAGGTTCAAATCATAGAAAGTTAGAGTGTCAGTCCTATTGTACTTAAGTCGGCATTGAGCCTTTTGTATTAAATTCGGATGCAATTTCTGTGTTTCATCGTCAAGAAGAAGGTCCAGGGGATACAGTAAACCTGAAGTGAAGCATCGGAATCTAATACTGGACTCACAGGTGAGGTTCAAATCATAGAAAGTGAGAGTGTCAGTCCTCTTGTACTTTAGTCGGCATTGTGCCTTTTGTATTAAAATCAGATGCAATTTCTGTGTTTCATCGTCAATAAGATGGTCCAAGGGATACAGTAGACCTGAAGTGAAGCATCGGAATCTAAAACTAGACTCACAGGAGAGGTTCAAATCATAGAAAGTTAGAGTGCCAACCCTCTTGTACTTAAGTCGGTTTTGTGCCTTTTGTATTAAATTCGGATGCAATTTCTGTGATTCATCGTCAATAAGAAGGTCCAAGGAATACAGTAAACCTGAAGTGAAGCATCGGAATCTAAAACTGGACTCACAGGAGAGGTTCAAATCATAGAAAGTGAGAGTGTCAGTCCTCTTGTACCTAAGTCGGCATTGTGCCTTTTGTATTAAATTCGGATGCAATATCTGTGTTTCATCGTCAATAAGAAGGTCCAAGGTATACAGGAAACCTGAAGTGAAGCATCGGAATCTAAAACTGGACACACAGGAGAGGTTCAAATATTAGAAAGTGAGAGTGTCGGTCCTCTTGTACTTAAGTCGGCATTGTGCCTTTTGTTTTAAATTTGGATGCTATTTCTGTGTTTCATCGTCAATAAGAAGTTCCAAGGTATACAGTAAAGCTGAAGTGAAGCATCGGAATCTAAAACTGGACTCACAGGAAAGGTTCAAATCATAGAAAGTTAGAGTGTCAGTCCTATTGTACTTACGTCGGCATTGAGCCACTTGTATTAAATTCGGTTGCAATTTCTGTGTCTCATCGTCAAGAAGAAGGTCCAGGGGATACAGTAAACCTGAAGTGAAGCATCGGAATATAATACTGGACTCACAGGTGAGGTTCAAATCATAGAAAGTGAGAGTGTCAGTCCTCTTGAACTTTAGCCGGCATTGTGCCTTTTGTATTAAAATCGGATGCAATTTCTGTGTTTCATCGTCAATAAGATGGTCCAAGAGATACAGTAGACCTGAAGTGAAGCATCGGAATCTAAATCTGGACTCACAGGAGAGGTTCAAATCATAGAGAGTTAGAGTGTCAGTCCTCTTGTACGTAAGTCGGCATTGTGCCATTTGTATTAAATTCGGATGCAATTTCTGTGTTTCATCGTCAATAAGAAGTTCCAAGGTATACAGTGAACCTGAAGTGAGGCATCGGAAACTAAAACTGGACTCACAGGAGAGGTTCAAATCATAGAAAGTTAGAGTGTCAGTCCTATTGTACTTAAGTCGGCATTGAACCTTTTGTATTAAATTCGGATGCAATTTCTGTGTTTCATCGTCAAGAAGAAGGTTCAGGGGATACACTAAAATTGAAGTGAAGCATCGGAATCTAATACTGGAATCACTGGTGAGGTTCAAATCATAGAAAGTGAGAGTGTCAGTCCTCTTGTACTTTAGTCGGCATTGTGCCTTTTGTATTAAAATCGGATGCAATTTCTGTGTTTCACCGTCAATAAGATGGTCCAAGGGATACAGTAGACCTGAAGTGAAGCATCGGAATCTAAAACTGGACTCACAGGAGAGGTTCAAATCATAGAAAGTTAGAGTGTCAGTCCTATTGTACTTAAGTCGGCATTGAACCTTTTGTATTAAATTCGGATGCAATTTCTGTGTTTCATCGTCAAGAAGAAGGTTCAGGGGATACAGTAAATCTGAAGTGAGGCATCGGAAACTAAAACTGGACTCACAGGAGAGGTTCAAATCATAGAAAGTTAGAGTGCCAACCCTCTTGTACTTAAGTCGGTTTTGTGCCTTTTGTATTAAATTCGGATGCAATTTCTGTGATTCATCGTCAATAAGAAGGTCCAAGGAATACAGTAAACCTGAAGTGAAGCATCGGAATCTAAAACTGGACTCACAGGAGAGGTTCAAATCATAGAAAGTTAGAGTGCCAACCCTCTTGTACTTAAGTCGGTTTTGTGCCTTTTGTATTAAATTCGGATGCAATTTCTGTGTTTCATCGTCAATAACAAGGGCCCAGGGATACAGTAAACCTGAAGTGAAGCATCGGAATCTAAAACTAGACTCAAGGGAGAGGTTCAAATCATAGATAGTGAGAGTGTCAGTCCTCTTGTACTTATGTCGGTATTGTGCCTTTTGTATTAAATTCGGAAGCAATTTCTGTGTATGATCGTCAATAAGAAGGTCCAAGGGATACAGTACACCTGAAGTGAAGCATTGGAATCTAAAAGTGGACTCACAGGAGAGGTTCAAACCTCAGAAAGTTAGAGTGTCAGTCCTCTTGGACTTAAATCGGCATTGAGCCTTTTGTATTAAATTCGGATGCAATTTCTGTGTTTCATCGTCAATAAGAAGTTCCAAGGTATACAGTAAAGCTGAAGTGAAGCATCGGAATCTAAAACTGGACTCACAGGAAAGGTTCAAATCATAGAAAGTTAGAGTGTCAGTCCTATTGTACTTACGTCGGCATTGAGCCACTTGTATTAAATTCGGTTGCAATTTCTGTGTCTCATCGTCAAGAAGAAGGTCCAGGGGATACAGTAAACCTGAAGTGAAGCATCGGAATCTAATACTGGACTCACAGGTGAGGTTCAAATCATAGAAAGTGAGAGTGTCAGTCCTCTTGAACTTTAGCCGGCATTGTGCCTTTTGTATTAAAATCGGATGCAATTTCTGTGTTTCATCGTCAATAAGATGGTCCAAGAGATACAGTAGACCTGAAGTGAAGCATCGGAATCTAAATCTGGACTCACAGGAGAGGTTCAAATCATAGAAAGTTAGAGTGTCAGTCCTCTTGTACGTAAGTCGGCATTGTGCCGTTTGTATTAAATTCGGATGCAATTTCTGTGTTTCATCGTCAATAAGAAGTTCCAAGGTATACAGTAAACCTGAAGTGAGGCATCGGAAACTAAAACTGGACTCACAGGAGAGGTTCAAATCATAGAAAGTTAGAGTGTCAGTCCTATTGTACTTAAGTCGGCATTGAACCTTTTGTATTAAATTCGGATGCAATTTCTGTGTTTCATCGTCAAGAAGAAGGTTCAGGGGATACAGTAAACCTGAAGTGAAGCATCGGAATCTAATACTGGACTCACAGGTGAGGTTCAAATCATAGAAAGTGAGAGTGTCAGTCCTCTTGTACTTTAGTCGGCATTGTGCCTTTTGTATTAAAATCGGATGCAATTTCTGTGTTTCACCGTCAATAAGATGGTCCAAGGGATACAGTAGACCTGAAGTGAAGCATCGGAATCTAAAACTGGACTCACAGGAGAGGTTCAAATCATAGAAAGTTAGAGTGTCAGTCCTCTTGTACTTAAGTCGGCATTGTGCCGTTTGTATTAAATTCGGAAGCAATTTCTGTGTTTCATCGTCAATAAGAAGGTCCAAGGGATACAGTACACCTGAAGTGAAGCATTGGAATCTAAAACTGGACTCACAGGAGAGGTTGAAATCATAGAAAGTTAGAGTGTCAGTCCTCTTGGACTTAAGTCGGCATTGTGCCTTTTGTATTAAATTCGGATGCAATTTCTGTGTTTCATCGTCAATAAGAAGTTCCAAGGTATACAGTAAAGCTGAAGTGAAGCATCGGAATCTAAAACTGGACTCACAGGAGAGGTTCAAATCATAGAAAGTTAGAGTGTCAGTCCTATTGTACTTAAGTCGGCATTGAGCCTTTTGTATTAAATTCGGATGCAATTTCTGTGTTTCATCGTCAAGAAGAAGGTCCAGGGGATACAGTAAACCTGAAGTGAAGCATCGGAATCTAATACTGGACTCACAGGTGAGGTTCAAATCATAGAAAGTGAGAGTGTCAGTCCTCTTGTACTTTAGTCGGCATTGTGCCTTTTGTATTAAAATCAGATGCAATTTCTGTGTTTCATCGTCAATAAGATGGTCCAAGGGATACAGTAGACCTGAAGTGAAGCATCGGAATCTAAAACTAGACTCACAGGAGAGATTCAAATCATAGATTGTTAGAGTGTCAGTCCTCTTGTACTTAAGTCGGCATTGTGCCGTTTGTATTAAATTTGGGTGCAATTTCTGTGTTTCATCGTCAATAAGAAGGTCTAAGGTATACAGTATACCCGAAGTGAGGCATCGGAATCTAAAACTGGACTCACAGGGGAGGTTCAAATCATAGAAAGTTAGAGTGTCAGTCCTCTTGTACTTAAGTCGGCATTGTGCCTTTTGTATTAAATTCGTATGCAATTTCTGTGTTTCATCGTCAATAAGAAGGTCCAAGGTATACAGGAAACCTGAAGTGAAGCATCGGAATCTAAAACTGGACTCACAGGAGAGGCTCAAATCATAGAAAGTTAGTGTGTCAGTCCTCTTGTACTTAAGTCGGCATTGTGCCTTTTGTTTTAAATTTGGATGCTATTTCTGTGTTTCATCGTCAATAAGAAGGTCCAAGGGATACAGTAATCCTCAAGTGAAGCATCGGAATCTAAAACTGGACTCACAGGAGAAGTTCAAATCATAGAAAGTTAGGGTGTCAGTCCTCTTGTACTTAAGTCCGCATTGTGCCTTTTGTATTAAATTCAGATGCAATTTTTGTGTTTCATCGTCAATAAGAAGGTCCAAGGGACACAGTAAACCTGGAGTGAAGCATCGGAATCTAGAACTGGACTTACAGGAGAGGTTCAAATCACAGAAAGTTAGAGTGTCAGTCCTCTTGTACTTCAGTCGGCATTGTGCCTTTTGTATTGAATTCGGATGCAATTTCTGTGTTTCATCGTCATTAAGAAGGTCCAAGGGATACTGTAAACCTGAAGTGAAGCATCGGAATCTAAAACTGGACTCACAGGGGAGGTTCAAATCATAGAAAGTGAGAGTGTCAGTCCTCTTGTACTTAAGTCGGCATTGTGCCTTTTGTATTAAATTCGGATGCAATTTCTGTACTTCATCGTCAATAAGAAGGTCCAAGGGATACAGTCAACCTGAAGTGAAGCATCGGAATCTAAAACTGGACTCACAGGAGAGGTTCAAATCATAGAAAGTTAGAGTGTCAGTCCTATTGTACTTAAGTCGGCATTGAGCCTTTTGTATTAAATTCGGATGCAATTTCTGTGTTTCATCGTCAAGAAGAAGGTCCAGGGGATACAGTAAACCTGAAGTGAAGCATCGGAATCTAATACTGGACTCACAGGTGAGGTTCAAATCATAGAAAGTGAGAGTGTCAGTCCTCTTGTACTTTAGTCGGCATTGTGCCTTTTGTATTAAAATCAGATATAATTTCTGTGTTTCATCGTCAATAAGAAGGTCCAAGGGACACAGTAAACCTGGAGTGAAGCATCGGAATCTAGAACTGGACTCACAGGAGAGGTTCAAATCATAGAAAGTTAGAGTGTCAGTCCTCTTGTACTTCAGTCGGCATTGTGCCTTTTGTATTGAATTCGGATGCAATTTCTGTGTTTCATCGTCATTAAGAAGGTCCAAGGGATACTGTAAACCTGAAGTGAAGCATCGGAATCTAAAACTGGACTCACAGGGGAGGTTCAAATCATAGAAAGTGAGAGTGTCAGTCCTCTTGTACTTAAGTCGGCATTGTGCCTTTGTATTAAATTCGGATGCAATTTCTGTACTTCATCGTCAATAAGAAGGTCCAAGGGATACAGTCAACCTGAAGTGAAGCATCGGAATCTAAAACTGGACTCACAGGGGGTGTTCAAATCATAGAAAATGAGAGCATCACTCCTCTTGTACTTAAGTCGGCATTGTGCCTTTCGTATTAAATTCGGATGCAATTTCTGTGTTTCATCGTCAATAAGAAGGTCCAAGGCATACAGTAAACCTGAAGTGAGGCATCGGAATCTAAAACTAACTCACAGGAGAGGTTCAAATCATAGAAAGTGAGAGTGTCAGTCCTCTTGTACTTAAGTCGGCATTGATTACTTTGTATTATATTCGGAGACAATTTCTGTGCTTCATCGTCAACAAGAAGTTCCAAGGTATACAGTGAACCTGTAGTGAAGCCTCGGAATCTAAAATTGGACTCACAGGAGAGGTTCCAATCATAGAAAGTGAGAGTGTCAGACCTCTTGTACTTAACTCGGCATTGTGCCTTTTGTATTAAATTCGGATACAATTTCTGTGTTTCATCGTCAATAAGAAGGTCCAAGGGATACAGTAAACCTGAAGTGAATCATCGGAATCTAAAACTGGACTCACAGGAGAGGTTCAAATCATAGAAAGTTAGAGTGTCAGTCCTCTTGGACTTAAGTTGGCATTGTGCTTTTTGTATTAAATTCGGATGCAATTTCTGTGTTTCATCGTCAATTAGAAGGCCAAGGTATACAGTAAACCTGAAGTGAAGCATCGGAATCTAAAATAGGACTCACAGGAGAGGTTCAAATCATAGAAAGTTAGAGTGTCAATCCTCTTGTACTTAAGTCGGCATTGTGCTTTTTGTATTAAATTCGGATGCAATTTCTAAGTTTCATCGTCAAAAAGAAGATCCAAGGGATACAGTAAACCTGAAGTGATGCATCGGAATCTAAAACTGGACTCACAGGAGAGGTTTAAAGCATAGAATGTGAGAGTGTCAGTCATTTGTACTTAAGTCGGCATTGTGCCTCCTGTATTAAATTCGGATGCAATTTCCGTGTTTCCTCGTCAATAAGAACGTCCAAGGGATTCAGTAAACCTGAAGTGAAGCATCTGAATCTAAAACTGGACCCACAGGAGCGGTTCAAATCATAGAAAGTTGGGCTGTCAGACCTCTTGTACTTGAGTCGGCATTGTGCCTTTTGAATTTACTTCCGATACAAGTACTGTGTTTCATCGTCAATAAGAAGTTCCAAGGTATACAGTAAACCTGATGTGAAGCATCGGAATCTAAAAGTGGACTCACAGGAGAGGTTCAAATCATAGAAAGTTAGACTGTCAGTCCTCTTGTACTTAAGTCGGCATTGTGCCTTTTGAAGTTACTTCCGATGCAATTTCTGTGTTTCATCGTCAATAAGAAGTTCCAAGGCATACAGTAAACCTG
Organism: Schistocerca americana; assembly: GCF_021461395.2. Taxonomy (NCBI): domain Eukaryota; kingdom Metazoa; phylum Arthropoda; class Insecta; order Orthoptera; family Acrididae; genus Schistocerca; species Schistocerca americana. The sequence continues at coordinate 1,088,511,568 of NC_060120.1, read as the reverse complement.
AAGTGAAGCATCGGAATCTAAAAGTGGACTCACAGGAGAGGTTCAAATGATAGAAAGTCAGAGGTCAGTCCTCTTGTACTTTAGTCGGCATTGTGCCTTTTGTATTAAATTCGGATGCAATTTAAACCTGAAGTGAAGCATCGGAATCTATTGTGGACTTACAGGAGAGGTTCAAATCATAGAAAGTGAGAGTGTCAGTCCTCTTGTATTTAAGTCGGCATTGTGCCTTTTGTATTAAATTCGGATACAATTTCTGTGTTTCATCGTCAATAAGAGGGTCCAAGGGATACAGTAAACATGAAGTGAAATATCGGAATCTAAAACTGGACTCACAGGAGAGGTTCAAATCATAGAAAGTTAGAGTGTCAGTCCTCTTGGACTTAAGTCGGATTGTGCCTTTTGAATTGAATTCCGAAGCAATTTCTGTGTTTCATCGTCAATAAGAACTACCAAGGGATACAGTACACCTTAAGTGAAGAAGCATCGAATCTAAAACTGGACTCACAAGAGAGGTTCAAATCATAGAAAGTTAGAGTGTCAGTTCTCTTGTACTTAAGTCGGCATTGTGCCTTTTGTATTAATTTCGGATGCAACTTCTGTGTTTTATCGTCAATAAGAAGGTCCAAGGGATACAGTAAACCTGATGTGAGGCATCGGAATCTAAAACTGGACTCACAGGAGACGTTCAAATCATAGAAAGTGAGAGTGTCAGTCCTCTTGTACTTAAGTCGGCATTGTGCCTTCAGTATTAAATTCGGATGCAATTTCTGTGTTTCATCGTCAATAAGAAGGTCCAAGGCATACAGTAAACCTGAAGTGAGGCATCGGAATCTAAATCTAAACTCACAGGAGAGGTTCAAATCATAGAAAGTGATAGTGTCAGTCCTCTTGTACTTAAGTCGGCATTGATTACTTTGTATTATATTTGGATGCAATTTCTGTGCTTCATCGTCAACAAGAAGTTCCAAGGTATACAGTAAACCTGAAGTGAAGCATCGGAATCTAAATCTGGACTCACAGGAGAGGTTCAAATCATAGAAAGTTAGAGTGTCAGTCCTCTTTTACTTAAACCGGCATTGTGCTTTTTGAATTTAATTCCGATGGAATTTCTGTGTTTCATCGTCAATAAGTAGGTCCAAGGTATACAGTAAACCTGAAGTGAAGCAACGGAATCTAAAACTGGACTCAACGGAGAGGTTCAAATCATAGAAAGTTAAAGTGTCAGTCATCTCGTACTTAAGTCGGCATTATGCTTTTGTATTAAATTCGGAAGCTATTTCTGTGTTACATCGTCAATAAGAACGGCCAAGGGATACCGTAAACCAGAAGTGAAGCATCGGAATCTAAAACTGGACTCACAGGAGAGGTTCAAATCATAGATAGTGAGAGTGTCAGTCCTCTCGTACTTAAAGCGGCATTGTGCCTTTGGTATTTAATTCGGATGCAATTTCTGTACTTTATCGTCAATAAAAAGGTCCAAGGGATACAGCCAACCTGAAGTGAAGCATCGGAATCTAAAACTAGGCTCACAGGAGGTGTTCAAATCATAGAAAGTGAGAGTGTCAGTCCTCTTGTACTTAAGTCGGCATTGTGCCTTTTGTATTAAATTCGGATGCAATTTCTATGTTTCATCGTCAATAAGAAGGTCCAAGGCATACAGTAAACCTGAAGTGAGGCATCGGAATCTAAAACTAAACTCACAGGAGAGGTTCAAATCATAGAAAGTTAGAGTGTCAGTCCTCTTGTACTTAAGTCGGCATTGATTACTTTGTATTATCTTCGGATGCAATTTCTGTGCTTCATCGTCAACAAGAAGTTCCAAGGTATACAGTAAACCTGAAGTGAAGCATCGGAATCTAAATCTGGACTCACAGGAGAGGTTCAAATCATAGAAAGTTAGAGTGTCAGTCCTCTTTTACTTAAACCGGCATTGTGCTTTTTGAATTTAATTCCGATGGAATTTCTGTGTTTCATCGTCAATAAGTAGGTCCAACGTATACAGTAAACCTGAAGTGAAGCAACGGAATCTAAAACTGGACTCAACGGAGAGGTTCAAATCATAGAAAGTTGGAGTGTCAGTCATCTCGTACTTAAGTCGGCATTGTGCTTTTGTATTAAATTCGGAAGCTATTTCTGTGTTACATCGTCAATAAGAAGGGCCAAGGGATACCGTAAACCAGAAGTGAAGCATCGGAATCTAAAACTGAACTCACAGGAGAGGTTCAAATCATAGATAGTGAGAGTGTCAGTCCTCTTTTACTTAAGTCGGCATTGTGCCTTTTCAATTTAATTCCGATGCAATTTCTGTGTTTCATCGTCAATAAGAAGGTTCAAGGTATACAGTAAACCTGAAGTGAAGCAACGGAATCTAAAACTGGACTCACAGGAGAGGTACAAATCATAGAAAGTTAGAGTGTCAGTCCTCTTGTACTTAAGCCGGCATTGTGCCTTTTGTTTTAAATTTGGATGCTATTTCTGTGTTTCATCGTCAATAAGAAGGTCCAAGGGATACATTAAACCTCAAGTGAAGAATCGGAATCTAAAACTGGACACACAGGAGAGGTTCAAATCTTAGAAAGTGAGAGTGTCAGTCCTCTTGTACTTAAGTCGGCATTGTGCCTTTTGTATTAAATTCGGATACAATTTCTGTGTTTCATCGTCAATAAGAGGGTCCAAGGGATACAGTAAACCTGAAGTGAATCATCGGAATCTAAAACTGGACACACAGGAGAGGTTCATATCATAGAAAGTTAGAGTGTCAGTCCTCTTGGACTTAAGTCGGCATTGTGCCTTTTGAATTTAATTCCGATGCAATTTCTGTGTTTCATCGTCAATAAGAAGTTCCAAAGTATACAGTAAAACTGAACTGAAGCATCGGAATCTAAAACTGGACTCTCAGGAGAGGTTCAAATCATAGAAAGTTAGAGTGTCAGTCCTCTTGTACATAAGTCGGCATTGTGAATTTTTGAATTGAATTCCGATGCAATTTCTGTGTTTCATCGTCAATAAGAAGTTCCAAGGGATACAGTAAACCTGAAGTGAAGCATCGGAATCTGAAACTGGATTCACAGGAGAGGTTCATATCATAGAAACTTAGAGTGTCAGTTCTCTTGTACTTAAGTCGGCATTGTGCCTTTTGTATTAAATTCGGATGCAACTTCTGTGTTTTATCGTCAATAAGAAGTTCCAAGGGATACAGTAAACCTGATGTGAGGCATCGGAATCTAAAACTGGACTCACAGGAGAGGTTCAAATCATAGAAAGTGAGAGTGTCAGTCCTCTTGTACTTAAGTCGGCATTGTGCCTTTTGTATTAAATTCGGATGCAATTTCTCTGTTACATCGTCAATAAGAACGTCCAAGGGATACAGTGAACCTGTAGTGAAGCTTCGGAATCTAAAATTGGACTCACAGGAGAGGTTCCATTCATAGAAAGTGAGAGTGTCAGACTTGTACTTAACTCTGCATTGTGCTTTTTGTATTAAATTCGGATGCAATTTCTGTGTTTCATCGTCAAAAAGAAGATCCAAGGGATACAGTAAACCTGAAGTGAAGCATCGGAATCTGAAACAGGATTCACAGGAGAGGTTCAATTCATAGAAAGTTAGAGTGTCAGTCCTCTTGGACTTAAGTCGGCATTGTGCCTTTTGAATTTAATTCCGATGCAATTTCTGTGTTTCATCGTCTATAAGAAGTTCCAAAGTATACAGTAAACCTAAACTGAAGCATCGGAATCTAAAAGTGGACTCACAGAAGAGGTTCAAATCATAGAAAGTTAGAGGTCAGTCCTCTTGTACTTTAGTCGGCATTGTGCCTTTTGTATTAAATTCGGATGCAATTTAATCCTGAAGTGAAGCATCGGAATCTACAACTGGACTTACAGGAGAGGTTCAAATCATAGAAAGTGAGAGTGTCAGTCCTCTTGTACTTAAGTTGGCATTGTGCCTTTTGTATTAAATTCGAATGCAATTTCTGTGTTTTATCGTCAATAAGAAGGTACAAGGGATACAGTAATCCTGAAGTGAAGCATCGGAATCTAAAACAGGACTCACAGGAGAGGTTCAATTCATAGAAAGTTAGAGTGTCAGTCCTCTTGGACTTAAGTCGGCATTGTGCCTTTTGAATTTAATTCCGATGCAATTTCTGTGTTTCATCGTCTATAAGAAGTTCCAAAGTATACAGTAAACCTAAACTGAAGCATCGGAATCTAAAACTGGACTCACAGGAGACGTCCAAATCATAGAAAGTTTGAGTGTCAGTCCTCTTGTACTTAAGTCGGCATTGTGCCTTTTGTATTAAATTCGGATGAAATTTAAACCTGAAGTGAAGCATCGGAATCTAAAACTGGACTCACAGGAGATGTTCAAATCATAGAAAGTGAGAGGGTCATCCCTCTTGTACTTCAGTCGGTATTGTGCCTTTTGTATTAAATTCGGATGCAATTTCTGTGTATCATTGTCATTAAGAATCTCCAAAGTATACAGTACACCTAAACTGAAGAATCGGAATCTAAAACTGGACTCACAGGAGAGGTTCAAATCATAGAAAGTGAGAGTGTCAGTCCTCTGGTACTTAAGTCGGCATTGTGCCTTTTGTATTAAATTCGGATGCAAATTCTGTGTTTCATCGCCAAGAAGAAGGTTCAGGGGATACAGTAAACCTGAAGTGAAGCATCGGAATCTAAACTGGACTCAGAGGAGAGGTTCAAATCATAGAAAGTGAGAGTGTCAGTCCTCTTGTATCTATGTCGGCATTGTGCTCTTTGTATCAAAATCGGATGCAATTTCTGTGTTTCATCGTCAATAAGAAGGTCCAAGGGATACAGTAAAACTGAAGTGAAGCATCGGAATCCAAAACAGGACTCACAAGCGAGGTGCAAATCGAAGAAAGTTATAGTGTCAGTCCTCTTGTACTTAAGTCGGCATTGTGCCTTTTGAATTTACTTCCGATGCAATTTCTGTGTTTCATCGTCAATAAGAAGTTCCAAGGTATACAGTAAACCTGATGTGAGGCATCGGAATCTAAAACTGGACTCACAGGAGAGGATCAAATCATAGAAAGTGAGAGTGTCAGTCCTCTTGTACTTAAGTCGGCATTGTGCCTTTTGTATTAATTCGGATGCAATTTCTGTGTTTCATCGTCAATAAGAAGGTCCAAGGGATACTGTAAACCCGTAGTGAAGCATCGGAATCTAAAACTGGACTCACAGGAGAGGTTCAAATCATAGAAAGTTAGAGTGTCAGTCCTTTTGTACTTAAGTCGGCATTGTGCCGTTTGTATTAAATTCGGATGCAATTTCTATGTTTCATCGTCAATAAGAAGGTCCAAGGGATACAGTAAACCTGATGTGAAGCATCGGAATCTAAAACTGGACTCACAAGGGAGGTTCAAATCTCAGAATGTGAGAGTGTCAGTCCTCTTGTACTTAAGTCGGCATTGTGCCGTTTGTATTAAATTCGGATGCAATTTCTGTAATTCGTCGTCAATAAGTAGGTCCAAGGGATACAGTAAGCCTGAAGTGAAGCATCGGAATCTAAAACTGGACTCACAGGAGAGGTTCAAATCATAGAAAGTGAGAGTGTCAGTCCTCTTGTACTTAAGTCGGCTTTGTGCCTTTTGAATTTACTTCCGATGCAATTTCTGTGTTTCATCGTCAATAAGAGGTTCCAAATTATACAATAAACCTGAAGTGAAGCATCGGAATCTAAAACTGGACTCACAGGAGAGGTTCAAATCATAGAAAGTTAGAGTGTCTTTCCTCTTGCACTTAAAACGGCATTGTGCGTTTTTAACTTAATTCCGATGCAATTTCAATGTTTCATCGACAATAAGAAGGTCTTAGGGATACAGTAAACCTGAAGTGAAGCATCGGAATCTAAAACTGGACTCACAGGAGAGGTTCATAGCATAGAAAGTTAGAGTGTCGGTCCTATTGTACTTAAATGGGCATTATGCCTTTTGTATAAAATTCGAATGCAATTTCAGTGCTTCATCGTTAATACGAAGGTCCAAGGTATACAGTAAACCTGAAGTGAAGCATCGGAATCTAAATCTGGACTCACAGGAGAGGTTCAAATCAAAGAAAGTTATAGTGTCAGTCGTCTTGTCCTTGAGTCGGCATTATGCCTTTTGCATTAAATTCGGATGCAATTTCTGTGTTTCATCGTCAATAAGAAGGTACAAGGGATACAGTAAACCTGAAGTGAAGCATCGGAATCTAAATCTGGACTCACAATAAAATTTCAAATCATAGAAAGTGAGATCGTCAGTCCTCCTGTTCTTAAGTCGGCATTGTGCCTTTTGTATTAAATTCAGATGCAATTTCTTTGTTTCATCGTCAATAATAAGGTCCAAGGGATACAGTAAACCTGAAGTGAAGCATCGGAATCTAAAACTGGACTCACGGAGAGGTTCAAATCATAGAAAGTGAGAATGTCAGTCCTCTAGTACTTAAGTCGGCATTGTGACTTTTGTATTAAGTTCGGATGCTATTTCTGTGTTTTTTCGTCAATAAGAAGGTCCAAGGGATACTGTAAACCTGAAGTGAAGCATCGGAATCTAAAACTGGACTCACAGGAGAGGTTCAAATCATAGAAAGTTAGAGTGTCAGTCCTCTTGTACTTAAGTCGGCATTGTTCCTTTTGAATTTACTTCCGATGCAATTTCTGTGTTTCATCGTCAATAAGAAGTTCCAAGGTATACAGTAAACCTGAAGTGAAGCATCGGAATCTAAAAGTGGACTCACAGGAGAGGTTCAAATCATAGAAAGTTAGAGGTCAGTCCTCTTGTACTTTAGTCGGCATTGTGCTTTTTGTATTAAATTCGGATGCAATTTAAACCTGAAGTGAAGCATCGGAATCTAAAACTGGACTCGCAGGAGAGGTTCAAATCATAGAAAGTTAGAGTGTCAGTCCTCTTGTACTTAAGTCGGCATTGTGCCTTCTGTATTAAATTCGCATGCAATTTCTGTGTTTCATCGTCAATAGGAAGGTCCAAGGTATACAGTACACCTGAAGTGAAGCATCGGAATCTATAACTGGACTTACAGGAGAGGTTCCAATCATAGAAAGTGAGAGTGTCAGTCCTCTTGTACCTAAGTCGTCATTGTGAACTTCGTATAAAATTCGGATGCAATTTCTGTGTTTCATCGTCAATAAGAAGGTCCAAGGTATACAGGAAACCTGAAGTGAAGCATCGGAATCTAAAACTGGACTCACAGGAGAGGTTGAAATCATAGAAGGTTAGAGTGTCAGTCCTCTTGTACTTAAGTCGGCATTGTGCCTTTTGTATTAAATTCGGATGCAATTTCTATGTTTCATCGACAATAAGAAGGTCCTAGGGATAGAGTAAACCTGAAGTGAAGCATCGGAATCTAAAACTGGACTCACAGGAGAGGTTCATAGCATAGAAAGTGAGAGTTTCAGTCATCTTGTAATTAAATCGGCATTGTGCCTCTTGTATTAAATTCGGATGCAATATCTGTGTCCCATCGTCAACAAGAAGGTCCAAGGGATTCAGTAAACCTGAAGTGAAGCATCATAATCTAAAGCTGGACTCACAGGAGCGGTTCAAATCATAGAAAGTTAGAGTGTCAGTCCACTTGTACTTAAGTCGGCATTGTGAATTTTGTATTAAATTCGGGTGCTATTTCTGTGTTTCATCGTCAATAAGAAGGTCCAAGCTATACAGTAAACCTGAAGTGAGGAATCGGAATCTTAAGCTGGACTCACAGGAGAGGTTCAAATCATAGAAAGTGAGACTGTCAGTCCTCTTGTACCTAAGTCAGCATTGTGCCTTTTGTATTAAATTCGAATGCAATTTCAGTGTTTCATCGTCAATAAGAAGGTCCAAGGTATGCAGGAAACCTGAAGTGAAGCATCGGAATCTAAAACTGGACTCAAAGGAGAGGTTCAAATCATAGAAAGTGAGAGTGTCAGTCCTCTTGTACTTTAGTCGGCATTGTGCCTTTTGTATTAAATTCGGATGCAATTTCTGTGTTTCATCGTCATTAAGAAGTTCCAAAGTATACAGTAAACCTAAAGTGAAGCATGGGAATCTAAAACTGGACTCACAGGAGAGGTTCAAATCACAGAATGCTAGAGTGTCAGTCCACTTGTACTTAAGTCTGCATTGTGCCTTTTGTATTAAATTCGGATGCAATTTCTGTGTTTCATCGTCAATAAGAAGGTCCAAGGTATACAGTAAACCTGAAGTGAAGCATCGGTATCTAAAACTGGACTCACAGGTGTGGTTCAAATCATAGAAAGTGAGAGTGTCAGTCCTCTTGTACCTAAGTCGGCATTGTGCCTTTTGTATTAAATTCAGATGCAATTTCTGTGATTCATCGTCTATAAGAAGTTCCAAAGTATACAGTAAACCTAAACTGAAGCATCGGAATCTAAAACTGGACCCACAGGAGAGGTTCAAATCATAGAAAGTTAGAGTGTCAGTCCTCTTGTACTTAAGCCGGCATTGTGCCTTTTGTATTAAAATCGGATGCAATTTCTGTATTTCATTGTCAATAAGAAGGTCCAAGGGATACAGTAAACCCGAAGTGAAGCATCGGAATCTGAATCTGGACTCACAAAAGAGGTTCAAGTCATAGAAAGTGAGAGTGTCAGTCCTCCTGTACTTAAGTCGGCATTGTGCCTTTTGTAGTAAACACAGATGCAATTTCTGTCTTTCATCGTCTATAAGAAGGTCCAAGGGATACAGTAAACCTAAAGTGAAGCATCGGAATCTAAAACTGGACTCACAGGAGAGGTTCAAATCATAAAAGTGAGAATGTCAGTCCTCTTGTACTTAAGTCGACATTGTGCTTTTTGTATGAAAATCGGATGCTATTTCTGTGTTTTATCGTCAATAAGAAGGTCTAAGGGATACAGTAAACCTGAAGTGAAGCTTCGGAATCTAAAACTGGACTAACAGGAGAGGTTCAAAGCATAGAAAGTTAGAGTGTCAGTCCTCTTGTACTTAAGTCGGCATTGTGCCTTTCGAGTTTACTTCCGATGCAATTTCTGTGTTTCATCGTCAATAAGAAGTTCCAACGTATACAGTAAACCTGAAGTGAACCATCGGAATCTAAAACTGGACTCACAGGAGAGGTTCAAATCATAGAAAGTTAGAGGTCAGTCCTCTTGTACTTAAGTCGGCATTGTGCCTTTTGTATTAAATTCGGATGCAATTTAAACCTGAAGTGAATCATCGGTATCTAAAACTGGACTCACAGGAAAGGTTCAAAACATAGAAAGTGAGAGTGTCAGTCCTCTTGTACTTAAGTCGGCATTGTGCCATTTGTATTAAATTCGGATGCAATTTCTGTGTTTCATCGTCAATAAGAATGTCCAAGGGATTCAGTAAACCTGAAGTGAAGCATCGGAATCTAAAACTGGACTCACAGGAGAGGCTCAAATCATAGAAAGTTAGAGTGTCAGTCCTCTTGGACTTATGTCGGCATTGTGCCTTTTGAATTTAATTCCGATGCAATTTCTGTGTTTCATCGTCAATAAGAAGTTCCAACGTATACAGTAAACCTGAGGTGAACCATCGGAATCTAAAACTGGACTCACAGGAGAGGTTCAAATCATAGAAAGTTAGAGGTCAGTCCTCTTGTACTTAAATCGGCATTGTGCCTTTTGTATTAAATTCGGATGCAATTTAAACCTGAAGTGAATCATCGGAATCTAAAACTGGACTCACAGGAGAGGTTCAAAACATAGAAAGTGAGAGTGTCAGTCCTCTTGTACTTAAGTCGGCATTGTGCCCTTTGTATTAAATTCGGATGCAATTTCTGTGTTTCATGGTCAATAAGAAGGTCCAAGGTATACAGTAAACCTGAAGTGAAGCATCGGAATCTAAAACTGGACTCACAGGAGAGGCTCAAATCATAGAAAGTGAGAGTGTCAGTCCTCTTGTACCTAGGTCGGCATTGTGCCTTTTGTATTAAATTCGGATGCAATTTCTGTGTTTCATCGTCAATAAGAAGGTCCTAGGTATACAGGAAACCTGAAGTGAAGCATCGGAATCTAAAACTGGACTCCCAGGAGAGGTTCAAATCATAGAAAGTTAGAGTGTCAGTCCTCTTCTACTTAAGTCGCCATTGTGCCTTTTGTATTAAATTCGGATGCAATTTCTATGTTTCGTCGTCAATAAGAAGGTCCAAGGGATACAGTAAACCTGAAGTGAAGCATCGGAATCCAAAACTGGACTCACAGGAGAGGTTCAAATCATACAAAGTGAGAGTGTCAGTCATCTTGTACTTAAGTCGGCATTGTGCCTCTTGTATTAAATTCGGTTGCAATGTCTGTGTTCCATCGTCAATAAGAAGGGCCAAAGGATTCAGTAAACCTGAAGTGAAGCATCGGAATCTAAAACTGGACTCACAGGAGCTGTTCAAATCATAGAAAGTTAGAGTGTCAATCCTCTTGTTCTTAAGTCGGCATTGTGCCTTTTGAATTTAATTCCGATGCAATATCTGTGTTTCATCGTCAATAAGAAGTTCCAAGGTATACAGTAAACCAGAAGTGAAGCATCGGAATCTAAAACTGGACTCACAGGAGAGGTTCAAATCATGGAAAGTTAGAGTGTCAGTCCTCTTGTACTTAAGTTGCTATTGTGCCTTTTGTATTAAATTCGGGTGCAATTTCTATGTTTCATCGTCAATGAGAAGGTCCAACGGATACAGTAAACCTGAAGTGAAGCATCGGAATCTAAAACTGGACTCACAGGAGAGGTTCAAATCATACAAACTTAGAGTGTCACTCCTCTTGTACTTAAGTCGGCATTGTGCCTTTTGAATTTACTTCCGATGCATTTTCTGTGTTTCATCGTCAATAAGACGTTCCAAGGTATACAGTAAACCTGAAGTGAGGCATAGGAATCTAAAACTGGACTCACAGGAGAGGTTTAAATCATAGAAAGTTGGAATGTCAGTCATCTTCTACTTAAGCCGGCATTGTGCCTTTTGTATTAAAATCGGATGCAATTCAAACCTGAAGTGAAGCATCGGAATCTAAAACTGGACTCACAGGAGAGGTTCAAATCATAGAAAGTGAGAGTGTCAGTCCCCTTGTACTTAAGTCGGCATTGTGCCTTTTGTATTAAATTCGGATGCAATTTCTGTGTTTCATCGTCAATAAGAAGGTACAAGGGATACAGTAAACCTGAAGTGAAGCATCGGAATCTAAACCTGGACTCACAGGAGAGGTTCAATTCATAGAAAGTTAGAGTGTCAGTCCTCTTGGACTTAAGTCGGCATTCTGCCTTTTGAATTTAATTCCGATGTAATTTCTGTGTTTCATCGTCTATAAGAAGTTCCAAATTATACAGTAAACCTAAACTGAAGCATCGGAATCTAAAACTGGACTCACAGGAGAGGTTCCAATCATAGAAAGTGAGAGTGTCAGTCCTCTTGTACCTAAGTCGTCATTGTGCCTTTTGTATTAAATTCGGATGCAATTTCTGTGTTTCATCATCAACAAGAAGGTCCAAGGTATACAGGAAACCTGAAGTGAAGCATCGGAATCTGAAACTGCACTCACAGGAGAGGTTCAAATCATAGAAAGTTAGAGTGTCAGTCCTCTTGTACTTAAGTCGGCATTGTGCCTTTTGTTTTAAATTCGGATGCAATTTCTATGTTTCATCGACAATATGAAGGTCCTAAGGACGCAGTAAACCTGAAGTGAAGCATCGGAATCTAAAACCGGACTCACAACAGAGGTTCATAGCATAGAAAGTGAGAGTGTCAGTCATCTTGTACTAAGTCTGCATTGTGCCTCTTGTATTAAATTCGGATGCAATATCTGTGTCCCATCGTCAACAAGTAGGTCCAAGGGATTCAGTAATCCTGAAGTGAAGCATCGGAATCTAAAGCTGGACTCACAGGAGCGGTTCAAATCATAGAAAGTTAGAGTGTCAGTCCACTTGTACTTAAGTCTGCATTGTTCCTTTTGTATAAAATTCGGGTGCAATTTCTGTGTTTCATCGTCAATAAGAAGGTCCAAGCTATACAGTAAACTTGAAGTGAGGAATCGGAATCTGAAACTGGACTCACAGAAGAGGTTCAAATCATAGAAAGTGAGAGTGTCAGTCCTCTTCTACCTAAGTCAGCATTGTGCCTTTTGTATTAAATTCGGATGCAATTTCAGTGTTTCATCGTCAATAAGAAGGTCCAAGGTATACAGGAAACCTGAAGTGAAGCATCGGAATCTAAAACTGGACTCACAGGAGAGGTTCAAATCATAGAAAGTGAGAGTGTCAGTCCTCTTGTACTTAAGTCGGTATTGTGCCTTTTGTATTAAATTCGGATGCAATTTAAACCTGAAGTGAAGCATCGGAATCTAAAACTGGACTCACAGGAGAGTTTCAAATCATAGACAGTGAGAGTGTCAGACCTCTTGTACTTAAGTCGGCATTGTGCCTTTTGTATTAAATTCGGATGCAATTTCTGTGTTTCATCGTCAATAAGAAGGCCCAAGGGATTCAGTAAACCTGAAGTGAAGCATTGGAATCTAAAACTGGACTCACAGGAGAGGCTCAAATCATAGAAAGTTAGAGTGTCAGTCCTCTTGCACTTAAGTCGCCATTGTGCCTTTTGTATTAAATTCGGATGCAATTTCTATGTTTCGTCGTCAATAAGAAGGTCCAAGGTATACAGTAAACCTGAAGTGAAGCATCGGAATCCAAAACTGGACTCACAGGAGAGGTTCAAATCATACAAAGTGAGAGTGTCAGTCATCTTGTACTTAAGTCGGCATTGTGCCTCTTGTATTAAATTCGGTTGCAATGTCTGTGTTCCATCGTCAATAAGAAGGGCCAAAGGATTCAGTAAACCTGAAGTGAAGCATCGGAATCTAAAACTGGACTCACAGGAGCTGTTCAAATCATAGAAAGTTAGAGTGTCAATCCTCTTGTTCTTAAGTCGGCATTGTGCCTTTTGAATTTAATTCCGATGCAATATCTGTGTTTCATCGTCAATAAGAAGTTCCAAGGTATACAGTAAACCAGAAGTGAAGCATCGGAATCTAAAACTGGACTCACAGGAGAGGTTCAAATCATGGAAAGTTAGAGTGTCAGTCCTCTTGTACTTAAGTTCCTATTGTGCCTTTTGTATTAAATTCGGGTGCAATTTCTGTGTTTCATCGTCAATAAGAAGGTCCAAAGGATACAGTAAATCTGAAGTGAAGCATCGGAATCTAAAACTGGACTCACAGGAGAGGTTCAAATCATACAAACTTAGAGTGTCACTCCTCTTGTACTTAAGTCGGCATTGTGCCTTTTGAATTTACTTCCGATGCATTTTCTGTGTTTCATCGTCAATAAGAAGTTCCAAGGTATACAGTAAACCTGAAGTGAGGCATAGGAATCTAAAACTGGACTCACAGGAGAGGTTTAAATCATAGAAAGTTGGAATGTCAGTCATCTTCTACTTAAGCCGGCATTGTGCCTTTTGTTTTAAATTCGGATGCAATTTAAACCTGAAGTGAAGCATCGGAATCTAAAACTGGACTCACAGGAGGGGTTCAATTCATAGAAAGTGAGAGTGTCAGTCCTCTTGTACTTAAGTCGGCATTGTGACTTTTGTATTAAATTCGGATGCAATTTCTGTGTTTCATCGTCAATAAGAAAGTACAAGGGATACAGTAAACCTGAAGAGGAGCATCCGAATCTAAACCTGGACTCACAATAGAGGTTCAAATCATAGAAAGTGAGAGTGTCAGTCCTCCTGTACTTAAGTCGGCATTGTGCCTTTTGTATTAAATTCAGATGCAATTTCTGTGTTTCATCGTCAATAAGAAGGTCCAAGGGATACAGTAAACCTGAAGTGAAGCATCGGAATCTAAAACTGGACTCACAGGAGAGGTTCAAATCATAGAAAGTGAGAGTGTCAGTCCCCTTGTACTTAAGTCGGCATTGTGCCTTTTGTATTAAATTCGGATGCAATTTCTGTGTTTCATCGTCAATAAGAAGGTACAAGGGATACAGTAAACCTGAAGTGAAGCATCGGAATCTAAAACTGGACTCACAGGAGAGGTTCAAATCATAGAAAGTTAGAGTGTCAGTCCTCTTGTACTTAAGTCGGTATTGTGCCTTTTGTATTAAATTCGGATGCAATTTAAACCTGAAGTGAAGCATCGGAATCTAAAACTGGACTCACAGGAGAGTTTCAAATCATAGACAGTGAGAGTGTCAGACCTCTTGTACTTAAGTCGGCATTGTGCCTTTTGTATTAAATTCGGATGCAATTTCTGTGTTTCATCGTCAATAAGAAGGCCCAAGGGATTCAGTAAACCTGAAGTGAAGCATTGGAATCTAAAACTGGACTCACAGGAGAGGCTCAAATCATAGAAAGTTAGAGTGTCAGTCCTCTTGCACTTAAGTCGCCATTGTGCCTTTTGTATTAAATTCGGATGCAATTTCTATGTTTCGTCGTCAATAAGAAGGTCCAAGGGATACAGTAAACCTGAAGTGAAGCATCGGAATCCAAAACTGGACTCACAGGAGAGGTTCAAATCATAGAAAGTGAGAGTGTCAGTCATCTTGTACTTAAGTCAGCATTGTGCCTCTTGTATTAAATTCGGTTGCAATGTCTGTGTTTCATCATCAACAAGAAGGTCCAAAGTATACAGGAAACCTGAAGTGAAGCATCGGAATCTGAAACTGCACTCACAGGAGAGGTTCAAATCATAGAAAGTTAGAGTGTCGGTCCTCTTGTACTTAAGTCGGCATTGTGCCTTTTGTATTAAATTCGGATGCAATTTCTGTGTTTCATCGTCAATATGAAGGTCCTAGGTATACAGGAAACCTGAAGTGAAGCATCGGAATCTAAAACTGGACTCCCAGGAGAGGTTCAAATCATAGAAAGTTAGAGTGTCAGTCCTCTTGTACTTAAGTCGCCATTGTGCCTTTTGTATTAAATTCGGATGCAATTTCTATGTTTCGTCGTCAATAAGAAGGTCCAAGGGATACAGTAAACCTGAAGTGAAGCATCGGAATCCAAAACTGGACCCACAGGAGAGGTTCAAATCATACAAAGTGAGAGTGTCAGTCATCTTGTACTTAAGTCGGCATTGTGCCTCTCGTATTAAATTCGGTTGTAATGTCTGTGTTCCATCGTCAATAAGAAGGGCCAAAGGATTCAGTAAACCTGAAGTGAAGCAACGGAATCTAAAACTGGACTCACAGGAGCTGTTCAAATCATAGAAAGTTAGAGTGTCAATCATCTTGTTCTTAATTCGGCATTGTGCCTTTTGAATTTAATTCCGATGCAATATCTAAGTTTCATCGTCAATAAGAAGTTCCAAGGTATACGGTAAACCAGAAGTGAAGCATCGGAATCTCATACTGGACTCACAGGAGAGGTTCAAATCATGGAAAGTTAGAGTGTCAGTCCTCTTGTACTTAAGTTGGTATTGTGCCTTTTGTATTAAATTCGGGTGCAATTTCTGTGTTTCATCGACAATAAGAAGGTCCAACGGATACAGTAAACCTGAAGTGAAGCATCGGAATCTAAAACTGGACTCACAGGAGAGGTTCAAATCATGGAAAGTTAGAGTGTCAGTCCTCTTGTACTTAAGTCGGTATTGTGCCTTTTGAATTTACTTCCGATGCATTTTCTGTGTTTCATCGTCAATAAGAAGTTCCAAGGTATACAGTAAACCTGAAGTGAGGCATAGGAATCTAAAACTGGACTCACAGGAGAGGTTTAAATCATAGAAAGTTGGAATGTCAGTCATCTTCTACTTAAGCCGGCATTGTGCCTTTTGTTTTAAATTCGGATGCAATTTAAACCTGAAGTGAAGCATCGGAATCTAAAACTGGACTCACAGGAGGGGTTCAATTCATAGAAAGTGAGAGTGTCAGTCCTCTTGTACTTAAGTCGGCATTGTGCATTTTGTATTAAATTCTTATGCAATTTCTGTGTTTCATCGTCAATAAGAAGGTACAAGGGATACAGTAAACCTGAAGAGGAGCATCCGAATCTAAACCTGGACTCACAATAGAGGTTCAAATCATAGAAAGTGAGAGTGTCAGTCCTCCTGTACTTAAGTCGGCATTGTGCCTTTTGTATTAAATTCAGTTGCAATTTCTGTGTTTCATCGTCAATAAGAAGGTCCAAGGGATACAGTAAACCTGAAGTGAAGCATCGGAATCTAAAACTGGACTCACAGGAGAGGTTCAAATCATAGAAAGTGAGAATGTCAGTCCCCTTGTACTTAAGTCGGCATTGTGCCTTTTGTATTAAAATCGGATGCAATTCAAACCTGAAGTGAAGCATCGGAATCTAAAACTGGACTCACAGGAGAGGTTCAAATCATAGAAAGTGAGAGTGTCAGTCCCCTTGTACTTAAGTCGGCATTGTGCCTTTTGTATTAAATTCGGATGCAATTTCTGTGTTTCATCGTCAATAAGAAGGTACAAGGGATACAGTAAACCTGAAGTGAAGCATCGGAATCTAAAACTGGGCTCACAGGAGAGGTTCAAATCATAGAAAGTTAGAGTGTCAGTCCTCTTGGACTTAAGTCGGCATTCTGCCTTTTGAATTTAATTCCGATGTAATTTCTGTGTTTCATCGTCTATAAGAAGTTCCAAAGTATACAGTAAACCTAAACTGAAGCATCGGAATCTAAAACTGGACTCACAGGAGAGGTTCCAATCATAGAAAGTGAGAGTGTCAGTCCTCTTGTACCTAAGTCGTCATTGTGCCTTTTGTAATAAATTCGGATGTAATTTCTGTGTTTCATCATCAACAAGAAGGTCCAAGGTATACAGGAAACCTGAAGTGAAGCATCGGAATCTGAAACTGCACTCACAGGAGAGGTTCAAATCACAGAAAGTTAGAGTGTCAGTCCTCTTGTACTTAAGTCGGCATTGTGCCTTTTGTTTTAAATTCGGATGCAATTTCTATGTTTCATCGACAATAAGAAGGTCCTAAGGATGCAGTAAACCTGAAGTGAAGCATCGGAATCTTAAACTGGACTCACAACAGAGGTTCATAGCATAGAAAGTGAGAGTGTCAGTCATCTTGTACTTAAGTCTGCATTGTGCCTCTTGTATTAAATTCGGATGCAATATCTGTGTCCCATCGTCAACAAGTAGGTCCAAGGGATTCAGTAATCCTGAAGTGAAGCATCGGAATCTAAAGCTGGACTCACAGGAGCGGTTCAAATCATAGAAAGTTAGAGTGTCAGTCCACTTGTACTTAAGTCGGCATTGTTCCTTTTGTATAAATTCGGGTGCAATTTCTGTGTTTCATCGTCAATAAGAAGGTCCAAGCTATACAGTAAACTTGAAGTTAGGAATCGGAATCTGAAACTGGACTCACAGGAGAGGTTCAAATCATAGAAAGTGAGAGTGTCAGTCCTCTTGTACCTAAGTCAGCATTGTGCCTTTTGTATTAAATTCGGATGCAATTTCAGTGTTTCATCGTCAATAAGAAGGTCCAAGGTATACAGGAAACCTGAAGTGAAGCATCGGAATCTAAAACTGGACTCACAGGAGAGGTCCAAATCATAGAAAGTGAGAGTGTCAGTCCTCTTGTACTTAAGTCGGTATTGTGCCTTTTGTATTAAATTCGGATGCAATTTAAACCTGAAGTGAAGCATCGGAATCTAAAACTGGACTCACAGGAGAAGCTCAAATCATAGAAAGTTAGAGTGTCAGTCCTCTTGGACTTAAGTCGGCATTGTGCCTTTTGAATTTATTTCCGATGCAATTTCTGTGTTTCATCGTCAATAAGAAGTTCCAAAGTAAACAGTAAGCCTAAAGTGAAGCATCGGAATCTAAAACTGGACTCACAGGAGTGGTTCAAATCACAGAATGTTAGAGTGTCAGTCCTCTTGTACCTAAGTCGGCATTGTGCCTTTTGTATTAAATTCAGATGCAATTTCTATGTTTCATCGTCAATAAGAAGGTCCAAGGGATACAGTAAACCTGAAGTGAAGCATCGGAATCCAAAACTCGACTCACAGGAGAGGTTCAAATCATAGAAAGTGAGAGTGTCAGCCCTCTTGTACTTAAGTCGGCATTGTGCCTTTTGTATTAAATCCGGATGCAATTTCTGTGTTTCATCGTCAATAAGAAGGTACAAGGGATACAGTAAACCTGAAGAGAAGCATCGGAATCTAAATCTGGACTGACAATAGAGGTTCAAATCATAGAAAGTGAGAGTGTCAGTCCTCCAGTACTTAAGTCGGCATTGTGCCTTTTGAATTTACTTCCGATGCAATTTCTGTGTTTCATCGTCATTAAGAAGTTCCAAGGTATACAGTAAACCTGAAGTGAAGCATCGGAATCTAAAACTGGACTCACAGGAGAGGTTCAAATCATAGAAAATTAGAGGTCAGTCCTCTTGTACTTACGTTGGCATTGTGCCTTTTGTATTAAATTCGGATGCAATTTAAACCTAAAGTGAAGCATCGGAATCTAAAACTGGACTCACAGGAGAGGTTCAAATCATAGAAAGTGAGAATGTCAGTCCTCTTGTACTTAAGTCGGCATTGTGCCTTTTGTATTAAATTCGGATGTAATTTCTGTGTTTCATCGACAATAAGAAGGTACAAGGGATACAGTAAACCTGCAGTGAAGCATCGGAATCTAAAACTGGACTCACAGGAGAGGTTCAATTCATAGAAAGTTAGAGTGTCAGTCCTCTTGGACTTAAGTCGGCATTGTGCCTTTTGAATTTAATTCCGATGCAATTTCTGTGATTCATCGTCTATAAGCAGTTCCAAAGTATACAGTAAACCTAAACTGAAGCATCGGAATCTAAAGCTGGACTCACAGGACAGGTTGAAATCATAGAAAGTTAGAGTGTCAGTCCTCTTGTACTTAAGTCGGCATTGTGCCTTTTGTATTAAATTCGGATGCAATTTCTGTGTTTCATCGTCAATAAGAAGGTCCAAGCTATACAGTAAACTTGAAGTGAGGAATCGGAATCTGAAACTGGACTAACAGGAGAGGTTCAAAAAATCATAGAAACTGAGAGTGACAGTCCTCTTGTACCTAAGTCAGCATTGTGCCTTTTGTATTAAATTCGGATGCAATTTCAGTGTTTCATCGTCAATAAGAAGGTCCAAGTTATACAGGAAACCTGAAGTGAAGCATCGGAATCTAAAACTGGACTCACAGGAGAGGTTCAAATCATAGAAAGTAAGAGTGTCAGTCCTCTTGTACTTAAGTCGGCATTGTGCCTTTTGTATTAAATTCGGATGCAATGTAAACCTGAAGTGAAGCATCGGAATCTAAAACTGGACTCACAGGAGAGTTTCAAATCATAGACAGTGAGAGTTTCAGTCCTCTTGTACTTAAGTCGGCATTGTGCCTTTTGTATTTAATTCGGATGAAATTTCTGTGTTTCATCGTCAATAAGAAGGTCCATGGGATTCAGTAAACCTGAAGTGAAGCATCGGAATCTGAATCTGGACTCACAGGAGAGGTTCAAATCACAGAATGTTAGAGTGTCAGTCCTCTTGTACTTAAGTCGGCATTGTGCCTTTTGAATTTAATTCCGATGCAATTTCTGTGTTTCATCGTCAATAAGAAGTTCCAAAGCATACAGTAAGCCTAAAGTGAAGCATCGGAATCTAAAACTGGACTCACAGGAGAGGTTCAAATCACAGAATGTTAGAGTGTCAGTCCTCTTGTACATAAGTCGGCATTGTGCCTTTTGTATTAAATTCGGATGCAATTTCTGTGTTTCATCGTCAATAAGAAGGTCTAAGGTATACAGTAAACCTGAAGTGAAGCATCGGAATCTAAAACTGGACACACAGGAAAGGTTCAAATCATAGAAAGTGAGAGTGTCAGTCCTCTTGTACCTAAGTCGGCATTGTGCCTTTTGTATTAAATTCGGATGCAATTTCTGTGTTTCATCGTCAATAAGAAGGTCCAAGGTGTACAGGAAACCTGAAGTGAAGCATCGGAATCTAAAACTGGACTCCCAGGAGAGGTTCAAATCATAGAAATTTAGAGTGTCAGTCCTCTTGTACTTAAGTCGGCATTTTGCCTTTTGTATTACATTCGGATGAAATTTCTATGTTTCATCGTCAATAAGAAGGTCCAAGGGATACAGTAAACCTGAAGTGATGCATCGGAATCCAAAACTGGACTCACAGGAGAGGTTCAAATCATAGAATGTCAGAGTGTCAGTCTTCTTGTACTTAAGTCGGCATTGTGCCTCTTGTATTAAATTTCGGATGCAATTTCTGTGTTTCATCGTCAATAAGAAGGTCCAACGGATACAGTAAACCTGAAGTGAAGCATCGGAATCTAAAACTGGACTCACAGGAGAGGTTCAAATCATAGAAAGTTAGAGTGTCAATCCTCTTGTACTTAAGTCGGCATTGTGCCTTTTGAATTTAATTCCGATGCAATTCCTGTGTTTCATCGTCAATAAGAAGTTCCAAGGTATACAGTTAAACAGAAGTGAAGCACCGGAATCTAAAACTCGACTCACAGGAGAGGTTCAAATCATGGAAAGTTAGAGTGTCAGTCCTCTTGTACTTAAGTCGGCATTGTGCCTTTTGTATTAAATTCGGGTGCAATTTCTGTGTTTCATCGTCAATAAGAAGGTCCAACGGATACAGTAAACCTGAAGTGAAGCATCGGAATCTAAAACTGGACTCACAGGAGAGGTTCAAATCATAGAAAGTTAAAGTGTCAGTCCTCTTGTACTTAAGTCGGTATTGTGCCTGTTGTATTAGATTCGGATTCAATTACTGTGTTTCATCGTCAATTAGAAGGTCCAACGGATACAGTAAACCTGAAGTGAAGCATCGGAATCTAAAACTGGACTCACAGGTGAGGTTCAAATCATAGAAAGTTAGAGTGTCAGTCCTCTTGGACTTAAGTCGGCATTGTGCCTTTTGAATTTACTTCCGATGCAATTTCTGTGTTTCATCGTCAATAAGAAGTTCCAAGGTATACAGTAATCCTAAAGTGAGGCATAGGAATCTAAAACTGGACTCACAGGAGATGTTCAAATCATAGAAAGTTAGAGTGTCAGTCATCTTGTACTTAAGTCGGCATTGTGCCTTTTGAATTTACTTCCGATGCAATTTCTGTATTTCATCGCCAATAACAAGTTCCAAGGTATACAGTAAACCTGAAGTGAAGCATCGGAAATTAAATCTGGACTCACAGGAGATGTTCAAATCATAGAAAGTTAGAGTGTCAGTCATCTTGTACTTAAGTCGGCATTGTGCCTTTTGAATTTACTTCCGATGCAATTTCTGTATTTCATCGCCAATAACAAGTTCCAAGGTATACAGTAAACCTGAAGTGAAGCATCGGAATCTAAAACTGGACTCACAGGAGAGGTTCAAATCATAGAAAGTTAGAGTGTCAGTCCTCTTGTACTTAAGTCGGTATTGTGCCTGTTGTATTAGATTCGGATTCAATTACTGTGTTTCATCGTCAATTAGAAGGTCCAACGGATACAGTAAACCTGAAGTGAAGCATCGGAATCTAAAACTGGACTCACAGGTGAGGTTCAAATCATAGAAAGTTAGAGTGTCAGTCCTCTTGGACTTAAGTCGGCATTGTGCCTTTTGAATTTACTTCCGATGCAATTTCTGTGTTTCATCGTCAATAAGAAGTTCCAAGGTATACAGTAATCCTAAAGTGAGGCATAGGAATCTAAAACTGGACTCACAGGAGATGTTCAAATCATAGAAAGTTAGAGTGTCAGTCATCTTGTACTTAAGTCGGCATTGTGCCTTTTGAATTTACTTCCGATGCAATTTCTGTATTTCATCGCCAATAACAAGTTCCAAGGTATACAGTAAACCTGAAGTGAAGCATCGGAAATTAAATCTGGACTCACAGGAGAGGTTCAAATCATAGAAAGTTAGAGTGTCAGTCCTCTTGTACTTAAGTCGGCATTGTGTTTTGTATTAAATTCGGATGCAATTTCTAAGTTTCATCGTCAATAAGAAGGTCCAAGGGATACAGTAATCCTCATATGATGCATCGGAATCTAAAACTGGACTCACAGGAGAGGTTCAAATCATAGAATGTGAGAGTGTCAGTCATTTGTACTTAAGTCGGCATTGTGCCCCTTGTATTAAATTCGGATGCAATTTCTGTGTTTCATCGTCAATAAGAAGGTCCAAGGGATTCAGTAAACCTGAAGTGAAGCATCGGAATCTAAAACTGGACTCACAGGAGCTGTTCAAATCATAGAAAGTTAGAGTGCCAATCCTCTTGTACTTAAGTCGGCATTGTGCCTTTTGAATTTAATTCCGATGCAATTTCTGTGTTTCATCGTCAACAAGAAGTTCCAAGGTATACAGTAAACCAGAAGTGAAGCATCGGAATCTAAAACTGGTCTCACAGGAGAGGTTCAAATCATGGAAAGTTAGAGTGTCAGTCCTCTTGTACTTAAGTCGGCATTGTGCCTTTTGTATTAAATTCGGCTGCAATTTCTGTGTTTCATCGTCAATGAGAAGTTCCAAGGTATACAGTAAACCTGAAGTGAAGCATCGGAAACTAAAACTGGACTCACAGGAAAGGTTCAAATCATGGAAAGTTAGAGTGTCAGTCCTCTTCTACTTAAGTTGGTATTGTGCATGTTGTATTAAATTCGGATTCAATTACTGTGTTTCATCGTCAAATAGAAGGTCCAACGGATACAGTAAACCTGAAGTGAAGCATCGGAATCTAAAACTGGACTCACAGGAGAGGTTCAAATCATAGAAAGTGAGAGTGTCAGTCCTCTTGTACTTAAGTCGGCATTGTGCGTTTGAATTTACTTCCGATGCAATTTCTGTGTTTCATCGTCAATAAGAAGTTCCAAGGTATACAGTTAACCTAATGTGAGGCATAGGAATCTAAAACTGGACTCACAGGAGAGGTTCAAATCATAGAAAGTTAGAGTGCCAGTCCTCTTGTACTTAAGTCGGCATTGTGCTTTTTGTATTAAATTCGGATGCAATTTCTGTGTTTCATCGTCAATAAGAAGGTCCAAGGGATACAGTAATCCTGATATGATGCATCGGAATCTAAAACTGGACTCACAGGAGAGGTTCAAATCATAGAAAGTGAGAGTGTCAGTCATTTGTACTTAAGTCGGCATTGTGCCCCTTGTATTAATTTCGGATGCAATTTCTGTGTTTCATCGTCAATAAGAAGGTCCAAGGGATTCAGTAAACCTGAAGTAAAGCATCGGAATCTGAAACTGGACCCACAGGAGCGGTTCAAATCATAGAAAGTTAGAGTGTCAGTCCTCTTGTACTTAAGTCGGCATTGTGCCTTTTGAATTTACTTCCGATGCAATTTCTGTGTTTCATCGTCAATAAGAGGTTCCAAGGTATACAGTGAACCTGAGGTGAAGCATCGGAATCTAAAACTGGACTCACAGGAGAGGTTCACATCATAGAAAGTTAGAGTGTCAGTCCTCTTGGACATAAGTCGGCATTGTGCCTTTTGAATTTAATTCCGATGCAATTTCTGGGTTTCATCGTCAATAAGAAGTTCCAAGGTATACAGTAAACCTGAAGTGAAGCATCGGAATCTAAAACTGGACTCACAGGAGAGTTTCAAATCATAGAACGTTAGAGTGTCGGTCCTATTGTACTTAAATGGGCATTATGCCTTTTGTATTAAATTCGAATGCAATTTCAGTGTTTCATCGTTAATAAGAAGGTCCAACGTATAAAGTAAACCTGAAGTGAAGCATCGGAATCTAAATCTGGACTCACAGGAGAGGTTCAAAACAAAGAAAGTTATAGTGTCAGTCCTCTTGTCCTTGAGTCGGCATTGTGCCTTTTGTATTAAATTCGGATGCAATTTCTGTATTTCATCGACAATAAGAAGGTACAAGGGATACAGTAAACCTGAAGTGAAGCATCGGAATCTAAATCTGGACTCACAATAGAGGTTCAAATCATAGAAAGTGAGAGTGTCAGTCCTCCTGTACTTAAGTCGGCATTGTGCATTTTGTATTAAATTCGGATGCAATTTCTGTGTTTCATCGTCAATAAGAAGGTCCAAGGGATACAGTTAACCTGAAGTGAAGCATCGGAATCTGAAACTGGACTCACAGGAGAGGTTCAAATCATAGAAAAATAGAGTGTCAGTCCTCTTGTACTTAAGTCGGCATTGTGCCTTTTGTATTAAAATCGGATGCTATTTCTGTGTTTTATCGTCGATAAGAAGGTCCAAGGGATACAGTAAACCTGAAGTGAAGCATCGGAATCTAAAACTGGACTCACAAGAGTGGTTCAAATCTTAGAAAGGTAGAGTGTCAGTCCTCTTGTACTTAAGTCGGCATTGTGCCTTTTGAATTTACTTCCGATGCAATTTCTGTATTTCATCGTCAATAAGAAGTTCCAAGGTATACAGTAAACCTGAAGTGAAGCATCGGAAACTAAAACTGGACTCACAGGAGAGGTTCAAATCGTAGAAAGTTAGTGGTCAGTCGCCTTGTACTTAAGTCGGCATTGTGCCTTTTGTATTAAATTCGGATGCAATTTAAACCTGAAGTGAAGCATCGGAACCTAAAACTGGACTCACAGGAGAGGTTCAATTCATAGAAAGTGAGAGTGTGAGTCCTCTTGGACTTAAGTCGGCATTGTGCCTTTTGAATTTAATTCCTATGCAATTTCTGTGTTTCATCGTCTATAAGAAGTTCCAAAGTATACAGTAAACCTAAACTGAAGCATCAGAATCTAAAACTGGACTCACAGGAGAGGTTCAAATCATAGAAAGTTAGAGTGTCAGTCCTCTTGTACCTAAGTCGGCATTGTGCCTTTTGTATTAAAGTCGGATGCTATTTCTGTGTTTCATCGTCAATAAGAAGGTCCAAGGTATACAGTAAACCTGAAGTGAGGAATCGGAATCTGAAACTGGACTCACAGGAGAGGTTCAAATCATAGAAAGCGAGAGTGTCAGTCCTCTTGTACCAAAGTCAGCATTGTGAATTTTTTATTAAATTCGGATGCAATTTCTGTGTTTCATCGTCAATACGAAGGTCCAAGGTATACAGGAAACCTGAAGTGAAGCATCGGAATCTAAAACTGAACTCACAGGAGAGTTTCAAATCATAGAACGTTAGAGCGTCGGTCCTATTGTACTTAAATTGGCATTATGCCTTTTGTATTAAATTCGAATGCAATTTCAGTGTTTCATCGTTAATAAGAAGGTCCAAGGTATACAGTAATCCTGAAGTGAAGCATCGGAATCTAAAGCTGGACTCACAGGAGAGGTTCAATTCAAAGAAAGTTATAGTGTCAGTCCTCTTGTCCTTGAGTCGGCATTGTGCCTTTTGTATTAAATTCGGATGCAATTTCTGTGTTGCATCGACAATAAGAAGGTACAAGGGATACAGTAAACCTGAAGTGAAGCATCGGAATCTAAATCTGGACTCACAATAGAGGTTCAAATCATAGAAAGTGAGAGTGTCAGTCCTCCTGTACTTAAGTCGGCATTGTGCCTTTTGTATTAAATTCGGATGCAATTTTTGTGTTTCATCGTCAATAAGAAGGTCCCAGGGATACAGTAAACTTGAAGTGAAGCATCGGAATCTAAAACTGGACTCACAGGAGAGGTTCAAATCATAGAAAATTAGAGTGTCAGTCATTTGTACTTAAGTCGGCATTGTGCCCCTTGTATTAAATTCGGATGCAATTTCTGTGTTTCATCGTCAATAAGAAGCTCCAAGGGATTCAGTAAACCTCAAGTGAAGCATCGGAATCTAAAACTGGACCCACAGGAGCGGTTCATTTCATAGAAAGTTAGAGTGTCAGTCCTCTTGTACTTAAGTCGGCATTGTGCCTTTTGAATTTACTTCCGATGCAATTTCTGTGTTTCATCGTCAATAAGAGGTTCCGAGGTATACAGTAAACCTAGGTGAAGCATCGGAATCTAAAACTGGACTCACAGCAGTGGTTCACATCATAGAAAGTTAGAGTGTTAGTCCTCTTGGACATAAGTCGGCATTGTGCCTTTTGAATTTAATTCCGATGCAATTTCTGGGTTTCATCGTCAATAAGAAGTTCCAAGGTATACAGTAAACCTGAAGTGAAGCATCGGAATCTAAAACTGTACTCACAGGAGAGTTTCAAATCATAGAACGTTAGAGTGTCGGTCCTATTGTACTTAAATGGGCATTATGCCTTTTGTATTAAATTCGAATGCAATTTCAGTGTTTCATCGTTAATAAGAAGGTCCAAGGTATAAGGAAAACCTGAAGTGAAGCATCGGAATCTAAATCTGGACTCACAGGAGAGGTTCAGAACAAAGAAAGTTATAGTGTCAGTCCTCTTGTCCTTGAGTCGGCATTGTGCCTTTTGTATTAAATTCGGATGCAATTTCTGTGTTTCATCGACAATAAGAAGGTACAAGGGATACAGCAAACCTGAAGTGAAGCGTCGGAATCTAAATCTGGACTCACAATAGAGGTTCAAATCATAGAAAGTGAGAGTGTCAGTCCTCCTGTACTTAAGTCGGCATTGTGCCTTTTGTATTAAATTCGGATGCAATTTCTGTGTTTCATCGTCAATAAGAAGGTCCAAGGGATACAGTAAACATGAAGTGAAGCATCGGAATCTAAAACTGGACTCACAGGAGAGGTTCAAATCATAGAAAGTTAGAGTGTCAGTCCTCTTGTACTTAAGACGGCATTGTGCCTTTTGTATTAAAATCGGATCCTATTTCTGTGTTTTATCGTCGATAAGAAGGTCCAAGGGATACAGTAAACCTGAAGTGAAGCATCGGAATCTAAAACTGGACTCACAAGAGTGGTTCAAATCTTGGAAAGGTAGAGTGTCAGTCCTCTTGTACTTAAGTCGGCATTGTGCCTTTTGAATTTACTTCCGATGCAATTTCTGTATTTCATCGTCTATAAGAAGTTCCAAGGTATACAGTAAACCTGAAGTGAAGCATCGGAAACTAAAACTGGACTCACAGGAGAGGTTCAAATCGTAGAAAGTTAGTGGTCAGTCGCCTTGTACTTAAGTCGGCATTGTGCCTTTTGTATTAAATTCGGATGCAATTTAAACCTGAAGTGAAGCATCGGAACCTAAAACTGGACTCACAGGAGAGGTTCAAATCATAGAAAGTGAGAGTGTGAGTCCACTTGTACCTAAGTCGTCATTGTGCCTTTTGTATTAAATTCGGATGCAATTTCTGTGTTTCATCGTCAATAAGAAGGTACAAGGGATACAGTAAACCTGAAGTGAAGCATCGGAATCTAAAACTGGACTCACAGGAGAGGTTCAAATCTTAGAAAGTTATAGTGTCAGTCCACTTCTACTTAAGTCGGCATTGTGGCTTTTGAATTTAATTCCGATGCAATATCTGTGTTTCATCGTCAATAAGAAGTTCCAAGGTATACAGTAAACCTGAAATCAAGCATCAGAATCTAAAACTGGACTCACAGGAAAGGTTCAAATCGTAGGAAAATAGAGTGTCAGTCCTCTTGAACTTAAGTCGGCATTGTGCCTTTTGTATTAAATTCGGGTGCAATTTCTGTGTTTCCTCGTCGATAAGAAGGTCCAAGGTATACAGTTAACCTGAAGTGAGGAATCGTAATCTGAAACTGGACTCACAGGAGAGGTTCAAATCATTGAAAAAGAGAGTGTCAGTCCTCTTGTACCAAAGTCAGCATTGTGCCTTTTGTATTAAATTCGGATGCAATTTCTGTGTTTCATCGTCAATAAGAAGGTCCAAGGTATACAGGAAACCTGAAGTGAAGCATCGGAATTTAAAACTGAACTCACAGGAGAGTTTCAAATCATAGAACGTTAGAGTGTCGGGCCTATTGTACTTAAATTGACATTATGCCTTTTGTATTAAATTCGAATGCAATTTCAGTGTTTCATCGTTAATAAGAAGGTCCAAGGTATACAGTAAACCTGAAGTGAAGCATCAAAATCTAAAGCTGGACTCACAACAGAGGTTCAAATCATAGAAACTGAGAGTGTCAGTCCTCCTGTACTTAAGTCGGCATTGTGCCTTTTGTATTAAATTCGGATGCAATTTCTGTGTTTCATCGTCAATAAGAAGGTCCAAGGGATACAGTAAACCTGAAGTGAAGCATCGGAATCTAAAACTGGACTCACAGGAGAGGTTCAAATCATAGAAAATTAGAGTGTCAGTTCTCTTGTACTTAAGTCGGCATTGTGCCTTTTGTATTAAAATGGGATGCTATTTCTGTGTTTTATCGTCAATAAGAAGGTCCAAGGGATACAGTAAACCCGAAGTGAAGCATCGGAATCTAAAACTGGACTCAAAAGAGAGGTTCAAATCATAGAAAGTTAGAGTGTCAGTCCTCTTGTACTTAAGTCGGCATTGTGCCTTTTGAATTTACTTCCGATGCAATTTCTGTATTTCATCGTCAATAAGAAGTTCCAAGGTATACAGTAAACCTGAAGTGAAGCATCGGAATCAAAAACTGGACTCACAGGAGAGGTTCAAATCATAGAAAGTTAGTGGTCAGTCCTCTTGTACTTAAGTCGGCATTGTGCCTTTTGTATTAAATTCGGATGCAATTTAAACCTGAAGTGAAGCATCGGAACCTAAAACTGGACTCACAGGAGAGGTTCAAATCATAGAAACTGAGAGTGTCAGTCCTCTTGTACTGAAGTCGGCATTGTGCCTTTTGTATTGAATTTGGATGCAATTTCTGTGTTTCATCGTCAATAAGAAGCTACAAGGGATACAGTGAACCTGAAGTGAAGCACCGGAATTTAAAACTGGACTCACAGGACAGGTTCTTATCATAGAAAGTTAGAGTGTCAGTCCTCTTGGACTTAAGTCGGCATTGTGCCTTTTGAATTTAATTCCGATGCAATTTCTGTGTTTCATCGTCTATAAGAAGTTCCAAAGTATACAGTAAACCTAAACTGAAGCATCGGAATCTAAAACTGGACTCACAGGAGAGGTTCAAATCATAGAAAGTTAGAGTGTCAGTCCTCTTGTACTTAAGTCGGCATTGTGCCTTTTGTATTAAATTCGGATGTAATTTCAGTGTGTCATCGTCAATAAGAAGGTCCAAGGTATACAGGAAACCTGAAGTGAAAGATCGGAATCTAAAACTGGACTCACAGGAGAGGTTCAAATCATAGAAATTTAGAGTGTCAGTCCTCTTGTACTTAAGTCGGCATTGTGCCTTTTTTATTAAATTCGGATGCAGTATCTGTGACCCATCGTCAACAAGAAGGTAGAAGGGATTCAGTAAACCTGAAGCGAGGCATTGGAATCTAAAGCTGGACTCACAGGAGAGGTTCAAATCATAGAATGTGGGAGTGTCAGTCCTCTTGTACTTAAGTTGGCATTGTGCCTTTTGTATTAAATTCGGATGCAATTTCTGTGTTTCATCGTCAATAAGAAGGTACAAGGGATACGGTAAACCTGAAGTGAAGCATCGTAATCTAAAACTGGACTCACAGGAAAGGTTCAAATCATAGAAAGTTAGAGTGTCAGTCCACTTGTACGTAAGTCAGCATTGTGCCTTTTGAATTTAATTCCGATGCAATTTCTGTGTTTCATCGTCAATAAGAAGTTCCAAGGTATACAGTAAACCTGAAGTCAAGCATCAGAATCCAAAACTGGACTCACAGGAAAGGTTCAAATCGTAGTAAGATAGAGTGTCAGTCCTTTTGTACTTAAGTCGACATTGTGCCTTTGGTATTAAACTCGGGTACAATTTCCGTGTTTCCTCGTCAATAAGAAGGTCCACGGTATACAGTAAACCTGAAGTGAAGCATCGGAATCTAAAACTGGACTCACAGGAGAGGTTCAAGTCATAGATAGTGAGAGTGTCAGTCCTCTTGTACTTAAGTCGGCATTGTGATTCTTGTATTAAATTCGGATGCAATTTAAACCTGAAGTGAAGCATCGGAATCTAAAACTGGACTCACAGGAATGGTTCAAATCATAGAAAGTGAGAGTGTCGGTCCTCTTGTACTTAAGTCGGCATTGTGCCTTTTGTATTAAATTCGGATGCAATTTCAGTGTTTCATCGTTAAGAAGAAGGTCCAAGGTCTACAGTAAACCTGAAGTGAAGCATCGGAATCTAAATCTGGACTCACAGGAGAGTTTCAAATCAAAGAAAGTTATAGTGTCTGTCCTCTTGTCCATGAGTCGGCGTTGTGCCTTTTGTATTAAATTCGGATGCAATTTCTGTATTTCATCGACAATAAGAAGGTACAAGGGATACAGTAAACCTGAAGTGAAGCATCGGAATCTAAATCTGGACTCACAATAGAGGTTCAAATCATAGAAAGTGAGAGTGTCAGTCATCCTGCACTTAAGTCGGCATTGTGTCTTTTGTATTAAATTCGGATGCAATATCTGTGTTTCATCGTCGATAAGAAGGTCCAAGGGATACAGTAAACCTGAAGTGAAGCATCGGAATCTAAAACTGGACTTACAGGAGAGGTTCAAATCATAGAAAGTTAGAGTGTCAGTCCTCTTGTACTTAAGTCGGCATTGTGCCTTTTGTATTAAAATCGAATTCTATTTCTGTGTTTTATCGTCAATAAGAAGGTCCAAGGGATACAGTAAACCTGAAGTGAAGCATCGGATTCTAAAACTGGACTCACAAGAGAGGTTCAAATCATAGAAAGTTAGAGTGTCAGTCCTCTTGTACTTATGTCGGCATTGTGCCTTTTGAATTTACTTTCGATGCAATTTCTGTATTTCATCGTCAATAAGAAGTTCCAAGGTATACAGTAAACCTGAAGTGAAGCATCGGAAACTAAAACTGGACTCACGGGAGAGGTTCAAATCATAGAAAGTTAGTGGTCAGTCCTCATGTTCTTAAGTCGGCACTGAGCCTTTTGTATTAAATTCGGATGCAATTTCTGTGTTTCATCGTCAATAAGAGGGTACAAGGGATACAGTAAACCTGAAGTGAAGCATCGGAATCTTAAACTGGACTCACAGGAGAGGTTCAAATCATAGAAAATCAGAGTGTCAGTCCTCTTGGACTTAGGTCGGCATTGTGCCTTTTGAAGTTAATTCCGATGCAATTTCTGTGTTTCATCGTCTATAAGAAGTTCCAAAGTATACAGTTAACCTAAACTGAAGCATCGTAATCTAAAACTGGACTCACAGGAGAGGTTCATTTCATACAAAGTGGGAGTGTCAGTCATCTTGTACTTCAGTCGGCATTGTGCCTCTTGTATTAAATTCGGATGCAATATCTGTGTCCCATCGTCAACAAGAAGGTCCAAGGGATTCAGTAAACCTGAAGTGAAGCATTGGAATCTAAAGCTGGACTCACAGGAGAGGTTCAAATCATAGAAAGTGAGAGTGTCAGTCCTCTTGTATTTAAGTCGGCATTGTGCCTTTTGTATTAAATTCGGATGCAATTTCTGTGTTTCATCGTCAATAAGAAGTTCCAAGGTATACAGTAAACCTGAAGTCAAGCATCAGAATCTAAAACTGGACTCACAGGAAAGGTTCAGATCATAGGAAGATAGAGTGTCAGTCGTCTTGTACTTAAGTCGGCATTGTGCCTTTTGTATTAAATTCGTGTGCAATTTCTGTGTTTCCTCGTCAATAAGAAGGTCCGAAGGTATACAGTAAACCTGAAGTGAGGAATCGGAATCTAAAAATGGCCTCACAGGAGACGTTCAAATCATAGAAAGTGAGAGTGTCAGTCCTCTTGTACCAATGTCAGCATTGTGCCTTTTGTATTAAATTCGGATGCAATTTCAGTGTTTCATCGTCAATAAGAAGGTCCAAGGTATACAGGAAACCTGAAGTGAAGCATCGGAATCTAAAACTGTACTCACAGGAGAGGTACATATCATAGAAACTTAGAGTGTCAGTCCTCTTGTACTGAAGTCGGCATTGTGCCTCTTGTACTAAATTCGGATCCAATTTCTGTATTACATCGTCTATAAGAAGGTCCAAGGGATTCAGTAAACCTGAAGTGAAGCATTGGAATCTAAAGCTGGACTCACAGGAGAGGTTCAAATCATAGAAAGTTAGAGTGTCAGTCCTCTTGTACTTAAGTCGGCATTGTGCCTTTTGTATTAAATTCGGATGCAATATCTGTGCCCCGTCGTCAACAAGAAGGTCCAAGGGATTCAGTAAACCTGAAGTGAAGCATTGGAATCTAAAGCTGGACTCACAGGAGAGGTTCAAATCATAGAAAGTGAGAGTGTCAGTCCTCTTGTAGTTAAGTCGGCATTGCGCCTCTTGTATTAAATTCGCACGCAATTTCAGTGTTTCATCGTCAATAAGAAGGTCCAAGGTATACAGGAAACCTGAAGTGAAGCATCGGAATCTAAAACTGGAGTCACAGGAGAGGTTCAAATCATAGAAAGTTAGAGTGTCAGTCCACTTGTACTTAAGTCGTCATTGTGCCTTTTGAATTTAATTCCGATGCAATTTCTGTGTTTCATCGTCAATAAGAAGTTCCAAGGTATACAGTAAACCTGAAGCCAAGCATCAGAATCCAAAACTGGACTCACAGGAAAGGTTCAAATCGTAGTAAGATAGTGTGTCAGTCCTCTTGTACTTAAGTCGGCATTGTGCCTTTCGTATTAAATTCGGGTACAATTTCCGTGTTTCCTCGTCAATAAGAAGGTCCAAGGTATACAGTAAACCTGAAGTGAGGAATCGGAATCTGAAACTGGACTCACAGGAGAGGTTCAAATCATAGAAAGTGAGAGTGTCAGTCCTCTTGTACCAAAGTCAGCATTGTGCCTCTTGTATTAAATTCGCACGCAATTTCAGTGTTTCATCGTCAATAAGAAGGTCCAAGGTATACAGGAAACCTGAAGTGAAGCATCGGAATCTAAAACTGAACTCACAGGAGAGGTTCATATCATAGAAACTTAGAGTGTCAGTCCTCTTGCACTTAAATCGGCATTATGCTTTTGTATTAAATTCGGATCCAATTTCTGTGTTTCATCGTCTATAAGAAGGTCCAAGGGATACAGTACACCTGTAGTGAAGCATCGGAATCTAAAACTGGACTCACAGGAGAGGCTCATATCATAGAAAGTTAGAGTGTCAGTCCTCTAGGACTTAAAACGGCATTGTGCCTTTTGTATTAAATTCGGATGCAATTTCTGTGTTTCATCGTCAATAAGAAGGTTCAAGGGATACGGTAAACCTGAAGTGAAGCATCGGAGTCTAAAACTGGACTCACAGGAGAGGTTCAAATCATAGAAAGTTAGAGTGTCAGTCCACTTGTACTTAAGTCGGCATTGTGCCTTTTGAATTTAATTCCGATGCAATTTCTGTGTTTCATCGTCAATAAGAAGTTCCAAGGTATACAGTAAACCTGAAGCCAAGCATCAGAATCAGAAACTGGACTCACAGGAAAGGTTCAAATCGTAGTAAGATAGTGTGTCAGTCCTCTTGTACTTAAGTCGGCATTGTGCCTTTTGTATTAAATTCGGGTACAATTTCCGTGTTTCCTCGTCAATAAGAAGGTCCAAGGTATACAGTAATCCTGAAGTGAGGAATCGGAATCTGAAACTGGACTCACAGGAGAGGTTCAAATCATAGAAAGAGAGAGTGTCAGTCCTCTTGTACTTAAGTCGGCATTGTGTCCTTTGTATTAAAATCGGATGCAATTTCTGTGTTTCATCGTCAATAAGAAGGTCCAAGGGATACAGTAAACCTGAAGTGAAGCATCGGGATCTAAAACCGGACTCATAGGAGAGGTTCAAGTCATAGAAAGTGAGAGTGTCAGTCCTCTTGTACTTAAGTCGGCATTGTGCATTTTGTATTAAATTCGGATGCTATTTCTGTGTTTCATCGTCAATAAGATGGTCCAAGGTATACAGTAAACCTGAGGAGAAGCATCGGAATCTAAAACTGGACTCACAGGAGAGGTTCAAATCATAGAAAGTGAGTGTGTCAGTCCTCTTGTACTTAAGTCGTCATTGTGCCTTTTGTATTAACTTCGGATGCAATTTCTGTGTTTCATCGTAAATAAGAAGGTCCAAGGTATACAGGAAACCTGAAGTGAAAGATCGGAATCTAAAACTGGACTCACAGGAGAGGTTCAAATCATAGATAGATAGAGTGTCAGTCCTCTTGTACTAAAGTCGGCATTGTGCCTTTTGTATTAAATTCGGATGCAATTTCTATGTTTCGCCGACAATAAGAAGGTCCTAGGGATACAGTAAACCTGAAGTTAAGCATCGGAATCTAAAACTTGACTCACAGGAGAGGTTCATATCATAGAAAGGGAGAGTGTCAGTCATCTTTTACTTAAGTCGGCATTGTGCCTCTTGTATTAAATTCGGATGCAATATCTGTGTCCCATCGTCAACAAGAAGGTCCAAGGGATTCAGTAAACCTGAAGTGAAACATTGGAATCTAAAGCTGGACTCACAGGAGAGGTTCAAATCATAGAAAGTGAGAGTGTCAGTCCACTTGTACTTAAGTCGGCATTGTGCCTTTTGTATTAAATTCGGATGCAATTTCTGAGTTTCATCGTCAATAAGAAGGTACAAGAGATACAGTAAACCTGAAGTGAAGCATCGGAATCTAAAACTGGACTCACAGGAGAGGTTCAAATCATAGAAAGTTAGAGTGTCAGTCCACTTGTACTTAAGTCGGCAGTGTGCCTTTTGAATTTAATTCCGATGCAATATCTGTGTTTCATCGTCAATAAGAAGTTCCAAGGTATACAGTAAACCTGAAGTCAAGCATCAGAATCTAAAACTGGACTCACAGGAAAGGTTCAAATCATAGGAAGATAGAGTGTCAGTCCTCTTGTACTTAAGTCGGCATTGTGCCTTTTGTATTAAATTCGGATGCAATTTCTGTGCTTCATCGTCAATAAGAAGCTACAAGGGATACAGTAAACCTGAAGTGAAACATCAGAATCTAAAACTGGACTCACAGGAGAGGTTCAAATCATAGAGAGTTAGTGTGTCAGTCCTCTTGGACTTAAGTCGGCATTGTGCCTTTTGAATTTAATTCCGATGCAATTTCTGTGTTTCATCGTCAATAAGAAGTTCCAAAGTATACAGTAAGCCTAAACTGAAGCATCGGAATCTAAAACTGGACTCACAGGAGAGGTTCAAATCACAGAATGTTAGAGTGTCAGTCCTCTTGTACTTAAATCGGCATTGTGCCTTTTGTATAAAATTCGGATGCAATTTCTGTGTTTCATCGTCAATTATAAGGTCTAAGGTATACAGTAAACCTGAAGTGAAGCATCGGAATCTAAAACTGGACTCACAGGAAAGGTTCAAATCATACAAAGTGAGAGTGTCAGTCCTCTTGTACCTAAGTCGGCATTCTGCCTTTTGTATTAAATTCGGATGCAATTTCTGTGTTTCATCGTCAATACGAAGGCCCAAGGTATACAGGAAACCTGAAGTGAAGCATAGGAATCTAAAACTGGACTCACAGGAGCTGTTCAAATCATAGAAAGTTAGAGTGTCAATCCTCTTGTACTTAAGTCGGCATTGTGCCTTTTGAATTTAATTCCGATGCAATTTCTGTGTTTCATCGTCAATAAGAAGTTCCAAGGTATACAGTAAACCAGAAGTGAAGCATCGGAATCTAAAACTGGTCTCACAGGAGAGGTTCAATCATGGAAAATTAGAGTGTCAGTCCTCTTGTACTTAGGTCGGCATTGTGCCTTTTGTATTAAATTCGGGTGCAATTTCTGTGTTTCATCGTCTATAAGAAGGTCCAACGGATACAGTAAACCTGAAGTGAAGCATCGAAATCTAAAACTGGACTCACAGGAGAGGTTCAAATCATAGAAAGTTAGAGTGTCAGTCCTCTTGTACTTAAGTCGGTATTGTGCCTGTTGTATTAAATTCGGATTCAATTACTGTGTTTCATCGTCAAATAGAAGGTCCAACGGATACACTAAACCTGAAGTGAAGCATCGGAATCTAAAACTGGACTCACAGGAGAGGTTCAAATCATAGAAAGTTAGAGTGTCAGTCCTCTTGTACTTAAGTCGGCATTGTGCCTTTTAAATTTACTTCCGATGGAATTTCTGTGTTTCATCGTCAATAAGAAGTTCCAAGGTATACAGTAAACCTAAAGTGAGGAATAGGAATCTAAAACTGGACTCACAGGAGAGGTTCAAATCATAGAAAGTTAGAGTGTCAGTCCTCATGTACTTAAGTCGGCATTGTGCTTTTTGTATTAAATTCGCATGCAATTTCTAGGTTTCATCGTCAATAAGAAGGTCCAAGGGATACAGTAATCCTGATATGATGCATCGGAATCTAAAACTGGACTCAAAGGAGAGGTTCAAATCATAGAAAGTGAGAGTGTCAGTCATTTGTACTTATGTCGGTATTGTGCCCCTTGTATTAAATTCGGATGCAATATCTGTGTTTCATCGTCAATAAGAAGGTCCAAGGGATTCAGTAAACCTGAAGTGAAGCATCGGAATCTAAAACTGGACCCACAGGAGCGGTTCAAATCATAGAAAGTTAGAGTGTCAGTCCTCTTGTACTTAAGTCGGCATTGTGCCTTTTGAATTTACTTCCGATGCAATTTCTGTGTTTCATCGTCAATAAGAGGTTCCAAGGTATACAGTAAACCTGAGGTGAAGCATCGGAATCTAAAACTGGACTCACAGGAGAGGTTCACATCACAGAAAGTTAGAGTGTCAGTCCTCTTGGACATAAGTCGGCATTGTGCCTTTTGAATTTAATTCCGATGCAATTTCTGGGTTTCATCGTCAATAAGAAGTTCCAAGGTATACAGTAAACCTGAAGTGAAGCATCGGAATCTAAAACTGGACTCAAAGGAGAGTTTCAAATCATAGAACGTTAGAGTGTCGGTCCTATTGTACTTAAATGGGCATTATGACTTTTGTATTAAATTCGAATGCAATTTCAGTGTTTCATCGTTAATAAGAAGGTCCAAGGAATAAGTAAACCTATAGTGAAGCATCGGAATCTAAATCTGGACTCACAGGAGAGGTTCAAAACAAAGAAAGTTATAGTGTCAGTCCTCTTGTCCTTGAGTCGGCATTGTGCCTTTTGTATTAAATTCGGATGCAATTTCTGTGTTTCATCGACAATAAGAAGGTACAAGGGATACAGTAAACCTGAAGTGAAGCATCGGAATCTAAATCTGGACTCACAATAGAGGTTCAAATCATAGAAAGTGAGAGTGTCAGTCCCCCTGTACTTAAGTCGGCAGTGTGCCGTTTGTATTAAATTCGGATGCAATTTCTGTGTTTCATCGTCAATAAGAAGGTCCAAGGGATACAGTAAACCTGAAGTGAAGCATTGGAATCTAAAACTTGACTCACAGGAGAGATTCATTTCATATAAAGTGAGAGTGTCAGTCATCTTGTACTTAAGTCGGCATTGTGCCTCTTGTATTAAATTCGGATGCAATATCTGTGTCCCATCGTCAACAAGAAGGTCCAAGGGATTCATAAAACCTGAAGTGAAGCATTGGCATCTAAAGCTGGACTCACAGGAGAGGATCAAATCATAGAAAGTGAGAGTGTCAGTCCTCTTGTACTTAAGTCGGCATTGTGCCTTTTGTATTAAATTCGGATGCAATTTCTGTGTTTCATCGTCAATGAGAAGTTCCAAGGTATACAGTAAACCTGAAGTCAAGCACCAGAATCTAAAACTGGACTCACAGGAAAGGTTGAAATCATAGGAAAATAGAGTGTCAGTCCTCTTGTACTTAAGTCGGCATTGTGCCTTTTGTATTACATTCGGGTGCAATTTCTGTGTTTCCTCGTCAATAACAACGTCCAAGGTATACAGTAAACCTGAAGTGTGGAATCGTAATCTGAAACTGGACTCACAGGAGAGGTTAAAATCATAGAAAGTGAAAGTGTCAGTCCTCTTGTACCAAAGTCAGCATTGTGCCTTTTGTATTAAATTCGGATGCAATTTCTGTGTTTCATCGTCAATAAGAAGCTACAAGGGATACAGTAAACCTGAAGTGAAGCATCGGAATATAAAACTGGACTCACAGGAGAGGTTCAAATCATAGAAAGTTAGAGTGTCAGTCCTCTTGTACTTAAGTCGGCATTGTGCCTTTTGATTTAAATTCTGATGCAATTTCTGTGTTTCATCGTCAATAAGAAGCTACAAGGGATACAGTAAACCTGAAGTGAAGCATCGGAATCTAAAGCTGGACTCACAGGAGAGGTTCAAATCATAGAAAGTGAGAGTGTCAGTTCTCTTGTACTTAAGTCGACATTGTGCCTTTTGTATTAAATTCGGATGCAATTTCTGTGTTTCATCGTCAATAAGAAGGTACAAGGGATACGGTAAACCTGAAGTGAAGCATCGGAATCTAAAACTGGACTCACAGGAAAGGTTCAAATCATAGAAAGTTAGAGTGTCAGTCCACTTGTACTTAAGTCGGCATTGTGCCTTTTGAATTTAATTCCGATGCAATTTCTGTGTTTCATCGTCAATAAGAAGTTCCAAGGTATACAGTAAACCTGAAGTCAAGCATCAGAATCTAAAACTGGACTCACAGTAAACGTTCAAATCGTAGGAAGATAGAGTGTCAGTCTTCTTGTACTTAAGTCGGCATTGTGCCTTTTGTATTAAATTCGGGTGCAATTTAAACCTGAAGTGAAGCATCGGAATCTAAAACTGGACTCACAGGAAAGGTTCAAATCATAGAAAGTGAGGGTGTCAGTCCTCTTGTATTTAAGTCGGCATTGTGCCTTTTGTATTAAATTCGGATGCAATTTCTGTGTTTCATCGTCAATAAGAAGGTCCAAGGGATACAGTAAAC
This sequence comes from Schistocerca americana, assembly GCF_021461395.2. NCBI lineage: Eukaryota > Metazoa > Arthropoda > Insecta > Orthoptera > Acrididae > Schistocerca > Schistocerca americana. Next base: position 1,088,472,896 of record NC_060120.1, on the reverse strand, counting down.
CTGAAGTGAAGCATCGGAATCTAAAACTGGGCTCACAGGAGAGGCTCAAATCATAGAAAGTTAGAGTGTCAGTCCTCTAGGAATTAAGTCGGCATTGTGCCTTTTGAATTTAATTCCGATGCAATTTCTGTGTTTCATCGTCAATAAGAAGTCCCAAAGTATACAGTAAACCTGAAGTGAAGCATCGGAATCTAAAACTGGACTCACAGGAGAGTTTCAAATCATAGAACGTTAGAGTGTCGGTCCTATTGTACTTAAATGGGCATTATGCCTTTTGTATTAAATTCGAATGCAATTTCAATGTTTCATCGTTAATAAGAAGGTCCAAGGTATACAGTAAACCTGAAGTGAAGCATCGGAATCTAAATCTGGACTCACAGGAGAGGTTCAAATCAAAGAAAGTTATAGTGTCAGTTCTCTTGTCCATGAGTCGGCGTTGTGCATTTTGTATTAAATTCGGATGCAATTTCTGTGTTTCATCGACAATAAGAAGGTACAAGGGATACAGTAAACCTGAAGTGAAGCATCGGAATCTAAATCTGGACTCACAATAGAGGTTCAAATCATAGAAAGTGAGAGTGTCAGTCATCCTGCACTTAAGTCGGCATTGTGCCTTTTGTATAAAATTCGGATGCAATATCTGTGTTTCATCGTCGATAAGAAGGTCCAAGGGATACAGTAAACCTGAAGTGAAGCATCGGAATCTAAAACTGGACTCACAGGAGAGGTTCAAATCATAGAAAGTTAGAGTGTCAGTCCTCTTCTACTTAAGTCGGCATTGTGCCTTTTTTATTAAAATCGAATACTATTTCTGTGTTTTATCGTCAATAAGAAGGTCCAAGGTATACAGGAAACCTGAAGTGAAAGATCGGAATCTAAAACTGGACTCACAGGAGAGGTTCAAATCATAGATAGATAGAGTGTCAGTCCTCTTGTACTAAAGTCGGCATTGTGCCTTTTGTATTAAATTCGGATGCAATTTATATGTTTCGCCGACAATAAGAAGGTCCTAGGGATACAGTAAACCTGAAGTTAAGCATCGGAATCTAAAACTTGACTCACAGGAGAGGTTCATATCATAGAAAGTGAGAGTGTCAGTCATCTTTTACTTAAGTCGGCATTGTGCCTCTTGTATTAAATTCGGATGCAATATCTGTGTCCCATCGTCAACAAGAAGGTCCAAGGGATTCAGTAAACCTGAAGTGAAACATTGGAATCTAAAGCTGGACTCACAGGAGAGGTTCAAATCATAGAAAGTGAGAGTGTCAGTCCACTTGTACTTAAGTCGGCATTGTGCCTTTTGTATTAAATTCGGATGCAATTTCTGAGTTTCATCGTCAATAAGAAGGTACAAGAGATACAGTAAACCTGAAGTGAAGCATCGGAATCTAAAACTGGACTCACAGGAGAGGTTCAAATCATAGAAAGTTAGAGTGTCAGTCCACTTGTACTTAAATCGGCATAGTGCCTTTTGTATAAAATTCGGATGCAATTTCTGTGTTTCATCGTCAATAAGAAAGTCTAAGGTATACAGTAAACCTGAAGTGAAGCATCGGAATCTAAAACTGGACTCACAGGAAAGGTTCAAATCATAGAAAGTGAGAGTGTCAGTCCTCTTGTACCTAAGTCGGCATTCTGCCTTTTGTATTAAATTCGGATGCAATTTCTGTGTTTCATCGTCAATACGAAGGTCCAAGGTATACAGGAAACCTGAAGTGAAGCATCGGAATCTAAAACTGGACTCCCAGGAGAGGTTCAAATCATAGAAATTTAGAGTGTCAGTCCTCTTGAACTTAAGTCGGCATTGTGCCATTTGTATTAAATTCGGATGCAATTTCTATGTTTCATCGTCAATAAGAAGGTCCAAGGGATACAGTAAACCTGAAGTGAAGCATCGGAATCCAAAACTGGACTCACAGGAGAGGTTCAAATCATAGAAACTCAGAGTGTCAGTCATCTTGTACTTAAGTCGGCATTGTGCCTCTTGTATTAAATTCGGATGCAATATCTGTTTTCCATCGTCAATAAGAAGGGCCAAAGGATTCAGTAAACCTGAAGTGAAGCATAGGAATCTAAAACTGGACTCACAGGAGCTGTTCAAATCATAGAAAGTTAGAGTGTCAATCCTCTTGTACTTAAGTCGGCATTGTGCCTTTTGAATTTAATTCCGATGCAATTTCTGTGTTTCATCGCCAATAAGAAGTTCCAAGGTATACAGTAAACCAGAAGTGAAGCATCGGAATCTAAAACTGGTCTCACTGGAGAGGTTCAAATCATGGAAAATTAGAGTGTCAGTCCCCTTGTACTTAAGTCGGCATTGTGCCTTTTGTATTAAATTCGGGTGCAATTTCTGTGTTTCATCGTCTATAAGAAGGTCCAACGGATACAGTAAACCTGAAGTGAAGCATCGAAATCTAAAACTGGACTCACAGGAGAGGTTCAAATCATAGAAAGTTAGAGTGTCAGTCCTCTTGTACTTAAGTCGGTATTGTGCCTGTTGTATTAAATTCGGATTCAATTACTGTGTTTCATCGTCAAATAGAAGGTCCAACGGATACACTAAACCTGAAGTGAAGCATCGGAATCTAAAACTGGACTCACAGGAGAGGTTCAAATCATAGAAAGTTAGAGTGTCAGTCCTCTTGTACTTAAGTCGGCATTGTGCCTTTTAAATTTACTTCCGATGCAATTTCTGTGTTTCATCGTCAATAAGAAGTTGCAAGGTATACAGTAAACCTAAAGTGAGGAATAGGAATCTAAAACTGGACTCACAGGAGAGGTTCAAATCATAGAAAGTTAGAGTGTCAGTCCTCTTGTACTTAAGTCGGCATTGTGCTTTTTGTATTAAATTCGCATGCAATTTCTAAGTTTCATCGTCAATAAGAAGGTCCAAGGGATACAGTAATCCTGATATGATGCATCGGAATCTAAAACTGGACTCAAAGGAGAGGTTCAAATCATAGAAAGTGAGAGTGTCAGTCATTTGTACTTAAGTCGGTATTGTGCCCCTTGTATTAAATTCGGATGCAATATCTGTGTTTCATCGTCAATAAGAAGGTCCAAGGGATTCAGTAAACCTGAAGTGAAGCATCGGAATCTAAAACTGGACCCACAGGAGCGGTTCAAATCATAGAAAGTTAGAGTGTCAGTCCTCTTGTACTTAAGTCGGCATTGTGCCTTTTGAATTTACTTCCGATGCAATTTCTGTGTTTCATCGTCAATAAGAGGTTCCAAGGTATACAGTAAACCTGAGGTGAAGCATCGGAATCTAAAACTGGACTCACAGGAGAGGTTCACATCACAGAAAGTTAGAGTGTCAGTCCTCTTGGACATAAGTCGGCATTGTGCCTTTTGAATTTAATTCCGATGCAATTTCTGGGTTTCATCGTCAATAAGAAGTTCCAAGGTATACAGTAAACCTGAAGTGAAGCATCGGAATCTAAAACTGGACTCACAGGAGAGTTTCAAATCATAGAACGTTAGAGTGTCGGTCCTATTGTACTTAAATGGGCATTATGACTTTTGTATTAAATTCGAATGCAATTTCAGTGTTTCATCGTTAATAAGAAGGTCCAAGGAATAAGTAAACCTATAGTGAAGCATCGGAATCTAAATCTGGACTCACAGGAGAGGTTCAAAACAAAGAAAGTTATAGTGTCAGTCCTCTTGTCCTTGAGTCGGCATTGTGCCTTTTGTATTAAATTCGGATGCAATTTCTGTGTTTCATCGACAATAAGAAGGTACAAGGGATACAGTAAACCTGAAGTGAAGCATCGGAATCTAAATCTGGACTCACAATAGAGGTTCAAATCATAGAAAGTGAGAGTGTCAGTCCCCCTGTACTTAAGTCGGCAGTGTGCCGTTTGTATTAAATTCGGATGCAATTTCTGTGTTTCATCGTCAATAAGAAGGTCCAAGGGATACAGTAAACCTGAAGTGAAGCATTGGAATCTAAAACTTGACTCACAGGAGAGATTCACTTCATATAAAGTGAGAGTGTCAGTCAACTTGTACTTAAGTCGGCATTGTGCCTCTTGTATTAAATTCGGATGCAATATCTGTGTCCCATCGTCAACAAGAAGGTCCAAGGGATTCAGTAAACCTGAAGTGAAGCATTGGCATCTAAAGCTGGACTCACAGGAGAGGATCAAATCATAGAAAGTGAGAGTGTCAGTCCTCTTGTACTTAAGTCGGCATTGTGCCTTTTGTATTAAATTCGGATGCAATTTCTGTGTTTCATCGTCAATGAGAAGTTCCAAGGTATACAGTAAACCTGAAGTCAAGCACCAGAATCTAAAACTGGACTCACAGGAAAGGTTCAAATCATAGGAAAATAGAGTGTCAGTCCTCTTGTACTTAAGTCGGCATTGTGCCTTTTGTATTACATTCGGGTGCAATTTCTGTGTTTCCTCGTCAATAAGAACGTCCAAGGTATACAGTAAACCTGAAGTGAGGAATCGTAATCTGAAACTGGACTCACAGGAGAGGTTAAAATCATAGAAAGTGAAAGTGTCAGACCTCTTGTACCAAAGTCAGCATTGTGCCTTTTGTATTAAATTCGGATGCAATTTCTGTGTTTCATCGTCAATAAGAAGCTACAAGGGATACAGTAAACCTGAAGTGAAGCATCGGAATATAAAACTGGACTCACAGGAGAGGTTCAAATCATAGAAAGTTAGAGTGTCAGTCCTCTTGTACTTAAGTCGGCATTGTGCCTTTTGATTTAAATTCTGATGCAATTTCTGTGTTTCATCGTCAATAAGAAGCTACAAGGGATACAGTAAACCTGAAGTGAAGCATCGGAATCTAAAGCTGGACTCACAGGAGAGGTTCAAATCATAGAAAGTGAGAGTGTCAGTTCTCTTGTACTTAAGTCGACATTGTGCCTTTTGTATTAAATTCGGATGCAATTTCTGTGTTTCATCGTCAATAAGAAGGTACAAGGGATACGGTAAACCTGAAGTGAAGCATCGGAATCTAAAACTGGACTCACAGGAGAGGTTCAAATCATAGAAAGTTAGAGTGTCAGTCCACTTGTACTTAAGTCGGCATTGTGCCTTTTGAATTTAATTCCGATGCAATTTCTGTGTTTCATCGTCAATAAGAAGTTCCAAGGTATACAGTAAACCTGAAGTCAAGCATCAGAATCTAAAACTGGACTCACAGTAAACGTTCAAATCGTAGGAAGATAGAGTGTCAGTCTTCTTGTACTTAAGTCGGCATTGTGCCTTTTGTATTAAATTCGGGTGCAATTTAAACCTGAAGTGAAGCATCGGAATCTAAAACTGGACTCACAGGAAAGGTTCAAATCATAGAAAGTGAGGGTGTCAGTCCTCTTGTATTTAAGTAGGCATTGTGCCTTTTGTATTAAATTCGGATGCAATTTCTGTGTTTCATCGTCAATAAGAAGGTCCAAGGGATACAGTAAACCTGAAGTGAAGCATCGGAATCTAAAACTGGGCTCACAGGAGAGGCTCAAATCATAGAAAGTTAGAGTGTCAGTCCTCTAGGACTTAAGTCGGCATTGTGCCTTTTGAAATTAATTCCGATGCAATTTCTGTGTTTCATCGTCAATAAGAAGTCCCAAAGTATACAGTAAACCTGAAGTGAAGCATCGGAATCTAAAACTGGACTCACAGGAGAGTTTCAAATCATAGAACGTTAGAGTGTCGGTCCTATTGTACTTAAATGGGCATTATGCCTTTTGTATTAAATTCGAATGCAATTTCAGTGTTTCATCGTTAATAAGAAGGTCCAAGGTATACAGTAAACCTGAAGTGAAGCATCGGAATCTAAATCTGGACTCACAGGAGAGGTTCAAATCAAAGAAAGTTATAGTGTCAGTTCTCTTGTCCATGAGTCGGCGTTGTGCATTTTGTATTAAATTCGGATGCAATTTCTGTGTTTCATCGACAATAAGAAGGTACAAGGGATACAGTAAACCTGAAGTGAAGCATCGGAATCTAAATCTGGACTCACAATAGAGGTTCAAATCATAGAAAGTGAGAGTGTCAGTCATCCTGCACTTAAGTCGGCATTGTGCCTTTTGTATAAAATTCGGATGCAATATCTGTGTTTCATCGTCGATAAGAAGGTCCAAGGGATACAGTAAACCTGAAGTGAAGCATCGGAATCTAAAACTGGACTCACAGGAGAGGTTCAAATCATAGAAAGTTAGAGTGTCAGTCCTCTTGTACTTAAGTCGGCATTGTGCCTTTTTTATTAAAATCGAATACTATTTCTGTGTTTTATCGTCAATAAGAAGGTCCAAGGGATGCAGTAATTCTGAAGTGAAGCATCTGAATCTAAAACTGGACTCACAAGAGAGGTTCAAATCATAGAAAGTTAGAGTGTCAGTCCTCTTGTACTTATGTCGGCATTGTGCCTTTTGAATTTACTTCCGATGCAATTTCTGTATTTCATCGTCAATAAGAAGTTCCAAGGTATACAGTAAACCTGAAGTGAAGCATCGGAAACTAAAACTGGACTCACAGGAGAGGTTCAAATCATAGAAAGTTAGTGGTCAGTCCTCTTGTACTTAAGTCGGCATTGTGCCTTTTGTATTAAATTCGGATGCAATTTCTGTGTTTCATCGTCAATAAGAGGGTACAAGGGATACAGTTAACCTGAAGTGAAGCATCGGAATCTAAAACTGGACTCACAGGAGAGGTTCAAATCATAGAAAGTTAGAGTGTCAGTCCTCTTGGACTTAAGTCGGCATTGTGCTTTTTGAATTTAATTCCGATGCAATTTCTGTGTTTAATCGTCTATAAGAAAATCCAAAGTATACAGTAAACCTAAACTGAAGCATCGGAATCTAAAACTGGACACACAGGAGAGGTTCAAATCATAGAAAGTTACAGTGTCAGTCCTCTTGTACTTAAGTCGGCATTGTGCCTTTTGTATTAATGTCGGATGCAATTTCTATGTTTCATCGACAATAAGAAGATCCTAGGGATACAGTAAACCTGAAGTGAAGCATCGGAATCTAAAACTTGACTCACAGGAGAGGTTCATTTCATAGAAAGTGGGAGTGTCAGTCACCTTGTACTCCAGTCGGCATTGTGCCTTTTGTATTAAATTCGAATGCAATTTCTGTGTTTCATCGTCAATAAGTAGTTCCAAGGTATACAGTAAACCTGAAGTCAAGCATCAGAATCTAAAACTGGTCTCACAGGAAAGGTTCAAATCATAGGAAGATAGAGTGTCGGTCCTCTTGTACTTAAGTCGGCATTGTGCCTTTTGTATTAAATTCGGGTGCAATTTGTGTGTTTCCTCGTCAATAAGAAGGTCCAAGGGATACAGTAAACCTGAAGTGAAGCATCGGAATCTAAATCTGGACTCACAATAGAGGTTCAAATCATAGAAAATGAGAGTGTCAGTCCTCCTGTACCTAAGTCGGCAAGGTGCCATTTCTATTAAATTCGGATGCAATTTCTGTGTTTCATCGTCAATAAGAAGGTCCAAGGGATACAGTAAACCTGAAGTGAAGCATCGGAATCTAAAACTGGACTCACAGGAGAGGTTCAAATCATAGAAAATTAGAGTGTCAGTCCTCTTGTACTGAAGTCGGCATTTTTCCTTTTGTATTAAAATCGGATGCTATTTCTGTGTTTTATCATCAATAAGAAGGTCCAAGGGATACAGTAAACCCGAAGTGAAGCTTTGGAATCAAAAACTGGACTCACATGAGAGGTTCAAATCATAGAAAGTTAGAGTGTCAGTCCTCTTGTACTTAAGTCGGCATTGTGAATTTTGAATTTACTTCCGATGCAATTTCTGTATTTCATCGTCAATAAGAAGTTCCAAGGTATACAGTAAACCTGAAGTGAAGCATCGGAAACTAAAACTGGACTCACAGGAGAGGTTCAAATCATAGGAAGTTAGTGGTCAGTCCTCTTGTACTTAAGTCGGCATTGTGACTTTTGTATTAAATTCGGATGCAATTTAAACCTCAAGTGAAGCATCGGAACCTAAAACTGGACTCACAGGAGAGGTTCAAATCATAGAAACTGAGAGTGTCAGTGCTCTTGTACTTAAGTCGGCATTGTGCCTTTTGTATTAAATTCGGATGCAATTTCTGTATTTCATCGTCAATAATAAGCTACAAGGGACACAGTAAACCTGAAGTGAAGCATCGGAATCAAAACCGGACTCACAGGAGCGGTTAAAATCATAGAAATTTAGAGTGTCAGTCCTCTTGGACTTAAGTCGGCATTGTGCCTTTTGACATTAATTCCGATGCAATTTCTATGTTTCATCGTCTTCAAGAAGTTCCAAAGTATACAGTAAACCTAAACTGAAGCATCGGAATCTAAAACTGGACTCACAGGAGAGGTTCAAATCATAGAAAGTTAGAGTGTCAGTCGTCTTGTACTTAAGTCGGCATTGTGCCTTTTGTATTAAATTCGGATGCAATTTCTGTGTGTCGCCGTCAATAAGGAGGTCCAAGGTATACAGGAAACCTGAAGTGAAAGATCGGAGCCTAAAACTGGACTCACAGGAGAGGTTCAAATCATAGAAAGTAAGAGTGTCGGTCCTCTTGTACTTAAGTCGGCATTGTGCCTTTTGTATTAAATTCGGATGCAATATCTGTGACCCATCGTCAACAAGAAGGTCCAAGGGATTCAGTAAACCTGAAGTGAAGCATTGGAATCTAAAGCTGGACTCACAGGAGAGGTTTAAATCATAGAAAGTGAGAGTGTCAGTCCCCTTGTACTTAAGTCGGCATTGCGCCTTTTGTATTAAATTCAGATGCGGTTTCTGTGTTTCATCGTCAATGAGAAGGTACAAGGGATACAGTAAACCTGAAGTGAAGCATCGGAATCTAAAACTGGACTCACAGGAGAGGTTCAAATCATAGAAAGTTAGAGTGTCAGTCCACTTGTACTTAAGTCGGCAGTGTGCCTTTTGAATTTAATTCCGATGCAATATCTGTGTTTCATCGTCAATAAGAAGTTCCAAGGTATACAGTAAACCTGAAGTCAAGCATCAGAATCTAAAACTGGACTCACAGGAAAGGTTCAAATCATAGGAAGATAGAGTGTCAGTCCTCTTGTACTTAAGTCGGCATTGTGCCTTTTGTATTAAATTCGGATGCAATTTCTGTGCTTCATCGTCAATAAGAAGCTACAAGGGATACAGTAAACCTGAAGTGAAACATCAGAATCTAAAACTGGACTCACAGGAGAGGTTCAAATCATAGAGAGTTAGTGTGTCAGTCCTCTTGGACTTAAGTCGGCATTGTGCCTTTTGAATTTAATTCCGATGCAATTTCTGTGTTTCATCGTCAATAAGAAGTTCCAAAGTATACAGTAAGCCTAAACTGAAGCATCGGAATCTAAAACTGGACTCACAGGAGAGGTTCAAATCACAGAATGTTAGAGTGTCAGTCCTCTTGTACTTAAATCGGCATAGTGCCTTTTGTATAAAATTCGGATGCAATTTCTGTGTTTCATCGTCAATAAGAAAGTCTAAGGTATACAGTAAACCTGAAGTGAAGCATCGGAATCTAAAACTGGACTCACAGGAAAGGTTCAAATCATAGAAAGTGAGAGTGTCAGTCCTCTTGTACCTAAGTCGGCATTCTGCCTTTTGTATAAAAATTCGGATGCAATTTCTGTGTTTCATCGTCAATACGAAGGTCCAAGGTATACAGGAAACCTTAAGTGAAGCATCGGAATCTAAAACTGGACTCCCAGGAGAGGTTCAAATCATAGAAATTTAGAGTGTCAGTCCTCTTGAACTTAAGTCGGCATTGTGCCATTTGTATTAAATTCGGATGCAATTTCTATGTTTCATCGTCAATAAGAAGGTCCAAGGGATACAGTAAACCTGAAGTGAAGCATCGGAATCCAAAACTGGACTCACAGGAGAGGTTCAAATCATAGAAACTCAGAGTGTCAGTCATCTTGTACTTAAGTCGGCATTGTGCCTCTTGTATTAAATTCGGATGCAATATCTGTTTTCCATCGTCAATAAGAAGGGCCAAAGGATTCAGTAAACCTGAAGTGAAGCATAGGAATCTAAAACTGGACTCACAGGAGCTGTTCAAATCATAGAAAGTTAGAGTGTCAATCCTCTTGTACTTAAGTCGGCATTGTGCCTTTTGAATTTAATTCCGATGCAATTTCTGTGTTTCATCGCCAATAAGAAGTTCCAAGGTATACAGTAAACCAGAAGTGAAGCATCGGAATCTAAAACTGGTCTCACAGGAGAGGTTCAAATCATGGAAAATTAGAGTGTCAGTCCCCTTGTACTTAAGTCGGCATTGTGCCTTTTGTATTAAATTCGGGTGCAATTTCTGTGTTTCATCGTCTATAAGAAGGTCCAACGGATACAGTAAACCTGAAGTGAAGCATCGAAATCTAAAACTGGACTCACAGGAGAGGTTCAAATCATAGAAAGTTAGAGTGTCAGTCCTCTTGTACTTAAGTCGGTATTGTGCCTGTTGTATTAAATTCGGATTCAATTACTGTGTTTCATCGTCAAATAGAAGGTCCAACGGATACACTAAACCTGAAGTGAAGCATCGGAATCAAAAACTGGACTCACAGGAGAGGTTCAAATCATAGAAAGTTAGAGTGTCAGTCCTCTTGTACTTAAGTCGGCATTGTGCCTTTTAAATTTACTTCCGATGCAATTTCTGTGTTTCATCGTCAATAAGAAGTTCCAAGGTATACAGTAAACCTAAAGTGAGGAATAGGAATCTAAAACTGGACTCACAGGAGAGGTTCAAATCATAGAAAGTTAGAGTGTCAGTCCTCTTGTACTTAAGTCGGCATTGTGCTTTTTGTATTAAATTCGCATGCAATTTCTAAGTTTCATCGTCAATAAGAAGGTCCAAGGGATACAGTAATCCTGATATGATGCATCGGAATCTAAAACTGGACTCAAAGGAGAGGTTCAAATCATAGAAAGTGAGAGTGTCAGTCATTTGTACTTAAGTCGGTATTGTGCCCCTTGTATTAAATTCGGATGCAATATCTGTGTTTCATCGTCAATAAGAAGGTCCAAGGGATTCAGTAAACCTGAAGTGAAGCATCGGAATCTAAAACTGGACCCACAGGAGCGGTTCAAATCATAGTAAGTTAGAGTGTCAGTCCTCTTGTACTTAAGTCGGCATTGTGCCTTTTGAATTTACTTCCGATGCAATTTCTGTGTTTCATCGTCAATAAGAGGTTCCAAGGTATACAGTAAACCTGAGGTGAAGCATCGGAATCTAAAACTGGACTCACAGGAGAGGTTCACATCACAGAAAGTTAGAGTGTCAGTCCTCTTGGACATAAGTCGGCATTGTGCCTTTTGAATTTAATTCCGATGCAATTTCTGGGTTTCATCGTCAATAAGAAGTTCCAAGGTATACAGTAAACCTGAAGTGAAGCATCGGAATCTAAAACTGGACTCACAGGAGAGTTTCAAATCATAGAACGTTAGAGTGTCGGTCCTATTGTACTTAAATGGGCATTATGACTTTTGTATTAAATTCGAATGCAATTTCAGTGTTTCATCGTTAATAAGAAGGTCCAAGGAATAAGTAAACCTATAGTGAAGCATCGGAATCTAAATCTGGACTCACAGGAGAGGTTCAAAACAAAGAAAGTTATAGTGTCAGTCCTCTTGTCCTTGAGTCGGCATTGTGCCTTTTGTATTAAATTCGGATGCAATTTCTGTGTTTCATCGACAATAAGAAGGTACAAGGGATACAGTAAACCTGAAGTGAAGCATCGGAATCTAAATCTGGACTCACAATAGAGGTTCAAATCATAGAAAGTGAGAGTGTCAGTCCCCCTGTACTTAAGTCGGCAGTGTGCCGTTTGTATTAAATTCGGATGCAATTTCTGTGTTTCATCGTCAATAAGAAGGTCCAAGGGATACAGTAAACCTGAAGTGAAGCATTGGAATCTAAAACTTGACTCACAGGAGAGATTCACTTCATATAAAGTGAGAGTGTCAGTCATCTTGTACTTAAGTCGGCATTGTGCCTCTTGTATTAAATTCGGATGCAATATCTGTGTCCCATCGTCAACAAGAAGGTCCAAGGGATTCAGTAAACCTGAAGTGAAGCATTGGCATCTAAAGCTGGACTCACAGGAGAGGATCAAATCATAGAAAGTGAGAGTGTCAGTCCTCTTGTACTTAAGTCGGCATTGTGCCTTTTGTATTAAATTCGGATGTAATTTCTGTGTTTCATCGTCAATGAGAAGTTCCAAGGTATACAGTAAACCTGAAGTCAAGCACCAGAATCTAAAACTGGACTCACAGGAAAGGTTCAAATCATAGGAAAATAGAGTGTCAGTCCTCTTGTACTTAAGTCGGCATTGTGCCTTTTGTATTACATTCGGGTGCAATTTCTGTGTTTCCTCGTCAATAAGAACGTCCAAGGTATACAGTAAACCTGAAGTGAGGAATCGTAATCTGAAACTGGACTCACAGGAGAGGTTAAAATCATAGAAAGTGAAAGTGTCAGACCTCTTGTACCAAAGTCAGCATTGTGCCTTTTGTATTAAATTCGGATGCAATTTCTGTGTTTCATCGTCAATAAGAAGCTACAAGGGATACAGTAAACCTGAAGTGAAGCATCGGAATATAAAACTGGACTCACAGGAGAGGTTCAAATCATAGAAAGTTAGAGTGTCAGTCCTCTTGTACTTAAGTCGGCATTGTGCCTTTTGATTTAAATTCTGATGCAATTTCTGTGTTTCATCGTCAATAAGAAGCTACAAGGGATACAGTAAACCTGAAGTGAAGCATCGGAATCTAAAGCTGGACTCACAGGAGAGGTTCAAATCATAGAAAGTGAGAGTGTCAGTTCTCTTGTACTTAAGTCGACATTGTGCCTTTTGTATTAAATTCGGATGCAATTTCTGTGTTTCATCGTCAATAAGAAGGTACAAGGGATACGGTAAACCTGAAGTGAAGCATCGGAATCTAAAACTGGACTCACAGGAGTGGTTCAAATCATAGAAAGTTAGAGTGTCAGTCCACTTGTACTTAAGTCGGCATTGTGCCTTTTGAATTTAATTCCGATGCAATTTCTGTGTTTCATCGTCAATAAGAAGTTCCAAGGTATACAGTAAACCTGAAGTCAAGCATCAGAATCTAAAACTGGACTCACAGTAAACGTTCAAATCGTAGGAAGATAGAGTGTCAGTCTTCTTGTACTTAAGTCGGCATTGTGCCTTTTGTATTAAATTCGGGTGCAATTTAAACCTGAAGTGAAGCATCGGAATCTAAAACTGGACTCACAGGAAAGGTTCAAATCATAGAAAGTGAGGGTGTCAGTCCTCTTGTATTTAAGTAGGCATTGTGCCTTTTGTATTAAATTCGGATGCAATTTCTGTGTTTCATCGTCAATAAGAAGGTCCAAGGGATACAGTAAACCTGAAGTGAAGCATCGGAAACTAAAACTGGGCTCACAGGAGAGGCTCAAATCATAGAAAGTTAGAGTGTCAGTCCTCTAGGACTTAAGTCGGCATTGTGCCTTTTGAATTTAATTCCGATGCAATTTCTGTGTTTCATCGTCAATAAGAAGTCCCAAAGTATACAGTAAACCTGAAGTGAAGCATCGGAATCTAAAACTGGACTCACAGGAGAGTTTCAAATCATAGAACGTTAGAGTGTCGGTCCTATTGTACTTAAATGGGCATTATGCCTTTTGTATTAAATTCGAATGCAATTTCAGTGTTTCATCGTTAATAAGAAGGTCCAAGGTATACAGTAAACCTGAAGTGAAGCATCGGAATCTAAATCTGGACTCACAGGAGAGGTTCAAATCAAAGAAAGTTATAGTGTCAGTTCTCTTGTCCATGAGTCGGCGTTGTGCATTTTGTATTAAATTCGGATGCAATTTCTGTGTTTCATCGACAATAAGAAGGTACAAGGGATACAGTAAACCTGAAGTGAAGCATCGGAATCTAAATCTGGACTCACAATAGAGGTTCAAATCATAGAAAGTGAGAGTGTCAGTCATCCTGCACTTAAGTCGGCATTGTGCCTTTTGTATAAAATTCGGATGCAATATCTGTGTTTCATCGTCGATAAGAAGGTCCAAGGGATACAGTAAACCTGAAGTGAAGCATCGGAATCTAAAACTGGACTCACAGGAGAGGTTCAAATCATAGAAAGTTAGAGTGTCAGTCCTCTTGTACTTAAGTCGGCATTGTGCCTTTTTTATTAAAATCGAATACTATTTCTGTGTTTTATCGTCAATAAGAAGGTCCAAGGGATGCAGTAATTCTGAAGTGAAGCATCTGAATCTAAAACTGGACTCACAAGAGAGGTTCAAATCATAGAAAGTTAGAGTGTCAGTCCTCTTGTACTTATGTCGGCATTGTGCCTTTTGAATTTCTTCCGATGCAATTTCTGTATTTCATCGTCAATAAGAAGTTCCAAGGTATACAGTAAACCTGAAGTGAAGCATCGGAAACTAAAACTGGACTCACAGGAGAGGTTCAAATCATAGAAAGTTAGTGGTCAGTCCTCTTGTACTTAAGTCGGCATTGTGCCTTTTGTATTAAATTCGGATGCAATTTCTGTGTTTCATCGTCAATAAGAGGGTACAAGGGATACAGTTAACCTGAAGTGAAGCATCGGAATCTAAAACTGGACTCACAGGAGAGGTTCAAATCATAGAAAGTTAGAGTGTCAGTCCTCTTGGACTTAAGTCGGCATTGTGCTTTTTGAATTTAATTCCGATGCAATTTCTGTGTTTAATCGTCTATAAGAAAATCCAAAGTATACAGTAAACCTAAACTGAAGCATCGGAATCTAAAACTGGACACACAGGAGAGGTTCAAATCATAGAAAGTTACAGTGTCAGTCCTCTTGTACTTAAGTCGGCATTGTGCCTTTTGTATTAATGTCGGATGCAATTTCTATGTTTCATCGACAATAAGAAGGTCCTAGGGATACAGTAAACCTGAAGTGAAGCATCGGAATCTAAAACTTGACTCACAGGAGAGGTTCATTTCATAGAAAGTGGGAGTGTCAGTCACCTTGTACTCCAGTCGGCATTGTGCCTTTTGTATTAAATTCGAATGCAATTTCTGTGTTTCATCGTCAATAAGTAGTTCCAAGGTATACAGTAAACCTGAAGTCAAGCATCAGAATCTAAAACTGGTCTCACAGGAAAGGTTCAAATCATAGGAAGATAGAGTGTCGGTCCTCTTGTACTTAAGTCGGCATTGTGCCTTTTGTATTAAATTCGGGTGCAATTTGTGTGTTTCCTCGTCAATAAGAAGGTCCAAGGGATACAGTAAACCTGAAGTGAAGCATCGGAATCTAAATCTGGACTCACAATAGAGGTTCAAATCATAGAAAATGAGAGTGTCAGTCCTCCTGTACCTAAGTCGGCAAGGTGCCATTTCTATTAAATTCGGATGCAATTTCTGTGTTTCATCGTCAATAAGAAGGTCCAAGGGATACAGTAAACCTGAAGTGAAGCATCGGAATCTAAAACTGGACTCACAGGAGAGGTTCAAATCATAGAAAATTAGAGTGTCAGTCCTCTTGTACTGAAGTCGGCATTTTTCCTTTTGTATTAAAATCGGATGCTATTTCTGTGTTTTATCATCAATAAGAAGGTCCAAGGGATACAGTAAACCCGAAGTGAACCTTTGGAATCAAAAACTGGACTCACATGAGAGGTTCAAATCATAGAAAGTTAGAGTGTCAGTCCTCTTGTACTTAAGTCGGCATTGTGAATTTTGAATTTACTTCCGATGCAATTTCTGTATTTCATCGTCAATAAGAAGTTCCAAGGTATACAGTAAACCTGAAGTGAAGCATCGGAAACTAAAACTGGACTCACAGGAGAGGTTCAAATCATAGGAAGTTAGTGGTCAGTCCTCTTGTACTTAAGTCGGCATTGTGACTTTTGTATTAAATTCGGATGCAATTTAAACCTCAAGTGAAGCATCGGAACCTAAAACTGGACTCACAGGAGAGGTTCAAATCATAGAAACTGAGAGTGTCAGTGCTCTTGTACTTAAGTCGGCATTGTGCCTTTTGTATTAAATTCGGATGCAATTTCTGTATTTCATCGTCAATAATAAGCTACAAGGGACACAGTAAACCTGAAGTGAAGCATCGGAATCAAAACCGGACTCACAGGAGCGGTTAAAATCATAGAAAGTTAGAGTGTCAGTCCTCTTGGACTTAAGTCGGCATTGTGCCTTTTGACATTAATTCCGATGCAATTTCTGTGTTTCATCGTCTTCAAGAAGTTCCAAAGTATACAGTAAACCTAAACTGAAGCATCGGAATCTAAAACTGGACTCACAGGAGAGGTTCAAATCATAGAAAGTTAGAGTGTCAGTCGTCTTGTACTTAAGTCGGCATTGTGCCTTTTGTATTAAATTCGGATGCAATTTCTGTGTGTCATCGTCAATAAGGAGGTCCAAGGTATACAGAAAACCTGAAGTGAAAGATCGGAGCCTAAAACTGGACTCACAGGAGAGGTTCAAATCATAGAAAGTAAGAGTGTCAGTCCTCTTGTACTTAAGTCGGCATTGTGCCTTTTGTATTAAATTCGGATGCAATATCTGTGACCCATCGTCAACAAGAAGGTCCAAGGGATTCAGTAAACCTGAAGTGAAACATTGGAATCTAAAGCTGGACTCACAGGAGAGGTTTAAATCATAGAAAGTGAGAGTGTCAGTCCCCTTGTACTTAAGTCGGCATTGCGCCTTTTGTATTAAATTCAGATGCGGTTTCTGTGTTTCATCGTCAATAAGAAGGTACAAGGGATACGGCAAACCTGAAGTGAAGCATCGGAATCTAAAACTGGACTCACAGGAGAGGTTCAAATCATAGAAAGTTAGCGTGTCAGTCCACTTGTACTTAAGTCGGCATTGTGCCTTTTGAATTTAATTCCGATGCAATTTCTGTGCTTCATCGTCAATAAGAAGTTCCAAGGTATACAGTAATCCTGAAGTCAAGCATCAGAATCTAAAACTGGACTCACAGGAAAGGTTCATATCGTAGGAAGATAGAGTGTCAGTCCTCTTGTACTTAAGTCGGCATTGTGCCTTTTGTATTAAATTCGTGTGCAATTTCTGTGTTTCCTCGTCAATAAGAAGGTCCAAGGTATACAGTAAACCTGAAGTGAGGTATCGGAATCTGAAACTAGACTCACAGAAGAGATTCAAATCATAGAAAGTGAGAGTGTCAGTCCTCTTGTACCAAAGTCAGCATTGTGCCTTTTGTATTAAATTCGGATGCAATTTCAGTGTTTCATCGTCTATAAGAAGGTCCAAGGGATTCAATAAACCTGAAGTGAAGCATCGGAATCCAAAACTGGACTCACAGGAGAGGTTCAAATCATAGAAAGTGAGAGTGTCAGTCCTCTTGTACTTAAGTCGGCATTGTGTCTTTTGTATTAAATTCGGATGCAATTTCTGTGTTTCATCGTCATTAAGAAGGTCCAAGGGATACAGTAAACCTGAAGTGAAGCATCAGAATCTAAAACTGGACTCACAGGAGATGTTCAAGTCATAGAAAGTGAGAGTGTCAGTCCTCTTGTACTTAAGTCGGCATTGTGCCTTTTGTATTAAATTCGGATGCAACTTAAACCTGAAGTGAAGCATCGGAATCTAAAACTGGACTCACAGGAAAGGATCAAATCATAGAAAGTGAGAGTGTCAGTCCTCTTGTACTTAAGTCGGCATTGTGCCTTTTGTATTAAATTCGGATGCAATTTCTGTGTTTCATCGTCAATAAGAAGGTCCAAGGGATACAGTAAACCTGAAGTGTAGCATCGGAATCTAAAACTGGACTCACAGGAAAGGCTCAAATCATTGAAAGTTAGAGTGTCAGTCCTCTAGGACTTACGTCGGCATTGTGCCTTTTGAATTTAATTCCGATGCAATTTCTGTGTTTCATCGTCAATAAGAAATCCCAAAGTATACAGTAAACCTGAAGTGAAGCATCGGAATCTAAAACTGGACTCACAGGAGAGTTTCAAATCATAGAACGTTAGAGTGTCGGTCCTATTTTACTTAAATGGGCATTATGCCTTTTGTATTACATTCGGGTGCAATTTCTGTGTTTCATCGTCTATAAGAAGGTCCAAGGGATTCAGTAAACCTGAAGTGAAGCATCGAAATCTAAAACTGGACTCACAGGAGAGGTTCAAATCATAGAAAGTTATGGTGTCAGTCCTCTTGTACTTAAGTCGGTATTGTGCCTTTGTATTAAATTCGGATGCAATTTCTGTGTTTCATCGACAATAAGAAGGTACAAGGGATACAGTAAACCTGACGTGAAGCATCGGAATCTAAATCTGGACTCACAATGGAGGTTCAAATCATAGAAAGTGAGAGTGTCAGTCCTCCTGCACTTAAGTCGGCGTTGTGCCTTTTGTGTTAAATTCGGATGCAATATCTGTGTTTCATCGTCAATAAGAAGGTCCAAGGGATACAGTAAACCTGAAGTGAAGCATCGGAATCTAAAACTGGACTCACAGGAGAGGTTCAAATCATAGAAAGTTAGAGTGTCAGCCCTCTTGTACTTAAGTCGGTATTGTGCCTTTTGTATTAAAATCGAGTTCTATTTCTGGGTTTTATCGTCAATAAGAAGGTCCTAGGGATACAGTAAACCTGAAGTGAAGCATCGGAATCTAAAACTGAACTCACAGGAGAGGTTCATATCATAGAAACTTAGAGTGTCAGTCGTCTTGTACTTAAGTCGGCATTGTGCCTTTTGTATTAAATTCGGATCCAATTTCTGTGTTTCATCGTCTATAAGAAAGGTCCAAGGGATTCAGTAAACCTGAAGTGAAGCATCGGCATCTAAAACTGGACTCACAGGAGAGGTTCAAATCATAGAAAGTGAGAGTGTCAGTCCTCTTGAACTTAAGTCAGCATTGTGCCTTTTGTATTAAATTCGGATGCAATTTCTGTGATTCATCGTCAATAAGAGGGTACAAGGGATACAGTAAACCTGAAGTGAAGCATCGGAGTCTAAAACAGGACTTACAGGAGAGGTTCAAATCATAGAAAGTTAGAGTGTCAGTCCTCTTGGACTTAAGTCGGCATTGAGCATTTTGAATTTAATTCCGATGCAATTTCTGTGTTTCATCGTCTATAAGAAGTTCCAAAGTATACAGTAAACCTAAACTGAAGCATCGGAATCTAAAACTGGACTCACAGGAGGGGTTCAAATCATAGAAAGTTAAAGTGTCAGTCCTCTTGTACTTAAGTCGGCATTGTGCCTTTTGTATTAAATTCGGATGCTATTTCTGTGTTTCATCGTCAATAAGATGATCCAAGGTATGCAGTAAACCTGACGTGAAGCATCGGAATCTAAAACTGGACTCACAGGAGAGGTTCAAATCATAGAAAGTGAGAGTGTCAGTCCTCTTGTACCTACGTCGTCTTTGTGCCTTTTGTATTAAGTTCGGATGCAATTTCTGTGTTTCATCGTCAATAAGAAGGTCCAAGGTATACAGGAAACCTGAAGTGAAAGATCGGAATCTAAAACTGGACTCACAGTAGAGGTTCAAATCATAGAAAGTTAGAGTGTCGGTCCTCTTGTACTTAGGTCGGCATTGTGCCTTTTGTATTAATTTCGGATGCAATTTCTATGTTTCATCGACAATAAGAAGGTCCAAGGGATTCAATAAACCTAAACTGAAGCATCGGAATCTAAAACTGGACTCACAGGAGGGGTTCAAATCATAAAAAGTTAAAGTGTCAGTCCTCTTGTACTTAAGACGGCATTGGGGCTTTTGTATTAAATTCGGATGCAATTTCTGTGTTTCATCGTCAATACGAAAATCCAAGGTATACAGTAAACCTGAAGTCAGGCATCAGAATCTAAAACTGGACTCACAGGAAAGTTTCAAATCATAGGGAGATAGAGTGTCAGTCCTCTTGTACTTAAGTCGGCATTGTGCCTTTTGTATTCAATTCGGGTACAATTTCTGTGTTTCCTCGTCAATAAGAAGGTCCAAGGTATACAGTAAACCTGAAGTGAGGAATCGGAATCTGAAACTGGACTCACAGGAGAGGTTCAAATCATAGCAAGTGAGAGTGTCAGTCCTCTTGTGCCAAAGTCAGCATTGTGCCTTTGGTATTAAATTCGGATGCAATTCCAGTATTCATCGTCAATAAGAAGGTCCAAGGTATACAGGAAACCTGAAGTGAACCATCGGAATCTAAAACTGAACTCACAGGAGAGGTTCATATCATAGAAACTTAGAGTGTCAGTCCTCTTGTACTTAAGTCGGCATTGTGCCTTTTGTATTCAATTCGGGTACAATTTCTGTGTTTCCTCGTCAATAAGAAGGTCCAAGGTATACAGTAAACCTGAAGTGAAGCATCGGTATCTAAAACTGGACTCACAGGAGAGGTTCAAATCATAGAAAGTGAGAGTGTCAGTCCTCTTGTACTTATGTCGGCATTGTGTATTTTGTATTCAATTCGGATGCAATTTCTGTGTTTCATCGTCAATAAGAAGGTCCAAGGGATACAGTAAATCTGAAGTGAAGCATCGGAATCTAAAACTGGACTCATAGGAGAGGTTCAAGTCATAGAAAGTGAGAGTGTCAGTCCTCTTGTACTTAAGTCGGCATTGTGCCTTTTGTATTAAATTCGCATGCAATTTAAACCTGAAGTGAAGCATCGGAATCTAAAACTGGACTCACAGGAAAGGTTCAAATCATAGAAAGTGAGAGTGTCAGTACTCTTGTACTTAAGTCGGCATTGTGCCTTTTGTATAAAATTCGGATGCAATTTCTGTGTTTCATCGTCAATAAGAAGGTCCAAGGGATACAGTAAACCTGAAGTGAAGCATCGGAATCTAAAACTGGACTCACAGGAGAGGCTCAAATCATAGAAAGTTAGAGTGTCAGTCCTCTTGGACTTAAGTCGGCATTGTGCCTTTTGAATTTAATTCCGATGCAATTTCTGTGTTTCATCGTCAATAAGAAGTCCCAAAGTATACAGTAAACCTAAAGTGAAGCATCGGAATCTAAAACTGGACTCACAGGGGAGGTCAAATCACAGAATGTTAGAGTGTAAGTCCTCTTTTACTTAAGTCGGCATTGTGACTTTTGTATTAAATTCGGATGCAATTTCTGTGTTTTTTCGTCAATAAGAAGGTCCAAGGTATACAGTAAACCTGTAGTGAAGCATCGGAATCTAAAACTGGACTCACAGGAGAGGTTCAAATCATAGAAAGTAAGAGTGTCAGTCCTCTTGTACTTAAGTCGGCATCGTGCCTTTTGTATTAAATTCGGATGCAATTTCTATGTTTCATCGTCAATAAGAAGGTCCAAGGGATACAGTAAACCTGAAGTGAAGCATCGGAATCCAAAACTGGACTCACAGGAGAGGTTCAAATCATAGCAAGTGAGAGTGTCAGTCATCTTGTACTTAAGTCGGCATTGTGCCTCTTGTATTAAATTCGGATGCAATATCTGTGTTCCATCGTTAATAAGAAGGTCCAAGCGATTCAGTAAACCCCAAGTGAAGCATCGGAATCTAAAGCTGGACTCACAGGAGCGGTTCAAATCATAGAAAGTTAGAGTGTCATTCCTCTTGAACTTAAGTCGGCATTGTGCCTTTTGAATTTAATTCCGATGCAATTTCTGTGTTTCATCGTCAATATGAAGTTCCAAGGTATACAGTAAACCACAAGTGAAGTATCGGAATCTAAAACTGGACTCACAGGAGAGGTTCAAATCATGGAAAGTTAGAGTGTCAGTCCTCTTGTACTTAAGTCGGCATTGTGCCTTTTGTATTAAATTCGGATGCAATTTAAACCTGAAGTGAAGCATCGGAATCTAAAACTGGACTCACAGGAGAGGTTTTTAATCATAGAAAGTGAGAGTGTCAGTCCTCTTGTACTTAAGTCGGCATCGTGTATTTTGTATTAAATTCGGATGCAATTTCTGTGTTTCATCGTCAATAAGAAGGTCCAAGGGATACAGTAAACCTGAAGTGAAGCATCGGAATCTAGAACTGAACTCACAGGAGAGGTTCATATCATAGAAATTTAGAGTGTCAGTCGTCTTGTACTTAAGTCGGCATTGTGCCTTTTGTATTAAATTCGGATCCAATTTCTGTGTTTCATCGTCTATAAGAAAGGTCCAAGGGATTCAGTAAACCTGAAGCGAAGCATCGGTATCTAAAACTGGACTCACAGGAGAGGTTCAAATCATAGAAAGTGAGAGTGTCAGTCCTCTTGTACTTAAGTCGGCATTGTGCCTTTTGTATTAAATTCGGATGCAATTTCTGTGATTCATCGTCAATAAGAGGGTACAAGGGATACAGTAAACCTGAAGTGAAGCATCGGAATCTAAAACTGGACTCACAGGAGAGGTTCAAATCATAGAAAATTAGAGTGTCAGTCCTCTTGTACCTACGTCGTCTTTGTGCCTTTTGTATTAAGTTCGGATGCAATTTCTGTGTTTCATAGTCAATAAGAAGGTCCAAAGTATACAGGAAACCTGAAGTGAAAGATCGGAATCTAAAACTGGACTCACAGTAGAGGTTCAAATCATAGAAAGTTAGAGTGTCGGTCCTCTTGTACTTAGGTCGGCATTGTGCCTTTTGTATTAATTTCGGATGCAATTTCTGCGTTTCATCGTCAATAAGAAGGTCCGAGGGATACAGTAAACCTGAAGTGAAGCATCGGAATCTAAAACGGGACTCACAGGAGAGGCTCAAATCATAGAAAGTTAGAGTGTCAGTCCTCTTCGACTTAAGTCGGCATTGTGCCTTTTGAACTTAATTCCGATGCAATTTCTGTGTTTCATCGTCAATAAGAAGACCAAAGTATACAGTAAACCTAAAGTGAAGCATCGGAATCTAAAACCGTACTCACAGGAGAGGTTCAAATCACAGTATGTTAGATTTTCAGTCCTCTTGTACTTAAGTCGGCATTGTGCCTTTTGTATTAAATTCGGATGCAATTTCTGTGTTTCATCGTCAATAAGAAGGTCCAAGGTATACAGTAAACCTGAAGTGAAGCATCGGAATATAAAACTGGACTCGCAGGAGAGGTTCAAATCAAAGAAAGTGAGAGTGTCAGTCCTCTTGTACTTGAGTCGGCATTGTGCCTCTTGTATTAAATTCGGTGCAGTATCTGTGTTCCATAGTCAATAAGAAGGTCCAAGGGATTCAGTAAACCTGAAGTGAAGCATCGGAATCTAAAACTGGACTCACAAGAGCGGTTCAAATCATACAAAGTTAGAGTGTCAATCCTCTTGGACTTAAGTCGGCATTGTGCCTTTTGAATTTAATTCCGATGCAATTTCTGTGTTTCATCGTCAATAAGAAGTCCCAAAGTATACAGTAAACCTAAAGTGAAGCATCGGAATCTAAAACTGGACTCACAGGGGAGGTTCAAATCACAGAGTGTTAGAGTGTAAGTCCTCTTTTACTTAAGTCGGCATTGTGCCTTTTGTATTAAATTCGGATGCATTTTCTGTGTTTTTTCGTCAATAAGAAGGTCCAAGGTATACAGTAAACCTGAAGTGAAGCATCGGAATCTAAAACTGGACTCACAGGAGAGGTTCAAATCATAGAAAGTGATAGTGTCAGTCCTCTTGTACTTAAGTCGGCATCGTGCCTTTTGTATTAAATTCGGATGCAATTTCTATGTTGCATCGTCAATAAGAAGGTCCAAGGGATACAGTAAACCTGAAGTGAAGCATCGGAATCCAAAACTGGACTCACCGGAGAGGTTCAAATCATAGCAAGTGAGAGTGTCAGACATCTAGTACTTAAGTCGGCATTGTGCCTCTTGTATTAAATTCGGATGCAATATCTGTGTTCCATCGTCAATAAGAAGGTCCAAGCGATTCAGTAAACCTCAAGTGAAGCATCGGAATCTAAAACTGGACTCACAGGAGCGGTTCAAATCATAGAAAGTTAGAGTGTCAATCCTCTTGAACTTAAGTCGGCATTGTGCCTTTTGAATTTAATTCCGATGAAATTTCTGTGTTTCATCGTCAATATGAAGTTCCAAGGTATACAGTAAACCACAAGTGAAGTATCGGAATCTAAAACTGGACTCACAGGAGAGGTTCAAATCATGGAAAGTTAGAGTGTCAGTCCTCTTGTACTTAAGTCGACATTGTGCCTTTTGTATTAAATTCGGATGCAATTTAAACCTGAAGTGAAGCATCGGAATCTGAAACTGGACTCACAGGAGAGGTTTAAATCATAGAAAGTGAGAGTGTCAGTCCTCTTGTACTTAAGTCGGCATTGTGCCCTTTGTGTTAAATTCGGATGCAATTTCTGTGTTTCATCGTCAATAAGAAGGTCCGAGGGATACAGTAAACCTGAAGTGAAGCATCGGAATCTAAAACGGGACTCACAGGAGAGGCTCAAATCATAGAAAGTTAGAGTGTCAGTCCTCTTCGACTTAAGTCGGCGTTGTGCCTTTTGAATTTAATTCCGATGCAATTTCTGTGTTTCATCGTCAATAAGAAGTCCAAAGTATACAGTAAACCTAAAGTGAAGCATCGGAATCTAAAACTGTACTCACAGGAGAGGTTCAAATCACAGTATGTTAGAGTGTCAGTCCTCTTGTACTTAAGTCGGCATTGTGCCTTTTGTATTAAATTCGGATGCAATTTCTGTGTTTCATCGTCAATAAGAAGGTCCAAGGTATACAGTAAACCTGAAGTGAAGCATCGGAATCTAAAACTGGACTCGCAGGAGAGGTTCAAATCAAAGAAAGTGAGAGTGTCAGTCCTCTTGTACTTGAGTCGGCATTGTGCCTCTTGTATTAAATTCGGTGCAGTATCTGCGTTCCATCGTCAATAAGAAGGTCCAAGAGATTCAGTAAACCTGAAGTGAAGCATCGGAATCTAAAACTGGACTCACAAGAGCGGTTCAAATCATAAAAAGTTAGAGTGTCAATCCTCTTGTACTTACGTCGGCATTGTGCCTTTTGAATTTAATTCCGATGCAATTACTGTGTTTCATCGTCAATAAGAAGTTCCAAGGTATACAGTAAACCAGAAGTCAAGCATCGGAATCTAAAACTGGACTCACAGGAGAGGTTGAAATCATGGTAAGTTAGAGTGTCAGTCCTCTTGTACGTAAGTCGGCATTGTGCCTTTTGTATTAAATTCGGGTGCAATTTCTGTGTTTCATCGTCAATAAGAAGGTCCAACGGATACAGTTAACCTGAAGTGAAGCATCGGAATCTAAAACTGGACTCACAGGAGAGGTTCAAATCATAGAAAGTTAGAGTGTCAGTCCTCTTATACTTAAGTCGGCATTGTGCCTTTTGTATTACATTCAGATGCAATTTCTGTGTTTCATCGTCAGTTAGTAGGTCCAACGGATACAGTAAACCTGAAGTGAAGCATCGGAATCTAAAACTGGTCTCACAGGAGAGGTTCAAATCATAGAAAATTAGAGTGTCAGTCCTCTTTTACTTTAGTCGGCATTGTGCCTTTTGTATTAAATTCGGATGCAATTTCTGTCTTTCATCGTCAATAAGAAGGTCCAAGGTATACAGTAAACCTGAAGTGAAGAATCGGAATCTAAAACTGGACTCACAGGAGAGGTTCAAATCATAGAAAGTGAGAATGTCAGTCCTCTTGTACCTAAGTCGGCATTGTGCCTTTTGTATTAAATTCGGATGCAATTTCTGTTTTTCATCGTCAATAAGAAGGTCCAAGGTATACAGGAAACCTGAAGTGAAGCATCAGAATCTAAAACTGGACTCACAGGAGAGGTTCATATGACAGAAATTTAGAGTTACAGTTCTCTTGTACTTAAGTCGGCATTGTGCCTTTTGTATTAAATTCGGATGCAATTTCTGTGTTTCATTGTGGATAAGAAGGTCCAAGGGAAACAGTAAACCTGAAGTGAAGCATCGGAATCTAAAACTGGACTCACAGGAGAGGTTCAAATCATAGAAAGTGAGAGTGTCAGTCATCTTGTACCTAAGTCGGCATTGTGCATCTTGTATTAAATTGGGATGCAATTTCTGTGTTTCGTCGTCAATAAGAAGGTCCAAGGGATTCAGTAAACCTGAAGTGAAGCATCGGAATCTAAAACTGGACTCACAGGAGAGGTTCAAATCATAGAAAGTGAGAGTGTCAGTCATCTTGTACTTATGTCGGCATTGTTCCTCTTGTATTAAATACGGATGCAATTTCTGTGTTTCATCGTCAATAGGAAGATCCAAGGGATTCAGTAAAACCTGAAGTAAAGCATCGGAATCTAAAACTGGACTCACAGGAGAGGTTCAAATCATGGAAAGTTAGACTGTCAGTCCTCTTGTACTTAAGTCGGCATTGTGCCTTTTGAATTAAATTTGGGTGCAATTTCTGTGTTTCATCGTCAATAAGAAGGTCCAACGGATACAGTAAACCTGATGTGAAGCATCGGAATCTAAAACTGGACTCACAGGAGAGGTTCAAATCATAGAAAGTTAGAGTGTCAATCCTCTTGTTTTTAAGTCGGCATTGTGCCCTTTGAATTTACTTCCGATGCAATTTCTGTGTTTCATCGCCAATAAGAAGTTCCAAGGTATACAGTAAACCTGAAGTGAGGCATAGGAATCTAAAACTGGACTCACAGGAGAGGTACAAATCATAGAAAGTTGGAATGTCAGGCTTCTTGTACTTAAGTCGGCATTGTGCGTTTTGTATTAAAGTCGGATGCAATTTCTGTGTTTCATCGTGGATAAGAAGGTCCAAGGGAAACAGTAAACGTGAAGTGAAGCATCGGAATCTAAAACTGGACTCACAGGAGAGGTTCAAATCATAGAAAGTTAGAGTGTAAGTCCTCTTGTACTTAAGTCGGCATTGTGCCCTTTGAATTTACTTCCGATGCAATTTCTGTGTTTCATCGACAATAAGAAGTTCCAAGGTATACAGTAAACCTGAAGTGAGGCATAGGAATCTAAAACTGGACTCTCAGGAGAGGTTCAAATCATAGAAAGTTGGAATGTCAGTCATCTTGTACTTAAGTCGGCATTGTGCCTTTTGTATTACATTCGGATGCAATTTAAACCTGAAGTGAAGCATCGGAATCTAAAACTGTACTCACTGGAGAGGTTCAAATTACAGTATGTTAGATTGTCAGTCCTCTTGTACTTACGTCGGCATTGTGCCTTTTGTACTAAATTCGGTTGCAATTTCTGTGTTTCATCGTCAATAAGAAGGACCAAGGTATACAGTAAACCTGAAGTGAAGCATCGGAATCTCAAACTGGACTGCCAGGAGAGGTTCAAATCATAGAAAGTTAGAGTGTCAGTCCTCTTGTACTTAAGTCGGCATTGTGCCCTTTGAATTTACTCCCGATGCAATTTCTGTGTTTCATCGCCAATAAGAAGTTCCAAGGTATACAGTAAACCTGAAGTGAAGCATCGGAATCTAAAACTGGACTCACAGGAGAGGTTCAAATCAAAGAAAGTGAGAGTGTCAGTCCTCTTGTACCTAAGTCGGCATTGTGCCTTTTGTATTAAATTCGGATGCAATTTCTGTGTTTCATCGTCAATAAGAAAGTCCAAGATATACAGGAAACCTGAAGTGAAGCATCGGAATCTCAAACTGGACTGCCAGGAGAGGTTCAAATCATAGAAAGTTAGAGTGTCAGTCCTCTTGTACATAAGTCGGCATTGTGCCTTTTGAATTAAATTCGGATGCAATTTCTATGTTTCATCGTCAATAAGAAGGTCCAAGGGATACAGTAAACCTGAAGTGAAGCATCGGAATCCAAAACTGGACTCACAAGAGAGGATTAAATCATAGAAAGTGAGAGAGTCAGTCATCTTGTACTTAAGTCAACATTGTGCCTCTTGTATTAAATTCGGATGCAATATCTGTGTTCCATCGTCAATAAGAAGGTCCAAGGGATACAGTAAACCTGAAGTGAAGCATCGGAATCTAAAACTGGACTCACAAGAGCGGTTCAAATCATAGAAAGTTAGAGTGTCAATCCACTTGTACTTAGGTCGGCATTGTGCCTTTTGAATTTAATTCCGATGCAATTTCTGTGTTTCATCGACAATAAGAAGTTCCAAGGTATACAGTAAACCAGAAGTGAAGCATCGGAATCTAAAACTGGACTCACAGGAGAGGTTGAAATCATGGAAAGTTAGAGTGTCATTCCTCTTGTACTTAAGTCGGCATTGTGCCTTTTGTATTAAATTCGGGTGCAATTTCTGTGTTTCATCGTCAATAAGAGGGTCCAACGGACACAGCAAGCCTGAAGTGAAGCATCGGAATCTAAAACTGGACTCACAGGAGAGGTTCAAATCATAGAAAGTTAGAGTGTCAGTCCTCTTGTACTTAAGTCGGCATTGTTCCTCTTGTATTAAATTCGGGTGCAATTTCTGTGTTTCATCGTCAATAAGAAGGTCCAAGAGTTACAGTAAACCTGAAGTGAAGCATCGGAATCTAAAACTGGACTCACAGGAGAGGTTCAAATCATAGAAAGTTAGAGTGTCAGTCCTCTTGTACTTAAGTCGGCATTGTGCCCTTTGAATTTACTTCCGATGCAATTTCTGTGTTTCATCGTCAATAAGAAGTTCCAAGGTATACAGTAAACCTGAAGTGAGGCATAGGAATCTAAGACTGGACTCACAGGAGAGGTACAGATCATAGAAAGTTGGAATGTCAGTCTTCTTGTACTTAAGTCGGCATTGTGCGTTTTGTATTAAAGTCGGATGCAATTTCTGTGTTTCATCGTGGATAAGAAGGTCCAAGGGAAACAGTAAACTTGAAGTGAAGCATCGGAATCTAAAACTGGACTCACAGGAGAGGTTCACATCGTAGAAAGTGAGAGTGTCAATCATCTTGTACCTAAGTCGGCATTGTGCCTCTTGTATTAAATTCGGATGCACTTTCTGTGTTTCATCGTCAATAAGAAGGTCCAAGGGATTCGGTAAACCTGAAGTGAAGAATCGGAATCTAAAACTGGACTTACAGGAGAGGTTCAAATCATAGAAAGCGAGAGTGTCAGTCATCTTGTACTTAAGTCGGCATTGTTCCTCTTGTATTAAATTCGGATGCAATATCTGTGTTTCATCGTCAATATGAAGATCCAAGGGATTCAGTAAAACAGAAGTGAAGCATCGGAATCTAAAACTGGACTCACAGGAGAGGTTCAAATCATGGAATGTTAGTGTGTCAGTCCTCTTGTACTTAAGTCGGCATTGTGGCATTTGTATTAAATTCGGGTGCAATTTCTGTGTTTCATCGTTAATAAGAAGGTCCAACGGATACAGTAAACCTGAAGTGAAGCATCGGAATCTAAAACTGGACTCACAGGAGAGGTTCAAATCATAGAAAGTTGGAGTGTCAGTCCTCTTGTACTTAAGTCGGTATTGTGCCTGTTGTATTAAATTCGGATGCAATTTCTGTGTTTCATCGTCAATTAGAAGGTCCAACGGATACAGTAAACCTGAAGTGAAGCATCGGAATCTAAAACTGGACTCACAGGAGAGGTTCAAATCATAGAAAGTTAGAGTGTCAGTCCTCTTGTACTTAAGTCGGCATTGTGCCCTTTGAATTTACTTCCGATGCAATTTCTGTGTTTCATCGACAATAAGAAGTTCCAAGGTATACAGTAAACCTGAAGTGAGGCATAGGAATCTAAAACTGGACTCACAGGAGAGGTTCAAATCATAGAAAGTTGGAATGTCAGTCATCTTGTACTTAAGTCGGCATTGTGCCTTTTGTATTAAATTCGGATGCAATTTAAACCTGAAGTGAAGCATCGGAATCTAAAACTGTACTCACTGGAGAGGTTCAAATCACAGTATGTTAGAGTGTCAGTCCTCTTGTACTTAAGTCGGCATTGTGCCTTTTGAATTAAATTCGGATGCAACTTCTATGTTTTATCGTCAATAAGAAGGTCCATGGGATACAGTAAACCTGAAGTGAAGCATCGGAATCCAAAACTGGACTCACAGGAGAGGTTTAATCATAGAAAGTGAGAGAGTCAGTCATCTTGTACTTAAGTCAACATTGTGCCTCTTGTATTAAATTCGGATGCAATATCTGTGTTCCATCGTCAATAAGAAGGTCCAAGGGATACAGTAAACCTCACGTGAAGCATCAGAATCTAAAACTGGACTCACAAGAGCGGTTCAAATCATAGAAAGTTAGAGTGTCAATCCACTTGTACTTAAGTCGGCATTGTGCCTTCTGAATTTAATTCCGATGCAATTTCTGTGTTTCATCGGCAATAAGATGTTCCAAGGTATACAGTAAACCAGAAGTGAAGCATCGGAATCTAAAACTGGACTCACAGGAGAGGTTCAAATCAAAGAAAGTGAGAGTGTCAGTCCTCTTGTACCTAAGTCGGCATTGTGCCTTTTGTATTAAATTCGGATGCAATTTCTGTGTTTCATCGTCAATAAGAAAGTCCAAGGTATACAGGAAACCTGAAGTGAAGCATCGGAATCTCAAACTGGACTGCCAGGAGAGGTTCAAATCATAGAAAGTTAGAGTGTCAGTCCTCTTGTACATAAGTCGGCATTGTGCCTTTTGAATTAAATTCGGATGCAATTTCTATGTTTCATCGTCAATAAGAAGGTCCAAGGGATACAGTAAACCTGAAGTGAAGCATCGGAATCCAAAACTGGACTCACCGGAGAGGTTTAAATCATAGAAAGTGAGAGAGTCAGTCATCTTGTACTTAAGTCAACATTGTGCCTCTTGTATTAAATTCGGATGCAATATCTGTGTTCCATCGTCAATAAGAAGGTCCAAGGGATACAGTAAACCTGAAGTGAAGCATCGGAATCTAAAACTGGACTCACAAGAGCGGTTCAAATCATAGAAAGTTAGAGTGTCAATCCACTTGTACTTAGGTCGGCATTGTGCCTTTTGAATTTAATTCCGATGCAATTTCTGTGTTTCATCGACAATAAGATGTTCCAAGGTATACAGTAAACCAGAAGTGAAGCATCGGAATCTAAAACTGGACTCACAGGAGAGGTTGAAATCATGGAAAGTTAGAGTGTCAGTCCTCTTGTACATAAGTCGGCATTGTGCCTTTTGTATTAAATTCGGGTGCAATTTCTGTGTTTCATCGTCAATAAGAAGGTCCAACGGACACAGCAAGCCTGAAGTGAAGCATCGGAATCTAAAACTGGACTCACAGGAGAGGTTCAAATCATAGAAAGTTAGAGTGTCAGTCCTCTTGTACTTAAGTCGGCATTGTTCCTCTTGTATTAAATTCGGGTGCAATTTCTGTGTTTCATCCTCAATAAGAAGGTCCAAGAGTTACAGTAAACCTGAAGTGAAGCATCGGAATCTAAAACTGGACTCACAGGAGAGGTTCAAATCATAGAAAGTTAGAGTGTCAGTCCTCTTGTACTTAAGTCGGCATTGTGCCCTTTGAATTTACTTCCGATGCAATTTCTGTGTTTCATCGTCAATAAGAAGTTCCAAGGTATACAGTAAACCTGAAGTGAGGCATAGGAATCTAAAACTGGACTCACAGGAGAGGTACAAATCGTAGAAAGCTGGAATGTCAGTCTTCTTGTACTTAAGTCGGCATTGTGCGTTTTGTATTAAAGTCGGATGCAATTTCTGTGTTTCATCGTGGATAAGAAGGTCCAAGGGAAACAGTAAACTTGAAGTGAAGCATCGGAATCTAAAACTGGACTCACAGGAGAGGTTCAAATCATAGAAAGCGAGAGTGTCAGTCATCTTGTACTTAAGTCGGCATTGTTCCTCTTGTATTAAATTCGGATGCAATATCTGTGTTTCATCGTCAATATGAAGATCCAAGGGATTCAGTAAAACAGAAGTGAAGCATCGGAATCTAAAACTGGACTCACAGGAGAGGTTCAAATCATGGAATGTTAGTGTGTCAGTCCTCTTGTACTTAAGTCGGCATTGTGGCATTTGTATTAAATTCGGGTGCAATTTCTGTGTTTCATCGTTAATAAGAAGGTCCAACGGATACAGTAAACCTGAAGTGAAGCATCGGAATCTAAAACTGGACTCACAGGAGAGGTTCAAATCATAGAAAGTTGGAGTGTCAGTCCTCTTGTACTTAAGTCGGTATTGTGCCTGTTGTATTAAATTCGGATGCAATTTCTGTGTTTCATCGTCAATTAGAAGGTCCAACGGATACAGTAAACCTGAAGTGAAGCATCGGAATCTAAAACTGGACTCACAGGAGAGGTTCAAATCATAGAAAGTTGGAATGTCAGTCATCTTGTACTTAAGTCGGCATTGTGCCTTTTGTATTAAATTCGGATGCAATTTAAACCTGAAGTGAAGCATCGGAATCTAAAACTGTACTCACTGGAGAGGTTCAAATCACAGTATGTTAGAGTGTCAGTCCTCTTGTACTTAAGTAGGCATTGTGCCTTTTGAATTAAATTCGGATGCAACTTCTATGTTTCATCGTCAATAAGAAGGTCCAAGGGATACAGTAAACCTGAAGTGAAGCATCGGAATCCAAAACTGGACTCACAGGAGAGGTTTAATCATAGAAAGTGAGAGAGTCAGTCATCTTGTACTTAAGTCAACATTGTGCCTCTTGTATTAAATTCGGATGCAATATCTGTGTTCCATCGTCAATAGGAAGGTCCAAGGGATACAGTAAACCTGACGTGAAGCATCAGAATCTAAAACTGGACTCACAAGAGCGGTTCAAATCATAGAAAGTTAGAGTGTCAATCCACTTGTACTTAAGTCGGCATTGTGCCTTCTGAATTTAATTCCGATGCAATTTCTGTGTTTCATCGGCAATATGATATTCCAAGGTATACAGTAAACCAGAAGTGAAGCATCGGAATCTAAAACTGGACTCACAGGAGAGGTTCAAATCAAAGAAAGTGAGAGTGTCTGTCCTCTTGTACCTAAGTCGGCATTGTGCCTTTTGTATTAAATTCGGATGCAATTTCTGTGTTTCATCGTCAATAAGAAAGTCCAAGGTATACAGGAAACCTGAAGTGAAGCATCGGAATCTCAAACTGCACTGCCAGGAGAGGTTCAAATCATAGAAAGTTAGAGTGTCAGTCCTCTTGTACATAAGTCGGCATTGTGCCTTTTGAATTAAATTCGGATGCAATTTCTATGTTTCATCGTCAATAAGAAGGTCCAAGGGATACAGTAAACCTGAAGTGAAGCATCGGAATCCAAAACTGGACTCACAGGAGAGGTTTAAATCATAGAAAGTGAGAGAGTCAGTCATCTTGTACTTAAGTCAACATTGTGCCTCTTGTATTAAATTCGGATGCAATTTCTGTGTTCCATCTTCAATTAGAAGGTCCAAGGGATACAGTAAACCTGAAGTGAAGTATCGGAATCTAAAACTGGACTCACAAGAGCGGTTCAAATCATAGAAAATTAGAGTGTCAATCCACTTGTACTTAGGTCGGCATTGTGCCTTTTGAATTTAATTCCGATGCAATTTCTGTGTTTCATCGACAATAAGAAGTTCCAAGGTATACAGTAAACCAGAAGTGAAGCATCGGAATCTAAAACTGGACTCACAGGAGAGGTTCAAATCATGGAAAGTTAGAGTGTCAGTCCTCTTGTACTTAAGTCGGCATTGTGCCTTTTGTATTAAATTCGGGTGCAATTTCTGTGTTTCATCGTCAATAAGAAGGTCCAACGGATACAGCAAACCTGAAGTGAAGCATCGGAATCTAATACTGGACTCACAGGAGAGGTTCAAATCATAGAAAGTTAGAGTGTCAGTCCTCTTGTACTTAAGTCGGCATTGTTCCTCTTGTATTAAATTCGGGTGCAATTTCTGTGTTTCATCGTCAATAAGAAGGTCCAAGGGTTACAGTGAACCTGAAGTGAAGCATCGGAATCTGAAACTGGACTCACAGGAGAGGTTCAAATCATAGAAAGTTAGAGTGTCAGTCCTCTTGTACTTAAGTCGGCATTGTGCCTTTTGAATTTAATTCCGATGCAATTTCTGTGTTTCATCGTCAATAAGAAGTTCCAAGGTATACAGTAAACCTGAAGTGAAGCATCGGAATCTAAAACTGGACCCGCAGGAGAGGTTCCAATCATAGAATGTTAGAGTGTCAGTCCTCTTGTACTTAAGTCGGCATTGTGCCTTTTGTATTAAATTCGGATGCAATTTCTGCGTTTCATCGTCAATAAGAAGGTCCAAGGGATACAGTAAACCTGAAGTGAGGCATCGGAATCTAAAACTGGACTCGCAGGAGAGGTTCAAATCATAGAATGTTAGAGTGTCTGTCCTCTTGTACTTAAGCCGGCATTGTGCCTTTTGTATTAAATTCGGATGCAATTTCTGCGTTTCATCGTCAATAAGAAGGTCCAAGGAATACAGTAAACCTGAAGTGAAGCATCGGAATCTAAAACTGGACTCGCAGGAGAGGTTCAAATCATAGAAAGTTAGAGTGTCAGTCCTCTTGTACTTAAGTCGGCCTTGTGCCTTTTGTATTAAATTCGGATGCTATTTCTGTGTTTCATCGTCAATTAGAAGGTCCAACGGATACAGTAAACCTGAAGTGAAGCATCGGAATCTAAATCTGGACTCACAGGAGAGGTTCAAATCACAGAAAGTTAGGGTGTCAGTCCTCTTTTACTTAAGTCGGCATTGTGCCTTTTGTATTAATTTCGGATGCAATTTCTGTGTTTCATCGTCAATAAGAAGGTCCAAGGTATACAGTAAACCTGAAGTGAAGCATCGGAATCTAAAACTGGACTCACAGGAGAGGTTCAAATCATAGAAAGTTAGAGTGTCAGTCCTCTTGTACTTAAGTCGGCATTGTGCCTTTTGAATTTAATTCCGATGCAATTTCTGTGTTTCATCGTCAATAAGAAGTTCCAAGGTATACAGTAAGCCTGAAGTGAAGCATCGGAATCTAAAACTGGACCCGCACGAGAGGTTCAAATCACAGAATGTTAGAGTGTCAGTTCTCTTGTACTTAAGTCGGCATTGTGCCTTTTGAATTAATTTTTGGATGCAATTTCTATGTTTCATCGTCAATAAGAAGGTCCAAGGGATACAGTAAACCTGAAGTGAAGCATCGGAATCCAAAACTGGACTCACAGGAGAGGTTTAAATCATAGAAAGTGAGAGAGTCAGTCTTCTTGTACTTAAGTCAACATTGTGCCTCTTGTATTAAATTCGGATGCAATATCTGTGTTCCATCGTCAATAAGAAGGTCCAAGGGATACAGTAAACCTGAAGTGAAGCATCGGAATCTAAAACTGGACTCACAAGAGCGGTTCAAATCATAGAAAGTTAGAGTGTCAATCCACTTGTACTTAAGTCGGCATTGTGCCTTTTGAATTTAATTCCGATGCAATTTCTGTGTTTCGTCGACAATAAGAAGTTCCAAGGTATACAGTAAACCAGAAGTGAAGCATCGGAATCTAAAACTGGACTCACAGGAGAGGTTCAAATCATGGAAAGTTAGAGTGTCAGTCCTCTTGTACTTAAGTCTGCATTGTGCCTTTTGTATTAAATTCGGGTGCAATTTCTGTGTTTCATCGTCAATAAGAAGGTCCAACGGATACAGCAAACCTAAAGTGAAGCATCGGAATCTAAAACTGGACTCACAGGAGAGGTTCAAATCATAGAAAGTTAGAGTGTCAGTCCTCTTGTACTTAAGTCGGCATTGTTCCTCTTGTGTTAAATTCGGATGCAATTTCTGTGTTTCATCTTCAATAAGAAGGTCCAAGGGTTACAGTAAACCTGAAGTGAAGCATCGGAATCTAAAACTGGACTCACAGGAGAGGTTCAAATCATAGAAAGTTAGAGTGTCAGTCCTCTTGTACTTAAGTCGGCATTGTGCCTTTTGAATTTAATTCCGATGCAATTTCTGTGTTTCATCGTCAATAAGAAGTTCCAAGGTATACAGTAAACCTGAAGTGAAGCATCGGAATCTAAAACTGGACCCGCAGGAGAGGTTGAAATCACAGAATGTTAGAGTGTCAGTCCTCTTGTACTTAAGTCGGCATTGTGCCTTTTGTATTAAATTCGGATGCAATTTCTGCGTTTCATCGTCAATAAGAAGGTCCAAGGGATACAGTAAACCTGAAGTGAAGCATCGGAATCTAAAACTGGACTCGCAGGAGAGGTTCAAATCATAGAAAGTTAGAGTGTCAGTCCTCTTGTACTTAAGTCGGCCTTGTGCCATTTGTATTAAATTCGGATGCTATTTCTGTATTTCATCGTCAATTAGAAGGTCCCACGGATACAGTAAACCTGAAGTGAAGCATCGGAATCTAAATCTGGACTCACAGGAGAGGTTCAAATCATAGAAAGTTAGAGTGTCAGTCCTCTTGTACTTAAGTCGGCCTTGTGCCTTTTGTATTAAATTCGGATGCTATTTCTGTGTTTCATCGTGGATAAGAAGGTCCAAGGGAAACAGTAAACTTGAAGTGAAGCATCGGAATCTAAAACTGGACTCACAGGAGAGGTTCAAATCATAGAAAGGTCGAGTGTCAGTCCTCTTGTACTTAAGTCGGCATTGTGCCTTTTGAATTTAATTCCGATGCAATTTCTGTGTTTCATCGTCAATAAGAAGTTCCAAGGTATACAGTAAACCTGAAGTGAAGCATCGGAATCTAAAACTGGACCCGCAGGAGAGGTTCAAATCATAGAATGTTAGAGTGTCAGTCCTCTTGTACTTAAGTCGGCATTGTGCCTTTTGTATTAAATTCGGATGCAATTTCTGCGTTTCATCGTCAATAAGAAGGTCCAAGGGATACAGTAAACCTGAAGTGAAGAACGGGAATCTAAAACTGGACTCTGTGATGTTACAAAATAGAAGTGGTGTAGCTATTCAATGGAAAGTTGGAAATTGAGATTTAACTAACTGTTTTATCAATCACAATTGGCGTAAGAATCATGGATTGACCATTGTCATAAAATATTGCATTATGACATGTGATTAGTTTTTACTTGCGGTTTCGCGTGGCTTGAGGCATTCACAACTAGCGTGCTATTGATTAAGAAGTTGCGTTATCGTCTTTCTAATTACTTCATGATCGTAGATACGATCATACCCGGTTGTGAAGTTATTGCTATGACAAAGAAATTTCCTAAGGGACCAGAAAGTTCTTAAGGGCGCAAAAACAACTGTAACATCACACAAAAGAGAAATTCAATATTAAAGCTGATGCAAGAAGACGATAAAACAGTTTTCTTTTTATCAATGTAACACGCACATTGGACTGCTGATCTTGGAGTCTATAATATTAGCAAAATGCATAATTAAAATGAAAATAATACTGAGGAGATAATAGAAATGAGCACTGCTAAATGATTCAGTATTCCCAGAACAAATATTAATTATAACTAAAACATATATCGTACCTTAAGCTTAATACTACAATGACGGTAGATTTTTATGTCCATATCATGTCCATTGAGCGCTCTTTTATATAGCCATTGTCCTCTTGAGTCGCTCGTGCTTCGTCACGGTAAGTTACAACAGTTCTTCTTCCTACACTTCACTCAAAACTTAGACGGAACACGTTTTTATTTATTTAGTAAAAATAATTAGATCAGACCGCCACAAATCTGCGTCCGTCTTACTCGAGAAAAACAGTAAAAGTCTTTTTAGCGCTCAAGGCTTCATTTGTTCTCCAGCGAACAAAACAGTCAAGGATCGCATATCCATCCGTACTTTTCTGTTTATATTGCCGCCCAAAGACGACGAATTACATTATTTAGAAAATTCCACCGTCGCTATGCGACGCCTCATTATACATTAATCATTATTTACAAACAAGTATTTGCCTTCTGGCTGAAAGTATTAACTACTCGTATTTGCTGTTTTAATGAAGTCAAAAATAGCGAATATCTCATTGCCTCCCATGAGGAGAGAGGGAATGCCGAAGGATTACCTCGATCCTCATGTCCTCATTAGATATTCGTGATTTTTGGTGTGACATTTACATAACGTTACTGGCGTACAAAGTACATAAATTGAAATCACCTTTATAAACATATATCAGATATTTATCATTTTTCAAAATAAAGTTTTTCGTTCTTTGTTCATCAGTCACTTCATTCCATAATACCAAGATTAACATTTATGTGCATTTTTAAGTTTGGTCCATATTTGCTTATAACAATAAGTGAACGTTCATTTCGCTCTTCAGGGGATAGAATTCAGAAATTACTTTCTCTTGAGCTTAACAACTAATACATGAGTACAGTGAGTGCTTATTTTCACTAAACTAGAGTGGACAATGTTCGAGCATCTGTCGACTCCTTGTGGTTCAATTACAGTTTAATAACGTAGCACTACACTTCGTGATGCTTTCACTTTCTGTGTTAGCTGTCTACGGCGTTCATCATGCAGTACATCTGTCCTTTCCACTGTGGTGCCAGGAATTCAAGTAGCTTCCCGGGTTTTTATTTACAATATGAAACAGAAGAAGTGGAAAATTATTAGTATGACTTACAAGCTACTGGATACATTTGTTAAGGATCGGGACTGGTCTGGAGTTTAGGGTCTTCCTATAGTGCACATTCATTTTCTTTGTCCATCAAGAGACAGGATTATAATTCATTTTAGCAGTGTTCAGGAGTGCCGGTATTAATGGCTTTAAGGCCTGAGTAATCTAACAATCTACTTCTCACTCATCTTAACTTCAACTCAAGAAAATTGCTTTATTTACATATGAAAATGTAGTCACACAAGTGTACAAATGTCTTTCCTCCAGTATGTACGATTGAAGTCATGGCGGTTAGCAGTTTAAAGTTTGGATTGTTTCGTCACCCACACGTCAGCCACTCACAGCGGCTGCACAGTGTTGCGTGAGCTCCAATACTTAGTATCCGTTCGCGCTCAGGCTGTAACAGAGCTGCTGGTCGTCGAGTGCTCCTTTTTTTTTTTTTTGTGAACTTCGTATCACACGAGTGCATCGATACAAACACCTCGCGCGCGTTTTCCATCGGAGGAGCCAGACACTGAAGCTGCCTCCATACTTCTCTGTCAACTGCCTCCCATGAGGCTCACAGGTAAGTGACGACGAATGTATTAGCTGTCGCTGCACTTAGAACAACACTGAACTTTGCGTTGCACCTGTTGTCGTAGCCTTGACTTCTTTTTACACTTGCAGTACAACACTACCACTAATATACAGTGAACAGTTATTTTTATTATGCACGTCGCACTTTAGTGTGCATCTTCACACAGCATTCGTGCTTAGTTCTTTCGCCGATGGAGTTCATTTATAAAACAATCAGTTTTGCACGTTTCCTCCACTGGTATAGAAAGACTTATATTCTACTATTTACAAAACATCACTTACGAGCTAATATTTACAATTAATGGTCACTCCTTTTGTTAAGTCCAGTGAACAACTGCTTTATGAATGGACTCTTTATATCTCAAGATTTGCTTTCACTAGTGAACCTAAAAATATTCTTTCAAACTTTCTTTTAAGTGCTCATCTCCTCATTATGAAAACTACAGGTTTCGCAACACTCGTTGTATTTATTCTTTAGTGCACCCAAGATCATTTTCTACTGCCACGCAGCATATCTACTACTTAACGAGTACACATTTAACGCTGAATCTTTTTTTTTCTTTTTGTGCTTCTTTCCTTTGTGCTTGCCAAATGTTTTTTTATATTTGAGGGCAGACTGGATAACAATAGTTCTCCCTCTTCGCTTCATGTACTCAGCAATCGTTCTCTGTTAAAAAAAATAGGGTAACGCGTGTCTACTATTTTTTTTTTTTTTTTTGCATGAATGGAATTACCGACAGTTCACTGGGTTTACGCAACCGGTCCATAACAAACATTACCAAAGCTAGCGAAGTTCATCACGCTACGTGTCTCATTTCTCATAAGCACTGCTTTGCTTCGAAGCACACGTGCCTTTTACAAGTCGACCCTTGGTCTGGGTTAATGAACCAGGATCAAAAGGAACGGGCACAAGGAAAATGGATTTCATAAGAGGAGTGTCTTAGGAGACATTTTTGCAATAAAATCTGCATGTAAATAAAATTATCTTAATAAACATAGGCACATATATAAACTTCAACCTCCTTCCTTACAGCATGCTTTGCTACTTCTACGTCTTACTCTGGTTATAGTCAGTATTAAGTTTAAATATCACTGAATTGCTTGTTCTTTGGATTAGCCTTCAATTAGGGTATTGAATAGTCGCTAGATTACACTACAGATCTTCTGAAGATCTTTACTTGGACTTATTTATGATACAGGTGGCTTGCTGTGTGGTTATTTAGTACCTCGATTCTACTGAAATCAATTCGTCAGCTAACATTCCTCATATACTCTTTACATTGGGCTCAGATCACAGGGAAATAGTTTACTTTCATAGCAATTAGTGGCCTCGTGGAGTACTTGCGCTACATTATTGATGCTTCATGGTTTGCCTCTATTTGTACTGTATTTCACCTAACTTAGTTTACTACAGCTTATTGTCTCCTTGCGTGAACACATGCGGGTTACCACTTGTTTTTCCATTCAACAGCACGCTTTAACTGAACTTTAAGCTATTTCTTCTACTCCTGTCCACTGTCTGGACTGTTTGAACATGTACCCTTTTTTTTAAGCAGGTAATTTGGGCTTTTACTACAGAACTTCAAGTACTTACATTACTAAAAATAAATCTATAAATATTCTTGTACCTTGAGAGAAGTGCTTATTTACGCATCCTCCTCCATTTCTCACCTTTACATATTTTATTTAGCTCCGGGCAATCACCTCGCAAGCACTTTTTTTCTTATTACTAACTTAAAATTAAATTGAAATTCTTGGTGCAACCTCAATTTCCTGCTTCAGCTTGTTGAAGAAATATCAGTTCATGTCCATCACTATAAACAATTTTTCCATACATAGCATTTAATACTTAAAGATGACATGTAGTAGCCGTTACCATGTAGTCAGTGCGCTGTTCAACACAATACTTATCATTAACAGTTCACACAAGGAAATTTCCAGTAAGCAAGAGGTAAGAAACCAAAACATATTCTATCTGTAGTTGAGACTGTGTCTGTAAACTAACTCTTTGTTTCAATGGACCAATCGCTCCCAATATGGAGCAGCCCTGAATCGGCAATGATAAATCTTTTGAAACAGAAGACACCTGTCTGAAAAGACATGATGACATCACATTGATGTTTGCTCCTGCATCAACAATGGCTGTGACAGGAATGTTGGCAATAGAAATCTTAATCGCAGCCTGGACCTGTTATGTCTTGAGCTTCTTTGTCACGTGCAAGGTCATCTCGTAAGTCGGTCTCATGGTCGTACCGTATCGCATTAACATACTCAGAATCAGAGTATTCGTTAGTACCCCCACTGGAACCGGCAGCGACCTCTTGGAGGCTGAAAGGCGCTGCCTCTAATTTTCCGCAGGATGTTTAACCTGTTTGTCATTCATGGCCTTAAGTGTTTGTTCCGTTTCATATTGGTGCTGGTTATGTGGTACAAATGCCGGTGTAGAGGGGTAAAATCCACTGGGTGCATTCACTTGTGAATAAAATACTTGAGAAGGCTGATGTCGCCCGATCTTTTGGTTGCCGGCAAAACCATTTCCTTGTGAAGGAAAGTTCGCATTTGGTGCCATTTGAAAATTGTTCCGCGGTCCTCTATCCTGTGAATAGTTGTTCCTATGTTGTGCTGGGTGGCCTCCGCCTTGCCCATGCCACTTGCTATATTTCGACCTATAACTTTGATTGTACACTGGCCCATTTGAAAAATTACCACTAGTTTGTGGAGAATTTCCATACTGCTCAGGCGCAGAATTAAAGGGTGGGTTTCCGTACTGATGTTGTACCTGGAGGTTGTAAATTGGGTGGTATCTCTGCTGATTACTGTAATTGGTTTTCTGCTTCCGTTTAAAGTCATTGCCGTTTGCGTTTTGATAACCGCTGGCAGGTTGGTAACAGCGGTCGCAGTAGCTCGCTCTCTCCTTGGGCGCATTGTTGTCCGCGTGCGATGCATTCTGCTGGCTGCCAGGGAAGAATTTGCCGCTGCCAACCTTGGAGCG
Organism: Schistocerca americana; assembly: GCF_021461395.2. NCBI lineage: Eukaryota > Metazoa > Arthropoda > Insecta > Orthoptera > Acrididae > Schistocerca > Schistocerca americana. Next base: position 1,088,430,984 of record NC_060120.1, on the reverse strand, counting down.
CACATCCTCGCTAGTTAAATCTAAGGAATCCAGCACAGAAAGGAATACATCCGTGTCTTCTTCGGACACATTTACTAATTTCTCTCTAATAGACACAGGGAGTTTGCTTTTGAGAATCATAATTACGTCCTTGGAAGAAATCGGAGAATCCCAGAACTTAATTTTTGCTAGATACTTCTCGAAGTATCGCCGGAGACTTCCATGCTTCTCATTGAAAATTTCCGCACCATACACCTCCTTCCTTAATATTTGCTGTACCCCATTACTCCAAAATTTTGCCAAGAACATTTTCTCAAACTCTACATAATTCCTACACGTGTCTACCATTTCCATTCCCCATAATGCTGCATCACCAGAAATAAAGCCAGTGACGAACTGAATACGCTGTCTGTCTGTCCAGCTCCTGGGAAATATGCCGGAAAAATTCTTTAGGAACACGATGGGGTGTATTTCTCGCTTCTGCGGATGAAAAACAGGAAAAGTGCGATGCTTAATCACACTTTCCTCTTGCATTAAACTCACAATTGTGGGCGGATCATTTAGTTTCCCTACTCGGGACTCAACAGGACTGTTGTTTTGCATGTAATCAGGCGGTGAACGATAAGGAGTTGACTGACATTCGTCACCGTCTAAAGAGTTGTTCCCTAAAGTTTGCGTATGTGTGTGCGGATTTTCTACCCAGTTTCTCAGCATTCTGACTTCGTCCACTACTTGCTGCTTCCACTCGGGAAGATCCCGTGTAAGTGTCCTCCGAATCTGTCCCAATTCAGAAACTACTGTGTCTCCCGACTTACCAGGAGCAGCTAAGATTTCCTAAGTTACATCCTTGACAGTCTCAATAAGCTCCTCCCTGACCTTCTTTTCGATAAAAATATCTTTACCCTTTATCCATTCACTGTAGTGTTCTGACAATGCCTCCGCGTGTGCTTTCACGGTGCTCTTAACCTGTTCTTCGATATTGATTGAGTCTATCTGCCTCGACAGATCCTCTACTACACCTTCAATGTCAGATACTGCATTTCTAACTGAGTTTATTTCTTTGGTAGCTGCCTGAATTTTTGTGTTTAATGTTCCAGATACTTCAGCTATTTCACTTTTCACCTGTTTCTGCATTTTCTGAATTTGATCACTGATCTTAGTTTGCACCTCACCCAAATGGGTATTTAATTCAGCCGTAATTTCTTTATGCAGATCTGTTTTGATTGTGCCTAGCTCTGTTTTTAATGATTCGCTTATAGCATCTAGTCGGGCGTTAACAGTCTCATTTTGTGTTTTTATAGTCTCATTTTGTGTTTTTATATTCTCATTTACTGCGTCAAACTGTTGTTTCAGCATTTCCATTAACGCACCGAGGTCATTTGTAGCTGCAGCGGGACGAGTTTGGACTTCAGGGTCACTTTCCCCTGTTACAGACATGGTTAGTTCAGTTTCCACACGGGAACCTACCGTTCGCGATCGTAAAGGGTATGGAATACTATTAACGTCTTCACTCCCGTCTCCTGTTGTCACCTGTCTCTGTTTACTATCTGCCATTTTCGTCAGTAAATCAAGTGCTACGTAAGGCTTTCGTCGTTTGTCAGTGACGTGGTGAGTCCGCTAAGAACACCGCCCTCGCGTGAGCAACAAATGAAATTCTATCTGGCAAGAAGACAAGATGGAACCTAACCGTTTCAGACCAATGAATGAAGATGCTCTTCACTGCAAATTGCGCACACTATCCACCATGTTGAAAATGCAATACAGGTATACTAACAATGGGGAGAAATAATTTCTATTATCAGACTTCGAAGAATTTTACTTTGAAAGATAAAATAAAGCAGATTTTCTATAGCGGGAAGGAGATAGAAAGGATGTGGATCGACTTGGAAAAGCAACATTGCTACTGAAGCACTACATTGCGTATGCAAAATTCTGACTTACTTTTTGATGGCTTGATTACCGCTATGTTGTCTCAGCAAATTCACGTCTCTTTTCATTTCTTTTCTCTCAGTAATTAAACTGCGTTATCTACCAGCGTATTTTCTGTCTTAGTCACAGAGAGATGATGTGTACATGAAACGACAGAACATTTATTAACACAAGCACATAGAAAATTTTCCAAGAATTTGAACTAATTTTTTGTCAAGTCCCTGTTCGGGCGCCAAGTGTGATGTTACAAAATAGAAGTGGTGTTGCTATTCAATGGAAAGTTGGAAATTGAGATTTAACTAACTGTTTTATCAATCACAATTGGCGTAAGAATCATGGATTGACCATTGTCATAAAATATTGCATTATGACATGTGATTAGTTTTTACTTGCGGTTTCGCATGGCTTGAGGCAGTCACAACTAGCGTGCTATTGATTAAGAAGTTGCGTTATCGTCTTTCTAATTACTTCATGATCGTAGATACGATCATACCCGGTTGTGAAGTTATTGTTATGACAAAAAAATTTCCTAAGGGACCAGAAAGTTCTTAAGGGCGCAAAAACAACTGTAACATCACACAAAAGAGAAATTCAATATTAAAGCTGATGCAAGAAGACGATAAAACAGTTTTCTTTTTATCAATGTAACACGCACATTGGACTGCTGATCTTGGAGTCTGTAATATTAGCAAAATGCATAATTAAAATGAAAATAATACTGAGGAGATAATAGAAATGAGCACTGCTAAATGATTCAGTATTCCCAGAACAAATATTTATTATAACTAAAACATATATCGTACCTTAAGCTTAATACTACAATGACGGTAGATTTTTATGTCCATATCATGTCCATTGAGCGCTCTTTTATATAGCCATTGTCCTCTTGAGTCGCTCGTGCTTCGTCACGGTAAGTTACAACAGTTCTTCTTCCTACACTTCACTCAAAACTTAGACGGAACACGTTTTTATTTATTTAGTAAAAATAATTAGATCAGACCGCCACAAATCTGCGTCCGTCTTACTCGAGAAAAACAGTAAAAGTCTTTTTAGCGCTCAAGGCTTCATTTGTTCTCCAGCGAACAAAACAGTCAAGGATCGCATATCCATCCGTACTTTTCTGTTTATATTGCCGCCCAAAGACGACGAATTACATTATTTAGAAAATTCCACCGTCGCTATGCGACGCCTCATTATACATTAATCATTATTTACAAACAAGTATTTGCCTTCTGGCTGAAAGTATTAACTACTCGTATTTGCTGTTTTAATGAAGTCAAAAATAGCGAATATCTCAACTCACAGGAGAGGTTCAAATCATAGAAAGCGAGAGTGTCGGTCCTCATGTACCTAAGTCGGCATAGTGCCTTTTGTATTAAATTCGGATGCAATTTCTGTGTTTCATCGTCAATAAGAAGATCCAAGGGATTCAGTAAACCTGAAGTGAAGCATCGGAATCTAAAACTGGACTCACAGGAGCGGTTCAAATCATAGAAAGTTAAAGTGTCAGTCCTCTTGTACTTAAGTCGGCATTGTGCCTTTTGAATTTAATTCCGATACAATTTCTGTGTTTCATCGTCAATAAGAAGGTCCAAGGGATACAGTAAACATGAAGTGAAACATCGGTATCTAAAACTGGACTCACAGGAGAGGTTCAAATCATAGAAAGTGAGACTGTCAGTCCTCTTGTACTTAAGTCGGCAATGTGCCTTTTGTATTAAATTCGGATGCAATTTCTGTGTTTCATCGTCAATAAGAAGTTCCAAGGGATACAGTAAATCTGAAGTGAAGCATCGGAATCTAAAACTGGACTCACAGGAGAGGTTCAAATCATAGAAAGTGAGAGTGTCAGTCCTCTTGTACTTAAGTCGGCATTGTGCCTTTGTATTAAATTCGGATGCAATTTCTATGTTTCATTGTCAATAAGAAGGTCCAAGGGATACAGTAAACATGACGTGAAGCATCGGAATCTAAAACTGGACTCAGAGGAGAGGTTTAAATCATAGAAAGTGAGAGTGTCAGTCCTCTTGTACTTAAGTCGGCATTGTGCCTTTTGTATTAAATTCGGATGCAATTTCTGTGTTTCATCGTCAATAAGAAGGTCCAAGGGATACAGTAAACCTGAAGTGAAGCATCGGAATATAAAACTGGCCTCACAGGAGAGGTTCAAATCATAGAAAGTTAGAGTGTCAGTCCTCTTGTACTTAAGTCGGCATTGTGCCTTTTGAATTTAATTTCGATGCAATTTCTGCGTTTCACCGTCAATAAGAATATCCAAGGTATACAGTTAAGCTGAAGTGAAGCATCAGAATCTAAAACTGGATTCACAACAGAGGTTCAAATCATAGAAAGTTAGAGTGTCAGTCCTCTTGTACTTAAGTCGGCATTGTGCCTTTTGTATTAAATCGGAATGCAATTTCTGTGTTTCATCGTCAATAGGAAGGTACGGGGATACAGTAAACCTGAAGTGAAACATCGGAATCGAAAACTGGACTCAGAGGTGAGGTTCAAATCATAGAAAGTGAGAGTGTCATTCCTCCTATACTTAAGTCGGCATTGTGCTTTTTCTGTTAAATTCGGATGCAATTTCTGTGTTTTATCGTCATTTAGAAGGTCCAAGGGATACAATAAACCTGAAGTGAAGCATCGGAATCTAAAACTGGACTCACAGGAGGGGTTCAAATCATAGAATGTTAGAGTGTCAGTCCTCTTGGACTTAAGTCGGCATTGTGCCCTTTGAATTTAATTCCGAAGCAATTTCTGTGTTTCATCGTCAATAAGAAGTTCCAAGGAGTACAGTAAACCTTAAGTGAAGCATCGGAATCTAAAACTGGACTCACAGGAGAGGTTCAAATCATGGAAAGTTAGAGTGTCAGTCCTCTTGTACTTAAGTCGGCATTGTGCCTTTTGTATTAAATTCGGATGCAATTTCTGTGTTTCATCGTCAATTAGACGGTCCAACGGATACAGTAAAAATGAAGTGAAGCATCGGAATCTAAGACTGGTCTCACAGGAGACGTTCAAATCATAGAAAAATAGAGTGTCAGTCCTCTTTTACTTAAGTCGGCATTGTGCCTTTTGTATTAAATTCGAATGCAATTTCTGTGTTTCATCGTCAATAAGAAGGTCCAAGGTATACAGCAAACTTGAAGTGAAGCATCGGAATCTAAAACTGGACTCACAGGAGAGGTTCAAATCATAGAAAGTTAGAGTGTCAGTCCTCTTGTACTTAAGTCGGCATTGTGCCTTTTGTATTAAATTCGGATGCAATTTCTGTGTTTCATCGTGGATAAGAAGCTCCAAGGGAAACAGTAAACCTGAAGTGGAGCATCGGAATCTAAAACTGGACTCACAGGAGAGGTTCAAATCATAGAAAGTGAGAGTGTCAGTCATCTTGTACCTAAGTCGGCATTGTGCATCTTGTATTAAATTCGGATGCAATTCCTGTGTTTCATCGTCAATAAGAAGGTCCAAGGGATTCAGTAAACCTGAAGTGAAGCATCGGAATCTAAAACTGGACTCACAGGAGAGGTTCAAATCATAGAAAGTGAGAGTGTCAGTCATCTTGTACTTAAGTCGGCATTGTTCCTCTTGTATTAAATTCGGATGCAATTTCTGTGTTTCATCGTCAATAGGAAGATCCAAGGGATTCAGTAAAACTGAAGTGAAGCATCGGAATCTAAAACTGGACTCACAGGAGCGGTTCAAATCATAGATAGTTAGAGTGTCAGTCCTCTTGTACTTAAGTCGGCATTGTGCCTTTTGTATTAAATTCGGATGCAATCTCTGTGTTTCATCGTCAATAAGAAGGTCCAAGAGTTACAGTAAACCTGAAGTGAAGCATCGGAATCTAAAACTGGAGTCACAGGAGAGGTTCAAATCGTAGAAAGTTAGAGTGTCAGTCCTCTTGTACTTAAGTCGGCATTGTGCCTTTTGAATTTAATTCCGATGCAATTTCTGTGTTTCATCGTCAATAAGAAGTTCCAAGGTATACAGTAAACCTGAAGTGAAGAGTCGGAATCTAAAACTGGACTCACAGGAGAGGTTCAAATCATAGAAAGCGAGAGTGTCGGTCCTCTTGTACCTAAGTCGGCATAGTGCCTTTTGTATTAAATTCGGATGCAATTTCTGTGTTTCATCGTCAATAAGAAGATCCAAGGGATTCAGTAAACCTGAAGTGAAACATCGGAATCTAAAACTGGACTCACAGGAGCGGTTCAAATCATAGAAAGTTAGAAAGTCAGTCCTATTGTACTTAAGTCGGCATTGTGCCTTTTGAATTTAATTCCGATACAATTTCTGTGTTTCATCGTCAATAAGAAGCTCCAAGGGATACAGTAAACATGAAGTGAAACATCGGTATCTAAAACTGGACTCAGAGGAGAGGTTCAAATCATAGAAAGTGAGAGTGTCAGTCCTCTTGTACTTAATTCGGCATTGTGCCTTTTGTATTAAATTCGGATGCAATTTCTGTGTTTCATCGTCAATTACACGGTCCAACGGATACAGTAAACCTGAAGTGAAGCATCGGAATCTAAAACTGGTCTCACAGGAGAGGTTCAAATCATAGAAAGTTAGAGTGTCAGTCCTCTTTTACTTAAGCCGGCATTGTGCCTTTTGTATTAAATTCGGATGCAATTTCTGTGTTTCATCGTCAATAAGAAGGTCCAAGGTATACAGCAAACCTGAAGTGAAGCATCGGAATCTAAAACTGGACTCACAGGAGAAGTTCATATCATAGAAAGCGAGAGTGTCGGTCCTCTTGTACCTAAGTCGGCATAGTGCCTTTTGTATTAAATTCGGATGCAATTTCTGTGTTTCATCGTCAATAAGAAGGTCCAAGGGATACAGTAAACATGAAGTGAAACATCGGTATCTAAAACTGGACTCAGAGGAGAGGTTCAAATCATAGAAAGTGAGAGTGTCAGTCATCTTGTACCTAAGTCGGCATTGTGCCTCTTGTATTAAATTCGGATGCAATTTCTGTGTTTCATCGTCAAAAATAACGTCCAAGGGATTCATTAAACCTGAAGTGAAGCATCGGAATCTAAAAGTGGACTCACAGGAGAGGTTCAAATCATAGAAAGTGAGAGTGTCAGTCATCTTGTACTTAAGTCGGCATTGTTCCTCTTGTATTAAATTCGGATGCAATTTCTGTGTTTCATCGTCAATAAGAAGATCCAAGGGATTCAGTAAACCTGAAGTGAAACATCGGAATCTAAAACTGGACTCACAGGAGCGGTTCAAATCATAGAAAGTTAGAGTGTCAGTCCCATTGTACTTAAGTCGGCATTGTGCCTTTTGTATTAAATTCGGATGCAATATCTGTGTATCATTTTAATAAGAAGGTCCAATGTATACAGTAAACCTGAAGTGATGCATCGGAATCTAAAACTGGACTCACAGGAGAGGTTCAAATCATAGAAAGTGAGAGTGTCAGTCCTCTTGTACCTAAGTCGGCATTGTGCCTTTTGTATTAAATTCGGATGCAATTTCTGTGTTTCATCGTCAATAAGAGGGTCCAAGGTATACAGGAAACCTGAAGTGAAGCATCGGAATCTAAAACTGGACTCACAGGAGAGGTTGAATCATAGATAGTGAGAGTATCAGTCCTCTTGCACTTAAGTCGGCATTGTGCCTTTTGTATTAAATTCGGATGTAATTTCTGTGTTTCATCGTCAATAAGAAGGTCCAAGGGATACAGTAAACCTGAAGTGAAGCATCGGAATCTAAAATTGGACTCACAGGAGAGGTTCAAATCATAAAAAGTAAGAGTGTCAGTCCTCTTGTACTTAAGACGGCATTGTACCTTTTGTATTATATTCGGATGCAATTTCTGTGTTTCATCGTCAATAAGAAGGTCCAAGGTATTCAGTAAACCTGAAGTGAAGCATCGGAATCTAAAACTAGACTCACAGGAGCGGTTCAAATCATAGAGAGTTAGAGTGTCAGTCCTCTAGTACTTAAGTCGGCATTGTGCCTGTTGAATTTAATTCCGATGCAGTTTCTGTGTTTCATCATCAATAAGAAGTTCCAAGGTATACAGTAAACCTGAAGTGAAGCATCGGAATCTAAAACTGGACTCACAGGAGAGGTACAAATCATAGAAAGTTAGAGTGTCAGTCCCCTTGTACTTAAGTCGGCATTGTGCCTTGTGTACTAAATTCGGATGCAATTTCTGTGTTTCAACGTCAATAAGAAGGTCCAAGGGATACATTAAACCTGAAGTGAAGGATCGGAATCAAAAACAGGACTCACAGGAGAGGTTCAAATCATAGAAACTTAGAGTGTCAGTCCTCTTGTACTTAAGTTGGCATTGTGCCTTTTGTATTAAATTCAGATGCAATTTCTGTGTTATATCGTCAATAAGAAGGTCCAAGGTATACAGTAAACCTGAAGTGAAGCATCGGAATGTAAAACTGTACCCACAGGAGAGGTACAAATCATAAAAAGTCAGAGTGTTAGTCCTCTTGTACTTAAGTCGGCATTGTGCCTTTTGTATTAAATTCGGATGCAATTTCAGTGTTTCATCGCCAATAAAAGGTCCAAGGGTTACAGTAAACCTGAAGTGAAGCATCGGAACCTAAAACTGGACTCACAGGAGACGTTCAAATCATAGAAAGTTATAGTGTCAGTCCTCTTGTACTTAGGTCGGCATTGTGCGTTTTGAATTTAATTCCGATGCAAATTCTTTGTTTCATCGTCAATAAGAAGTTCCAAGGTATACAGTAAACCTGAAGTGAAGCATCGGAATCTAAAACTGGACTCACAGGAGAGGTACAAATCATAGAAAGTTAGAGTGTCAGTCCCCTTGTACTTAAGTCGGCATTGTGCCTTTTGTATTAAATTCGGATGCAATTTCTGTGTTTCAACGTCAATAAGAAGGTCCAAGGGATACATTAAACCTGAAGTGAAGCATCGGAATCAAAAACAGGACTCACAGGAGAGGTTCAATTCATAGAAATCTAGAGTGTCAGTCCTCTTGTACTTAAGTCGGCATTGTGCCATTTGTATTAAATTCGGATGCAATTTCTGTGTTTCATCGTCAATAAGAAGGTCCAAGGAATACAGTAAACCTGAAGTGAAGCATCGGAATCTAAAACTGGACTCAGAGGAGAGGTTCAAATCATAGAAAGTGAGAGTGTCAATCCTCCTGTACTTAAGTCGGCATTGTGCTTTTTGTGTTAAATTCGGGCGCAATTTCTGTGTTTTATCGTCAATTAGAAGGTCCAAGGGATACAATAAACCTGAAGTGAGGCATCGGAATCTAAAACTGGACTCACAGGAGGGGTTCAAATCATAGAATGTTAGAGAGTCAGTCCTCTTGCACTTAAGTCGGCATTGTGCTTTTTGTATTAAATTCCGATGTAGTTTCTGTGTTTCATCGTCAATAAGAAGGTCCAAGGGATACAGTAAACCTGAACTGAAGCATCGGAATCTAAAATTGGACTCACAGGAGAGGTTCAAATCATAAAAAGTAAGAGTGTCAGTCCTCTTGTACTTAAGACGGCATTGTACCTTTTGTATTATATTCGGATGCAATTTCTGTGTTTCATCGTCAACAAGAAGGTCCAAGGTATTCAGTAAACCTGAAGTGAAGCATCGGAATCTAAAACTAGACTCACAGGAGCGGTTCAAATCATAGAGAGTTAGATTGTCAGTCCTCTAGTACTTAAGTCGGCATTGTGCCTGTTGAATTTAATTCCGATGCAGTTTCTGTGTTTCATCATCAATAAGAAGTTCCAAGGTATACAGTAAACCTGAAGTGAAGCATCGGAATCTAAAACTGGACTCACAGGAGAGGTACAAATCATAGAAAGTTAGAGTGTCAGTCCCCTTGTACTTAAGTCGGCATTGTGCCTTTTGTATTAAATTCGGATGCAATTTCTGTGTTTCAACGTCAATAAGAAGGTCCAAGGGATACATTAAACCTGAAGTGAAGCATCGGAATCGAAAACTGGACTCAGAGGAGAGGTTCAAATCATAGAAAGTGAGAGTGTCATTCCTCCTATACTTAAGTCGGCATTGTGCTTTTTCTGTTAAATTCGGATGCAATTTCTGTGTTTTATCGTCATTTAGAAGGTCCAAGCGATACAATAAACCTGAAGTGAAGCATCGGAATCTAAAACTGGATTCACAGGAGGGGTTCAAATCATAATATGTTAGAGTGTCAGTCCTCTTGGACTTAAGTCGGCATTGTGCCCCTTGAATTTAATTCCGAAGCAATTTCTGTGTTTCATCGTCAATAAGAAGTTCCAAGGTATACAGTAAACCTTAAGTGAAGCATCGGAATCTAAAACTGGACTCACAGGAGAGGTTCAAATCATGGAAAGTTAGAGTGTCAGTCCTCTTGTACTTAGGTCGGCATTGTGCCTTTTGTATTAAATTCGGATGCAATTTCTGTGTTGCATCGTCAATTAGACGGTCCAACGGATACAGTAAACCTGAAGTGAAGCATCGGAATCTAAGACTGGTATCACAGGAGAGGTTCAAATCATAGAAAAATAGAGTGTCAGTCCTCTTTTACTTAAGTCGGCATTGTGCCTTTTGTATTAAATTCGAATGCAATTTCTGTGTTTCATCGTCAATAACAAGGTCCAAGGTATACAGAAAACTTGAAGTGAAGCATCGGAATCTAAAACTTGACTCACAGGAGAGGTTCAAATCATAGAAAGTTAGAGTGTAAGTCCTCTTGTACTTAAGTCGGCATTGTGCCTTTTGTATCAAATTGGGATGCAATTTCTGTGTTTCATCGTGGATAAGAAGGTCCAAGGGAAACAGTAAACCTGAAGTGGAGCATCGGAATCTAAAACTGGACTCACAGGAGAGGTTCAAATCATAGGAAGTGAGAGTGTCAGTCATCTTGTACTTAAGTCGGCATTGTTCCTCTTGTATTAAATTCGGATGCTATTTCTGTGTTTCATCGTCAATAGGAAGATCCAGGGGATTCTGTAGAACTGAAGTGAAGCATCGGAATCTCAAACTGGACTCACAGGAGCGGTTCAAATCATAGACAGTTAGAGTGTCAGTCCTCTTGTACTTAAGTCGGCATTGTGCCTTTTGTATTAAATTCGGATGCAATCTCTGTGTTTCATCGTCAATAAGAAGGTCCAAGAGTTACAATAAACCTGAAGTGAAGCATCGGAATTTAAACTGGAGTCACAGGAGAGGTTCAAATCGTAGAAAGTTAGAGTGTCAGTCCTCTTGTACTTAAGTCGGCATTGTGCCTTTTGAATTTAATTCCGATGCAATTTCTGTGTTTCATCGTCAATAAGAAGTTCCAAGGTATACAGTAAACCTGAAGTGAAGAATCGGAATCTAAAACTGGACTCACAGGAGAGGTTCAAATCATAGAAAGCGAGAGTGTCGGTCCTTTTGTACCTAAGTCGGCATAGTGCCTTTTGTATTAAATTCGGATGCAATTTCTGTGTTTCATCGTCAATAAGAAGTTCCAAGGGATTCAGTAAACCTGAAGTGAAACATCGGTATATAAAACAGGACTCAGAGGAGAGGTTCAAATCATAGAATGTGAGAGTGTCAGTCCTCTTGTACTTAAGTCGGCATTGTGCCTTTTGTATTAAATTCGGATGCAATTTCTGTGTTTCATCGTCAATTACACGGTCCAATGGATACAGAAAACCTGAAGTGAAGCATCGGAATCTAAAACTGGTCTCACAGGAGAGGTTCAAATCATAGATAGTTAGAGGGTCAGTCCTCTTTTACTTACGTCGGCATTGTGACTTTTGTATTAAATTCGGATGCAATTTCTGTGTTTCATCGTCAATAAGAGGGTCCAAGGTATACAGCAAACCTGAAGTGAAGCATCGGAATCTAAAACTGGACTCACAGGAGAGGTTAATATCATAGAATGTTAGAGTGTCAGTCCTCTTGTACTTAAGTCGGCATTGTGCCTTTTGTATTAAATTCGGATGCAATTTCTGTGTTTCATCGTGGATAAGAAGGTCCAAGGGAAACAGTATACCTGAAGTGAAGCATCGGAATCTAAAACTGGACTCACAGGAGAGGTTCAAATCATAGAAAGTGAGAGTGTCGGTCATCTTGTACCTAAGTCGGCATTGTGCCTCTTGTATTAAATTCGGATGCAATTTCTGTATTTCATCGTCAAAAATAACGTCCAAGGGATTCATTAAACCTGAAGTGAAGCATCGGAATCTAAAAGTGGACTCACAGAAGAGGTTCAAATCATAGAAAGTGAGAGTGTCAGTCATCTTGTACTTAAGTCGGCATTGTTCCTCTTGTATTAAATTCAGATGCAATTTCTGTGTTTCATCGTCAATAAGAAGATCCAAGGGATTCAGTAAACCTGAAGTGAAACATCGGAATCTAAAACTAGACTCACAGGAGCGGTTCAAATCATAGAAAGTTAGAGTGTCAGTCCTCTTGTACTTAAGTCGGCATTGTGCCTGTTGAATTTAATTCCGATGCAGTTTCTGTGTTTCATCATCAATAAGAAGTTCCAAGGTATACAGTAAACCTAAAGTGAAGCATCGGAATCTAAAACTGGACTCACAGGAGAGGTACAAATCATAGAAAGTTAGAGTGTCAGTCCCCTTGTACTTAAGTCGGCATTGTGCCTTTTGTATTAAATTCGGATGCAATTTCTGTGTTTCAACGTCAATAAGAAGGTCCAAGGGATACATTAAACCTGAAGTGAAGCATCGGAATCGAAAACTGGACTCAGAGGAGAGGTTCAAATCATAGAAAGTGAGAGTGTCATTCCTCCTATACTTAAGTCGGCATTGTGCTTTTTCTGTTAAATTCGGATGCAATTTCTGTGTTTTATCGTCATTTAGAAGGTCCAAGGGATACAATAAACCTGAAGTGAAGCATCGGAATCTAAAACTGGACTCACAGGAGGGGTTCAAATCATAATATGTTAGAGTGTCAGTCCTCTTGGACTTAAGTCGGCATTGTGCCCCTTGAATTTAATTCCGAAGCAATTTCTGTGTTTCATCGTCAATAAGAAGTTCCAAGGTATACAGTAAACCTTAAGTGAAGCATCGGAATCTAAAACTGGACTCACAGGAGAGGTTCAAATCATGGAAGTTAGAGTGTCAGTCCTCTTGTACTTAGGTCGGCATTGTGCCTTTTGTATTAAATTCGGATGCAATTTCTGTGTTGCATCGTCAATTAGACGGTCCAACGGATACAGTAAACCTGAAGTGAAGCATCGGAATCTAAGACTGGTATCACAGGAGAGGTTCAAATCATAGAAAAATAGAGTGTCAGTCCTCTTTTACTTAAGTCGGCATTGTGCCTTTTGTATTAAATTCGAATGCAATTTCTGTGTTTCATCGTCAATAAGAAGGTCCAAGGTATACAGAAAACTTGAAGTGAAGCATCGGAATCTAAAACTGGACTCACAGGAGAGGTTCAAATCATAGAAAGTTAGAGTGTAAGTCCTCTTGTACTTAAGTCGGCATTGTGCCTTTTGTATCAAATTGGGATGCAATTTCTGTGTTTCATCGTGGATAAGAAGGTCCAAGGGAAACAGTAAACCTGAAGTGGAGCATCGGAATCTAAAACTGGACTCACAGGAGAGGTTCAAATCATAGGAAGTGAGAGTGTCAGTCATCTTGTACCTAAGTCGGCATTGTGCATCTTGTATTAAATTCGGATGCAATTCCTGTGTTTCATCGTCAATAAGAAGGTCCAAGGGATTCAGTAAACCTGAAGTGAAGCATCGGAATCTAAAACTGGGCTCACAGGAGAGGTTCAAATCATAGAAAGTGAGAGTGTCAGTCATCTTGTACTTAAGTCGGCATTGTTCCTCTTGTATTAAATTCGGATGCAATTTCTGTGTTTCATCGTCAATAGGAAGATCCAGGGGATTCAGTAGAACTGAAGTGAAGCATCGGAATCTCAAACTGGACTCACAGAAGCGGTTCAAATCATAGACAGTTAGAGTGTCAGTCCTCTTGTACTTAAGTCGGCATTGTGCCTTTTGTATTAAATTCGGATGCAATCTCTGTGTTTCATCGTCAATAAGAAGGTCCAAGAGTTACAATAAACCTGAAGTGAAGCATCGGAATCTAAAACTGGAGTCACAGGAGAGGTTCAAATCGTAGAAAGTTAGAGTGTCAGTCCTCTTGTACTTAAGTCGGCATTGTGCCTTTTGAATTTAATTCCGATGCAATTTCTGTGTTTCATCGTCAATAAGAAGTTCCAAGGTATACAGTAAACCTGAAGTGAAGAATCGGAATCTAAAACTGGACTCACAGGAGAGGTTCAAATCATAGAAAGCGAGAGTGTCGGTCCTTTTGTACCTAAGTCGGCATAGTGCCTTTTGTATTAAATTCGGATGCAATTTCTGTGTTTCATCGTCAATAAGAAGATCCAAGGGATTCAGTAAACCTGAAGTGAAACATCGGAATCTAAAACTGGACTCACAGGAGCGGTTCAAATCATAGAAAGTTAGAGTGTCAGTCCTATTGTACTTAAGTCGGCATTGTGCCTTTTGAATTTAATTCCGATACAATTTCTGTGTTTCATCGTCAATAAGAAGGTCCAAGGGATTTAGTAAACATGAAGTGAAACATCGGTATATAAAACTGGACTCAGAGGAGAGGTTCAAATCATAAAATGTGAGAGTGTCAGTCCTCTTGTACTTAAGTCGGCATTGTGCCTTTTGTATTAAATTCGGATGCAATTTCTGTGTTTCATCGTCAATTACACGGTCCAATGGATACAGTAAACCTGAAGTGAAGCATCGGAATCTAAAACTGGTCTCACAGGAGAGGTTCAAATCATAGAAAGTTAGAGGGTCAGTCCTCTTTTACTTAAGTCGGCATTGTGACTTTTGTATTAAATTCGGATGCAATTTCTGTGTTTCATCGTCAATAAGAAGGTCCAAGGGATGCAGCAAACCTGAAGTGAAGCATCGGAATCTAAAACTGGACTCACAGGAGAGGTTCATATCATAGAAAGTTAGAGTGTCAGTCCTCTTGTACTTAAGTCGGCATTGTGCCTTTTGTATTAAATTCGGATGCAATTTCTGTGTTTCATCGTGGATAAGAAGGTCCAAGGGAAACAGTATACCTGAAGTGAAGCATCGGAATCTAAAACTGGACTCACAGGAGAGGTTCAAATCATAGAAAGTGAGAGTGTCGGTCACCTTGTACCTAAGTCGGCATTGTGCCTCTTGTATTAAATTCGGATGCAATTTCTGTGTTTCATCGTCAAAAATAACGTCCAAGGGATTCATTAAACCTGAAGTGAAGCATCGGAATCTAAAAGTGGACTCACAGAAGAGGTTCAAATCATAGAAAGTGAGAGTGTCAGTCATCTTGTACTTAAGTCGGCATTGTTCCTCTTGTATTAAATTCAGATGCAATTTCTGTGTTTCATCGTCAATAAGAAGTTCCAAGGGATTCAGTAAACCTGAAGTGAAACATCGGAATCTAAAACTAGACTCACAGGAGCGGTTCAAATCATAGAAAGTTAGAGTGTCAGTCCTCTTGTACTTAAGTCGGCATTGTGCCTTTGTATTAAATTCGGATGCAATTTCTATGTTTCATTGTCAATAAGAAGGTCCAAGGGATACAGTAAACCTGACGTGAAGCATCGGAATCTAAAACTGGACTCAGAGGAGAGGTGCAAATCATAGAAAGTGAGAGTGTCAGTCCTCTTGTACCTAAGTCGGCATTGTGCCTTTTGTATTAAATTCGGATGCAATTTCTGTGTTTCATCGTCAATAAGAAGGTCCAAGGGATACAGTAAACCTGAAGAGAAGCATCGGAATCTAAAACTGGCCTCACAGGAGAGGTTCAAATCATAGAAAGTTAGAGTGTCAATCCTCCTGGACTTAAGTCGGCATTGTGCATTTTGAATTTAATTCCGATGCAATTTCTGTGTTTCATCGTCAATAAGAAGTTCCAAGGTATACAGTTAACCTGAAGTGAAGCATCGGAATCTAAAACTGGACTCACAAGAGAGGTTCAAATCATAGAAAGTTAGAGTGTCAGTCCTCTTGTACTTAAGTCTGCATTGTGCCTTTTGTATTAAATTGGAATGCAATTTCTGTGTTTCATCGTCAATAAGAAGGTCCAAGGGATTTAGTAAACCTGAAATGAAGCATCGGAATCAAAAACTGGACTCAGAGGAGAGGTTCAAATCATAGAAAGTGAGAGTGTCAATCCTCCTGTACTTAAGTCGGCATTGTGCTTTTTGTGTTAAATTCGGAAGCAATTTCTGTGTTTTATCGTCAATTAGAAGGTCCAAGGGATACAATAAACCTGAAGTGAAGCATCGGAATCTAAAACTGGACTCACAGGAGAGGTTCAAATCATAGAAAGTGACAGTGTCAGTCCTCTTGTACCTAAGTCGGCATTGTGCCTTTTGTATTAAATTCGGATGCAATTTCTGTGTTTCATCGTCAATAAGAGGGTCCAAGGTATACAGAAAACCTGAAGTGAAGCATCGGAATCTAAAACTGGACTCGCAGGAGAGGTTGAATCATAGATAGTGAGAGTATCAGTCCTCTTACACTTAAGTCGGCATTGTGCCTTTTGTATTAAATTCGGATGTAATTTCTGTGTTTCATCGTCAATAAGAAGGTCCAAGGGATACAGTAAACCTGAAGTGAAGCATCGGAATCTAAAATTGGACTCACTGGAGAGGTTCAAATCATAAAAAGTAAGAGTGTCAGTCCTCTTGTACTTAAGACGGCATTGTACCTTTTGTATTATATTCGGATGCAATTTCTGTGTTTCATCGTCAATAAGAAGGTCCAAGGTATTCAGTAAACCTGAAGTGAAGCATCGGAATCTAAAACTAGACTCACAGGAGCGGTTCAAAACATAGAGAGTTAGAGTGTCAGTCCTCTAGTACTTAAGTCGGCATTGTGCCTATTGAATTTAATTCCGATGCAGTTTCTGTGTTTCATCATCAATAAGAAGTTGCAAGGTATACAGTAAACCTAAAGTGAAGCATCGGAATCTAAAACTGGACTCACAGGAGAGGTACAAATCATAGAAAGTTAGAGTGTCAGTCCCCTTGTACTTAAGTCGGCATTGTGCCTTTTGTATTAAATTCGGATGCAATTTCTGTGTTTCAACGTCAATAAGAAGGTCCAAGGGATACATTAAACCTGAAGTGAAGCATCGGAATCAAAAACAGGACTCACAGGAGAGGTTCAAATCATAGAAAGTTAGAGTGTCAGTCCTCTTGTACTTAAGTCGGCATTGTGCCTTTTGTATTAAATTCAGATGCAATTTCTGTGTCATATTGTCAATAAGAAGGTCCAAGGTATACAGTAAACCTGAAGTGAAGCATCAGAATGTAAAACTGTACTCACAGGAGAGGTACAAATCATAGAAAGTTAGAGTGTTAGTCCTCTTGTACTTAAGTCGGCATTGTGCCTTTTGTATTAAATTCGGATGCAATTTCAGTGTTTCATCGCCAATAAAAGGTCCAAGGGTTACAGTAAACCTGAAGTGAAGCATCGGAATCTAAAACTGGACTCACAGGAGTGGTTCAATTCATAGAAAGTTATAGTGTCAGTCCTCTTGTACTTAGGTCGGCATTGTGCGTTTTGAATTTAATTCCGATTCATATTCTTTGTTTCGTCGTCAATAAGAAGTTCCAAGGTATACAGTAAAAATTAAGTGAAGCATCGGAATCTAAAACTGGACTCACAGGAGAGGTCCAAATCATAGAAAGTTAGAGTGTCAGTCCCATTGTACTTAAGTCGGCATTGTGAATTTTGTATTAAATTCGGATGCAATATCTGTGTATCATTTTAATAAGAAGATCCAATGGATACAGTAAACCTGAAGTGAAGCATCGGAATCTAAAACTGGACTCACAGGAGAGGTTCAAATCATAGAAAGTGAGAGTGTCAGTCCTATTGTACCTAAGTCGGCATTGTGCCTTTTGTATTATCTTCGGGTGCAATTTCTGTGTTTCATCGTCAATAAGAGGGTCCAAGGTATACAGGAAACCTGAAGTGAAGCATCGGATTCTAAAACTGGACTCACAGGAGAGGTTGAATCATAGATAGTGAGAGTATCAGTCCTCTTGCACTTAAGTCGGCATTGTGCCTTTTGTATTAAATTCGGATGCAATTTCTGTGTTTCATCGTCAATAAGAAGGTCCAAGGGATACAGTAAACCTGACGTGAAGCATCGGAATCTAAAATTGGACTCACAGGAGAGGTTCAAATCATAAAAAGTAAGAGTGTCAGTCCTCATGTACTTAAGACGGCATTGTACCTTTTGTATTATATTCGGATGCAATTTCTGTGTTTCATCGTCAATAAGAAGGTCCTAGGGATTCAGTAAACCTGAAGTGAAGCATCGGAATCTACAACTAGACTCACAGGAGCGGTTCAAATCATAGAGAGTTAGAGTGTCAGTCCTCTAGTACTTAAGTCGGCATTGTGCCTGTTGAATTTAATTCCGGTGCAGTTTCTGTGTTTCATCATCAATAAGAAGTTCCAAGGTATACAGTAAACCTGAAGTGAAGCATCGGAATCTAAAACTGGACTCACAGGAGAGGTACAAATCATAGAAAGTTAGAGTGTCAGTCCCCTTGTACTTAAGTCAGCATTGTGCCTTTTGTATAAAATTCGGATGCAATTTCTGTGTTTCAACGTCAATAAGAAGGTCCAAGGGATACATTAAACCTGAAGTGAAGCATCGGAATCAAAAACAGGACTCACAGGAGAGGTTCAAATCATAGAAAGCTAGAGTGTCAGTCCTCTTGTACCTAAGTCGGCATTGTGCCCTTTGTATTAAATTCGGATGCAATTTCAGTGTTTCATCGTCAATAAGAGGGTCCAAGGAATACAGGAAACCTGAAGTGAAGCATCGGTATCTCAAACTGGACTCACAGGAGAGGTTGAATCATAGATAGTGAGAGTATCAGTCCTCTTGCACTTAAGTCGGCATTGTGCCTTTTGTATTAAATTCGGATGTAGTTTCTGTGTTTCATCGTCAATAAGAAGGTCCAAAGGATACAGTAAACCTGAAGTGAAGCATCGGAATCTAAAATTGGACTCACAGGAGAGGTTCGAATCATAAAAAGTAAGAGTATCAGTCCTCTTGTACTTAAGACGGCATTGTACCTTTTGTATTATATTCGGATGCAATTTCTGTGTTTCATCGTCAATAAGAAGGTCCAAGGTATTCAGTAAACCTGAAGTGAAGCATCGGAATCTAAAACTAGAGTCACAGGAGCGGTTCAAATCATAGAGAGTTAGAGTGTCAGTCCTCTAGTACTTAAGTCGGCATTGTGCCTGTTGAATTTAATTCCGATGCAGTTTCTGTGTTTCATCATCAATAAGAAGTTCCAAGGTATACAGTAAACCTGAAGTGAAGCATCGGAATCTAAAACTGGACTCACAGGAGAGGTACAAATCATAGAAAGTTAGAGTGTCAGTCCCCTTGTACTTAAGTCGGCATTGTGCCTTTTGTATTAAATTCGGATGCAATTTCTGTGTTTCAACGTCAATAAGAAGGTCCAAGGGATACATTAAACCTGAAGTGAAGCATCGGAATCAAAATCAGGACTCACAGGAGAGGTTCAAATCATAGAAACTTAGAGTGTCAGTCCTCTTGTACTTAAGTCGGCATTGTGCCTTTTGTATTAAATTCAGATGCAATTTCTGTGTTATATCGTCAATAAGAAGGTCCAAGGTATACAGTAAACCTGAAGTGAAGCATCGGAATGTAAAACTGTACTCACAGGAGAGGTACAAATCATAGAAAGTTAGAGTGTTAGTCCTCTTGTACTTAAGTCGGCATTGTGCCTTTTGTATTAAATTCGGATGCAATTTCAGTGTTTCATCGCCAATAATAAGGTCCAAGGGTTACATTAAACCTGAAGTGAAGCATCGGAATCAAAAACAGGACTCACAGGAGAGGTTCAAATCATAGAAAGCTAGAGTGTCAGTCCTCTTGTACCTAAGTCGGCATTGTGCCTTTTGTATTAAATTCGGATGCAATTTCTGTGTTTCATCGTCAATAAGAGGGTCCAAGGTATACAGGAAACCTGAAGTGAAGCATCGGTATCTGAAACTGGACTCACAGGAGAGGTTGAATCATAGATAGTGAGGGTATCAGTCCTCTTGCACTTAAGTCGGCATTGTGCCTTTTGTATTAAATTCGGATGTAGTTTCTGTGTTTCATCGTCAATAAGAATGTCCAAGGGATACAGTAAACCTGAAGTGAAGCATCGGAATCTAAAACTGGACTCAGAGGAGAGGTTCAAATCATAGAAAGTGAGAGTGTCAATCCTCCTGTACTTAAATCGGCATTGTGCTTTTTGTGTTAAATTCGGAAGCAATTTCTGTGTTTTATCGTCAATTAGAAGGTCCAAGGGAAACAATAAACCTGAAGTGAGGCATCGGAATCTAAAACTGGACTCACAGGAGGGGTTCAAATCATAGAATGTTAGAGTGTCAGTCCTCTTGGACTTAAGTCGGCATTGTGCCCTTTGAATTTAATTCCGATGCAATTTCTGTGTTTCATCGTCAATAAGAAGTTCCAAGGTATACAGTAAACTTTAAGTGAAGCATCGGAATCTAAAACTGGACTCACAGGAGAGGTTCAAATCATAGAAAGTTAGAGTGTCAGTCCCATTGTACTTAAGTCGGCATTGTGCCTTTTGTATTAAATTCGGATGCAATATCTGTGTATCATTTTAATAAGAAGGTCCAATGTATACAGTAAACCTGAAGTGAAGCATCGGAATCTAAAATTGGACTCACAGGAGAGGTTCAAATCATAAAAAGTAAGAGTGTCAGTCCTCTTGTACTTAAGACGGCATTGTACCTTTTGTATTATATTCGGATGCAATTTCTGTGTTTCATCGTCAATAAGAAGGTCCAAGGTATTCAGTAAACCTGAAGTGAAGCATCGGTATCTAAAACTAGAGTCACAGGAGCGGTTCAAATCATAGAGAGTTAGAGTGTCAGTCCTCTAGTACTTAAATCGGCATTGTGCCTGTTGAATTTAATTCCGATGCAGTTTCTGTGTTTCATCATCAATAAGAAGTTCCAAGGTATACAGTAAACCTGAAGTGAAGCATCGGAATCTAAAACTGTACTCACAGGAGAGGTACAAATCATAGAAAGTTAGAGTGTCTGTATTCTTGTACTTAAGTCGGCATTGTGCCTTTTGTATTAAATTCGGATGCAATTTCTGTGTTTCATCGTCAATAAGAAGGTCCAAGGGATACAGTAAACCTGAAGTGAAGCATCGGAATCTAAAACTGGACTCACAGGAGAGGTTCAAATCATAGAAAGCTAGAGTGTCTGTCCTCTTGTACTTAAGTCGGCATTGTGCCTTTTGTATTAAATTCGGATGCAATTTCTGTGTTTCATCGTCAATAAGAAGGTCCAAGGGATACAGTAAACCTGAAGTGAAGCATCGGAATCTAAAACTGGACTCAGAGGAGAGGTTCAAATCATAGAAAGTGAGAGTGTCAATCCTCCTGTGCTTAAGTCGGCATTGTGCTTTTTGTGTTAAATTCGGAAGCAATTTCTGTGTTTTATCGTCAATTAGAAGGTCCAAGGGATACAATAAACCTGAAGAGAGGCATCGGAATCTAAAACTGGACTCACAGGAGGGCTTCAAATCATAGAATCTTAGAGTGTCAGTCCTCTTGGACTTAAGTCGGCATTGTGCCTTTTGTATTAAATTCGGATGCAATTTCAGTGTTTCATCGCCAATAATAAGGTCCAAGGGTTACATTAAACCTGAAGTGAAGCATCGGAATCAAAAACAGGACTCACAGGAGAGGTTCAAATCATAGAAAGCTAGAGTGTCAGTCCTCTTGTACCTAAGTCGGCATTGTGCCTTTTGTATTAAATTCGGATGCAATTTCTGTGTTTCATCGTCAATAAGAGGGTCCAAGGTATACAGGAAACCTGAAGTGAAGCATCGGTATCTGAAACTGGACTCACAGGAGAGGTTGAATCATAGATAGTGAGGGTATCAGTCCTCTTGCACTTAAGTCGGCATTGTGCCTTTTGTATTAAATTCGGATGTAGTTTCTGTGTTTCATCGTCAATAAGAATGTCCAAGGGATACAGTAAACCTGAAGTGAAGCATCGGAATCTAAAACTGGACTCAGAGGAGAGGTTCAAATCATAGAAAGTGAGAGTGTCAATCCTCCTGTACTTAAATCGGCATTGTGCTCTTTGTGTTAAATTCGGAAGCAATTTCTGTGTTTTATCGTCAATTAGAAGGTCCAAGGGATACAATAAACCTGAAGTGAGGCATCGGAATCTAAAACTGGACTCACAGGAGGGGTTCAAATCATAGAATGTTAGAGTGTCAGTCCTCTTGGACTTAAGTCGGCATTGTGCCCTTTGAATTTAATTCCGATGCAATTTCTGTGTTTCATCGTCAATAAGAAGTTCCAAGGTATACAGTAAACTTTAAGTGAAGCATCGGAATCTAAAACTGGACTCACAGGAGAGGTTCAAATCATAGAAAGTTAGAGTGTCAGTCCCATTGTACTTAAGTCGGCATTGTGCCTTTTGTATTAAATTCGGATGCAATATCTGTGTATCATTTTAATAAGAAGGTCCAATGTATACAGTAAACCTGAAGTGAAGCATCGGAATCTAAAATTGGACTCACAGGAGAGGTTCAAATCATAAAAAGTAAGAGTGTCAGTCCTCTTGTACTTAAGACGGCATTGTACCTTTTGTATTATATTCGGATGCAATTTCTGTGTTTCATCGTCAATAAGAAGGTCCAAGGTATTCAGTAAACCTGAAGTGAAGCATCGGTATCTAAAACTAGAGTCACAGGAGCGGTTCAAATCATAGAGAGTTAGAGTGTCAGTCCTCTAGTACTTAAATCGGCATTGTGCCTGTTGAATTTAATTCCGATGCAGTTTCTGTGTTTCATCATCAATAAGAAGTTCCAAGGTATACAGTAAACCTGAAGTGAAGCATCGGAATCTAAAACTGTACTCACAGGAGAGGTACAAATCATAGAAGGTTAGAGTGTCTGTATTCTTGTACTTAAGTCGGCATTGTGCCTTTTGTATTAAATTCGGATGCAATTTCTGTGTTTCATCGTCAATAAGAAGGTCCAAGGGATACAGTAAACCTGAAGTGAAGCATCGGAATCTAAAACTGGACTCACAGGAGAGGTTCAAATCATAGAAAGCTAGAGTGTCTGTCCTCTTGTACTTAAGTCGGCATTGTGCCTTTTGTATTAAATTCGGATGCAATTTCTGTGTTTCATCGTCAATAAGAAGGTCCAAGGGATACAGTAAACCTGAAGTGAAGCATCGGAATCTAAAACTGGACTCAGAGGAGAGGTTCAAATCATAGAAAGTGAGAGTGTCAATCCTCCTGTGCTTAAGTCGGCATTGTGCTTTTTGTGTTAAATTCGGAAGCAATTTCTGTGTTTTATCGTCAATTAGAAGGTCCAAGGGATACAATAAACCTGAAGTGAGGCATCGGAATCTAAAACTGGACTCACAGGAGGGCTTCAAATCATAGAATCTTAGAGTGTCAGTCCTCTTGGACTTAAGTCGGCATTGTGCCCTTTGAATTTAATTCCGATGCAATTTCTGTGTTTCATCGTCAATAAGAAGTTCCAAGGTATACAGTAAACTTTAAGTGAAGCATCGGAATCTAAAACTGGACTCACAGGAGAGGTTCAAATCATAGAAAGTTAGAGTGTCAGTCCCATTGTACTTAAGTCGGCATTGTGCCTTTTGTATTAAATTCGGATGCAATATCTGTGATTCATTTTAATAAGAAGGTCCAATGTATACAGTAAACCTGAAGTGATGCATCGGAATCTAAAACTGGACTCACAGGAGAGGTACAAATCATAGAAAGTTAGAGTGTCAGTCCCCTTGTACTTAAGTCAGCATTGTGCCTTTTGTATAAAATGCGGAAGCAATTTCTGTGTTTCAACGTCAATAAGAAGGTCCAAGCGATACATTAAACCTGAAGTGAAGCATCGGAATCAAAAACAGGACTCACAGGAGAGGTCAAATCATAGAAAGCTAGAGTGTCAGTCCTCTTGTACCTAAGTCGGCATTGTGCCTTTTGTATTAAATTCGGATGCAATTTCTGTGTTTCATCGTCAATAAGAAGGTCCAAGGGATACAGTAAACCTGAAGTGAAGCATCGGAATCTAAAACTGGACTCAGAGGAGAGGTTCAAATCATAGAAAGTGAGAGTGTCAATCCTCCTGTGCTTAAGTCGGCATTGTGCTTTTTGTGTTAAATTCGGAAGCAATTTCTGTGTTTTATCGTCAATTAGAAGGTCCAAGGTATACAGTAAACCTGAAGTGAAGCATCGGAATGTAAAACTGTACTCACAGGAGAGGTACAAATCATAGAAAGTTAGAGTGTTAGTCCTCTTGTACTTAAGTCGGCATTGTGCCTTTTGTATTAAATTCGGATGCAATTTCAGTGTTTCATCGCCAATAATAAGGT
Organism: Schistocerca americana; assembly: GCF_021461395.2. Taxonomy (NCBI): domain Eukaryota; kingdom Metazoa; phylum Arthropoda; class Insecta; order Orthoptera; family Acrididae; genus Schistocerca; species Schistocerca americana. The sequence continues at coordinate 1,088,406,642 of NC_060120.1, read as the reverse complement.
CCAAGGGTTACATTAAACCTGAAGTGAAGCATCGGAATCAAAAACAGGACTCACAGGAGAGGTTCAAATCATAGAAAGCTAGAGTGTCAGTCCTCTTGTACCTAAGTCGGCATTGTGCCTTTTGTATTAAATTCGGATGCAATTTCTGTGTTTCATCGTCAATAAGAGGGTCCAAGGTATACAGGAAACCTGAAGTGAAGCATCGGTATCTGAAACTGGACTCACAGGAGAGGTTGAATCATAGATAGTGAGGGTATCAGTCCTCTTGCACTTAAGTCGGCATTGTGCCTTTTGTATTAAATTCGGATGTAGTTTCTGTGTTTCATCGTCAATAAGAATGTCCAAGGGATACAGTAAACCTGAAGTGAAGCATCAGAATCTAAAACTGGACTCAGAGGAGAGGTTCAAATCATAGAAAGTGAGAGTGTCAATCCTCCTGTACTTAAATCGGCATTGTGCTTTTTGTGTTAAATTCGGAAGCAATTTCTGTGTTTTATCGTCAATTAGAAGGTCCAAGGGATACAATAAACCTGAAGTGAGGCATCGGAATCTAAAACTGGACTCACAGGAGGGGTTCAAATCATAGAATGTTAGAGTGTCAGTCCTCTTGGACTTAAGTCGGCATTGTGCCCTTTGAATTTAATTCCGATGCAATTTCTGTGTTTCATCGTCAATAAGAAGTTCCAAGGTATACAGTAAACTTTAAGTGAAGCATCGGAATCTAAAACTGGACTCACAGGAGAGGTTCAAATCATAGAAAGTTAGAGTGTCAGTCCCATTGTACTTAAGTCGGCATTGTGCCTTTTGTATTAAATTCGGATGCAATATCTGTGTATCATTTTAATAAGAAGGTCCAATGTATACAGTAAACCTGAAGTGAAGCATCGGAATCTAAAATTGGACTCACAGGAGAGGTTCAAATCATAAAAAGTAAGAGTGTCAGTCCTCTTGTACTTAAGACGGCATTGTACCTTTTGTATTATATTCGGATGCAATTTCTGTGTTTCATCGTCAATAAGAAGGTCCAAGGTATTCAGTAAACCTGAAGTGAAGCATCGGTATCTAAAACTAGAGTCACAGGAGCGGTTCAAATCATAGAGAGTTAGAGTGTCAGTCCTCTAGTACTTAAATCGGCATTGTGCCTGTTGAATTTAATTCCGATGCAGTTTCTGTGTTTCATCATCAATAAGAAGTTCCAAGGTATACAGTAAACCTGAAGTGAAGCATCGGAATCTAAAACTGTACTCACAGGAGAGGTACAAATCATAGAAAGTTAGAGTGTCTGTATTCTTGTACTTAAGTCGGCATTGTGCCTTTTGTATTAAATTCGGATGCAATTTCTGTGTTTCATCGTCAATAAGAAGGTCCAAGGGATACAGTAAACCTGAAGTGAAGCATCGGAATCTAAAACTGGACTCACAGGAGAGGTTCAAATCATAGAAAGCTAGAGTGTCTGTCCTCTTGTACTTAAGTCGGCATTGTGCCTTTTGTATTAAATTCGGATGCAATTTCTGTGTTTCATCGTCAATAAGAAGGTCCAAGGGATACAGTAAACCTGAAGTGAAGCATCGGAATCTAAAATTGGACTCACAGCAGAGGTTCAAATCATAAAAAGTAAGAGTGTCAGTCCTCTTGTACTTAAGACGGCATTGTACCTTTTGTATTATATTCGGATGCAATTTCTGTGTTTCATCGTCAATATGAAGGTCCAAGGGATTCAGTAAACCTGAAGTGAAGCATCGGAATCTACAACTAGACTCACAGGAGCGGTTCAAATCATAGAGAGTTAGAGTGTCAGTCCTCTAGTACTTAAGTCTGCATTGTGCCTGTTGAATTTAATTCCGATGCAGTTTCTGTGTTTCATCATCAATAAGAAGTTCCAAGGTATACAGTAAACCTGAAGTGAAGCATCGGAATCTAAAACTGGACTCACAGGAGAGGTACAAATCATAGAAAGTTAGAGTGTCAGTCCCCTTGTACTTAAGTCGGCATTGTGCCTTTTGTATTAAATTCGGATGCAATTTCTGTGTTTCCACGTCAATAAGAAGGTCCAAGGGATACATTAAACCTGAAGTGAAGCATCGGAATCAAGAACAGGACTCACAGGAGAGGTTCAAATCATAGAAAGTTAGAGTGTCACTCCTCTTGTACTTAAGTCGGCATTGTGCCTTTTGTATTAAATTCGGATGCTATTTCTGTGTTTTATCGTCAACAAGAAGGTACAAGGGATACAGTAGACCTGAAGTGAAGCATCGGAATCTAAAACTGGACTCACAGAAGAGGTTCGAATCATAGAAAGTTAGTGTGTCAGTCCTCTTGTACTTAAGTCGGCATTGTGCCTTTTGTATTAAATTCAGATGCAATTTCTGTGTTATATCGTCAATAAGAAGGTCCAAGGTATACAGTAAACCTGAAGTGAAGCATCGGAATGTAAAACTGGACTCACAGGAGAGGTACAAATCATAGAAAGAGTGTTAGTCCTCTTGTACTTAAGTCGGCATTGTACCTTTTGTATAAAATTCGGATGCAATTTCAGTGTTTCATCGTTAATAATAAGGTCCAAGGGTTACAGTAAACCTGAAGTGAAGCATCGGAATCTACAACTGGATTCACAGCAGAGGTTCAAATCATAGAAAGATAGAGTGTCAGTGCTCTTTTACTTAAGTCGGCATTGTGCCTTTTGTATTAAATACGGATGCAATTTCTGCGTTTCATCGTCAATAATAAGGTCCAAGGGATACAGTATACCCGAAGTGAAGCATCGGAATCTAAAACTGGACTCACAGGAGAGGTTCAAATCATAGAAAGTTAGAGTGTCAGTCCTCATGTACTTAAGTCGGCATTGTGCCTTTTGAATTTAATTCCGATGCAAATTCTGTGTTTCGTCGTCATTAAGAAGTTCCAAGGTATACAGTAAACCTGAAGTGAAGCATCGGAATCAAAAACTGGACTCACAGGTAAGGTGCAAATCACAGAAAGTTAGAGTGTCAGCCTTCTTGTACTTAAGTCGGCATTGTGCCTTTTGTATTACATTCGGATGCAATTTCTGTGCTTCATCGTCAATAAGAAGGTCCAAGGGATACAGTAAACCTGAAGTCATGCATCGGAATCTAAAACTGGACTCACAGGAGAGGTTCAAATCATAGAAAGTGAGAGAATGTGATGTTACAAAATAGAAGTGATGTTGCTATTCAATGGAAAGTTGGAAACTGAGATTTAGCTTGCTGTTTTATCAATCACAATTGGCGTAAGAATCATGGATTGGCCTTGTCATAAAATATTGCATTATGAGATGTGAATAGTTTTTACTTGCGGTTTCGCGTGGCTTGAGGCAGTCACAACTAGCGTGCTATTGATTAAGAAGTTGCGTTATCGTCTTTCTAATTACTTCATGATCGTAGATACGATCATACCCGGTTGTGAAGTTATTGTTATGACAAAAAAATTTCCTAAGGGACCAGAAAGTTATTAAGGGCGCAAAAACAACTGTACCATCACACAAAAGAGAAATTCAATATTAAAGCTGATGCAAGAAGACGATAAAACAGTTTCCTTTTTATCAATGTAACACGCACATTGGACTGCTGATCTTGGAGTCTGTAATATTAGCAAAATGCATAATTAAAATGAAAATAATACTGAGGAGATAATAGGAATGAGCACTGCTAAATGATTCAGTATTCCCAGAACAAATATTTATTATAACTAAAACATATATCGTACCTTAAGCTTAATACAACAATGACGGTAGATTTTTATGTCCGTATCATGTCCACTGAGCGCTCTTTTATATAGCCATTGTCTTCTTTGAGTCGCTCGTGCGTCGTCACGGTAAGTTACAACAGTTCTTCTTCCTACACTTTACTCAAAACTTAGACGGAACACGTTTTTATTTATTTAGTAAGAAATAATTAGATCAGACCGCCACAAATCTGCGTCCGTCTTACTCGAGAAAAACAGTAAAAGTCTTTTTAGCGCTCAAGGCTTCATTTGTTCTCCAGCGAACAAAATAGTGAAGGATCGTATATCCATCCGTACTTTTCTGTTTATATTGCCGCCCAAAGACGACGAATTACATTATTTAGAAAATTCCACCGTCGCTATGCGACGCCTCATTATACATTAATCATTATTTACAAACAAGTATTTGCCTTCTGGCTGAATTTGCTATTTTAATTAAGCCAAAAATAGCGAATATCGCATTGCCTGCCATGAGGAGAGAGGGAATGCCGAAGGATTACCTCGATCCTCATGTCCTCATGAGATCTTCGTGATTTTTGGTGTGACATTTACATAATGTTACTGGCGTACTATGTACTTAAATTGAAATTACATTTATAAACATATATCAGATATTTATCATTTTGCAAAATAAAGTTTTTCATTCTTTGTTCATCAGTCACTTCATTCCATAATACCAAGACTAACATTTATGTGCATTTTTAAGTTTGGTCCATATTTGCTTATAACAATAAGTGAACGTTCATTTCGCACTTCAGGGGATAGAATTCAGGAATTACTTTCTCTTGAGCTTAACAACTAATACATGAGTACAGTGAGTGCTTATTTTCACTAAACTAGAGTGGACAATGTTCGAGCATCTGTTGACTCCTTGTGGTTCAAATGGTTCAAATGGCTCTGAGCACTATGGGACTCAACTGCTGAGGTCATTAGTCCCCTAGAACTTAGAACTAGTTAAACCTAACTAACCTAAGGACATCACAAACATCCATGCCCGAGGCAGGATTCGAACCTGCGACCGTAGCGGTCTTGCGGTTCCAGACTGCAGCGCCTTTAACCGCACGGCCACTTCGGCCGGCTGACTCCTTGTGGTTCAATTACAGTTTAATAACGTAGCACTACACTTCGTGATGCTTTCACTTTCTGTGTTAGCTGTCTACGGCGTTCATCATGCAGTACATCTGTCCTTTCCACCGTGGTGCCAGGAATTCAAGTGGCTTCCCGGGTTTTTATTTACAATATGAAACAGAAGAAGTGGAAAATTATTAGTATGACTTACAAGCTACTGGATACATTTGTTAAGGATCGGGACTGGTCTGGAGTTTAGGGTCTTCCTATAGTGCATATTCATTTTCTTTGTCCATCAAGAGACAGGATTATAATTCATTTTAGCAGTGTTCAGGAGTGCCGGTATTAATGGCTTTAAGGCCTGAGTAATCTAACAATCTACTTCTCACTCATCTTAACTTCAACTCAAGAAAATTGCTTAATTTACATATGAAAATGTAGTCACACTAGTGTACAAATGTCTTTCCTCCAGTATGTACGATGGAAGTCATGGCGGTTAGCAGTTTAAAGTTTGGATTGTTTCGTCACCCACACGTCAGCCACTCACAGCGGCTGCACAGTGTTGCGTGAGCTCCAATACTTAGTATCCGTTCGCGCTCAGGCTGTAACAGAGCTGCTGGTCGTCGATTGCTCCCTTTTTTTTTTTTTTTGTGAACTTCGTATCACACGAGTGCATCGATACAAACACCTCGCGCGCGTTTTCCATCGGAGGAGCCGGACACTGAAGTTGCCTCCATACTTCTGTCAACTGCCTACCATGAGGCTCACAGGTAAGTGACGACGAATGTTTTAGCTGTCGCTGCACTTAGAACAACACCGAACTTTGCGTTGCACCTGTTGTCGTAGCCTTGACTTCTTTTTACACTTGCAGTACAACACTACCACTAATATACAGTGAACAGTTACTTTTATTATGCACGTCGCACTTTAGTGTGCATCTTCACACAGCATTCGTGCTTAGTTCCTTCGCCGATGGAGTTCATTTACAAAACAATTAATTTTGCAGGTTTCCTCCATTGGTATAGAAAGACTTATATTCTACTATTTACAAAATATCACTTACGAGCTAATATTTACAATTAATGGTCACTCCTTTTGTTAAGTCCAGTGAACAACTGCTTTATGAATGGACTCTTTATATCTCAAGATTTGCTTTCACTAGTGAACCTAAAAATATTCTTTCGAACTTTCTTTTAAGTGCTCATCTCCTCATTATGAGAACCACAGGCTTCGCAACACTCGTTGCATTTATTCTTTAGTGCACCCAAGATCATTTTCTACTGCCACGCAGCATATCTACTACTTAACGAGTACACATTTAACGCTGAATCTTTTTTTTTCTTTTTGTGCTTTCCTTTGTGCTTGCCAAATTTTTTTTTTTTTTTTTTTTTTTTTTTTTAAATTTGAGGGCAGACTGGATAACAATAGGTCTCCCTCTTCGCTTCATGTACTCAGCAATCGTTCTCTTCTTCAAGAAAATCCAAACCATAAGTTGTCCAAATTCTTCAAGATTCATAATCAGGTATTATTTCATCGTACCTCTGTGTCATCAGACAACTGGCGCGATATTCGCTATTTTTGGCTTAATTAAAATAGCAAATTCAGCCAGAAGGCAAATACTTGTTTGTAAATAATGATTAATGTATAATGAGGCGTCGCATAGCGACGGTGGAACTTTCTAAATAATGTAATTCGTCGTCTTTGGGCGGCAATATAAACAGAAAAGTACGGATGGATATACGATCCTTCACTATTTTGTTCGCTGGAGAACAAATGAAGCCTTGAGCGCTAAAAAGACTTTTACTGTTTTTCTCGAGTAAGACGGACGCAGATTTGTGGCGGTCTGATCTAATTATTTCTTACTAAATAAATAAAAACGTGTTCCGTCTAAGTTTTGAGTGAAGTGTAGGAAGAAGAACTGTTGTAACTTACCGTGACGACGCACGAGCGACTCAAAGAAGACAATGGCTATATAAAAGAGCGCTCAGTGGACATGATACGGACATAAAAATCTACCGTCATTGTTGTATTAAGCTTAAGGTATGATATATGTTTTAGTTATAATAAATATTTGTTCTGGGAATACTGAATCATTTAGCAGTGCTCATTCCTATTATCTCCTCAGTATTATTTTCATTTTAATTATGCATTTTGCTAATATTACAGACTCCAAGATCAGCAGTCCAATGTGCGTGTTACATTGATAAAAAGAAAACTGTTTTATCGTCTTCTTGCATCAGCTTTAATATTGAATTTCTCTTTTGTGTGACGTTACAGTTGTTTTTGCGCCCTTAAGAACTTTCTGGTCCCTTAGGAAATTTTTTTGTCATAACAATAACTTCACAACCGGGTATGATCGTATCTACGATCATGAAGTAATTAGAAAGACGATAACGCAACTTCTTAATCAATAGCACGCTAGTTGTGACTGCCTCAAGCCACGCGAAACCGCAAGTAAAAACTATTCACATCTCATAATGCAATATTTTATGACAATGGTCAATCCATGATTCTTACGCCAATTGTGATTGATAAAACAGCAAGCTAAATCTCAATTTCCAACTTTCCATTGAATAGCAACATCACTTCTATTTTGTAACATCACACTTGGCGCCCGAACAGGGACTTGACCAAAAATTAGTTCAAATTCTTGGAAAATTTCTATGTGCTTGTGTTAATAAATGTTCTGTCGTTTCATGTACACATCATCTCTCTGTGAGTAAGACAGAAAATACGCTGGTCGACAACGCAGTTTAATTATCGAAAGAAAGGAAAAGAAAAGAGACGCGAATTTGCTGAGACAACATAGCGGTAACCAAGCCATCAAAAAGTAAGTCAGAATTTTGCATACGCAGTGTAGTGCTTCAGTAGCAACGTTGCTTTTCCAAGTCGATCCACATCCTTTCTATCTCCTTCCCGCTATAGAAAATCTGCTTTATTTTATCTTTCAAAGTAAAATTCTTCGTAGTCTGATAATAGAAATTATTTCTCCCCATTGTTAGTAGAGCTGTATTGCATTTTCAACATGGTGGATAGTGTGTGCAATTTGCAGTGAAGAGCATCTTCATTCATTTGTCTGAAACGGTTAGGTTCCATCTTGTCTTCTTGCCAGATAGAATTTCATTTGTTGCTCACGCGAGAGCGGTGCTCTTAGCGGACTCACCACGTCACTGACAAACGACGAAAGCCTTGCGTAGCACGTGATTTACTAACGAAAATGGCAGATAGTAAACAGAGACAGGTGACAACAGGAGACGGGAGTGAAGACGTTAATAGTATTCCATACCCTTTACGATCGCGAACGGTAGGTTCCCGTGTGGGAACTGAACTAACCATGTCTGTAACAGGAGAAAGTGACCCTAAAGTCCAAATTCTTCCCGCTGCAGCTACAAATGACCTCGGTGCGTTAATGGAAATGCTGAAACAACAGTTTGACGCAGTAAATGAGACTATAAAAACACAAAATGAGACTGTTAACGCCCGATTAGATGCTGTAAGCGAATCAGTAAAAACACAAAATGAGACTATAAAAACACAAAATGAGACTGTTAACGCCCGACTAGATGCTATAAGCGAATCATTAAAAACAGAGCTAGGCACAATCAAAACAGATCTGCATAAAGAAATTACGGCTGAATTAAATACCCATTTGGGTGAGGTGCAAACTAAGATCAGTGATCAAATTCAGAAAATGCAGAAACAGGTGAAAAGTGAAATAGCTGAAGTATCTGGAACATTAAACACAAAAATTCAGGCAGCTACCAAAGAAATAAACTCAGTTAGAAATGCAGTATCTGACATTGAAGGTGTAGTAGAGGATCTGTCGAGGCAGATAGACTCAATCAATATCGAAGAACAGGTTAAGAGCACCGTGAAAGCACACGCGGAGGCATTGTCGGAACACTACAGTGAATGGATAAAGGGTAAAGATATTTTTATCGAAAAGAAGGTCAGGGAGGAGCTTAGGGAGACTGTCGAGGATGTAACTTATGGAATCTTAGCTGCTCCTGGTAAGTCGGGAGACACAGTAGTTTCTGAATTGGGACAGATTCGGAGGACATTTACACGGGATCTTCCCGAGTGGAAGCAGCAAGTAGTGGACGAAGTCAGAATGCTGAGAAACTGGGTAGAAAATCCGCACACGCATACGCAAACTATAGGGAACACCTCTTTAGACGGTGACGAATGTCAGTCAACTCCTTATTGTTCACCGCCTAATTACATGCAAAACAACAGTCCTGTTGAGTCCCGAGTAGGGAAAATAAATGATCCGCCCACAATCGTGAGTTTAATGCAAGAGGAAAGTGTGATTAAGCATCGCACTTTTCCTGTTTTTCATCCGCAGAAGCGAGAAATACACCCCATCGTGTTCCTAAAGAATTTTTCCGGCATATTTCCCAGGAGCTGGACAGACAGACAGCGTATTCAGTTCGTCACTGGCTTTATTTCTGGTGATGCAGCATTATGGGGAACGGAAATGGTAGACACGTGTAGGAATTATGAAGAGTTTGAGAAAATGTTCTTGGCAAAATTTTGGAGTAATGGGGTACAGCAAAGATTAAGGAAGGAGGTGTATGGTGCGGAAATTTTCAATGAGAAGCATGGAAGTCTCCGGCGATACTTTGAGAAGTATCTAGCAAAAATTAAATTCTGGGATTCTCCGATTTCTTCCAAGGACGTAATTATGATTCTCAAAAGCAAACTCCCTGTGTCTATTAGAGAGAAATTAGTAAATGTGTCCGAAGAAGACACGGATGTATTCCTTTCTGTGCTGGATTCCTTAGATTTAATTAGCGAGGATGTGCGCTCCAAGGTTGGCAGCGGCAAATTCTTCCCTGGCAGCCAGCAGAATGCATCGCACGCGGACAACAATGCGCCCAAGGAGAGAGCGAGCCACTGCGACCGCTGTTACCAACCTGCCAGCGGTTATCAAAACGCAAACGGCAATAACTTTAAACGGAAGCAGAAAACCAATTACAGTAATCAGCAGAGATACCACCCAATTTACAACCACCAGGTACAACATCAGTACGGAAACCCACCCTTTAATTCTGCGCCTGAGCAGTATGGAAATTCTCCACAAACGATTGGTAATTTTTCAAATGGACCAGTGTACAATCAAAGTTATAGGTCGAAAAATAGCAAGTGGCATGGGCAAGGCGGAGGCCACCCAGCACATCAGAAGAACTTTTCACAGAATAGAGGACCGCGGAACAATTTTCAAACGGTACCAAATGCGAACTTTCCTTCACAAGGAAATGATTCTGCCGGCAACCAAAAGATCGGGCGGCAGCAGCCGTCTCAAGTATTTTATTCACAAGTGAATGCACCCAGTGGATTTTACCCCTCTACACCGGCATTTGTACCACATAACCAGCACCAATATGAAACGGAACAAACACTTAAGGCCATGAATGACAAACAGGTTAAACATCCTGCGGAAAATTAGAGGCAGCGCCTTTCAGCCTCCAAGAGGTCGCTGCGGATTTTGAGTGGGGGCACTAATGAATACTCTGATTCTGAGTATGTTAATGCGATACGGTACGACCATGAGACCGACTTACGAGATGACCTTGCACCTGACCTAGAAGCTCAAGACATAAATGACATTTATGATGAACGGGTCCAGGCTGCGATTAAGATTTCTATTGCCAACATTCCTTTCACAGCCATTGTTGATGTAGGAGCAAACATCAATGTGATGTCATCATGTCTCTTCAGACAGGTGTCTTCTGTTTCAAAAGTTTTATCATTGCCGATTCAGGGCTGCTCCATATCGGGAGCGATTGGTCCATTGAAACAAAGAGTTAGTTTACAGACACAGCCTCAACTGCAGATAGAATCTGTTTTGATTTCTTACCTATTGCGTACTGGAAATTTCCTTGTGTGAACTGTTAATGATAAGTATTGTGTTGAAAAGCGCACTGACTATATGTAAACTTTAAGTATTAAATGCTATGTATGGAAAAATTGTTTATAGTGATGGACATGAACTGATATTTCTTCAACAAGCTGAAGCAGGAAATTGAGGTTGCACCAAGAATTTCAATTTAATTTTAAGTTAGTAATAAGAAAAAAAGTGCTTGCGAGGCGATTGCCCGGAGCTATATAAATATGTAAAGGTGAGAAATGGAGAAGGATGCGTAAATAAGCACTTCTCTCAAGGTACAAGAAGATTTATAGATTTATTTTTAGTAATGTAAGTACTTGAAGTTCTGTAGTAAAAGCCCAAATTACCTGCTTAAAAAAAAAAAAGGTACATGTTCAAACACTCCAGACAGTGGACAGGAGTAGAAGAAATAGCTTAAAGTTCAGTTAAAGCGTGCTGTTAAATGGAAAAACAAGTGGTAACCCGCATGTGTTCACGCAAGGAGACAATAAGCTGTAGTAAACTAAGTAAGGTGAAATACAGTACAAATGGAGGCAAACCATGAAGCATCAATAATGTAGCGTAAGTACTCCACGAGGCCATTAATTGCTATGAAAGTAAACTATTTCCCTGTGATCTGAGCCCAATGTAAAGAGTATATGAGGAATGTTAGCTGACGAATTGATTTCAGTAGAATCGAGGTACTAAATAACCACACAGCAAGCCACCTGTATCATAAATAAGTCCAAGTAAAGATCTTCAGAAGATCTGTAGTGTAATCTAGCGACCATTCAATACCCTAATTGAAGGCTAATCCAAAGAACAAGCAATTCAGTGATATTTAAACTTAATACTGACTATAACCAGAGTAAGACGTAGAAGTAGCAAAGCATGCTGTAAGTAAGGAGGTTGAAGTTTATATATGTGCCTATGTTTAATAAGATAATTTTATTTACGTGCAGATTTTATTGCAAAAATGTCTCCTAAGACACTCCTCTTATGAAATCCATTTTCCTTCTGCCCGTTCCTTTTGATCCTGGTTCATTAACCCAGACCAAGGGTCGACTTGTAAAAGGCACGTGTGCTTCGAGGCAAAGCAGTGCTTATGAGAAATGAGACACGTAGCGTGATGAACTTCGCTAGCTTTGGTAATGTTTGTTATGGACCGGTTGCGTAAACCCAGTGAACTGTCGGTAATTCCATTCATGCGAAAAATAGTAGACACGCGTTACCCTATTTTTTTTTTAACAGAGAACGATTGCTGAGTACATGAAGCGAAGAGGGAGACCTATTGTTATCCAGTCTGCCCTCAAATTTATAAATAAAAAAAAAAAAAAAAAGATTCAGCGTTAAATGTGTACTCGTTAAGTAGTAGATATGCTGCGTGGCAGTAGAAAATGATCTTGGGTGCACTAAAGAATAAATGCAACGAGTGTTGCGAAGCCTGTAGTTCTCATAATGAGGGGATGAGCACTTAAAAGAAAGTTTGAAAGAATATTTTTAGGTTCACTAGTGAAAGAAAATCTTGAGATATAAAGATTCCATTCATAAAGCAGTTGTTCACTGGACTTAACAAAAGGAGTGACCATTAATTGTAAATATTAGCTCGTAAGTGATATTTTGTAAATAGTAGAATATAAGTCTTTCTATACCAATGGAGGAAACCTGCAAAATTAATTGTTTTGTAAATGAACTCCATCGGCGAAGGAACTAAGCACGAATGCTGTGTGAAGATGCACACTAAAGTGCGACGTGCATAATAAAAGTAACTGTTCACTGTATATTAGTGGTAGTGTTGTACTGCAAGTGTAAAAAAAGAAGTCAAGGCTACGACAACAGGTGCAACGCAAAGTTCAGTGTTGTTCTAAGTGCAGCGACAGCTAAAACATTCGTCGTCACTTACCTGTGAGCCTCATGCGAGGCAGTTGACAGAGAAGTATGGAGGCAACTTCAGTGTCTGGCTCCTCCGATGGAAAACGCGCGCGAGGTGTTTGTATCGATGCACTCGTGTGATACGAAGTTCACAAAAAAAAGGAGCACTCGACGACCACCAGCTCTGTTACAGCCTGAGCGCGAACGGATACTGAGTATTGGAGCTCACGCAACACTGTGCAGCCGCTGTGAGTGGCTGACGTGTGGGTGACGAAACAATCCAAACTTTAAACTGCTAACCGCCATGACTTCCATCGTACATACTGGAGGAAAGACATTTGTACACTTGTGTGACTACATTTTCATACGTAAATTAAGCAATTTTCTTGAGTTGAAGTTAAGATGAGTGAGAAGTAGATTGATAGATTACTCAGGCCTTAAAGCCATTAATACCGGCACTCCTGAACACTGCTAAAATGAATTATAACCCTGTCTCTTGATGGACAAAGAAAATGAATGTGCACTATAGGAAGACCCTAAACTCCAGACCAGTCCCGATCCTTAACAAATGTATCCAATAGGTTGTAAGTTATACTAATAATTTTCCACTTCTTCTGTTTCATATTGTAAATAAAAACCCGGGAAACCACTTGAATTCCTGGCACCACAGTGGAAAGGACAGATGTACTGCATAATGAACACCGTAGACAGCTAACACAGAAAGTGAAAGCATCACGAAGTGTAGTGCTACGTTATTAAACTGTAATTGAACCACAAGGAGTCAACAGATGCTCGAACATTGTCCACTCTAGTTTAGTGAAAATAAGCACTCACTGTACTCATGTATTAGTTGTTAAGCTCAAGAGAAAGTAATTCCTGAATTCTATCCCCTGAAGTGCGAAATGAACGTTCACTTATTGTTACAAGCAAATATGGACCAAACTTAAATATGCACATAAATGTTAATCTTGGTATTATGGAATGAAGTGACTGATGAACAAAGAATGAAAAACTTTATTTTGAAAAATGATAAATATCTGATATATGTTTATAAATGCAATTTCAATTTAAGTACATAGTACGCCAGTAACATTATGTAAATGTCACACCAAAAATCACGAATATCTCGTGAGGACATGACGATCGAGGTAATCCTTCGGCATTCCCTCTCTCCTCATGGGAGGCAATGAGATATTCGCTATTTTTGACTTCATTAAAACAGCAAATACGAGTAGTTAATACTTTCAGCCAGAAGGCAAATACTTGTTTGTAAAGAATGATTAATATATAATAACGCGTCGCATGGCGACGGTGGAATTTTCTAGATAATGTAATTCGTCGTCTTTGGGCGGCAATATAAACAGATAAATACGGATAGATATACGATCCTTCACTATTTTGTTCGCTGGAGAACAAATGAAGCCTTGAGCGCTAAGAAAACTTTTACTGTTTTTCTGAAGTAAGACGGACGCAGATCTGTGGCAGTCTGATCTAATTTTTTACTAAATGTATAAAAACGTGTTATGTCTAAGTTTGAGTGAAGTGTAAAGAACTGTTATAACTTACCGTGACGACGCACGAGCGACTCAAAGAAGACAATGGCTATATAAAAGAGCGCTCAGTGGACATGATACGGACATAAAAATCTACCGTCATTGTTGTATTAAGCTTAAGGTACGATATATGTTTTACTTATAATAAATATTTGTTCTGGGAATACTGAATCATTTAGCAGTGCTCATTCCTATTATCTCCTCAGTATTATTTTCATTTTAATTATGCATTTTGCTAATATTACAGACTCCAAGATCAGCAGTCCAATGTGCGTGTTACATTGATAAAAAGAAAACTGTTTTATCGTCTTCTTGCATCAGCTTTAATATCGAAATTCCCTTTTGTGTGATGTTACAGTTGTTTTTGCGCCCTTAAGAACTTTCTGGTCCCTTAGGAAATTGTTTTGTCATAACAATAACTTCACAACCGGGTATGATCGTATCTACGATCATGAAGTAATTAGAAAGACGATAACGCAACTTCTTAATCAATAGCACGCTAGTTGTGACTGCCTCAAGCCACGCGAAACCGCAAGTAAAAACTATTCACATCTCATAATGCAATATTTTATGACAATGGTCAATCCATGATTCTTACGCCAATTGTGATTGATAAAACAGTTAGTTAAATCTCAATATCCAACTTTCCATTGAATAGCAACATCACTTCTATTTTGTAACATCACAAGTGTCAGTCCTCTTGGACTTAAGTCGGCATTGTGCCTTTTGAATTTAATTTCGATGCAATTTCTGTGTTTCATCGTCAAGAAGAATTTCCAAGGTATACAGAAAAACCTGAAGTGAAGCATCGGAATCTAAAACTGGACTCACAGGAGAGGTTCAAATCATAGAAACTTAGAGTGTCAGTCCTATTGTACTTAAGTCGGCACTGTGCCTTTTGTATTAAATTCGGATGCAATTTCTGTGTTTTATCGTCAATAAGAAGGTTTAAGGTACTCAGGAAACCTGAAGTTAATCATCGGAATCTAAAACTGGGCTCACAGGAGAGGTTCAAATCTTGGAAAGTGAGAGAGTCAGTCCTCTTGTACTTAAGTCGGCACTGTGCATTTTGTATTAAATTCGGATGCAATTTCTGTGTTCCATCGTCAATAAGAAGGTCCAAGGGATACAGTAAACCTGAAGTGAAGCATCGGAATCCAAAATTGGACTCACAGGAGAGGTCCAAATCATAGAAAGTGAGAGTGTCAGTCCTCTAGTACTTAAGTCGGCATTGTGCCTGTTGCATTTAATTCCGTTGCAATTTCTGTGTTTCATCGTCAATAAGAAGTTCCAAGGTATACAGTAAACCTAAAGTGAAGCATCGGAATCTGAAACTGGACTTACAGGAGAGGTACAAATCATAGAAAGTTAGAGTGTCAGTCCTCTTGTACTTAAGTAAGCATTGTGCCTTTTCTATTAAATTCGGATGCAATTTTTGTGTTTCATCGTCAATAAGAAGGTCCAAGGGATACAGTAAACCTGAACTGAAGCATCGGAATCTAAAACTGGACTCACAGGAGATGTTAAAATCATAAAAAGTGAGAGTATCAGTCCTCTTGTACTTAAGTCGGCATTGTGCCTTTTGTATTTAATTCGGATGCAATTTCTTCGTTTCATCGTCAATAAGAAGGTCCAAGGTATACAGTAAACCTGAAGTGAAGCATCGGAATCTAAAACTGGACTCACAGGAGAGGTACAAATCATAGAAAGTTAGAGTGTCAGTCCTCTTGTACTTAAGTCGGCATTGTGCCTTTTGTACTAAATTCGGATGCAATTTCTGTGTTTCATCGTCAAAAATAAGGTCCAAGGGATACAGTAAACCTGAAGTGAATCATCGGAATCTAAAACTGGACTCACAGGACATGTTCAAATCATAGAAAGTGAGAGTACCAGTCCCCTTTTACTTAAGTCGGCATTGTGCCTTTTGTATTAAATTCGGATGCAATTTCTGTGTTTCATCGTCATTAAGAAGGTCCAAGGTATACACTAGACCTGAAGTGAAGCATCGGAATCTAAAACTGGAGTCACAGGAGAGGTTCAAATCATAGCAAAATCGAGTGTCAGTCCTATTGTACTTAAGTCGGCATTGTGCCTTTTGTATTAAATTCGGATGCAATTTCTGTGTTTCATTTCAATGAGAAGGTCCAAGGTATACAGCAAACCTGAAGTGAAGCATCGGAATCTATAACTGGACCCACAGGAGAGGTTCAAATCATAGAAAGTGAGAGTGTCAGTCCTCTTGTACCTAGGTCGGCATCGTGCTTTTTGTATTAAATTCGGATGCAATTTCTGTGTTTCATTACAATAGGACGGTCCAAGGTATACAGTAAACCTGAAGTGAAGCATCGGAATCTACAACTGACTCACAGGAGAGGTTCAAATCATAGAAAGTGAGAGTGTCAGCCCTCTTGTAGTTAAGTCGGCATTGTGCCTTTTGTATTAAATTCGGATGCAATTTCTGTGTTTCATCGTCAATAGGAAGGTCCAAGGTATACAGGAAACCTGAAGTGAAGCATCGGAATGTAAGACTGGACTCACAGGAGAGGTTCAAATCATTGAAAGGTAGAGTGTCAGTGCTCTTGTACTTAAGTCGGCATTGTGCTTTTTGTATTAAATTCGGATGCAATTTCTGTGTTTTATCGTCAGTAAGAAGGTCCAAGGGATACAGTAAACCTGAAGTGAAGCATCGGAATCTAAAATTGGACTCACAGGAGAGGTCCAAATCATAGAAAGTGAGAGTGTCAGTACTCTTGTACTTAAGTCGGCATTGTGCCTTTTGTATTAAATTCGGATACAAATTCTGTGTTTCATCGTCAATAAGAAGGTCCATGGGATTCAGTAAACCTGAAGTGAAGCATCGGAATCTAAAATTGGACTCACAGGAGCGGTTCAAATCATAGAAAGTTAGAGTCTCAGTCCTCTAGTACTTAAGTCGGCATTGTGATTGTTGAATTTAATTCCGATGCAATTTCGGTGTTTCATCGTCAATACGAAGTTCCAAGGTATACAGTAAACCTGAAGTGAAGCATCGGAATCTAAAACTGGACTCACAGGAGAGGTACAAATCATAAAAAGGTTAGATTGTCAGTCCTCTTGTACTTAAGTCGGCATTGTGCCGTTTGTATTAAATTCGGATGCAATTTCTGTGTTTCATCGTCAATAAGAAGGTCCAAGGGATACAGTAAACCTGAAGTGAAGCTTCAGAATCTAAAACTGGACTCACAGGAGAGGTTCAAATCATTGAAAGGTAGAGTGTCAGTGCTCTTGTACTTAAGTCGGCATTGTGCCTTTTGTATTAAATTCGGATGCAATTTCTGTGTTTTATCGTCAATAAGAAGGTCCAAGGGATACAGTAAACCTGAAGTGACGCATCGGAATCTAAAACTGGACTCACAGGAGAGGTTGAAATCATAGAAAGTTAGAGTGTCAGTCCTCATGTACTTAAGCCGGCATTGTGCCTTTTGAATTTAATTCCGATGCAAATTCTGTGTTTCATCGTCAATAAGAAGTTCCAAGGTATACAGTAAACTTGTAGTGAAGCATCGGATTCAAAAACTGGACTCACAGGAGAGGTCCAAATCACAGAAATTTAGAGTGTCAGTCTTCTTGTACTTAAGTCGGCATTGTGCCTTTTGTACCAAATTCGGATGCAATTTCTGTAATTCATCGTCAATAAGAAGGTCCAAGGGATACAGTAAACCTGAGGTCAAGCATCGGAATCTAAAACTGGGCTCACTGGAGAGGTTCAAATCATAGAAAGTGAGAGTGTCAGTCCTCTCGGACTTAAGTCGGAATTGTGCCTTTTGAATTTAATTCCGATGCAATTACTGTGTTTCATCGTCAATGAGAAGTTCCGAGGTATACAGTAAACCTGAAGAAAAGCTTCGGAATCTAAAACTGGACTCACAGGAGAGGTTCAAATCATAGAAAGTTAGAGTGTCAGTCCTATTGTACTTAAGTCGGCATTGTGCATTTTGTATTAAATTCGGATGCAATTTCTGTGTTTCATCGTCAATAAGAAGGTCCAAGGTATACAGTAAACCTGAAGTGAAGCATCGGAATCTAAAACTGGACTCACACGAGAGGCTCAAATCATGGAAAGTGAGAGTGTCAGTCTTCTTATACTTAAGTCGGCATTGTGCCTTTTGTATTAAATTCGGATGCAATTTCTGTGTGTCATCGTCAGTAAGAAGGTCCAAATTATACATGAAACCTGAAGTGTAGCATCGGAATCTAAAACTGGACTCACAGGAGAGGTTCAAACCATAGACAGTGAGAGTGTAAGTCCTCTTATACTTTAGTCGGCATTGTGCCATTTGTATTAAATTCGGATGCAATTTCTGTGTTTCATCGTCAATAAGAAGGTCCAAGTGATACAGTAAACCTGAAGTCTAGCATCGGAATCTTAAACTGGACTCACTGGAGAGGTTCAAATCATAGAAAGTGAGAGTATCAGTCCTCTTGTACTTAAGTCGGCATTGTGCCTTTCGTATTAAATTTGGATGCAATTTCTGTGTTTCATCGTCAATAAGAAGGTCTAAGGTATACAGTAAACCTGAAGTGAAACATCGGAATCTAAAACTGGAGTCACAGGAGAGGTACAAATCATAGAAAGTTAGAGTGTCAGTCCTCTTGTACTTAAGTCGGCATTGTGCCTTTTGTATTAAATTCGGATGTAATTTCTGTGTTTCATCGTCAATAATAAGGTCCAAGGGATACAGTAAACCTGAAGTGAAGCATCGGAATCTAAAACTGGACTCACAGGAGAGGTTCAAATCATAGAAAGTTAGAATCTCAGTCCTTTTGTACTTAGGACGGCATTGTGCCTTTTGAATTTAATTCCGATGCTAATTCTGTGTTTCATCGTCAATAAGAAGTTCCAAGGTTTACAGTAAACCTGAAGTGTAGCATCGGAATCTAATACTTGACTCACAGAAGAGGTTCAAATCATAGAAAGTTAGAGCGTCAGTCCTCTTGTACTTAAGTCGGCTTTGTGCCTTTTGTATTAAATTCGGATGCAATTTCTGTGTTTCATCGTCAATACGAAGGTCCAAGGGATACAGTAAAATTGAAGTCAAACATCGGAATCTAAAACTGGACTCGCAGGAGAGGTTCAAATCATAGACAGTGAGAGTGTCAGTCCTCTTGTACTTAAGTCGGCATTGTGCCTTTTGTATTAAATTCGGAAGCAATTTCTGTGTTTCATCGTCAATAAGAAGGTACAAGGGATACAGTAAACCTGAAGTGAAGCGTCGGAATCTGAATCTGGACTCGCAGGAGAGGTTGAAATCACAGAAAGTTAGAGTGTCAGTTCTCTTGTACTTTAGTTGGCATTGTGCCTTTTGTATTAAATTCGAATGCAATTTCTGTATTTCATCGTCAATAAGAAGGTGCAAGGGATACAGTAAACCTGAAGTGAAGCATCGGAATCTAAAAGTGGACTCACAGGAGAGGTTCAAATCACAGAAAGTGAGAGTGTCAGTCCTCTTGTACTGAAGTCGGCTTTGTGCCTTTTGTATTAAATTCGGATGCTATTTCTGTCTTTCATCGTCAATAAGAAGGTCCAAGGGATACAGTAAACGTGCAGTGAAGCATCGTAATGTAAAACTGGACTCACAGGAATGGTACAAATCATAAAAAAGTTTGAGTGTCAGTCCTCTTGTACTTAAGTCGGCATTGTGCCGTTTGTATTAAATTCGGATGCAATTTCTGTGTTTCATCGTCAATAAGAAGGTCCAAGGGATACAGTAAACCTGAACTAAAGCCTCGGAATCCACAACTGGATTCACAGGAGAGGTTCAAATCATAGAAAGATAGAGTGTCAGTGCTCTTTTACTTAAGTCGGCATTGTGCCTTTTGTATTAAATACGGATGCAATTTCTGTGTTTCATCGTCAATAATAAGTTCCAAGGGATACAGTAAACCTGAAGTGAAGCATCGGAATCTAAAACTCGACTCACAGGAGAGGTTCAAATCATAGAAAGTTAGAGTGTCAGTCGTCATGTACTTAAGTCGGCATTGTGCCTTTTGAATTTAATTCCGATGCAAATTCTGTGTTTCATCGTCATTAAGAAGTTCCAAGGTATACATTAAACCTGAAGTGAAGCATCGGAATCAAAAACTGGCCTCACAGGTAAGGTCCAAATCACAGAAAGTTAGAGTGTCAGTCTTCTTGTACTTAAGTCGGCATTGTGCCTTTTGTATTAAATTCGGATGCAATTTCTGTGCTTCATCGTCAATAAGAAGGTCCAAGGGATACAGTAAACCTGAAGTCATGCATCGGAATCTAAAACTGGACTCACAGGAGAGGTTCAAATCATAGAAAGTGAGAGTGTCAGTCCTCTTGGACTTAAGTCGGCATTGTGCCTTTTGAATTTAATTCCGATGCAATTTCTGTGTTTCATCGTCAATAAGAAGTTCCAAGGTATACAGAAAAACCTGAAGTGAAGCATCGGAATCTAAAACTGGACTCACAGGAGAGGTTCAAATCATAGAAAGTTAGAATGTCAGTCCTATTCTACTTAAGTCGGCATTGTGCATTTTGCATTAACTTCGGATGCAATTTCTGTGTTTTATCATCAACAAGAAGGTCCAAGGTATACAGTAAACCTAAAGTGAAGCATCGGAATCTAAAACTGGACTCACTGGAGAGGTTCAAATCGTGGAAAGTGAGAGTATCAGTCCTCTTGTACTTAAGTCGGCATTGTGCATTTTGTATTAAATTCGGATGCAATTTCTGTGTTTCATCGTCAGTAAGAAGGTCCAAGGTATACAGGAAGCTTGAAGTGAAGCATCGGAATCCAAATCTGGACTCACAGGAGAGGTTCAAATCATAGACAGTGAGAGTGTCAGTCCTCTTGTACTTAAGTCGGCATTGTGCCTTTTGTATTAAATTCGGGAGCAATTTCTGTGTTTCATCGTCAATAAGAAGGTCCAAGGGATACACTAAACCAGAAGTGAAGCATCGGAATCTAAATCTGGACTCACAGGAGTGGTTGAAATCATAGAAAGTTGGAGTGTCGGTCCTCTTGTACTTAAGTCGGCATTTTGCCTTTTGAATTTAATTCCGAAGCAATTTCTGTGTTTCATCGTCAATAAGAAGTTCCAAGGTATACAGTAAACCTGAAGTGAAGCATCGGAATCTAAAACTGGACTCACAGGTGAGGTTCAAATCATAGAAAGTGAGAGTGTCAGTCCTCTTGTACTTAAGTCGGCATAGTGCCTTCTGTATTAAATTCGGTTGCAATTTCTGTGTTTCACCGTCAATACGAAGGTCCAAGGGATACAGAAAACCTGAAGTGAAGCATCGGAATCTAAAACTGGACTCACAGGAGAGGTTCAAATCATAGAAATTGGGAGTGGCAGTCCTCTTGTACTTAAGTCGGCATTGTGCTTTTGTATTAAATTCGGATGCATTTTCTGTGTTTCATCGTCAATAAGAAGGTCCAAGGGATACAGTACACCTGACGTGAAGCCTCGGAATCTAAAACTGGACTCACAGGAGAGTTTCAAATCATAGAAATTTAGAGTGTCAGTCCTCTTGTACTTAGGTCGGCATTGTGCCTTGTGTATTAAATTCGGATGCAATTTCTATTATTCATCGTCAATCAGAAGGTCCAAGGTACACAGTAAACCTGAAGTGAAGCATGGGAATCTAAAACTGGACTCACAGGAGAGGTTCACATCATAGAGAGTTAGAGTGTCAGTCCTCTTGTACTTAAGTCGGCATTATGCCTTTGGTATTAAATTCGGATGCAATTTCTGTGTGTCATCGTCAATAAGAAGGTCCAAATTATACAGGAAACCTGAAGTGAAGCATCGGAATCTAAAACTTACTCACATGAGAGGTTCAAATCGTAGAAAGTGAGAGCGTCAGTCCTCTTGTACTTAAGTCGGAATTGTGCCTTTTGTATTAAATTCGGATGCTATTTCTGTGTTTCATCGTCAATAAGAAGGTCCAAGGGATACAGTAAACGTGAAGTGAAGCATCGGAATCTAAAACAGGACTCACAGGAGAGGTACAAATCAAAAAAAAGTTAGAGTGTCAGTCCTCTTGTACTTAAGTCGGCAATGTGCCGTTTGCATTAAATTCGAATGCAATTTCTGTGTTTTATCGCCAATAAGAAGGGCCAAGGGATACAGTAAACCTGAACTGAAGCTTCGGAATCTCAAACTGGACTCACAGGAGAGGTTCAAATCATAGAAGATAGAGTGTCAGTGCTCCTTTACTTAATCGGCATTGTGAGTTTTGTATTAAATTCGGATGCAATTTCTGTGTTTCATCGTCAATAATAAGGTCCAAGGGATACAGTAAGCCTGAAGTGAAGCATCGGAATCTAAAACTGGACTCACAGGAGAGGTTCAAATCATAGAAAGTTAGAGTGTCAGTCCTCATGTACTTAAGTCGGCATTGTGCCTTTTGAATTTAATTCCGATGCAAATTCTGTGTTTCATCGATATTAAGAAGTTCCAAGGTATACAGTAAACCTGAAGTGAAACATCGGAATCAAAAACTGGACTCACAGGAGAGGTCCAAATCACAGAAAGTTAGAGTGTCAGTGTTCTTGTACTTAAGTCGGCATTGTGCCTTTTGTATTAAATTCGTATGCAATTTCTGTGTTTCATCGTCAATAAGAAGGTCCAAGGTATACAGTAAACCTGAAGTGAAGCATCGGAATCTAAAACTGGAGTCACAGGAGAGGTTCAAATCATGGAAATTGAGGGTGTCAGTCCTCTTGTACTTAAGTCGGCATTGTGCATTTTGTACTAAATTCGGATGCAATTTCTGTGTTTCATCGTCAATAAGAGGGTCCAAGGTATACAGGAAAACCAAAGTGAAGCATCGATATCCAAATGTGGACTCACAGGAGAGGTTCAAATCATAGACAGTGAGTCAGTCCTCTTGTACTTAAGTCGGCATTATGCCTTTTGTATTAAATTCGGATGCAATTTCTGTATTTCATCGTCAATAAGAAGGTACAAGAGATACAGTAAACCTGAAGTGAAGCATCGGAATCTAAAAGTGGACTCACAGGAGAGGTTCAAATCACAGAAAGTGAGAGTGTCAGTCCTCTTGTACTGAAGTCGGCTTTGTGCCTTTTCTATTAAATTCGGACGCTATTTCTGTCTTTCATCGTCAATAAGAAGGTCCAAGGGATACAGTAAACGTGCAGTGAAGCATCGTAATGTAAAACTGGACTCACAGGAATGGTACAAATCATAAAAATTTGAGTGTCAGTCCTCTTGTACTTAAGTCGGCATTGTGCCGTTTGTATTAAATTCGGATGCAATTTCTGTGTTTCATCGTCAATAAGAAGGTCCAAGGGATACAGTAAACCTGAACTAAAGCCTCGGAATCCACAACTGGATTCACAGGAGCGGTTCAAATCATAGAAAGATAGAGTGTCAGTGCTCTTTTACTTAAGTCGGCATTGTGCCTTTTGTATTAAATACGGATGCAATTTCTGTGTTTCATCGTCAATAATAAGTTCCAAGCGATACAGTAAACCTGAAGTGAAGCATCGGAATCTAAAACTGGACTCACAGGAGAGGTTAAAATCATAGAAAGTTAGGGTGTCAGTCTTCATGTACTTAAGTCGGCATTGTGCCTTTTGAATTTAATTCCGACGCAAATTCTGTGTTTCATCGTCAATAAGAATGTCCAAGGGATACAGTAACCCTGAAGTCATGCATCGGAATCTAAAACTGGACTCACAGGGAGGTTCAAATCATAGAAAGTGAGAGTGTCAGTCCTCTTGGACTTAGGTCGGCATTGTGCCTTTTGAATTTAATTCCGATGCAATTTCTGTGTTTCATCGTCAATAAGAAGTTCCAAGGTATACAGAAAAACCTGAAGTGAAGCATTGGAATCTAAAACTGGACTCACAGGAGAGGTTCAAATCATAGAAAGTTAGAATGTCAGTCCTATTCTACTTAAGTCGGCATTGTGCATTTTGCATTAACTTCGGATGCAATTTCTGTGTTTCATCATCAATAAGAAGTTCCAAAGTATACAGTAAACCTGAAGTGAAGCATCGGAATCTAAAACTGGACTCACTGGAGAGGTTCAAATCGTGGAAAGTGAGAGTATAAGTCCTTTTGTACTTAAGTCGGCATTGTGCATTTTGTATTAACTTCGGATGCAAATTCTGTGTTTCATCGTCAGTAAGAAGGTCCAAGGTATACAGGAAACCCGGAGTGAAGCATCGGAATCCAAATCTGGACTCACAGGAGAGGTTGAAATCATAGAAAGTTAGAGTGTCAGTTCTCTTGTACTTTAGTTGGCATTGTGCCTTTTGTATTAAATTCGGATGCAATTTCTGTATTTCATCGTCAATAAGAAGGTACAAGAGATACAATAAACCTGAAGTGAAGCATCGGAATCTAAAAGTGGACTCACAGGAGAGGTTCAAATCATTGAAAGTGAGAGTGTCAGTCCTCTTGTACTGAAGTCGGCTTTGTGCCTTTTGTATTAAATTCGGACGCTATTTCTGTCTTTCATCGTCAATAAGAAGGTCCAAGGGATACAGTAAACGTGCAGTGAAGCATCGTAATGTAAAACTGGACTCACAGGAATGGTACAAATCATAAAAGTTTGAGTGTCAGTCCTCTTGTACTTAAGTCGGCATTGTGCCGTTTGTATTAAATTCGGATGCAATTTCTGTGTTTCATCGTCAATAAGAAGGTCCAAGGGATACAGTAAACCTGAACTAAAGCCTCGGAATCCACAACTGGATTCACAGGAGAGGTTCAAATCATAGAAAGATAGAGTGTCAGTGCTCTTTTACTTAAGTCGGCATTGTGCCTTTTGTATTAAATACGGATGCAATTTCTGTGTTTCATCGTCAATAATAAGTTCCAAGGAATACAGTAAACCTGAAGTGAAGCATCGGAATCTAAAACTGGACTCACAGGAGAGGTTCAAATCATAGAATGTTAGGGTGTCAGTCCTCATGTACATAAGTCGGCATTGTGCCTTTTGAATTTAATTCCGATGCAAATTCTGTGTTTCATCGTCAATAAGAATGTCCAAGGGATACAGTAACCCTGAAGTCATGCATCGGAATCTAAAACTGGACTCACAGGGAGGTTCAAATCATAGAAAGTGAGAGTGTCAGTCCTCTTGTACTTAAGTCGGCATTGTGCCTTTTGAATTTAATTCCGAAGCAATTTCTGTGTTTCATCGTCAATAAGAAGTTCCAAGGTATACAGTAAACCTGAAGTGAAGCATCGGAATCTACAACTGGACTCACAGGTGAGGTTCAAATCATAGAAAGTGAGAGTGTCAGTCCTCTTGTACTCAAGTCGGCATAGTGCCTTCTGTATTAAATTCGGTTGCAATTTCTGTGTTTCACCGTCAATAATAAGGTCCAAGGGATACAGTAAGCCTGAAGTGAAGCATCGGAATCTAAAACTGGACTCACAGGAGAGGCTCAAATCATAGAAAGATAGAGTGTCAGTCCTCATGTACTTAAGTCGGCATTGTGCCTTTTGAATTTAATTCCGATGCAAATTCTGTGTTTCATCGTCATTAAGAAGTTCCAAGGTACACATTAAACCTGAAGTGAAGCATCGGAATCAAAAACTGGCCTCACAGGTAAGGTCCAAATCACAGAAAGTTAGAGTGTCAGTCTTCTTGTACTTAAGTCGGCATTGTGCCGTTTGTATTATATTCGGATGCAATTTCTGTGCTTCATCGTCAATAAGAAGGTCCAAGGGATACAGTAAACCTGAAGTCATGCATCGGAATCTAAAACTGGACTCACAGGAGAGGTTCAAATCATAGAAAGTGAGAGTCTCAGTCCTCTTGGACTTAAGTCGGCATTGTGCCTTTTGAATTTAATTCCGATGCAATTTCTGTGTTTCATCGTCAATAAGAAGTTCCAAGGTATACAGAAAAACCTGAAGTGAAGCATCGGAATCTAAAACTGGACTCACAGGAGAGGTTCAAATCATAGAAAGTTAGAATGTCAGTCCTAATCTACTTAAGTCGGCATTTTGCATTTTGCATTAACTTCGGATGCAATTTCTGTGTTTTATCATCAACAAGAAGGTCCAAGGTATACAGTAAACCTGAAGTGAAGCATCGGAATCTAAAACTGGAATCACTGGAGAGGTTCAAATCGTGGAAAGTGAGAGTATCAGTCCTCCTGTACTTAAGTCGGCATTGTGCATTTTGTATTAAATTCGGATGCAATTTCTGTGTTTCATCGTCAGTAAGAAGGTCCAAGGTATACAGGAAGCCCGAAGTGAAGCATCGGAATCCAAATCTGGACTCACAGGAGAGGTTCAAATCATAGACAGTGAGAGTGTCAGTCCTCTTGTACTTAAGTCGGCATTGTGCCTTTTGTATTAAATTCGGAAGCAATTTCTGTGTTTCATCGTCAATAAGAAGGTCCAAGGGATACACTAAACCAGAAGTGAAGCATCGGAATCTAAATCTGGACTCACAGGAGTGGTTGAAATCATAGAAAGTTGGAGTGTCAGTCCTCTTGTACTTAAGTTGGCATTTTGCCTTTTGAATTTAATTCCGAAGCAATTTCTGTGTTTCATCGTCAATAAGAAGTTCCAAGGTATACAGTAAACCTGAAGTGAAGCATCGGAATCTAAAACTGGACTCACAGGTGAGGTTCAAATCATAGAAAGTGAGAGTGTCAGTCCTTTTGTACTTAAGTCGGCATAGTGCCTTCTGAATTAAATTCGGTTGCAATTTCTGTGTTTCACCGTCAATAAGAAGGTCCAAGGGATACAGAAAACCTGAAGTGAAGCATCGGAATCTAAAACTGGACTCACAGGAGAGGTTCAAATCATAGAAATTGGGAGTGGCAGTCCTCTTGTACTTAAGTCGGCATTGTGCTTTTGCATTAAATTCGGATGCATTTTCTGTGTTTCATCGTCAATAAGAAGGTCCAAGGGATACAGTACACCTGAAGTGAAGCCTCGGAATCTAAAACTGGGCTCACAGGAGAGTTTCAAATCATAGAAATTTAGAGTGTCAGTCCTCTTGTACTTAGGTCGGCATTGTGCCTTGTGTATTAAATTCGGATGCAATTTCTATTATTCATCGTCAATCAGAAGGTCCAAGGTACACAGTAAACCTGATTTGAAGCATGGGAATCTAAAACTGGACTCACAGGAGAGGTTCACATCATAGAGAGTTAGAGTGTCAGTCCTCTTGTACTTAAGTCGGCATTATGCCTTTGGTATTAAATTCGGATGCAATTTCTGTGTGTCATCGTCAATAAGAAGGTCCAAATTATACAGGAAACCTGAAGTGAAGCATCGGAATCTAAAACTGGACTCACAGGAGAGGTTCAAATCATAGAAAGTTAGAGTGTCAGTCTTCATGTACTTAAGTCGGCATTGTGCCTTTTGAATTTAATTCCGATGCAAATTCTGTGTTTTATCGTCAATAAGAATGTCCAAGGGATACAGTAACCCTGAAGTCATGCATCGGAATCTAAAACTGGACTCACAGGGAGGTTCAAATCATAGAAAGTGAGAGTGTCAGTCCTCTTGGACTTAAGTCGGCATTGTGCCTTTTGAATTTAATTCCGATGCAATTTCTGTGTTTCATCGTCAATAAGAAGTTCCAAGGTATACAGAAAAACCTGAAGTGAAGCATTGGAATCTAAAACTGGACTCACAGGAGAGGTTCAAATCATAGAAAGTTAGAATGTCAGTCCTATTCTACTTAAGTCGGCATTGTGCATTTTGCATTAACTTCCGATGCAATTTCTGTGTTTCATCATCAATAAGAAGGTCCAAGGTATACAGTAAACCTGAAGTGAAGCATCGGAATCTAAAACTGGACTCACTGGAGAGGTTCAAATCGTGGAAAGTGAGAGTATAAGTCCTCTTGTACTTACGTCGGCATTGTGCATTTTGTATTAAATTCGGATGCAAATTCTGTGTTTCATCGTCAGTAAGAAGGTCCAAGGTATACAGGAAACCCGAAGTGAAGCATCGGAATCCAAATCTGGACTCACAGGAGAGGTTGAAATCATAGAAAGTTAGAGTGTCAGTCCTCTTGTACTTAAGTCGGCATTGTGCCTTTTGAATTTAATTCCGAAGCAATTTCTGTGTTTCATCGTCAATAAGAAGTTCCAAGGTATACAGTAAACCTGAAGTGAAGCATCGGAATCTACAACTGGACTCACAGGTGAGGTTCAAATCATAGAAAGTGAGAGTGTCAGTCCTCTTGTACTCAAGTCGGCATAGTGCCTTCTGTATTAAATTCGGTTGCAATTTCTGTGTTTCACCGTCAATAATAAGGTCCAAGGGATACAGTAAGCCTGAAGTGAAGCATCGGAATCTAAAACTGGACTCACAGGAGAGGGTCAAATCATAGAAAGTTAGAGTGTCAGTCCTCATGTACTTAAGTCGGCATTGTGCCTTTTAAATTTAATTAAGATGCAAATTCTGTGTTTCATCAATATTAAGAAGTTCCAAGGTATACAGTAAACCTGAAGTGAAGCATCGGAATCAAAAACTGGACTCACAGGAGAGGTCCAAATCACAGAAAGTTAGAGTGTTTCATCGTCAATAAGAAGGTCCAAATTATACAGGAAACCTGAAGTGAAGCATCGGAATCTAAAACTGGACTCACAGGAGAGGTTCAAACCATAGACAGTGAGAGTGTCAGTCCTCTTGTACTTAAGTCGGCATTGTGCCTTTTGTATTAAATTCGGAAGCAATTTCTGTGTTTCATCGTCAATAAGAAGGTACAAGGGATACAGTAAACCTGAAGTGAAGCGTCGGAATCTGAATCTGGACTCTTAGGATAGGTTGAAATCATAGAAAGTTAGAGTGTCAGTTCTCTTGTACTTTAGTTGGCATTGTGCCTTTTGTATTAAATTCGGATGCAATTTCTGTATTTCATCGTCAATAAGAAGGTACAAGAGATACAGTAAACCTGAAGTGAAGCATCGGAATCAAAAACTGGACTCACAGGAGAGGTCCAAATCACAGAAAGTTAGAGTGTCAGTCCTCTTAAACTTAAGTCGGCATTGTGCATTTTGTACTAAATTCGGATGCAATTTCTGTGTTTCATCGTCAATAAGAGGGTCCAAGGTATACAGGAAACCCAAAGTGAAGCATCGATATCCAAATCTGGACTCACAGGAGAGGTTCAAATCATAGACAGTGAGTCAGTCCTCTTTTACTTAAGTCGGCATTGTGCCTTTTGTATTAAATTCGGATGCAATTTCTGTATTTCATCGTCAATAAGAAGGTACAAGAGATACAGTAAACCTGAAGTGAAGCATCGGAATCTAAAAGTGGACTCACAGGAGAGGTTCAAATCACAGAAAGTGAGAGTGTCAGTCCTCTTGTACTGAAGTCGGCTTTGTGCCTTTTCTATTAAATTCGGACGCTATTTCTGTCTTTCATCGTCAATAAGAAGGTCCAAGGGATACAGTAAACGTGCAGTGAAGCATCGTAATGTAAAACTGGACTCACAGGAATGGTACAAATCATAAAAAATTTGAGTGTCAGTCCTCTTGTACTTAAGTCGGCATTGTGCCGTTTGTATTAAATTCGGATGCAATTTCTGTGTTTCATCGTCAATAAGAAGGTCCAAGGGATACAGTAAACCTGAACTAAAGCCTCGGAATCCACAACTGGATTCACAGGAGAGGTTCAAATCATAGAAAGATAGAGTGTCAGTGCTCTTTTACTTAAGTCGGCATTGTGCCTTTTGTATTAAATACGGATGCAATTTCTGTGTTTCATCGTCAATTATAAGTTCCAAGGGATACAGTAAACCTGAAGTGAAGCATCGGAATCTAAAACTGGACTCACAGGAGAGGTTCAAATCATAGAAAGTTAGGGTGTCAGTCTTCATGTACTTAAGTCGGCATTGTGCCTTTTGAATTTAATTCCGATGCAAATTCTGTGTTTCATCGTCAATAAGAATGTCCAAGGGATACAGTAACCCTGAAGTCATGCATCGGAATCTAAAACTGGACTCACAGGGAGGTTCAAATCATAGAAAGTGAGAGTGTCAGTCCTCTTGGACTTAAATCGGCATTGTGCCTTTTGAATTTAATTCCGATGCAATTTCTGTGTTTCATCGTCAATAAGAAGTTCCAAGGTATACAGAAAAACCTGAAGTGAAGCATTGGAATCTAAAACTGGACTCACAGGAGAGGTTCAAATCATTGAAAGTTAGAATGTCAGTCCTATTCTACTTAAGTCGGCGTTGTGCATTTTGCATTAACTTCGGATGCAATTTCTGTGTTTCATCATCAATAAGAAGGTCCAAGGTATACAGTAAACCTGAAGTGAAGCATCGGAATCTAAAACTGGACTCACTGGAGAGGTTCAAATCGTGGAAAGTGAGAGTATAAGTCCTCTTGTACTTAAGTCGGCATTGTGCATTTTGTATTAAATTCGGATGCAAATTCTGTGTTTCATCGTCAGTAAGAAGGTCCAAGGTATACAGGAAACCCGAAGTGAAGCATCGGAATCCAAATCTGGACTCACAGGAGAGGTTGAAATCATAGAAAGTTAGAGTGTCAGTCCTCTTGTACTTAAGTCGGCATTGTGCCTTTTGAATTTAATTCCGAAGCAATTTCTGTGTTTCATCGTCAATAAGAAGTTCCAAGGTATACAGTAAACCTGAAGTGAAGCATCGGAATCTACAACTGGACTCACAGGTGAGGTTCAAATCATAGAAAGTGAGAGTGTCAGTCCTCTTGTACTCAAGTCGGCATAGTGCCTTCTGTATTAAATTCGGTTGCAATTTCTGTGTTTCACCGTCAATAATAAGGTCCAAGGGATACAGTAAGCCTGAAGTGAAGCATCGGAATCTAAAACTGGACTCACAGGAGAGGGTCAAATCATAGAAAGTTAGAGTGTCAGTCCTCATGTACTTAAGTCGGCATTGTGCCTTTTGAATTTAATTAAGATGCAAATTCTGTGTTTCATCAATATTAAGAAGTTCCAAGGTATACAGTAAACCTGAAGTGAAGCATCGGAATCAAAAACTGGACTCACAGGAGAGGTCCAAATCACAGAAAGTTAGGTGTCAGTCTTCTTGTACTTAAGTCGGCATTGTTCCTTTTGTATTAAATTCGTATGCAATTTCTGTGTTTCATCGTCAATAAGAAGGTCCAAATTATACAGGAAACCTGAAGTGAAGCATCGGAATCTAAAACTGGACTCACAGGAGAGGTTCAAACCATAGACAGTGAGAGTGTCAGTCCACTTGTACTTAAGTCGGCATTGTGCCTTTTGTATTAAATTCGGAAGCAATTTCTGTGTTTCATCGTCAATAAGAAGGTACAAGGGATACAGTAAACCTGAAGTGAAGCGTCGGAATCTGAATCTGGACTCTTAGGATAGGTTGAAATCTTAGAAAGTTAGAGTGTCAGTTCTCTTGTACTTTAGTTGGCATTGTGCCTTTTGTATTAAATTCGGATGCAATTTCTGTATTTCATCGTCAATAAGAAGGTACAAGAGATACAGTAAACCTGAAGTGAAGCATCGGAATCTAAAAGTGGACTCACAGGAGAGGTTCAAATCACAGAAAGTGTGAGTGTCAGTCCTCTTGTACTGAAGTCGGCTTTGTGCCTTTTGTATTAAATTCGGACGCTATTTCTGTCTTTCACCGTCAATAAGAAGGTCCAAGGGATACAGTAAACGTGCAGTGAAGCATCGTAATGTAAAACTGGACTCACAGGAATGGTACAAATCATAAAAGTTTGAGTGTCAGTCCTCTTGTACTTAAGTCGGCATTGTGCCGTTTGTATTAAATTCGGATGCAATTTCTGTGTTTCATCGTCAATAAGAAGGTCCAAGGGATACAGTAAACCTGAACTAAAGCCTCGGAATCCACAACTGGATTCACAATAGAGGTTCAAATCATAGAAAGATAGAGTGTCAGTGCTCTTTTACTTAAGTCGGCATTGTGCCTTTTGTATTAAATACGGATGCAATTTCTGTGTTTCATCGTCAATAATAAGTTCCAAGGGATACAGTAAACCTGAAGTGAAGCATCGGAATCTAAAACTGGACTCACAGGAGAGGTTCAAATCATAGAAAGTTAGGGTGTCAGTCCTCATGTACATAAGTCGGCATTGTGCCTTTTGAATTTAATTCCGATGCAAATTCTGTGTTTCATCGTCAATAAGAATGTCCAAGGGATACAGTAACCCTGAAGTCATGCATCGGAATCTAAAACTGGACTCACAGGGAGATTCAAATCATAGAAAGTGAGAGTGTCAGTCCTCTTGGACTTAAGTCGGCATTGTGCCTTTTGAATTTAATTCCGATGCAATTTCTGTGTTTCATCGTCAATAAGAAGTTCCAAGGTATACAGAAAAACCTGGAGTGAAGCATCGGAATCTAAAACTGGACTCACAGGAGAGGTTCAAATCATAGAAAGTTAGAATGTCAGTCCTATTCTACTTAAGTCGGCGTTGTGCATTTTGCATTAACTTCGGATGCAATTTCTGTGTTTCATCATCAATAAGAAGGTCCAAGGTATACAGTAAACCTGAAGTGAAGCATCGGAATCTAAAACTGGACTCACTGGAGAGGTTCAAATCGTGGAAAGTGAGAGTGTAAGTTCTCTTGTACTTAAGTCGGCATTGTGCATTTTGTATTAAATTCGGATGCAATTTCTGTGTTTCATCGTCAGTAAGAAGGTCCAAGGTATACAGGAAACCCGAAGTGAAGCATCGGAATCCAAATCTGGACTCACAGGAGAGGTTGAAATCATAGAAAGTTAGAGTGTCAGTCCTCTTGTACTTAAGTCGGCATTGTGCCTTTTGAATTTAATTCCGAAGCAATTTCTGTGTTTCATCGTCAATAAGAAGTTCCAAGGTATACAGTAAACCTGAAGTGAAGCATCGGAATCTACAACTGGACTCACAGGTGAGGTTCAAATCATAGAATGTGAGAGTGTCAGTCCTCTTGTACTCAAGTCGGCATAGTGCCTTCTGTATTAAATTCGGTTGCAATTTCTGTGTTTCACCGTCAATAATAAGGTCCAAGGGATACAGTAAGCCTGAAGTGAAGCATCGGAATCTAAAACTGGACTCACAGGAGAGGGTCAAATCATAGAAAGTTAGAGTGTCAGTCCTCATGTACTTAAGTCGGCATTGTGCCTTTTGAATTTAATTCCGATGCAAATTCTGTGTTTCATCGATATTAAGAAGTTCCATGGTATACAGTAAACCTGAAGTGAAGCATCGGAATCAAAAACTGGACTCACAGGAGAGGTCCAAATCACAGAAAGTTAGAGTGTCAGTCTTCTTGTACTTAAGTCGGCATTGTGCCTTTTGTTTTAAATTCGTATGCAATTTCTGTGTTTCATCGTCAATAAGAAGGTCCAAGGTATACAGTAAACCTGAAGTGAAGCATCGGAATCTAAAACTGGAGTCACAGGAGAGGTTCAAATCATGGAAAGTGAGGGTGTCAGTCCTCTTGTACTTAAGTCGGCATTGTGCATTTTGTACTAAATTCGGATGCAATTTCTGTGTTTCATCGTCAATAAGAGGGTCCAAGGTATACAGGAAACCCAAAGTGAAGCATCGAAATCCAAATCTGGACTTACAGGAGAGGTTCAAATCATAGACAGTGAGGCAGTCCTCTTGTACTTAAGTCGGCATTGTGCCTTTTGTATTAAATTCGGAAGCAATTTCTGTGTTTCATCGTCAATAAGAAGTTCCAAGGTATACAGTAAACCTGAAGTGAAGCATCGGAATCAAAAACTGGACTCACAGGAGAGGTCCAAATCACAGAAATTTAGAGTGTCAGTCTTCTTGTACTTAAGTCGGCATTGTGCCTTTTGTATTAAATACGGATGCAATTTCAGTGTTTCATCGTCAATAAGAATGTCCAAGGGATACAGTAAACCTGAAGTGAAGCATCGGAATCTAAAACTGGACTCACAGGAGAGGTTCAAATGTTAGAAAGTGGGAGTGTCAGTCCTCTTGTACGTAAGTCGGCATTGTGCCTTTTGTATACAATTCGGATGCAATTTCTGTGTTTCATCGTCAATAAGACGGTCCAAGGTATACAGGAAACCTGAAGTGAAGCATCGGAAACTAAAACTGGACTCACAGGAGAGGTTCAAATCACAGAAAGTGAGAGTGTCACTCCTCTTGTACTTAAGTCGGCCATGTGCCTTTTGTATTAAATTCGGATGCAATTTTTGAGTTTCATCGTCAATAAGAAGGTCCAAGGGAAACAGTAAACCTGAAGTGAAGCATCGGAATCTAAAACTGGACTCACAGGAGGGGTTCAAACCATAGTAAGTGAGAGTGTCAGTCCTCTTGTACTTAAGACGGCATTGTGCCTTTTCTATTAAATTCGGATGCAATATCTGTGTTTCATCAACAATAAGAAGGTCCAAGGGATACAGTAAACCTGAAGTGAAGCATCGGAATCTAAAACTGGACTCACAGGAGAGGTTCAAATGTTAGAAAGTGGGAGTGTCAGTCCTCTTGTACGTAAGTCGGCATTGTGCCTTTTGTATACAATTCGGATGCAATTTCTGTGTTTCATCGTCAATAAGAAGGTCCAAGGTATACAGGAAACCTGAAGTGAAGCATCGGAAACTAAAACTGGACTCACAGGAGACGTTCAAATCACAGAAAGTGAGAGTGCCACTCCTCTTTTACTTAAGTCGGCCATGTGCCTTTTGTATTAAATTCGGATGCAATTTTTTAGTTTCATCGTCAATAAGAAGGTCCAAGGGAAACAGTAAACCTGAAGTGAAGCATCGGAATCTAAAACTGGACTCACAGGAGGGGTTCAAACCATAGTAAGTGAGAGTGTCAGTCCTCTTGTACTTAAGACGGCATTGTGCCTTTTCTATTAAATTCGGATGCAATATCTGTGTTTCATCAACAATAAGAAGGTCCAAGGTATACAGGAAACCCGAAGTGAAGCATCGGAATCCAAATCTGGACTCACAGGAGAGGTTGAAATCATAGAAAGTTAGAGTGTCAGTCCTCTTGTACTTAAGTCGGCATTGTGCCTTTTGAATTTAATTCCGTAGCAATTTCTGTGTTTCATCGTCAATAAGAAGTTCCAAGGTATACAGTAAACCTGAAGTGAAGCATCGGAATCTACAACTGGACTCACAGGTGAGGTTCAAATCATAGAAAGTGAGAGTGTCAGTCCTCTTCTACTCAAGTCGGCATAGTGCCTTCTGTATTAAATTCGGTTGCAATTTCTGTGTTTCACCGTCAATAATAAGGTCCAAGGGATACAGTAAGCCTGAAGTGAAGCATCGGAATCTAAAACTGGACTCACAGGAGAGGGTCAAATCATAGAAAGTTAGAGTGTCAGTCCTCATGTACTTAAGTCGGCATTGTGCCTTTTGAATTTAATTCCGATGCAAATTCTGTGTTTCATCGATATTAAGAAGTTCCATGGTATACAGTAAACCTGAAGTGAAGCATCGGAATCAAAAACTGGACTCACAGGAGAGGTCCAAATCACAGAAAGTTAGAGTGTCAGTCTTCTTGTACTTAAGTCGGCATTGTGCCTTTTGTATTAAATTCGTATGCAATTTCTGTGTTTCATCGTCAATAAGAAGGTCCAAGGTAAACAGTAAACCTGAAGTGAAGCATCGGAATCTAAAACTGGAGTCACAGGAGAGGTTCAAATCATGGAAAGTGAGGGTGTCAGTCCTCTTGTACTTAAGTCGGCATTGTGCATTTTGTACTAAATTCGGATGCAATTTCTGTGTTTCATCGTCAATAAGAGGGTCCAAGGTATACAGGAAACCCAAAGTGAAGCATCGAAATCCAAATCTGGACTTACAGGAGAGGTTCAAATCATAGACAGTGAGGCAGTCCTCTTGTACTTAAGTCGGCATTGTGCCTTTTGTATTAAATTCGGAAGCAATTTCTGTGTTTCATCGTCAATAAGAAGTTCCAAGGTATACAGTAAACCTGAAGTGAAGCATCGGAATCAAAAACTGGACTCACAGGAGAGGTCCAAATCACAGAAATTTAGAGTGTCAGTCTTCTTGTACTTAAGTCGGCATTGTGCCTTTTGTATTAAATACGGATGCAATTTCAGTGTTTCATCGTCAATAAGAATGTCCAAGGGATACAGTAAACCTGAAGTGAAGCATCGGAATCTAAAACTGGACTCACAGGAGAGGTTCAAATGTTAGAAAGTGGGAGTGTCAGTCCTCTTGTACGTAAGTCGGCATTGTGCCTTTTGTATACAATTCGGATGCAATTTCTGTGTTTCATCGTCAATAAGACGGTCCAAGGTATACAGGAAACCTGAAGTGAAGCATCGGAAACTAAAACTGGACTCACAGGAGAGGTTCAAATCACAGAAAGTGAGAGTGTCACTCCTCTTGTACTTAAGTCGGCCATGTGCCTTTTGTATTAAATTCGGATGCAATTTTTGAGTTTCATCGTCAATAAGAAGGTCCAAGGGAAACAGTAAACCTGAAGTGAAGCATCGGAATCTAAAACTGGACTCACAGGAGGGGTTCAAACCATAGTAAGTGAGAGTGTCAGTCCTCTTGTACTTAAGACGGCATTGTGCCTTTTCTATTAAATTCGGATGCAATATCTGTGTTTCATCAACAATAAGAAGGTCCAAGGGATACAGTAAACCTGAAGTGAAGCATCGGAATCTAAAACTGGACTCACAGGAGAGGTTCAAATGTTAGAAAGTGGGAGTGTCAGTCCTCTTGTACGTAAGTCGGCATTGTGCCTTTTGTATACAATTCGGATGCAATTTCTGTGTTTCATCGTCAATAAGAAGGTCCAAGGTATACAGGAAACCTGAAGTGAAGCATCGGAAACTAAAACTGGACTCACAGGAGACGTTCAAATCACAGAAAGTGAGAGTGTCACTCCTCTTTTACTTAAGTCGGCCATGTGCCTTTTGTATTAAATTCGGATGCAATTTTTGAGTTTCATCGTCAATAAGAAGGTCCAAGGGAAACAGTAAACCTGAAGTGAAGCATCGGAATCTAAAACTGGACTCACAGGAGGGGTTCAAACCATAGTAAGTGAGAGTGTCAGTCCTCTTGTACTTAAGACGGCATTGTGCCTTTTCTATTAAATTCGGATGCAATATCTGTGTTTCATCAACAATAAGAAGGTCCAAGGTATACAGGAAACCCGAAGTGAAGCATCGGAATCCAAATCTGGACTCACAGGAGAGGTTGAAATCATAGAAAGTTAGAGTGTCAGTCCTCTTGTACTTAAGTCGGCATTGTGCCTTTTGAATTTAATTCCGAAGCAATTTCTGTGTTTCATCGTCAATAAGAAGTTCCAAGGTATACAGTAAACCTGAAGTGAAGCATCGGAATCTACAACTGGACTCACAGGTGAGGTTCAAATCATAGAAAGTGAGAGTGTCAGTCCTCTTGTACTCAAGTCGGCATAGTGCCTTCTGTATTAAATTCGGTTGCAATTTCTGTGTTTCACCGTCAATAATAAGGTCCAAGGGATACAGTAAGCCTGAAGTGAAGCATCGGAATCTAAAACTGGACTCACAGGAGAGGGTCAAATCATAGAAAGTTAGAGTGTCAGTCCTCATGTACTTAAGTCGGCATTGTGCCTTTTGAATTTAATTCCGATGCAAATTCTGTGTTTCATCGATATTAAGAAGTTCCATGGTATACAGTAAACCTGAAGTGAAGCATCGGAATCAAAAACTGGACTCACAGGAGAGGTCCAAATCACAGAAAGTTAGAGTGTCAGTCTTCTTGTACTTAAGTCGGCATTGTGCCTTTTGTTTTAAATTCGTATGCAATTTCTGTGTTTCATCGTCAATAAGAAGGTCCAAGGTATACAGTAAACCTGAAGTGAAGCATCGGAATCTAAAACTGGAGTCACAGGAGAGGTTCAAATCATGGAAAGTGAGGGTGTCAGTCCTCTTGTACTTAAGTCGGCATTGTGCATTTTGTACTAAATTCGGATGCAATTTCTGTGTTTCATCGTCAATAAGAGGGTCCAAGGTATACAGGAAACCCAAAGTGAAGCATCGAAATCCAAATCTGGACTTACAGGAGAGGTTCAAATCATAGACAGTGAGGCAGTCCTCTTGTACTTAAGTCGGCATTGTGCCTTTTGTATTAAATTCGGAAGCAATTTCTGTGTTTCATCGTCAATAAGAAGTTCCAAGGTATACAGTAAACCTGAAGTGAAGCATCGGAATCAAAAACTGGACTCACAGGAGAGGTCCAAATCACAGAAATTTAGAGTGTCAGTCTTCTTGTACTTAAGTCGGCATTGTGCCTTTTGTATTAAATACGGATGCAATTTCAGTGTTTCATCGTCAATAAGAATGTCCAAGGGATACAGTAAACCTGAAGTGAAGCATCGGAATCTAAAACTGGACTCACAGGAGAGGTTCAAATGTTAGAAAGTGGGAGTGTCAGTCCTCTTGTACGTAAGTCGGCATTGTGCCTTTTGTATACAATTCGGATGCAATTTCTGTGTTTCATCGTCAATAAGACGGTCCAAGGTATACAGGAAACCTGAAGTGAAGCATCGGAAACTAAAACTGGACTCACAGGAGAGGTTCAAATCACAGAAAGTGAGAGTGTCACTCCTCTTGTACTTAAGTCGGCCATGTGCCTTTTGTATTAAATTCGGATGCAATTTTTGAGTTTCATCGTCAATAAGAAGGTCCAAGGGAAACAGTAAACCTGAAGTGAAGCATCGGAATCTAAAACTGGACTCACAGGAGGGGTTCAAACCATAGTAAGTGAGAGTGTCAGTCCTCTTGTACTTAAGACGGCATTGTGCCTTTTCTATTAAATTCGGATGCAATATCTGTGTTTCATCAACAATAAGAAGGTCCAAGGGATACAGTAAACCTGAAGTGAAGCATCGGAATCTAAAACTGGACTCACAGGAGAGGTTCAAATGTTAGAAAGTGGGAGTGTCAGTCCTCTTGTACGTAAGTCGGCATTGTGCCTTTTGTATACAATTCGGATGCAATTTCTGTGTTTCATCGCCAATAAGAAGGTCCAAGGTATACAGGAAACCTGAAGTGAAGCATCGGAAACTAAAACTGGACTCACAGGAGACGTTCAAATCACAGAAAGTGAGAGTGTCACTCCTCTTTTACTTAAGTCGGCCATGTGCCTTTTGTATTAAATTCGGATGCAATTTTTGAGTTTCATCGTCAATAAGAAGGTCCAAGGGAAACAGTAAACCTGAAGTGAAGCATCGGAATCTAAAACTGGACTCACAGGAGGGGTTCAAACCATAGTAAGTGAGAGTGTCAGTCCTCTTGTACTTAAGACGGCATTGTGCCTTTTCTATTAAATTCGGATGCAATATCTGTGTTTCATCAACAATAAGAAGGTCCAAGGTATACAGGAAACCCGAAGTGAATCATCGGAATCCAAATCTGGACTCACAGGAGAGGTTGAAATCATAGAAAGTTAGAGTGTCAGTCCTCTTGTACTTAAGTCGGCATTGTGCCTTTTGAATTTAATTCCGAAGCAATTTCTGTGTTTCATCGTCAATAAGAAGTTCCAAGGTATACAGTAAACCTGAAGTGAAGCATCGGAATCTACAACTGGACTCACAGGTGAGGTTCAAATCATAGAAAGTGAGAGTGTCAGTCCTCTTGTACTCAAGTCGGCATAGTGCCTTCTGTATTAAATTCGGTTGCAATTTCTGTGTTTCACCGTCAATAATAAGGTCCAAGGGATACAGTAAGCCTGAAGTGAAGCATCGGAATCTAAAACTGGACTCACAGGAGAGGGTCAAATCATAGAAAGTTAGAGTGTCAGTCCTCATGTACTTAAGTCGGCATTGTGCCTTTTGAATTTAATTCCGATGCAAATTCTGTGTTTCATCGATATTAAGAAGTTCCATGGTATACAGTAAACCTGAAGTGAAGCATCGGAATCAAAAACTGGACTCACAGGAGAGGTCCAAATCACAGAAAGTTAGAGTGTCAGTCTTCTTGTACTTAAGTCGGCATTGTGCCTTTTGTATTAAATTCGTATGCAATTTCTGTGTTTCATCGTCAATAAGAAGGTCCAAGGTAAACAGTAAACCTGAAGTGAAGCATCGGAATCTAAAACTGGAGTCACAGGAGAGGTTCAAACCATGGAAAGTGAGGGTGTCAGTCCTCTTGTACTTAAGTCGGCATTGTGCATTTTGTACTAAATTCGGATGCAATTTCTGTGTTTCATCGTCAATAAGAGGGTCCAAGGTATACAGGAAACCCAAAGTGAAGCATCGAAATCCAAATCTGGACTTACAGGAGAGGTTCAAATCATAGACAGTGAGGCAGTCCTCTTGTACTTAAGTCGGCATTGTGCCTTTTGTATTAAATTCGGAAGCAATTTCTGTGTTTCATCGTCAATAAGAAGTTCCAAGGTATACAGTATACCTGAAGTGAAGCATCGGAATCAAAAACTGGACTCACAGGAGAGGTCCAAATCACAGAAATTTAGAGTGTCAGTCTTCTTGTACTTAAGTCGGCATTGTGCCTTTTGTATTAAATACGGATGCAATTTCAGTGTTTCATCGTCAATAAGAATGTCCAAGGGATACAGTAAACCTGAAGTGAAGCATCGGAATCTAAAACTGGACTCACAGGAGAGGTTCAAATGTTAGAAAGTGGGAGTGTCAGTCCTCTTGTACGTAAGTCGGCATTGTGCCTTTTGTATACAATTC
This sequence comes from Schistocerca americana, assembly GCF_021461395.2. Taxonomy (NCBI): domain Eukaryota; kingdom Metazoa; phylum Arthropoda; class Insecta; order Orthoptera; family Acrididae; genus Schistocerca; species Schistocerca americana. The sequence goes on along the minus strand of NC_060120.1, from coordinate 1,088,365,903 downwards.
GGATGCAATTTCTGTGTTTCATCGTCAATAAGACGGTCCAAGGTATACAGGAAACCTGAAGTGAAGCATCGGAAACTAAAACTGGACTCACAGGAGAGGTTCAAATCACAGAAAGTGAGAGTGTCACTCCTCTTGTACTTAAGTCGGCCATGTGCCTTTTGTATTAAATTCGGATGCAATTTTTGAGTTTCATCGTCAATAAGAAGGTCCAAGGGAAACAGTAAACCTGAAGTGAAGCATCGGAATCTAAAACTGGACTCACAGGAGGGGTTCAAACCATAGTAAGTGAGAGTGTCAGTCCTCTTGTACTTAAGACGGCATTGTGCCTTTTCTATTAAATTCGGATGCAATATCTGTGTTTCATCAACAATAAGAAGGTCCAAGGGATACAGTAAACCTGAAGTGAAGCATCGGAATCTAAAACTGGACTCACAGGAGAGGTTCAAATGTTAGAAAGTGGGAGTGTCAGTCCTCTTGTACGTAAGTCGGCATTGTGCCTTTTGTATACAATTCGGATGCAATTTCTGTGTTTCATCGTCAATAAGAAGGTCCAAGGTATACAGGAAACCTGAAGTGAAGCATCGGAAACTAAAACTGGACTCACAGGAGACGTTCAAATCACAGAAAGTGAGAGTGTCACTCCTCTTTTACTTAAGTCGGCCATGTGCCTTTTGTATTAAATTCGGATGCAATTTTTGAGTTTCATCGTCAATAAGAAGGTCCAAGGGAAACAGTAAACCTGAAGTGAAGCATCGGAATCTAAAACTGGACTCACAGGAGGGGTTCAAACCATAGTAAGTGAGAGTGTCAGTCCTCTTGTACTTAAGACGGCATTGTGCCTTTTCTATTAAATTCGGATGCAATATCTGTGTTTCATCAACAATAAGAAGGTCCAAGGTATACAGGAAACCCGAAGTGAAGCATCGGAATCCAAATCTGGACTCACAGGAGAGGTTGAAATCATAGAAAGTTAGAGTGTCAGTCCTCTTGTACTTAAGTCGGCATTGTGCCTTTTGAATTTAATTCCGAAGCAATTTCTGTGTTTCATCGTCAATAAGAAGTTCCAAGGTATACAGTAAACCTGAAGTGAAGCATCGGAATCTACAACTGGACTCACAGGTGAGGTTCAAATCATAGAAAGTGAGAGTGTCAGTCCTCTTGTACTCAAGTCGGCATAGTGCCTTCTGTATTAAATTCGGTTGCAATTTCTGTGTTTCACCGTCAATAATAAGGTCCAAGGGATACAGTAAGCCTGAAGTGAAGCATCGGAATCTAAAACTGGACTCACAGGAGAGGGTCAAATCATAGAAAGTTAGAGTGTCAGTCCTCATGTACTTAAGTCGGCATTGTGCCTTTTGAATTTAATTCCGATGCAAATTCTGTGTTTCATCGATATTAAGAAGTTCCATGGTATACAGTAAACCTGAAGTGAAGCATCGGAATCAAAAACTGGACTCACAGGAGAGGTCCAAATCACAGAAAGTTAGAGTGTCAGTCTTCTTGTACTTAAGTCGGCATTGTGCCTTTTGTATTAAATTCGTATGCAATTTCTGTGTTTCATCGTCAATAAGAAGGTCCAAGGTAAACAGTAAACCTGAAGTGAAGCATCGGAATCTAAAACTGGAGTCACAGGAGAGGTTCAAACCATGGAAAGTGAGGGTGTCAGTCCTCTTGTACTTAAGTCGGCATTGTGCATTTTGTACTAAATTCGGATGCAATTTCTGTGTTTCATCGTCAATAAGAGGGTCCAAGGTATACAGGAAACCCAAAGTGAAGCATCGAAATCCAAATCTGGACTTACAGGAGAGGTTCAAATCATAGACAGTGAGGCAGTCCTCTTGTACTTAAGTCGGCATTGTGCCTTTTGTATTAAATTCGGAAGCAATTTCTGTGTTTCATCGTCAATAAGAAGTTCCAAGGTATACAGTAAACCTGAAGTGAAGCATCGGAATCAAAAACTGGACTCACAGGAGAGGTCCAAATCACAGAAATTTAGAGTGTCAGTCTTCTTGTACTTAAGTCGGCATTGTGCCTTTTGTATTAAATACGGATGCAATTTCAGTGTTTCATCGTCAATAAGAATGTCCAAGGGATACAGTAAACCTGAAGTGAAGCATCGGAATCTAAAACTGGACTCACAGGAGAGGTTCAAATGTTAGAAAGTGGGAGTGTCAGTCCTCTTGTACGTAAGTCGGCATTGTGCCTTTTGTATACAATTCGGATGCAATTTCTGTGTTTCATCGTCAATAAGACGGTCCAAGGTATACAGGAAACCTGAAGTGAAGCATCGGAAACTAAAACTGGACTCACAGGAGAGGTTCAAATCACAGAAAGTGAGAGTGTCACTCCTCTTGTACTTAAGTCGGCCATGTGCCTTTTGTATTAAATTCGGATGCAATTTTTGAGTTTCATCGTCAATAAGAAGGTCCAAGGGAAACAGTAAACCTGAAGTGAAGCATCGGAATCTAAAACTGGACTCACAGGAGGGGTTCAAACCATAGTAAGTGAGAGTGTCAGTCCTCTTGTACTTAAGACGGCATTGTGCCTTTTCTATTAAATTCGGATGCAATATCTGTGTTTCATCAACAATAAGAAGGTCCAAGGGATACAGTAAACCTGAAGTGAAGCATCGGAATCTAAAACTGGACTCACAGGAGAGGTTCAAATGTTAGAAAGTGGGAGTGTCAGTCCTCTTGTACGTAAGTCGGCATTGTGCCTTTTGTATACAATTCGGATGCAATTTCTGTGTTTCATCGTCAATAAGAAGGTCCAAGGTATACAGGAAACCTGAAGTGAAGCATCGGAAACTAAAACTGGACTCACAGGAGACGTTCAAATCACAGAAAGTGAGAGTGTCACTCCTCTTGTACTTAAGTCGGCCATGTGCCTTTTGTATTAAATTCGGATGCAATTTTTGAGTTTCATCGTCAATAAGAAGGTCCAAGGGAAACAGTAAACCTGAAGTGAAGCATCGGAATCTAAAACTGGACTCACAGGAGGGGTTCAAACCATAGTAAGTGAGAGTGTCAGTCCTCTTGTACTTAAGACGGCATTGTGCCTTTTCTATTAAATTCGGATGCAATATCTGTGTTTCATCAACAATAAGAAGGTCCAAGGTATACAGGAAACCCGAAGTGAAGCATCGGAATCCAAATCTGGACTCACAGGAGAGGTTGAAATCATAGAAAGTTAGAGTGTCAGTCCTCTTGTACTTAAGTCGGCATTGTGCCTTTTGAATTTAATTCCGAAGCAATTTCTGTGTTTCATCGTCAATAAGAAGTTCCAAGGTATACAGTAAACCTGAAGTGAAGCATCGGAATCTACAACTGGACTCACAGGTGAGGTTCAAATCATAGAAAGTGAGAGTGTCAGTCCTCTTGTACTCAAGTCGGCATAGTGCCTTCTGTATTAAATTCGGTTGCAATTTCTGTGTTTCACCGTCAATAATAAGGTCCAAGGGATACAGTAAGCCTGAAGTGAAGCATCGGAATCTAAAACTGGACTCACAGGAGAGGGTCAAATCATAGAAAGTTAGAGTGTCAGTCCTCATGTACTTAAGTCGGCATTGTGCCTTTTGAATTTAATTCCGATGCAAATTCTGTGTTTCATCGATATTAAGAAGTTCCATGGTATACAGTAAACCTGAAGTGAAGCATCGGAATCAAAAACTGGACTCACAGGAGAGGTCCAAATCACAGAAAGTTAGAGTGTCAGTCTTCTTGTACTTAAGTCGGCATTGTGCCTTTTGTATTAAATTCGTATGCAATTTCTGTGTTTCATCGTCAATAAGAAGGTCCAAGGTAAACAGTAAACCTGAAGTGAAGCATCGGAATCTAAAACTGGAGTCACAGGAGAGGTTCAAACCATGGAAAGTGAGGGTGTCAGTCCTCTTGTACTTAAGTCGGCATTGTGCATTTTGTACTAAATTCGGATGCAATTTCTGTGTTTCATCGTCAATAAGAGGGTCCAAGGTATACAGGAAACCCAAAGTGAAGCATCGAAATCCAAATCTGGACTTACAGGAGAGGTTCAAATCATAGACAGTGAGGCAGTCCTCTTGTACTTAAGTCGGCATTGTGCCTTTTGTGTTAAATTCGGAAGCAATTTCTGTGTTTCATCGTCAATAAGAAGTTCCAAGGTATACAGTAAACCTGAAGTGAAGCATCGGAATCAAAAACTGGACTCACAGGAGAGGTCCAAATCACAGAAATTTAGAGTGTCAGTCTTCTTGTACTTAAGTCGGCATTGTGCCTTTTGTATTAAATACGGATGCAATTTCAGTGTTTCATCGTCAATAAGAATGTCCAAGGGATACAGTAAACCTGAAGTGAAGCATCGGAATCTAAAACTGGACTCACAGGAGAGGTTCAAATGTTAGAAAGTGGGAGTGTCAGTCCTCTTGTACGTAAGTCGGCATTGTGCCTTTTGTATACAATTCGGATGCAATTTCTGTGTTTCATCGTCAATAAGACGGTCCAAGGTATACAGGAAACCTGAAGTGAAGCATCGGAAACTAAAACTGGACTCACAGGAGAGGTTCAAATCACAGAAAGTGAGAGTGTCACTCCTCTTGTACTTAAGTCGGCCATGTGCCTTTTGTATTAAATTCGGATGCAATTTTTGAGTTTCATCGTCAATAAGAAGGTCCAAGGGAAACAGTAAACCTGAAGTGAAGCATCGGAATCTAAAACTGGACTCACAGGAGGGGTTCAAACCATAGTAAGTGAGAGTGTCAGTCCTCTTGTACTTAAGACGGCATTGTGCCTTTTCTATTAAATTCGGATGCAATATCTGTGTTTCATCAACAATAAGAAGGTCCAAGGGATACAGTAAACCTGAAGTGAAGCATCGGAATCTAAAACTGGACTCACAGGAGAGGTTCAAATGTTAGAAAGTTTGAGTGTCAGTCCTCTTGTACGTAAGTCGGCATTGTGCCTTTTGTATACAATTCGGATGCAATTTCTGTGTTTCATCGTCAATAAGAAGGTCCAAGGTATACAGGAAACCTGAAGTGAAGCATCGGAAACTAAAACTGGACTCACAGGAGACGTTCAAATCACAGAAAGTGAGAGTGTCACTCCTCTTGTACTTAAGTCGGCCATGTGCCTTTTGTATTAAATTCGGATGCAATTTTTGAGTTTCATCGTCAATAAGAAGGTCCAAGGGAAACAGTAAACCTGAAGTGAAGCATCGGAATCTAAAACTGGACTCACAGGAGGGGTTCAAACCATAGTAAGTGAGAGTGTCAGTCCTCTTGTACTTAAGACGGCATTGTGCCTTTTCTATTAAATTCGGATGCAATATCTGTGTTTCATCAACAATAAGAAGGTCCAAGGTATACAGGAAACCCGAAGTGAAGCATCGGAATCCAAATCTGGACTCACAGGAGAGGTTGAAATCATAGAAAGTTAGAGTGTCAGTCCTCTTGTACTTCAGTCGGCATTGTGCCTTTTGAATTTAATTCCGAAGCAATTTCTGTGTTTCATCGTCAATAAGAAGTTCCAAGGTATACAGTAAACCTGAAGTGAAGCATCGGAATCTACAACTGGACTCACAGGTGAGGTTCAAATCATAGAAAGTGAGAGTGTCAGTCCTCTTGTACTCATGTCGGCATAGTGCCTTCTGTATTAAATTCGGTTGCAATTTCTGTGTTTCACCGTCAATAATAAGGTCCAAGGGATACAGTAAGCCTGAAGTGAAGCATCGGAATCTAAAACTGGACTCACAGGAGAGGGTCAAATCATAGAAAGTTAGAGTGTCAGTCCTCATGTACTTAAGTCGGCATTGTGCCTTTTGAATTTAATTCCGATGCAAATTCTGTGTTTCATCGATATTAAGAAGTTCCATGGTATACAGTAAACCTGAAGTGAAGCATCGGAATCAAAAACTGGACTCACAGGAGAGGTCCAAATCACAGAAAGTTAGAGTGTCAGTCTTCTTGTACTTAAGTCGGCATTGTGCCTTTTGTATTAAATTCGTATGCAATTTCTGTGTTTCATCGTCAATAAGAAGGTCCAAGGTAAACAGTAAACCTGAAGTGAAGCATCGGAATCTAAAACTGGAGTCACAGGAGAGGTTCAAATCATGGAAAGTGAGGGTGTCAGTCCTCTTGTACTTAAGTCGGCATTGTGCATTTTGTACTAAATTCGGATGCAATTTCTGTGTTTCATCGTCAATAAGAGGGTCCAAGGTATACAGGAAACCCAAAGTGAAGCATCGAAATCCAAATCTGGACTTACAGGAGAGGTTCAAATCATAGACAGTGAGGCAGTCCTCTTGTACTTAAGTCGGCATTGTGCCTTTTGTATTAAATTCGGAAGCAATTTCTGTGTTTCATCGTCAATAAGAAGTTCCAAGGTATACAGTAAACCTGAAGTGAAGCATCGGAATCTAAAACTGGACTCACAGGAGAGGTTCAAATGTTAGAAAGTGGGAGTGTCAGTCCTCTTGTACGTAAGTCGGCATTGTGCCTTTTGTATACAATTCGGATGCAATTTCTGTGTTTCATCGTCAATAAGAAGGTCCAAGGTATACAGGAAACCTGAAGTGAAGCATCGGAAACTAAAACTGGACTCACAGGAGACGTTCAAATCACAGAAAGTGAGAGTGTCACTCCTCTTTTACTTAAGTCGGCCATGTGCCTTTTGTATTAAATTCGGATGCAATTTTTGAGTTTCATCGTCAATAAGAAGGTCCAAGGGAAACAGTAAACCTGAAGTGAAGCATCGGAATCTAAAACTGGACTCACAGGAGGGGTTCAAACCATAGTAAGTGAGAGTGTCAGTCCTCTTGTACTTAAGACGGCATTGTGCCTTTTCTATTAAATTCGGATGCAATATCTGTGTTTCATCAACAATAAGAAGGTCCAAGGTATACAGGAAACCCGAAGTGAAGCATCGGAATCCAAATCTGGACTCACAGGAGAGGTTGAAATCATAGAAAGTTAGAGTGTCAGTCCTCTTGTACTTAAGTCGGCATTGTGCCTTTTGAATTTAATTCCGAAGCAATTTCTGTGTTTCATCGTCAATAAGAAGTTCCAAGGTATACAGTAAACCTGAAGTGAAGCATCGGAATCTACAACTGGACTCACAGGTGAGGTTCAAATCATAGAAAGTGAGAGTGTCAGTCCTCTTGTACTCAAGTCGGCATAGTGCCTTCTGTATTAAATTCGGTTGCAATTTCTGTGTTTCACCGTCAATAATAAGGTCCAAGGGATACAGTAAGCCTGAAGTGAAGCATCGGAATCTAAAACTGGACTCACAGGAGAGGGTCAAATCATAGAAAGTTAGAGTGTCAGTCCTCATGTACTTAAGTCGGCATTGTGCCTTTTGAATTTAATTCCGATGCAAATTCTGTGTTTCATCGATATTAAGAAGTTCCATGGTATACAGTAAACCTGAAGTGAAGCATCGGAATCAAAAACTGGACTCACAGGAGAGGTCCAAATCACAGAAAGTTAGAGTGTCAGTCTTCTTGTACTTAAGTCGGCATTGTGCCTTTTGTATTAAATTCGTATGCAATTTCTGTGTTTCATCGTCAATAAGAAGGTCCAAGGTAAACAGTAAACCTGAAGTGAAGCATCGGAATCTAAAACTGGAGTCACAGGAGAGGTTCAAACCATGGAAAGTGAGGGTGTCAGTCCTCTTGTACTTAAGTCGGCATTGTGCATTTTGTACTAAATTCGGATGCAATTTCTGTGTTTCATCGTCAATAAGAGGGTCCAAGGTATACAGGAAACCCAAAGTGAAGCATCGAAATCCAAATCTGGACTTACAGGAGAGGTTCAAATCATAGACAGTGAGGCAGTCCTCTTGTACTTAAGTCGGCATTGTGCCTTTTGTATTAAATTCGGAAGCAATTTCTGTGTTTCATCGTCAATAAGAAGTTCCAAGGTATACAGTAAACCTGAAGTGAAGCATCGGAATCAAAAACTGGACTCACAGGAGAGGTCCAAATCACAGAAATTTAGAGTGTCAGTCTTCTTGTACTTAAGTCGGCATTGTGCCTTTTGTATTAAATACGGATGCAATTTCAGTGTTTCATCGTCAATAAGAATGTCCAAGGGATACAGTAAACCTGAAGTGAAGCATCGGAATCTAAAACTGGACTCACAGGAGAGGTTCAAATGTTAGAAAGTGGGAGTGTCAGTCCTCTTGTACGTAAGTCGGCATTGTGCCTTTTGTATACAATTCGGATGCAATTTCTGTGTTTCATCGTCAATAAGACGGTCCAAGGTATACAGGAAACCTGAAGTGAAGCATCGGAAACTAAAACTGGACTCACAGGAGAGGTTCAAATCACAGAAAGTGAGAGTGTCACTCCTCTTGTACTTAAGTCGGCCATGTGCCTTTTGTATTAAATTCGGATGCAATTTTTGAGTTTCATCGTCAATAAGAAGGTCCAAGGGAAACAGTAAACCTGAAGTGAAGCATCGGAATCTAAAACTGGACTCACAGGAGGGGTTCAAACCATAGTAAGTGAGAGTGTCAGTCCTCTTGTACTTAAGACGGCATTGTGCCTTTTCTATTAAATTCGGATGCAATATCTGTGTTTCATCAACAATAAGAAGGTCCAAGGGATACAGTAAACCTGAAGTGAAGCATCGGAATCTAAAACTGGACTCACAGGAGAGGTTCAAATGTTAGAAAGTGGGAGTGTCAGTCCTCTTGTACGTAAGTCGGCATTGTGCCTTTTGTATACAATTCGGATGCAATTTCTGTGTTTCATCGTCAATAAGAAGGTCCAAGGTATACAGGAAACCTGAAGTGAAGCATCGGAAACTAAAACTGGACTCACAGGAGACGTTCAAATCACAGAAAGTGAGAGTGTCACTCCTCTTGTACTTAAGTCGGCCATGTGCCTTTTGTATTAAATTCGGATGCAATTTTTGAGTTTCATCGTCAATAAGAAGGTCCAAGGGAAACAGTAAACCTGAAGTGAAGCATCGGAATCTAAAACTGGACTCACAGGAGGGGTTCAAACCATAGTAAGTGAGAGTGTCAGTCCTCTTGTACTTAAGACGGCATTGTGCCTTTTCTATTAAATTCGGATGCAATATCTGTGTTTCATCAACAATAAGAAGGTCCAAGGTATACAGGAAACCCGAAGTGAAGCATCGGAATCCAAATCTGGACTCACAGGAGAGGTTGAAATCATAGAAAGTTAGAGTGTCAGTCCTCTTGTACTTAAGTCGGCATTGTGCCTTTTGAATTTAATTCCGAAGCAATTTCTGTGTTTCATCGTCAATAAGAAGTTCCAAGGTATACAGTAAACCTGAAGTGAAGCATCGGAATCTACAACTGGACTCACAGGTGAGGTTCAAATCATAGAAAGTGAGAGTGTCAGTCCTCTTGTACTCAAGTCGGCATAGTGCCTTCTGTATTAAATTCGGTTGCAATTTCTGTGTTTCACCGTCAATAATAAGGTCCAAGGGATACAGTAAGCCTGAAGTGAAGCATCGGAATCTAAAACTGGACTCACAGGAGAGGGTCAAATCATAGAAAGTTAGAGTGTCAGTCCTCATGTACTTAAGTCGGCATTGTGCCTTTTGAATTTAATTCCGATGCAAATTCTGTGTTTCATCGATATTAAGAAGTTCCATGGTATACAGTAAACCTGAAGTGAAGCATCGGAATCAAAAACTGGACTCACAGGAGAGGTCCAAATCACAGAAAGTTAGAGTGTCAGTCTTCTTGTACTTAAGTCGGCATTGTGCCTTTTGTATTAAATTCGTATGCAATTTCTGTGTTTCATCGTCAATAAGAAGGTCCAAGGTAAACAGTAAACCTGAAGTGAAGCATCGGAATCTAAAACTGGAGTCACAGGAGAGGTTCAAACCATGGAAAGTGAGGGTGTCAGTCCTCTTGTACTTAAGTCGGCATTGTGCATTTTGTACTAAATTCGGATGCAATTTCTGTGTTTCATCGTCAATAAGAGGGTCCAAGGTATACAGGAAACCCAAAGTGAAGCATCGAAATCCAAATCTGGACTTACAGGAGAGGTTCAAATCATAGACAGTGAGGCAGTCCTCTTGTACTTAAGTCGGCATTGTGCCTTTTGTATTAAATTCGGAAGCAATTTCTGTGTTTCATCGTCAATAAGAAGTTCCAAGGTATACAGTAAACCTGAAGTGAAGCATCGGAATCAAAAACTGGACTCACAGGAGAGGTCCAAATCACAGAAATTTAGAGTGTCAGTCTTCTTGTACTTAAGTCGGCATTGTGCCTTTTGTATTAAATACGGATGCAATTTCAGTGTTTCATCGTCAATAAGAATGTCCAAGGGATACAGTAAACCTGAAGTGAAGCATCGGAATCTAAAACTGGACTCACAGGAGAGGTTCAAATGTTAGAAAGTGGGAGTGTCAGTCCTCTTGTACGTAAGTCGGCATTGTGCCTTTTGTATACAATTCGAATGCAATTTCTGTGTTTCATCGTCAATAAGACGGTCCAAGGTATACAGGAAACCTGAAGTGAAGCATCGGAAACTAAAACTGGACTCACAGGAGAGGTTCAAATCACAGAAAGTGAGAGTGTCACTCCTCTTGTACTTAAGTCGGCCATGTGCCTTTTGTATTAAATTCGGATGCAATTTTTGAGTTTCATCGTCAATAAGAAGGTCCAAGGGAAACAGTAAACCTGAAGTGAAGCATCGGAATCTAAAACTGGACTCACAGGAGGGGTTCAAACCATAGTAAGTGAGAGTGTCAGTCCTCTTGTACTTAAGACGGCATTGTGCCTTTTCTATTAAATTCGGATGCAATATCTGTGTTTCATCAACAATAAGAAGGTCCAAGGGATACAGTAAACCTGAAGTGAAGCATCGGAATCTAAAACTGGACTCACAGGAGAGGTTCAAATGTTAGAAAGTGGGAGTGTCAGTCCTCTTGTACGTAAGTCGGCATTGTGCCTTTTGTATACAATTCGGATGCAATTTCTGTGTTTCATCGTCAATAAGAAGGTCCAAGGTATACAGGAAACCTGAAGTGAAGCATCGGAAACTAAAACTGGACTCACAGGAGACGTTCAAATCACAGAAAGTGAGAGTGTCACTCCTCTTGTACTTAAGTCGGCCATGTGCCTTTTGTATTAAATTCGGATGCAATTTTTGAGTTTCATCGTCAATAAGAAGGTCCAAGGGAAACAGTAAACCTGAAGTGAAGCATCGGAATCTAAAACTGGACTCACAGGAGGGGTTCAAACCATAGTAAGTGAGAGTGTCAGTCCTCTTGTACTTAAGACGGCATTGTGCCTTTTCTATTAAATTCGGATGCAATATCTGTGTTTCATCAACAATAAGAAGGTCCAAGGTATACAGGAAACCCGAAGTGAAGCATCGGAATCCAAATCTGGACTCACAGGAGAGGTTGAAATCATAGAAAGTTAGAGTGTCAGTCCTCTTGTACTTAAGTCGGCATTGTGCCTTTTGAATTTAATTCCGAAGCAATTTCTGTGTTTCATCGTCAATAAGAAGTTCCAAGGTATACAGTAAACCTGAAGTGAAGCATCGGAATCTACAACTGGACTCACAGGTGAGGTTCAAATCATAGAAAGTGAGAGTGTCAGTCCTCTTGTACTCAAGTCGGCATAGTGCCTTCTGTATTAAATTCGGTTGCAATTTCTGTGTTTCACCGTCAATAATAAGGTCCAAGGGATACAGTAAGCCTGAAGTGAAGCATCGGAATCTAAAACTGGACTCACAGGAGAGGGTCAAATCATAGAAAGTTAGAGTGTCAGTCCTCATGTACTTAAGTCGGCATTGTGCCTTTTGAATTTAATTCCGATGCAAATTCTGTGTTTCATCGATATTAAGAAGTTCCATGGTATACAGTAAACCTGAAGTGAAGCATCGGAATCAAAAACTGGACTCACAGGAGAGGTCCAAATCACAGAAAGTTAGAGTGTCAGTCTTCTTGTACTTAAGTCGGCATTGTGCCTTTTGTATTAAATTCGTATGCAATTTCTGTGTTTCATCGTCAATAAGAAGGTCCAAGGTAAACAGTAAACCTGAAGTGAAGCATCGGAATCTAAAACTGGAGTCACAGGAGAGGTTCAAATCATGGAAAGTGAGGGTGTCAGTCCTCTTGTACTTAAGTCGGCATTGTGCATTTTGTACTAAATTCGGATGCAATTTCTGTGTTTCATCGTCAATAAGAGGGTCCAAGGTATACAGGAAACCCAAAGTGAAGCATCGAAATCCAAATCTGGACTTACAGGAGAGGTTCAAATCATAGACAGTGAGGCAGTCCTCTTGTACTTAAGTCGGCATTGTGCCTTTTGTATTAAATTCGGAAGCAATTTCTGTGTTTCATCGTCAATAAGAAGTTCCAAGGTATACAGTAAACCTGAAGTGAAGCATCGGAATCAAAAACTGGACTCACAGGAGAGGTCCAAATCACAGAAATTTAGAGTGTCAGTCTTCTTGTACTTAAGTCGGCATTGTGCCTTTTGTATTAAATACGGATGCAATTTCAGTGTTTCATCGTCAATAAGAATGTCCAAGGGATACAGTAAACCTGAAGTGAAGCATCGGAATCTAAAACTGGACTCACAGGAGAGGTTCAAATGTTAGAAAGTGGGAGTGTCAGTCCTCTTGTACGTAAGTCGGCATTGTGCCTTTTGTATACAATTCGGATGCAATTTCTGTGTTTCATCGTCAATAAGACGGTCCAAGGTATACAGGAAACCTGAAGTGAAGCATCGGAAACTAAAACTGGACTCACAGGAGAGGTTCAAATCACAGAAAGTGAGAGTGTCACTCCTCTTGTACTTAAGTCGGCCATGTGCCTTTTGTATTAAATTCGGATGCAATTTTTGAGTTTCATCGTCAATAAGAAGGTCCAAGGGAAACAGTAAACCTGAAGTGAAGCATCGGAATCTAAAACTGGACTCACAGGAGGGGTTCAAACCATTGTAAGTGAGAGTGTCAGTCCTCTTGTACTTAAGACGGCATTGTGCCTTTTCTATTAAATTCGGATGCAATATCTGTGTTTCATCAACAATAAGAAGGTCCAAGGGATACAGTAAACCTGAAGTGAAGCATCGGAATCTAAAACTGGACTCACAGGAAAGGTTCAAATCATAGAAAGTTAGAGCGTCAGACCTCTTGTACTTATGTCGGCTTTGTGCCTTTGTACTAAATTTGGATGCAATTTCTGTATTTCATCGTCAATAAGAAGGTCCAAGGGATACAGTAAACCTGAAGTGAAGCATCAGAATCTAAAACTGGACTCACAGGAGAGGTTCAAATCATAGAAAGTGAGAGTGTCAATCCTCTTGTACTTAAGTCGGCATTGTGCATTTTGTACTAAATTCGGATGCAATTTCTGTGTTTCATCGTCAATAAGAGGGTCCAAGGTATACAGGAAACCCAAAGTGAAGCATCGAAATCCAAATCTGGACTCACAGGAGAGGTTCAAATCATAGACAGTGAGGCAGTCCTCTTGTACTTAAGTCGGCATTGTGCCTTTTGTATTAAATTCGGAAGCAATTTCTGTGTTTCATCGTCAATAAGAAGTTCCAAGGTATACAGTAACCTGAAGTGAAGCATCGGAATCTAAAACTTGACTCACAGGAGAGGTTCAAATCATAGAAATTGAGAATGTCAGTCCTCTTGTACTTAAGTCGGCATAGTGCCTTCTGTATTAGATTCGGTTGCAATTTCTGTGTTTCATCGTCAATAAGAAGGTCCAAGGGATACAGTAAACCTGAAGTGAAGCATCGGAATCTAAAACTGGACTCACAGGAGAGGTTCAAATCATAGAAAGTGAGAGTGTCAGTCCTCTTGTACATAAGTCGGCATTGTCCATTTTGTATTAAATTCGGATGCAATTTCTGTGTTTCATCGTCAATAAGAATGTCCAAGGGATACAGTAAACCTGAACTGAAGCATCGGAATCTAATACTGGACTCACAGGAGAGGTTCTAATGTTAGAAAGTGAGAGTGTCAGTCCTCTTGCACTTAAGTCGGCATTGTGCCTTTTGTATTAAATTCGGATGCAATTTCTGTGTTTCATCGTCAATAAGAAGGTCCATGGAATACAGTAAACCTGAAGTGAAGCATCGGAATCTAAAACTGGACTCACAGGAGAGGTTCAACTTATGAAAAGTGAGAGTGTCAGTCCTCTTGTACTTAAGTCGGCATTGTGCCTTTTGTATTAAATTGGGATGCAATTTCTGTGTTTCATCGTCAATAAGAAGTTCCAAGGTATACAGTAAACCTGAAGTGAAGCTTCGGAATCTAAAACTGGACTCACAGGAGAGGTTCAAATCATAGAAACTGAGAGTGTCAGTCCTCTTGTACTTAAGTCGGCATTGTGCCTTTTGTATTAAATTCGGATGCAATTTCTGTGTTTCATCGTCAATAAGAAGATCCAAGGGATACAGTGAACCTGAAATGAAGCAACGGAATCTAAAACTGGACTCACAGGGGAGGTTCTAATCATAGAAAGTGAGTGTGTCAGTCCTCTTGTACTTAAGTCGGCATTGTGCTTTTGTATTAATTTCGGATGCAATTTCTGTGTTTCATCGTCAATACGAAGGTCCAAGGGATACAGTAAACCAGAAGTGAAGCATCGGAATCTAAAACGGGACTCACAGGAGAGGTTCAAATCATACAGAGTGAGAGTGTCAGTCCTCTTGTACTTAAGTCGGCATTGTGCCTTTTGTATGAAATTCGGATGCGATTTCTGTGTTTCATCGTCAATAAGAAGGTTCAAGGGATACAGTAAATCTGAGGTGAAGCATCGGAATCTAAAACTGGACTCACAGGAGCGGTTCAAATCATCGAAAGTTAGAGTGTCAGTCCTCTTGTACTGAAGTCGGCATTGTGACTTTAGAATTTAATTCCGATGCAATTTTTTTGTTTTATCGTCGATAAGAAGTTCCAAGGTATACAGCAAACCTGAAGTGAAGCTTCAGGATCTAAAACTGGACTCACAGGAGAGGTTCATATCATAGAAAGTTAGGGTGTCAGTCCTCTTGTACTTAAGTAGGCATTGTGCTTTTGTATTAAAATCGGATGCAACTTCTTTGTTTCATCGTCAATAAGAAGGTCCAAGGGATACAGTAAACCTGAAGTGCAGCATCGGAATCTAAAACTGGACTCACAGGAGAGGTTCAAATCATTGAAAGTGAGAGAGTCTGTCCTCTTGTACTTAAGTCGGCATTGTGCCTTTTGTATTGAATTTGGATGCAATTTCTGTGTTTCATCGTCAATAAGAAGGTCCAAGGTATACAGTAAACCTGAAGTGAAGCATCGGAAATTAAAACTGGACTCACAGTAGAGGTTCAAATCATAGAAATTTAGAGTGTAAGTCCTCTTGTACTTAAGTCGGCATTGTGCATTTTGTATTAAGTTCGGATGCAATTTCTGCGTTTCATCGTCAATTAGAAAGTCCAAGGCATACAGTAAATCCGAAGTGAGGCATCGGAATCTAAAACTGGACTCACAGGAGAGGTTCAAATCATAGGAAGTTAGAGTGTCAGTCCTCTTGTACTTAAGTCAGCATTGGCCCTTTTGAATTTAATTCCAATGCAATTTCCGTGTTTCGTCGTCAATAAGAAGTTCCAAGGTATACAGTAAACCTGAAGTGAAGCCTCAGAATCTAAAACTGGACTCACAGGAGAGGTTCAAATCATAGGAAGTTAGAGTGTCAGCCCTCTTGTTCTTATGTCGGCATTGTGCCTTTTGTATTAAATTCGAATGCAATTTCTGTGCTTCTTCGTCAATAAGAAGGTCCAAGGGATAACGTAAACCTGAAGTGAAGCATCGGAATCTAAAACTAGTCTCACAGGAGAGGTTCAAATCATAGAAAGCGAGAGTGTCAGTCCTCTTGTACTTAAGTCGGCATTGTGCCTTTTGTATTAAATACGGATGCAATTTCAGTGTTTCATCGTCAATAAGAATGTCCAAGGGATACAGTAAACCTGAAGTGAAGCATCGGAATCTAAAACTGGACTCACAGGAGAGGTTCAAATAATAGAAAGTGAGAGTGTCAGTGCTCTTGTACGTAAGTCGTCATTGTGCCTTTTGTATTAAATTCGGGTGCAATTTCTGTGTTTCATCGTCAATAAGACGGTCCAAGGTAAACAGGAAACCTGAAGTGAAGCATCGGAATCTAATACTGGACTCACAGGAGCGGTTCAAATCATAGATAGTTAGAGTGTCAGTCCTCTTGTACTTAAGTCGGCATTGTGCCTCTAGAATTTAATTCCGATGCAATTTCTGTGTTTCATCGTCAATAAGAAGGTCCAAGGGATACAGTAAACCTGAAGTGTAGCATCGGAATCTAAAACTGGACTCACAGGAGACGTTCAAATCATAGAAATGAGGGTGTCAGTCCTCTTGTACTTAAGTCGGCATTGTGCCTTTTGTATTAAATTCGGATGCAATATCTGTGTTTCATCGTCAATACCAAGGTCCAAGGGATACAGTAAACCTGAATTGAAGCATCGGAATCTAACACTGGACTCACAGGAGAGGTTCAAATCATAGAATGTTAGAGTGCCAGTCCTCTTGTACTTAGGGTTGCATTGTGCCTTTTGTATTATTTCGGATGCAATTTCTGTGTTTCATCGTCACTAAGAAGGTACAAGGGATACAGTAAACCTGAAGTGAAGCATCGGAATCTAAAACTGGACTCACAGGAGAGGTTCAAATCATAGAAAGTTAGAGTGTCAGTCCTCTTGTACTTAAGTCGGCATTGTGCCTTTTGTATTAAATTCGGATGCAATTTCTGTGTTTCATCGTCAATAAGAAGGTCCAAGGGATACAGTAAACCAGAAGTGAAGCACCGGAATCTAAAACTGGACTCACAGGAGAGGTTCAAATCATACAAAGTGAGAGTGTCAGTCCTCTTGTACTTAAGTCGGCATTGTGCCTTTGTATTAAATTCGGATGCAATTTCTGTGTTTCATCGTCAATAAGAAGGTCCAAGGGATACAGTAAATCTGAAGTGAAGCATCGGAATCTAAAACTGGACTCACAGGAGCGGTTCAAATCATGGAAAGTTAAAGTGTCAGTCCTCTTGTACTTAAGTCGGCATTGTGACTTTAGAATTTAATTCCGATGCAATTTTTTTGTTTCATCGTCAATAAGAAGTTCCAAGGTATACAGTAAACCTGAAGTGGAGCTTCAGGATCTAAAACTGGACTCACAGGAGCGGTTCAAATCATGGAAAGTTAAAGTGTCAGTCCTCTTGTACTTAAGTCGGCATTGTGACTTTAGAATTTAATTCCGATGCAATTTTTTTGTTTCATCGTCAATAAGAAGGTCAAAGGTATTCCGTAAACCTGAAGTGAAGCATCGGAATCTAAAACTGGATTCACAGGAGAGGTTCAAATCATAGAAAGTTAGAGTGTCAGTCCTCTTGTACTTAAGTCGGCATTGTGCCTTTTGTATTAATTTCGGATGCAATTTCTGTGTTTCATCGTCAATAAGAAGGTCCAAGGGATACAGTAAACCTGAAGTGAAGCATCGGAATCTAAAACTGAACTCACAGGAGAGGTTCAAATCAAACAAAGTGAGAGTGTCAGTCCTCTTGTACTTAAGTCGGCATTGTGCCTTTTGTATGAAATTCGGATGCGATTTCTGTGTTTCATCGTCAATAAGAAGGTCCAAGGGATACAGTAAATCTGAAGTGAAGCATCGGAATCTAAAACTGGACTCACAGGAGCGGTTCAAATCATGGAAAGTTAAAGTGTCAGTCCTCTTGTACTTAAGTCGGCATTGTGACTTTAGAATTTAATTCCGATGCAATTTTTTTGCTTCATCGTCAATAAGAAGTTCCAAGGTATACAGTAAACCTGAAGTGGAGCTTCAGGATCCAAAACTGGATTCACAGGAGAGGTTCAAATCATAGAAAGTTAAAGTGTCAGTCCTCTTGTACTTAAGTAGGCATTGCGCTTTTGTATTAAAATCGGATGCAATTTCTTTGTTTCATCGTCAATAAGAAGGTCCAAGGGATACAGTAAACCTGAAGGGGAGCATCGGGATCTAAAACTGGACTCACAGGAGAGGTTCAAATCATTGAAAGTGAGAGAGTCTGTCCTCTTGTACTTAAGGCGGCATTGTGCCTTTTGTATTAAATTTGGATGCAATTTCTGTGTTTCATCGTCAATAAGAAGGTCCAAGGTATACAGTAAACCTGAAGTGAAGCATCGGAAATTAAAACTGGACTCACAGTAGAGGTTCAAATCATAGAAATTTAGAGTGTCAGTCCTCTTGTACTTAAGTCGGCATTGTGCATTTTGTATTAAGTTCGGATGCAATTTCTGCGTTTCATCGCCAATTAGAACGTCCAAGGGATACAGTAAATCTGAAGTGAGGCATCGGAATCTAAAACTGGACTCACAGGAGATGTTCAAATCATAGAAAGTTAGAGTGTCAGTCCTCTTGTACTTAAGTCAGCATTGGCCCTTTTGAATTTAATTCCGATGCAATTTCTGTGTTTCATCGTCAATAAGAAGTTCCAAGGTATACAGTAAACCTGAAGTGAAGCATCAGAATCTAAAACTGGACTCACAGGAGAGGTTCAAATCATAGGAAGTTAGAGTGTCAGCCCTCTTGTACTTAAGTCGGCATTGTGCATTTTGTATTAAGTTCGGATGCAATTTCTGCGTTTCATCGTCAATTAGAAAGTCCAAGGCATACAGTAAATCCGAAGTGAGGCATCGGAATCTAAAACTGGACTCACAGGAGATGTGCAAATCATAGGAAGTTAGAGTGTCAGTCCTCTTGTACTTAAGTCAGCATTGGCCCTTTTGAATTTAATTCCAATGCAATTTCCGTGTTTCGTCGTCAATAAGAAGTTCCAAGGTATACAGTAAACCTGAAGTGAAGCCTCAGAATCTAAAACTGGACTCACAGGAGAGGTTCAAATCATAGGAAGTTAGAGTGTCAGCCCTCTTGTTCTTATGTCCGCATTGTGCCTTTTGTATTAAATTCGAATGCAATTTCTGTGCTTCTTCGTCAATAAGAAGGTCCAAGGGATAACGTAAACCTGAAGTGAAGCATCGGAATCTAAAACTAGTCTCACAGGAGAGGTTCAAATCATAGAAAGCGAGAGTGTCAGTCCTCTTGTACTTAAGTCGGCATTGTGCCTTTTGTATTAAATACGGATGCAATTTCAGTGTTTCATCGTCAATAGGAATGTCCAAGGGATACAGTAAACCTGAAGTGAAGCATCGGAATCTAAAACAGGACTCACAGGAGAGGTTCAAATAATAGAAAGTGAGAGTGTCAGTGCTCTTGTACGTAAGTTGTCATTGTGCCTTTTGTATTAAATTCGGGTGCAATTTCTGTGTTTCATCGTCAACAAGACGGTCCAAGGTATACAGGAAACCTGAAGTGAAGCATCGGAATCTAATACTGGACTCACAGGAGCGGTTCAAATCATAGATAGTTAGAGTGTCAGTCCTCTTGTACTTAAGTCGGCATTGTGCCTCTAGAATTTAATTCCGATGCAATTTCTGTGTTTCATCGTTAATAAGAAGGTCCAAGGGATACAGTAAACCTGAAGTGTAGCATCGGAATCTAAGACTGGACTCACAGGAGACTTTCAAATCATAGAAATGAGGGTGTCAGTCCTCTTGTACTTAAGTCGGCATTGTGCCTTTTGTATTAAATTCGGATGCAATATCTGTGTTTCATCGTCAATACCAAGGTCCAAGGGATACAGTAAACCTGAATTGAAGCATCGGAATCTAACACTGGACTCACAGGAGAGGTTCAAATCATAGAATGTTAGAGTGCCAGTCCTCTTGTACTTAGGTTGGCATTGTGCCTTTTGTATTATTTCGGATGCAATTTCTGTGTTTCATCGTCACTAAGAAGGTACAAGGGATACAGTAAACCTGAAGTGAAGCATCGGAATCAAAAACTGGACTCACAGGAGAGGTTCAAATCATAGAAAGTTAGAGTGTCAGTCCTCTTGTACTTAAGTCGGCATTGTGCCTTTTGTATTAAATTCGGATGCAATTTCTGTGTTTCATCGTCAATAAGAAGGTCCAAGGGATACAGTAAACCAGAAGTGAAGCACCGGAATCTAAAACTGGACTCACAGGAGAGGTTCAAATCATACAAAGTGAGAGTGTCAGTCCTCTTGTACTTATGTCGGCATTGTGCCTTTGTATTAAATTCGGATGCAATTTCTGTGTTTCATCGTCAATAAGAAGGTCCAAGGGATACAGTAAATCTGAAGTGAAGCATCGGAATCTAAAACTGGACTCACAGGAGCGGTTCAAATCATGGAAAGTTAAAGTGTCAGTCCTCTTGTACTTAAGTCGGCATTGTGACTTTAGAATTTAATTCCGATGCAATTTTTTTGTTTCATCGTCAATAAGAAGTTCCAAGGTATACAGTAAACCTGAAGTGGAGCTTCAGGATCTAAAACTGGACTCACAGGAGCGGTTCAAATCATGGAAAGTTAAAGTGTCAGTCCTCTTGTACTTAAGTCGGCATTGTGACTTTAGAATTTAATTCCGATGCAATTTTTTTGTTTCATCGTCAATAAGAAGGTCAAAGGTATTCCGTAAACCAGAAGTGAAGCATCGGAATCTAAAACTGGATTCACAGGAGAGGTTCAAATCATAGAAAGTTAGAGTGTCAGTCCTCTTGTACTTAAGTCGGCATTGTGCCTTTTGTATTAATTTCGGATGCAATTTCTGTGTTTCATCGTCAATAAGAAGGTCCAAGGGATACAGTAAACCTGAAGTGAAGCATCGGAATCTAAAACTGAACTCACAGGAGAGGTTCAAATCAAACAAAGTGAGAGTGTCAGTCCTCTTGTACTTAAGTCGGCATTGTGCCTTTTGTATGAAATTCGGATGCGATTTCTGTGTTTCATCGTCAATAAGAAGGTCCAAGGGATACAGTAAATCTGAAGTGAAGCATCGGAATCTAAAACTGGACTCACAGGTGCGGTTCAAATCATGGAAAGTTAAAGTGTCAGTCCTCTTGTACTTAAGTCGGCATTGTGACTTTAGAATTTAATTCCGATGCAATTTTTTTGTTTCATCGTCAATAAGAAGTTCCAAGGTATACAGTAAACCTGAAGTGGAGCTTCAGGATCCAAAACTGGATTCACAGGAGAGGTTCAAATCATAGAAAGTTAAAGTGTCAGTCCTCTTGTACTTAAGTAGGCATTGCGCTTTTGTATTAAAATCGGATGCAATTTCTTTGTTTCATCGTCAATAAGAAGGTCCAAGGGATACAGTAAACCTGAAGTGGAGCATCGGAATCTAAAACTGGACTCACAGGAGAGGTTCAAATCATTGAAAGTGAGAGAGTCTGTCCTCTTGTACTTAAGGCGGCATTGTGCCTTTTGTATTAAATTTGGATGCAATTTCTGTGTTTCATCGTCAATAAGAAGGTCCAAGGTATACAGTAAACCTGAAGTGAAGCATCGGAAATTAAAACTGGACTCACAGTAGAGGTTCAAATCATAGAAATTTAGAGTGTCAGTCCTCTTGTACTTAAGTCGGCATTGTGCATTTTGTATTAAGTTCGGATGCAATTTCTGCGTTTCATCGCCAATTAGAACGTCCAAGGGATACAGTAAATCTGAAGTGAGGCATCGGAATCTAAAACTGGACTCACAGGAGATGTTCAAATCATAGAAAGTTAGAGTGTCAGTCCTCTTGTACTTAAGTCAGCATTGGCCCTTTTGAATTTAATTCCGATGCAATTTCTGTGTTTCATCGTCAATAAGAAGTTCCAAGGTATACAGTAAACCTGAAGTGAAGCATCAGAATCTAAAACTGGACTCACAGGAGAGGTTCAAAACATAGGAAGTTAGAGTGTCAGCCCTCTTGTTCTTAAGTCGGCATTGTGCCTTTTGTATTAAATTCGAATGCAATTTCTGTGCTTCTTCGTCAATAGGAAGGTCCAAGGGATAACGTAAACCTGAAGAAAAGCATCGGAATCTAAAACTGGTCTCACAGGAGAGGTTCAAATCATAGAAAGCGAGAGTGTCAGTCCTCTTGTACTTAAGTCCTCATTGTGCCTTTTGTATTAAATACGGATGCAATTTCAGTGTTTCATCGTCAATAAGAATGTCCAAGGGATACAGTAAACCTGAAGTGAAGCATCGGAATCTAAAACTGGACTCACAGGAGAGGTTCGAATGTTAGAAAGTGGGAGTGTCAGTCCTCTTGTACGTAAGTCGGCATTGTGCCTTTTGTATTAAATTCGGATGCAATTTCTGTGTTTCATCGTCAATAAGACGGTCCAAGGTATACAGGAAACCTGAAGAGAAGCATCGGAAACTAAAACTGGACTCACAGGAGAGGTTCAAATCACAGTAAGTGAGAGTGTCAGTCCTCTTGTACTTACGTCGGCCATGTGCCTTTTGTATTAAATTCGGATGCAATTTTTGAGTTTCATCGTCAATAAGAAGGTCCAAGGGATACAGTAAACCTGAAGTGAAGCATCGGAATCTAAAACGGGACTCACAGGAGAGCTTCAAATCATACAAAGTGAGAGTGTCAGTCCTCTTGTACTTAAGTCGGCATTGTGCCTTTTGTATGAAATTCGGATGCGATTTCTGTGTTTCATCGTCAATAAGAAGGTTCAAGGGATACAGTAAATCTGAAGTGAAGCATCGGAATCTAAAACTGGACTCACAGGAGCGGTTCAAATCATGGAAAGTTAGAGTGTCAGTCCTCTTGTACTTAAGTCGGCATTGTGAATTTAGAATTTAATTCCGATGCAATTTTTTTGTTTCATCGTCAATAAGAAGTTCCAAGGCATACAGCAAACCTGAAGTGAAGCTTCAGGATCTAAAACTGGACTCACAGGAGAGGTTCATATCATAGAAATTTAGAGTGTCAGTCATCTTGTACTTAAGTAGGCATTGTGCTTTTGTATTAAAATCGGATGCAATTTCTTTGTTTCATCGTCAATAAGAAGGTCCAAGGGATACAGTAAACCTGAAGTGGAGCATCGGAATCTAAATCTGTACTCACAGGAGAGGTTCAAATCATTGAAAGTGAGAGAGTCTGTCCTATTGTACTTAAGTCGGCATTGTGCCTTTTGTATTGAATTTGGATGCAATTTCTGTGTTTCATCGTCAATAAGAAGGTCCAAGGTATACAGTAAACCTGAAGTGAAGCATCGGAAATTTAAACTGGACTCACAGTAGAGGTTCAAATCATAGAAATTTAGAGTGTAAGTCCTCTTGTACTTAAGTCGGCATTGTGCATTTTGTATTAAGTTCGGATGCAATTTCTGCGATTCATCGTCAATTAGAAAGTCCAAGGGATACAGTAAATCCGAAGTGAGGCATCAGAATCTAAAACTGGACTCACAGGAGGTGTTCAAATCATAGAAAGTTAGAGTGTCAGTCCTCTTATACTTAAGTCAGCATTGGCCCTTTCGAATTTAATTCCGATGCAATTTCTGTGTTTCATCGTCAATAAGAAGTTCCAAGGTATACAGTAAACCTGAAGTGAAGCATCAGAACCTAAAACTGGACTCACAGGAGAGGTTCAAATCATAGGAAGTTAGAGTGTCAGCCCTCTTGTTCTTAAGTCGGCATTGTGCCTTTTGTATTAAATTCGAATGCAATTTCTGTGCTTCTTCGTCAATAAGAAGGTCCAAGGGATAACGTAAACCTGAAGTGAAGCATCGGAATCTAAAACTGGTCTTACAGGAGAGGTTCAAATCAAAGAAAGCGAGAGTGTCAGTCCTCTTGTACTTAAGTCGGCATTGTGCATTTGTATTAAATACGGATGCAATTTCAGTGTTTCATCGTCAATAAGAGTGTCCAAGGGATACAGTAAATCTGAAGTGAAGCATCGGAATCTAAAACTGGACTCACAGGAGAGGTTCAAATGTTAGAAAGTGGGAGTGTCAGTCCTCTTGTACGTAAGTCGGCATTGTGCCTTTTGTATAAAATTCGGATGCAATTTCTGTGTTTCATCGTCAATAAGACGGTCCAAGGTATACAGGAAACCTGAAGTGAAGCATCGGAAACTAAAACTGGACTCACAGGAGAGGTTCAAATCAGAGAAAGTGAGAGTCTCACTCCTCTTGTACTTAAGTCGGCCATGTGCCTTTTGTATTAAATTCGGATGCAATTTTTGAGTTTCATCGTCAATAAGAAGGTCCAAGGGATACAGTAAACCTGAAGTGAAGCATCGGAATCTAAAACTGGACTCACAGGAGGGGTTCAAATCATAGAAAGTGAGAGTGTCAGTCCTCTTGTACTTAAGACGGCATTGTGCCTTTTCTATTAAATTCGGATGCAATATCTGTGTTTCATCAACAATAAGAAGGTCCAAGGGATACTGTAAACCTGAAGTGAAGCATCGGAATCTAAAACTGGACTCACAGGAGAGGTTCAAATCATAGGAAGTTAGAGCGTCAGACCTCTTGTACTTATGTCGGCTTTGTGCCTTTGTACTAAATTTGGATGCAATTTCTGTATTTCATCGTCAATAAGAAGGTCCAAGGGATACAGTAAACCTGAAGTGAAGCATCGGAATCTAAAACTGGAATCACAGGAGAGGTTCAACTCATTGAAAGTGAGAGAGTCTGTCCTCTTGTACTTAAGTCGGCATTGTGCCTTTTGTATTAAATTCGAATGCAATTTCTGTGCTTCTTCGTCAATAAGAAGGTCCAAGGGATAACGTAAACCTGAAGTGAAGCATCGGAATCTAAAACTGGTCTCACAGGAGAGGTTCAAATCATAGAAAGCGAGAGTGTCAGTCCTCTTGTACTTAAGTCGGCATTGTGTCTTTTGTATTAAATACGAATGCAATTTCAGTGTTTCATCGTCAATAAGAAGGTCCACGGGATACATTAAACCTGAGGTGTAGCATCGGAATCTAAAACTGGACTCACAGGAGACGTTCAAATCATAGAAATGAGAGTGTCAGTCCTCTTGTACTTAAGTCGGCATTGTGCCTTTTGTATTAAATTCGGATGCAATATCTGTGTTTCATCGTCAATACCAAGGTCCAAGGGATACAGTAAACCTGAATTGAAGCATCGGAATCTAACACTGGACTCACAGGAGAGGTTCAAATCATAGAATGTTAGAGTGCCAGTCCTCTTGTACTTAGGTCAGCATTGTGCCTTTTGTATTAAATTCGGATGCAATTTCTTTGCTTCATCGTCAATAAGAAGGTACAAGGGATACAGTAAACCTGAAGTGAAGCATCGGAATCTAAAACTGGACTCACAGGAGAGGTTCAAATCATAGAAAGTTAGCGTGTCAGTCCTCTTGTACTTAAGTCGGCATTGTGACTTTTGTATTAAATTCGGATGCAATTTCTGTGTTTCATCGTCAATAAGAGGGTCCAAGAGATACAGTAAACCTGAAGTGAAGCACCGGAATCTAAAACTGGACTCACAGGAGAGTTTCAAAGCATAGAAAGTTAGAGCGTCAGTCCTCTTGTACTTAAGTCGTCTTTATGCCTTTTGTATTAAATCGGATGCAATTTCTGTGTTTCATCGTCAATAAGAAGGTCAAAGGTATTCCGTAAACCTGAAGTGAAGCATCGGAATCTAAAACTGGATTCACAGGAGAGGTTCAAATCATAGAAAGTTAGAGTGTCAGTCCTCTTGTACTTAAGTCGGCATTGTGCCTTTTGTATTAATTTCGGATGCAATTTCTGTGTTTCATCGTCAATAAGAAGGTCCAAGGGATACAGTAAACCTGAAGTGAAGCATCGGAATCTAAAACTGGACTCACAGGAGAGGTTCAAATCATACAAAGTGAGAGTTTCAGTCCTCTTGTACTTAAGTCGGCATTGTGCCTTTTGTATGAAATTCCGATGCGATTTCTGTGTTTCATCGTCGATACGAAGGTCCAAGGGATACAGTAAATCTGAAGTGAAACATTGGAATCTAAAACTGGACTCACAGGAGCGGTTCAAATCATGGAAAGTTAAAGTGTCAGTCCTCTTGTACTTATGTCGGCATTATGACTTTAGAATTTCATTCCGATGCAATTTTTTTGTTTCATCGTCAATACGAAGTTCCAAGGTATACAGTAAACCTGAAGTGAAGCTTCAGGATCTAAAACTGGACTCACAGGAGAGGTTCAAATGTTAGAAAGTGGGAGTGTCAGTCCCCTTGTACGTATGTCGGCATTGTGCCTTTTGTATTAAATTCGGATGCAATTTCTGTGTTTCATCGTCAATAAGACGGTCCAAGGTATACAGGAAACTTGAAGTGAAGCATCGGAAACTAAAACTGGACTCACAGGAGAGGTTCAAATCACAGAAAGTGAGAGTGTCAGTCCTCTCTTACTTAAGTCGGCCATGTGCCTTTTGTATTAAATTCGGATGCAATTTTTGAGTTTCATCGTCAATAAGCACGTCCAAGGGATACAGTAAACCTGAAGTGAAGCATCGGAATCTAAAACTGGACTCACAGGAGGGGTTCAAATCATAGAAAGTGAGAGTGTCAGTCCTCTTGTACTTAAGACGGCATTGTGCCTTTTGTATTAAATTCGGATGCAAATTCTGTGTTTCATTGTCAATAAGAAGGTCCAAGGGATACAGAAAACCTGAAGTGAAGCATCGGAATCTAATACTGGACTCACAGGAGCGGTTCAAATCATAGATAGTTAGAGTGTCAGTCCTCTTGTACTTAAGTCGGCATTGTGCCTCTAGAATTTAATTCCGATGCAATTTCTGTGTTTCATCGTCAATAAGAAGGTCCAAGGGATACAGTAAACCTGAAGTGTAGCATCGGAATCTAAAACTGGACTCACAGGAGACGTTCAAATCATAGAAATGAGAGTGTCAGTCCTCTTGTACTTAAGTCGGCATTGTGCCCTTTGTATTAAATTCGGATGCAATATCTGTGTTTCATCGTCAATACCAAGGTCCAAGGGATACAGTAAACCTGAATTGAAGCATCGGAATCTAACACTAGACTCACAGGAGAGGTTCAAATCATAGAAATTTAGAGTGCCAGTCCTCATGTACTTAGGTCGGCATTGTGCCTTTTGTATTAAATTCGGATGCAATTTCTGTGTTTCATCGTCAATATGAAGGTACAAGGGATACAGTACACCTGAAGTGAAGCATCGGAATCTAAAATTGGACTCACAGGAGAGGTTCAAATCATAGAAAGTTAGAGTGTCAGTCCGCTTGTACTTAGGTCGGCATTGTACATTTTGTATTAAATTCGGATGCAATTTCTGTGTTTCATCGTGTATGAGAAGGTCCAAGGGATACAGTAAACCTGAAGTGAAGCACCGGAATCTAAAACTGGACTCACAGGAGAGGTTCAAAGCATAGAAAGTTAGTGCGTCAGTCCTCTTGCACTTAAGTCGTCTTTATTCCTTTTGTATTAAATCGGATGCAATTTCTGTGTTTCATCGTCAATAAGAAGGTCAAAGGTATTCCATAAACCTGAAGTGAAGCATCGGAATCTAAAACTGGACTCACAGGAGAGGTTCAAATCATAGAAAGTTAGAGTGTCAGTCCTCTTGTACTTAAGTCGGCATTGTGCCTTTTGTATTAATTTCGGATGCAATTTCTGTGTTTCATCGTCAATAAGAAGGTCCAAGGGATACAGTAAACCTGAAGTGAAGCATCGGAATCTAAAACTGGACTCACAGGAGAGTTTCAAATCATAGAAAGTGAGAGTGTCTGTCCTCTTGTACTTAAGTCGGCATTGTGTTTTTTGTATTAAATTCGGATGCAATATCTGTGTTTCATTGTCAATAAGAAGGTCCAAGGGATACAGTAAACCTAAAGTGAAGCATCGGAATCTAAAACTGGACTCTCAGGAGCGGTTCAAATCATGTAAAGTTAGAGTGTCCGTCCTCTTGTACTTAAGTAGGCATTGTGCCTCTAGAATTTAATTCCGATGCAATTTCTGTGTTTCATCGTCAATACGAAGGTCCAAGGTATCCAGTAAACCTGAAGTGAAGCTTCGGAATCTAAAACTGGACTCGCAGGAGAGGTTCAAATCATAGAAAGTTATAGTGTCAGTCCTCTTGTACTTAAGTCGGCATTGTGCCTTTTGTATTAAATTCGGATACAATTTCTGTGTTTCATCGTCAATAAGAAGGTCCAAGGGATACAGTAAAACCAAAGTGTAGCATCGGAATCTAAAACTGCAATAACAGGAGACGTTCAAATCATAGAAAGTGAGAGTGTCTGTCCTCTTGTACTTAAGTCGGCATTTTGCCTTTTGTATTAAATTCGGATGCAATATCTGTGTTTCATTGTCAATAAGAAGGTCCAAGGGATACAGTAAACCTAAAGTGAAGCATCGGAATCTAAAACTGGACTCTCAGGAGCGGTTCAAAGCATGTAAAGTTAGAGTGTCAGTCCTCTTGTACTTAAGTCGGCATTGTGCCTTTTAAATTTAATTCCGATGCAATTTCTGTGTTTCATCGTCAATAAGATGTTCCAAAGTATACAGTAAACCTGAAGCGAAGCATCGGAATCTAAAACTGGACTCACAGGAGAGGTTCAAATCATAGAAAGTGAGAGTGTCCGTCCTCTTGCACTTAAGTCGGTATTGTGCCTTTTGTATTAAATTCGGATGCAATTTCTGTGTTTCATCGTCAATAAGAAGTTCCAAGGTATACAGTGAACCTGAAGTGAAGCTTTGGAATCTAAAACTGGACTCACAGTAGAGGTTCAAATCATAGAAAGTTAGAGTGTCAGTCCTCTTCTACTTAAGTCGGCATTGTGCCTTTTGTATTACATTCGGATGCAATATCTGTGTTTCATCAACAATAAGAAGGTCCAAGGGATACAGTAAACCTGAAGTGAAGCATCGAAATCTAAAACTGGACTCACAGGAGAGGTTCAAATCATAGAAAGTTAGAGCGTCAGACCTCTTGTATTAATGTCGGCTTTGTGCCTTTGTACTAAATTTGGATGCAATTTCTGTATTTCATCGTCAATAAGAAGGTCCAAGGGATACAGTAAAAGCATCAGAATCTAAAACTGGACTCACAGGAGGGGTTCAAATCATAGAAAGTGAGAGTGTCAATCCTCTTGTACTTAAGTCGGCATTGTGCCATTTGTATTAAATTCGAATGCAAATTCTGTGTTTCATTGTCAATAAGAAGGTCCAAGGGATACAGTAAACCTGAATTGAAGCATCGGAATCTAACACTGGACTCACAGGAGAGGTTCAAATCATAGAATGTTAGAGTGCCAGTCCTCATGTACTTAGGTCGGCATTGTGCCTTTTGTATTAAATTCGGATGTAATTTCTGTGTTTCATCGTCAATAAGAAGTTCCAAAGTACACAGTACACCTGAAGCGAAGCATCGGAATCTAAAACTGGACTCACAGGAGAGTTTCAAATCATAGAAATTTAGAGTGTCAGTCCTATTGTACTTAAGTCGGCATTGTGAATTTTGTATTAAATTCGGATGCAATTTCTGTGTTTCATCGTCAATAAGAAGTTCCAAGGTATACAGTGAACCTGAAGTGAAGCTTCGGAATCTAAAGCTGGACTCACAGTAGAGGTTCAAATCATAGAAAGTTAGAGTGTCAGTCCTCTTCTACTTAAGTCGGCATTGTGCCTTTTGTATTAAATTCGGATGCAATTTCTGTGTTTCATCGTCAATAAGAAGATCCAAGGTATACAGTAAACCTGAAGTGAAGCATCGGAATCTAAAACTGGACTCACAGGAGAGGTTCAAATCATAGAAAGTAAGAGCGTAAGTCCTGTTGTACTTAAGTCGTCTTTGTGCCTTTTGTATTAAATTTTGATGCAATTTCTGTGTTTCATCGTCAATAAGAAGGTCAAAGGTATCCCTTAAACCTGAAGTGATGCATCGGAATCTAAAACTGGACTCACAGGAGAGGTTCAGATCATAGAAAGTTAGAGTGTCAGTCCTCTTGTACTTAAGTCGGCATTGTGCCTTTTGTATTAAATTCGAAAGCAATATCTGTGTTTCATTGTCAATAAGAAGGTCCAAGGGATACAGTAAACCTAAACTGAAGCATCGGATTCTAAAACTGGACTCTCAGGAGCGGTTCAAATCATGTAAAGGTAGAGTGTCAGTCCTCTTGTACTTAAGTCGGCATTGTGCCTCTAGAATTTAATTCCGATGCAATTTCTGTGTGTCATCGTCAATAAGAAGGTCCAAGGGATACAGTAAAACCAAAGTGTAGCATCGGAATCTAAAACTGGACTAACAGGAGACGTTCAAATCATAGTAAGTGAGAGTGTCAGTCCTCTTGTACTTAAGTCGGCATTGTGCCTTTTGTATTAAATTCGGATGCAATATCTGTGTTTCATCGTCAATACGAAGGTCCACCAAGGGATACAGTAAACCTGAATTGAAGCATCGGAATCTAAAACTGAACTCACAGGAGAGGTTCAAATCTTAGAAATTTAGAGTGTCAGTCCTCTTGTACTGAAGTCGGCATTGTGCCTTTTGTATTATATTCGGATGCAATTTCGGTGTTTCATCGTCAATAAGAAGGTACAAGGGATACAGTAAACCTGAAATGAAGCATCGGAATCTAAAACTGGACTCACAGGAGAGGTTCAAATCATAGAAAGTTAGGGTGTCAGTCCGCTTGTACTTAAGTCGGCATTGTGCCTTTTCAATTTAATTCCAATGCAATTTCTGTGTTTCATCGTCAATAAGAAGTTCCAAAGTATACAGTAAACCTGAAGCGAAGCATCGGAATCAAAAACTGGACTCACAGGAGAGGTTCAAATCATAGAAAGTGAGAGTGTCAGTCCTCTTGCACTTAAGTCGGCATTGTGCCTTTTGTATTAAATTCGGATGCAATTTCTGTGTTTCATTGTCAATAAGAAGTTCCAAGGTATACAGTAAACCTGAAGTGAAGCACCTGAATCTAAAACTGGACTCACAGGAGAGGTTCAAATCATAGAAATTTAGAGTGTCAGTCCTATTGTACTGAAGTCGGCATTGTGAATTTTGTATTAAATTCGGATGCAATTTCTGTGATTCATCGTCAATAAGAAGTTCCAAGGTATACAGTGAACCTGAAGTGAAGCTTCGGAATCTAAAACTGGACTCACAGTAGAGGTTGAAATCATAGAAAGTTAGAGTGTCAGTCCTCTTCTACTTAAGTCGGCATTGTGCCTTTTGTATTAAATTCGGATGCAATTTCTGTGTTTCATCGTCAATAAGAAGATCCAAGGTATACAGTAAACCTGAAGTGAAGCATCGGAATCTAAAACTGGACTCACAGTAGAGGTTCAAATCATAGAAAGTAAGAGCGTAAGTCCTGTTGTACTTAGGTCGTCTTTGTGCCTTTTGTATTAAATTTTGATGCAATTTCTGTGTTTCATCGTCAATAAGAAGGTCAAAGGTATCCCATAAACCTGAAGTGAAGCATCGGAATCTAAAACTGGACTCACAGGAGAGGTTCAAATCATAGAAAGTTAGAGTGTCAGTCCTCTTGTACATAAGTCGGCATTGTGCCTTTTGTATTAAATTCGGATGCAATTTCTGTGTTTCATTGTCAATAAGAACGTCCAAAAGATACAGTAACCCTAAAGTGAAGCATCGGAATCTAAAACTGGACTCACAGGAGCGGTTCAAATCACGTAAAGTTAGAGTGTCAGTCCTCTTGTACTTAAGACGGCATTGTGCCTCTAGAATTTAATTCCGATGCAAATTCTGTGTTTCATCGTCAATAAGAAGTTCAAAGGTATACAGTAAACCTGAAGTGAAGCTTCGTAATCTAAAACTGGACTCGCAGGAGAGGTTCAAATCATAGAAAGTTAGAGTGTTAGTCCTCTTGTACTTAAGTCGGCATTGTGCCTTTTTTATTATATTCGGATGCAATTTCTGTGTTTCATCGTCAATAAGAAGGTCCATGGGATACAGTACACCCGAAGTGTAGCATCGGAATCTAAAACTGGTCTCACAGGAGACGTTCAAATCATAATAAGTGAGAGTGTCAGTCCTCTTGTACTTAAGTCTGCATTGTGCCTTTTGTATTAAATTCGGATGCAATATCTGTGTTTCATCGTCAATACGAAGGTCCAAGGGATACAGTAAACCTGAATTGAAGCATCGAAATCTAAAACTGGACTCACAGGAGAGGTTCAAATCTTAGAAAGTTAGAGTGTCAGTCTTCCTGTACTTAAGTCGGCATTGTGCCTTTTGTATTAAATTCGGATGCAATTTCTGTGTTTCATCGTCAATAAGAAGGTACAAGGGGTACAGTAAACCTGAAGTGAAGCATCAGAATCTAAAACTGGACTCACAGGAGAGGTTCAAATCATAGAAAGTTAGAGTGTCAGTCCGCTTGTACTTAAGTCGGCATTGTGCCTTTTAAATTTAATTCCGATACAATTTCTGTGTTTCATCGTTAATAAGAAGTTCCAAAGTATACAGTATACCTGAAGCGAAGCATCGGAATCTAAAACTGGACTCACAGGAGAGGTTCAAATCATAGAAAGTTAGAGTGTCAGTCCGCTTGTACTTAAGTCGGCATTGTGCCTTTTGTATTAAATTCGGATGCAATTTCTGTGTTTCATCGTCAATAAGAAGTTTCAAGGTATACAGTAAACCTGAAGTGAAGCCTCGGAATCTAAAACTGGACACACAGGAGAGGTTCAAATCATAAGAATTTCGAGTGTCAGTCCTCTTCTACTTAAGTCGGCATTGTGCCTTTTGTATTAAATTCGGATGCAATTCCTGTGTTTCATCGTCAATAAGAAGTTCCAAAGTGTACAGTAAACCTGAAGTGAGGCATCGGAATCTAAAACTGGGCTCACAGGAGAGGTTCAAATCATAGAAAGTTGGAGTGTCAGTCCGCTTGTACTTAAGTCGGCATTGTGCCTATTAAATTTGATTCCGATACAATTTCTGTGTTTCATCGTTAATAAGAAGTTCCAAAGTATACAGTAAACCTGAAGCGAAGCATCGGAATCTAAAACTGGACTCACAGGAGAGGTTCAAATCATAGAAAGTTAGAGTGTCAGTCCGCTTGTACTTAAGTCGGCATTGTGCCTTTTGTATTAAATTCGGATGCAATTTCTGTGTTTCATCGTCAATAAGAAGTTCCAAGGTATACAGTAAACTTGAAGTGAAGCTTCGGAATCTAAAACTGGACTCACAGGAGCGGTTCAAATCATAAGAATTTAGAGTGTCAGTCCTCTTCTACTTAAGTCGGCATTGTGCCTTTTGTGTTAAATTGGGATGCAATTTCTGTGTTTCATCGTCAATAAGAAGGTTCAAGGTATACAGTAAACCTGAAGTGAAGCATCGGAATCTAAAACTGGACTCACAGGAGACTTTCAAATCATAGAAAGTTAGAGCGTCAGTCCTCTTGTACTTAAGTCGTCTTTGTGCCTTTTGTATAAAATTTGAAAGCAATATCTGTGTTTCATTGTCAATAAGAAGTTCCAAAGTATACAGTAAACCTGAAGCGAAGCATCGGAATCAAAAACTGGACTCACAGGAGCGGTTCAGATCATAGAAAGTTAGAGTGTCAGTCCTCTTGTACTTAAGTCGGCATTGTGCCTTTTGTATTAAATTCGAAAGCAATATCTGTGTTTCATTGTCAATAAGAAGGTCCAAGGGATACAGTAAACCTAAACTGAAGCATCGGATTCTAAAACTGGACTCTCAGGAGCGGTTCAAATCATGTAAAGGTAGAGTGTCAGTCCTCTTGTACTTAAGTCGGCATTGTGCCTCTAGAATTTAATTCCGATGCAATTTCTGTGTGTCATCGTCAATAAGAAGGTCCAAGGGATACAGTAAAACCAAAGTGTAGCATCGGAATCTAAAACTGGACTAACAGGAGACGTTCAAATCATAGTAAGTGAGAGTGTCAGTCCTCTTGTACTTAAGTCGGCATTGTGCCTTTTGTATTAAATTCGGATGCAATATCTGTGTTTCATCGTCAATACGAAGGTCCACCAAGGGATACAGTAAACCTGAATTGAAGCATCGGAATCTAAAACTGAACTCACAGGAGAGGTTCAAATCTTAGAAATTTAGAGTGTCAGTCCTCTTGTACTGAAGTCGGCATTGTGCCTTTTGTATTATATTCGGATGCAATTTCGGTGTTTCATCGTCAATAAGAAGGTACAAGGGATACAGTAAACCTGAAATGAAGCATCGGAATCTAAAACTGGACTCACAGGAGAGGTTCAAATCATAGAAAGTTAGGGTGTCAGTCCGCTTGTACTTAAGTCGGCATTGTGCCTTTTCAATTTAATTCCAATGCAATTTCTGTGTTTCATCGTCAATAAGAAGTTCCAAAGTATACAGTAAACCTGAAGCGAAGCATCGGAATCAAAAACTGGACTCACAGGAGAGGTTCAAATCGTAGAAAGTGAGAGTGTCAGTCCTCTTGCACTTAAGTCGGCATTGTGCCTTTTGTATTAAATTCGGATGCAATTTCTGTGTTTCATTGTCAATAAGAAGTTCCAAGGTATACAGTAAACCTGAAGTGAAGCACCTGAATCTAAAACTGGACTCACAGGAGAGGTTCAAATCATAGAAATTTAGAGTGTCAGTCCTATTGTACTGAAGTCGGCATTGTGAATTTTGTATTAAATTCGGATGCAATTTCTGTGATTCATCGTCAATAAGAAGTTCCAAGGTATACAGTGAACCTGAAGTGAAGCTTCGGAATCTAAAACTGGACTCACAGTAGAGGTTGAAATCATAGAAAGTTAGAGTGTCAGTCCTCTTCTACTTAAGTCGGCATTGTGCCTTTTGTATTAAATTCGGATGCAATTTCTGTGTTTCATCGTCAATAAGAAGATCCAAGGTATACAGTAAACCTGAAGTGAAGCATCGGAATCTAAAACTGGACTCACAGTAGAGGTTCAAATCATAGAAAGTAAGAGCGTAAGTCCTGTTGTACTTAGGTCGTCTTTGTGCCTTTTGTATTAAATTTTGATGCAATTTCTGTGTTTCATCGTCAATAAGAAGGTCAAAGGTATCCCATAAACCTGAAGTGAAGCATCGGAATCTAAAACTGGACTCACAGGAGAGGTTCAAATCATAGAAAGTTAGAGTGTCAGTCCTCTTGTACATAAGTCGGCATTGTGCCTTTTGTATTAAATTCGGATGCAATTTCTGTGTTTCATTGTCAATAAGAACGTCCAAAAGATACAGTAACCCTAAAGTGAAGCATCGGAATCTAAAACTGGACTCACAGGAGCGGTTCAAATCACGTAAAGTTAGAGTGTCAGTCCTCTTGTACTTAAGACGGCATTGTGCCTCTAGAATTTAATTCCGATGCAAATTCTGTGTTTCATCGTCAATAAGAAGTTCAAAGGTATACAGTAAACCTGAAGTGAAGCTTCGTAATCTAAAACTGGACTCGCAGGAGAGGTTCAAATCATAGAAAGTTAGAGTGTTAGTCCTCTTGTACTTAAGTCGGCATTGTGCCTTTTTTATTATATTCGGATGCAATTTCTGTGTTTCATCGTCAATAAGAAGGTCCATGGGATACAGTACACCCGAAGTGTAGCATCGGAATCTAAAACTGGTCTCACAGGAGACGTTCAAATCATAATAAGTGAGAGTGTCAGTCCTCTTGTACTTAAGTCTGCATTGTGCCTTTTGTATTAAATTAGGATGCAATATCTGTGTTTCATCGTCAATACGAAGGTCCAAGGGATACAGTAAACCTGAATTGAAGCATGGAAATCTAAAACTGGACTCACAGGAGAGGTTCAAATCTTAGAAAGTTAGAGTGTCAGTCTTCCTGTACTTAAGTCGGCATTGTGCCTTTTGTATTAAATTCGGATGCAATTTCTGTGTTTCATCGTCAATAAGAAGGTACAAGGGGTACAGTAAACCTGAAGTGAAGCATCAGAATCTAAAACTGGACTCACAGGAGAGGTTCAAATCATAGAAAGTTAGAGTGTCAGTCCGCTTGTACTTAAGTCGGCATTGTGCCTTTTAAATTTAATTCCGATACAATTTCTGTGTTTCATCGTTAATAAGAAGTTCCAAAGTATACAGTATACCTGAAGCGAAGCATCGGAATCTAAAACTGGACTCACAGGAGAGGTTCAAATCATAGAAAGTTAGAGTGTCAGTCCGCTTGTACTTAAGTCGGCATTGTGCCTTTTGTATTAAATTCGGATGCAATTTCTGTGTTTCATCGTCAATAAGAAGTTTCAAGGTATACAGTAAACCTGAAGTGAAGCCTCGGAATCTAAAACTGGACACACAGGAGAGGTTCAAATCATAAGAATTTAGAGTGTCAGTCCTCTTCTACTTAAGTCGGCATTGTGCCTTTTGTATTAAATTCGGATGCAATTCCTGTGTTTCATCGTCAATAAGAAGTTCCAAAGTGTACAGTAAACCTGAAGTGAGGCATCGGAATCTAAAACTGGGCTCACAGGAGAGGTTCAAATCATAGAAAGTTGGAGTGTCAGTCCGCTTGTACTTAAGTCGGCATTGTGCCTATTAAATTTGATTCCGATACAATTTCTGTGTTTCATCGTTAATAAGAAGTTCCAAAGTATACAGTAAACCTGAAGCGAAGCATCGGAATCTAAAACTGGACTCACAGGAGAGGTTCAAATCATAGAAAGTTAGAGTGTCAGTCCGCTTGTACTTAAGTCGGCATTGTGCCTTTTGTATTAAATTCGGATGCAATTTCTGTGTTTCATCGTCAATAAGAAGTTCCAAGGTATACAGTAAACTTGAAGTGAAGCTTCGGAATCTAAAACTGGACTCACAGGAGCGGTTCAAATCATAAGAATTTAGAGTGTCAGTCCTCTTCTACTTAAGTCGGCATTGTGCCTTTTGTGTTAAATTGGGATGCAATTTCTGTGTTTCATCGTCAATAAGAAGGTTCAAGGTATACAGTAAACCTGAAGTGAAGCATCGGAATCTAAAACTGGACTCACAGGAGACTTTCAAATCATAGAAAGTTAGAGCGTCAGTCCTCTTGTACTTAAGTCGTCTTTGTGCCTTTTGTATAAAATTTTGATGCAATTTCTGTGTTTCATCGTCAATAAGAAGGTCAAAGGTGTCCCTTAAACCTGAAGTGAAGCACTGGAATCTAAAACTGGACTCACAGGAGAGGTTCAAATCATAGAAAGTTAGAGTGTCAGTCCTCTTGTACTTAAGTCGGCATTGTGCCTTTTGTATTAAATTCGGATGCAACTTCTGTGTTTCATCGTCAATAAGAAGGTCCAAGGGATACAGTAAAACTGAAGTGAAGCATCGGAATCTAAAACTGGACTCACAGGGGAGGTTCAAATCATAGAAAGTTAGAGTGTCAGTCCTCTTGTACTTGAGTCGGCATTGTGCCTTTTGTATTAAATTCGGATGCAATTTCTGTGTTTCATTGTCAACAAGAAGGTCCAAGGGATACAGTAACCCTAACGTGAAGCATCGGAATCTAAAACTGGACTCACAGGAGCGGTTCAAATCACGTAAAGTTAGAGTGTCAGTCCTATTGTACTTAAATCGGCATTGTGCCTCTAGAATTTAATTCCGATGCCAATTCTGTGTTTCATCGTCAATAAGAAGTTCCAAGGTATACAGTAAACCTGAAGTGAAGCTTCGTAATCTAAAACTGGACTCGCAGGAGAGGTTCAAATCATAGAAAGTTAGAGTGGCAGTCCTCTTGTACTTAAGTCGGCATTGTGCCTTTTCTATTAAATTCGGATGCAATTTCTGTGTTTCATCGTCAATAAGAAGGTCCAAGGGATACAGTACACCCGAAGTGTAGCATCGGAATCTAAAACTGGACTCACAGGAGACGTTCAAATCATAGTAAGTGAGAGTGTCAGTCCTCTTGTACTTAAGTCGGCATTGTGCCTTTTGTATTAAATTCGGATGCAATATCTGTGTTTCATCGTCAATACGAAGGTCCAAGGGATACAGTAAACCTGAATTAAAGCATCGGAATCTAAAACTGGACTCACAGGAGAGGTTCAAATCTTAGAAAGTTAGAGCGTCAGTCCTCCTGTACTTAAGTCGGCATTGTGCCTTTTGTATTAAATTCGGATGCAATTTCTGTGTTTCATCGTCAATAAGAAGGTACAAGGGGTACAGTAAACCTGAAGTGAAGCATCAGAATCTAAAACTGGACTCACAGGAGAGGTTCAAATCATAGAAAGTTAGAGTGTCAGTCCGCTTGTACTTAAGTCGGCATTGTCCCTTTTAAACTTAATTCCGATGCAATTTCTGTGTTTCATTGTCAATAAGAAGTTCCAAAGTATACAGTAAACCTGAGGCGAAGCATCGGAATCTAAAACTGGACTCACAGGAGAGGTTCAAATCATAGAAAGTGAGAGTGTCAGTCCTCTTGTACTTAAGTCGGCATTGTGCCTTTTGTATTAAATTCGGATGCAATTTCTATGTTTCATCGTCAATAAGAAGTTCCAAGGTATACAGTAAACCTGAAGTGAAGCACGGCAATCTAAAACTGGACTCACAGGAGAGGTTCAAATCATAGAAAGTTTGAGTGTCAGTCCTCTTGTACTTAAGTCGGCATTGTGCCTTTTGTATTAAATTCGGATGCAATTTCTGTTTTTCATCGTCGATAAGAAGGTACAAGGGATACAGTAAACCTGAAGTGAAGCATCGGAATCTAAAACTGGACTCACAGGAGTGGTTCAAATCATGGAAAGCTAGAGTGTCAGTCCGCTTGTACTTTAGTCTGCATTGTGCCTTTTAAATTTAATTCCGATGCAATTTCTGTGTTTCATCGTCAATAAGAAGTTCCAAGGTATACAGTAAACCTGAAGTGAAGCATCGGAATCTAAAACTGGACTCACAGGAGAGGTTAAAATCATAGAAAGTGAGAGTGTCAGTCCTCTTGTACTTAAGTCAACATTGTGCCTTTTGTATTAAATTCGGATGCAATTTCTATGTTTCATCGTCAATAAGAAGTTCCAAGGTATACAGTAAACCTGAAGTGAAGCACGGCAATCTAAAACTGGACTCACAGGAGAGGTTCAAATCATAGAAAGTTTGAGTGTCAGTCCTCTTGTACTTAAGTCGGCATTGTGCCTTTTGTATTAAATTCGGATGCAATTTCTGTTTTTCATCGTCGATAAGAAGGTACAAGGGATACAGTAAACCTGAATTGAAGCATCGAAATCTAAAACTGGACTCACAGGAGTGGTTCAAATCATGGAAAGCTAGAGTGTCAGTCCGCTTGTACTTTAGTCTGCATTGTGCCTTTTAAATTTAATTCCGATGCAATTTCTGTGTTTCATCGTCAATAAGAAGTTCCAAGGTATACAGTAAACCTGAAGTGAAGCATCGGAATCTAAAACTGGACTCACAGGAGAGGTTAAAATCATAGAAAGTGAGAGTGTCATTCCTCTTGTACTTAAGTCGGCATTGTGCCTTTTGTATTAAATTCGGATGCAATTTCTGTGTTTCATCATCAATAAGAAGTTCCAAAGTGTACAGTAAACCTGAGGTGAAGCATCGGAATCTAAAACTGGGCTCACAGGAGAGGTTCAAATCATAGAAAGTTGGAGTTTAAATCCTATTTTACTTAAGTCGGCATTGTGACTTTTGTATTAAATTCGGATGCAATTTCTGTGTTTCATCGTCAGTAAGACGTTCCAAGGTATACAGTAAACCTGAAGTGAAGCTTCGGAATCTCAAACTGGACTCACAGGAGAGGTTCAAATCATAGAAAATTAGAGTGTCAGTCCTCTTGTACTTAAGTCGGCATTGTGCCTTTTGTATTAAATTCGGATGCAATTTCTGTGTTTCATCGTCAATAAATGGGTCCAAGGGATACAGTAAACCTGAAGTGAAGCTTCGGAATCTAAAACTGGACTCGCAGGAGAGGTTCAAATCATAGAAAGTTAGAGTGTCAGTCCTCTTGTACTTAAGTCGGCATTGTGCCTTTTGTATTGAATTCGGATGCAATTTCTGTGTTTCATCGTCAATAAGAAGGTCCAAGGGATACAGTATACCTGAAGTGTAGCATCGGAATCTAAAACTGGACTCATAGGAGAGGTTCAAATCATAGAAAGTGCGAGTGTCAGTCCTCTTGTACTTAAGTCGGCATTGTGCCTTTTGTATTAAATTCGGATGCCATTTCTGTGTTTCATTGTCAATAAGAAGGACCAAGGTATACAGTAAACCTGAAGTGAAGCATCGGAATCTAAAATTGGACTCACAGGAGAGGTTCAAATCATAGAAAGTTAGAGTGTCCGTCCGCTTGTACTTAAGTCGGCATTGTACCTTTTATATTTAATTCCGATACAATTTCTGTGTTTCATCGTCAATAAGAAGTTCCAAGGTATAAAGTATACCTGAAGCGAAGCATCGGAATCTAAATCTGGACTCACAGGAGAGGTTCAAATCATAGAAAGTGAGAGTGTCAGTACTCTTGTACTTAAGTCGGCATTGTGCCTTTTGTATTAAATTCGGATGCAATTTCTGTGTTTCATCGTAAATAAGAAGGTCCAAGGGATACAGTAAACCTGAAGTGAAGCATCGGCATCTAAAACTGGACTCACAGGAGCGGTTCTAATCAGAGAAATTTAGAGTTTAAGTCCTCTTGTACTTAGGTCGGCATTGTTCCTTTTGTATTAAATTCGGATGCAATTTCTGTGTTTCATCGTCAATATGAAGGTCCAAGAGATACAGTAAACCTGAAGTGAAGCATCGGAATCTAAAACTGGACTCACAGGAGTGGTTCCAATCATAGAAAGTTAGAGTGTCAGTCCTTTTGTACTTAAGTCGGCATTGTGCCTTTTGTATTAAATTCGGATGCAATTTCTGTGTTTCATCGTAAATAAGAAGGTCCAAGAGATACAGTAAACCTGATGTGAAGCATCGGAATCTAAAACTGGACTCACAGGAGAGGTTCAAATCATAGAAAGTTAGAGTGTCAGTCCGCTTGTACTTAAGTCGGCATTGTACCTTTTAAATTTAATTCCGATGCAATTTCTGTGTTTCATCGTCAATAAGAAGTTCCAAGGTATACTGGTGTGAGCTGTACCTTTTCTCAAGAACTGGGCACTGTTTCTTGTTTAAGGGATCTCTGATAGCTTATAGTTAGAAGAGGGGATTACCCAACTGGAAATTCAGTATAGAATCTGACCAGTATTCCATCAGGCCGTGGAGCTTTGTTCAGCTTTAATGGTTCAGCTGTTTCTCAACACTACTGACACCAATACTTATTTCATACATCTTTTCAGTGGTACGAATATAAAACTGGGGCAGTTCTGCTGGGTTTTCCTTTGTAAAGGAACATTTCCAAAATGGAGTTAAGCATTTCATCTTTTGCTTTGCTACCTCCAATTTCAGTTTCTCTCTCATTCAGTAGGGACTGGACACTAGTTAGCTTTGGTGCCACTAACAACCTGTACAAATGACCAGAATTTATTTGGGTTATTTGAAAGATCACTTGACAATATTCTGCTATGTTAGTCATTGAAGGCTTCATGCATTGCTCTCCTGACAGCCATTACATGCAGTTGTAGGAGCAAGGACATACATGGCATAATATACTACTAACGAATCATTCGTAAAGTATATTATAATGTGCCTAGCATATGTACTTGTTCCTGTGTCAAAATCATGAGTGTCACTAATCTATCCAATGTATAAAGCTCCCATTTAAGAAGCTTGAATATGGTCTAAGGCTGAAATTGTATAATCATCCATGAAACAAAGAGAATGGCTGCTGAAGGGATCACAAAATCATTCAAGAAATTCATCACGGCTGCAGACCATATCGCCTTGAAAATTGTAGAAGTCTTTCATGATTGCACTGTTGTGTAACACATTGACATTGACTGTTCTTATGAAGCACTTCCATTGCAAGTCGAGTCCAAAGGCCAGTGACACAAGAAGAACCTATAAGGAGGTAGAACAAGTCAGTTGTTATTTATTGTATGCTGTTCCACAGAAACCAAATATCATAAAAATAAATTTGTGCTAACACCAAGTGCTATCCTGTAAACAATTGAAATTGGATGTGGGGGAGGGGGGGGGGATTAAGGTGCCCCCCTTCCCCTGCCCTGCACCCATTTTTGTTGGCCTTGTATGATTAGTCGTGGATTATTAGTGCATATGTTTACGAAAATACTGTAGAAAACACACTCATCAATTGGATCAAAATTAGTATTAAAATGATTTTTGTTGAAGAAAATAGTGGTGTTGCTGACCTGTTGCCCCATGTCCCAACCATATCCCCACTGAACAATTTTGGGATAGGTTTTGTGACAAATAAATTCCCCCTTCCTGACAAAAAATGATGATAACACCTGAAAACTAAGCACCTTTCTACAGTAAGAATGGAAATAAACGTTTTTGTGATCTCTCTTATATCACAAACATTCAAAATTAGCAATTAAAAGATGTATGAACTCAGTAGGATGATTTTTATGGAACACAATATTACATCGTAACACCACATGCTAGTGATAGATACAGCATTGTTAAATATGAAGTTGCAGTCTTCAATTTTGGGTGTGCAGTGTGTTTGTCTGGAGTTTTGGGTTTTGATTGATTAGTGAGACACTACTTCTTGCACTATTCATTTTTACTGTGTGAGATGAAAATGATACAGTGCAGTCAGTCTGCACCAAATTAGTAAAAAAGAAAGGAAAAAAGATGGGAGCTGACCTATGTTAAATTTTTAATTATAAATGTATAACAATTAGCATTACATTATACATTGTTGGATAGCTCATGCGCAATAATTTAGTAATTTACATCATTTAAAACTTTGTGCATTAATTGATCTGTCATTTGCCTTTGAAAAATAAGATTTTCTGCTATAAATTGTAGTAATACTGCTTAAAATTCAAATTTTGTGCTTTACGCGTTATACTACAACAATAGATTGCAACTCACCATATCGTGGAGGCATTGAGTTGCAGACAGGCACAGTGAAAAACACTGCTTAAATATTTAAGCTCTCAGATAAAGTCCTTCTTCCAAAGTAAAAAACACACACACATTTACACAAGCACAACTCGCACCCACATGGCTGCTGTCTGTGGGCACTGGGGCCTGACTGCAGATGTGTGTGTGTGAATATGAGTGTGTGTTTTCTACTTCAGAAGAAAGTCTTTGTCTGAAAGCTTAAATATTTTAACAGTCTTTTCATCGTGCCTTTTGGGGAGTAGCAATCTATCCTTTCCTAGACTTTCCATTGCTATATTTGACAGTTCGATTGTTCTTTTGTGGAGTGGCATTAATTATTCCACTACTGTCCAGCTTCAACACTTGTGCTCATAAATTTATTAAGTAACTTGGTGCTGAATTCATAATCAAATGTAATATTTGTAAAACAATCAAACTTTTTGAATCTTTGTTATTTAAACAATGAAATACAAGTTACTTGCATAATTTTGTCAGGCATTTGGTGATTGGCAGAGACACTTTGTCAATTATTAAATCTAAATATAAAGGAAAAAGAAGACTTTGGAGCATCCAAAGAATGTTA
Source organism: Schistocerca americana (assembly GCF_021461395.2). Taxonomy (NCBI): domain Eukaryota; kingdom Metazoa; phylum Arthropoda; class Insecta; order Orthoptera; family Acrididae; genus Schistocerca; species Schistocerca americana. Next base: position 1,088,322,566 of record NC_060120.1, on the reverse strand, counting down.
ACTGTAACACTGACTGTCACAAGACTTCTGCTGTCCACAGCATACCTGACACCATGTGCCTGCCGGTAGCCCCAAGCTCCACTCTGTTTTGAGTAATATATCTTTGGATGATGTGTTTGTAATACAATCACAGTCACATGCAACTTTTTGATCAAACATATGCTGTAAATGTGATCTTGAGTTGGCAAGTCAGTATTTGTGTAGTAGTGGTCTCAATTGTGGCTTCAAACAGTTCTACTTCCTGTAGTTTTTTTTTTTTTTTACAGTACTGTGTAGTAATGTGTATTTCTTGATTGAGTTGAAGCCCATGTACATGACATCAGGTCCAGTATCCTGTTCAATGTTTTTAATTTTGTTTTTTGCAGCTTTGCTTTCAGCAGAGATTTTGCTTCTAAGTACTACAGGATTTCAACATCACTTTACATATATTTTGAAGTTGACTGCTAATTTATTTGTAGCATCAAACTGTGATTTTGCTTTCTCATACACTGATGGGTTAAAATGCAATTCCATGAACAATTTGGGCGACATAAACCAAAGTTAGTAGGCAATGTTTCAACATCTGAAAGATGATGTTTGTTCAGATATCATCATAGTCATATAAGAAATGTGCTAGTAGTACTACTATGAAGATTAAAATCAGGTTTGCTTTAAATACACTCTATAAAGGTCATGAGCATTAGTTATCTTTGAGACTGGATGTGATGAGTTTCTGTCAGTGCCTTAAGGGCACCTTTAAGGTGCCATTATCAACACCTCATTGAGTTTGAACGAGGCCACATAATAGGGCTATGAGAAGACGGATGTTCATCCTGTGATACTGCTGAGAGACCTGGCAGGAAAATAGCCACTGCACACGTCTGCTGGCAGCAGTGGTCACGAGAATCGACAGTCACAAGAAGACCAGGCTCTGGACAGCCGTGTGGCACTACTGAGAGGGATGCAATTGTGTTCGATGTACGGCTCTTGTGGATCATACTGCATCTGTAGCAGCAGTTGGCACCACAATCATACAACAAACTATTACTGGTGACTTCGGGGACAGCTCCAAGCCAGGTGGCCTGTAACGTGCATTCCACTGACCCCAAACTCAGTTTTCTGATGAAAGCTGATTTGGCCTCAGTGCCAATGATGGCCATGTGTTGGTTAGAGGAAGGCCAGTTAGGGGTCTGCAACCAGCCTGTCTGCATGCTAGATACACTATACCTCCAACTGGAGTTACGGTCTGGGGTACAATTTCGTATGAGAGCAAGAACACTCTCATGGTTATCCCACACATCCTTACTGCAAATCTGTGCATCAGTCCAGTGTTTCGACCTGCTGTGCTGCCATTTGTGAACAGCATTCCAGGAGGTGTTTTCCAACATGATAACGATTGCCTACGTATTATTGTTGTAAACCGACACGCTCTAGAGAATGTCAACACGTTGCCTCGACCTGCTCGATTTCCAGATCCTCTTCCAATTGTGCACATACTGAGTGTCATCGGATGATAACTCCAGCGCCATCCACAAACAGCATTAACCTCCCCTGGACTGACTGACCGAGTGTAACAGGCGTGGAACTCCATCGCAAAAACTTACAACCAGCACCTGCACAACATGATGTGTGCACATGTGCAATGGTTAATCTCTGATTTGTATTAACCTGTTATCTTGCAACGTTTATCACTTACATTTGTTATCTAGACAATTGTATTCCTGAAGTTTCAGTTCACTACAGTAATTGTTTTTTGATGCTGCATTTTTTTCAGTCAGTCTATAATACAAGTAGAAATGGTTTTAGCTCAGATAGGTCCCATAATGTCAATCAGTGGGACATTTTAAACATTAAAAAACGAAGGGTTTCACTGATGAAAAATTATTGAGGATGTTGGGAGAATAAGATTTTGAGGTCGGAGAGCTAGCATTATTGGATTTGTACAACAAAGAAGGTACGTATGTGGACGCAAGTGAAAGTGACACCAATGATGGTGACAGTGATTGTGTCAGTAACGGTGAGGACTTTGGTAGTCGTGTTGCACTTGCAAACATTAGTCAATCTACAATCACTGTGGTATAATGTCAATGGTACCCATTTGTAAAGGATTCTATTTACAGCTAAAAGAATACAATTATAATTCCTTTTATCCTATGGATGAGGATGCTTTGAAACCTTACTAAGTTAAAAAAAATCAGAAAGTGCTTTATTTGATTGAAATTGAGACTAATACGTACGCTTTGCAGCTTTTAGATAGCGTCTACATTATTTGTTCAAATGTAACCAGACACCTTTTACAGGAATGCGTCTACTCTTCAACTTTATGGTGGTCTTAACCCTCCTGAGGACACTTTGAATGCCTGTGGAGGAATGGTAGCTCATTCTTCCTCAAGGACCTGTATCAGTGATGTCAGTGTGCGATGTTTTATACCCACGTATCACGACATTTTTGGAGAGCAAAAATTGCCACCAGAAAAATCAGCACAGATTCTGCAACTAGAGACCTTGAAAAGCTTATGTTATTCTGTTCTTCTGTGAGATCCACAGTGCTGTGGACATCAGTGCTCAGGTAGATGCCACGTTTCTAGACTTCAAAGAGGTGTTCGACACCATCCTGCCCTGCCATTCGATGGGGAAAATATGAGCTCACCCCGGGTAGTGGAGCACATTTGTGACCGGATTCGAGACTTCCTCGCAGAGAGAACTTGACACGTCACTCTTAATGGAACAAAACCGACAGGTGTAAAATTAATTTCAGGAGTCCCTAATGAAGCTTTAAAGAATCGTATTGTTTACAATGTACGTAAATGCTCTAATATAAAATATTGGACGTTCCTTAAGGCTATTCACAGAAGATGCAGTTGTCTACAAAAACGAAGTGATGGGAGAAGACTGTAGTGACTTGGAAATGACTTGCAGAGCATTGATGAATAGTGCAGGCATTGGCAGTTGCCCCAGAACGTAAGTGAATCTAACGTATTTCACATACGTAGGTGAAGTAATCCACTACTGTGCAAGTACACCATTGACGGCAAAGTGCTGGAAACAGTATGTACTACACATATGTAGGAGTAACTGTGTGGAGCAACTGTATGTTGAATGACCACGTAAAACAAATAGCAGCAAAAACAGATGTGAGACTGAGATTCACTCTGGGACCCTTACCAGGTAGGCTAATAGAAGATGTAGAGAAGATCCAACAAAGTGCACTATTTTTGTCAGTGGGACATTTAGTCAATTCAAGAACATTACAGAAATACTCTGCAAACTCCAGAGGCAGATGCTACGAGAGAGACATTCTGCATCACATAGTAGTTTACTTCGAATTCCGAGAGAGTACCTTCTGGAGAGAATCTGACATAATATTACTTACTCCTACATCTGTCTTAGAAAATGATCACAACAAGAAAATTCAGCAAACTAGGCCTAATATAGAGTCAGTCTTTCCATGCGCCTTTCGTGAATGAAACAGGAAAGGGGCAATCAGTTAGTGGTACAAGAAGAACCCTCCATCACACACCATCAGGGGCTTTTGTGAAACATTCTTGTAGACGTAGCTGAAGAGCCAAAACCAGAGAAGGTATTGATGTTGAACGCTGGGGTCTGGAGGAAAGTTCATGTACCGACTCCTCCCACTGGAATTCTGGTTGTGTCAGTCCATTTCAGGAATGTTACTGTCCTCAAACCTTTGCCTTTCAGGTGTTGCTTTATGACAGGGTGCATTTTCAAGCTTTCAGTCAGCCATTTTGAGTGTTGAATGCTAAAAATGTCATATGTTTGTAGACTGTCCTGCAGTATTCAGTTTAAATAGCCACATATCATTTTGCATTCGATATAAAAATATGAGAAACATACCGCTTAGCCACTAAAGTGTGTAGTTTATTATGGCATACCAAGAGTATCATACTTCCTCACTTTAAATAAGCGTCAAAATAAGAAGTATTTAAACAAAAAACAAATTTGATTTTGTTTCCAAATAATTAACACCACACTTAATTCAAACAAAGCTCACTAGCATCCGTAAAATGTCTCAATGAATTTCTGAGTAAAATAACATATAAAAATGAAATTTTTTATATTATTTACAGAATTAGTAACAGGACAGAAGATCACAGTCTCCCCGATGTATGCAATTGCGTATTGTACGACATTTGTATTTTGCAGCAGAATACATTTTACTGAACTGTGGAAATGCCTTAGCCGGTTTTGTGCTCTTTTGTAAAGTCCCATGATTAGTAAGTGTGCTATAAAACATCTTACCTCAGCTGTTTCCACATTCTTCCATTCGGTATAAGATCCGGACAATGTAGCACTTTGTTTAGGTATATGGGGTGGCCATGTTATAGGTATACCCAAATAAATACTTATAATGAAAAAACTTGACATTTTACATTCTCGGGTAAACATCCAGTCGATAGAGACTGTCCGAGATCTGATCCTCCCCGTTTCGTGAACAGTGCCGAGTCGTGTGGTGTGTGTGTACAAACGTATACTGTCTGGCAGGCAGGCGTACTCCCGACAGCCGACACATGAATGCCACATCGGAGGTGCAGTGTGTGCTACGGTTAGTAGAGTTAAAATCTGTAACATACGTACAGCGGCGTGCGAGAAGAGAATGGGACACGGATCCTCCCACATGTAAATCTATTTATCAGTGCAACAGAACTCTTTGAGGAACAGGGAGTTTGATTTAAAATGCCGGAAAACATTGTAAAATGCTTGTGAATGGAGAGGCTCCAGAATGTATGAGCGATTTGTTTGCTAGAAACGTCTGGTTTTCTGCTTACTAACTCCAATTTTTGCATGACACTAAGCTGAGGATCACCACAGACTATGTGTTTCTCCTGTTGAAATGTTGCACCGTGTAGACAAAAATGATGAGTCTGCAGGAAAGTTAATTGACATAACTGTCGAATATGAGGAAGTGAGACTCCAGGAGAAGTTACTGAGTATAAAAGGGTCACACAAAAACTGGATGTGTGGTTGGAATTACAGAAACATGTTATGATCAGTGTCCCACCCCCACTGTCATGGGGATGTTATCACATTTCTCCACTAAAGTTTTCCCGAGAATTAGACCAGAACAAAGTGGGGAGGGGGGGGGGAGTTCTGTTGCGTGGCCCCCTAGGTCTCCCATTCTGACTGTGATGCTCACAAACACGTGGTGAGAAGCAGAGTACTGTCGCAATATCTGTCAAGCTACATACAGTGCCCACAATTGAACTGTACTGACGTACATAAAAATGTTTGAGGTTCTGTGTACAATGTTGGAAACTTTAAATCTAGGCCTTAAAAGGTACAGGAATATATCAAATGTTTTTGTGTACCTCTAGCTTGGCAACCCTGTAAATTGATTAACTTGTCGATCTTTTTCAGTGCCAATGAACTGATGCAATTTTCAGTGCAATAGGGTCTGCAGCTGAGATGAATTTGTTGAATTTGCAACAACTGCTCGAAAGTAACGTGCTCCTAAAATAGAGTGAACACCTTGAACTAATTTATGAGCATAGCATGATATCATAAGAGCAATGATGTATGTGGCATGATGTGTTACTGAAAACTCATCCATAAAATACTTGAAAATGGTCTAAGGCCACAATTGTACAATCATACAGGAAATGAAGAGAATGGCAGCTGAAGGCTTCAAGAAATCATTCAAAGAATTGATGTTGTTGTTGTTGTGGTCTTCAGTCCTGAGACTGGTTTGATGCAGCTCTCCATGCTACTCTATCCTGTGCAAGCTTCTTCATCTCCCAGTACCTACTGCAGCCTACATCCTTCTGAATCTGCTTAGTGTATTCATCTCTTGGTCTTCCTCTACGATTTTTACCCTACACACTGCCCTCCAATACTAAATTGGTGATCCCTCGATGTCTCAGAACATGTCCTTCCAAACGATCCCTTCTTCTAGTCAAATTGTGCTACAAACTCCTCTTCTCCCCAATTCTATTCAATACCTCCTCATTAGTTATGTGATCTACCCATCTAATCTTCAGCATTCTTCTGTAGCACCACATTTAGAAAGCTTCTATTCTCTTCTTGTCTAAACTATTTATTGTTTTCAAGACACTGTCCATTCCGTTCTAGTGCTCTTCCAAGTCAAAGAATTGTTTCAGAAGATCTCCCTTGTCCTTTGGTCTAAGCACTTTGTGAAATGGGCATGGTAGCAGCTGCAGCGTCTTGGGTGCAATCACTTCAGTGTACTATGTATTTTCCATTCTGTCAGCACTTTCAGTCTGTATACCAGGACAGACACCACTGCCACTTTCTGAACTACTGCTGCTTTCGCTAAAATACTCTGTATCACTCCATTTTCAAATAATTTCCAAATTTCACTGTCGAATACATTTAAAAAAAATAAATCGCAAAAGCAAATGAAATAAACAAATTGAAAACATTAACTTAAAGAAAAAAAAGCACAGAAACTGTATTAAGTAACAATACCGCACAAAACGTTGAATGAGGTACCAAAGTGTTACAAAGTATTACAGAGCATGATATCAACAAGAGAACAACACAGTAGTGGTTATCAGTCATTGATATTTCACTGCAACTACACTCAAAAGTCGAAAACTGTCAACATAAGTGTGAATCGAAAGGTCGAGCATCGACACTGAGTGGTGAATTTTGTAAACTGAGCAAAAGTAAACAGAGTACTGACAAATTGCCCTTCTGACAGAATTGTCATTGGTATGGGTAATGACTGATCATTGTCTTCACTTTCAGAGTGTTGAGCACTATAAGAAAACCACATTCTGAACCGGAAAAACACCCTGGTACTGTAACACCACCTCCCCCGTTCTTCACTGTTGGCACTACTCGTGACGGTAGGTGACATTCTCCAGTCCCAAACCCTTCCATTAGAGTGCCATTGAGTAGAGTGTGATTCGTCACTCCAAAGTGATCATTTCCAACCATCCACTGTCCAGTGGTGTTGCTCCTTACATCACGTACAATTGACTACAGATGTGTGGCTTACGAGGAGCTGTTCAATTGTCGTACCCCATTCTTTTTAACTCCCTGTTCTCCCTGATTATCTCTGATTTTATGTGAGTTTTTACAACCACTCCCCGCAGTGCTCATTGGTCCCCCTCCATCTTAGTTTAGCTGTGGTTTTTTGTTTGCATTTCCACTTCACCAATACTAGACTTGAACAGCTTTAGAAGTGTTGAAATGTTGCTTATTAATATGTTACTCATGTAACACCCACTGACTCATTCACATCCAAAGTCACTAGGCTCTCTTCACCGACCCATTCTGCTGTTGCTGCTTTTCTACTGACAATACAATGTTCCTGGCCTCCTCTTATAATGCCCGGTCTATCTGTTGTTAGACCTATTTTAGTATGAGGGTTTCCACATGCTTTTCACGAGGCAGTGTATTTAAGTAAAAGGGCACAGATAAAATCCTGGAAAGAAACAAGCAACGAAGAAATCTGTAAATTTTTTGTCATTATTGTGTACGAAAAGATTATAGGGACATAAATGCTCTGTTCAGAGGTAACACTTTGCCTAAAATAATGTGCTGTAATCACATTAATTTTGTAGCCAATAAAACAGTTAAAGAGGAAGATAAAACCCCGTAGGTCAAGGAAATGTCAGATATGCTGCAGGGAAAAGTTTTGTACAGAATCAGTACCAGGTGAAACTTTTGCAATAGATAAAACTGTGGTACCATCCAGAGGACGACTATCATTTTAACAGTACGCACCAAGTAAAAGGAAGACGAAAATTTAATAGTCACAGGGAACATGAATTTGATAGTAGGAAAAGGAAGAGAACAAAAAGTAGTAGTAGTACCTGGGGCAAGGAATGAAAGAGGAAGCCACCTGGTAGAATTTTGCACAGAGCACAACTTAATCGTACCTAACACTTGGTTTAAGAATCATGAAAGAAGGTTGTGTACATGGAAGAACCCTGGAGATACTAGAAGATATCAGATAGATTATATAATGGTAAGACAGATATTTAGGAACCAGGTTTTAAACTGTAAGACATTTCCAGGGACAGATATGGGCTCTGCCCACAATCTGTTAGTTATGAACTGTAGATTAAAACTGAAGAAACTGCAAAAAGGCGGAAATTTAAGGAGATGGGACCTGGATACACTGAAAGAACCAGAGGATGTAAAGAGTTTCAGAGAGAGCATTAGGGAACAATTGACAAGAATGGGGAAAGAAATACAGTAGAAGAATAATGGGTAGCTTTGAGAGGTGAAATAGTGAAGGCAGCAGAGGGTCAAGTAGGTAAAAAGACGAGGGCTAGTACAAATCCTTGGGTAACAGAATTTAATTGATGAAAGGAGAAAATATAAAAATGCAGTAAATGAAGCAGGCAAAAAGAAGTACAAACATTTAAAAAATGAGATCGCAGGAAGTGCAAAATGGCTAAGCAGGAATGGCTAGAGGACAAAAATAGGGATGTAGACGCATATATCACCAGGGGTAAGATAGGTACTGCGTACAGGAAAATTAAAGAAACCATTGGAGAAAAGAGAACCACTTGTATGAACATCAAGAGCTCAGTTGTAAAACCAGTTCTAAGCAAAGATGGGAAGGCAGAAAGATGGAAGGAGTACATAGAGAGTCTATACAAGGGCGATGCACTTGAGGGCAATATTATGGAAATGGAAGAGCATGTAAATGAAGGTGAAAGGGGAGATATTATACTGCGTGAAGCGTTTGACAAAGCACTGAAAAACCTCCGAGTTTATAGTGCCCTCAATAGGTAATGCTGGAATTCAGTATGGTGTTGGCCTACGCTTAGCCTTGATGACAGCTTCCACTTTCGCAGGCATATGTTCAATCAGGTACTGGAAGGTTTCTTGCAGAACGGCAGCCCATTCTTCACGGAGTGTTGCACTGAGGAGAGGTATCAATGTCAGTTGGTGAGGCCTGGCACGAAGTCAGCATTCCGAAACATCCCAAAGCTGTGGTATAGCATTCAGGTCAGAACTCTGTGCAGGCCAGTCCATTACTGGGATGTTGTTGTTGTGTAACCACTCTGCCACACGCTGTGGATTATGATCAGGTACTCGATCGTATTGAACGATGCAATCACCATTCCCAAATTGCTCTTCAACAGTAGGAAGCAAAAAGGTGCTTAAATCATCAATGTAGGCCTGTGCTGTGATAGTACCATGCAAAACAACAAATGCGCAAGCCCCCTCCATGAAAAACATGACCACACCGTAACAGCACCGCCTCCAAATTTTACTGTTGGCACTAAACACGCTGGTAGATGACATTCACCAGGCATTCGCCGTACCCACACCCTGCCATCAGATCACCGCATTGTGTACCATGATTCTTCACTCCACACAACGTTCTCCACTGTTCAATAGTCCAGTGTTTATGCTCCTTACACAAGGCAAGGCATCATGTGGCACTTACCGGCATGATATGTGGTTTATGAGCAGTCGCTCGACCATGAAATCCAAGTTTTCTCTCCTCCCACCTAACTGTCATAGTACTTGAAGTGGACCCTGATGCAGTTTGGAATTCCTGTGTGATGGTCTGGATAGATGTCTGCCTATTACACGTTACAACCTTCTTCAACTGTCGGTGGTCCCTGTCAGTCAACAAGATGAGATCAGCTTGTACACTTTTGTGTTGTACGTGTCCCTTCACGTTTCCACTTCAGTGTCACATTGGAAACAGTGAACCTAGGGATTTTTAGGAGTATGGAAATCTCGCGTACAGATGTATGATGCAAGTGACACCCAATCACCTGACCACGTTCGAAGTCTGTGAGTTCCGCAGAGCACCCCATTCTGCGTTCTCACGATGTCTAATGACTACTGGGGTCGCTGACATGGAGTAACTGGCAGTGGTGGCACCACAATGCACCTAATATGAAAAAAAAGTATGTTTTTGGGGGTGTCCAGATACTAATATATGAGAAAGGCAAAATACACTCAGACTTCAAGAAGAATATAATAATTCCAATCCCAAAGAAAGCAATTGCTGAAAGGTGTGAAAATTACTGAACTACCAGTTAGTAAGTCATGGCTGCAAAATCCTAACACAAATTCTTTATAGATGAATGGAAAAACTGGTAGAAGCTGACCTTTGGGAAGATCAGTTTGGATTCCTTAGAAATGTAGGAACACGTAAGGCAATACTGACTCTACGACTTGTCTTAGAAGAAACATTAAGAAAAGGCAAACCTACGTTTCTAGCATTTGTAGACTTAGAGAAAACTTTTGACAATGTTGACTGGAATACTCTCTTTCACATTCTGAAGTTGTCAGGGGTCAAATCCAGGGAGCGAAAGGCTAATAACAATTTGTACACAAACCAGATGGCAGTTATAAGAGTCGAGGGGCATGAAAGGGAAGCAGTGGTTGGGAAGGGAGTGAGACAGGGCTGTAGCCTGTCACTGATGTTATTCAATCTGTATATTGAGCAAGCAGTAAAGGAAACAAAAGAAACATTTGGACTAGGAATTAAAATCCATGGAGTAGAAATAAAAACTTTGAGGTTTGCAACGGCGTTATAATTCTGTCGGAGACAGCAAGGGACCTGGAAGAGCAGTTGAACGAAATGGAAAGTGTCTTGAAACGAAGATATAAGATGAACATCAGCAAAAGAAAAATGAAGATAATGGAATGTAGTCGAATTAAATCAAGTGATGCTGAGGGAATTAGGTTAGGATATGAGACTCTTAAAGTAGTAGATGAGTTTTGCTATTTGGGGAGAAAGATAACTGATGATGGTTGAGGTATGGAGGATATAAAATGTAGACTGGTAATGGCAAGGAAAGCGTTTCTGAAGAAGAGATGTTTGTTAACAACGAGTGTAGATTTAAGTGTCAGGAAGTCATTTCTGGAAGTATTTGTATGGAGTGTAGCCATGTATGGAAGTGAAACATGGACGATAAATAGTTTAGACACGAAGAGGATACAAGGTTCCAAAATGTGGTGCTACAGAAAAATGCTGAAGATTAGATGGGTAGATCTTGTAAATAATGTGGAGGTACTGTACAGAATTGGAGAGATGTTGTGGCACAACTTGACTAGAAGAATGGATTGGTTGGTAGGACATATTCTGAGCTGTCACAGGGTCACCAGTTTAGTATAGGAGGGTAAAAATCGTAGAGAGAGACCAAGAGATGAATAAATTAAGCAGATTCAGGAGGATGTAGGTACTTGGAGATGAAGAAACTTGCACAGGATAGAGTAGTATGTAGAACTGCATCGACCCAGTCTCCGGACTGAAGACCACAACAACAACCAAGAAAAAGTCAAGAATATGTTGTTAAGATTTTCAAGCTATGCAATATTGCTGGGTATACTCTATGCATGGTAACTTATGATGAATAAATGTTGAGTCTGAAAATGTGGCAGAAGCATATGGTGATTATTTTTGGAGAGGGTTGGCAAGTTGTACATATAACTATTGCACATCTATGCCGCTCGCAAATCATTTCCTCGCAAATCAGAGAACTTTGTTGGAAACACTGAGAAATAACGGAGGGCATGTACCATCAATTATGAAAAAATAACATAAAAATGTTTAAGTGGTTGGTAGTCATCCTATAGCACTGGAATTGGACAATGGAAGGATGAAAGGAAGAGTTCTTTCTTTCAATAACACACATCTTAGATATTGTACCCTCAGTCAAAAAACAATCTGGAAATGAAAAATTAAACAAACAGCCATTGTGAAATGTAACAAAGAAAAACAAGGAGTAGACATGTCAGACCAAATGGGTAGTTACTTTTTGCCCTTACAAGAAAACCAGTCAATGGTACTACAAACTTCTTGAATTTCTCTAGATTACCACAGTGGTAAATGAACCATTGTACAGGAAGCTAACTGGAAACATGACGCAAATAATGAACTTCAGGATTGAAATATAATATACATTTATTTTGAATTTCAATGAAGCAAGAATTTTTGCAAGGCTCTTGGAGACAACAAAGATCACCAACACTCATTATTCAATATCTGGAAACAGAAACAACCTCTGCTAGGGAGCTGCACAAGAAAAATATAATCAAACAGAAAAGTGTGAAAGGAATAGTCTGTTACTTAAAAATTCCAAAACTTGTGGAAGATCTGATGGTATGAAATGAGTGAAATCTGCAACAAATGGTTCTGTCCAACTTGTTATTCAGAGATGCACTATCACTATGTATATGCATCCTCAATTCTGCTCTCCTACTCAATAAATAATATATTGTATCCATGATCGTTTACTTTCTTTTTGTTGATAGTTTACCTGTTGTTTACATTAGTTCTTGTTTCTAATTCACATTGTGAGATAAGTAACCTGCAGCTGCCAACATTCTAATGGCACTGGGTTCGTGTTACTCTGAGACATGATGTTATCTGCATTTATCCTAGTTTTTATCCAAATATTGAACTATAAGACACTTGTATGAATAGCAGTAAAGTTAAAAAATTTATTTTTTGTGATTTTTAAAATTTTTTGTCTTCATAAATTGTCTTGGCAAGGCAATGTGAATAGCTGGTTGATGGTCATGTGTGTTTACAATACTCTGGAGAAATTGTGGCAGGACTGGTATATGAGATGAGATGCTTCTGATGGAACACAATAAGCCAGTGATAGGACTACAGTAGCTTGTGTGGTGAATTGTGTGGATATGGCTAACATGGCAAGGAGTTTTTACTGAGAGTGGCCTAGGAAGTCACCGGGATATTACACAGATTGACCGAGAGGCAGAATACCACCTTTGGAAGAGTGGGGAGGATTGTGCGTAGACTGTCCCTCATTTCTGTGAACAGTGATAGATGATCACAACCCTGCTGAAGCGCACGGTTCAATTGCTCCGCTCCAGGATGATATTTGGCAATGAGTGCGGTGCTCCTTTTCCTATGCAGCTGGTCCTTGCAGGTGATGGGAGTAGTAGGGGAATATTAGAATATGATACAGGAAATCTGTTCATGGACTAGGCTTAGGGGATAGTGCCTATCTGTAAACGTCTCAGCAAGATCTTCAGCATACGAGGCAAGAGAATTCTTATTACTTCAGATAAGCCAGCCATGGGTGACCATATTGTATGGGAGCGATATTGCTCTGCCTCTGTTATTCTGATTACGGTATAAAGGCACTGTGGTGACCACAGCCCCTACGAAACACATCAAATGAATTCGCAGTATTGAATGACTAGCATCAGCTGTAGAATGGAATAACGACAATGAAAATTTTTGTAGGACTGGGACTCAGACATGGATTTTCTGCTTATGGTGAGCAGTCACCATTTAGCTGTCTGAGCACAACTCACAGCCAGATGCACAGTTGATGACATATGGAAGTGGGGGTCTGGCCGCAAGTTGTGCACGGATAATTAAACAGTGAGGCAACTACTTGTGATGAGGGGGAAATCTGGTTTTGAGTCTCGGTCCAGCACAAATTTTCACTGTCGTCATTCCATTCTACTGCAGACAGTAGTCCTTATTCGCAATTGCAAATTCATTTGATGTGATACTGGGTGGGAGTCATTATGCCCATCCCAGAATATTTCTGACAGCTGAGTGTGCGGTCATAAAGGCCATTCACTGGTTAAGTGTCGACTTACAACTAGTTGTCTAGTGGTGTGCTGCTTTCCTGATAATTCTGGTGGAAAAATTTACACTTTGACTGAGAGCCCCATAAGCCTTGTCATATCTTAGACTGACTTCCATATTTATCAATTTTTTGTATTTTCTGTTAAGGAGACCAGTCACATTTAATCATGATATTAACCTTTTATGAAAGGCTGAAACAACACCTGGACTACTTATTTCCAGCTTCTTTGAGTGTTTAGTTTTTTTCGTTGTTCTTTTATGAGTGACAGGTTTTGCAGAAAATGTAGAATTTTACCAATTTTATTTGATCTAGTCAACTATTCTACTTTCAGTATCTGAAAACTATCTACCTAAAACTGTAATTAACATTATTACACTTTTTACACATAGTTTAGCTTTTTTGGGTGGTTCCTCTTTGTCCTGACCTCCTTTCAGTGTTTTCAAGTGAGATATTTTGTTGTCCTACATTCATCACAAGATAACTGATTTCATTTTCTAAATATATAGCAAATAAAAGAAATGTTTCATGGTTCACAAAGGGAAGAAGTGCCAGAAAAAAACACAAACAATTGTTTCCACAAACATTTTCCTATCTCAAACTGAGAAATACCTATTCTAGTTTGACTCACTCCCACCCATGAACTGTGGACCTCGCCATCGGTGGAGAGGGTTGCGTGCGTCAGTGATACAGATAGCCGTATGGTAGGTGCAACCACAATGGATGGGTATCTGTTGAGAGGCCAGACAAACGTGTGTTTCCTGAAGAGGGGCAGCAGTCTTTTCAGTATGAGATTTTCACTCTGCAGCAGAGTGTGCGCTGATATGAAAATTCGTGGCAGATTAAAACTGTGTGCCTGACCGAGACTCGAACTCGGGACCTTTGCTTTTCGCGGGCAAGTGCTCTACCAACTGAGCTACCTAAGCACGACTCACGCCCGGTACTCACAGCTTTACTTCTGCCAGTACCTCATCTCCTACCTTCCAAACTTTACAGAAGCTCTCCTGCGAACCTTGCAGAACTAGCACTCCTGAAAGAAAGGATATTACGGAGACATGGCTTAGCCACAGCCTGGGGGATGTTTCCAGAATGAGATTTTCACTCTGCAGCGGAGTGTGCGCTGATATGAAACTTCCTGGCAGATTAAAACTGTGTGCCCGACCGAGACTCGAACTCGGGACCTTTGCCTTTCGCGGGCAAGTGCTCTACCAACTGAGCTACCGAAGCACGACTCGCACCCAGTACTCGCAGCTTTACTTCTGCCAGTACCTCGTCTCCTACCTTCTGCAAGTTTCATATCAGCGCACACTCCACTGCAGAGTGAAAATCTCATTCTGGAAACATCCCCCAGGCTGTGGCTAAGCCATGTCTCCGCAATATCCTTTCTTTCAAGAGTGCTACTTCTGCAAGGTTCGCAGGAGAGCTTCTGTAAAGTTTGGAAGGTAGGAGATGAGGTACTGGCAGAAGTAAAGCTGTGAGTACCGGGCGTGAGTCGTGCTTCGGTAGCTCAGTTGGTAGAGCACTTGCCCGCGAAAGGCAAAGCTCCCGAGTTCGAGTCTCAGTCGGGCACACAGTTTTAATCTGCCAGGAAGTTTCATATCAGCGCACACTCCACTGCAGAGTGAAAATCTCATTCTGGAAACATCCCCCAGGCTGTGGCTAAGCCATGTCTCCGCAATATCCTTTCTTTCAGGAGTGCTAGTTCTGCAAGGTTCGCAGGAGAGCTTCTCTAAAGTTTGGAAGGTAGGAGACGAGGTACTGGCAGAAGTAAAGCTGTGAGTACCGGCCGTGAGTCGTGCTTCAGTAGCTCAGTTGGTATAGCACTTGCCCGCGAAAGGCAAAGGTCCCGAGTTCGAGTCTCGGTCGGGCACACAGTTTTATTCTGCCAGGAAGTTTCATATGACCGCGCACTCCGCTGCAGAGTGAAAATCTCATTCTGGAAACATCCCCCAGGCTGTGGGCTAAGCCATGTCTCCGCAATATGCTTTCTTTCAGGAGTGCTAGTTCAGCAAGTTTCGCAGGAGAGCTTCTGTAAAGTTTGGAAGGTAGGAGACGAGGTACTGGCAGAAGTAAAGCTGTGAGAACCGGGCGTGAGTCGTGCTTAGGTAGCTCAGTTGGTAGAGCACTTGCCCGCAAAAGGCAAAGGTCCTGATTTCAAGTCTCGGTCAGGCACACAGTTTTAATCTGCCAGGAAGTTTCATATCAGCGCACACTCCGCTGCAGAGTGAAAATCTCATTCTGGAAACATCCCCCAGGCTGTGGCTAAGCCATGTCTCCGCAGTATCCTTTCTTTCAGGAGTGCTAGTTCTTTAAGGTTCGCAGGAGAGCTTCTGTAAAGTTTGGAAGGTAGGAGACAAGGTGCTGGCAGAAGTAAAGCTGTGAGTAACGGGCGTGAGTCGTGCTTCGGTAGCTCAGTTGGTAGAGCACTAGCCCGCGAAAGGCAAAGGTCCCGAGTTCGAGTCTCGGTCGGACACGCAGTTTTAATCTGCCAGGAAGTTTCAGTCTTTTCAGTAGTTGCAGGGGCAACAGTCTGGATGATTGATCTGGCCTTGTAACATTAACCAAAACGGCCTTGCTGTTCTGCTACGGTGAAAGTCTGAAAGCGAGGGGAAACTACAGACATAATTTTTCTTGAGGGCATGCAGCATTACTGTATCGTTAAATGATGCTTACGTCCTCTTGGGTAAAATATTCTAGATGTAAAATAGTTCCCCATTCAGATCTCCAGGTGGGCTACTCAAGAGGATGTCATTATCAGGAGAGAGAAAACTGGTGTTCTGTGGATCAGAGTGTGGAATGTCAGATTCCTAAATCAGGCAGGTAGGTTAAAAAATTTAAAAAGGGAAATGGATATGTTAAAATTACATATAGTGGAAGTTTGTGAAGTTCAGTGGCAGGAGGAACAAGACTTCTGGTCAGGTGAATACAGGGTTATAAATACAAAATCAAATGGGGGTAATGCAGGAGTATGTTAAATAATGAATAAGAAAATAAGAATGTCGGTAAGCTACTACAAACAGCATAGTGAACGCATTATTGTGGCCAAGATAGACACAAAGCCCATGCCTACTACAGTAGTACAAGTATCACTAGGGGTAAGATAGATACTGCCTACAGGAAAATTAGAGAGACTTGTGGAGAAAAGACAACCACTTGTATGAATATCAAGAGCTCAGATAGAAAACCAGTTCTAAGCAGGGCAATGTTATGGAAATGGAAGAAGACATAGACGAAGATGAAATGAGAGATATGATATTGCGTAAAGAGTTTGGCAGAGCACTGAAAGACCTAAGTCAAAACAAGGCCCCAGGACTAGACAACAGTGTGCTCCCTGCCGTGATTGGATAAGCAGCTGCAGCAGCAAGTCGTATACTCCTAGCTCACTCATTTGCTACATAGTTTAATTCTTAATTTCTTTGCGTGTTTTTGGTACTTGCATTGTCTAATTCATAAATTTCTGGCGTATTATAGTATTTGAGAGTTGTAGCGTCACGTTTTAGTACCTGAATAGTGTAAATTCACGTAGTTGTTTGTCTTCTGTTTTTGTTTTGAATGGCCAGTGTCGGTTGGTCACAGTCAGTGTGCTCCCTGCCGCCGTTGGATAAGCAGCTGCAGCAGCAAGTCGTATACTCCTAGCTCACTCATTTGCTACATAGTTTAATTCTTAATTTCTTTGCATGTTTTTGGTACTTGTATTGTCTAATTCATAAATTTCTGGCATATTATAGTATTTGAGAGTTGTAGCATCACGTTTTAGTACCTGAATAGTGTAAAATCGCGTAGTTTCCTTCCGCCGCCGAGCAGTGTTTCAGCAGTGCACAAGTAGCAGCATTACTGCATTTACTAGGCAATCTTGTATTTTAATAACCGTTTAAATTTTGTGTCGATTTGTTTGCGCTCTCTGTAGATTAGTTCAGACGTTCTTTGCACAACAGTTTTTAGCATGGATAGGGACTGCAACTGCTGTGTTCGGATGCAGGCTGAGTTGGCATCCCTTCGCTCCCAGCTACAGGCAGTGTTGGCTTCGGTCACACAGCTTGAGGCTGTTGCCAATGGGCATCACTGTGGGGTTTCGGATGGGGGTTTGTCGGGGATGGCCAGCTTATCCCACGCATCCCCCAATTGAACTACGACTGTGGTTGCCCAGGATACTGCCCGCATTGAGGCTGATCCCTCACCTGTGGTAGAGTGGGAGGTCGTCTCAAGGTGTGGCAGGGGGCGAAAGACATTCCGGAGGGCTGAACGGAAGGCCTCTCCAGTTTGTCTGACGAACCGGTTTCAGGCTCTGTCTCAGGCTGATACTGATCTTCGGCCTGACATGGGTGCTTGTCCTGTTCCAGAGGTTGCCCCTCAGTCTGCAAGATCCGGGCGGTCGCAGAGGGTGGGCTTACTGGTAGTTGGGAGCTCCAACGTCAAGCGCGTAATGAGGCCCCTTAGGGATATGGCAGCAAAAGAGGGGAAGAAAACCAATGTGCACTCCGCGTGCATACCGGGGGGAGTCATTCCAGATGTGGAAAGGGTCCTTCTGGATGCCATGAAGGGTACAGGGTGCACCCATCTGCAGGTGGTCGCTCATGTCGGCACCAATGATGTGTGTCGCTATGGATCCGAGGAAATCCTCTCTGGCTTCCGGCAGCTATCTGATTTGGTGAAGACTGCCAGTCTCGCTAGCGGGATGAAAGCAGAGTTCACCATCTGCAGCATCGTTGACAGGACTGACTGCGGACCTTTGGTACAGAGCCGAGTGGAGGGTCTGAATCAGAGGCTGAGACGGTTCTGGGACCGTGTGGGCTGCAAATTCCTCGACTTGCACCATAGGGTGGTGGGGTTTCGGGTTCCGATGGATAGGTCAGGAGTCCACTACATGCAACAAGCGGCTACATGGGTAGCAGGGGTTGTGTGGCATGGGCTGGGCGGTTTTTTAGGTTAGATGGCCTTGGGCAAGTACAGAAAGGGCAACAGCCTCAATGGGTGCAGGGCAAAGTCAGGACATGCGGGGACCAAGCAGCAATCGGTATTGTAATTGTAAACTGTCGAAGCTGCGTTGGTAAAGTACCGGAACTTCAAGCGCTGATAGAAAGCACCAAAGCCGAAATCATTATAGGTACAGAAAGCTGGTTGAAGCCAGAGATAAATTCTGCCGAAATTTTTACAAAGGTACAGACGGCGTTTGGAAAGGATAGATTGCATGCAACCGGTGGTGGAGTGTTCATCGCTGTTAGTAGTAGTTTATCCTGTAGTGAAATAGAAGTGGATAGTTCCTGTGAATTATTATGGGTGGAGGTTACACTCAACAACCGAGCTAGGTTAATAATTGGCTCCTTTTACCGACCTCCCGACTCAGCAGCATTAGTGGCAGAACAACTGAGAGAAAATTTGGGATACATTTCACATAAATTTTCTCAGCATGTTATAGTCTTAGGTGGAGATTTCAATTTACCAGATATAGACTGGGACACTCAGATGTTTAGGACGGGTGGTAGGGACAGAGCATCGAGTGACATTATACTGAGTGCACTATCCGAAAATTACCTCGAGCAATTAAACAGAGAACCGACTCGTGGAGATAACATCTTGGACCTACTGATAACAAACAGACCCGAACTTTTCGACTCTGTATGTACAGAACAGGGAATCAGTGATCATAAGGCCGTTGCAGCATCCCTGAATATGGAAGTTAGTAGGAATGTAAAAAAAGGGAGGAAGGTTTATCTGTTTAGCAAGAGTAATAGAAGGCAGATTTCAGACTACCTAACAGATCAAAACGAAAATTTCTGTTCCGACACTGACAATGTTGAGTGTTTATGGAAAAAGTTCAAGGCAATCATAAAATGCGTTTTAGACAGGTACGTGCCGAGTAAAAATGTGAGGAACGGGAAAACCCACCGTAGTACAACAACAAAGTTAGGAAACTACTGCAAAAGCAAAGAGAGCTTCACTCTAAGTTTAAATGCAGCCAAAACCTCTCAGACAAACAGAAGCTAAACGATGTCAAAGTTAGTGTAAGGAGGGCTATGCGTGAAGCGTTCAGTGAATTCGAAAGTAAAATTCTATGTACCGACTTGACAGAAAATCCTAGGAAGTTCTGGTCTTACGTTAAATCAGTAAGTGGCTCGAAACAGCATATCCAGACACTCTGGGATGATGATGGCATTGAAACAGAGGATGACACGCGTAAAGCTGAAATACTAAACACCTTTTTCCAAAGCTGTTTCACAGAGGAAGACCACACTGCAGTTCCTTCTCTAAATCCTCGCACAAACGAAAAAATGGCTGACATCGAAATAAGTGTCCAAGGAATAGAAAAGCAACTGGAATCACTCAATAGAGGAAAGTCCACTGGACCTGATGGGATACCAATTCGATTCTACACAGAGTATGCGAAAGAACTTGCCCCCCTTCTAACAGCCGTGTACCGCAAGTCTCTAGAGGAACGGAAGGTTCCAAATGATTGGAAAAGAGCACAGGTATTCCCAGTCTTCAAGAAGGGACGTTGAGCAGATGCGCAAAACTATAGACCTATTTCTCTGACGTCGATCTGTTGTAGAATTTTAGAACATGTTTTTTGCTCAAGTATCATGTCGTTTTTGGAAACCCAGAATCTACTATGTAGGAATCAACATGGATTCCGGAAACAGCGATCTTGTGAGACCCAACTCGCTTTATTTGTTCATGAGATCCAGAAAATATTAGATACAGGCTCCCAGGTAGATGCTATTTTTCTTGACTTCCAGAAGGCGTTCGATACAGTTCCGCACTGTCGCCTGATAAACAAAGTAAGAGCCTACGGGATATCAGACCAGCTGTGTGGCTGGATTGAAGAGTTTTTAGCAAACAGAACACAGCATGTTGTTATCAATGGAGAGACATCTACAGACGTTAAAGTAACCTCTGGCGTGCCACAGGGGAGTGTTATGGGACCATTGCTTTTCACAATATATATAAATGACCTAGTAGATAGCGTCGGAAGTCCCATGCGGCTTTTCGCGGATGATGCTGTAGTATACAGAGAAGTTGCAGTATTAGAAAATTGTAGCAAAATGCAGGAAGATCTGCAGCGGATAGGCACTTGGTGCAGGGAGTGGCAACTGACCCTTAACATAGACAAATGTAACGTATTGCAAATACATAGAAAGAAGGATCCTTTATTGTATGATTATATGATAGCGGAACAAACACTGGTAGCAGTTACTTCTGTAAAATATCTGGGAGTATGCGTGCGGAATGATTTGAAGTGGAATGATCATATAAAATTAATTGTTGGTAAGGCGGGTACCAGGTTGAGATTCATTGGGAGAGTCCTTAGAAAATGTGGTCCATCAACAAAGGAGGTGGCTTACAAAACACTCGTTCGACCTATACTTGAGTATTGCTCATCAGTGTGGGATCCGTACCAGATCGGGTTGACGGAGGGGATAGAGTAGATCCAAAGAAGAGCGGCGCGTTTCGTCATAGGGTTATTTGGTAACCGTGATAGCGTTACGGAGATGTTTAATGAACTCAAGTGCCAGACTCTGCAAGAGAGGCGCTCTGCATCGCGGTGTAGCTTGCTCGTCAGGTTTCGAGAGGGTGCGTTTCTGGATGAGGTATCGAATATATTGCTTCCCCCTACTTATACCTCCCAAGGAGATCACGAATGTTAAATTAGAGAGATTAGAGTGCGCACGGAGGCTTTCAGACAGTCGTTCTTCCCGCGAACCATACGCGACTGGAACAGGAAAGGGAGGTAATGACAGTGGCACGTAAAGTGCCCTCCGCCACACACCGTTGGGTGGCTTGCGGAGTATAAATGTAGATGTAGATGTAGATTAACATTCCATTAGAGCTGCTGACAGCCTTGGGAGAGTCAGCCTTGACTAAACTCCTCCATCTGGTGAGAAAGATGTAGGAGATATTCTGTCTTTGGTCCAGTGCTCCAGATTGCGATCTGGGGTTCTGTTCTCAGTACATGCACCTGGCAGTCTGTCTGGGGTTTGCTCCCCATGTCGTGCCCACATTCTCAATTCTTCCTTATGTTGAAGTCTGCTGCTGCTCTTCCCCCCACTCCCCACTGAGTTGGTACCCACAGTCAAAATTCAAGAGATTTTCCACCACCTTTATCTCCATTGACTCTCTTATAACATTGTCCAATATCCGGGGGTCTGTGCCAGAATCCTCGATTCTTCACAGTTCACATATCGATTAAGACACTGACAATGCTTGGCAATGGCTGATTAAGTTGTCTGTCTCAGCCGGGTGTGCCACTGATGTTCTGGTATCTGATGTCCACTGTCCTAATTATTTGGCCAACATATAACCTGCCAAAATGGCAAGATATATAAAAAATTCATGGTTTTCCTAAGCCCACACTGTCTGTCCCGTTTTGCAGTATTGCTCTAATGGTCAGTTTTGATATTGTCTCCCTGTCTACCAAGGTACCACCCAAAGACTCACAGGAACTGATTACAGACAAATGTGATGATATGATGGATTTTTTCAGGCATATACTGATTCACCATATATTCTGCATTCGCCCGATATTACGAGCACACGAAGAGAAACTGTGGGCCACCTCTTGTCTCCAGTGGCTGCCATCTGGGAGAAATTTGAGGAGCAAGTATCAGAGATGGTTAGACACAAACTTACATGTTTCTCCAGTGCACACTGATTTATACCTGCAAGCTAGCAGCTTTCATCACACAGCACAGGAGAATGGAGTACTGAAGACATTGTTCCACGGGGCACACACCTTATCACACCAAGATTGTTTCACGTCAGAAATATGTATTTATGCTGTCTTCTGTAAAAATGGATACAGAGGCAAACAGACTCAGAAGGCCTTCCAGCCAGCTACTCTTTTACACGTCAGAGAAAAGAGCAACATCAGCATAACATCGAGTGTGTTCTGTCCACCTACCAAAATAACAGTACTACTGGGACAAGTTAAAGATGACCTGGGCTTATGAAAACCAGGAATGTATAATATACTTTGCCAGTGTGGCATATTGTACATCAGCCAAACAACTGAGACATAAGCATCAGCCACTGAGCATTAGAAGCACATTCATCTGGGGCAGAAAATTAAACTGGCCATCACTGAGCACTATTCGGAACTTAATCGTGTGGCAATATATGATAAAACATGGGTTCTAGCACAGGTTCCCAGTTAGTGTTACAGTGTTTCAAGAAAGCTGAGAAATAAAGGTGGCAGGAAACCTCACGAATTGTGACACTCAGCAGAACCGGGGATCCTGCACTGCAGTTGCTAGAAAGGCAAAGACACAGTGGGAGCGGCATTAGAACTTGACAAAAATAGGAACTGAGACTGTGTATGTGGGGAACAAACCCCAGACAGTGCATGTGCCTATGTCAGAACCCCAGATTGCTGTCAAGCACACTGAACTGAAAACAGAATGCCAATTTGTGGCCAGGTGCAGCAGGCTGAGGATGGAATGTCTCAACACATTTGTGAGAGTGCCCCACAGACAGAGTGGGAGGTAACAGCCACCAACACTTGACCCATTCCACTCAAGTAGCAGTCTCAGATAGCACCTGCTGAAGACAATGATGAGATTGTCAAATACTGTGCACAGATGTGGTGATATCTGGCTAAATGCCAGACACGTTAACATGCCTTCATGAAAACTACTTACAAGGAATCAGGGAGCATGCCATCATATTGCAGGCTGGTGAATCTGAGGTACGGCATGAATGTTTCCGGGAGAGCTTCTGTTAAGTTTGGAAGGTAGGAGACGAGGTACTGGCAGAAGTAAAGCTGTGAGTCGTGCTTGGGTAGCTCAGTTGGTAGAACACTTGCCCGCGTAAGGCAAAGGTCCCGAGTTCGAGTCTCAGTCCGGCACACAGTTTTAATCTCCCCGGAAGTTTCGGCATGAATGTTACTTACAGGGGATAAGGAAATGAATAATGAAATGAGGATCATTATAACACTTTTATCCATTATGGATAGGGAGCACTGCAATTGTGCCGAATAAAAGTTTCTTGAAATTATTGCAACCAGTTACCCGCTTGCAGTAATTTCAAGAGGATCATTATGATCCAAGCACATATTACAGCAAAAATAAAAGAAGAGTGACAGGTGAAGTGGATCAAGTATGTAAGCGCTGTCTATTAAGGTGAGGTTTTGGTTGTGTGGAGGAAGAGGAGGATGAAGGGGAGATTAGTGTTTAACGTCCCGTCGACAATGAAGCCGTTAGAGACAGAGCATGAGCTCGGATTACGGAAACATTGGGAAGGAAATCGGCCGTGCCCTTTCAAAGGGACCATTCCAACATTTGCCTGAAACGATTTAGGGGAATCACGGAAAACCTAAATCGGGATGGCTGGAGACGGGTATGAACTGTCATCCTCCCGAATGAGAGTCCAGAGTGCTAACCACTGCGCCACCTCGCTCATTCGGCTGTGTGCTACTCCCCTGTGGACACCTGTCTGCCACCACTCTCAACACCTTCAGGGCCATTATTCTCTCATTTGTACATGGTTTCCTCAGTATCAAAGCATTTTCTCAACAATGTTCAAAGCTCATAACAACTGTAAAATGTGTATCTTCCATTTTGACACATAAACCTTTATCTAAAACTTTTTGTGCACTTCTTACCAAGGAAGAATTAGAAGTTTCATCATGGTTGAGATGGAACTGCAGGACTAAATTTGCTACAAATACATACACTATATATATGGCTGAAAAGGTAGTGTTAGTTAAATGTAGCCTAGTAAACTAGAAGCACAGCTACTATTTTTCAAAATACTGCTACATCCTGAATAATAGTAAATAACTGTTGTTTGTCTCTGTTGGTAGCTTAACATTTACTTTGTTATTTTTCATATAGAATAGTCACCCATACTGCAATGGCAGGGAGCTGCTTACAGCATGACACTACTAGTCGTTCCGCTTCACATTGCCCACTACTACTTGCCATACAGCTACCAGTGATTCTTAATCCTTAAATCCAGATTTTTAGGGGTGGCTAATGAGGTACATCTTTAATTTTCTTTTGAAATTGTCACAATCACTAATTTCCTGCATTATTTATACAGGAGATCATTAATTATTTTCCCACCAGAGAACATACACCCATTCTGAACACTAGACAAGCAGGGCAAGACTACATGTAAATCACAGTGTGTAGCAATTTTGTACATGACGATTCACATGAAAATTATTTTTAATTCTCAGCAGTGAAAACCATGAAGGAGTAATGAGTTTAAGGTACCACCATCCACAATGAGATGTGCGGTTATCAACTTTACACAGTATTATCACCACTCACTTCTGCTGAGTAAACACAATTAGTTTATGTGTGCTCCCACAGATGATAATGCCGTAAGACAATATGCAGAATAAGCCAACATCCTGTCTTTGGGTCAACACAATGAGAGAGATTTCTAAGAGCAAAACAACCTGAACTGAGCTTCTTGATCATTTCATCTATATGTTGACTCAAGGAGCAGCTAGGCATTTTCACTAATGAAATTGGTGATAAATAATTTGTCACAATTTCAGAAGAACAGTGAAATACATATCTTCAACACTAGTATGAAAAGTGACCTTTGTTACCCATTGTGCAGCTGAGAGACTTGGAAAGGAGTTCAAGATGCAACACTAAAATATTTTGATCATTTGCCCAATAACATAAAATGTCTGACGCATAGCAAAGCAAGTTTTAAATCTAATTTAAAATGTTAAAGTGTTCAACAATGTTTGCACTAGTTGTGTATCCGTGTCCTGTAAACTGACTCATTCCGCATAATTTCAATAAAAAAATCATTCGAGTAATCTGTGGGACATGTAACTAACTAACTAACCAGCTAACTATGCAAATGGATGTAGCATTCTGCAAGATGGGGCAATGCTGGCAGTTTTGCCATGCTTTACGATACTATCCGATTTGGCAAATACTCCGTGATTTGGCAAATACTCCACACAACTGCACCCCTGCCACAGAGACACACTGCATTCCATGGAGTAGCACACATCATAACAGTGGACTACGTCGTGGATGATAGACAGCAGAGTCAGTCCACTCTGAAGTGATCAAAGAATGTCCCGAATGACACAATACAAAACAGTTACGTCCATTCTCAGGCTTAGTGGGATTCGACAGTCAGTGAATGACCGGTCCCTTGTTGAAGCACCAGTCCAAAGGGGCTGGCATGATGGATCAGCAGTAGCTTTAATAACACTCGAGGTCTAGTAAATGAAAAGTTTTATGTCATCCCAGGATACATCAGCTGTTCAAATTGGCATCAGATACATCCATATATGGTATCAGGGGCAGAAATTTTCCAATGGGAGTGAGACCCTGGAAAAGGGAGACATATTATCATAGCATTTGCCAGCAGGAGTACCAATAAGTTTGAGCAAAATTATACAGCTACAGAAAAAATTTTATGAGCACTACTGTGAAATTTGCAAAAGTTTCAAACACGTATCTGGAGATCATAAATCTGAGTGTACACAGATTACCAATCATTAGGTTTCCTGATGGAAAACAGATTTCTACATAGCAGGTTAATCTGGCGGATTCTCTTTTTCATTGAAGAATTTCAAATAGTGATAAACCACGTGAAGTACTTGCAAAATGTAGTGGTCAGATGCTTTATCCAGATTACTGTTAGATATGAATTTCATGACCAGAATAGTAGGTCCCAGGGTTAGATTCACAATTAATTTTCTGTTAATAGTCACACTAGTAATGCAGTATGTATCTTAGCAGGAAAAATTAAAAAAAGAATGAAGACAGATAATTAATTTAAAACATATTTACCTCATGTGAACAAGATACATTATCTGAGAAGGAAAGAACACATAGTTAATATATATATTAAGGTGTCTTGTTATGGAGACTGAGATGCGGATTTACAATATTGAAAACTACAAGGGCATACTGAAAAGCAAATTGTTATTGTAAGAAATCTTGAGGATTTTTAACTAAAACAAACTTCATTAACATTCTACATCTTTGTTTTTCATGTCTACATATTCATTTCTCAACATAGTCACCCACACATTTCTCCCAATGGAGGCATAGAGGCCAGTTTGTTGATATTGTCACCATAGGAATGACCACAACCTCACCTCTGCTTGCACCACTTCATCACTATCAAATTGAGGTCCTCGACAGTGTTTTTTAAGTTTTGGAAACAAATGAAAGCTGGATGGGGCCTAGTTGGGACTGTGTGGAGGACAAGCATTCACAGTGAACCCAGGGCATCAAATTGTTGCAGCTGTTGCAGTGCTTGTGTGTGGTCAGAAGGAGAGGGTATTCTATGTAGGAACAAACTCTTTTGCACTTAGAAACTTGAACATGGGAAGCTGTTGCTCGCCATGTTACATGCTACAATCCAGAGCCCTCTAGCGGCAGAGAGTTGCAGCTTTTGTCAGCAAAGTCAGATAGTCGACTTAGTAATATGCATGAAATGTAACATGTCAGCTGATATTGAGAAGAGAATAAAAATTTGGGAGGAATTACTTTTCAGCACACCCTCAGATGCATTCCACACGCTGTTATCTGGTTCCTACATAAGAGGTTGGATGCTGCAAACTCCTGTACTCAAATAGATCACATCTTCAAAAATTTAAGGGACTTTCAGTACAAAAGTGAAGTTATAGAAACAGCCCTGTCAGACCATGATGCAGTAAAAATATGTCTAAATCATATCACCTCAAATGAAAACGCACAAAAATTATGGGAATAAAGAAGCTTAAATGAACAAAACTTAACACCCCTTAGGATAAAACTTGAAAAAGAAGAATGGGAACTACTGGAAAAAGACTCTTCATCAGTGGATCATAAAGTGACTCATTTTATTGACACACTTTCCTACCATCTCAATATTATATGCCCAGTAATAAAAACTAAAGCCAAAACCACAAAAAAATGAATAACAAAAGGCATTTTGGTCTCTAGGAACAAGATAAAAATGATGCACAGAATATATAAAACTAGCATTGATGAAAACTTTAAAGAGTACTACAGAAAATATAAAAGAATGTATGCTAAAGTACTGCAAGCAGCCAAACGACTAGAAGCAAAAAAGTACACAAATAATGCTGCTATTAAAAGCAAGGCTTGCTGGCCTATTATAAATACAAATTGCAAACCCTCCAGATCATAGGAACACAGCAAAATACAGTTCATGATCATCAAAAAAACTATTCCTGAACAGAATAAAATCATAAATCTCTTCAATGACTATTTTGCCACAGTAGGCCAAAAACTAAAAGAAAAAACAAATAATAAAAAACACAGTAACACCTGGAAAACATTTGTGGCGCCGATGAGGTCGAGACCAGCATCGATATGCATTCGTCTTTGAACTCTGAGCATCGTCTTTGGACTCTGAGCATTGTCTTTGGGCTGTTCTGCCATGAGCAGTTCTTTGTGAGCCTTGCATGTATTTAGGTGAATAAATGAACTACTGCTAAGTGGGTGTTGTTTCGTGTAACCAACCCGAACTTCTCCCTCACTGGTGACCCTGACTTGTAACGTCTTCCGTTTTCGCCGTTTTACTGTGTCTGCAACCTCTGCGTCGGTTATTTTCGCGTGTATTACATCGACACAGCATTCGAACAATGACTTCGGCTCAGTGCCTAACGCTGGATTTTGTGATCGACGTGCATCGTCTTGTGGGCAATGTACACCCGCCAAGACTGCAACACAATGCCTCTCACTTGATGATTCCACCGATTTTGCCAGCAGTTTTTGAGCCTGAACAGTAAGTGAGTGCCTAACGCTGGATTTTGTGATCGACGTGCATCGTCTTGCGGGCAATGTACACCCGCCAAGACTGCAACACAATGCCTCTCACTCGATGATTCCACTGATTTTGCCGGCAGTTTTTGAGCCTGCAACAATAAGTGAGTTTAGGAGTGCACATGCCTCCGGCTATCAAACGCCTTTGTTCCCGCCACATGTGACCTCCCTCATCAACTATGCAGTTACCTCTTACGGATCTCCGTGCAGTGCGGGACCAATGCCGATTTCTGCAAATGCTTCGTCGGACAACCTACTACCGCCAGAACAACGATTTGCCACACCAAAATCTGTGCAGTACCATGTGGATACCTGTCACGTGGCCGGAACTGCTTTGTCCACAGGTCAACCTCCTCAACATCTGACCACGCCCATGCCTGCCTGGGTTCAGCATCAGCACATGCCTTCCTACTTCGATACCTCATCCTGCAACAGGAACAATTACTTGTTATCTGTGCCTGACCCCCACCTCTGCCCCAATGCTACGCCTCAGTGTTTTGTGCCACGACATTCACCTCATCCACACACTGTTTTGAGTGAAGTGACTATGAACAGTGAACATTCACACATTCCATCCCACATTCGACATCATTTCACACACTTTGCTTCTGGACAGCCCGCATCTCCGCAGCCTTCCTGCAACACAGGTGGCCCCGGCTCTGGTCATACATTGAGCTCTACACGGACTAACATGCGTTCTCAAACTTTGAACTTTTTCTCACCTGTCGCCCCCGCGCCGACTCCAGTTGAGCTTCCGCTACCGTTCTCGGCACATCTCAGTGCCTCATCCGCATCGGTCTTCGGCAACGCGTCAATCCGAACACACCCACAACATGTTGATCTTCCGCAACCGCAGTCGACACATTATGGTGTCCCACCCGCATCACAATGGATTGCGCTCAACCACAATGTGTCACCTTCACGCTACCACCCGAACAGCCGTCGTTGCCACATCCCCTGGAGGCACACTTTCCTGGAATACTACACACCCACAACATGTTGATCTTCCACAATCGCAGTTGACACATTACAGTGTCTCACCCGCGTCACAATGGATTGTGCTCAACCACAATGTGTCACCTTCACGCTACCACCTGAACAGCCGTCGTTGCCACATCCCCTGGAGGCACACTCTCCTGGAATACTACAGCAACAACAGCTCGATTCAGGCAGTGTCACGACGAACGCAACTCAACTTGTTCTTCCAAACATTCCACAATGCTTACCGACACTGCCGCCATTTAATCCTGACAGAGCTACAACCTGGTTCAAAATTGAGGACGAAGTATTTGACCATTACAAAATCGACAAGTCAACCAGGCTTCTGTGCCTCATTACCCACCTGCACGACCAGGAGGACTTGATTGCTGACCTGGTCGACGCCCCTGACTCATCTACCCGGTACACTCTAACCAAAAAGACAGTTCTACGTCGGCTTTGAAATATGGCATGCCGGCTGAGACACAGTTGAAATATGGCTTCCCGGCTAAGACACAAGTTGAAAATATGATCACTATTTTTTATTTACTTAAATTTGCCATATTTCGTGACAGTACCTTTTCCGTTAGACGTTTGCAAGGTGATATTAGTCTTGGCTTCAGTTGTCTAAGTATGATTCCACAATGCATCGTTGTCGGCTGCAGAAAAGACGTGGTTCAACGTGTTTCTCTCATTTTGGTGTTTCAAATACAGTTTCTTCAAATGTAGTTTCTTCTTTTTAGTTAATATAAAAATAATAGTAACATAATTCAAAATTATTTATGACGGCGACCTTCACATTGTTCTTCCATCAACACACACCAAGAGTTAGCTGCCGACTGACTATAGTCAAAGACGACTCCAACGTCAAAGATATTTTACACAATTCACAAGTTTCCACTTGTTATCAGTCTCTTTGCTATTCTTCGATACATTTTCTAATAGTAATCAATATGCTTTTACTCTCAAAAACAGAAGTAAATTAACATATAATAAGACAAATTATAATAAATTCTGACAAAAATATAAAAAAACATTTACAATTCGGTATCGACAAATACGGTAAAAAAATAACATCTCCCAGATCCATTACAACTTGCACAACATGGCGAGCAAAGAATAACAATTGCTGACAAGCTACACGATGCATCACTGCTCTATTTCGCCAGCCACTGACTACCTGACAAGTCTCAAGTTCAGGCTCATCGTCCTGCGGCCAGACGCGGCCAGGGCCGTACTGTGCCGATCGTTCCGCTCGCTCCAGGAAGCAGTAAACAAGCAACTGGGACGTCACTGGCTCCACCCATGGTCACGCCCCCTCCTGCAACTGAACCTGCTGCGGCCTCCGAACCTTGGCCACCGCCACTGGCAACGAACGTTCCGCAGGAAATGCAACCGCACTAACTGTACTGTTACTTCCACATACGGTTTGGTGAGGCGGCACGGAAGTGCAATCCACCCTGTTACTTCCCAAACGGCAGTCGCAGGCAGGTCGTGGTGCTGCCTCCTGCACACAACATGACAGGCACCCCCCAGCGCTCCATTCTGTCTAGGAACGATCAGATAATTGTGGACGACTTTATATTAAAGACATTTCATTGGAATACCTTTTCCTAGTGGACACGGGCGCCGACGTTTCACTACTGCCTATGTCCTTAGCGTCGTCGAACATCTGCCCTCATCATACTTCACTGCAAGCCATGAATTCAACTAAACTACAATGCTCGGGTTGAACTTCCCATGTCGTCTCACTCTCCGCAAACTGCAAACTCGAGTGGACTTTTTTAGTGTGTGAAATTGACGAACCTATACTAGGCATTTACTTCTTGCGACACCACAAACTTTCACCAGACCTGGTGCGAAACACCGTGTTTCACCATCCATCCAAGACTCACTTCCCCTGTGCTCTGTCGAGCAAACCTCCCCGTGACACATCGGTCCAGGCTCATCTCATCTGAACATCCTCGTCTCTGTCGGCGACATTACAAAAAACCACGCACCAGAGTCTGACCTCGTGGAAGATTAGTTTGGATTCCGTAGAAATGTAGGAACACGTGACGCAATACTGACTCTATGACTTAGCTTAGAAGATAGATTAAGGAAAGGTAAACCTGTGTTTCTAGCATTTGTAGACATAGAGAAAGCTTTTGACAATGTTGTGTGGAATACTCTCTTTCAAATTCTGAAGTTGTCAGGGGTCAAATGCAGGGAGCGAAAGGCTATTTACAATTTGTACAAAAACCAGATAGCAGTTATAAGTGTCAAGGGGGCATGAAAGGGAAGCAGTGGTTGGGAAGGGAGTGAGACAGGGTTGTAGCCTGTCACCAATGTTATTCAATCTATGTATTGAGCAGTAAACGAAACAAAGGAAACATTTGGAGTGGAAATTAAAATCCATGGAGAAGAAATGAAAACTTTGAGGTTTGCCAGTGGCACTGTAATTCAGTCAGAGCCAGCAAAGGACCTGGAAGAGCAGTTGAATGGAATGGACAGTGTCTTGAAAGGAGGATATAAGATGAACATCAACAGAAACAAAATGAGGATAGTGGGGTGTAGTAGAATAAAGTCAGGCAATGCTATGGGAATCAGATTGGGAAATGAGACACTTCAAGTAGTAGATGAGTTTTGCTATTTGGGAAGCAAAATAACTGATGATGGTCAAAGTAGACAGGATATAAAATGTAGGCTTGCAACAACAAGGAAAGCGTTTCTGAAGAAGAGAAATTTGTTAACATGGAGTGTAGATTTAAGTGTCAGGAAGTCTTTTGTGAATGTATTTGTTTGGGGTGTAGCCCTGCATGGAAGTGAAGCATGGACGATATATATTTTAGACAAGAAGAGGGTAGAAGGATGATACAGAAAAATGCTGAATATTAGACTGGTAGATCTTGTAAATAATGAGGATGTACCGAACACAATTGGGGAGAAGAGGAATTTCTCCATCTCCATGTACATACACACTCCGCTACCCACCAAGAGGTGTGTGTTGGAGGGCACAATTCGCGCCAGAGTCATATTTCCCCCCCTCTGTTCCGCTCATGGATCACGCGAGGGAGAAATGACTGTCCGAACTCCTCAGTACGAGCTCTTATTTGCCTTATCTATGAATTATTATCATTATGGGATTTTTAAAGTTGGTGGTAAAAGTATATGCTCTACACCTTCGGTGAAGATTGGATTTCGGAATTTAGTGAGCAGCCCCTTCTGTTTAGCGCGTCGTCTATCTGCAAGTGTGTCCCACTTCTAACTTTTTATGAGATTTGTAACACTCTCACGATGGCTAAATGTACCAGTCACGAATCTTGCCACTCTTCTTTGGGCCTTCTCAATCAGACCCAACTGGTAAGGGTTCCATACAGACGAACAGTACTCGAAGACTGGATGAACTAACATATTGTAAGCTATTTCCTTTGTTGAAGGACTGCATCGCTTCAGGATTCTACCAATAAACCACAATCTTGAGTTCACCTTACCCGTTACTTGTGTAATCTTATCATTGCATTTGAGATCATTTCAAATAGTCACACCCAGATACTTGACAGATGTTATCGCTTCCAAAGACTGATCGTTTATTTTGTACTCATACATTAATGGGGATTTTCGCCTTGTTATATGCAGTAGGTTACACTTACTAATTTTGAGATATAACTGCCAGTCATTACACCACGCATTTATTTTCTGCAAATCCTCATTGATTTGTTCAAAACTTTCGTGTGATGCTACTTTCCTGTAGACTACAGCATCATCGGCAAACAGTCTAAGGCCGCTGTCAATACCATCAACCAGATCATTTATGTAAATCGTAAGAAGCAGAGGACCTATTACACTGGCCTTTGGCACACCTGAAGTTACTCTTGTTTCTAGTGAAGTTACCCCGTTCAGGATGACATACTGCTCCCTGTCTGTTAGAAAACTTTCTATCCAACCACATATGTCATTGGATAGACCTTAAGTGCGCACTTTTTGTAGCAAGCAACAGTGCGGAACTGAGTAGAATGCCTTTCGAAAGTCGAGAAATATGGCATCAACCTGGGAGCCGGTATCTAGAGCCTTTTGTATATCATGCACAAAGAGGACCAGCTGTGTCTCACATGACCACTGTTTCCTAAAACCTTGCTGGTTTCTGGAGATGAGCTTCTCAGAGCCTAGAAAGGTCATTATGTCTGAACACAAAATATGTTCCATGATTCTACAACAAATTGATGTCAGCGAAATTGGCTGGTAATTATGTGCATCCAATTTTCTACCCTTTTTATAGATTTCTATGCCCTGGGCCTTCTTCCAGTCCCATGGAACTTTCTGCTGTTCCAATGATCTCTGATAGATGATGGATAAGAATGGTGCTCTATTTGTAGCATAGTCAACATAAAATCTTATGGGGATACCATCTGGGCAAGATGCCTTTCTGGCATCTAAGGATCTTAACTGTTTTACAATCCCAGATACACTAAACACTATGTCAGCCATCCTTTCATTTGTTTGATAATTGAAAGGGGGAATGGTGCTGCAGTCCTCTATCATAAACGAGTTATTGAAAGCTAGGTTTAATATTTTGGCCTTCTGTTTATCATCATCAGTTACATTACCAGTACTGTCAGCAAGAGAAGGTATTCAATTATTTTTAGCATTCATAGATTTTATGTACGACCAGAATTTTTTGTGGTTATTTTTAGAATCTTCAGATTAAATATTGATTTCAAATTCATTAAAGGAGTCTCTCATTGTCTTTCTGAGAGCTTCTTTCATTTTGCATTGAACTTCTGTTTGTCAGCGGGGCAGTGACTATGTTTAAAATGAGTGTGCAAAACTCTCTGCATTCTCAGCAACTTCCTAATATGTTTGCTGTACCAAGGTGGATCCTTTCCCTCCCCTATACTTTTGCTAGGAACATACTTCATTAGCACATGGTGGACAATACCTTTAAATTCCGACCAAAGATACTCAATATCGGTGAATGCTTGGAGCTTACTATGAAGAGCTTCATTAATTACACTTTTATTTGCATTCCCAAACAAGATAACTCTACACTGGTGTGCTATTTTCGGCCACAATGACATTATGGTCACTAATACCTTCTTCTAGATTAAGTTCCTCAAAAGATCAGGTCTGTTTGTCACCAAAATATCTAATATGTTCCCATCTCAAGTTGGTTTTCTAACCAACTGCTCAAGGTTGTATGTTGAGAGTGCTCCTAGAATGACGTCACATGAATCTTTGCTTCTGCCCCCTGTAATAAACAAATAATTTTCCCAGTCAATGGATGCAAGATTAAAGTCTCCACCTATGACTACTGGATAATTTGGATATTTACTTCCTGTGTACTCAAGACTTTCCCTGAAACGTTCTGTGCCATTTGTTGCTGATGCTGGTGGTCTATAAAAACATCCTAATACAATGGTCAATCCTTGTCTGACTGACAGCTTTATCCAGACTATTTCACAGTCCGACACAGTATCGATCTCAACTACGTTTAAACAGCTTTTAACTGCAATGAACACACCACCTCCCATACCATCAGTCCTATCCTTCCTAAACATTGTTCTATCAGAGTTCAAAATTTCACTGCTTTTTATGTGG
The DNA here is from genome assembly GCF_021461395.2 of Schistocerca americana. NCBI lineage: Eukaryota > Metazoa > Arthropoda > Insecta > Orthoptera > Acrididae > Schistocerca > Schistocerca americana. The sequence goes on along the minus strand of NC_060120.1, from coordinate 1,088,287,747 downwards.
CACAACTTGACTAGAAGAATGGATCGGTTGGTAGGACATATTCTGAGCTGTCACAGGGTCACCAATTTAGTATTGGAGGGCAGCATGGAGGGTAAAAATCATAGAGAGAGACCAAGAGATGAATAAATTAGGCAGATTCAAGAGGATGTAGGGTGTAGTAGGTATTTGGAGATGAAGAAACTTGCACAGGATAGAGTAGTATGTAGAACTGCATCGATCCAGTCTCTGGACTGAAGACCACAACAACAACCAAGAAAAAGTCATGAATATGTTGTTAAGATTTTCAAGCTATGCAATATTTCTGGGCATACTCTATGCACGGTAACTTATGATGAATAAATGTTGAGTCTGAAAATGTGGCAGAAGCGTATGGTGATTATTTTTGGAGAGGGTTGGCAAGTTGTACAGATAACTATTGCACATCTGTGCCTCTCACAAATGATCTCCTTGCAAAGCAGAGAAATTTGTTGGAGACACTGAGAAATAACAGAAGGCATGTACCATCAGTTGTGAAAAAATAATATAAAAATGTTTAAGTGGTTGGTAAAGAGTCATCCGATAGCACTGGAATTGGAAAATGGAAGGATGAAAGGAAGAATGCTTTCATTCAATAAAACACATGTTACATACTGTACCCTCAGTCAAAAACCAATCTGGAAATGAAAAACTAAAACAAGCAGCCATGCTTAAATGTATCAAAGAAAAACAAGGAGTAGACATGTCAGATCAAATGGGTAGTTACTTTTTACGCTTATAAGAAAACCAGTCAATGGTACTACAAAATTCTCCTTGAATTTCTCTAGATTACCACAGTGGTAAATGAACCATTGTACAGGAAGCTAACTGGAAACATGACGCAAATAATGAACTTCAGGATTCAAATATAATATACATTTATTTTGAATTTCAATGAAGCAAGAATTTTTGCAACACTCTCGGAGACAACAAAGATTACCAACACTCTCATTATTCAGTATCAGGAAACAGAAACAACCTCTACCAGGGAGCTGCACAAGAAAAAGATAATAAAAGTGAGAAAGGAATAGTGTGTTACTTAAAAATTCCAAAACTTCTGGAAAATCTGATGACATGAAATGAGTCAAATCTGCAACAAATGGCTCTGTCCAACTTGTTATTCAGAGATGCACTATCACTATGTATATGCATCCTCAATTCTGCTCTCCTACTCAATAAATAATATATTGTATCCATGATCGTTTACTTTCTTTTTGTTGATAGTTTACCTGTTGTTTACATTAGTTCTTGTTTCTAATTCACATTGTGAGATAAGTAACCTGCAGCTGCCAACATTCTAAAGGCACTGGGTTCGTGTTACTCTGAGACATGATGTTATCTGCATTTATCCTAGTTTTTATCCAAATATTGAACTATAAGACACTTGTATACATAGCAGTAAAGTAAAAAAATTGTTTTCTGTGATTTTTAAAATTTTTTGTCTTCATAAATTGTCTTGGCATGGCAATGTGAATAGCTGGTTGATGGTCATGTGTGTTTACAATACTCTGGAGAAATTGTGGCAGGACTGGTATATGAGATGAGATGCTTCTGATGGAACACAATAAGCCAGTGATAGGACTACAGTAGCTTGTGTTAGGTGGGTGAATTGTGTGGGTATGGCTAACAAGGCAAGGAGTTTTTACTGAGAGTGGCCTAGGAAGTCACCGGGATATTACACAGATTGACCGAGAGGCAGAATACCACCTTTGGAAGAGTGGGGAGGATTGTGCATAGACTGTCCCTCATTTCTGTGCACAGTGATAGATGATCACAACCCTGCTGAAGCGCACAGTTCAATTGCTCCGCTCCAGGATGATATTTGGCAATGAGTGCAGAGCTCCTTTTCCTCTGCAGCTGGTCCTTGCGGGTGATGGGAGTAGTAGGGGAATATTAGAATATGATGGAGGAAATCTGTTCATGGATTAGGTTTAGGGGATAGTGCCTATCTGTAAACGCCTCAGCAAGAGCTTCAGCATACTTCAGATAAGCCAGCCATGGGTGACCATATTGTATGGGAGCGATATTGCTCTGCCTCTGTTATTCTGATTACGATATAAAGGCACTGTGGTGACCACAGCCCATACGAAACACATCAAATGAATTCGCAGTATCGAATAACTAACATCAGCTGTAGAATGGAATGATGATAATGAAAATTTTTGCAGGACCGGGACTGAGACAAGGATTTCCTGCTTATCGTGAGTGGTCACCTTTTGGCTGTCCGAGCACAACTCACAGCCAGATGCACAGTTGGTGACATGTGGAAGTGGGGTCTGGCCGTGAGTCGTGCACAGATAGTCAAACGGTGAGGCAACTGCTTTCGATAAAAAGGAAATCTGGTTTTGAGTCCCGGTCCAGCACAAATTTTCATTGTCGTCATTCCATTCCAAAGCTGACAGTAGTCCTTATTCGCAATTGCAAATTCATTTGATGTGATACTGAGTGGGAGTGATTATGCCCATCCCAGAATATCTCTGACAGCTGAGTGTGCGGTCATAAAGGCCATTCACTGGTTAAGTGTTGACTCAACTAGTTGTCTAGTGGTGTACTGCTTTCCTGTTTAATTCTGGTGGAAAAATTTACATTTTGACTGAGGGCCCCATAAGCCTTGTCATATCTTAGACAGCCAACCATATTTATCAGTTTTTTTGTATTTTTTATTAAGGAGACAAGCCACATTTAATCATGATAATAACCTTTCATGAAAGGCTGGAACTACTCCTGGATTACTTATTTCCAGCTTCTTTGAGTGTTTAGTTTTTTTCCTTGTTCTTTTAATGAATGCCAGGTTTTGCAGAAAATGTAGAATTTTACCAATTTTATTTGCCATCTAGTCATCTATTCTACTTTCAGTAACTGAAAACTTACTACCTAAAACTGTAATTAACATTATTACACTTTTTACACGTAGTTTAGCTTTTTTGGGTGATTCCTCTTTGTCCTGACCTCCTTTCAGTGTTATCAAGAGGGATATTTTATTGTCCTACATTCATCACAGAATAACTGACGTCATTTTCTAAATATATAGCAAATAAAAGAAATGCTTCGTGGTTCACAAAGGGAAGAAGTGCCAGAAAAAAACACAAACAATTGTTTCCACAAACATTTTCCTATCTCAAACTGAGAAATACCCATTCTAGTTTGACACACTCCCCCCATGAACCGTGGACCTTGCCATCGGTAGGGAGGCTTGCGTGCCTCAGCGATACAGATAGCCGTACCGTAGGTGCAACCACAATGGATGGGTATCTGTTGAGAGGCCAGACAAATGTGTGTTTCCTGAAGAGGGGCAGCAGTCTTTTCAGTAGTTGCAGAGGCAACAGTCTGGGTGATTGACTGATCTAGCCTTGTAACATTAACCAATACGGCCTTGCTGTGCTGGTACTGTGAACGTTTGAAAGCAAGGGGAAACTGCAGCCATAATTTTTCTTGAGGGCATGCAGCTTTACTGTATCGTTAAATGATGCTTACGTCCTCTTGAGTAAAATATTCTGGAGGTAAAATAATTCCCCATTGAGATCCCCAGGCAGGGCTACTCAGGAGGATGTCATTATCAGGAGAAAGAAAACTGGTGTTCTATGGATCGGAGCATGGAATGTCAGATTCCTGAATCGCGCAGGTAGGTTAGAAAATTTAAAAAGGGTAATGGATATGCTAAAGTTGCATATAGTGGAAATTTGTGAAGTTCGGTGGCGGGAGGAACAAGACTTCTGGTCAGGTGAATATAGGGTTATAAATACAAAATCAAAAGGAAGGGGGGGGGGGGGGGGGGGGGGGGGTAATGCAGGAGTAGGTTTAATAATGAATAAGAAAATAAGAATATCGGTAAGCTACTATTAACAGCGTAGTGAACACATTATTGTAGCCAAGATAGGAACAAAGCCCACACCTACCACAGTAGTACAAGTATATATGCCAACTACCCCTGCAGATAACAAAGAGATTGAAAAATGTATGATAAAAGAAATTATTCAGATATTGAAGGGAGATAAAAATTTAATAGTCATGGAGGACTGGAATTTGACAGTACGAAAAGAAATAGAAGGAAAAGTAGTAGCTGAACATGGAATAGGGGTAAGGTAAGAAAGAGGATGCCCCGTGGTAGAATTTTGCACAGAACATAACTTAATCATAGCTAACACTTGGTTTGAGAACAATGTAAGAATGTTATATACGTGGAAGAGGCATGGAGATACTGGAAGGTATCAGATAGATTATATAATGGTATGAGAGAAGTTTAGGAACCAGGTTTTAAATTGTAAGATATTTCTAGGTACAGATGTGGACTCTGACCACAATACGTTAGTTATGAACTGTAGATTAAAACTGAAGAAACTGCAAAAAGGTGGAATTTAAGAAGATAGGGCCTGGATAAACTGGAAGAACCAGATATTGTAGAGAGTTTCAGAGAGGGCATTAGGGAACGATTGAGAAATATGGGGGAAAGAAATACAGTAGAAGAAGAATGGGTGGCTTTGCAAGATGTAATAGTGAAGGCAGCGGAGGATCATGTAGGAAAATGGATGAGGGCTAATAGAAATCCTTGGGTAACAGAAGAGATACTGAATTTAATTGACAGGAGAAGAAAATATAAAAATGCAACAAATGAAGCAGGCAAAAAGGAATATAAACATCTCAGAAATGAAATCAACAGGAAGAGCAAAATGGCGAAGCAGGGAGGGCTGGAGGACAAATGTAAGGATGTAGAGGCGCATATCACTAGGGATAAGATAGATACTGCCTACAGGAAAATTAGAGACTTTTGGAGAAAAGACAACCACTTGTATGAATATCAAGAGCTCAGATAGAAAACCAGTTCTGAGCAGGGCAATATTATGGAAATGGAAGAAGACATAGATGAAGATGAAATGGGAGATATGATATTGCATAAAGAGTTTGACAGAGCACTGAACGACCTAAGTCGAAACTAGAGCCCAGGACTAGACAACATTCCATTAGAGCTGCTGACAGCCTTGGGAGAGCCAGACATGACAAAACTCCTCCATCTGGTGAGCAAGATGTAGGAGATAGGCGAAATACCTTCAGACTTCAAGAAGAATATAATCATTCCAATCACAAAGAAAGCAAGTGCAGACGTGTGAAAATTAATGAACTATCAGTTTAATAAGTCACGGCTTTTAAATATTAACACAAATTCCTTATAGACGAAGCCAACCTTGGGGAAGTCCAGTTTGGATTCCGTAGAAATGTAGGAACACGCGAGGCAGTACTGACCCTATGACCTATCTTAGAAGATAGATTAAAGAAAGGCAAACATACATTTCTAGCATTTGTAGGCTTAGAAAAAGCTTTTGACAATGTTGACTGGAATACTCTCTTTCTAATTCTGAAGGTGGCAGGTATCATATACAAGGAGCGGAAGACTATATACAATTTTTACAGAAACCAGAGAGCAGTTATAAGAGTCTGGGGCATGAAAGGGAAGCAGTGGTTTGGAAGGGAGTGAGACAGGTTTGTAGCCTATCATCGATGTTATTCAATCTGTATATTGAGCAAGCAGTAAAGGAAACAAAAGAAAAATTTGGAGTAGGAATTAAAATCCATGGAGAAGAAATTAAAACTTTGAGGTTACCCAGTGACGTAATTCTGTCAGAGACAGCAAAGGACCTGAAAGAGCAGTTAAATGGGGTGGACAGTGTCTTGAAAGGAGGATATAAGATGAACATCAACAGAAACAAAATGAGGATAGTGGAATGTAGTAGAATAAAGTCAGGCAATGCTGTGGGAATCAGATTGGGAAATGAGACACTTCAAGTAGTAGATGAGTTTTGCTATTTGGGGAGCAAAATAACTGATGATGGTCAAAGTAGAGAGGATATGAAATACAGACTGGCAATGGCAAGGAAAGAGTTTCTGAAGAAGAGAAATTTGTTAACATTGAGTATAGATTTAAGTGTCAGGAAGTCGTTTCTGAAAGTATTTGTTAGGAGTGTAGCCATGTATGGAAGTGAAACGTGGATGATAAATAGTTTAGACAAGAAGAGAACAGAAGCTTTCAGATTGTGGTGCTACAAAAGAATGCTGAATATTAGATGGGTAGATCATGTAACTTATGAGAAGGTACTGAATAGAATTGGGGAGAAGAGGAATTTGTGGCATAACTTGACTAGAAGATCAGTTGGTAGGACATGTTTTGAGGCATCAAGGGATCACAAATTTAGCATTGGAGGGCAGCGTGGAGGGTAAAAATCGTAGAGGGAGACCAAGAGATGAATACACTAAGCAGATTCAGAAGGATGTAGGCTGCAGTAGGTACTGGGAGATGAAGAAGCTTGCACAGGATAGAGTAGCATGGAGAGCTGCATCAAACCATTCTCAGGACTGAAGACCACAACAACAACAGCAACAACAGTTTGACACAATTCTTCTTGCTTCAAATGGCTCTGAGCACTATGGGACTTTAACATCTAAGGTCATCAGTCCCCTAGAACTTAGAACTACTTAAACCTAACTAACCGAAGGACACACACACATCCATTCCCGAGGCAGGATTCGAACCTGCGACCATAGCGGTTGCGCGATTCCAGACTGAAGCGACTAGAACCGCTCGGCCACACCGGCCAGCCAATTCTTCTTGTACAAAGACAGTATCATAATCAATATTATCATCTGTACTATCATTGTCTACAAAATCTTGCACCAATTAACTAAATGCTTCAACATCCTACAAAAATGTGAAGCCGTGTCTTTATTTTCTTATGTGCAGAACAAACAGCTGCCACTACTGTTGTCTGTTTCAGAAACTTATGTTCCTCGCAACAAAGAGAAGACCAATCATGCCTGTCAATATACATGATTTTATTTCTATACATGGTAGAAATTATATCCTGTGAAATTACGCAACCACCACACTACCAAAGATTTTGCATCTCAACAATTGACAGGATTGACAGTCACTGTTATCAACATAATACATCTAATAAATGTTAAGTAACATTTACAAATTGTTCCTTTTATCTTGGTCTTTCAGCAAAAACAATATCAAAATCCTCACAGACTGTCATTCCCTTTCTTTTGCCTCTTGCACAGCATAATAATGATTCAGATTTTCTGGTAGCAGCAACATAAAACACAGGCTTCCAACTGACCTAAGCACCTGATATCACAAGGTCTGAACTTCATTTTATTTTATTATATAATATCAACTGCTTCTTTCTCAATCTTGACCAACAGAACTGGGCTGCTAACTTACAGTTCTCTGGTTTAACATGAGTTTTCTGTATTCACTTGGTGCTCAGACAGACATAGTACGTGAACTTCCATTTGGCATTCTGAGCCATGTAAGTAGCTCAGTAGTTCAAAAATGGCTCTGAGCAATATGGGACTTAACTTCTAAGGTCATCAGTCCCCTAGAACTTAGAACTACTTAAACCTAACTAACCTAAGGACATCACACACATCCATGCCCGAGGCAGGATTCGAACCTGCGACCGTAGCGGTCGTGCGGTTCCATACTGTAGCACCTAGAAACACTCGGCCACCCTGGCCGGTGCTCAGTAGTTAATTACCATTGCTTTTTAGCCCTCTGATATTCTGATGCATAGTGGTAAGCTAGTGCAAATACGTTTGTTTTTAATGTGTAATACTTCATTTATCGGGACTTCTTTTTAAAGCGGTCTGAGTGAGGTATTGAATCTAAAAACAGCTAACCTGTCACATGTGTAGTCACAAGAATTTTACCATTGGTGACAGTTCCCCCTCTCTAATCATAGGTTAGCTCATGTGAAAGTTGAAAAAATTCTTACTCCTTCCTATTATAGTATAGGCCATGTCTTGCACATTCCCATCTCTCGATTTCAGCAGCTGGCACAGCACACTGGTGCTCAGTTCCTGGTTAACTCACCTGATTGCTTTGTTAGTCCAGTGTCAATCTTGCTGCTGCAGAATCTCGATAAAGCCCCACTTGTGTGTAATGTTGTCTGCACCTATTTTTTCCATGTCACTTTCCTGCTCAACTCAGTTTCCAATTTATCTCTTTAAATTAGTATTAATATTCAACTGCAGCCCACTTTTTTCTACAGATGAATGCAGTCCCTTCCATTCACCTATATCTACATCTACATCACTAGGCAGAGGGTTTAACAACCACTTTTTCAATATATCTCTGCTGTTCCACCCTCAAACAGTGTGCGGGAAAAATGAAATCACTTTGTGTGAGCTCTGATCATTTCTCCTGTCATATCAACAAAATATTTTTGTATTCAGAGTGGAAAAATTGAGACTAAAATTTTGTGAAAATATCTTACCATGTTGAAAAGCACATTTCATTTGTTTAAATCTTTGCCATCTCAACTCACATATAATATCTGTGACACTCTCTCATCTATTTTTCAATAGTACATAATGAGCCGCACTTCCCTGAATGTTTTGATGGTCTCCGTAAATCCTATCTGGTAAGGATCCCAAACTGCTCAGCTGTTCTCAGTGCTCTAGCAGAGGATGGACAAGCATAGTGCAAGCAATCTCTATAGTGCCAATAAAATGCAGTCTTTGCTTTGCCTTTCCCACAACATTATCTGTGTGATTGTTCCAGATAAAAGTGTTCGTAATTGTTATCCCTAGATGACTTTTTGTACCATACAGATGCTGTTGTTGTGGTCTTCATTCTGAAGATTAGTTTGATTCATCTCTCCATGCTACTGCATCCTGTGCAAGCTGCTTTATTTCTGAATAGCTATTGTAATCTACATACTTCTGAATTTGCTTGCAGTATTACTAGCAGCTGTCACCGAGCAGTTCTAGGCACTTCAGTCCAGAACCGTGTTGCTGCTACGGTCACAGGTTCGAATGCTGCCTCGGGCATGAATGTGTGTGGTCTCCTTAGGTAAGTTAGGTTTAAGTAATTCTAAGTCTAGAGGACTGATGACATCAGATGTTAAGCCCCATAGTGCTTAGAGCCATTTTTTTTTTTTTTTGCTTACTGTATTCACCTCTTGGTCCCCCTCTACAATTTTTACTCTCCCTACTTCCCTCCAATACTAAATTGGTGATTTCCTAATCTCTCAGAAAGTGTCCTATCAACCAGTCCCTTCACTTAGTCAAGATGTGTCACAAATTTCTTGTCTCACCAATTCTATTCAGCTACTCATTAGTTACAGGGTCTACCCGTCTAATCTTCAGCATTCTCCTGTGTCACCACTTTTCAAAAGCTTCTATTCTCTCCTTGTCTAAACTGTTTATCATCCATGTTTCATTTCCATACACAATTACTCACCAGACAAATACCTTCAGAAAATACGTCCAGACACTTAGATTTATATTTTAGGTTAACAGATTTCCCCTCTTCAGAAACACTTTAATTCCCATTGCCAGTATACACTTTATATCCTCTCTATTTTGACCATCATCAGTTATTTTGCTGCCCATACAGCAAAACTTGTCTGCTACTTTGAGTATCTCATTTCCTAATCTAATTCCCTCAACATTACCTAATTTAATTGAACTACATTACACTGTTCTTTTTTTGCTTTTGTTCACATCATCTTATATCTACCTTTCAAGATGCTGTCTATTCTGTTCAACTGCTCTTCCAAGACCTTTGCTATGTCTGAGAGAATTACAATGTCATTGGCAAAATCAAAGTTTTTATTTCTTTTCCCTTATGCCTCCACTCTATTGTTCAAGTCAGGAATCTGCAGACTATATGGCTGCAGAACTAACTGAGCCTCTGACTCAGACCTTTCATTCAGCTCTGTACCACAGGTCCACAATCGTTACTTTCAATGATGGTACAGGTGGTGAGCTCAGGCTTCATCTGCAATCAAGAGGGGTAGTCTTTACCACTTCAGATAGCCACCCAAAACCAGAGAGTTTGCCTTCTGTTTCAGAGCAACACACATCATTAGTAACAACATGAGACACCACCTGCACTGGACTGTGCCCTGTGCTCTTCATGGTGCCTGGAAGGCCCTATTCCACATTTGAGATGACTCCCCTGATATCCACGCAGTGTGCACACTTGATTTCTCCCTCTCCTCTTGAGCAATATCCCTAATGGGCTACCAACTAAAATAAGTGTAGTCCCATCAACTGATAATTCATCTGCTGGGATGATCCCTGCTGCATTAGACAGGTGCTCGGAGGGGAATTTTGTGTATTACTTCTGATGCTGATGAGTACTGATATGAAATTACTGACTTAATTATCTCAAGTATATCTTCCCTCTTTATAAGCTACTAAATACCAGAAATCACTCTTTGAAGACTTACATATATTCTTCCAGCTCACACAACATCCTGTACAATAAATGTCTGCCATTATGATTTGATCATTACATCAATTAATGCAAACTGATAGACCATTCAGTGCCAACTCTCTATCAAACTTCTGAGCAGACTAATTCTCTTATGTTCCTTTCACAACATAGTCCATTATCATTCCACGGAGGGCAGCACATCTCTGAAGCTGGGGTACAGTTGCACAGAGTATTCACCAATCCGGCAGTTGCCACAAAGTGTGACCAAACTTCCAGTGTCATCTCGTCTGAAAAGAACTCTGCATCCTTGTGCACTCTGTTACATGTACAGATAATACAAAATCTCCACACTTTGTAAGTGTCCAAACTTACTGAACAAACTAATAAAAACTAATTGCACATTGTTGAGGCAGTAAACATTGTGCAGAACATCATGTTACTGGAAGGGTATGTTGCACCTCATGTCCCTCTCCTTAGATAATATGTAGCTCTAAAATGTAAAGTTCACAACAGAATACAAATACACTTGCCCAAAGCTCTTCATAAAATCACAAGTTAAACATTAATCCCTTATTTCTACTCAATATACATTTCTGTTAACTTTAAATCATCAACATTAGCCATCTGTATGATGTAATCATTCAGGTAAGTTCATTATAAATATTTTCCTGGTACTTCAGACAGCAAAAGCTAACATTTAAGGTTAACCGAGTCTAATTATGTTGTTTATACACTGTATTCATTAAAAGTTGCTGTACAATTGTCATTGAACACTTTGGTCACAATCAGTATCAGTAACTGTGTCAGCTGTTTATATTAGGTTTTTATTATTTCAATTTTTTACTTCAATTATAGCTGTAACAATGATTTCAGCATGCATCAGTTGTATACCATTTATATATTTTGATATGTGTTTGAACTAAGTATACAGAAAATGTGCAAACCAGTTGCTTTTCCAGCGTCATTGGTGTGTCATTAACATTCATGTTATGTCAACCTCCTTTGGTAATTATAGGAGCATCCGCTACACCTCTGGCAATCCTGTGAACAGAGGCTTCGATATACATCTTAGGAGAAGTGCTTCCTTGATAGAAAATATTGATTACAGAAAGTGGAAGGATAGGGATGGCAGTCTTGGTGGAGAAGAAAGAAAGGAAAAGATGGAGTAGGAACGTAAGAGCCTAGGAAACCAAGAAAGAAGATACCTGTTGCACCTGCCACCACACAGATTGCTGCCGGGAGGTTCGTCACCATTGGATCTGAGAATGAAGATGTCCACTGATTCTACAAAATGAACTCGATCAACTCCCCTTCACCTGGCACCGAAAAGTGGTTCAAACGTCTACTATCAGTGCCTAGTGGTGATGGTAGTGACACGACACAGTATTGCCCATTTTATCGGTAAACTAAACAATTAAAACGAAAACAGTTAAATAGACTAAATCAGCCAAATCGCCCCTAAAATACTTATAAATCCAACAACGTAGTTCCACGTATCCATAGAAGGTACAAACTTTCCCTGTATCAAACACTTAACAAATAGACTTCTTATTCATTGCACTCTCTACAAAATAGTGAAAGAACCTTCCACAGCCAAGCTCAAAGAACTGGTTACTGTCTGGTCATGGAACCCAAATTTTTCAGCTAGTTATCAGGAAATACAGTCAAGAAGGTAAGGAATGACTGGGGATCAAACCAAAGACCTTTGGGTTTTTAGTCTTGCACTTTACCACCAAGCCACAACACGTAAGTGTAAGTTTGCTGTATTTTCATTATACTGTGGCTCAGCCATTATCTAGAGGAGTCTCATGCTGGGCACAACTTGCAGTGGTTTTGTTGATGAAAGAATTTTCATTATTTATCTAACATTACTTGCACCATGGTTTTCTTACAGCTCACAGATACTTGACCTTAGTATTCAATCATCAAAATTATCTACAAATTCAGGCAAGTTTTCTCTACATGTCATATATTGACAACATAATCACTTGTATGATGTTATGCTGTTGGGAGTCATCAAGGATACTACAAGATCAGAGATACAGTGCAGAGATCTGGCAAAAGTTGTAGCGTTTAGGTTATCGGAGCTAAATAGTAACAAGAGAGCCCTGCGAATTGAGACGCTATGGGCAGAGGTCCCAGGGGAGAAGTTTTGCTTCGGAGAATTAACTGGTAACGCCATCCACCATCTAGACCTGTTGTGAGGTGTCACAGTAGAAGATGGCCATGAAAAGGCACATCTCAGTAGAGATAGCATGTTTGATACTTGCTTCAGAGAGCTGCAACCTCAGTGGGTTTACACAGATTACAGTACTACTACAGCTCAGAAAAAGACTAAGGGCAGGGCCAAGTGCAGTTGTTGCTGGCAATAACAGGAGGGGCAGTGGCGTTTAGCTTCCAGCTGGACATTAACATGGAGTCCATTAATGTAAAGTCCAGAAGCATCCCTACCTACCTGCCAAGTAGGAGAAGGGGAGGAATCTAAATCTGCTCGGCCAGAGGTGCGCTGGAGGTGCAGAGCGCCTTGTCAGATTGGCTGAAGCTTGTTAAGTGCTGGCAGATTGTTAGGTCAACTCTATGAAGGGAGATACAGTGTCTGTGTATCCAGAGACAGTTCTTAGTCAGATCGATGGGGCACCGATTCAGTGTCACTCATGTCCAGCCTTGGTAAGCTCTAAAATGTCTGTTTTTCCCACTTGGAGTGCTGCTCTCAAGTTTGGCTTAACATGCTGCTAATGTCCACTACTTCTGTTAGTGCCCACCCCCTTGGATTCATATACTGACTTCTTTTGTGCAACCAGTTGCCTCCTTTGCTTTTTCTAATGTTGAGAATTAGCCTTAGTGTAATAGTTAGTCTAATCACTAATAAATCAGACTCCTGAATTCCAAGAGTCTCCTGCTACAAAAATCCTGTCGAGTCATAAAATCTGCACCTCTCGTATGTGCCCTGTGGCACTGATCCAAGTCATCAATCTGCCTTCACTGGGAATTTGTCTTTCTCCATTTGCTCCTCACTGCTTGGAAATTGCAGGCTGACTTCAAACTCCCTGTCTATCCTCTATACTCTTTAAGACATGACATGTCTTACAACTTGGGAGTAAGCCTCAAATTCAGTGGCATCCTTCCAATACACACACACACACACACAGTGTGAATCACCAAAAATTTGCATTGCAAATATTGCAGAAATGAAAAGTGCTATTGACGTGCAGAAGTAGGGTAAATTTAAATGACAGTGAAGTTTGCTGCAGGATTCTAGTGCAAGTGGTTTATGATGTATTTTGAGAAGTACACACACTGACACTTCTACAATAGCTCTGGCATCACACACTAATGAACAAAAATGTGTGTGTGTGTGTGTGTGTGTGTGTGTGTGTGTGTGTGTGTAAGTACAATCTCACTTCTGCACCATTAGAGTGCAGTAATGTGTTCATTGTAAATAAGTATTATAGTAGTTGTATTACACATTTATTACCTTATAAATAAATAAAAAACTTTTTTATTTTAATTCAGTGCATTAGTATTTGCAAAATGACTCTTTCATATAGTGTTCATTAAGAAATGATCGTTCCACTTGGGACCTGTGGAATGGTACGTTAGCTTATTTGTTTTTAGTTGTAAATATTTGTCATGTATTGTTGTTTTTCTGACATGTTCTACATCCAGGAGGACGGACCAATTGGAATGAAAGTAAATCTAATCTAATCTAATCTGTGCATATACTAGTAATGTGGATTCTGACCAGTAACAAAACAATTGACCATCACAGGTTGTGTTCAAAATGACCACCAGCAGTGGCAGTACATGCGTCCGGTCTGGTGTGGAACGACCGCTGCACAGGTACTAGCATTTCAGTTTAGATGTCCGAGCAAGCTGCAGTAATACATCATTCCATATCATATGTAGTTGGCACGTCCTTGCAGAGCACCTTTCCACACAGAAAGAAGCCTACAGGTGTCAAATCTGGGGAATGAGTTGGCCAAGGTACAGATCCGCTCCGTCATGTCCAACAGTTTGGAAACAATCCACAAAGATGTCCTATAGTTCTTCGTGCATTATGAGTTTGACAGACATCATGTTGATACCACAGGTCCCTCCTAGCCTGCAGAGGAATGACTTCTAGCATCTGTGGAAGACGGTCTGTTAGGAGGCCGCTATACTTGTGCAAATTCTGTGTTCCATCTGTGCAAAAGGAGTCTATGAGCTGATGCTTCAGTATACCACACCATAGGTATACACTCCAAGGATGCTGACATTTCACCTGACAATGCCAACAGGTATTTTCAACAGAGCAATAGTGCATATTCTGGCAGTTTATCTGGCCATGATCGATAAATGTGCTTCATTACTAAACAAGCCTCTGGAGTATCCTGTCCTAATGTCCATGTACAGAAGTTAATATGATTCTCATAATTGTTTCCAGGCAGCTCTTGATGGAGTGAGATGTGAAAGGGATGGAATCTATGTTGTTGTAGAATGTGTACGAGTCTTGCCCAATTCATTTATTCCTCATGCAATTGCGCAAGAGCTAACATGCGGAACAACTGCAACAGCAACAAGAATATTAATTTCTCCTTCTTCTGTCATCTCTTTTGTTTCCTTCTGTTATATTGTCCAGGTGTTATACTACCACTTTCACATAACTGGTTGAAGAGATTGATAAATAATTGCCAAGACGGTTGTCATCTATTGGGATATCTTGACGCATACACTGTACAAGAATGAACGGCATTCTTCTTACACTCTCTGTAGACCATGAGCATTTTGGCTTTTTCTGCATTAGTAGATTCCATTGTCCACTCACAAATTACTGCTTGGACTGTCACACACTGCAAGTTGCAATACACTCAAGGAACACACAAGCACACTCTAAGCAAACATAAGAACATCATATCTGGAAACTACACAGGTTGAATGGCACAAACCAGTGTCAGTGTGGAAACTTCTCAAAATACAATATCTTGCAAATGACTTGCAACAGAAAACAAACACTGCTGACATTCTAATTTAACCTATTTTTAATTTTTCTAAGTATTATTTCAATCTGTTTACCAGCTAACAATATGATCTCCTGACTACCAATTTATTCTGTGGAACCGCACATCAATAGCAGTTTCCATTTCTGCAATATTTGTGGAGCATGTTTTACGGGATTCACCCTTTATATGAGTTCTGAATCTTGGTCAAGATGAGGCATGTTTTTACGTTCTTCTTCCAAACACCTACTTTTGTGAGGCAGTTCCCTCTTTTTAATACTTAAAACTGTACCTGAATTCTGAGCTTTGAAAACAACCACTTCTGAGCTGTACATCCGTTATTGGATTCATAATCCCCATTTATTACTATTATTAGTTTACATACAATGTGTTTGCTGCAAATATCCCTATATATCGTAGCACCAGATGTAGGCTGCATGTTAGTGTGTCATTGCTCATATCTGTAGTGGGTGATTCGATGATGAGTTAAAAACTTTCACGGTTGATGGGGAAGGGTAAATATATCAATTTGATGTTAAATATCCTGATCCGGAAATGTCTTGAGTTGAAAGCTATACACGTAAAACATTCTCATATCACTGATAGTGGAATACATTCACCAGTTATGGTGTTGCTAAGATTGTAGGACAGGCAGCTTTTAGAGGCAGTAATACAGACCAAAATAAGAAAAATTACCCAGTAAATATGGGTTCTAAATTGCATAGCTTAAGAGCTATGAGCACTTATTCATCTTTACTACTGTGAAACACATCCCTGCTACTGAAGACATGCCCATACCTCTTATGACATTGCATTTTAGAGCCCATGTTTACCAGATTTTTTGACTTGTTTTGGTCTGTACTACCAACTCTGAAAGTTGCCTACCCTACAGCCTTAGCAAATAATGGTAGCAGTGCATGTATTCCATTGTCAGAAGTATCAGAACAATTTCCCCATATAACTTTTGACTCTGTCATTTCCAGACCAGAGTCCCTGATCTCAGATTAACACATTTACCCTTTTTTATCGTCCCAGAAAGTTTGTAACATCATCGAGGAATCACCCTGAATTTGGGTTTCCAACAATATTTTCCCCCATCAAACGTGACAATGTATCCCCTACTTTTGGCTAGTGAAACAAGAAAAGTTAAGGTCTCCAATTGTAAATCTTTTTTTCAGTGTGTTTCCTATTCTAAGCAGGTTGTGGTTAGAATTTTATTTGTTCATAAAATTCAATTGTGAGGAAGCGTTCATATCAGTAATAAGTCAGGTTCAAGAGTAACACCCCTCCCCCTCTCTATCTATCTCATCTGTCTTTATCTATCTTCTTTTGTTCGGTAGCTTTATTGTATATGCTAATATAATAATAAAACAATGGAAAATCCAGGATGGAATGTAACAATATTATGAGAAGGAAAGTTGCTACTCACCATATAGTGGAGATGCTGAGTCACAGATTGCCACAACAAAAAGATTTTCACACGTAAAGCTTTTGGCGAATGGCCTTTGTCAACAATAGGCACACATACGCACACACACACACACACACTCACACAAACACAACTCACACACACGACTGCGGTCTCCGTGGTTGCCTGAGACTGCAGTCGTGTGTGTGAGTTGTGTTTATGTGAGAGTGTGTGTATGCATGTGTGTGTCTATTGTTGACAAAGGCCATTTGCCAAAAGCTTTAAGTGTGAAAATCTTTTTGTTGTGCCTATCTGCGACTCAGCATCTCCACGACACGGTGAGTAGCAACTTTCCTTCTCATAATATTGCTAATATAATAATAGTTATTTTTCTCCTCTGCCTTCACTGGACTTAAATCTATATTATTCATACACTTGGAATATACTATCTCGTGTGCATACTGTTGCCTCTACCGTAATCCCCACACTATAGGTACTAAACTTACATTTGTAAAAAATAATTGTCCCTAAGTTTCAGGTCCTCACTTAAGACAATGGATTGGTCTCTGCAAATTAATGTGCTCTAGGTATGCATAACTTATGAGAAACTTAACCAATAAATCGGATTTTTACTGTTGTTTATTCATCTGGCTGGAAAAAAGAGAGCAGACTTCACAAAAAAAATTTGTTCATTTATCACATTATCTTATGAGCTCTACATTTTCAGTCCCTTTTCTTTTCCATCAACTGGGTCCATCAGAAAGACTACTTTCAGATGTGGTATACTAGCTATTTTATACAGTCCCTCATATCAATGAAAGAATTTACTAGTCTTTGGCTTTTATATCTGAATGTAGATGGTATGCTCATTCCTCTAGGTGAAAATTCAGTGCTGTTCCTTTTTCATTATGTTCTTGCACTCTGCATGTGGCTTGCTTTCTCAATTGTTTGTTGACATACTGCTTCACATTGCCCACATCTGCTCTTTCTCCTACCAGACAATGGGAAACTTTTAACAAGGGTTCACCAATAAACTTTCTAACTAATACTTCCATGTGGTAATTCATTTAATATAACTTGAAATTTTGGCATTAAATGAGCACTGGTGGTATGTCTGCTAGAACTATATGTTCTACATAACCTATCAATCTCTTCCATTACCATATCAGAGGGGCTGGAGTGTGAGTGATATTTTCAAATAGTGACACACGTTACACCTTGCTATGTTAAAAATTCTTTAAAGTTATGACTTCTAAATTGAGACCCCATTGTCAGTAAGTAACCAATTTGGTTTTCCAACCTACATGTTAAAAATTCTTGAAAGTCATTTCTTATAATTTGTGATCCTTTGTCAGTAAGTGACCAATTTGTTTTTCCCACAGCCTCACAATATTCTTTTAAGTAACAGATGATGATTTAAGTGGTTACTGACTTTATTCAATAAAATATACATTTTTTAACCAGCATTCTAATAACTCCAGATTACAGATAACACCAGCTCTATCTTTTGGCAGATGGCCATAACATTCTGCAGCTGTTAAATCGTGCAGTGCTTTAGGTATAACAGGGTGCAACATACATCTTAAATGGCTATTGTGTCTTTCTGGCAAGCCATATGTTAGCAAAATTTTCTTACCAATAAAACCTAAGCTTTTCAAATAATGTTTTAATGATCCCAGACTGAAATTTTCACTTTGCAACAGAGTGTGTGCCGATATGAAACTTCTTGGCAGATTAAAAGTTTGTGCCAGACCAAGACTGAGGCTCAGGGCCTTTGCCTTCTGTGGGCAATCCCTTTACCGATTGAGCTACCCGAGCACAGCTTGTGACCCTTCCTCACAGCTTTACAGCCACCAGTAATAAGCTTTAATAATGTCTTTAATGCACTTCTGTATATAGGAGTATCCATACCTCTTATGTAGGAACCAGATTAGGTCTTCCACAACAGTCTGTGAAATGCATCTGAGGGTGTGCTGAAAAGTAATTCCTCCCAAATTTTTATTCTCTTCCCAATATCAGTTGACGAGTTACATTTCATGCGTATTACTCAGTCAACTTTCTCACTTTGCTGACAAAAGCTGCAACTCTCTGCCACTAGAGGGCTCTGGATTGTGGCATGTAACATGGTGGTGTGTAGCATAACTGTGTTGATGAATGTGCAACAGCATCCCATATTCAAGTTTCTAAGTGCAACAGAGTTTGTTTGTACATAGAACATCCTCTCCTTCTGACCACACAAAAGCACTTCACACCTGCAACAATCTGATACCTCGGGTTGACTGTGAGTGACGATCCTCGACACAGTCCCGACTAGGCCCCATCCAGCTTTCATTTGTTTCCAAATCTTAAAAAACACTGTCGAGGACCTCACTTTGATACTGATGAAATGGTGCAAGCAGAGGTCAGGTTGTGGTCATTTCTACAGTGACAATATCAACAAACTGACCTCCATGCCTCCATTGGGAGAACTGTGTGGGTGACAATGTTGAGAAATGAATATATAGACATGAAAAACAAAGATGTAGAATGTTAATGAAGTCTGTTTTAGTTAAAAATCTTCAAGATTTCTTACAATAACAATTTGCTTTTCAGTATGCCCTTGTAGTTTTCAATACTGTAAATCCAGATCTCAGTCATCATAACAAGACACCTTAATATATATTAACAATTTGTTCTTTAGAATGAGATTTTCACTCTGCAGCAGAGTGTGCGCTGAAATGGAACTTCCTGGCACATTAAAACTGTGTGCCAGACCGAGACTCGAACTCGGGACCTTTGCATTAAGGCACACAGTTTTAATCTGCCAGGAAGTTTCAATTTGTTCTTTCCTTCTCAGATAATGTATCTTGTTCACATGAGGTAAATATGTTTGAAATTAATTGTCTGTCTTCATTCTTTCTTTAATTTTTCCTGCTAGGGTGACTATTGACAGAAAATTAATTGTGAATCTAACCCTGGGACTTTCAATTCAGGTCATTAAATTCATACCTAATGGTAGGTAACCTGGATATAGCATCTGGCCACTACATTCTGCAAATACTTCTCACAGTTTATCCCCATTTGAAATAAAGATGTACCTCAATAGCCACCCCAAAAATTTGAATTTAACGATTAAGAGTGTGGCAAGTAGTAGTGGGCAATGTAAAGCGTAATGACTAGTAGTGTCATGCTGTAAGCAGCTCCCTGCCATTGCAGTACGGGTGACTATTCTATATGAAAAATAACAAAGTAAATGTTAAGCTACCAACAGAGACAAACAACAGTTATTTACTATTATTCAGGATGTAGCAGTATTTTGAAAAATAGTAGCTGTGCTTCTAGTTTACTAGGCTACATTTAACTAACACTACCTTTTCAGCCATATATATAGTGTATGTATTTGTAGCAAATTTAGTCCTGCAGTTCCATCTCAACCATGATGAAACTTCTAATTCTTCCTTGGTAAGAAGTGCACAAAAAGTTTTAGATAAAGGTTTATGTGTCAAAATGGAAGATACACATTTTACAGTTGTTATGAGCTTTGAACATTGTTGAGAAAATGCTTTGATACTGAGGAAACCATGTACAAATGAGAGAATAATGGCCCTGAAGGTGTTGAGAGTGGTGGCAGACAGGTGTCCACAGGGGAGTAGCACACAGCCGAATGAGCGAGGTGGCGCAGTGGTTAGCACTCTGGACTCTCATTCGGGAGGATGACAGTTCATACCCGTCTCCAGCCATCCCGATTTAGGTTTTCCGTGATTCCCCTAAATCGTTTCAGGCAAATGTTGGAATGGTCCCTTTGAAAGGGCACGGCCGATTTCCTTCCTAATGTTTCCGTAATCCGAGCTCATGCTCTGTCTCTAACGGCTTCATTGTCGACGGGACGTTAAACACTAATCTCCCCTTCATCCTCCTCTTCCTCCACACAACCAAAACCTCACCTTAATAGACAGCGCTTACATACTTGATCCACTTCACCTGTCACTCTTCTTTTATTTTTGCTGTAATATGTGCTTGGATCATAATGATCCTCTTGAAATTACTGCAAGCGGGTAACTGGTTGCAATAATTTCAAGAAACTTTTATTCGGCACAATTGCAGTGCTCCCTATCCATAATGGATAAAAGTGTTATAATGATCCTCATTTCATTATTCATTTCCTTATCCCTTGTAAGTAACATTCATGCCGAAACTTCCGGGGAGATTAAAACTGTGTGCCGGACTGAGACTCGAACTCGGGACCTTTGCCTTACGCGGGCAAGTGTTCTACCAACTGAGCTACCCAAGCACGACTCACAGCTTTACTTCTGCCAGTACCTCGTCTCCTACCTTCCAAACTTAACAGAAGCTCTCCCGGAAACATTCATGCCGTACCTCAGATTCACCAGCCTGCAATATGATGGCATGCTCCCTGATTCCTTGTAAGTAGTTTTCATGAAGGCATGTTAACGTGTCTGGCATTTAGCCAGATATCACCACATCTGTGCACAGTATTTGACAATCTCATCATTGTCTTCAGCAGGTGCTATCTGAGACTGCTACTTGAGTGGAATGGGTCAAGTGTTGGTGGCTGTTACCTCCCACTCTGTCTGTGGGGCACTCTCACAAATGTGTTGAGACATTCCATCCTCAGCCTGCTGCACCTGGCCACAAATTGGCATTCTGTTTTCAGTTCAGTGTGCTTGACAGCAATCTGGGGTTCTGACATAGGCACATGCACTGTCTGGGGTTTGTTCCCCACATACACAGTCTCAGTTCCTATTTTTGTCAAGTTCTAATGCCGCTCCCACTGTGTCTTTGCCTTTCTAGCAACTGCAGTGCAGGATCCCCGGTTCTGCTGAGTGTCACAATTCGTGAGGTTTCCTGCCACCTTTATCTCTCAGCTTTCTTGAAACACTGTAACACTAACTGGGAACCTGTGCTAGAACCCATGTTTTATCATATATTGCCACACGATTAAGTTCCGGATAGTGCTCAGTGATGGCCAGTTTAATTTTCTGCCCCAGATGAATGTGCTTCTAATGCTCAGTGGCTGATGCTTATGTCTCAGTTGTTTGGCTGATGTACAATATGCCACACTGGCAAAGTATATTATACATTCCTGGTTTTCATAAGCCCAGGTCATCTTTAACTTGTCCCAGTAGTACTGTTATTTTGGTAGGTGGACAGAACACACTCGATGTTATGCTGATGTTGCTCTTTTCTCTGACGTGTAAAAGAGTAGCTGGCTGGAAGGCCTTCTGAGTCTGTTTGCCTCTGTATCCATTTTTACAGAAGACAGCATAAATACATATTTCTGACGTGAAACAATCTTGGTGTGATAAGGTGTGTGCCCCGTGGAACAATGTCTTCAGTACTCCATTCTCCTGTGCTGTGTGATGAAAGCTGCTAGCTTGCAGGTATAAATCAGTGTGCACTGGAGAAACATGTAAGTTTGTGTCTAACCATCTCTGATACTTGCTCCTCAAATTTCTCCCAGATGGCAGCCACTGGAGACAAGAGGTGGCCCACAGTTTCTCTTCGTGTGCTCGTAATATCGGGCGAATGCAGAATATATGGTGAATCAGTATATGCCTGAAAAAATCCATCATATCATCACATTTGTCTGTAATCAGTTCCTGTGAGTCTTTGGGTGGTACCTTGGTAGACAGGGAGACAATATCAAAACTGACCATTAGAGCAATACTGCAAAACGGGACAGACAGTGTGGGCTTAGGAAAACCATGAATTTTTTATATATCTTGCCATTTTGGCAGGTTATATGTTGGCCAAATAATTAGGACAGTGGACATCAGATACCAGAACATCAGTGGCACACCCGGCTGAGACAGACAACTTAATCAGCCATTGCCGAGCATTGTCAGTGTCTTAATCGATATGTGAACTGTGAAGAATCGAGGATTCTGGCACAGACCCCCGGATATTTGACAATGTTATAAGAGAGTCAATGGAGATAAAGGTGGTGGAAAATCTCTTGAATTTGGGGAGTGGGGGGAAGAGCTGCAGCAGACCTCAACATAAGGAAGAATTGAGAATGTGGGCACGACATGGGGAGCGAACCCCAGACAGACTGCCAGCTCCATGTACTGAGAACAAAACCCCAGATCGCAATCTGGAGCACTGGACCAAAGACAGAATGTCTCAGGATTCTTTTAGTTGGAGCTGTCCACATACGGAATTCCCGGAACTAACTGTGATGGGCAACTGTCAAAATTGCTCGACCTGTTCCTGAGTTATGTCACATTTCTGAGTCCCCTCCCCTCCCACCACAGTTTTTCTTTCCAGAGAGTAAGTGATATGTCTACCAAGCTTGATAGAAATCGATCCAATTGTTGTGAAATGTATATACATACAATTTTTTTCTTTTTTTTTTAAATGTAGAGAATATAGGCACCGTATAGAGAGAGAGATTATTTTCAGTACAGTTTCTACCAAAAAGTTGTCCTAAGCCTGAAGGTGAGTTGATGAAACATATACACTAAAACAAAACTGGTCTCCATATGCATAAGCATATGCATATATGTATTAGCAGTTTATCCTTGGTCGCAGCTGTGGCTTCTTATAGTGGTGTTTGCAGCATGTGTCTTATTGTACTTTCATTAATTTGTAGTTTGTCACTGAGTTGATGCCTGTGTACGGGAAATCAAAAACAGTATCTTGATGAATGCTTTTAATTTTGTTTTTTGCAGATTTATCTTCTTATGTTCTTATTCTATAGGTAGGAATCGTTTGAAACTATGCCAAGTTTTCAACTCATGTTTTGATGAGAAAGTAGTTAACTTGATTGTGACTGAGACCAATAGATGTGGTGTAGAGTTTTGAAATAAATAGGAAATATGTATGTAAAATTGTACAGATGAAGTGTTAAACTAACTGTGAAGTTTGTAATTTTTTTAACATTATTATGTACATTGGACTGATAATGAATCCAGCAATAGAATATTGTTGGAGCACAAATTCTCTGTTCAAATTTAACACTTTGTCTAAAATAATAAGCAGAAATCACATTCACTTATTGCTCCATTGCATTCATTTTCCAGACAATAAACCACCTAAGAACATGATAAAACCAATACGTTCAGGCAACTATGAAATATATTGGACAGAAAAATTTTCCCAGAATATATATCAGATGAAGCCATTATTATAAATTAAAGCATGGCATCAACTGAGGATGACTTTTGTTTTTACAGTATATTCCAGAGAAAAGTCATAAATGTGGTATTAAGATTTTTTAAATTATGTGGTAGTATTGGATATACTTGCGCATTTATAAAAAGAATGCACAAACATTGTGTCTCAAATCCTGGTAGAAAGTACCATCCTGGAGCTTCTCAGTAATGTTTTGGAGAGGACCAACCAGTCCTTACAAATAACTATTACACATTTACTCCTCTTGCGAACTGCTGTACAGAAAAAATTTGGTGGGGACAATGAGAAAGAGTATAAGGCATCGTTCACCAATTATGAAAGAGGGTAAAGTGGTAGTTATCATCTTATGGTGCCGTAGTTGGAAAATCAAAGGACAGAAGGCAAATGGTTTTTTTCTTTCAGCAGAACACGTGTTAGATATCATTCCATCAGGCAAAGATTGCACTCTCAGGCAGTGTGGTTTCAGTTCCCTGAGACTGCAGTCAAGTGTATGAGTTTCATTTGTGTGTGTGTGTGTGTGTGTGCGCGCGCGCGCACGCGCGCGGAGTTTTCCAGTCACATCAATTTGAATTGATGCGGCTGGAAAACAGAGAACATTTCATTCATGTATGCCGTCTCAAAAGACACCGACTCGCATTCGGGAGGACGACGGTTCAATCCCGCGTCCGGCCATCCTGATTTAGGTTTTCCGTGATTTCCCTAAATCACTCCAGGCAAATGCCGGGACGGTTCCTCTGAAAGGGCACGGCTGACTTCCTTCCCCATTCTTCCCTAATCCGATGAGACCGATGACAACGCTGTCTGGTCTCCTTCCCCAAACCAACCAACCAACCATCAAAAGACACCGAGGACACGTGTGTCTATTGTTGACAAAGGCCTTAATGACTGAAAGCTATAATTGTGAGAGTCTGTTTGTTGTGCCCATCTGCGACTCAGCATCTTCACTATATGGTGAGTAGCAACTTTCCTTCTCATAATATTGTTACATTCCATCCTGGATTTTCCATTGTTTAATTAACATTTAACTTACTTTAGCAAGGTAATACATTGGATAAAGAGGGAGAGGACATTTAAGTAGAGACTTTGGTTGTGTCTTCATTAATTTTATTTTATTAAATACCAGAATTTCTGGTGTCATATACACTATATTCTTTCAAGTTTCATTTATTAGGTATCCTAGACAAAACATTATTCTCTATGAAATGCGACTTAACTAATTTTGTACAAAAATCTACATATTAATCATGAGCTATACACATAGTTTAACTGAAACATAAAGGGCCATTCATGACATTCTCACACAAAACATTGCCATCTAATGAATCTTTGAAAAGGCTACTCAACCAATCCCTAAGCATAATTTGACTGCTATGAAATAATTCTTGACTTAAAAGTATTAACTTTTTTTTCCCCATTTCAATTGTCAAATGGATTTTTCAGAGAGAACGCTTTTCAATTTATGTGCTAAAAACCAATAAGTGTATTTGTGAATAATATGAAGCTGGCTGAATATTGCTTTATTTTGGGACCTTTGTTATAAAATTCTGTAGCATGAATATAACAAACATGTAGGTATTATATTCATATCAGTCTTGTCCCCTCTTATTAACCTATTTATAACAAGTGAGCTTTATCTGCATGTGGATATACAAACTTTTATTTTATTGTAGTCACAATGTTATTTGATATTATCCACAAATACAGGAATATGGAGCAATCTTTTCCTTTTTTTTAGAAAAGATGTAATGGGATAATGATACAAGCATTCGACTTGGACACTTTCAAACAACAACATTATCAGCTGTATTACTGGATGTATTTCAACCAGGTTTGTTATTTCAGTTGAAGAAACATGACGACAAAAACAAATTATTAGACGAGTTCCAAAATTATTAAGAGAAGTCAGTTAGTAGTGGCCAACTTTAATATTCAGGGTACCAGATTAATTACAGTTTCTTCTTCCTCTTCTCCTTCTTGTTCTTTCTTCCCAAGAACAGTATCACAGTATTGGAAAGAAATGATTTCAACGCAAAAGGTGTACCTGAATTCATCACTCATTTAAAAGAAACATTCCAGCAGTTTGAGATTCTGTTGTCTGAAACCCCATTTACTATGAAAGAAATAAGTAAACAAAAGACCTGATTGAGAAAAAATAGGACCTCAATTTCCAATGTGAACCAGTGAATACTTAAAGTTCTGAAAGATGATGCACCATCAAACTTCTCTGTCTTGCAACTACACAAATTGTTTATGAGGTTATTTCACAACTTTTTGCAGTCGTTTTTATGTGTTACACTGCAAGGCACTACTGACGGTAAATTTTTAAATTTCAATTAACTTCCTTTTACTTAGTCTTCATGCAAAATATTGTTTAATAGGGGGTGTTCTTAAAGTGAGAGTAAAACATGCTATCAGTTATAGCATTTGTCATTTATTTCTTCTACCATAATTATGGGATGACTTATCTCTCTATTCTTCGACATACAACTTTTTCCTCAGCAGAAACTACACTTTGCACTTTTTCAAGGGAACTTGATCACTTTTATGGTTATCTTTAAAGCTAATTTAGTTGCTAATAAACAACTAGCAAATTATTTTACATTAATTAGTGTGTGGGAAAAGACATATGCACAAACCAGTCAAAAAAATTTTGTCAGCCTTTTTCATATTGCCAAGAACAAGGCATTGTCGCAGTAGCATAGGACTTTTGCCCCTCGGAGTTCTCCTTCTTTTTCTTAAATACGGCCATTAAAATTAAATAAATGATAATGTCAAGTGAATAAAATTTGTATCTTTAAGCAGTTGTACAAACTACAACTACTGATCTCTTTCAGGTTTGTGGAACTCAAAAGTTATTAAGTTCACGCACACTCACATTTAATAAAATGGAATAGAACCTACCCCACAACTTCATTAATAATCATTTATGTTTGATAAAAAATTAAATTCTTATCATGTATGGACAGTTTCAGCTATGTCCCAAAGACATATAAGATTACTCCATATCACACATTTTTAGTTCAAATTTTAAATGAGGTAAACAATGCTTTTGGATGAGCTCTACCAGTTCAGCTTATGAACAGTGACAGCTGAGCTATAAAACAACGTCAGTTTGGAATTTTTTTATTCCTACACTAGGAACTTAAGCACAAATGTACATTCACTGATTTAATCCTTGCCGCTTCTCTTCTTCAAGCATAGCATCCAATTCATCAGTTAAATTGGCGAGCATATTTCCAATATCATTCAAAACATCAGCAGGTTCTTGTGATGCTGATCTGTAATCACAACAATAATTAAAAAGATGTCATAGAAATAAATATACAAAGTACAGCAATATATAACAGAGAAACCTGTAGCAGTTGTGTATGAGTCACTGGGTAATATGACAATATGCGATGGAATAAAATTGTGTGTGTGTTTTACATTGCAGTGACATATTATAAATAATAACTCCTCAGTATATCATAGTACATGCCACAAGCTTCATATGAATTCATATCTCACTAGTCATTATTTGTTACAGGGTTCATGTTAAGAGA
Organism: Schistocerca americana; assembly: GCF_021461395.2. Classification (NCBI taxonomy): domain Eukaryota; kingdom Metazoa; phylum Arthropoda; class Insecta; order Orthoptera; family Acrididae; genus Schistocerca; species Schistocerca americana. Next base: position 1,088,260,453 of record NC_060120.1, on the reverse strand, counting down.
ATTTCCTGTCTGATACATGTCTGCCTGCTACATTTAAGAAGTAGTTTTAAGTTCACCAGATGTCTGTATAGATACATACTTTGCAGGATTCAAAACCCCTGTTAACTTTTATATTTCCAGTTCTACTGCTGGTACTTTCAGAGTCTGTTCATTGATGTCCCTACACTACTCTCATTGCCATCACTCATTTATCACTGTTAAGTAAACTCACTGTTAAGTAGCTCCTAATGAACTATGTTATATATGCAAGATTGTCACCAAACTTTCTATACTAGCGATGATCTGTCAACAGTGTGACAAACAATGTAAATTTGAAGTGTGTGCAAGCTGCAAATTCAACATCAGAATTCCATGTCAGTTATTCACAACATACTTGAATCCTATGTTAAGCTTACATCATTTTTTTATGATCATATGGTAAAGCTAAAAGATATCGGAAATAAATTGAGTAGGAGTTTAACAAAGTGTGTGAATGTCCTGTTTAACTGACATATTTTTACAAAAATGAAATAAAATTCTTCAAAGTCTGCAGTGCTTACCGGTCTCTTAGTGCCTTCTGACTAGCTGCTAGATCACTTTGTGGATTTTGGACCCTCTTAGAAGGAGTAAACTCTGAAAATTACACAATTTTTTAATGTATCAGTTAACTTCATGAACAAATAAAAAGGAATATATTACAGTCAGTAGATGAATTTGGGTGGGCTATAATGGTTCAAATGGCTCTGAGCACTATGGGACTCAACTGCTGAGGTCATTAGTCCCCTAGAACTTAGAACTAGTTAAACCTAACTAACCTAAGGACATCACAAACATCCATGCCCGAGGCAGGATTCGAACCTGCGACCGTAGCGGTCTTGCGGTTCCAGACTGCAGCGCCTTTAACCGCACGGCCACTTCGGCCGGCGGGTGGGCTATAAGAAGAGGATACAGAGTCACCAGTGGATCAGACAATACAAGAGGACACTGAAGATCTTGGAAACAGAGAGTGAGAGATGAAGAGAGAGGATGAAGAAGATATGGACGAAAAGAAAATGCTCTCCTCGAAAGGTCTACTGGTCGTCGTATAGAAGTCGTAATAGAAGAAGAAAAGGAGGAGGCTAAGATGAAGATGAAAAAGAAGAGGGTTTGGAGTTTTTCATAGCATTACCATACTTAAAGATAATTAACTGATGCAATGCATTCCAAAATGTTACAAAAAACTGAACTGAACTTGAACTCTTTGATCAGGAAAGAAAGGAAGAGGGAAAGATAAGGGATGTTCAACGGTTGTAGAAGAAAGATTAAAGCTTAACACTCCATTGACAGATAAGTAATCAGAGGTGAAGCACAACTTGTGAACTGGGAAAGTAATTGCCTGTGCCCTTTCCACGGAGCCATCCGTTATCTACACGGTAAACGGCATTTTTGATCTTATTTGTTGTGTGGGCATCTGGGAGTCACTTCAGATCTTATCACATTTGTGTCAATAGTTCAGTTATTTTAAGCACAGCAAATGTAATACTGAACTATTTCAGCACACCAAATGTAAAACGACATTTCTGAAATGAAAATAGTGATTGGAGGATGACACACAGAAAATCTAAACATGACAACAATTTCAAACAAATGAATGGTTCTGGCTGACATTGAGCTTCTTTAGATAATAACTGCATGCCACAGTTCACTATCTCAAATGTGGAATCCAGACTGTTATTGTGGCCTTTATTTGAAATTATTGTGATTGTGCCAGTCAATAAACTATTTTAATAACAGTCAATTACTGTACATCTTCAGCTCAACCAAAATGTCATTTTTTCCTAAACATGTCAGCCTTTATTTGTCAGCAGGTACTAATTACAAAGAAATTTTGATAACAGGACACAATGCAGCCTAGCACAAACATTTGTGCACTTCACAGTGACACAGCTGCTGCATATCTGAGGAACATCCCTGTGCGCTGTATGACCACTATGCACACTCTCCACAAAGTCAATTGACATGATGACTTATGGGGGTAGGATACCAACTGGCAGACAGGTTCCTCGTCAGTCGACGTAGCTTGCCTTTATTAGCAGACATCGCTAAATTTAGAATGTCACCTGCGTCTGTATGTGAAATGCATAGTGTTCACTGTATATTAAGCTGCCACATCACTCATTCCTACCATAACTCAAAATCCACTAATATGCAATATAACATGAAACAAAACACAGCATGGCAAAGACAACACAATATGGTGACAATAATGATAGTATACAGGGCTACGCTTAGTAGTGGTAGTGACTTAAAACGAGTGAATCTTTTGACTTGAAGTAGGACTGTTGATAAGGCATCAATATAGCTATATTTTTCCCAAAAAATATCTATATCCATAGGCAGTATTTTTTCCCCCAATAAAATTGAAATCAAAATGTCAATACTGAGTGCCGATATTTTTGTTTTATATTACTTTTTTTCATGATTTTTGGTAAATATTTGACGTTCATTTAAAATTCCAGTAGAATATAATTTTACTTTCATTGTCTGAAGGCGCTTTCATCATGTCCAATCTTTCTTTTTGACTGTGTGAAGGAAGTACATGTGGCACATAAGAAGAAGTCTGACTGCACTAGCGGGTGGTGATGCAAATGGAATAACAAGATTTGTGATGTGAAGAAGCAGCACACCAGTTGCATTAAATAATAATTTTTAACACAACTAGTGTGCTATTTCTTCACATCAGAAAATGATGAACAAAAATCTAAATGACAAGATTGTGAGGGGAAACGCTGACGTAATCGGCACTCGGTGCTACCGACAGAAACTGCAACGTTTAGCTTCACCACGCAATTTTGACACTACAACTGCTAGGTCTCTGGTATTAGAAGAAATGAAAAAACCAGGGAAGTCAACATTAAGTGTTTTCGAGAAATCCAATATGTGATGAAATTGAATGACAGACCCGTCGAACACCTTTTATTGTGCCACTTACATGCAGTTACCATTGTAAGCAAAGTGGTTATTTCCAAGCGTAAACGTGCATCGTTTTCGTGTCAGTTCTTTCTCTAAGGGGGATAGGCAGGCTGCTAGCTTGTTGATGTACAGAATATCTAATAATAAATCAATACTTAAATAACAGGCTGTACATTTACAATGTGCAGCCAATATTTTTATAAGCAGGTATGTTGATATTTTTTCCGTCAATATATAGATACTTTTCTTTGATATACTGAAGGCCGACAATAATATACTTTTTTTAAATATCGATTATTGGATTTCTGATATTTGTAGAAATATAAACAGTCCCAGTTTGAAGGCAGACCACCATGACACTCTGGTCTACTCTGCCACTAACATGAGCCACTGCATGACTGCTGTGTCTTTGTGGAGTGTGCAAAGTAATTAACTATCTAGTGAAATACTTATTTTTGCTTGAGTGCAAAAATGACAGCTGGTTTTTAAAAAAAAAACAGTACATCCATTAAGTCACTTACCTTGTTTGGGATAATCCATTGTCGTAAGTGTCGGATGCGGTCTTGTCACCCTTTGCTTAATAGTTCCTGCATTCTCATTAGCAAAAGGGAGGGAATCTGATTCTGTGCTTGAACTTGACTGTAAAATGAAAATATTTTTTTTAAATCTTGGCCTTTCCCATCTGCAGATAAATTAAATATACAGAGAAATAAGATTAAAAGCTCAGAACATATGATGTAATAAGAAGCAGTCACAAAGTATTTGACAGTTGAGACAGTAAATGACAACCTAGTTTCAGCCAAATAGTGACTGCACAACAACGAGATGACGAAGTAAAAAAAAATTCTGTCTAAAGATGACAATTTTTCTGTCATTAACAGAGCACAGACTGTGATGACGAGCTCCGACTGCGTGCTCGATTCGGATTTGCACCGGATCGCTGCCCGCACGCCTCACTGACTGACCAGAAGTTTTCTCGTAAAAGTTTTCTCATAAAAGATGTCCAGGTCAGAGGATGAGAGGTGTGTACAGATCATGCAGCTCCCATGAAATGTAGCAATCCAGATGTCAGTCACAGTCAAGTGCAGAATTTCAACCTTTCAAAAATCTTTTATTTTCATCCAGATTTTGCCTTCTTGTCTAAGATTCAAACTGGGATTTTATGTTTTGGTGTGGGGGTCGTTAACAAGTTCCACTCTGATATGATGCAAAAACTGAAAATCACTATAAATTCAAAAATAATTTAAAAGCACCCCACATTAGCCACTCCCAAAAATTATCCAGATTCAAGAACTGAATATATCTGTTACCTGTGAGAGAAGTAACAACACCTATTATAAACAGGCCTCTGTTAATAAAACACACAGATAATAATTTCTGAATCAGTGTGAGTGAGACAAGCAGCAGAGGATAGTAGCAGCAGCCCAGAACTCGACGTGTACCTTTACAGTGAGTAGCAATTTATTCTTTTCATAATTGTTCATTTTTGTAGTTCATAGACATAACTGGCCATGGCTTTGAGTGAGGTACCACTGCAGTATTCACCTGAGAAGTTTGAAACATCATGGATAGCTTAAGTGAGGATTGTGGGACTCAGAATTGAAGCCTGATCCTACCAGCATAAACGCAACAACCCAATCATTTTAAGATACCTGCCCATCTATTTGTGAACAAGAGGGAGTACTGTTTAGCACTACTAAGTACTGCTAAGTGGTGCAACATTCATCCTTTAGTTTGAAAAGTAGTTCCTGTTAATTTAAACTGGACTAGTTTTACTGTGGAGGGCCAACAGTGTTTATTAAACTCTCAGAAATGAACGAGTTGATCGAACTGACAATACCGACCAGCATCCCAAACTATGACCTGCAGACACTATCGTAAAGTGACTAGTCATGAAAGCAAAAATGAACTGTATAAGTGGGCAGCCATTCTAATACCACCAACAGAAACTGATATAAAGGGATATGTGTGACTGTTTGGTTGGACCTTCCTTAGAGGATAAAAGAGCTGTGTGTGCTCTGATATAGAATTATGGCTCCTCTGATGTATGGAGATGACACAAACTGTATAATACCACATTATACAGTTTTTAAAAGAATGAGGAATGGGGTGCTTTATGTTGCCTCTTAGAAAGATTTCCAACTGTCCACTAAAAATAAACAATCTGTAAAATTCTGTACTAAGGCAAGTGATGACAGACACCGATTGACATCACCATGGATATACAGCATGCAGCACTGCACAAACTCCCCCCCCCCCCCCTCCCCCCCAAAAAAGAAAAAAAACTCTTCATAGATCAGCTTTGTAAATTAGTATGTCTGTAGGACATTTTATTTGATTTCACAATTTATTTTCAGTTCCCTATTACACACAACATTATTCAGTTAGAACTAAAGAAAGCACATCAATTTGCTGATTTTTTATTGCGTATATCAGTTTCCATTATTTCTTTTATTTATGATAAACAATGTTCTAAAATTATTTCCTTCAACCATCCTAAAGTGTGAGCAGCTCCATGCTCTTATGCAGTCACTTAATTTCACTACCAAGATAGGACTACTTAGAGCTGATTTTGCATTACAAAGAATGGTGATGGTCAACAGTGATGGTCACGTTCTCTCTCTCTCTCTCTCTCTCTCTCTCTCTCACACACACACACACACACACACACACACACACACATATACACACTTCTATGGCGAAGTGATAAAACTGTTAAAAGCAGTTAACTTAATGACATGGTAAGCATCCACATTCAGGAACAGACTTGTACTTATTTCTGTTCATCTCTACCATTTGTAGAAAGAAAACCCTGCCACTCAAATTGCTGCAAAGGCAGTACAATTATCAAATACCGAAATTGTGCAGTGCCATGTGTCACTCTTTATCTGCAGTTTCACGTATTGCAACTATTTTTGCGGTATAAAAATGAGAAATGTTTGAGGCACATCATTTTAAATAGTTCAGTAGCAGTTGTCTAGTCCGTAACTTAACACAGATATTACAGATGTAATAGTTGTTATGAAAATAGAGAAGACATTAAACATTCAGTAGAGCTCAGAGTCTTACTTTAAAACTGGCATCAGAGCCGTTACGCCCCTGCTGCATCGCGAGACTGGCTATAAGCTCCTGCTCGACACTGGCAGCGTGTGCTTCAGAAGTTGTAGGCATGTTACTCCAGGATCGACTCATGGTCGACAACTCTCGCAGCCCCGGTGGTGAGGGCGGGGCTGGCGGAGGTGGGAGGGGCAGGTCGGGCTCTGCCAGATCGTCGCCAGTCCCGCTCGGGTATGCCGGCAGTGACAAGGGTGACACTGACGTACCCCGGTCGGTCGAATGGAGATCCACAGTTACTACAGTAGTTCGTCCACCACTACCAGGAACATCTGCAGTAGCTCTCGGCACTGGCCCACTACAGTCTATTACGACGTCCGCTTCTCCGGTCCTCGACGACTGCCTCTTCGGCGGTGACGGTGGCCGTTTCTTTTGCGCCATCCTCGGGCTTTCGTTGCCGGTGCCACCCGAATACCGATCCAGGTCATACTTGCTAACATCTATGAGGTCTCTCGGTAAGCTTTTGTAGTACGTGCTGCCGGGCTTCTCAAAATCGGGGACGGCAAATGTCGACCCGTCGTTACGTGTCTTTGCGACTATTTTTGCGACGGGTCTCGGACGGACCAGTCCCCTGGGTCTCGGCAGTGTGCCACCTCCCTCGTGCAGGGCAACGGCTTCATTTGTCGGAGTAATATCTCCGTCGTCATAACTGCGTGGTCGCCATCCTCCGGGCCCGTGGACGGCGTGCTGGTAGTAGAAAGTCTGTGTGTTATCTGCACTAAATGTGTGGTGAGTCCTCTCACTGCCATCTTCTAAACTTTCCAGTGACTTTCCTCGACCGCCACGAATCTGTAAACAATACAGATTGATATGTCGATATTAACAAATCGTCTATAACCTGATGAACTTGAACATTTAATAAACTTTACTCATTATGGGAAAAGGTAAGTTAACATTTTGTTTTGTGCTATCTAAAATCCAAAAAACACTCAAAATGTAGTCTATTCTGAACAACAGATCAGTGAAATCAACACAAAGACACTAATTTTGTTTTTCTCATTGCTCTAGCTCCTTTATCATATTTCCTATTAATCATGCACAGTTAAAAGCATGCATATGTTATGATAAATATGACAAATCTCACTTAATTTATGAAATAAGAACTTAAAACATACACAGCCTTTTCTATGCACATATGTTTAAGCACAGTTAGCAGTAACATCATATTAATATGCAAAAAGGCTCACAAACAGGAATTGTGCGATTCTAAGAACATGTGCAGTTGGGTGTGGCATAACACATTTTGTGCTGAAAATGACACATTAACTTATCTATAGGAAAGTAAAGAGTCTGGATAAAATACACACAAAACTGACCTCTTTGGTGTTCCCTTAGCTGTTAGAGTACGCTTTCCTTATTGTAGTATTAGGTGTTTCTCCTGTGCTATTTGATAGTTATTGCTTTTACTGAAATGTCCTGTATAACAATTTGATTCGGGTAGATGAGGCATAGAGCAGCAGACAGGCACCTTTAAAAGTAGACAGTTGGAAAAGACCAGCTTCTGGACAAAGTCCTCCATCTTTTGAGAGACAAACACAAACATATTCACATCTCACACGGGCATGGCTTCTATCAACTCCAGCACAGTGTGTGTGTGTGTGTGTGTGTGTGAGAGAGAGAGAGAGAGAGAGAGAGAGAGAGAGAGAGAGAGAGAGAGAGAGAGAGAGAGAGAGAGCCTCATCCGATAAAGGGGTTTCTCATAAAGCCGATATTTACCAGTAGTCTATTTTTAAATGTGTCTGCTTGGCACTTAACGGCTTCTCTATGTGGTTAGCAGCAATCCATCTAAGATTGATGTTTTATAGAAACTCTGTCTGAGAATCTAGCACAAAATCTGAACAAATTCCAGTCATATGTTAAGTGCACGAGCAGCAACACACAACTTCATTGTGTGATAGTGATGGTAATGTTACTTATGACAGTGCCACTAAAGCTGAGTAACTGCAAGTGGTTTCCAGAAATTTCTTCACCAGCAAAGGTGCAGTAAATATTCCAGAATTCAAATTGAAAACTGCTGTCAATATGAGAAACTTATAAATAGATACCATCAGTGTAATGAAGCAACTTAAGCCACTTAATAAGGCAAGTCTTTCAGTTCAGATTGTATACCAATTAAGTTCCTTTCAGAATATGCTGATGTAATAGCTCCATATTTAACTATCATATACAACTGCTCACGCAGCTAAAGATCCATTCCTAAAGATTGAAAAGTTGCACAGGTCACATCAATATTCTAGAAAGGAAACAGGGTAATCCTCTGAATTATAGACCAACATAAGATTCTGGAACATATACGGTGTTTTAACATTATGAAATATCTCAAAGAAAATTGTCTATTGATGCATAGTCAGCATGGATTCAGAAAATATCATTCTTGTGAAACACGACTGGCCCTTTATTCACACGAAGTAGTGAGTTCTGTTGACAGGGGATCTCAAGTTATTTCTTTACTTCGAGAAGGCATCTCACATTGTCCATTACAAGCAGCTCATAGTCAAATTGCAAATCTATGAAATATCATCTCAGTTATGCAACTAGATCCACGATTTCTTGTCTGAAATGACGCAGTTCATAGTAATTAATGGGAAGCCATCAAGTGAAATATGAATGATACCTGACATTCGACAAGGAAGTGTTATAGGCCCACTGATCTATATAAACTATTTGGGAGGCAAAGTGAACAGTTGTCTCAGATTGTTTGCAGATGATCCTGTCATTTACCACTGAGTAAAGTCATCAGAAGACCAGTACAAAAAAAAAAAAAAAAACATTATACAAGATATTGTACAGTGCGAAATGTGACAGGTTACCCTGAACAATAAAAAGTGAGAGGTCACTCACATGAGTACTAAATAGAATCCATTAAAATTTGGTTACATGATGAACAACACAAATTTGAAGGTTGTCCATTCAACTAAATATCTAGGAATCACAATTACAAACAACTTAAATTGAAACTGTGAAACAGATAATGCTGAGGGGAAGGTGAACCAAAGACTGTTTTATTAGCAGAACTCTTAGAAGATGCAACAAGATTACTGAATAGACTGCCTACTCTACACTTGCTAGAGCACTGCTGTCAGTATTGGATCCTTACTGGATAGGACCGTGGAGGACATCAAAAAAGGTTCAGAGAAGGGCAAATGAGGAGAGAGACTGTCCAAGATACCATAGGCGAGCTGGGGTGGCAATTATTAAAACAAAAGGCATCTTTCTTTGTGAGATCTTTTCACAAAATTCAACCACAAAATTTCTCCCCAAATGCTGAAAAGATTTTGTGAATTCCCACCTACATAAGAAGAAATTACCACTGTAGTAGAATCAGAGCTCACACCGAGCGAGGTGGTGCATTGGTTAGCACACTGGACTTGCATTCGGGAGGACAACAGTTCAAACGTGCTTCCGGCCATCCCGATTTAGGTTTTCCACGATTTCCATAAATTGCTTCATGCAGATGCTGGGATGATTCCTTTGAAAACTTCCTTTCCCATCCTTCCCTCACCCAAGGGGACTGATGACCTAGCTGTCCTCCTCCGAATCGATCAACCGACCAAACAACCAGAGCTTGCACAGAAAGATTTAGGTGTTCATTTTTCCTGTGTACTTTAGCGGAGAGTGTAATGGTCAAGAAACAGTCTGAAAGTGGTTCTGTGAACACCCTACCAAGGACTCGGATGTAAATTGCAGAGTATGCACTCGGATGTAAATTGTGGAGTATTGACATAGATGTGAATCACAGATTGCACTAATAGTTTTCTGTTGAGGGCAACTGCATATTTCTGAAACAAACCGAAGGAAGGAGAGGGACTTAACCTTCTCAAAATAAAATACTGTTACTAGCAGAAAGCAGGGCATCATAGCTCAGATTGACCAGTTGTGAAACTGACATGTTGAAAGGACGTAAAGTGGTGTACGGCAACACTCCAATCACCTCGCAGGGAAGTTTGAGAAGGCTGAGTCACCCTCCTTCCTGTATATTTTACTGACAAATGTACATCTGAAGATGTAATCTGAAATAATGAAACCTGTCATGTTCCTGTAAAAGTTCATACACAGCTGAAAGCGGTTTAATTCAGAAACATAAATCAGATCATACTGTTATTCCATTCTAGATTTTCCGTTGTTTCTTCTGTTTTGTTCATACGCTGTTTTGGATTAAGAAATTTTGTAAATTTGTAAACTGGAAACAAACTGAACTTTTGTGCATTTTGCAGACAAAAGACTATGAGGTGCTCCATCACAGAATTTTAACAGATCATGAGGGCCCCTCCAGATTTTCCACAGAAATAATTTCCATATAGTATTATTATATAGAGAATGTTTAATGAAGCATGAACATCAAGGTAATAAATAAAGAGAAGATAGAAGTCATACCAGTTCTTCGAAACAAGACATTCAAAATGGAACTTATCTTCAAAGTCATATTTATCTTAGCGTGTTCGTGAAAGCCTATTAGTGTAGACTGTTTGTGATAACATTTTTCCTAGATGCTCCCATTGTAAATGCCAGTGAACTCCCCCTGTGCACATACCAGTGTGGTCTGTCCTAACTACATTCACAGCTTTTCTGTCTCCATGCACAATTCCTCTTCCATATCATCAACATCCATATCACTGCATACCACTGTTGGCTGTCAGGTTCCAGCATGCAAGAGAGCAGGGGGAGGGGGTGGGGCTCCTCACTCGGGATTTAGAGCATTCTCGAAGAATGGTTGTTCCCGTGTAGGAAGCAGAGCGGTAAACACGTGCCAGCACCCTAAACAATGGAAGTAGTTTTACATGTTGCCCTGCTTTCAATTTTGTACAATTTTTATGTGATTGGATAATAATAAGTGGCAGTGGATGAGTGCATGCACCAGCTTCTGTAACAACAAATATACAACATTAATCGCAGGGCCACATGTGAAACAATTCACGTGATTTGTCAGCTGGTGGGTTCAGTGCACAGCATTCTGTACAACTATTACTACCAACAAACTTGCAGAACACACAAATTAGCTTATTATTTACTTATATACTCTCCACACCTCCCACTTCTCCCACCCACAACCAATCACGTTTTGTTTCTTCTCTGTCTCTACCTGTTGTTCTGTCTATTTTGCTCTCATTCCTTCTATTCCTTAATTTCTTTATTATTTTTACTTGTAATTGTCTCTTCCTTTTCTAATTTCACATAAAATCCACAATTCTGTGGATCAAGGCAATCAGGTAGATGTAGAATTTCTCAACTGCCTAAGAGCATTTGACCGAATATTGCACTGAAGCTTGTTAACAGAAGTATGTTTGTATGAGGTACCAAACAAATTTTTATGAGTAGGCTGAGGATTTCTTGGTAAGGAGAGTACAGTGTCATATCTTGGGTGGGAGAGCCATTAACATATATAAAAGTAACTTGAGGTGTGCCTAAGGGAAGTGTACTGGGACACTTTTATTCTGCTGTATATCAGTGACCTGGGAGGCCACACTTACAGTAACCTCAGGCTTTTTGAAGATGATGCAGTTCTCTGTAATGAAGCACTATCGGAAAAAGGTTGCAAAAATACTGCCTCATATCTCAGCAAGATTTCAAAGTGCTGAAAAGAACAGCAACTTACTTTAAAATGTTTAGAAATATAAAATTCAGCACCTCACAAAAGACAGAAACACAGTAGCATAAAATATCGAGTAACAGTCAGAAACAGTCAACTCACACAAATACCTGGTTGTTACAATTTGTGGAGACTTCAAATTGAATAATCACATAGGCCCAGGGGCAGGTAAAGCAGATCCCAAACTTTAGTTCGTCAGTAGGATACTGGGAGAATATAGTAAGTCAACAAAGGAGACTGATACACAATATGCCACAGTACATTGCTCGAGCGTGTGGGACCATTGTCAGTAGAACTAAACGGGAATATTGAACATGTACAAATGAGGGTGCAGTGACACAGAAAAGCTGAAAAACTCGATACAGCAGATTCGCAAAGACGGATGCTGGCTATGCCTACCCTACAAAAGCCTACTGAAGTAGTATTGAGAACCGTTATTATGTGAGGAGTGTATGAATATGGTACAGTCTCCTATGTATTTCTCCCAAAATGACCGAAAAGAGACAGTTGATCTAATTACTGTGCACACAGAGACATTTTAGGTGTAATTCTTCCTGCAAGCCATATGTGAATGGAATAGAATGTGGAAAAATGGGAAGTACCCTCTGAGATGCACCACAACAATTTTCAGAACACGAATGTACAGTAGATAACTACTCACTTTTTCTCTTCTATCACACACGAACTAAATGTGGCACCAGCTCACTAATGTATTATCTTTGATGTGTTACTTTCTCTGCGACAGCTTCTCCTTCAGCTTTCAGTCCCTTCCTTGTCATAACAAATTGGTCCTTCATAATCTAGGACTAAGTGATTTTCTCTCCCCCCCCCCCCCCTACCATCCTGCCACTTTCCAATCCACCACAATAAATTCCTCTTTCTTCCCAGAAGAAGGACCTACGGTTCTAAAAGCTACAAGTTTTGTGTTCAATACCATCAGTATCAGGAGTTGCACCTCCTGAAGGTACGTCCTGGCTCTTTGTGAAAGTAATAGTTCCTTAAATTTATACGCCCTCCCTGTTACTAGTTTCCTTGCTGGTTTGCTATTCTGTCTCTCCCTTGCATTCCTGTTCCAACTTACTCTATTTCCATCTTCTCCACTTTCTCTCTCTCCCTCCCTTTCTTCCCCCCCCCCCCCCCCCCCTCCACTACTGATACTTTAATATTTACACACTTTTCCTAGACACCCCTCATTATTTCAAGTGAGTTTGGACCAGTCATCAGCATAGTGCACAGAGGGACTCACATCACCTTCCTCATTTTACCTTTCTACCTCCTTGGTCATTTGTCACATTTTTTAAAACTATTTTTCTGTCATCAGTACCCCCAGAAGTTTCCTCCTCCCCTCACTTCACCTGATGTTTACCTCACTTTAGAGACCGATGACCTCGCAGTTTGGTCTCCTCCCCCAACACAACCAACCAACCAACCTCACTTTAAATTGCAGAAGTAGGGAACTATGAAGGAATGTGTCCACAATCCAAATTCATACAATACTTTTCCAACTTGAAATAAGTTGTGGGGTTAAAAAACAAAGCAATCAATAGTTACATAATTTTACACGTATGTACCTTTCTTTGGAAAATTTATTCAGGTCATTTGGTTGGAATGTGAGGATGTACAAATGCAAAACAAAAAACAATTGTAGTCAGCGACTAGTGAAAAAAAGGAAAAGACTGAAAAACAAGTAGCTCACCATAAGATATTGTTAATAGGCTGGCAGAAATTAAAATCACAAAATATGTTTAAAAACAATGGATTACAAAACATTATTACATCAAGTATTTTACTGACGAAGTTTTATTTACGAATCTAAACAACTTGACACAGTTCTTGGAATCGCACAAACACTGTCGTTAATTGAGGTCAAGGTTAACTGAGTGCATGACTACCTTAATGGGGACAATATCTGGACAGTACATGGGTTGGAAGTACGGTGTTGTGATTGTGCTAAACATGTGATGGCTGCCCTCAATCTCCCAGGGCTGATGAAATGTGTGGAACGTCCTGTGCACGCCAGGCGGGTAACAATCACCCTCGTCCGGAGAATGCAAGCCGCTGGGCGATCCGATCAACACCTCCTTGAAGAATCGGGACAAAAACAAAATCGCAACACGTGCAGAAGAAACTAAAAAAATAACATGTAAAGTTGCCTCCTAACAGCATGGCAGGACAATTATGCATCTCAGCTGTGGTGCAAAAAAGATATTGAGCATGTTTACTTCAATTGGTAGAACTGTTTGTCTACAGCAATCGTCTACAATAACTGTGAAATCTCTTGACACTTTTTGTCTTTACCTTAACGACATATTAATTGTGATACTTTTTAGTCTTTGCACCAGCTGAAGACTATGGAAATAAGACATGCATAATCAGTCTGTCAGTGAGGTGTATCTAAAGGCTATACAATAAACAAAAATTAATCTGTTAACATTCATTAACCTATGAGTTTATGTCTATGAGGAAAGAACTTCAAATAACACATAAAACATAAGCAACGAATAGGCAAGCATACTGTGCAAAAAAATTAATGACAGATAAAAAGTTTGGGAGTCACATGCATGTTAACATACTTGCCATCTACGATGCAAAACAGCTTCTTTACAATTCAAGTGTGGGTTATAAAACAGAATACAATATACTAAGTTAATGCTGACTGTTTAATGGATTTTTCAACTTTTAGTTCCACAGCTAATATTATTACGGATTCTCTAATTTTTTCTATAATATGAATGAAGCCACATCTTCAACATTTTCTTTATAGTACATGTCTGTTACATGTTTATGAGGATCCATTAATAATTTTCTTGATCTTTTTACAGGCAAAGTCTTCATAACTTTTCTTCTCTGAATGTGCAAAGCAGCTAAAAGTAGCAGCTATAATTAGAACTGTTTAATGTGTCTTAATCCATATTATCCATATTTCTCATTGCAATATTAAAAATAACATCTGTGAAAAATTTTTCACTTCATCATTGCATAATCAGAGATTCGTAGGATTTTAGTTGAGAAGGGGCTGTCCTCAAGCAGGTCATTACGAACACCACAGTGCTTTACTAGGAGTGGTTCTGTTGCAAGTGGTATGCCGTTGCTTCCTCTGGCCTTCGGAATGAGGCCTTCGGAATGATTTATTTAGTCTGTACTAGCTTTAGTGTGGACTCAGCATACTACTAGTAATAAAAGAATTTGTTACATTGTTTATGATTACTACAGTATGTCTGTAGATTTTTGCATGGAAGGGTGTGGATCTTTGCTCAATCCCTTATTCTTCTTCTGAAACTTTATATTGTGAACAATCTAATAGTAAGCAGAAACTAAATCTTGAGTGGCATACATTTGTAGTTATCTAACTAGTTTCACCACTGAAGCACTCTATGTGTAACTGCTAGACAGCATTCTTTACTTTATAATCATAATGATTTAAAATGCAGTGAAAAACTTAAATATTAATGAACAGATACACAGTGAAAAGCTTTGCTCTCAACACTAGTTCCTAGTAGACTCTCCCTACCTGGGATGGCCCAGCAAGGGATGGCTGTGGAGGAAATCTCTTTCCAGCTCTTATGTCCTTCACACGTTTAATTGCCAGGAGAATCTTCTTTTGGTGACCCAGTTTCACAATGCCGATGTCCTCCAGGTCCTCCCATGTGAGTTGAGTGACATCTTCAACAGTTTTATAACACTGTTGATGCAGTGCCGGACCATATTCTTCCAAACGTAGCAGTCGCAACCATTCGTCTAGTGAACCCTACAGTTAACACCGAGATAGAGTATTAGTGTTTCTTTGGTTGACATGAAAGCGTACTGAACAGATTCAATATCAATGAATAATATTTTAAAACATGGTTGCAACTGATAAATGAGAGACAAGATATAAAACTTGAGAAAAAGAAAAAAGGAACACCAGAGTAAATACAAAATAAGCAAAGAAAAAAACGGAAAGTCATATTTCAGGAAATAAGGCTGAAAAAAAGGAAAGAGCATAGAATGTCGTGTAAGAGGGTCGAGATGGCAAAAACCCTGAAGATGTGTCAACTTTTGTGATTTTGCCACATATTTTGAACAAAACTCTGTTTTATATGGTCCCTGCTTAAAAGTTTACATCAGTTACAGAGTTACGACTACCACTCTGCTTCTTGCTAAGTTGCACTAACAAATGTCCATTCTATAATTGTTTTGAGATTGCAAGAATCATATCACGTATACTTTAAGAAATCAAAACTAAATCGAAAGGATCAAAAGGATGAAAATGTCAAACATATCCATAAATAATGATTTTCTTTAGTTTCTGCCTTCAGCCTGAATCAAAAACAGCCCAAATTGCTATTTTCTGCTGCTAGAGGAGCCGACACAGATGTAAAAAACCACACTGAGGGTGCGAGAAGGAAGCAGCGCCACTGGAGACAATTGTGCCCGAGCTACAGTTACGGCACGATTTGACGAGAAAAAGAATCACACCAGCAATACGAGATGAGTACGGCAACCGTCTGGTACGGTACCAACACCACTAAGTACATGCACATTACATAATCTAACTGTATTAATTGTGAATAACTTACAGGAATATAGTCTGGCAGTCCATCAGAAATATTAAGTTGAGCAATTTCAGCCTTTAGTTTCTTCCTATGGTTTGGTTTCTTGATTCCAATGGCCGTGAGATCCTATAAAAAGGCAAACATCATTCATTTTTCATTCTTCGTATATAATATCTTTAGTTTCAACAAAATTAATTAGGGGAGATTGCTAGCTGTCATACAAAGGAGATGTCGATTGGGAGACAGGTACATTTAAGAGTAGACTAACGTCTCAGACACAGTCCTCCACTTTCATACACGTCTAACTGCACACTTTGTGTCCTCTGTCATCTCTCAACTGAGGTGAGTAGTGATGTCCGCCGGGACAGGTAGTGAGGGTGCGTGTGAGGCTGGGAAGGAGATAGGAGCAGGTGGAGGGCCCCTGTTTCCACCCCATCTCACTCGTTTCCTGTCCCCCTGTGCACCTGAATAGACCTTTCCCCTTTTCTTCTCCTCCCCTCTCCACCAGCAGAACTGCACCTAGCAGCCAGCCGTCTCATATTCTCCCGGAAAGCACTTCGGTGTCTGTCCCCCACCGATACTCTGCTGTCCGTCACCTTCCCCACCGCACTTCTAGTGTACCCTCTGCTACGAAATCTGGCAGAGATTGTCACTCACATCAGTGGGGCCTTGCTGCCCGGTGATGACAGAGGTAAATGTGCAAGTTGCAGATGTATGAATGCGTGTTTTTGCTAAATCTGAAAGACTCTATCAAACAGCTTAGTCTACTTTTAAATATACCTGTCTGCCACTCGGCACCTCCTCAGTGTGGTGGTATCAACTCATCCCACTTCATATCACTGTTATTCCACCCGGGGTTTTCTGTTGTTCTTAGTTTCAAAACTTACAAACAAAATTTTATGAAGATTCATAAGTACTCACACAAGTAATGATTCCACTCCACTATGACAATAACTGACAAATAGAACTGGCAAAGCATTACCAAATATCTTATACTACATAAAAATATAGAAAAATTATTTTCTCCAGCATTTGCTGTTAAGAATTATTGTAGCTGTAACCCAATATTATGGTGTTCACATACAAAAAAAGAAGTAAAATGTACGGATTAAGCAACTCGCAACAACAAAAATAATCAATTTTTGACAGTATAAGATCTACTCACTGAGTGGTGGCAGGAGAGCACTTATAAAAAAAGAGGTTTTACGTATTCAAGCTTTTGGAGCCAGTGGCCACTTCTTCTGGCAGAGGGGTTGAAGGGAAAGGAAGAGGGGTGAAGGAAAAGGACTGAAGAGATTTAGAAAAAGGGGAAGAGTTTGGAAAAGTCAGCCAGAATCCCAGGTCAGGGGAGACTTATCGGACAGGACGTAAGTACGGTAAGCCTCCCGTGACCTGGGGTTCCGGGTCACATTTCTGGAATGTGCCCCTTTTCCTAAACCTCTTCAGTCCTTTTCATTCTCCACTCTTCCTTTCCTTTCAACCTTTCTACCAGAAGAAGGAGTCACTGGTTCCAAAGGCTTACATGTGTAAAACATCTTTTTTGTTTATATTTTTGCTCTCCTGCCATTACTTGGTGAGTAGACTTTTTTATCTATGCAATTAAATTGCAGAGTAAGCAGCTTATATCTCTAGAAATCCTGTCTGATGCTGAATATTATGTTATATCAAAGAGCTACTACATTAATTATACTGACTATATCCCCACACAAATAAAACTTCTTTGAAAAATGTGTGCTTTTATTTCCGAGAAGCCGAATAATGGACTGTTAACCAATTTTGAAATCACATTGTCAGTCTCGGAACCTGATTATGTGATTGTATTCATCATCGGCTATATGATACACAACGTGTGTGAGACTGGCGACACTGCAAGTGTTCTGGCGATGCTGTGCTGTTCTACTCGTGCTTCAGAGTGCTCGGCCTGAGTTTCACCTACATACAGCCGTCGTGAGATTTTTACAAATTCAGAGCAATATTATTGCCACCAGGGTTTGTGTTAAGCTTGAGGAATCTGCACGTATGACCTTTAAAAATTGAAACAGGCATACAGGGAATATTTCTCATCAATAGCACAGATTCATCCCAAGTGAATTTTGCATCATCACAATGCCCCATCTCACATGGCCATTCCCATTACAGAATTTTTGTCCTCAAAAGGCATTTCTGTTGTCTCACAGTCCCCCTGTTCACCTGATCTTAATCCTTGTGACTTTTCTTTTTCCTTTGAAAAATGTTTTAAAAGTTCAGCATTTTTGGACTCTGGAGAACATTTGAAAGAATGTGACCTACATGTTAAAGGCCCTACCAGTTGTAGTCTTTCAGCACTGTCACCAAGGCTGGGAATGATGACTCTGTTGGTGTAAGGGAACTACCATGTAGTGGACAATATTTTAGTTTGAAAAAAAATAAAAATAAAAAAAGCTTTGGTAGATAAAAAATCAGTCTCGTTACTTTTCTCACATATCTCAAAAACATTCTTGACATCCACCAACTGCATCTAATCCAGAATGAATATTTGCCCCTTCCCACAGCAAATTACCCGTACTTATACCAAAGTGTCACATACCAGACAGTCACAAAACTATTGATGTGTAATATGGTCCTTGTAACTTGTCTGTAATAATTCAACTTACTCTCTGTACAGGCATTTTAACCACACCAACACACACCGCTATTCTCTATTAACAGTTTACTTCAAACTTACCTCTGGTGTCATTTTGCATATTGTGGGCATATCATAACCAGCTGAAGCAAACAGGGGAAAATATTCTTCAAAATGAAGATCCATAAGCCAAGCATGTAGGACATCCTGATCCTGCAGTGCACAAAAAGGTTATTATCATTATTCCAATAATGATCTTGAACAAATGACAGAATAATGCATTGCCTCAGCCTAGAGAACAATTGTATCCTATAAACAAAAATTCATAAGAAAGTAGAATTTGTTCACAAATTTTATTATTCAACAGAATTAGGCATCAGAAACAGTTTCGTTAGGTAGGTTTAGGTGTTGTTTCTTAACAATAATACTTCTGCTTATGCTGTACGAGTGAAGCACATGGGTTTCTCTAGATTTATATCCATTTTCTCCTAATCAGGATCACAAACATTAAATTTAATTTTTGTGCCTAGTTTCAATTCTCTTCAAAAACTGTCATCAAATCTTGTAGCTCTTGTATAAAGTGAATTTATACTAAAGGTTTAGTTTTGAAATAAAACTTTAATTTAACAGTTCACAATAGAACATGCCACGAGAGCTGATAACGGCTTCTGAAGAGAACAGAACCTGTTTCGTGTTTCGAGTGGTGTAGAAACTGGTACAAATTATAAAGATTGTGGGTCCCCAGACACTATGCCACAGTTTTACAAAATCTCTATAGTAAGTGTAGGCCCGCACAACAAGAAAATTATCATTCTTAGCTTTACACAATGATATCAAAGTCTTTACAGCCTGCAGAATTGAACAGTTTTTACTGAAGCAGTTTTGGATTAAGCAAATAAATAGATCTTTCTTACATGCTGCACTTACGAAAGTGGGTAAAAATACAAGGTGGTCCATCTGAAGTTTCGGATGAGATTATCTCGAAAACTATACATCAGGTAAAAATAGTGGGCAAGATAAGTTTGTAAGCTCAAAGGGGGACATCAAATGACTCTACACATGACCACCACCCCCACCCCCTTGGGTGGGGGGCTCAACTTTTAAATCTTAAATGGAAACACCCATTTTTATTGCAGATTCGGATTCTCCATAAAAAAGTAATTAATTTTTGTCTGAAACATTTTTAAACCATAGACAGATGGTGCGGAAGTCGAGAAGAAAGTAAAATTAGGAAAGAACTCAGATTTATTTAGAATTATGTAAGACACATGAAATTGATAAAAAATTTGCACCAATTCTTTTGTTACATCAAATTAAGCTATTTTTGTACAAAATGTACTGTATCCTATTTTTAGCGTCACCCAGGAACAACGACATGTACGTAGTAGAAAGATGTTCCCATGGTGTGGTTCATTAGTGAGAGTCCCCGTGCCTCTCACATGATGGGGTGCTTCATTAGTGAGAGTCCCCTTGCCTCTCACAATTTGGGGTGCTTAATTAATGAAATTAGCCATGAATAAATTGTTCAAAATTATCCTCATTTGTTTCAATGCATTAAGTTAATCATCTGCAAAAGTTGTCCACAGTTTTGAGCAGCACATCCTGCGGTATGGCTGCAACCACTCTTTGAATGTGTTGCTCCATATTGTTTCAAGTTGTGGGCTGTCTCTCATAAATAATATTTTTTAAATAACCCCACA
Source organism: Schistocerca americana (assembly GCF_021461395.2). Classification (NCBI taxonomy): domain Eukaryota; kingdom Metazoa; phylum Arthropoda; class Insecta; order Orthoptera; family Acrididae; genus Schistocerca; species Schistocerca americana. Next base: position 1,088,239,984 of record NC_060120.1, on the reverse strand, counting down.
AGAAAAAATCAGGAGATGTTAGGTCTGGTGAACGTGGAGGCCACTGAATTGCTCCACCATGTCCTGTTCACCGACCAGGGTACTGTAAATTTAAAACGTTCCGCACATTTTTAGCAGAATGGGGAGCTACTCCATCCAGTTGGAACCACATTCATTGTCTGGTTTCTAAATCAACATCTTCCATTAGTTCCAACAAATCATCATGGAGAAGTTGTAAATAAGATTCCCCAGTAACATTTCAGTCAAAAAGATACGGTCCTATCAAGTAACCATTTAAAATTCCACGCCAGACCATTAACAACCATTTGCGTTGATTGTCAATGGGTCTGTGCCAGAGTGGATTAACAGGGGACCAATGACAATCATGACTATTTAATTCACCATTGTTTTTGTGTGTGGCTTCATTGGTGAACATAATGTATCTAAAAAAAATCCTTGTTATCTCTTATCATTTCCAAGGCCCATCGGCAGAAATGCATGCTGTAACTTTGCGAGTAAGTATGCAATAGCATTTTATTGCAGTAAGCTACTCTGAAGTACAGGCTCGTAGCTTTGGAGCTGTTGGTGGTGGCAATATACAGCCGCTGGTATCTTAGCATGACTCTCTCGCACCTGTCACTAGCCTAGCTGTGGGAAGCGCAACCTATGTTAGTTCGACAACAGAATATTCAAGCCTCCAAGAATGTAAATAAACAGTATTAAATATTACTCAATTTTGTTAATAGTCAATATACAGCCCTTTGTTATTAAAAGGAAGGTTGTGTTAAAATCTCATATGCCTAGCTGAGATACTTCCAGATTTAGAGACAGTTAACTAAAACACCCCCCCCCCCCCCCCTTGAACCATGGACCTTGCTGTTGGTGGGGAGGCTTGCGTGCCTCAGCGATACAGATGGCTGTACTGTAGGTGCAACCACAACGGAGGGGTATCTGTTGAGAGGCCAGACAAACGTGTGGTTCCTGAACAGGGGCAGCAGCCTTTTCAGTAGTTGCAGGGGCAACAGTCTGGATGATTGACTGATCTGGCTTTGTAACATTAACCAAAACGGCCTTGCTGTGCTGGTACTGCGAACGGCTGAAAGCAAGGGGAAACTACAGCCGTAATTTTTCCCGAGGACATGCAGCTTTACTGTATGATTAAATGATGATGGCGTCCTCTTGGGTAAAATATTCCGGAGGTAAAATAGTCCCCCATTCGGATCTCCGGGCGGGGACTACTCAAGAGGACGTCGTTATCAGGAGAAAGAAAACTGGCGTTCTACGGATCGGAGCGTGGAATGTCAGATCCCTTAATCGGGCAGGTAGGTTAGAAAATTTAAAAAGGGAAATGGATAGGTTAAAGTTAGATATTGTGGGAATTAGTGAAGTTCGGTGGCAGGAGGAACAAGACTTTTGGTCAGGTGATTACAGGGTTATAAATACAAAATCAAATAGAGGTAATGCAGGAGTAGGTTTAATAATGAATAAAAAATTAGGAGTGCGGGTTAGCTACTACAAACAGCATGGTGAACGCATTATTGTGGCCAAGATAGACACAAAGCCCATGCCTACTACAGTAGTACAAGTTTATATGCCAACTAGCTCTGCACATGATGAAGAAATTGATGAAATGTATAACGAGATAAAAGAAATTATTCAGGTAGTGAAGGGAGACGAAAATTTAATAGTCATGGGTGACTGGAATTCGTCAGTAGGAAAAGGGAGAGAAGGAAACATAGTAGGTGAATATGGATTGGGGGGAAGAAATGAAAGAGGAAGCCGCCTTGTAGAATTTTGCACAGAGCATAACTTAATCATAGCTAACACTTGGTTCAAGAATCATAAAAGAAGGTTGTATACCTGGAAGAATCCTGGAGATACTAAAAGGTATCAGATAGATTATATAATGGTAAGACAGAGATTTAGGAACCAGGTTTTAAATTGGAAGACATTTCCAGGGGCAGATATGGATTCTGACCACAATCTCTTGGTTATGAACCGCAGATTGAAACTGAAGAAACTGCAAAAAGGTGGAAATTTAAGGAGATGGGACCTGGATAAACTGAAAGAACGAGAGGTTGCAGAGAGTTTCAGGGAGAGCATAAGGGAACAATTGTCAGGAATGGGGGAAAGAAATACAGTAGAAGAAGAATGGCTGGCTCTGAGGGATGAAGTAGTGAAAGCAGCAGACGATCAAGTAGGTAAAAAGACGAGGGCTAATAGAAATCCTTGGGTAACAGAAGAAATATTGAATTTAATTGATGAAAGGAGAAAATATAAAAATGCAGTAAATGAAGCAGGCATAAAGGAATACAAACGTCTCAAAAATGAGATCGACAGGAAGTGCAAAATGGCTAAGCAGGGATGGCTAGAGGACAAATGTAAGGATGTAGAGGCTTATCTCACTAGGCGTAAGATAGATACTGCCTACAGGAAAATTAAAGAGACCTTTGGAGAGAAGAGAACCACTTGTATGAATATCAAGAGCTCAGATGGCAACCCAGTTCTAAGCAAAGAAGGGAAGGCAGAAAGGTGGAAGGAGTATATAGAGGGTTTATACAAGGGCGATGTACTTGAGGACAATATTATGGAAATGGAAGAGGATGTAGATGAAGATGAAATGGGAGATATGATACTGCGTGAAGAGTCTGACAGAGCACTGAAAGACCTGAGTCAAAACAAGGCCCCAGGAGTAGACAACATTCCATTGGAACTACTGACGGCCTTGGGAGAGCCAGTCCTGACAAAACTCTACCATCTGGTGAGCAAGATGTATGAGACAGGTGAAATACCCTCAGACTTCAAGAAGAATATAATAATTCCAATCCCAAAGAAAGCAGGTGTTGACAGATGTGAAAATTACCGAACTATCAGTTTAATAAGTCACAGCTGGAAAATACTAACGCAAATTCTTTACAGACGAATGGAAAAACTGGTAGAAGCGGACCTCGGGGAAGATCAGTTTGGGTTCCGTAGAAATGTTGGAACACGTGTGGCAATACTAACCTTACGACTTATCTTAGAAGAAACATTAAGAAAAGGCAAACCTACGTTTCTAGCATTTGTAGACTTAGAGAAAGCTTTTGACAATGTTGACTGGAATACTTTCTTTCACATTCTAAAGGTGGCAGGGGTAAAATACCGGGAGCGAAAGGCTATTTACAATTTGTACAGAAACCAGATGGCAGTTATAAGAGTCGAGGGGCATGAAAGGGAAGCAGTGGTTGGGAAAGGAGTGAGACAGGGTTGTAGCCTCTCCCCGATGTTATTCAATCTGTATATTGAGCAAGCAGTAAAGGAAACAAAAGAAAAATTCAGAGTAGGTATTAAAATTCATGGAGAAGAAGTAAAAACTTTGAGGTTCGCCAATGACATTGTAATTCTGTCAGAGACAGCAAAGGACTTGGAAGAGCAGTTGAACAGAATGGACAGTGTCTTGAAAGGAGGATATAAGATGAACATCAACAAAAGCAAAACGAGGATAATGGAATGTAGTCAAATTAAATCGGGTGATGCTGAGGGAATTAGATTAGGAAATGAGACACTTAAAGCAGTAAAGGAGTTTTGCTATTTAGGGAGTAAAATAACTGATGATGGTAGAAGTAGAGAGGATATAAAATGTAGACTGGCAATGGCAAGGAAATCGTTTCTGAAGAAGAGAAATTTGTTAACATCGAGTATAGATTTAAGTGGCAGGAAGTCGTTTCTGAAAGTATTTGTATGGAGTGTAGCCATGTATGGAAGTGAAACATGGACGATAACTAGTATGGACAAGAAGAGAATAGAAGCTTTCTAAATGTGGTGCTACAGAAGAATGCTGAAGATAAGGTGGGTAGATCACATAACTAATGAGGAGGTATTGAATAGGATTGGGGAGAAGAGAAGTTTGTGGCACAACTTGACTAGAAGAAGGGATCGGTTGGTAGGACATGTTTTGAGGCATCAAGGGATCACAAATTTAGCATTGGAGGGCAGCGTGGAGGGTAAAAATCGTAGAGGGAGACCAAGAGATGAATACACTAAGCAGATTCAGAAGGATGTAGGTTGCAGTAGGTACTGGGAGATGAGGAAGCTTGCACAGGATAGAGTAGCATGGAGAGCTGCATCAAACGAGTCTGAGGACTGAAGACTACAACAACAACAACACCTAAAACACTAAAAACCAACACTTATTTGATTTAAGTCAGTTAGGATTCATAGCAGTTTGTCTTTTAGTATCATTTGGAATTATTTTTCATTTTTGTAACATAGAATTCAGAAAGGATTAATATTTATTTAATAGCTATTTGTTTTGGTTGTGTGAATAAATGAGAGTGAGTGAGAGTCTGTATGTGGGATATACATAAAGATTCAATATTATCTGATGTTAAACATTATGTAACTATGTCACGGGAAAGTGTGAAGCAAGCAGTTGCAATGAAAGCTGTAATTTCCCTACCTTGCTGATGACTTAGTCCAAGTGCACTTGCTTTTGTAAGAAGGCAGCCAGAATAGCCATTTGCAGAGTAATGATTTTCTAAAGTCAATTCAAGATTAGTTTTCTTTTCATTTGGTTTTGTTAAACAATTCATTAAGATTTGCATGATGAAGTGACGTAAATGCATCTGTGAATATTGATTGGCATAGGACAGTTTTGGTGCGAGAAGAACTCGAATGATTGTTTTGATTGGCTGGTCATTTTGAACAACTAATCAGAGTTAAGCATTTCCAGGGCTTATCAAGTAGTTATAGGCCCTGGAAGGAGCGGCAGGTGGTGAGTCGTTGGCTAGCTATCGGACGCACAGATCATGTTGGACGTATCCGTCTACATTATGAGTAAAATGAAGAAGTTACTGGTATTTCGCGTCCAGATGGTATTGCCGAGAAAGCAGTTGCATTTACGGAGCTTTGTGAATTGTTTAGTTGGAAAGATAAACACGTATGAACTTTCGGTCTTTGTAGAATTCTGCTTGGCATGTTTTATATTCATCGATGGAACAGTTGGCGAGCAGTTTCTTTATTAGAAATCCACTAAAAATAAGACCAAATGTGAAACTCACATATTGTAGCAGAGCATCGACTGTAGATCACGTAGTAATTCGGGTTGGACTTAAGTATATTTCTGGCTGTCTTGCTTGTATACTGGGTTGTATGAACTGTTAGATGAGGACATTTAAATAAATAAGGGCTGATGACTAATTCTTTAATTTTGAGCCTAAAGAAATAAAGAACGTGTTGCGGAATTTTGACATTTTTTCTAAAAGAATGAAGCAGTCGCCCTCCACCCGAAAATCGTTATTTTACAGGATAGCTTCCTACCAGGGTTTAGGCGGACTTTGCAAACGTAAGTATTGACGATGTTTTTCTTCAACGCGGCTTTTAACATCGTCTGAACGGTATCTACGCATGCAGGGAATCGGGCTGGTGACCAGACGCCGTGCTGAGGTAGGTGGAACTTTTTGTAGTGCACAGTACGACGAAAGACAGTGGTCAAACAATTACGCAACGAAGGGCAACTTTTAACTCGCCCCGCCGCAACGCATATCTTTCAGCGTTAATGCCTGTGTCAGTGTGATATAACACGCATGATATTTATGTGCCTTCAAAATCCTCTAAACAGTTGATTTTGGTATTCCAGTTTGTCTCCGAGTCATTTTGGGAGGGTACGAGCGTCATTTTCATTGTATTCGCGATGGCGAGGTGGATGGTGCATGTATCCATTTCGAGCTCGTTGAGTGCAATTTAGAATAATGTTTTCGCTTGGATGTCGTCTGTTTGGGAAAAGATCCGCATACAGTTGCGCAGCTGCAGCGTAATAATTATGGCATTCACCTGAAATTAACATCATATCAACAATCTCTGTACGAGGACAGTGAGCCATGTTTCGCTACAGAATAATTTACTTTCGTCAGTTGAAGTTTACGTTCACAATCTGAAAGTGAAGTGACGTCTGATCGCATTGCACCGACCTTTATACTGAGCCATAGTTCGCAGTTTGGCCACAGTAGCGCCACAGTCGGGTGAGTAATGCAATTGTGAAGAGTACCCTAACGAGATTTTAATACCATTCCGCCTCCCTCCATCAAAAACTGTAGCAGGTAGGATACATTAAAAAAAAAAAAATTAGCTTAATTTCGCGTAATGGAAGAATCGGTGCACATTTTGTATCGATTTGATGCGACCTTTCTCGGATCATTCTAAATAAGTCGGAGTTCTAACCCAATTTTAATTTTTCTCGATTTCAGCGTCACGTGTCAATGGTTTAAAAAAATGTTTCAGACAAAACTTGATTACTTTTTTATGGAGAATCCGAATCTACAATAACAAATGGGGGTTTCCATTTACGATTTAAAAGTTGCCCCCCACCCCACCCAAGGGGTGGGGGCTGCGGGTCACGTGTAGTATCATTTGATGTCCCCCTTTGAGCTTATGAACTTGTCATATCCACTATTTTTACCGGATGTATAGTTTTCGAGAATCTCATCCGAAACTTCAGATGGACCACCCTGTATTGTGCATTTCAGGGAGTACCTTTTGCACCAATGAATAGTAGCAAACGACCAAACACAGACAAACACAGAAGTAGTGTGTGTGTGTGTGTGTGTGTGTGTGTGTGTGTGTGAGAGAGAGAGAGAGAGAGAGAATACCTTCTTTAGGTACCTAATGGCCAGAAATTCTGTCTCATAATTTTATAGTTAGTTAGTTTCATGTTCCATGGATCATTTTGCGCAATGAATTGTAATGATGTTAAATGAGTCATTATACGGTCACATGACAAATTAATTTGTAAATATGGCTTACATGCTGAACATTTGTAATATTTTATTTTTAACATACAGATGTGCATTAGTAATTCCTACCCATCACATTTTACAAGTTAAAATAATATAAATTCTTCTATGGAACAGTAAGAGTTGTCAAGGAGAAACTTTTTGGTTTCTTTTCAAATTTTACTTTGCAGTGTGTCAAGACATTTTATATCACTGAGTAAATGATCAAAGATTGTTGTTCCAACCTTTTTTACTGTGAAGTAGTAGTTAGGACTTCTTCAAAGATGCCTACAAGAAGAGCTTTGGTGAGCATCACATATCATTATTACAGCACATTTTTCAGCAATAAAGACCTTCCTTCTTAAAAATGAGTTACCCCAAAATATTATTCCATATCACATTATTGAATGAAAATATGAAGAACATATCAGCTCACTGATTTGTCTCTCCCAAAGATTTGCAGCAATTCTAAATGCAAATGTGTCTGAATTAAGTTGTTTTAGGAGTTCCAAAATGTGCTTTCTCCAGTTTAAATTTTCATCGATACACACACTTAAGAATTTTGAAGTTTCCACCCTACACGTTATTTCCTCATCATGTGTTACACTTATCATTGGTTTAGTAAACCTAGGTGTGCATGCTGTGACTTCTTAGAATTGAGGGTGAGACTACTTGCAAAAAACTAGTTAATGATATTTTTAAGAACACTGTTTACCATTTTCTTCTGCTTCTATATGTATGCTTGGACTGATTACAACACTTGTGTCATCTGCAGAAAGTTGTAATTCTGCTTTGGTGAAAATATTTCCCCTCCGCTGTGAGGACTTTGCTTGTGGAGAAGTGATCTGCAGGTAGTACATTTTCGCTAGGCGACGGAATACAGCGTATTGAGTGAAAGTGTTTTGAGTGAAATGGTGAATTACAAGATCCTATTCACTAAAGAGTATTCGTGTATGATTCATTCACGTGTGCTGGATAAGGACGTGCAGTAATGAGATTATTTGGAGAGGAATTTCCTGATGTTCGTGTTCCTAATCAGAGTACGATTCATAGATTGATAAATAAATTTCGTGAAATGGGAAGTGTTCTTGACAGGAAATGTAGACAACCACATGCAGTACTCACAGAAGTAACACTTGATAACATTGGGCATACTCTGGAAAGGTCTCCTAGAAAATGAGTTTGATTCTTTTTCAGCAAATGGGAATTTCCTATGGCTCTGTTGAAAGAGGAACAAGTTACAGCCCAATAAAATAACTGCAGTGCAAGAACTTAAATAGGGTGACTCTACAAAAATGTTGCAGTTTTTTGAACAGAGTTTGAATAGGGCGCATGACAGAGAAATTGACCCCTCCTTTTTCAGACGAATCACGTTCTACCTAAGTGGCTACATTAGTTCACAAAATAATCATTACTGGCGTTTTGAAAAGCCTAACAAAAGGCATGAGGCATCTGTGCATGATCAGAAAATAGGAATTTGGTGTGCTGTTAGTGGTGAGAGACTAACAGACCTATTTTTTTTTTCTCGAAAAAATATTTTGGCCAATTAACTGAGGGGAAACATGTTTTCATGACCTTTCAACAGGACCCTGCAATGGCACATATACAGGAGATTCACGACGTGTTTCAAGATAGAATTATCATGAACAACATATGGCCTCCTCGTTACCCCCATTTAACACTGTGATTTTTATCTCTGGGTCAGGAGCACTAAAAAGTGTACGAATCAAATCCACACACTTTAGATGAACTTGAAACTAGCAACTGCCTTCAGTTTGTATTTGTATATTTATTGATCCACTCAATCATTCAGTGTACAGAAGTGTACAACATGATATGGGAGAAGTCAAACACATGATATGAGAAGATATGAATATAATAGAGGGAAACATTCCACGTGGGAAAAGTATATCTAAACACAAAGATGATGTAATCCAGAATGAGATTTTCACTCTGCAGTGGAGTGTGCGCTCATATGAATCTTCCTGGCAGATTAAAACTGTGTGCCCGACCGAGACTCGAACTCGGGACCATTGCCTTTCGTGGCTCTCCTGCGAACCTTGCAGAACTAGCACTCCTGAAAGAAAGGATATAGCGGAGACATGGCTTAGCCACAGCCTGGGGGATGTTTGCAGAATGAGATTTTCACTCTGCAGCAGAGTGTGCGCTGATATGAAACTTCCTGGCAGATGAAAACTGTGTGCCCGACCGAGACTCGAACTCGGGACCTTTGCCTTTCGCGGGCAAGTGCTCTACCAACTGAGCTACCGAAGCACGACTCACGCCCGGTACTCACAGCTTTACTTCTGCCAGTATCTCGTCTTCAGGAGAGCTTCTGTAAAGTTTGGAAGGTAGGAGAGCTTCTGTAAAATTTGGAAGGTAGGAGACAAGATACTGGCAGAAGTAAAGCTGTGAGTACCGGGCGTGAGACGTGCTTCGGTAGCTCAGTTGGTAGAGCACTTGCCCGCGAAAGGCAAAGGTCCCGAGTTCGAGTCTCGATCGGGCACACAGTTTTAATCTGCCAGGAAGTTTCAAAGATGATGTAACTTACCAAACGAAAGCATTGGTATGTTGATAGACACACAAATAAACACAAACACACACACAAAATTCAAGCTTTCACAACCAACGGTTGCTTCATCAGGAAAGAGGGAAGGAGAGGGAAAGACCAAAGGATGTGGGTTTTAAGGGAGAGGGTAAGGAGTCACCTTCCCTTTTTACTGTAATGTACCATACAATTTTATCCTGCCTATATAAATGACCCCTTACCCTCTCCCTTAAAACCCACATCCTTTCGTCTTTCCCTCTCCTTCCCTCTTTCCTGATGAAGCAACCGTGGGTTGCGAAAGCTTGAATTTTGTGTGTGTGTTTGTGTTTATTTGTGTGTCTATCAACATACCAATGCTTTCACTTGGTACGTTACATCATCTTTGTTCTAAAAACAAAGATGATGTGACTTACCAAACGAAAGCGCTGGCACGTCGATAGACACACAAGCAAACACAAACATACACACAAAATTCAAGCTTTCACAACAAACTGTTGCCTCATCAGGAAAGAGGGAAGGAGAGGGAAAGACGAAAGGAAGTGGGTTTTAAGGGGGAGGGTAAGGAGTCATTCCAATCCCGGGAGCGGAAAGACTTACCTTAGGGGGAAAAAAGGACGGGTATACACTCGCACACACACACATGTCCATCCACACATATACCAAGTATTCGTCTTTCCCTCTCCTTCCCTCTTTCCTGATGAGGCAACAGTTTGTTGCGAAAGCTTGAATTTTGTGTGTATGTTTGTGTTTGTTTGTGTGTCTATCGACGTGCCAGTGCTTTCGTTTGGTAAGTCACATCATCTTTGTTTTTAGATATATTTTTCCCATGTGGAATGTTTCCCTCTATTAATTTACATCATCTTTGTTTTTAGATATAAATGATATGAGAACATATATAGATGTAGCACTGTTTCTTGTTGTGTATACCTCAGTGAAGATATATTACCTATGTATTCATAGTAATACCAGAGTAAGAAGAAGTTCAAATAATAATGTTGGTCATAATGAAAAAGCAAAAGTTCATTAATGGACTGTAGGTTATTTCTAATGAAACAGTTTACTTTTTAAACATAATAAATATAAGACAAGATGGTGTCACATATTGGTTAGTGGTAAATCACTCCAGTTCAAATTACGAAAATAATGGTGTTAAGTGTTATGTATGTGGAGAAAATGTAACACAGGGACTCCATGTGTGTGAAGAAGCTCAACAGTGGGTTCATCCAAATTGTGTTGTCGCAGTCAGTTTAAGTTACACTCCAATCAATAAAATGTGTTTGTGTAGTGATCAGTGCAACGCCATTAACAAACTTTTCGTGGCATACGATGCAGGCATTGAACAATGTGTTGTTACAACATTAATGAATGATGTGTGCTGGCTAAAATCTGAAGTAAACAGACTAAAAAATGCCTTCTCAGTAGAAAAAAACCAAGTCAGCGAACGTAAAAGCAGCAGACACTCACTTTGACCTACTTTGTAACATGTCCTACACACCTAAAAAGGCTGATCAGGCAAAAGTTTCTACAGATAATTTTCATATCAAATTAAGTAATAGATATCAGGTATTATCAGACAGTACTGTAGTGCAAAAAGAGAAGTCATTGCGAATTCTCTTGAATACCTTACAGCAAAAGGTCTCAATGAGAAACATTTAACTCATTCTGGCAGCAAAAAAAGTACTAATAGATTATATATTAGAAACAAATGTGATGATAAGGTGAACACTTTATTGCTGGGGAAAAATAACAGGGCTGAAAATCGGAAAGTAAATCGAGAAAATATTTACTTATACTCATACAGTCATGGAAGAGGGCTAGCTGAAACACTGAAAGAAAAAATGGAAAAGGTAAATGTTATGGGTCTAGTGAAACAAGTTGCGCCTCTGTATTTTGTTATGAAAGATATCCACAAATACAAAGACTCGGGTTCAAATAACTCATTTATAATAATAGCTGGAGCAAATGATGTTTACAAAAATGAAGCGAAACATGCAATAAGAGATCTGAAGAAAATGCTTCAGTGTGTGCCAGCACTCAAAATAACTATCGTCAGTGTTCCTGAGCGACATGACCTAACAAAAACATCTTGTGTAAATAAATAATTAGAAATTATAAATCGTAAAATTGAGAATGTGTGCAAACTGTTCTGCAACGTTAGCTTTCTTAAAGCTGCCAATCTAAGAGAAGACTTCACAACGCATGGAATGCACAGGAACAGCAGTGGCAAATCTAGATTGTGTGACCTAATACTGGAAAACCTACATCAATTCAATGAATCGCAGTATCCACCAATAGCAGTAAGTACGGTGGAGCCTAATCTAGGATCACAGAGTGGTACAACTGCAGTGACTTCGGATAAACTGAGAAACAATTCAAGTAAAGAAATTGACATAGATGATTCGTCAAGCTCAGCTTCTACTACATCAACTGTCCCGTCAACAGTGCAAGTGTCATTAACTCCAGCTACAGCGACTACAGCACCGGAAACATTAACATTAACTGCAGCAGGATCAACAACTAGACCACAGTGCTCCATCAAAGCTACTGTAGTGTCACCAAGGCCTGCTGCAGTCTGCAATCAAAAGAGTGCAAGTGTCAGCAACTCAGTGAAAGTGTCATCAACTTCAGATACTTCGACTACAGCACCTGAAACATTAACTGCAGCAGGATCAACAATTAGATCACAGTGTTCCATCAAAACTACTGTAGTGTCACCACGGACTGCAGCAGTCTACAATCAAAAGAGGAGCTCGAGGCCTACAAAACCTTCTCTACTAAACAAGATTTTTTATGGTTTCGCAACAAAAAGGGGAAAACCATGACTTAGGTAAGTCAGTTAGAAATGACACTCAGCAAAAGATCAATTATCTAACAAGCGTGTGCAAAAACTCGCCCATCTTGAAACCTAGCAAGTAAACTAGAACTGTTGACAATGAATATTAGTGACAGTAATACTATTGATAATGCCGATATCCTTTGTTTTACTGAACACCGTGAAAGGAGTGTATCAATATGCTGAATCTAGATGGCTGTCGTATTGCCTCTCACTTTTGTAGAAACAGTGTGCAGAAGGGTGGTGTAATAATATATGTAAAAAAGAATATAATGTATAGATCTCTAGAGCTCACAAAGTACTGTTTTGATCAGCATTTTGAAGCTTGTGACATAGAAATTAGCACCAATTACATTATAGTAACAGTGTATAGCGACACATCAGGGGAAAAATGTATGTTCTTTAAGCAACTCGAATCTCTTCTATCTTATATATATTCAGAAAATAAAAATACTGTAGTCTTAGGAGACTTTAACATTAACTTTCCAGATTACGATAGTAGTGTGCACACTGTTTCTACATATAATGAACACATACAACCTCACCCAGGGTAGACTTCCCCACAAGGGTTACGAACTACTGTTCAAATCTTATAGATAATATTTTGATTGATGAGAATAGAAACACCAATGCAACAGTAAAACAAGTCCTACATGGTCTTTCAGACCGTGACGGCCGATTGCTAACTATCAATGATATATGCCCACACGAGAAGGACAAAGTCTGTAAAAGGTCATTTAGAGTAATTAATAATGAAAATCTCATGATCTTCAACAGTTATCTTCAACTCATTGACTGGAGCCCAATTTATAGAGCACTGAAAGTCTATGACAAATTTAACCTATTGACGAATTTAACCTATTTATAAATGAATTTATGTGGCACTTTGAAGGTGTCTTCCCTCTAAGAACTGCAGAGAACAAGTACCAGAGCCATATCAGCAAACAGGAATAAAGACATCATGTAGCACTAAAAGACTGCTTTATGTTTCTCTCAGAAATACAAATGATCCTGAAAAGGAGCTCATTATAACAGGTACTGCAGGATCTTAAATGAAGTTCTGATAAAGGCAAAAAGTATATTCATCAAATCAGAAATAGATAATTCTGGCAACAAAATAAAAACCATCTGGGGTATTATTAAAAGAGAAACTGCTAGTTATTCGAACAATGCAGGAAATATTGAAGTTAGACATAATGGGAATATCACTGATAAAGGTGAAAATGTTGCAAAAATTTTCAACAAGCATTTTTTGACTGCAGCGCATAAGATAGGGTGTAAAGGTTCTATAAATGATGCTCTGAATCTTTTACAAAGAAGTGGACTTAGTGCAACACCGGAAATTAGCATGCCTCCTGTCACTGTTGAGGAAATTGGCTCTGAGCACTATGGGACTTAACAGCTACGGTCATCAGTCTGAGGAAATTAAGAAGATAATAAGGACAATGAAAAACAAAAACTCAACTGCTATTGATGGTATTTGCTCAAAGTGTTGAAACACACACACATTTTCATTTGTGAAGTCCTGTGCCACATCTTTAACGAATCACTGACACTAGGAATTGTCCCTGATAGACTTAAATATGCAGTTGTGAAACCATTGTACAAGAAGGGTGACAGAAATGAAGCAACCAATTATCATCCTATGTAACTCTTAACTTGTTTCTCCAAGATTCTCGAGAAACTTGTACACAGATGGATTCTTGAAAATCTTAGTAAATACGATTTTCTCAATAAAACTCAATTTGGTTTCCAGAAAAACATCTCAACAGAAGATGCAATATATTCTTTCACCAATGCAATTCTTGAATCAATCAATAGTAAAATGTCTGCATCTGGAATTTTTTGTGACTTTTCTAAGACGTTCGATTGCGTGAACCGTGAGATTTTCCTGAGAAAGGCAGAATTTTATGGGTTAACTGGCAAAGCAGGGACGTGGCTTGCCTCCTATTTAAAGGATCGGAAACAGAAAGTCATGGCAAACGACACTAATGGGGAACCAGTGTCCTGTACTTGGGGCACAATAAACTGTGGAGTCCCACAGGGCTCTATTCTGGGTCCTCTACTTTTCCTTATTTTCATAAATGACCTTCCAGAGTGTACAAGGGCTAAGGTAAAATTTCCTTTGTTTGCCGATGACATGACAATTCTGGTACACAATTCAACAAATACTAATCTTGAGATCACTGTAAATCCAATTTTTCAGGAGACCTTTAACTGGTTTACCTCTAATGGACTATCACTAAATTTTGAAAAAACTCTATTGATTTAATTCCATGTGTTGTTGTTGTTGTGGTCTTCAGTCCTGAGACTCGTTTGATGCAGCTCTCCATGCTACTCTATCCTGTGCAAGCTTCTTCATCTCCCAAAACTTACTGCAACCTACATCCTGAATCTGCATAGTGTATTCATCTCTTGGTCTCCCTCTACGATTTTTACCCTCCACGCTGCCCTCCAATGCTAAATTTGTGATCCCCTGATGCCTCAGCACATGTCCTACCAACTGGTCCCTTCTTCTGGTCAAGTTGTGCCACAAACTCCTCCCCAATTCTATTCAATACCTCCTCATTAGTTACATGATTTAGCCATCTAATCTTCAGCATTCTTCTGTAGCACCACATTTCGAAAGCTCCTATTCTCTTCTTGTCTAAACTGTTTATCATCCATGTTTCACTTCCATACATGGCTACACTCCATACAAATACTTTCAGAAGTGACTTCCTGACACTTAAATCTATACTCGATGTTAACAAATTTCTTTTCGGGGAAGCGTTTTCCTTGCCATTATTGCTAGTCTACATTTTATATCCTCTCTACTTCGACCATCATCAGTTATTTTGCTCCCCAAATAGCAAAACTCCTTCACTACTTTAACTGTCCCATTTCCTAATCTAATTCCCTCAGCATCACCCGACTTAATTCGACTACATTCCATTATCCTTGTTTTGCTTTTGTAGATGTTCATCTTATATCCTCCTTTCAAGACACTGTCCATTCCGTTCAGCTGCTCTTCCAAGTCCTTTGCTGTCTCTGACAGAATTACAATGTCACTGGTGAACCTCAAAGTTTTTATTTCTTCTCCATGGATTTTAATACCTACTCCGAATTTTTCTTTAGTTGCCTTTACTGCTTGCTCAATATACAGATTGAATAACACCGGGGAGAGGCTACAACCCTGTCTCACTCCCTTCCCAACCACTGCTTCCCTTTCATGCCCCTCGACTCTTCCAGTATTCCAGTCAAAAGCTTTCTCTAAGTCTACAAATGCTAGAAATGTAGGTTTGCCTTTCACTTAATCTTTCTTCTAAGATAAGTCGTAGAGTCAGTATTGCCTCATGTGTTCCAACATTTCTACGGAATCCTAACTGATCTTCGCCAAGGTCGGCTCCTACCAGTTTTTCCATTCGTCTGTAAAGAATTTGCGTCAGTATTTTGCAGCTGTGACTTATTAAACTGTTAGTTCGGTAATTTTCACATCTGTAAACACCTACTTTCTTTGGGATTGGAATTATTATATTCTTCTTGAAGTCTGAGGGTATTTCGCCTGTCTCATACATCTTGCTCACAAGATGGTAGAGTTTTGTCACGCCATCAGTAGTTCTAATGGAATGTTGTCTACTCCCGGGGCCTTGTTTCGACTCAGGTCTTTCAGAGCTCTGTCAGACTCTTCACGCAGTATCGTATCTCCCATTTCATCTGCATCTACATCCTCTTCCATTTCCATAATATTGTCCTCAAGTACATCACCTTTGTATAGACCCTCTATATACTCCCTCCACCTTTCTGCTTTCCCTTCTATGCTTAGAACTGGGTTTCCATCTGAGCTCGATATTCATACAAGTGGTTCTGTTTTCTCCAAAGGTCTCTTTAATTTTCCTGTAGGCAGTGTCTATCTTACCCCTCATGAAATAAGCCTCTACATCCTTACATTTGTCCTCTAGCCATGCCTGCTTAGCTATTTTGCACTTCCTGTCGATCACAGTTTTGAGACTTTTGTATTCCTTTTTGCCTGCTTCATTTACTGCATTTTTATATTTTCTCCTTTCATCAATGAAATTCAATATTTCTTCTGTTACCCAAGGATTTCTACTAGCCCTTGTCTTTTTACCTACTTGATCGTCTGCTGCCTTCACTACTTCATCCCTCAGAGTTACCCACTCTTCTTCTACAGTATTTCTTTCACCCATTCATGACAATTGTTCCCTTATGGTCTCCCTGAACCTCTGTACAGCCTCTGATTTAGTCAGTTTATCCAGGTCCCATCTCCTTAAATTCCCACCTTTTTGCAGTTTCTTCAGTTTTAATCTACAGTTCCTGGAAATGTCTTACAATTTAATACCTGGTTCCTAAATCTCTGTCTTACCATTATATAATCTATCTGATACATTCTAGTATCAATTCCATAAAAGCCAAAATATCAAAGGTGGGATTAATGTTAAATATAATGATGGGAATTTAGCAAGAGTGGTGTCAACAAAGTTCCTGGGTCTACTTGTTAATAGCAATCTAAACAGGTCCTTACACGTTCCTTACCTGTAAAAAAAACTAAGCTCAGCAATTTATGCTATTCGTGTGATTGCTTCCTTCAGTGATTTAAATACTTTGACAGCTACGTATTTTGGTTATTTTCATGCCCTGATGACCTATGGAATGATATTCTGGGGAAACCAGTGAAAGGCAAACAAAATCAATCCTCTTAGCCCAGAAAAGAGTCAGGATTCTGTATGGTGTCAATTACAGACATTCCTGCAGGAAACTCTTCCAAGAGCTGAGAATACTCACAACAGTATCTCAATACATTTTCTCTATCATGTGTTTCTTGTGTAAAAACCATTCCCTTTTTGAAATGAACAGCATGTATCATAACTATGACACTAGGGCAAAAAATGATCTACATCTTGAACAAAAGAATCCAAGTATGGTACAAAAAGGAGTACACTACTCTTGCATAAAAATATTTAATGCTCTCCCTCAGGCAATAAAAATGTCAGTTACCGATCCACCTACTTTTAAAGATCAACTTAAACAATATCTTCTAAGTTATACCATTTACTCACTGGACGAATTTATGTATAAGAGTATGTGAATTGATTTTGATCTATTGTAAGAATGTTCAACGTAATTTGTAACTTTTTACAAAAAACAATTCTTGTAAACATTTTTTCTATGAAATATATTATTCATTGTACAGTCTATTACTATAAACAAATGTCTATAAATCTATGTACACAACATGTTCTACATCAAAGCAATTTATCGCTAATGGGTCTACAGAACACGAATGAAATAAATAAATAAATTTCTGAGAGGGTACTGAAGAGTGTAATGAACAATTTCCTATGCAGGTCTTAGAAATGCTTGAACAATGCATGGAGGCAGTTCCAGGATCTTCTTGCTTAGTATAAATGAGCAATTTACTTCTTTATTATTTTAGAAATAAGTTACGCACGAAACCATACTGTACTTCCTGCAGGCTTCCTGCCATCTGTGCCGAGGGCACAGCGGCTGGCCTCGCCAGCACCGCACGCTGCATTCGCAACTGATCGCCCTGTACGAGGAACAGTAGTGAACCTAAGAATGAGCCTTGGGGACCCCATATGTTACTTCTCCCCTTTCAGAATAATGTCCCTAGGCTACATTGTTTGAATTACTAAGTACAATGTCCTGCATTCTTTTGGTTAGACATGGCATTATCCACAGGTTGGCTGTACCATCAATCCCATAAAACTTCAATTTCTCTATAGGAATACCGTGATTCACAGTCAAATGCCTTAGGTAGGTCACAGAAAATACCAATTGTATTATTTTATTATTTAATGTTTGTAAAATTTGACGAGTGAACGTGTAAACTGCATTTTCAGTAGAGCACGTCCTCTGAAACTCAAACTGTGATTTTCTGATGATATTAGTGTTTCTCAGGTGAGATACTAATTTAAAATATATCACCTTCTCAAAAATTATGGAAAATGATGGCGGTAGTGAAACAGGTTAGTAGTTATTGACATCTCTCCTATCACCTTTGTTACATAGGGGTTTGACAATGACATATTTCAGTTTCTCTGGAAAAATGCCTCGAGTAGTGATGCATTAATTATTTCAGATAAGACTGGGCTTATTGTATAGGAACTAATCTGCATTTTTCTATTGTAAATACCGTAAAAAACAGATGAGCTTTTACTTCTGAAAGAATGTATAATTTTCTTAATTACAAAAGAGAAGTTGGTGATACAATCATATGATTAAGTTTTATGGTTGTTTCTTTTTCTATTGAACTGATGGTCCCTATAATTTCTACTAGATTTTTGAAATGACTATTGAATATATTTACTAGCTATGACTCATAATTTATAGCCCATATATTCAATTCAACAGTGGTGTTATTCTTTTTCGTGGCTGACTGTCCTGTCTCTCATTTCACTACAGTCCACATAGGCTTAAATCCATTGTTGGAAGTTCAATTTGTGGCATTACGAGTAAGTGCACGTTCCTTGACTTTTTAATAATTTTTCGTAGAAATTTTGAATAGTTTTTGTAGTGTGTGGCTACCTCAGGATCTCTATTTGTTGTTGCCAACAGATATATTTTCCCTTTTTCTTTCACAGGTTACTTTACTCCCTTTAGTGATCCACCTGGCCGTTTAATGTCCTCTGCGATTAGCTTATGCGGAAAGCTATTTTCAAATAATGATATGAATTTGTAATGGAATAGATTAAATTTTATGTTAGCATTTGGTTCATCCCAGGGCATCTCTTGTAAACTATTCCTAAAAACTGGAGTCATTAATTATTCTAACTGATTTCCACTAATGAGTATCCAAACAATAAAGCACTATGTTATTTATGCTAACTAACTGTTGATCACGATCAGAGAGAGCATCTGAATAAACAGTTACTGTCTCGCTTTGTGATTAAATGTGCATCATGATCAGAGAGAGTATTTGTTACTGAGTAAACATTTATTTTCTTGCTTTCAGCCAATAAAACATTATGAGTTAGGATTCAGTTGTTAATTACTGAGATCAAATTGTAGGTTCCAAATAATTTTTGCTTTATAAAACGTACAGTAAAGTCGCCATAGACCGATTGCTGCTCTCAGACACAAAGCACGGTAAGGAATGCAGATTCGTTAAAAACACATCAAACTTTCCCTTCAGGGATCAGTTGCAGTTACAAATAAAAATGAACTATTTTTCAGTATTAATTCACAAACACACAATTCTACGTGCTTACTTATCACTACAAAATCTGCTCATCTCAATGTTTTTGAGCTCGTGTACTGTCTTAATATGTGTAACAGTTTCTACATTTCCCATATCAGTTCTGCACGAGCAAGCTGCTAGAGTGTAATCTTTTCTATCAAAGTTATCTAACCCAGTGGCTACTCGATGCTCAGATAGGCACAGGTAGTCTATCCCTTCAGAGCTCTCGAAATTTTCCAGAAGTATAAGATGCTCTTCTACCTGACGATTCAGTTCTCTAATACTTTGACAGAATAAGCTAGCCTTATTTTTCTGTGCATTTTTAAGCATTTTGTGTATTTCTTCCGTATTTTTTCTTATTTCAAAATAGTGTGCTCAAATTACAATTCTAAGCTAAAAACCCATAATACTTCAATTTATCTAGCAGAATACTGTGATTCACACAGTCAAATGCCTTAGGTAGATCACAGAAAAGCCCTCCTGTATATTTTCTGCAAGACGTTCAGCCAACCTATCTTTCTCCATCTATCAATTGCAGCAACAGGCACTGCACTCACATTAGATTTTATTTCAGTCAGCAACAGCCTCCTCAACTCAGTGTTCACACAGCTCACAGCCTAAAGACAGTGTTAACCCAGAGCTGGTCGTGACACTGTACAAACTCAAACTTTTGTGTGCAGCTCATCTCTGTCTTCATGCAGGCTGTTTCCTTTTAATAATTCTGATAATCACTTTAATGGCTGCTTTCTGAAAGTTTAGACCTGCAGTTTATATTTCAGAGTTAAACAAACCTTACTACCATAACTGAAAAATGCACTGAGCAATGTTGAATACCCGTGATGGAAGGATGTGAGGTAAGTAAATGAGGTTTTTTTATAATATTAGAAAATATTTCTTTTAATATATAAGTGGCTTATGAACAAAGGAAACAAGAATGTGTTTCCAAATGTTTTGCATATTCCTGACACAAAAGTGACTGGTGTCCATTTTTATGTAAGCAGAGTAGGTCGAGGTTTCTCGAGTAGTGGAAACTTGTGAGTTACAAACGTGAATAAAGCATAAAATATTAAAGCTGTGAATCCAACATGCTATTTCTTGATCACTCCTTTATGCTAATTCTCCACCGTTTTCAGATGAAGTATTAGTAGTGTCCTGCTTGACCCAGTCAAGTCATTTAAATACCTGGGCATCATGTTTCAAAGTGATATGAAATGAAACAAGCATGTGAGAACTGTGGTAGGAAAGGTGAATGGACAGTTTAAGTTTACTGGCAGAATTTTAGGAAAATGTGGTTCACATTTAAAGGAGACTGCCAGAAGAAGCAGCCACTGGCTCCGAAAGCTTGCATAAGTAAAAACCCATTTTTATGTGGGTGTTCTCTTGCTGTCGCTTGGTGGGTATATTTTTTTTATCTATCCCGTTACACTGTATTATACAAATCAGTAGTTAAAGATTATAATTAAAGTTAAACATTCAAAATGCTGTACAAATAACACCACTGGTCAGAATGACATCAATATTATCAGAGACGGGGGGAAAAGTATGGCAGAAGAAAACAAATAGTGTGAAAATTGATCAATAGATGGTGCTGTGTGTGTCAGAATATGTAAATGAAAATGCCTGTCACATGGGCCATTGAAGTTGGTACAAAAATGCTGGGTACACGGCTTTTCCTCCTTTCGCATCTGCATCGTCTGCCATGACTGCCTCAATGCAGGATCGCGCTCTGCTTGTAAAGCTGTATTACAAGAATGATGACTGTGCACACGTTGCTCTGCAGAAATTCCGGACACTGAAGTGTTTGAAAAAAGGCATTGGTCCAATGACTGCCATGGATCTGGAGAAAATGAAATTGGAAAAGATTGGTAGAGGTAGGAAACAAATTGATTCGACATCTGTGGGAGCAGTGGCCACAGCAGTACAGGAGTATAGTGCACGGAGAATTGCCTGAACACTGGACATACCCGTGAGCACGGTGTGGAAAATACTACGAAGCATCTTTCTTTGTTATTCATTCAAAATTACCCATATGCGTGAGTTGCTTCCTGTTGACCTGCCAGCAAGGGAGACGTTTGCTTTAGAATTTCTTGTGCTCACAGAAGTGGACAATGACTGACTGTGGAAGATTTTGTGGACAGACGAAGCCCTGACAGGATATGTCAATACACAGAATTGTCGAATATGCGCAATGGAAAATCCACACGCATATCAACCGGTACCACATCATCCTGAAATGGTCACTGTATGGTGAGGGTTTACGGCATCACTTATCGTAGTGCCATATTTTTTTGAAGGGACAGGTGCTTCGGGTCCTGTTACCTGTACCGTCACTGGTAAGCGCTACAAGTGTCCTTTGTGCAACCACGTCATTCCAGCTCTCCGACGGCACGGACGTGCGGATGGGATCACTTTTATGCAAGATAGCGCACCTCTGCACATTGCAAATCCAGTTAAGCAGCTGCTGAACTGCCATTTCAGAAATGCTAGAATTATCAGCCACCACTTCCCTACAGCCTGGCCGTCCCGATCACCTGACCTTAATCTGTGTGACATCTGGCTGTGGGGCTATCTGAAAGACGTTGTGTTCAGTATTCCAATTGCAAACATGGATCCACTGAAGGCACACATTGCGCAACACATTCTGAACATGACCCCAGAAACATTTCGATCGATTGGGGAACGTGCTCTTTCTCAATTTCAACTTTTTGCAGAAAACGGTGGACAGCGTAGTGAACATGTTTTGTGCCAGTCACACGGAAATTAATAATCTGATCTGATTTTGATTGATGCTTTTTATGTGGCTTTAGGCCTCAGGATAATTAAAAACCAATGTGATTGACGCTTTTTACGCAGTTTTTGGCCTAAGGACAATTAAAAACCAATGTGAGTAATGTTTTTTATGAGGTTTTTGGCCTCAGGCCAATTAAAAATCGATTTTCCCATCCAATGTGATACGACCTTGCCGTGGTGAATCTTGTCGTAACTAACAGTATCACACCTGTACACCCATGCACACTGGGTAGTACAGTTTGTTTAACATCAAACATACACCTCAGGCATCGTTGTACGATTCATTTATTATCTGTAGTCGACCACTACTAATTTTGAAGCTTACAGCACCATTTATTGCTACATTTTGTAGCTATTTATTTTTCTTCTGCCATACGTTTTCCCCCTTCTCCGATAATATTCCATTTCAATTTGACATCATTCTGACCAGTGGTGTTATTTCTACAGTGGTTTGAAAGTTTAACTTTAATTATCATCACCCTGTATTTTCCAGTGCAAAAAGTCTACAAGAATCAGTTGTGAAGATTAGAGAGACATGATCAAATACAATAAATAAAGCTAGCCCAATGTTCTCCCTCTCTCTTTCTCTCCATGTGTGTGTGTGTGTGTGTGTGTGTGTGTGTGTGTGTGTGTGTGTGTGTGTGTGTGTGTGTTTGAATTATACAAGACTGAGGAAAAAAACAACAAATCAGGTATACCAACACCAAAACTTTCCATTACCATATCTGTGCGTGCAAAAATTTAAATCCAGATTTAGGAACTTCACTGTCTCCCCTTCCCTCCTTCAAAAATAGACCACTTCAAATCAATGTTGGGACCATTCTTTCAACATCACTACAGTTGAATTCTACCATTATCACCATCATCGTCGTCATTATAACAATAATATTTCACTGTTCAAGGACATCAGTGTACACAAGAGAGTGTCACACAAGTAAAGTATATTAAAACTAATACAGTTCCTACTGTGAGGCAAGAATGAATGACAATGAGGAGAGAGTTCTCTAGGCACAGTGCGCGCCTCGGCACTCACCGGCACTCCCTGCTGCAGCAGCCTCTCGGCTCGGGCAGCGGGACCGCCTAGCTCCGAGGAGGCGAGCGAGGACGAGGAGAGGGAGCACCGCGGGCTGGACGAGAGCGGCCCCGGCCCCCGCACTCCCGTACCGCCGCTGCTCGGCCCCAGCAGGTGGTAGCCGGATGCCCGCCCGCTGTCCAGGCTCGCAGTGCTGTGGCGCGACCCGGAGCCCGACCCGGAACCCGAAGAACCCGGACTGTCTCTCCCGGGACTCTGCAACGTGTGTTCCAAATTACCATGCTCCGAACAGCACAACACTACTTATATATTTAGGTTAACACCCTAGGAGGCTCATTAAGAAAGAGTACCTCTACATAATTTCTCTGTATTCTAATAAAAACATTTCATTGTTTTCCTCTAATTTTTTAAAGGGAATTGCCAAATTTACCAAGCCAAGTTAGCCTCCTCCTCTTCATTATTACTACTATTATTATTTTAAAAAGAAGAAAATGATTCATTTGTAGGAATTGCAGTCTTTATCTTACCTGTGTCATATCAATTCCTTGATCTTCCTGAAGAGACATCTGGTGGTAGTAGGCTGCACTCTTGCCAGAATGCATTAACTGTGTGTACTGAACACCCTGCAGATGTCACAAAAAACAGAACTACAGTCATATTTGTCGAAATTTCAGCAAATGAAACAGTACAATTTAATGATACCTTTGAAGTAAATAATTGGTTGTCATATGCTCTGAATTATTCATGAAAGTGAATACTGAGCTGTGAATAAGCTGTTACATGATATTTGTGTGTTCTATTTCTCTCTCAACAACAGCAGTATAACATTTTTATACTGTCATAAGTGTACTTTGGCACATAAATATATATCATTTAACTTCAGCTGCAATCTGCTCTTATGAAACTTTGTTGGTCAGAAATGTAAATGTGTTGGAACTAGTTTATATCAAATGTGACTCACCTGTGGACCTGGGAATGTGAAGGCGGGGTACGAGAACTGTGCTCCGGGTGATTTTCCTGTCAGTTCGTATACTTCACTATGGTCACATGCCTCTGAAAATAAAGATTCTAATTAGAAACAGTTAAACTTAATTAGAAATAGCTATCGGTACATCGAAATAAAATCATCTGAAACACACTGGGTGAAAGAGTAGTGACACACATGAAAAATACTGTTCAGTCATTAAATTTTTGATTAAGATACCCACACTGTGGTTGTTTTCAAGTTTAATGAAGTCAGAGACTGTCACAAATAAATCTTTGTCAAAAATACACACACACACACACACACACACACACACACACAGAGCAAGCTTTATTTGTGACAGTCTTTTTGTAGTGCCTATCTGCGATTCAGCATATGGTGACTGGCAACTTTCCTTTTCATAATACTGTTACATTCCATCCTGGATTTTCCATTGATTAAATGAACTTTGAAGAATACTAATACTGTGGCTTACACATGTGAGCAAATAATGTTTCATTTCATAAAGGAACAATTATTATTTTTGGTAATGGCTAACTATGGAAAACACCTCATCTACACGACAGTTCACTGAATGATTTCTTCCTGCAGAATGTGTTGTGACTGCTTGCACATTCGTCAATGTGGGGAACCTGAAGTACTTCCTCTCATTATTTATTCAAACATACGCATTACATCTACATAAATACTCCTTTTAAGTACTGTGAAGTGCACGGCAGTGAGTACCAGTTATTAGAGCTTTTTCCTGTTACATTCACATATGGAATACAGGGGGAATTATTGCTTAAACTGCTCTGTGTGTGCTATAATTAATTTAATTTTTTCTTCGCTTTCGCTACGGGAGTGATGCGTAGGGAGGTTGTGGTATATTCCTGGATTCGTCATTTAAAACCACCTTCTTTGCATATGTTCAATATCTCTTGTTAGGCCTATTTGTTATGTAAGCAATCTCCTCTGCACCCTGACTGCAACTGGTTAACTGAAGTCTGCCATCCATTTACCTGTAACCGCATCTATCCGAATAGTCAATTTTATATCCCTCATAATTCATTGATAATGTAGCCATAAGATACTACATTTTTTGGTTTTACGAAGTACACAATTTTACATTTTTGAACATTTAAAACAAGTTACCAATCTTTTCACCACTTCCAAGTTTTATGAAGATCTGACTGAATATTTGTGCAGTTTTTTAAGACAGTGCTTCATTATAAATGACAGATTCATGTGTAAAAAGTCTGAGGTTGCTATTATTGTTGTCTGGAAGGCCATTAATATTTGAGAACATAAATAGCAAGGGTCTTAACATATTTTCCTACGGCACATCTCAAGTTACTTCTACGTGTGCCAATGAGTCTCCGTGCTTGATAACAGGGTGTGTCCTATTTCCTTTGTGACTGGAAATCCTTAGTCCAGTGATTTGACTCACCATATGATCGTACTTTTGACAATAAGCGTAGGTGTGGTACTGAGTCAAATGCATTTTGGAAGTTAAAAAATACTGCATTTATTCAGCTGCCTTGATCTGTGGCTTTCTTATCATTTGAAAAAAAAGTACAAGTGGGTTTCAAACTATCAGTGTTTTCAGAATCCATGCTGGTTGGCATAAAGGAACAGGAACAGGTAGTTTTGTGAATCGTGCCTGGTACTCTTCTTGTAGACGGCTGTAACCTGTGCTTCCTTCCAACAACTGGGAGCTGCTTTATCTTTGAGAGATATATAGAATATTATTGTTAAAGACAGGGCTAATTCAACCGCAAATCCGTTGTGAAATCTGATAGGGATACCATCGGGTCCTGGAACCTTGTTCAGTTTTAGTGATTTCAGCTGTTTCTCAACACCACTGACACTAATATCTATACCACTGATCTTTGCAGTGATGCGAGAATTAAAAAGGAAGAATACTTTTGAATTTCCTTTCGTAAAGGAACATTTGAAAACAGAGTTAAGCATTCCTGCTTTTGTTTTGCTGCCCTCAATTTCAGTTCCTGTCTCGTCCATGAGAGTTCGACAACTAACTTAGCTGCCACTAACAGCCTTTATATATGACCATTATTTTTTAAGTTTTCTGAGAGATCTGGATAATATTAGTCACTGAAGGTTTCATGCATTGCCCTCTTGACAACCAAATGTGTTTAATTCAGCATCTCTCTATGTATAGTAGTATGTTTTGTGCAGTAGTCTTCATTTATTAAGAATTTGCTTTACCGTGACTGTATACAGGGTGGTCCATTGATCGTGACCAGGTCAAATATCTCACGAAATAAGCGTCAAACGAAAAAACTACAAAGAACGAAACTCGTCTAGCTTGAAGGGGGGAAACAAGATGGCGCTATGGTTGGCCCGCTAGATGGCGCTGTCATAGGTCACACGGATATCAACTGCGTTTTTTAAAATAGGAACCCCCATTTTTATTACATATTTGTGTAGTACGTAAAGAAATATGAATGTTTCAGTTGGACCACTTTTTTCGCTTTGTGATAGATGGCGCTGTAATAGTCACAAACATATGGCTCACAATTTTAGACGAACAGTTGGTAACAGGTAGGTTTTTTAAATTAAAGTACAGAACGTAGGTACGTTTGAATATTTTATTTCGGTTGTTCCAATGTGATACATGTACCTTTGTGAACATATCATTTCTGAAAACGCATGCGGTTATAGCGTGATTACCTGTAAATACCACATTAATACAATAAATGCTCAAAATGATGTCCGTCAACCTCAATGCATTTGGCAATACGTGTAACGACATTCCTCTCAACAGCGAGTAGCTCGCCTTCCGTAATGTTCGCACATACATTGACAATGCGCTGACGCATGTTGTCAGGCGTTGTCGGTGGATCACGATAGCAAATATCCTTCAACTTTCCCCACAGAAAGAAATTCGGGGACGTCAGATCCGGTGAACGTGCGGGCCATAGTATGGGGCTTCGACGACCAATCCACCTGTCACGAAATATGCTATTCAATACCGCTTTAACCGCACGCGACCGAGCGAGGTGGCGCAGTGGTTAGACACTGGACTCGCATTCGGGAGGACGACGGTTCAATCCCGCGTCCGGCCATCCTGATTTACGTATTCCGTGATTTCCCTAAATCACTCCAGGCAAATGCCGGGGTGGTTCCTCTGAAAGGGCACAGCCGACTTCCTTCCCTAATCCGATGAGACCGATTACTTCGCTGTCTGGTCTCTTTCCCCAAACAACCCAACCCAACCGCACGCGAGCTATGAGCCGGACATCCATCATGTTGGAAGTACATCGCCATTCTGTCATGGAGTGAAACACCTAGTAGTAACATCGGTAGGACATTACGTAGGAAATCAGT
Organism: Schistocerca americana; assembly: GCF_021461395.2. NCBI lineage: Eukaryota > Metazoa > Arthropoda > Insecta > Orthoptera > Acrididae > Schistocerca > Schistocerca americana. The sequence goes on along the minus strand of NC_060120.1, from coordinate 1,088,212,539 downwards.
ATATATTGCACCATTTAGATTGCCATTGATAAAATGGGGGCCAATTATCCTTCCTCCCATAATACCGCACCATACGTTAACCCGCCAAGGTCGCCGATGTTCCACTTGTCGCAGCCATCGTGGATTTTCCGTTGCCCAATAGCGCATATTATGCCGATTTACGTTACCGCTGTTGGTGAATGACGCTTCGTCGCTAAATAGAGCGCGGGCAAAAAATCTGTCATCGTCCCGTAATTTCTCTTGTGCCCAGTGGCAGAACTGTACACGAAGTTCAAAGTCATCGCCATGCAATTCCTGGTGCATAGAAATATGGTACGGGTGCAATCGATGTTGATGTAGCATTCTCAACACCGACGTTTTTGGGATTCCCGATTCTGGCGCAATTTGTCTGCTACTGATGTGCGGATTAGCCACGACAGCAGCTGAAACACCTACTTGGGCATCATCATTTGTTGCAGGTTGTGGTTGATGTTTCACATGTGGCTGAACACTTCCTGTTTCCTTAAATAACGCAACTATCCGGCGAACGGTCCGGACACTTGGATGATGTCGTCCAGGATACCGAGCAGCAAACACAGCACACGATATCGATGTTTACCGCAATTGGTAAACGGTCCATTTTAACACGAAGCAAATACCGTCCGCACTGATGGAATGTTACGTGATACCACGTACTTATACGTTTGTGAGTATTACAGCGCCATCTATCACAAAGCGAAAAAAGTGGTCCAACTAAAACATTCATATTTCTTTACGTACTACACGAATATGTAATAAAAAATGGGAGCTCCTACTTAAATCAGCTTCATGTTCAAATAGTCTTTCGAACTTCTTTCATTCTTCTACTTTCTCCTGTCCTGAGCTAAATGTTTCAAGTTCCAAACTAAGATATTACATCTTGATTATCCAGTATGCCGAACATTTGGATCCTTCTGCTTGTTTTAGTTGCCATTTGCACTTTGGTAATCAGTTACTAGAAGTGCATCATTTGTCGCTGATACCATTTTGAATGAGAACATTCAAAAAGAGGTCAGATCTATTCCGGCGTAAATACAAAAGCCGGCACGGCAGGCGCGAAGGTTAGAGCAGAGTGGGCTGTGAAGAAGCCGACAGCCAACTGCACGCGGAAAACCTGACGGCAGCGCCCGCGCCCTCCACACGAAGAGCACGTAAAAGCCACCGCCTACAGTAGTTGAAGGCGACTTCCTCAGCGGCATCAAGAGTGGGCACTAGTATAGCAGCGACCTACCAACTGTATTCCTTCACTTGTATTGGATTTGTATATACTGAAGGGATTTCTTGTTTGTCCGTCGCCCTTTGCTCGCGACATATCTGTATATCACTGGGATCATTTCCTTTTGTAATAAACTTCATTAATACGATTTGCTCGAATTGTTGTCTGGCGATCCGAGAAAGCAGGATCACCAGTAAAGAGAGGGTGGTCATTCGTGATCTGAGGGAACGCTCTGAAATTGTTGTCTTACCGGCTGACAAAGGCAATGCTACAGTTCTTGTCTCCTATAAGGACTACACTGATAAGATGCAGAGCCTGCTAAATGACGATTCCTACCGGAAGATCAACGTTGACCCTACAAAGAAGGTGGAGAACAAGACGAGGTCGTTTCTCAAGGACGCAGATTTACCGGAGGGCGACGCTAAGAAATTGTTACACCAAGTTCCGGTACCGCCTAGACTATATGGACTCCCGAAGGTTCACAAAGACAGGGTGCCATTACGCCCCATTGTCAGCAACATCAGGGCACCTACATATTTGTTCGCCAAATACCTGACGGGAATATTAAGTCCTTATGTGGGTAAATGCCCTCATCACATCCGTAATTCCGTGGATTTTGTTCAACGCCCTGACAGCTTCAGGTTGGATGAGTCAGATATCATGGTGAGTTTTGACGTCGTTTCCTTGTTTATGAGGGTACCCCTGCGAGAGTCACTAGAATTGATTAGTCAGAAGTTTGACGAGAAGACCACTGAACTTTTTAGGCATGTCTTGACTTCCACGTATTTTCTATTTAATGGAGCATACTACGAACAAACGGAGGGAGTCACCATGGGTAGCCCACTCTCACCGGTGGTAGCGAATTTGTACATGGAGAACTTCGACGAGGAAGCCCTCTCGTCATCCGAATGGAAACCTACTTGCTTTTTCCGTTACGTGGACGACACGTTCGTCATCTGGCCACATGGTATGGATAATCTCCCTCACTTCCTTACACATCTAAACTCCATACACCCCAACATCAAATTCACTATGGAGACTGAAACGGAGGGTAAATTACCTTTCCTTGACGTCTTGGTCAAGAGAAGGGCCGACGGCACCCTAGGTCATGGGGTGTATCGGAAGACAACGCACACTGATCTGTATTTGCACGCAGACAGCTGCCACCACCCTTCACAGAGAAATGGGGTACTTAAAACTCTAGTACATAGGGCGCGCACTATCTCTGACGCTGAGAGTCTACCCCAGGAATTGGAACATCTGAGAACTGTATTCCGAAAAAATGGGTACTCAGAGTGGCAGATTCAACGTGCTCTCCGCCCAACCACTGCAGCACAACCTGTTGAGATGGATGAAGTCACGAGGGAAGAGGTAGGCACTGCGTTTATTCCATATACAGGCGCACTCTCGGGGAATATCGCCCGCATTTTGAAAAAACACCGGGTCGGAACTGTGTTTTGTCCTCCGAATAAAACTCGTGCGCTGGTGGGGAGCGCCAAAGATGACCTCGGTTTGAGGAAGGCCGGCGTGTACCAGATTCCGTGTCAATGTGGCAAGTCGTATATTGGTCAGACGATGCGTACCGTCGAGGATCGATGCCGGGAACACCAGAGGCACACTCGACTGATGTATCCGAGCAAGTCGGCGGTCGCTGAACATTGTTTGTCGGAAAATCACGCTATGGAGTATGAACGCACGAGGATTCTGGTACAGACGTCGAGATACTGGGACAGCGTTGTTAGAGAGGCCATCGAAATTCGCGCGAATGACGACCTCATAAACCGTGACTGTGGCTATAATCTTAGCAAGGCTTGGGACCCAGCGATTTCGTTAATCGAGGGTAAATCGAGCAAACTTATAGTTGTGACGACCACGGCGGACAGAGCCATCACACTGACGTCATCTCAGACGGCGTCGCAATCTGCTCCACCGCGCGACTGTGGCGCGAGGCGCGGATGGCGGAGGGAGTGCGCCGTGGGCGGAGGGTATTTAAATCGGCCGCCGCCGCGACCGAACCCAGTTCCCCCTGAGCAGCCATAGCGTACGGATCTCCGTACCGGCACGTTCACAGGAGCTCAGTCCGTCAGTTCACCTGATGATGGCGACATGTATGATCACCGAAATATTGTGCCAGTTGGACACTGCAGACCGGCAGTACACCCGTGGATATTTTGAAGATCTTGTTGTATCCTGCCTACTCGTCAAATATGGGGTGCCTAGGAAACTTGCTTTCTCGGATCGCTAGACTACAATTCAAGCAAATCGTATTAATGAAGTTTATTACAAACGAAATGATCCCAGTGATATACAGATATGTCGCGAGCAAAGGGCGACGGACAAACAAGAAATCCCTTCAGTATATACAATTCCAATACAAGTGAAGGAATACAGTTCGTAGGTCGCTGCTATACTCAAAAATCACACAACAAGAACTATTTGTTGCCTTTAGATCCAATGTGCGAGTATTTCCATCGTTAGTGGGGTCCCAAATTATCTGTTGTAGGTGGTTTCGAGAAGGCATTCAGCGAAGTGGCACGGGGCGTTTTCTCACGCTCACTACTTACGATTGTCGGGTGCTTAAAGCCGCCTCAGATGATGACATGTCATGTACTAGCACACATGTTACTGAAACTTCCTGGCAGATTAAAACTGTGTGCCCGACCGAGACTCGAACTTTGGACCTTTGCCTTGCGCCGGCAAGTGCTCTACCTACTGAGCTACCGAAGCACGACTCACGCCCGGTACTCACAGCTTTACTTCTGCCAGTATCTCGTCTCCAGGAGAGCTTCTGTAAAGTTTGGAAGGTAGGAGACGAGATACTGGCAGAAGTAAAGCTGCGAGTACCGGGTGTGAGTCGTGTTTCGGTAGCTCAATTGGTAGAGCACTTGCCCGCGAAAGGCAAAGGTCCCGAGTTCGAGTCTCGGTCGGGCACACAGTTTTAATCTACCAGGAAGTTTCATATCAGCGCACACTCCGCTGCAGAGTGAAAATCTTATTCTGGACACATGTTACTGCAAAGCCCTACTTTATGGAAAACAGGTTTTTCTGGTTTACAACTACAATTAAAATTTTTTCGTTTGCATCTGCTGCATATGAGTTTGCTATTCAACAAGTTTTTACAACTACAGCCACTTCATATAATAATAAAAACAGTAATAACAACAATAATGACATGTACAACTTATCTGAAAAAAGCAAGAATTGTTTTGTGCAATTTTGTTGTTTTGCACATAATTAAGTACAGTTTAGGGCAATAACAAAATAATGTGTAAGGTTTTGCAACTTTCCGTTTTACAGTTTTGTGTGAGTGGGAGTTTTCGTGCTTTTCCATTTTTTCGGACGGATGTATAAGATCCCTAACACACGTATTAGATCACGGATTTAATTCCGTGCTGAAAATCAGATAGCTATTCTTAAGCTGCATCCATACAACTTGTTCTAACTGTAAACTTCCTTGTTAAATGTTCGCTTATAGTCACCCTTATTTGATTTTGTCACTCTCTCAATCAAAGGATCTGTTCCAGCAGGCCCCAGTTCCTTTGCGGCTAACGTTTCCTGGTAAATTACGTTTCTGTTTGCAGCATGAGATTTTCACTCTACAGCGGAGCGTGCGCTGAAATGAAACCACCTGGCAGGTTAAAGCTGTGTGTCGGACCGAGACTCGAACGCGGGACCTTTCCCTATCGCGGGCAAGTGCTCTACCGACTGAGCTACCCAAGCACGACTTACGCTCCGACCTCGCAGCTTTACTTTTTTGTTAGCATTTAAAATAGCTTCAACACTGCACAGGAAAGCCGATACTGAACAGTAAACAACCAACTCCAAACACAAAGTGCCGTTGGTGGAAATGGTTAAACTCACTTAATAATGCCTACCAACAAGGTCAGTTGACTAGAATACAAATGAGGCGCTGAGATCCACGAGGGCCTAACACACACCACCGTCGATCTCACATTTGAAAGAATATCAGAGAAACCATTGCTACAGCTTTTCGTGAATTTTCATATATGCAATGTGGGCCTATAGTACAGATAAACCTGACTCACCATAAGAACAACAGATTTCAAAAGCACGAATAAACGCTACAGCCTCCCGATCGACGGTGATGTGCCTTATGCCCCTTATGATTCTTAGCGCCACAAATGAATTACTGCATGATAAAATTCGTAACTTAATATACTACGGTTCATTCAGAAATCTACAAAATAGGTTTACTGTCAGTACAACTTTAACATATACTGACGTCCCATCTGATTTTACTAGAGTATATAGTGAGTGAATTAGCATATCTAAGGAGTGTGCTTATCCTCGAGCACGATTTATGCCGAACGAACGGGAATAAAAGTGTGCCGCCAGCTGGTGGCACTCACGTAAATTTCTTGCTGAATGGCACATGCACATCGCGAGCCGTGCACAATGTTTATCAAGTGCCGTATCTTTCCCATTGCAGATTACGTTTAACAGCGTTCAAAGAAAAATAACGAATAAATCCGCATGGTGTCGAAAGTTAGGGTGCTCTTTACACAGCAGCCGCCACTGCTCGTTTGTTTATTCAAACAATACAACTCAAAATGATGAAGGCGAAATATTTCATATTGAATGCTGTTTATCAGTATTTATTCGATTGTGAAAACGCTCTCAGATTGTGGCTCTGTTACCTTCTGCGATGTCGTTTCCCGCTGTCCGACACAATATGCTGGAGGGCCTTTGTCGAATTTGGAAAATAGAGTAGATGTAGAGGCATCTTGAAACCATAAGTACGTCCAGATGCGGCTGGATTTTTCAGCTGATAAGAACATTGACTAACAACTGTTAAACAGTATGTACGAGTCTAGGCACAAAAGATGCATCTGTAGCACTTTTACATTTTTGATTGCTTTGCATATTTTCTCCTGAACTTATCATGCCGCTGTACTTACACGATGTGTAAATTATACGCCACATGTAACAAAGAGTTCAATGCGCTTGCCTGCTCTTTTAGACGAATTTGGATATGAAATCAGAAACCTTAAATACAATTTTCGCGTGTGAAGTGCACTTTCAGTTGACGAATGTAGCACATACGTCTCGATCAACAGTTCTGTTAGTATTTATACTGCGGAAGTTTCAGATCAGGATAACTCCTCTTACGTCCCTCGAAGTTGGCAGATTAAAACAGTACGCCGTACGGAGATTCGAGCTCGGGACCTTTATCAAGTGTTATACCAACTGAGCTACCCACGCACCACTCACGACCCGTCATTACAGCTTTACTTCCGCCAGTACCTCGTCTTTTACCTTCCGACTTCTCCCTAAGTTGTAGGTATATTTGTCTGCCAATCAAATCACATTCGCAAACTAAATTACACGATTCTTGCAGAAAAAATTACGCTTTTAATTTCATTTTTTGAAGGAAAAGCGTCAAAATGTGCCGCACTAGCATTCCAAAGTGCCCTCCGGCACATGTGAGCTGCCTTCTCCAATGACGATGTAAGACTTCCAACTAAGGAACCGAAGAGGGAGGAAAAATACTGCGGAGGTAAGGACCGGCTAGGTCGTTAATCAGTGTGTCCGCCCGCCGGAGGGATGCCGCGGTTTCCGAGAGCAAACTAAAATATGGGCGCAGCACAGGGCGCTTCAGGAGGGATGTGGAGGGAGAGGGGCAGGGAGAGGGGGGACGAATGTGGGCGCCGCAGCTCACCGACCACTTCCACCGCCTCCCACAAATATGCGAGTACTTCCTCAGTTGTCAACAATAGGAAACGAATTTCTGTATCCTTGACTGCAGCAAATGACCGTAGAATGTAAGTGGCCACTGCAGCACAGTTCACGAAGCCTGCCTGTGACAGCCAGCATTACGAGACACGCTTTGTCCACGAACCACTTACTTACTGGGGTGCTGCGTTTCTCGATGAGTACGGCGTAAGTGTTGGTCGAGTTCTCCGGCGCAGAGGAGTGGCATCGAGGAACGTGGTAACGGTATCGAGGAGAAGCGGAGTCTAAATCTTCTTCTGGTCAGCCTGTTCCTTTTTATTATTTTTTGCACGTTGTTTCCCTACATGCGTTAGGGTGAATGCACGGATGGATCGCCTTTAACGGGTACAGCCGATGCCTCTACCCGTCCTCTTCCAATCGGAGCTCGTGTCCAGGTCCAAATGACCACGTCGTCGACGGAAAATTAAACCTTATCTTCCTTTCTTCCTCAAAGTATTCGTCGTGGCTGTCTCCGAGCATTCATTTTTTCGCCAAGTTCAGCAGGACAAGGATTCACAGGGTTTATGACTAATAAAAGACGGCGAAAGTGTAACTTTCACACCGAAAATTTATGTGGAAGACAAAAAAAATATAATCTACATGTGCGGGAATTTCTTGCAACACATAATGTCAATTTTTAACTGGAAACGCTGAAACTGATGAAAGGGACAGTATACTTGCGAACTGTAAGAACAATGTTAGCTGTAAAATTGAAAAACTAATATTGACCGCCAACAAGTATACCGTGGTCTGAGAGAACATCTGAATTGTAAACTACTGTTTAGGAAACCTACAGTTGTGATGTACGAAGTCTTAGAGGCCGGCGATGAAACGTGGATATTAACGAAATTCAATGACAAGCAGTATTCCATATTTGAAACAAAGATGTCGAGATAAATTCTTGGGGCTGCGGAAGAATATGGTACTGGTGGAAGGTGTTCAACTACGAATTATATACTCAATATAATTTACTAGACACGGTTACATTAAGATTAAAAGGCTGAAATGGGAAGGAGATATACTGAGACCTAAATGATTCAGAAGATATTCAACGCAGTACCTGAAGGGACGAGGAGAGTTGGAAGACCAAAGCTGAGGTGGAAGGAAGATGTTAGGGACGACGTAAGGAAAACTGGAATTCAGAATTGTAGGAGTTTGGCAGTAAACGGCAAAGAACTGAATACTGTTCTACAGAGGGGTAGGGCTCTTCAAAGATGATGGTGGTAACGAATGGACAGAGAAGAGCCGTGCTTCCCGGTAGGAGCCCACGGTGCGGCGTCGCCATCAAGAGAAACAGCGAACGGTGACGAGAGAGGCCACCGCGGCAGTTGTATGAATTAATAAACACAGCGACTAGCGAGGATGCGTCAGCTGACCTCCACAGGAGTAAATGCCGCTGTGCAATGCTGCCAACTCTAAAACATATTTTATGCCAAATCTACGTTTAGAAAATGCCAATAATATGCTGAAGATTACGGAATATGCTAACACAAATACCTTGGAAAACGGAAATGATGTTCCACGCTTCTTGACAGAGCTTAGGGCAACGATGCGGGAGACCCGCACCGCTGTACTAGTCGAGGTACTAATGAGGCGGTTTGCCGTTGCCTTCCTCCGACAAATACCTTATCTACTGAAAAATAAGTGAGCCAGTACATAATTCTACCGAATGTTACTACAGTCCATAAACATCTCTACCATTCAAAGGCCCTACCGAATGCAAACTCGAACGTAACTATGCATCTCTTCCATGAATATAACTACCATTTCACAAGCCTATCATTAATGGTAGCATGCTTTGCCCGGACTGGATTTCATTTGCACGAACACGATCTTTGACGAGGGCAGAGATTTTGTATTATCGCGAAATAGGGGAAGATACGTGAATTGCGGTGGTAATCGTTAAAACGAAGGCATTTTTTGCTGTTGCAGGATCTTCTCATCAAGTTTCAATCGCCAACTTTCTCCTCCGATTGCGAAAATATTTTGTTGGCGCCCACCTACACAGGGAGAATAATCGTCACAATGAAACAAGAGAAATCAGAGCTCACACAGAAACACTGAAGTGCTCATTTTTCCGTGCGCCGTTAACTGAGTGGAACGGTAGAGAAATAACATAGATTTGATGATAATTGGATCTTCGTGAAGTTTTTAAATGAATGCATTCCGCTTTTGGCTTTATTTATTGAACTGATATTTCCACACTTTGTCATTTTCAACCATTCTCAAACCAATCAGACGTCAAATGTAATAAACGTAATCACGAAATTGACAAACGTTGAAAGTGAAAATTTCAAACCTACACGTGCGATATTGTAACCCACTCAATAATATAAAGCTTTGACGTGATGCCTAAGAGAAGTTGCTTGTGGTGTTGTGAATTTATCTGCTGTTCCACATACAAGTTATAAAGCTGGTGAAGTAAATTTACATTTTGTGAAGCAGGTGTGGTAAATAGATCACAAAGCGACAAAGATATGAACATACACAGAATATGAGCAATGGAGTGCAAAGATGCTAATACATGCAGTCGGTATCGTGAGGTTTGTGAAATGCGTGCACATAAAGGAGCAAAAGTGACAAAAATATATGTTACATAACAACAGAATCCACAAACGACACTGAGAACATAGATTAAAAGTAGGTAAAAAGATGAAGTGACTATCAAATCCCAATAAAACAACACCCAAAAATTCAAGTACACAAGAGGGCCTAAAATCTCGGATATCGTTAAAATTACCTGTTCACGAGCAGAAAACGAGAGCAAGTAATAACAAGCGTAAGAAAGAAACACGTACTAAGCAGTCATAAGCGAAGCATGGTCTATAATCTTTACCAGGATTAACACAGCTGAAGCCAACCATGTCAAAAAACACTGGATAGATCATGAATGAGTAGATAAAAAGTACCGGTACAAGCTCACTCGGCTAAGCCACGTTACCCAGGACCGGTACTTTTTAGCTGCTATTTTTCCAATTGTACATCAACATTCATGTTTTTCATTTAAAAATTCTATTTTGTATTAATTACTTAGAAAAATTAAAAAAGAATATTTTTAATATCACATTCACTTAATATAAATTAATTATTTTTTTCTCACTAGAGGTGAACCTTAGAAAATAATTATAGCTTTTATTATAAAGGGTGAATGTAAGAAAATTAATAAAATGAATTATAGTGACTGTAAGAAATTTATTCCTTACCCAAAATTTTTCGAATTATTTCCTCTTGAGCAGCCACAAGATTTTTATGTACTGCCAATTATAAATTTTTTGAGAGAAAGCTTATTTAGAGTTCTACCACATTCACAAGATACTTGAATTTTTGGGTAATATTTTTTACATTCTTTACAATTTCAACAATATCTATCTTTTCAATATTTATCCTTATAAAATTAATTAATATTCTTTTCTCTAGACAGTCGCCACACCGCTATAGCTGTTTTGTAGCGCCCATTTAAAGGTATAAAATTTAATACAAAAGAAGTACAATTCTTAAAAAATTTTTACCGAGTGAATTCCAGATTATAAACTCATTATTTCTATTTTTAAGATCCTTCATTCCTTTATATTTCAGTCTCATCTGTTGTTTTTCAGTTAATTGTAAAATCCCAAGCAGTAATTAAATTATATCTACCTCATAAAATAATCTTAAACTCATTAAGCTCCAGACAAATTTTTTTCTCTGAATCTAGTGTTTAAATATTCACATCCAGCAATATCATAAAAATATTTATCTCTAACTCTTTGTTGAGTTTCTTGATTAGAGTCTCCATTTATATAGAAAAAATTTTATTAGATTTTTTAAATAATTAGTAATGTCCATATGACAATGTATCTATTTTATTTTCCAAAACATATGATTTGTCATCATGAGGACACAATGCTTTATTGTTTATTTCATCTGTATAGACTTCATGTTTTCCATAGCAAAACATAATTTTTTATGTACAGTTCTCTATTGCTAAACAAACAATCTTTATAATTTTCTAAACTTATTCTATTTTAAAGAATACATTTAACTCCTTTAGAGTTTTCCTCTGTTTTATCACCAACTTTAAATTCTGTGTATTTTTTTTTATTTTCATTCCAAGAGAGAGATACTGTTTAAAATTTCTACACTGAGATACATAATTAAGTTTGTCATTTAGAGAGTCAACATCTTGCTTACTTTAGTTCCTCATACAATTTTATTTTCATGAGTTAATGGTAAATCTTTATGTAAAACATGTATCTCTTTTGGATATTCTAAATATGCTTCAAAAATATCTCCAGTTTTAGCAGTATCTGACATTTCACTTATTTCTGTAGTCATAATTAATTTGTTCACCCCATTTAAATCCACCACTAGGTAAAGCCTCCATATATTTAGTGTTTGCTTTATCATATCTTTTACAATACTGTGCTATTTCTCGTCTTATTAACTTTCCACCCATTAAAATCAAATAATAATCATGTAATAAATCAAGTGGTTTTTTAGTTATTTTTAACACTGCATCCCGATATAAGCCTGGTGTTGTAAAATACCAAGATGGATCTAAATAATAAGTTTTAAAACAGGTTTTTCTAAAATTTGCAGAAAAATCAGCCAATAAAAATACATCAGTTTTAAGATGCAGATCATAACGTATGCCAAGATTTTTAATATTAAAATTTTTTGTTACTGGTTTATGGAATTTATTAATAATTTCTTCTCAAATTTTTACACCTTCACCTACACAATTATTTAACTAATTTCCTCTTATTAATTTTACATACTGTATTCAATTTGCTGTATTCCATTTTAAGCTGTTACTCTGTGAGGATTATATGTTTTACTAAATTTTTTACTCTTCAAATAGTAAATGTGATTCTCCATTTATATGCATGAAAAATTTAATAGAATTTAAATTATTTCACAAAATATAATCAACTTTACACCAACTGGAACAGTTTCACCTTTATCATTTAATCTTACAATTAGAAAATTTGATTTGTCTACTATTATTGATTGATTATTAGTATTTATATAGTTTATCAGATACACTTACTGTTATATCTAAATCATCAAATTCCAATTCGCTTATTATATTCTTACTCGGAGCAGTAATTCTATTAAACCTGAAATCATATTGAAAACTGTATTTTTTGTTCATCTCCAGTCATAAAAGTAAATTCAATTATTTAGTGTATCATACCTAGTTCATTAGACCTATGTAAAGAAAATGTTAAGATCTGTATGCATGCTTTCCATTTTTTCATCAAGACTTGTTATAGTGTTAAAATTATCATGATGAACCTGTGCAACTTCCTCAGTAAAATGTGTTTTACTGAGATAATTGTAGAACTGTTTTAGAATACTTGTATATTTAGGTTCATAACACATTATTTTCCTAAGTATTGTTTAGAAACAGCATCATAACCATTTATTGGATCTTTTATATCCACTATTCTGCTAGCATTAAAATTAATATATCCCCAAGTTGCTTTAAGAATGGCATGTAATTCTTTATCAAACTGTTTAATTAACCTTTTTATTTTTGGATTAATTCTTGCTTTGAATTCTATATGTTTGCTAAATTTATCTGACCATTAATTGTGTGGCCTTAAGGCTGCAGCTTATTTCCAAAAATAAGATTCAAAACGCATTAAATTTTTTAATTATCCAATAATACTTTTAAAACAAACAAACACAAATGAGCACAAATTACTTCATTAAAATTTTGCATCCACTCTATATTATACTATAGATTAATTTTTCTGAATAGTTAACTAGTAGTTTATATATATTTCCTCCAAATGAATCAAAAAAAGTTGTATACCTTTATTCTTACAACACCTCATTCATCAATCATAAAATCGCCATGATAACATTTTATTTTTAATTCCTTACCAAGTTTTTCTCTATCAAAATTAGATATGAAGGGTTATCATACATTTTGATAATTTTTTCGAAATTTTTTTCGGCATCCACTTCTTTCATTTTCCATTGCTGAATTATGTCATTTTTGTTCTTCTAATTCTTTATCATAATTTTTCTTGTTTATTACTGCATTTGTGACTGCTGAAGACCCACCAGAAAGGGTTTCTAGTAGTTGCTAGATATGTTAGTGCAGCTAATAGTAATGGTAAAAATCCACCTTCATATTTTGTTAATTCAGTACCTTCTTTCCTTTTTGTTAGATATTCGATAATCGTTTTCACAATGGGAATACCTAATGTAACAAATTAATTTCCACCAGTTTTTTATGTCTCTTTCTTTATTGTGTCAGTTAAAAACTGGTCAATACTATGTAACCGTTCATTAAATAATTTAATTTTAATTGATTTTGGTTTAGTATTGGAACTTGGTAGCAAAATACAATCAATACTAAAGTTATTGATTTATATAGATTAAGTATTTAAAATAGAAATAACTTTTTAAAGGATTTTGTTTTACACTGTTGAAATTTTTATAAACCCCAACTATTTTCATCTACAGCTAAACATATCCCTAATTTACATTTCCCATACATTATTCCTCTAACTGCAGTTGCAACTACTTCCCCACCTGATGAAGCATCACTTGCATGCATTCTTTCTTTCACAGCTAATTGAAGTTCTTTATCAGCTTGATGTCTGGATTCTAAATATTTATGATCACAGTAGGCGATGTCATGTTGTTTACAAGCTTCATCTCGTGGATTAATTCCTTTATCTCCATGTGTTAGACTTTCTTCAAGCTTAGTAAACGGTCCACAATAATTATATCCTAGTAGATGCATCTGTAGCATCGATAAATTATTTAAAGCCCAATTTACTAGATCTTTTCCATGTTTTACACTTGTCCAAATTGTCTGAGGAAAATTATTCAAAATGGTTCAAATGGCTCTGAGCACTATGGGACTTAACTTCTAAGGCCATCAGTCCCCTAGAACTTAGAACTACTTAAACCTAACTAACCTAAGGACATCACACACAACCATGCCCGAGGCAGGATTCGAACCTGCAACCGTAGCGGTCGCCCAGCTCCAGACTGTAGCGCCTAGAACCGCACGGCCATTCCGGCCGGCAGAAAAGGTCTGGCCTTTGAGATAGTCTTGTCGGCCTTCATTAGGTAATATTTTAGAATTTTCAAGAGACATTTACCCGACTGTGTCGTTTCCAGAGAACAACTGCATTGAACTACTTTTAAATATTTACAAATTTTTAAATGATTCTGACGTTTTCTTTGTCATTGTAACTTCTGTGCGTGGGCCACAGAAGTCAGAAATGATTTTAAGTTCCCATTGTTTCGTCAGTCTTCAGTGCTGACTTTTTTCCTTCTTTTCCGATGAAAGATTTAAATTAGCCATCAAAACTGGTGGCTGTGGTATTCTGCATCTTCTTGAATATTTTCACTAATGAGTAAACAGTCACATGAACTTTTGATAGTAACGTGTTTATTCTTCGGTTGCATCCTCCCGAGGCGCTGTTACTGTGATGCCACCTTCCAATGCAGTTCCACAGGTCTCTTAGCAAATGTTCGTTATTGAGTCACTGGTCCAAAAAATAGTTACAAAAGTCCTGAAGCTTTTCTTTTTCAGGTGTGCTCTCCTGAATACAAAGTCCGCAATCTTTCAACATATCCAGGGAAGATGTGCTAGAGCAGACCACATTCTTATGTGAAAGCGCATTTCCTCGTTTTCCTTATGCCTGGAACGAGGCAGCGACACTGAACGTGTTTTCACAAACATGAAATAGAACAACAATTGCAACCAGTAGTCTCTGTTCCAGGAACGAACTGTTAGCTGCTTGAGCGATGACAATTTCAAAGTCTCACAAGCTGCGACATGGTCGCAAACTGAACAGCGACCCAAAACTGCAGAATAAATTTCTCGTATTTCACGCCTATGGTCACAAACTTGTAGTTCCTCATAGCACCGGTCTCGGTCATCAATGACCATCTTCAAATCTGCAGAAAAATACGGGAAAATACACAGATACAACTAGCAGACTGTCTACAGCGTAAAACAGTAAAACAGGCCAGGATGAAAAGTATTACTGACACACATGTGCATTTAAGCGCTTTAAATATGATGAGGCACACCTGTTTTATAAAAACGCGTCCTAATGCACTGGAGCCGTAGTAGCATCTTCAAACGATAAACACAAAATCAGTGCCAGCTTCGTCACACAAATATACACATATAGTATACACAATAGTCGTCTCGTCAGCAGCACTGCTGTTGAAAACAAACTGCCGCACGTACAGTAGTCACAAAGTGTTTTGTTTTGCAAGTTCGTCAGATGTCGCTACTGTAGGTGTACAAATATTCTTCAGTGATAATTGTACGATGTAAAATAAAAAGTCGAAAACAATCATTAAAGTCTGCTGTGTGCGAATAAGGTATACCTTTTTTCTTTTTTTGTCCTTTATTGAGTTTCGATTGCCCCCGAAGGGGGCCTACAGAATTTTTTTTTAAAAAGATGAAGATAATAAATAATAAAAGCTGGCGATAAAATTGGTGACTTAAATAGTAAAATGGCGGAAAATTGTGGAACTTAAAACTTAAAACAAAGGGTTAATGAGGCTAATAAAATACACTGGAAGCAGAAAAATAATAGACAATTAAAAAACACTGCTACAGTCTGGTTTCTGTTCGCAAGAGATATCAAATTCACACCCAGCGACAGCACGATTTCTGTTCACAACACTTTGGAAAGACACACAACACTGAACACTCACTTGAACACTGCACTAAAAATCTGGCGCAAATATGAGATACCACAGCCGAGAGCAGGTGGGGGGAACATGGACAGATGATGGCAAAGAAAAGGGGGGGAAGGAGAGGAAGAAACGAAGTGTGGGGGAGGGGGGAAGGAGGGGGGGCAGACAGGACAGAGAGTGGGGAAAGGCAGAGGAGGGGAATGCAAAAGGACTCGAGGGGGGGGGGGGGGGGGGGAAGGGAGGCAGAGACAGGTTAGGTGGGGAGAAAACAGGATGGAAGGGGGGCAAGAGGGAGCCCAGGGAAAGGACAGAGGAAAAGAGGGGGAGATGAGGATCAGAGTTGATAGGAGGGATAAATGGAGGGAAAGAGGGCATCATCCAGGAGGGGGAGTTGACAGAAGCCACCTTGGGAAAGGAGATGTAGGGTGTAGAGATGGAGGGTAGGGGGGACATAACAGCGAAGGTGTGGCAGGGCGCGGGGTTGGGAGGGGAGAGGAGAGGAGCAACCACGGGGTGAGGGGGATCGAGGCAGCGGGAGGTGTAGAGATTGCGGATATGTTCGAGGAACAGCAGCAAATGGGGTAAAGGATCCGTGTGGGGGACGGGATGCGTATATGGAGGGACTTATAGAATTTGGGGGGGGGATATGCTATTTTTTTTTCTTTATTGTCATTTTAACACCTGAACAATCAGGTAGGCTGGCAGCGGCATGCTACGCCGCTCTTCAGCCATAGTGTTGACAATAACAGTACAATAATGGAGAATTAAAATGAACACAGTGACGGGCAAAAAATAGTGGTCACAGATACACAAAAAGCACGGAGCCGTTCACACTCGACGATAACGACACTGAAAATACGTTGACACGGCGCACATAACACTGATGAACCCGACGGCACAAGTGAACATAGAGGCGTGACGGCGGACACTAAAAACACAAAATGACGTCACACACACGAGATACTGATGGCGATGATCTCCGGCGCGCGAAAGTCACGTGGCGTGTGCGAGTCCGGGGACCTGCCAAGAGGGGAAGAAGGGTGAGGGGGGTGGAGAGGGAAAAACAAAGATGCCAATGGCTGAGGAGATGGGAGGAGGAGTAGAGGGACAGGGGAGGGGAGGCCCAGGGGAGTAGTGGGGAGAAGGGGAGGAGGGATGGAGGGTGCCCAAAGGAACAGACACAGGAAGAGGGAGGGAGGATCAAAGTTGGTAGGAGGGGTAGATGGAGGGGAGGAGGACATCATCAGGGAGGGGGAGCTGGCGGAAGCCACCTTGGGAGAGGGTAAGGAGGGTTGAGAGATGGAGACCGGGTGGGACGTGGGAATACAGGCGGGGCTGCGGGCGGGGGTGGGAGAGGACGGGTGAGACAAGTGGATGAGGAGGATCGAGTTTGTGGGAGGTGTACAGGATCCATATCCTTTCAAGGAAAAGGAGGAGGTGGGGGAAGGGGATGAGATCGTACAGGATCCGCGTGGGGGAGGGGAGACGGATGCGATAGGCAAGGCGGAGAGCATGGCGTTCAAGGATTTGTAGGGATTTATAAAAGGTAGGGGGGGGGGGGGGGCGGAGATCCAGGCTGGATGGGCGTAACAAAGGATAGGGCAGATGAGGGATTTATAGGTGTGGAGGATGGTGGAGGGGTCCAGACCCCACGTACGGCCGGAAAGGAGCTTGAGGAGACGGAGTCGGGAGCGTGCCTCGGCTTGGATTGTCCGGAGATGGGGAGTCCAGGAGAGGCGACGGTCGAGGGTGACGCCAAGGTACTTAAGGGTGGGAGTGAGGGCGATAGGACGGCCATAGATGGTGAGATAGAAATCAAGGAGGCGGAAGGAAGGGGTGGTTTTGCCTACAATGATCGCCTGGGTTTTGGAGGGCTTGACCTTGAGCAACCACTGGCTGCACCAAGCGGTGAACCGGTCAAGATGGGATTGGTGAAGGTGTTGGGAGCGCTGCAGGGTGGGGGCAAGGGCAAGGAAGGCGGTGTCATCGGCAAATTGGAGGAGGTGAACGGGGGGTGACGGCGGCGGCATGTCCGCCGTGTACAAAGGGTACAGAAGGGGGGAGAGGACGGATCCTTGGGGCACACCGGCGGAGGGGAAAAAGGTGTAGGAATCCGTGTAATGGATGGTGACGTAGGAAGGACGGTGAGAGAGAAAGGAACCGATCAGACGGACGTAGTTAATGGGAAGGGCGAAGGTTTGGAGCTTGAAGAGGAGATATATGGTATAATAGTCATTACAGTAATTAGGTGCAATGAAGTAAAACATGACAAAAGTGAGATTGTTGAAAAGGAAAAAGTTAAGAGACGGTAATTGAGATACGCTCGAGTGCCGATATTTTACATAACGACATAAACAAAAAACAGCTTTCAGAGTACGCAGAAAAATATAAAAATTACAAATCAAATACGTAAAGAAGCCCAATGCATAAAAACAAGACTGTCGCACATAATCAGCGCCCTCTGTTGGCGTTAACGCCAGAATGCCGCATAGGCGAGAAGTGGTTAGAGGAATGTGACTGCCAGGGGGCCCCGTTCCAACAAAGGAATGATAAAACCCCGTGCCAGAGCATGAGTGAGAGTATCTAGTTAATAAAGTACATTATATAAACAGAAAAGCGACAAGAAAACGAAGTAATTATGTAAATCACTCTATACTAGCTGAAACTATAAGCAAGATATATAAAACAGAGGTGTCCATTGATTAAGGTTGAACATTGTCAAACAAAGCAAAGAAAGCATTGGGCACAAAATCGCTGTGCCAATTAAGTACTTCTGCTGGCTCTTGTTTCTTCGCTTTACAAACTTCAAACTCTACTAACAAGTTAAGAGCACGGCCTCGTTCCACCCTGTGGACGATACACGCACTATTCTCAATCATCGCTATAGAAGGACAAGTTTCCGATAAATGCTGTCTCAAAGCAGTTTTGTTACGTGGCTGTGAAAGTCCCTCAAACCTTACGTTAAATGAGTGGTCACTTTGACCAACATAATATTTGTCTCAGTTAATACAATCGATCATGTATACTGCAGAGCCATCAAATTTGTCATATGTCATACGTCCTGAAAAGTTTATGTTTTACTCGCAGCTCGAGAGTGTTGTTAACCTGAAAGCCATATCTAACGTCAGATTTCCTTAAACACTTTTCTATTTCCAGGGACATTTTACCATTAAAATTCATACAAATGGTTTTCGATCTTTCTTTTCTCTAGGTTAGTATTTGTCTGACTGCTGTTTATTGTACATTTCTTTAGCCTAATGCACCGGCGCGTGACGACATTTACAGAAATGCCGTAGGCTACTGCAATCTGTTTTAAAATGCTGAGTTCTTTACGTAAACAGCTTTTGGCCAACGGTTTTAATTTTTTTGGCTTTTTCAGATATTTGTTTTGTAATTCTTGTATTATTCCGCGTAATGGGGGAGCTTTTTATTATTTATGTCATTATCTAAAATATCTTCACTTGAGGGTCTCCTGATTTTTTCCTGTTTAACAATCTAACTTCGGCGTGTTGTACTTCATTGCAGTTTGCTACTGCAGTTATTATTATACCTTTTAAGCCCACTACATACTTTACAGATTGTATACCTCTTTTTGTTTTACATCGTACAATAATCACTGAAGAATATTTGAACGCCTACAGTAGCGACATCTGGCGAACTTGAAACACATAACGCTTTGTGGCTACTGTACGTGCGGCAGTTTGTTTTGAACAGCAGTGCTGCTGACGAGACGACTATTGTGTATACTATATGTGTGTGTGTGTGTGACGATGCTGGCGCTGATTTTGTGCTTAGCATTTGACGATGCCACTACCACTCCAGTATATTACGGCGTGTTTTTATAAAAGAGGTGTGCCTCATCATATTTATAGCACTTAAATGCATATGTATGTCAGTAATACTTTTCACCATGGCCTGTTTTACTGTTTTAAGCTGCAGTCAGTCTGCTAGTTGTATCTGAGTATTTTCCCACATTTTTCTGCAGATCTGAAGATGGTCACTGATGACTGAGACCGATGCTATGAGGAACTACAAGTTTGTGACCGTAGGCGTGAAACACAAGAAATTTCGAAAAGATGCAGCATTCCATCCAGGCACGTTAGTTGCAATAGCTTTAAAAAACGATCATATATTTCTCGCTTTTCAATTGGGAACAAAGCGTGAACGACTGGAATGAAGGTTTTTTTTCCCACTCTCCCAAGAACTATTGAGGTTGGCGTGGAGTATAAACAACTGTCCAGACTGCTTGCTCGAACTCACGAACGCTTCATTAACAGAGAACGATCTGGAGGTTGGTAAACACACGTTCCCCTTTTCGCTGGCAAACACTAGTATTCTGTCATTCGGTTCCCTGTTACCACCTGCAAGTAAAACATTGCTGTCATCATTCGTCAGTAAATTATTTTCTTGTTAAGAATATGCCTCCAAAATGGGAGGGATCTTGTGCTGTTCCCATATATTTTCGCCTAATGCGACGTAACGGTTGTTTCGCATTTCTGTGTGATGGTAATGATGTTATGAAGCCTTAGCCTCGACTGAAGAGCGCCCTTCGTCTACAACATGAACTGAAGAACGTGTAGCGTCTGTTTCTTTTGCTCGCTTTTTTGCGCTGACAATAAGTTTTCACAGTTATTTGTCGGTTCATCTGGAATACAAACACGGCTATCTTCCCCTAAAACTATGTTATTTATTGTGGATAACCTTCGTTTGCACTTAGTCTTTTTAAAGTTTACACAACGGCAGTGAGTGTTTTCTTGTTTGTTAGCATAGTCCACTATACCGGGTGGTCCACTGCTCGTGACCGGGCCAAATATCTCACGAAATACGCGTCAAACTAAAAAAGTACAAAGAACGAAACTCGTCTAGCTTGAAGGGGGAAACCAGATGGCGCTATGGTTGACTCGCTAGATGGCGCTGCCATAGGTCAAACGGATTTCAACTGCGTTTTTTTTTAAATAGGAACCCCCATTTTTTATTACATATTTGTGTACTTCGTAAAGAAATATGAATGTTTCAGTTGGACCACTTTTTTCGCTTTGTGATAGTTGGCGCTGTAATAGTTGTAAACATATGGCTCACAATTTTAGACGAACACTTGGTAACAGGTAGGTTTTTTTAAATTAAAATACAGAACGTAGGTACGTTTCAACTTTTTATTTCGGTTGTTCCAATGTGTTACACGTACCTTTGTGAACTTATCATTTCTGAGAACGCATGATGTTACAGCGTGATTACCTGTAAATAGCGCCGGCCGCGGTGGTCTAGCGGTTCTAGGCGCAGTCAGCCTTCGGCGGCGCAGCGGTTCGGACGGTGTTTACGTCCCTGCCGCACGTCTGCGCGAGAGGTGTTTACGTTACGTGTGTAGCGGTGTGTCGCGGTAATACATAGAACGAATCATGGCCTTGTCCTTCCGCAAATCGACACTGAAATTTAGTTTTGTTAACGAATATGCTCGACCGAAGGCTTACGAGATCGAACGTTATTTACGGGACGAGGTGAAAATCGAACCTGACGTTCTAGTTGGAATCCACTTATCTATAGTCAGCAGCGTGGTTTATGTCAAGCTTATAAATGAAGCGGCATGTGACGAACTACTACTTCGACACCGACAAGGACTTCGTTTCTGTCATTCGGACGGGAATGTTGGAGCGGTAACAGTTGAACACGCCGGCATGGGACTCAGAACGATCCGCGTCTTTGAGCTTCCATTCGAAGTGCCAGAAGAATTGGTGACAGACGCCCTGCGTCCTTACGGAACGGTCCTATCCCACGTGGCTGAAAAATGGGCGAGCTTCAAGACGTATCCTGTCCTCAATGGCGTCAGACAAATACGGATTGAACTCCGAAAACACGTCCCGTCATACTTGTACATCGCCGGTTGTAGGGCGATTGTCATTTACGACGGACATCCAAGGACGTGCTCTGGATGTGGGAAGGAGGGACACATACGTTCTGAGTGTGCTCAACGAAGGTTATTACAGCTGCCACGGGATGATCCACCCCTCACGCCGCATCCGACTGTGCTCCCCATGACTTACGTCGCCGCATTACGCGATGACGTGGGCCGCGAGACAGACGCGTACCAGAACACACAGACAGCGGCGGATCGTGGCGAGCCACAGAAAGACGACGTTGCGCTGGACCGCCTGCAGCAGTCACAGGACGCCCTCTCTTCGGTTCCGCTTGAGGCCCCTTCAGATAAGGCACTTGGAGACGTCGAAAATACGACGGCGCACGATTCTAACGTCCCCCACGAACAACTGGAGACCATGCTGACCTCTGATTCCGAGGCCCGGCAACGTAAACAGCGCTCACCAAAACGCCGGAAGAAGCGCCGCCTCACGGTGGAGAACGATCACTCTGATCTAGTAGATAATTCTGAGAAGTTTATGGGTACAGAACAGACGACCATGGATACAGAAGAACTACCTCGCGTGGATGCAACGGTGGCCAGCGGGACGGCGGCACGACCTACTGCTGCCGATGCTCCAGACACAGCGAAGGAGCTCGATAGATGGCAACAGGCTACTGAGGAGGCTACGGCGCCTGCATCGCACGACAACGATGGGACACTAGGGGACTGGTCAGAAGAGCCACCCCCTTGGGGAACAGATGATGCCGGAGGAACTGCTCCCACGCACTCTCCCGGTGTAAGACCGGCAGGGTGCACGGAATAATGGCAGACTATATGAGGGGACGGCGGGGGACGTTAGTCCGACAGCAGCCTATGTACGGCAAAATTAGCGACCGTACGGTACCCTATCTACGTTGACCGCCATGCACCAAGCTTATCGGATAGGGTCTGTTAACATCAATAGCATTGGGACGCCGGTGAAAATCAAGATGCTCAGTGACATGATAAAGGCTGCGGATTTAGACATCGCACTATTACAAGAAGTTCGGGTACTTCCCCCCTCGGACTTTTACGGTTACGACATTTACTGTTCCCCGTGTGACGAGAGAGGCGTTGGTACAGCTATACTATTAAAGGAAGGGATACGTGCAGACGAAGTAGAGTATTTGCCTTCTGCCCGTGGTACGGCCGTGACCATAGGAGGAATACGTTTGATCAACATATACGCACCGTCAGGTTCGGATAAGAGAAGGGACAGAGCAGATTTTTACGCCCATGAGGTTGCACCGTTGTTCCAGGGACGATACGATGGTTGCATACTCGGCGGAGATTTTAATTGTGTGCTTGACAGAAAGGACCAACAACCTAACTATACTACTAGCCAAGAACTTAGGGAGCTGGTCAACGGGATGGAATTAGTCGATACATGGGACCTGAAGTATCGCAACCAACCAGGATATACATTTTTTACTAGCCACTCCGCGGGCCGTTTGGATCGAATCTACGTTTCAAGGGCGTTAGCAGTGTCGACGGTGGACGCAGAAATATGGCCGACAGCGTTTACAGACCACGAGGCATATATTTGTACAGTTAACCTTGATAGACAGGAGGTGTGGAGACGGAGGGGTAATTGGAAGATGAACGTCTCCCACCTGCGAGATGCAGAATGCCGACGCATGGTGGAGGACGCGTGGCATGGCTGCCTCCGTCGACGAAATTCTTTCGGTTCTATCCTGCAGTGGTGGATCGAGTGCGCGAAGCCAGCTTTACGGAGGACGTTAATAGGTTATGGGAAGGAGGTTTCTCAATGGCAGCGCACGACCACTGAGTTTTACTTTACGGCTCTCCGGGAACTGTTAGCTCAACCACCTACACCAGAACGCCAGACGGCCGTCCACCGAGTTAAGGCGAAGCTGGTACAACTTGCGCCGCAGAGGAAGGCAGGTACGATGATACGCGCGAGGTCGCAGGATTTCCTGCCCAACGAGGTTCCCTCGATGCATTACGTGATAAAGGAAAGACGAAGAAGACGCAGGAATTTAATACATGAGATCGATCTCGGCGATGGACGTCGTTATACAACACAAAGGGGCATAGCACAGGCGTTCACGGATCATTTTAGCAGATTCTATGCGAGCAACGGGGATGGTCAGAGGGAGCTGGGGAACGTCCTGGACGAGATCCCTGACGCGACGACTGTGAACGGGGAAGCAGACGGGTTATCCGAAATTACGTGTGAAGAGCTGGAAGAAGCGATTACACGAGGTGCTTGCAACAAGTCCCCAGGTCCAGATGGATTCCCGTTGGAATTTTACCGTGCCTTCGTGACCATTATGACACCGATGTGGCTATGTATGTTTAATGAGCTTCTGCGGCAAGAAGTACCGGTTCACATTCAGTTCACGGAAGGACTCATGATACCGATACCGAAGCCCCGTGGTGGCAAACGGCCTTGTGATTATCGCCCCTTGACCCTCCTTAATAGTGACTACAAGATCTTCATGCGCATCCTGGGAAGTCGTATCAAAAAGTCGCTGGAGCATCGAATACATGCCGATCAGACTTGTCTTGGCGGCATCAGTAATATCCACACAGCCTTGGGAGACTATCGTGACGTCGTCGCCCTCGCGGCTGCATGCCGCCTCCGGGGGGCGATGGTTGCTGTAGATTTCGATCATGCTTTTGATCGCGTGGATCATGTGTACCTCGCGGCGGTGATGAACAGGATGGGTGTCTCGCCATTACTTACCAATGCTGTGATGCGGCTGTTGCACGGCGCCAGATCAGCGATGGTGGTCAACGGAGGGAGAACTGAGTATTTTAAGATCTTAAGATCAGTGAGACAGGGTTGCCCCTCGTCGATCCTCCTTTATGCGATTGCCTTAGAACCGTGCCTCGCAGGCCTTCGCCGCCGTCTTACCGGGATCTCCCTCCGGCATTTATCATTCAAATGCAGAGCATATGCGGATGATATTGTGTTCCTCGTACGGAATGAGAGGGAGACTCAAACAGCACTGGATTGGCTACAGACGTATGGGATGGCAGCTGGAAGTGTGGTCAACTACCGAAAATCACAATTCATGCATGTGGGGCGTGGCCTAGAACCAGGAACGGAAGGACCCTTACCTGCGGTGGAAACCCTTCGCTGTTTGGGTATCACCTTTCATAAAGAGACAGCGGGAACGGCTGCGGACAACTACCGAAGACTGTTACTCAGAGTCCGCACGGCAGTACGACTAAACGCCCTACGGTCGATGGATATGCTGCAGCGAGTGTTACTCGTCAACCTTTTTCTCGCGCCCATGATGTGCCACCTGACACACCTTCTCCCCTTGACGCGTACGATGGCTATGAGGATTCAGGCGGCTTTTGGGTACTATGTGTGCCTGGGACAACTCTTTAAGGTACAGTACAACACGCTTACCCTCCCAGCGCGAGAGGGGGGCGTTGGTTTAGTGAACGTGCACGAGAAGGCGCGTGCCATGTTTATTAATACTATGCTCAAACGGTGGCGCAACAGGAACCACTCGCTTACGGGGACGATCATCGAAGAACTCGTCCCAACATCGCATCTTCCTCCAGTCAGTGTCGGCCATATATCGCCCCCTTTAACGTATGTGCGCACGTTCATCGTGGAACACAGTTACGTTCGAGAGCGTTTACCGACGACCCGACAGTCGACATCGAAGGACGTGTACCATCTGCTCCTTCGACAGATCGCCCGGAATAGGGTGGAACGCAAACATCCAGCTGTTAATTGGCACGTGGTGTGGCGCACGGTCCACCACCCCCACCTACCTACATCAGTCAGATCAACATGGTACCTTGTCGTCAACCGAAAATACCCTACAAATGATAAAAAGTACGCAATACATTTGGCGGATTCGCCCTTGTGTCAGCAATGCGGCGTGCTGGATACGGACGACCATCGGCTGGTCTGCGGCGAGGCATTGGCTGTCTGGACTCTCGCAAGAAAGATAATAGCGTTCATGCGGCGCACTATCTATACAGCAGTCTCTTCTGACATAGTATTTTTTCCAGAGGAAACGTATTTTCCGCGTCATAAGACGAACGCGGTGGCGTGGATCACAGGTATGACGGTCCATTACATCTATAGAGACACACGTACGAACTTACTGAACGTCCTGGATTACTGGCAATACTTGCAAGATGGACACACAAAACTATTACGGCTACAAAAGTACAAGGATTGGTATGCCAATTTCCTAGTAACGGTTTTTGCGGACCCGCCATATACCTGGGGTGTGCCGGGTGCGCAAAGATGAGCGGCGGTGCTGTCTTGTGAAACCGACCAAGTTAAAGTGATCGACTAAGAACACTATGCGAGTATGCGACTTGCGAAAAACTCACGCTTGAACAGTTATCAAATGGATGTATTTCAAATTTTGTTTCCATATCCAAAATACTTTTCTTTAGGGTGCCGGAGGTGGCCCCACTTCGATTTTGTTGTTATTTCATGCTGCATGGTAGGACGGCAGCAAGGATCCTTCCAGAACAGTTATCATGTGACAGGACGTACTATGTTTATTTTGTGAATAATAAAGGTTTCTGTTTCTCCTACCTTCCTTAAAAAAAAAAAAAAAAAAAAAAAGTCGGTAGAGCACTTGCCCGCGAAAGGCAAAGGTCCAAAAAAAAAAAAAAAAAAAAAAGGCGCGCAGTCCGGAACCGCACGAGGGCTACGATCGCAGGTTCGAATCCTGCCTCGGGCATGGATGTGTGTGATGTCCTTAGGTTAGTAGTTAGGTTTAAGTAGTTCTAAGTTCTAGGGGACTGATGCTCAGAGCCATTTGAACCATTTTTTTGTAAATAGCACATTAATGCAATAAATGCTCAAAATGATGTCCGTCAACCTCAGTGCATTTGGCAATATGTGTAACGACATTCCTCTCAACAGCGAGTAGTTCGCCTTCTGTAATGTTCGCACATACATTGACCATGCGCTGACGCATGTTGTCAGGCGTTGTCGGTGGATCACGATAGCAAATATCCTTCAACTTTCCCCACAGAAAGAAATCCGGGGACGTCAGATCCGGTGAACGTGCGGGCCACGGCAAGGTGCTTCGACGACCAGTCCACCTGTCACGAAATATGCTATTCAATACCGCTTCAACCGCACGCGAGCTATGTGCCGGACATCCATCATATTGGAAGTACATCGCCATTGTGTCATGCAGTGAAACATCTTATAGTAACATAGGTAGAATATTACGTAGGAAATCAGCATATATTGCACCATTTAGATTGCCATCGATAAAATGGGGGCCAGTTATCCTTCCTCCCATAATTCCGCACGATACATTAACCCGCCAAGGTCGCTGATGTTCCACTTGTCGCACTGGCGGGATGTTACGTGATACAACGTACTTGTACGTTTGTGACTATTACAGCGCCATCTATCACAAAGCGAAAAAAAGTGGTCCAACTAAAACATTCATATTTCTTTACGTACTACACGAATATGTAATAAAAACTAGGGGTTCCTATTTTTAAAAACGCCGCTGATATCCGGCTAGATGGCAGCGCCATCTAGCCGGGCAACCATAGCGCCATCTGGTTTCCCCCTTCAAGCTAGACGCGTTTCGTGCTTTGTAGTTTTTTCGCTCGATGCTTATTTCGTGAGATATTTGGCCCGGTCACTATCGATGGACCACCCTGTATACGGATGCCCGTTGCAAATCAGTGAGTTTGTACTCTCGGTGAGCTCGATCAGCTCAGCACTAAAGTACGGGACACTGCTCGCCAGTCAGATGTCAGCTGAAAGCCAGGCACACTACGGACTGATGCGCGGACAGGCAATTTTGTGCAGAAATGGGGCCCTGCGGAATGGCTGCGCGGTTAAGGGCGTCATGCGGCCATTCCCACCGGAGGTTCGAGTCCTCCCTCGGGCACGGGTGTGTGTGTTGTTCTTAGAGTAAGTTAGTTTAAGTAGTGTGTAAGTCTAGGGACCGATGACCTCTGAAGTTTGGTCCCTTAGGATTTCATACACATGTGAACATTTGCAGAAATGGGCTTTTGTCTTCACCCGAATACGTCTACGGTAGCGGCGGACAGGCCGGTATATCGCTGTGCACTACCTACGGTACAGTGTCCTGGGCTCCGTGAAAATGTCAACACACTGCCTGCACGTACAAGTGGCACTCCGCGCAAGCGTCACAAATTCGTGGCAGTCAGCCCGGAAAGCTGCACACCGCAGCCAGGGAGCCGCGAAGACGAGTCACGTTTCCTCGCCGAGCCATTAGTGCGTGTTGTCACCGCTGCACAACGACGCGCATTCGGGGCGACAGACGCCGACAGAGCGTTCTGGCTGGTACTGTACGCACAATGTACAGCTGATCTGTCCTGCAAGTCTCACCCCCGAGACAACGAGAGCATTACGGAGAGCTGTTTTCTCACAGCTTGCTGAGAAGCTGCCCACGGAATCGCCGTGACGTGTTCTGGATCACTGAAGAAAGCTGCACAAATATCGGCGCAGATCTCGAGAAACACTCGGAAAGATGCAAAGGTTGCAAACTCGCTTTCAATCTACAGTATTCAGAAATGCTTGTGCAGTTCATAAAACGTGAAAACGTACTATCCTATGACTGCGATGTCAACGAGTCGCAAGTGGAACGGGCTATTTCGTACAAGCACTCGGTTGTGACGTCTGTTGATGTGGAAGCACACAGGCTCAGTAAGTAGGCAATGCAAGCTACATTAACACATTAGCGGGAAGCCGGGAGAACGCAGTCAATTCTAGAAAGCGATCGTACACGCCTTCCCTTACGACGTTGCCGGAGCGTGTGCGACCCATACCGAGCAGGAGGTTATTTGGTATAAGGTCCGCCTGTTGCGCGAAACACTGTTTTTTCACGTGACCCAACCACGTTTCGGCACCTCTGAGCCTTCACCAGAGGGTTTTCCTCATTCAAATCTGTGAAATACGAACATATTTTAAATAATAATTACTCTACGAAAATTAGGCCTAAAACAGTTTTTGCTTTATACGTTATCGTGTACAGGTAGTCCGTCACGTGCAAGCATACGACGTCGGTGAGAGTTAACACGCGTAATTTTGTCGTGTCAATATATTTCGCACATACAGCTGCTACTACTTACGTTTTGCTGCGTCACGTCCTTTTTCTTTTGCGTTCTCACGAGTTATTGAGACCCACACACAAATACTATTTTGCAGACTTTTATTTGTGACGAACAAAATGGCTCTGAGCACTATGGGACTCAACTGCTGTGGTCATAAGTCCCCTAGAACTTAGAACTACTTAAACCTAACTAACCTAAGGACATCACACACATCCATGCCCGAGGCAGGATTCGAACCTGCGACCGTAGTGTGACGAACACTTTTTCATTTCGCCGAAAGACAGTGTAGACGTTGTTATTGTGTATCCCACATTAATAGCAAATATATGCTCGAAATACCTCGATAGGGCAAAATCACGTTTAAACTTGATATAATGTGTTAACTCGCCAACTAAATTCGCATTAACATCGTTTCGTTCCAGATGACAAGCTACACGATAATGTACAAATGGTACCGCATAGCTGTATAATGTGAAATGAAAGTAACGTCAAAAACACCCAAAAAGTGTTCCTAATTTTCGTACAGTAGTAACCACTGATAATATGCTCATATTTCACACATTTGAATAAAGACCCGCTAATGATGGCACAGAGGTGCTGACACGTGTATACGTGTGGGTGTGTAGTGGAGCTG
This sequence comes from Schistocerca americana, assembly GCF_021461395.2. Taxonomy (NCBI): domain Eukaryota; kingdom Metazoa; phylum Arthropoda; class Insecta; order Orthoptera; family Acrididae; genus Schistocerca; species Schistocerca americana. The sequence goes on along the minus strand of NC_060120.1, from coordinate 1,088,183,319 downwards.
GCTGGGTTGCATAAAATACTATACGTCAGGTGAAGTAGGACTCGATAAAGAACAGTGTTTTGCATAACAGGATGACCTTATGTCCAATAATTCTATCTGCTAACACGGCAAATACAAGAGCAACCAGTCCAAATGACAAGCGAGAGATACTGAATTTGTACAAGGAATGGCAACACGAAAAATCACAACCGTGTCCGACTCACGCAAGAGCGTCACAGAGCTGAACTGGCAGGTCCCAGGAAGGCCTGCTTACGGAGCTTCGAGACGCAGCGTCAAGTGGAAAATAGCGCAGCGTCCTGCAAATCGCTCCGTAGACGAGAGGAACTAGTCAGAGCGCGCAGTCCTCCTTGCCAGGCAGTCCAGACATTTTCTAGCGCTCGTTCTCGGCCGTCTGTGCACGGATACGTCGGTCTGTCAGCAAACCGAAAGGCGAACAGCGCGCTGCCCCTGCCGGAATAACGCAACAGCAGCGGCATACGGTCATTTACGTTCATTCTCCTCGTGTTCGTTTCTTTCGTATGTTATAGCAGAATAACGTGACTAACGCCTTCGTTCGACGTTAACGTGCGATAATCATCCACAGACGGCAGGTGGCAGGGTATACAGGGTGTTAACAAAAAGGTACGGCCAAACTTTCAGGAAACATTCCTCACACACAAATAAAGAAAAGATGTTATCTGGACATGTGTCCGGAAACGCTTAATTTCCATGTTAGAGCTCATTTTAGTTCCGTCAGTATGTACTGTTCTTCCTCGATTCACCGCCAGTTGGCCCAATTGAAGGAAGGTAATGTTGACTTCGGTGCTTGTGTTGACATGCGACTCATTGCTCTACAGTACCAGCACCAAGCACATCAGTACGTAGCATCAACAGGTTAGTGTTCATCACGAACGTGGTTTTGCAGTCACTGCAATGTTTACAAATGCGGAGTTGGCAGATGCCCATTTGATGTATGGATTAGCACGGGGCAATAGCCTTGGCGCGGTACGTTTGTATCGAGACAGATTTCCAGGACGAAGGTGTCCCGACAGGAAGACGTTCGAAGCAATTGATCGGCGTCTTAGGGAGCACGGAACATTCCAGCCTATGACTCGCGACTGGGGAAGACCTAGAACGACGAGGACACCTGCAATGGACGAGGCAATTGTTCGTGCAGTTGACGATAACCCTAATGTCAGCGTCAGAGAAGTTGCAGCTGTAGAAGGTAACGTTGACCACATCACTGTATGGAGAGTGCTACGGGAGAACCAGTTGTTTCCCTACCATGTACAGCGTGTGCAGGCAATATCAGCAGCTGATTGGCCTAAATGAGTACACTTCTGCGAATGGTTCCTCCAACAATGTGTCAATCTTCATTTCAGTGCAAATGTTCTCTTTGCGGATGAGGCTTCATTCCAACGTGATCAAATTGTAAATTTTCACAATCAACACGTGTGGGCTGACGAGAATCCGCACGCAATTGTGCAGTCACGTCATCAACACAGATTTTCTGTGAAAGTTTGGGCAGGCATTGTTTGTGATGTCTTGATTGGGCCCCGTGTTCTTCCACCTACGCTCAATGGAGCACGTTATCGTGATTTCATACGGGATACTCTACCTGTGCTGCTAGAACATGTGCCTTTACAAGTACGACACAACATGTGGTTCATGCACGATGGAGCTCCTGCGTTCGTACGCTTCTCAACAACAGATTCGGTGACCGACGGATTGGTAGAGGCGGACCAATTCCATGGCCTCCACGCTCTCCTGACCTCAACCCTCTTGACTTTCATTTATGGAGGCATTTGAAAGCTATTGTCTACGCAACCCCGGTACCAAATGTAGAGACTCTTCGTGCTCGTATTGTGGACGACTGTGATACAATACATCATTCTCCAGGGCTGCATCAGCGCATCAGGGATTCCATCCGACGAAGGGTGGATGCATGTATCCTCGCTAACAGAGGACATTTTGAACATTTCCTGTAACAAAGTGTTTGAAGTCACGCTGGTACGTTCTGTTGCTGTGTGTTTCCATTCCACGATTAATGTGATTTGAAGAGAAGTAATAAAATGAGCTCTAACATGAAAAGTAAGGGTTTGCGGACACATGTCCACACGACATATTTTCTTTCTTTGTGTGTGAGGAATGTTTCCTGAATGTTTGGCCGTACCTTTTTGTAACACCCTGTATACAGCGTGTCGTGGGGACGCGGCTAGCTGTGCAGTCGCTGCCGTAATGCGGAAATGATGCGGTGTACCTGACGTCCAAAAGTCACCACCATTGGCTTTCTAGCTAGCACTCGATAAATTTCCGAAACGGCTAAGTTTGTCAAGTGTTGGCGTGCCGCCGTGGTTAAGTACACCGTGCAGGGCAAAACGGCTCTATCCGAGGCGACTGCGACGTGCCAGGGGTTACAGACGTGCAACTGCTGACCAGCTGACCCAAAGGACTACCGACACTGTTTCCTCGATGACCTTTCGGCGAACGTCGCTGCATTTGAGCCTCCACAACAGGTGCCTCGTTCGTAAACGCAACCTGACTGCTGCCGCAGCTGGGCGGCAGGTGACCCTGTCAAATGAATCGCGTTTTACGCTACATCGTTCAGACGGCCGTCGGTGTGTATTGCCCCGCAACAATCGTCGTAAGGGTCTGGCACAAGGGAGACAGCGTTACGGTGTGGGGAATGTTTTCGTGGCATTATCCGGTCGATATCGTCATTCTGGAATGCACACCGGATCGACACAAGTACTCATCTGGCACTGGCAGCCACGTGCACCCCTGCACGAACTTTGTCGTTCTCTCGGCACGAGGTCGCAGCGAACGCGCGCGGTTCGAAGAGCAGGCGGTCGAGTCTACGGTACTCCCCCGGCCAATTAACTCCCCGATTTAAACTCGGTCGAAATGTGGCCCAATGTAGGTGCACGTGGGTGGGGCCCCTCGACAGCACTGCAGTCGGCACACGTCTTCACAGCCCCGTCGGCAGGTCGCGCGCTGCAGGGGGTGGCTACTCGGGCTTCTCACGACTCGTCGCATTAATGTGACTGTACCGCGTGATTACTACTTCTGTAGTTTGCGCTGTGTGAAGCCATGTACTGGAAAACAAATGCCTTTGGCGCGTGTCTGCGCTCTGCGTCGCCATCGATTCAAAATGCGCGCTGCGGAAGCGTAGGTGCTCCCGTGGCCGACGGACCGTGGACCCGCCTGCAGACAGGAGTCAACATCACTCTAGTCGTCTGGTAGCATCGCCGTGCTGCACAGTTTTCACGTTCGGTGTAAGACTTTTTCGTTGAAGTACTCTCCTGCCCTTACAGCTAATTTACTTTAACTGGAACTGCCTCGTACCTCCGGCCCTCGGCTGCTGGCACAGTGTTCGGCTTGGTTGCCGCCAGGCTCGGCTCGCTCTTCCCCCTCGGCCGCTATCTTTAGAGCTGTTGCCAGCCTGTTTTTGTAAATCACGACACGCCGCACACACCACGTGTCTGACATAGCGAACATTTGGATGTAACGCGCTGTGTATACAGCCCCTCGAGACGGGGTTTCGCGTTTTGTTAGCGCTAGCCGTGTATAAACAGACGGCGCCGAGATCTATTCGTGGCAGCAGTCTCGGTCTCGGTGTCAGCAGCGCGCCACACCGCTCCAGTCGCTGGCACGTCACTCCGGTTTCCGGAACCATTCCGAGACCAGTTGGCGACGTCACACTGCAGTCCGAGGGCTGCCACAGGCAGCTGGTACAGGGCGTGCGAGTTAATTCTTTCGCACTCTACAGTGGACCGGCCGTCGAGAAAAAACCAAAGGAACCTGCGGAACGGCGGTGTCGGCACGCTCGTTCTGCACGCCCTTCGCGGAGTCGGGTTCATTATGCATCTTGTTACGTTGCACGGTTTATGTTGTGGGCATCTTGTACATTTTGACTTGTAAAACTCTGGCCTCTGGCGGTTCCCCTTCGCTCCAGCTAGCAATTTGCGTCTTCTTAATACTCGTAAAATGTAAGCCGGTTTGGCGGCTGCGCATCAGGGCATGAATATACACTCCTGGAAATGGAAAAAAGAACACATTGACACCGGTGTGTCAGACCCACCATACTTGCTCCGGACACTGCGAGAGGGCTGTACAAGCAATGATCACACGCACGGCACAGCGGACACACCAGGCACCGCGGTGTTGGCCGTCGAATGGCGCTAGCTGCGCAGCATTTGTGCACCGCCGCCGTCAGTGTCAGCCAGTTTGCCGTGGCATACGGAGCTCCATCGCAGTCTTTAACACTGGTAGCATGCCGCGACAGCGTGGACGTGAACAGTATGTGCAGTTGACGGACTTTGAGCGAGGGCGTATAGTGGGCATGCGGGAGGCCGGGTGGACGTACCGCCGAATTGCTCAACACGTGGGGCGTGAGGTCTCCACAGTACATCGATGTTGTCGCCAGTGGTCGGCGGAAGGTGCACGTGCCCGTCAACCTGGGACCGGACCGCAGCGACGCACGGATGCACGCCAAGACCGTAGGATCCTACGCAGTGCCGTAGGGGACCGCACCGCCACTTCCCAGCAAATTAGGGACACTGTTGCTCCTGGGGTATCGGCGAGGACCATTCGCAACCGTCTCCATGAAGCTGGGCTACGGTCCCGCACACCGTAAGGCCGTCTTCCGCTCACGCCCCAACATCGTGCAGCCCGCCTCCAGTGGTGTAGCGACAGGCGTGAATGGAGGGACGAATGGAGACGTGTCGTCTTCAGCGATGAGAGTCGCTTCTGCCTTGGTGCCAATGATGGTCGTATGCGTGTTTGGCGCCGTGCAGGTGAGCGCCACAATCAGGACTGCATACGACCGAGGCATACAGGGCCAACACCCGGCATCATGGTGTGGGGAGCGATCTCCTACACTGGCCGTACACCACTGGTGATCGTCGAGGGGACACTGAACAGTGCACGGTACATCCAAACCGTCATCGAACCCATCGTTCTACCATTCCTAGACCGGCAAGGGAACTTGCTGTTCCAACAGGACAATGCACGTCCGCATGTATCCCGTGCCACCCAACGTGCTCTAGAAGGTGTAAGTCAACTACCCTGGCCAGCAAGATCTCCGGATCTGTCCCCCATTGAGCATGTTTGGGACTGGATGAAGCGTCGTCTCACGCGGTCTGCACGTCCAGCACGAACGCTGGTCCAACTGAGGCGCCAGGTGGAAATGGCATGGCAAGCCGTTCCACAGGACTACATCCAGCATCTCTACGATCGTCTCCATGGGAGAATAGCAGCCTGCATTGCTGCGAAAGGTGGATATACACTGTACTAGTGCCGACATTGTGCATGCTCTGTTGCCTGTGTCTATGTGCCTGTGGTTCTGTCAGTGTGATCATGTGATGTATCTGACCCCAGGAATGTGTCAATAAAGTTTCCCCTTCCTGGGACAATGAATTCACGGTGTTCTTATTTCAATTTCCAGGAGTGTATTTTGATTTCTCACTTTGTATCGCATTTTAGCTGTCACATAGAAAAATATTTTACCAATGTTTCCTACAAAATATTTTAGTTGCGCACTGTAACGTGTTTCACAGTCGAGCGGCCCATGACGGTACACTTGGTACCCCGTAGACACTGTTCCTTAGACAAAACACTAGACTAAACCAAACAAATGTTTATTCTGCTGTGCTTGTCCCGAATACGTGGAACAGTAGCGTCTGCACACACACACACACACACACACACACACACACACACACACACCGTGCGGTCACACACACACACACACACACCGTGCGGTCCGCTTATACACAGTCAAGTTCGTTCGAAATAAAAGCAGAATATTGAGAAACAACGTTATTCCTAAAACCCAATCAGTCACGAACACCTTGTGCGATAGATGACTTGACTCACACCAGATGAACAGAATTTTGTCGTGGGACAAAATCTAAACAATAGACTTAACCTTGTCTTTCCGTGCACTCTTCAGTCGCAAACTGCATAGTCCAAACTTTCAGCTGAATCTGTCCGAGGTGCGTTTCTACGGTGATAATGGAAAACCTCCCAGTCTCTATCAACAGCGCGCACGACGACAGAAATGTCTGTAGCGAACGGCGCAAATTGTGTGAAACTGTGAATGACGATGTGCGACAGCCTCGAAGAGGTTCCGATTCTCTGTGTCGGATGTTCACTTCTGCGATGATAATCGTAAACGTGACGGAGAATCGCATCCTCTGCAAACTTATCTATGCCGGTATCCAGGTTATCCGTACAACGTTTTCGCCTAGGGCTTTTAAGTTTCGATGTTGCTTCAGATTTATTTTCTTTCTCGGACGTTCCCTCGGCAATCTTCAGAACAGCGTTTTCGGCTGTACCGAAAGCTGCGGCAGTCCGTCGATTACACCAGTAACGGAGAGCGACGGCTGCCCGTCGAGTGCTTCACTCTCGCGTCAGAGCGTCCACGTAACGTGCAGACCGTCTGCAATCTCCTGCCGGAGAAAACGTCGTCCAACTTTTCCACTCACAACTCTCGACCAACTTCTTACAGACGTTGCTCAGTAGCACACAGGAAATAGCAGTAACTACGAGTCAAACAAATGCTCTTACAACCGGGAAAAGGGACACAAACAGAGTCGTGCGGTGCAAAAGTCTCACGGGACAGCGAGCCCACTGGAAGTGAAGCATAGTGCAGGCGGGAAGCGTAGTGAGGTGGTGCGCTGGGGTGGAGTGAAGGTTCGGCAAGTTGTGTGGTTTGCCGCGCGGGACTGTGCTTCTCGCGTGGCCTTTAGCCCCCACTAATCACGTCGCAGCTGTCAGCGCTGCTAAGTAATGCCGAACAGACGACAGCAGAGAGACGACAGAGCTGCGAAACCCTGTGGAGACCAGTGAAGGTGGAGTGGCGGTGGCTGGGGTCGGCGCTGCCGGTCGCCGCGCACCGCAGCCCCACAGCACAGCCGTACCCCGCCCCGCGACCAGCCTCGTGTGCCAGCTGTTACTTCTATAATGTCTCAGTGTTTCTAGTCTGTGCGCTGAAACGTGGTTGACCGAGGTTTTCTAAGCACTTCCCCGCGACGTGCTCGGCGACTTTTCTCCTAACGATGGCCGCTTACGACTAAGTGTTCATTATCTGGCATTTTCATTTAATCGGATCGATTATTCCACAAATCGTTACGTTATGTATTTCTGGGTCTAAACTGAATACCCCAAAAACTATTTTTTTTATTAAAAAAATCGATGCTACCACACTTTCTATGATTAACAACACATGCCCAATTTTATGAAATACATTACAACACTGGTTAACAGAATTGAAGGGGGGAAGCTATTTCCGATTTAACATGTACTACAGCATTTTGCACCGTATTTTTGTACAGTATTTTGTACCCTAATTACAGTACGAAATTTTTAAAACTTTTGAAGGTGAAACGAATTCCGAAATCTCTTTGTAGCCTGCACGTATGTTATTTATCAAAGTTAAAATTACTTTTGTTGCCGGCCGCGGTGGCCGAGCGGTTCTAGCCGCTTCGCGACTGCAACGGTCGCAGGTTCGAATCCTGCTTCGGGCATGGGTGTGTGTGTTGGCCTTAGGTTTAAGTAGTTCTAAGTCTAGGGGACTGATGACCTTAGATGTTAAGTCCCATAGTGCTCAGAGCCATTTTTGTTTTGTTTTTTCAGAAAGCAAAGGATTTTGTAGGCAACATCTCGAAATTAACTGCTGTTTCATCGGCACTGTAAGTTTGGTCTTTAGTGTACCCTCGGGCGCAATCTTCAAACTCTGTTTCGAAAACATCAACTGCGTCTAGGACTGCAGACAACTTTTCTCCGGCCGGCCGCGGTGGTCTAGCGGTTCAGGCGCTCAGTCCGGAACCGCGCGACTGTTACGGTCGCAGGTTCGAATCCTGCCTCGGGCATGGATGTGTGTGATGTCCTTAGGTTAGTTAGGTTTAAGTAGTTCTAAGTTCTAGGGGACTGATGACCACAGATGTCAAGTCCCATAGTTCTCAGAGCCACAACGTTTCTCCACATACATTCAGTTGCTGAATGTCGTATTTGTTTCTGAACCTGTGTACCCCCCCCCCCCCCCCGCCCCCACCCCCCCCCCCCCCTCCTCGCCCGAGCTTGTAAAAAAATATTTTCCTTCCTCACCTAATAACTGAGCGAACATTTTATCTTTCTCTTGCAGCAATGCGCCATTCAGATGCACGCCTTTTTTCCCTGTTGGTGAACCACAGATGAGAGCTTCGCCAACTTTTTCAAACTCGGACGTTTTCACTGTTCTTTATGAGCATTCTTCGTAGTTTCATAGCTTCATAGTTTAGATTTCGAGTTGACCCATTCTGAAACGGTAGGAACACGAATTCCGTAACTAGCCGCAACAGTTTCCTTTTTCAACTTCATTGATAACAGCTACTTTATCAGTGACAGTAGTCACAACAGGTTACGCTTAGACGCCATAGCACAAAAATCCGCACGCAACAGAAAGAAGTAAGTCGAACGCACTACTGCTAACAGAGTAGCCTTGTGCACGCTAGTGAGTCCGTGGATCGAGAAACAACTTAAATGGTATGCGTACGTCTCTCCCTCCTCACCGCAGCCAAAACACACCCTAGCCAAGGATTATTTCCGCGATTTTTCCTTTTTTTGTTTTTTGGTATTGCGTTTTTCGGAAGACCCAGATCTCGGTTGACCCGCATTCGGATAACTGGGTTTTACTGTATGTACATAATCACCATTTTTTATTTTTTGCAGAAATATATACCTATTTAACATTTATTAGTAAACCTAAGGTCATTGTTTTTGACAGAGATACCGAGTGAATATGCTTGTGAAACCAAAATTTTTCAGTAACTGCCCTTAGGAAGACTCTCGGGCTCTCTCCTTGTACCAATCAGCAACTGCGGTACAGACTACGACAGAAGGAACAAGGTTTCGTTACAGCCCATTCTACAGGCGTTCATGTTCAGACACACTTGTAACGTCAGCTACTTCTGAACTGACACACAGTACAGAATTATCTACGTCTCCTGGCATCGGCGTTTGCAATAAATCGCCGAAAATCCCGCGCGTCCACACGGCGGAGTTCCGGTCTACTGAATATTGGCATCTTCCCGTCATCATTTGCGAATAATTTCGCCAGTCTTCGGGTTTGCCGTACAACTCACTAAGTAAATTAATACCTTACGTGAAAATACCGTCGCTTAAGGAGCAGCGGCTCCCTTCATTATTTAGATCGTTATTTCCGTCTCTGACGCTTTGTTAGCTTTTTTTAAGCCTAGTTGCCAACACAGCCCGTAGCAGACTTCGTGTCCTGATGTGAAGTATCCTTTGCGTGAGGGTAGTCGGTCGCCGCAGTCGAGCTTTGCGGGGACGTGTCGCACGCGCAGGCGTCTGCGCAGTCGCGTGGACTGCAACTCCTGGGGCTGGGGCGCTGACGTCGACACCAAATCTTTCGACTTTTCCTTGTCGTAATACACAGAAAGTCACACTCACTAGGCTTTACTTAAAATAGAACATAAGAAACTGAATAAAGATAAGCGGTTGTTGCCAGAACGATGACGATTAATCGATTAACTGCGATTAATGGTCCATCGCTAATTTCTACGGATGCCTCCCGCAGCAGAGATGTGTCAGTATTTCCCCAGGTAACAAAGTGACAAGGCCCTCGGTTGCACGTGCTGCCAGTTCAACGCTGCTACCGTGGCCTGGGAGCTGTAAGGACTGTCGTAACTAACGTTCTGTAAATACAAGTGTTGCGTATGTGAACTCTTTTGCAGATAACCGCAGTTCCTCGCTATCTGCCTGTGACCCACTTATCCTGTAGTCGAAGGATACCTCGGTTTTACACCTCGTCAGGTCCACAATTTTGCACTTCCTAAGAGCTTTAGGAGCTACTGCAGTCGCCAGTGTTCGCACCAGGTTTTTCTCTATTCGTGGAGTAGACGGATATTACTGCAACTTTTACCGGATACAATTTACACGCCGGTTACTGTACCGGCTGCGAAAAGTCCGAGATTGCCACTGATACTGTCCATTAAGCCTTTACGTATGACTAGGATTTATTTGGATCTGGAGAAATGTCTTTGAATAACATTCTGTTACGGTAAGTCGTGGAAGGCTTAACGCACTGCCTTTTTCATAGACGAATGCGTTTTGATCAGTATCTCTCATGTGTGATAAACTTTTTTTTCACACCTCGTGTGCAATTTTATACAGTTCTTCAGAACTTTCTTTACAGAAAAAGTGAATACCGTGGAGGGTCCCTCCCATAAGGAACAGTGATATCCTGTACATATGTACAGAGCACTTGGTGATAAATTGTTTTTCTAAAACTGAGTCAAAGTTACTCCTCACGATCCTGTCCAGAGCTAAATATTTCGAGTTCATCCTCCAGATACACCACTTCTTCCTGTTTTTCTAGTTTACCGAGCATATATAACTTCCTACTTGCTATAATATAGTGCTCTGTTCTTTGGTAATCGTTGTCGATTCAACTGCCTCACTGTCAGAGATGGGGCTCGTCACGTGACAGCAATCAGAAACAAGCTCGACTGTGCTTCAAAAACTTTTTTCATTCAGTATCACCTAGACGCGTTCTTAAGAAAACACTTCCCTATGAGACATCTAACCCGGTTGGCGTCTGGATCGAAATTTTCCTGGTACGCATGACGCAGAACCTTATAACAACCCGACAGTGATGTGTAAACACTGAAATAACGCCTCGTATTCCCCGTCGGACTCTAGTAGGGTCGTAGCCGTACCAAATCGATTTGCTTTGGAAACACTCTTGCGACCCGTCGTAGAATATTGCTGAAGCGTATGAGGTCCACGCTGAATAGTAAATACTGAACGCAGCAGCAAAGGCGACAGGTCAGACGAGAGCGTCACAGAAACCTCGAGGGCCCGCAGTTCCGCAAAAGTCCAGCTGCGTGTCGCTATCGTAGAGGCAGTTCAAATGGTTCAAATGGCTCGGAGCACTATGGGACTTAACATCTATGGTCATCAGTCCCCTAGAACTTAGAACTACTTAAACCTAACTAACCTAAGGACATCACACAACACCCAGCCATCACGAGGCAGAGAAAATCCCTGCCCCGCCGGGAATCGAACCCGGGAACCCGGGCGTGGGAAGCGAGAACGCTTCCGCACGACCACGAGATGCGGGCTAGAGGCAGTGAAGAACAGATTAGACCAAGTCCAGCGCGCACGTCGTCACTTAACCTGCCATTGGACACGCTCTAATACGACAGCTATACGCGTCGACGTTACTAGGGTTTTTTTTCCCGGGATTATATTTTCTGTACTGACTGCATTTACGAAGCTTAACGAAGTTTGAGATGACTCACGTTGGCCATTTATGTAAAGAAATAAGTTTAGCATTTTTTTAATGTAAAACATCACATGCAGATTTTGTATGGTATTTATAAATGTAGGTTCACTTGTAACGAAAGTACAGTAACGCAGTAAAAAATGTTCTACACTGGAGAAACGTTGTAAACAGCACCTATTTCGCGTATGGTCAATAGGGCAGTATAACATGTTTGAAACGACGACACGCTACGGTAGAGGGATGTGTCACTATGAGTAACATCCCATTACTTGACCCTTTAGATTTTTTATGAATTGATTAATCTCCAGAATGAGATTTTCACTCTGCAGCGGAGTGTGCGCTGATATGAAACTTCCTGGCAGATTAAAACTGTGTGCCCGAGCGAGACTCGAACTCGGGACCTTTGCCTTTCGCGGGCAAGTCCTCTACCAACTGAGCTACCGAAGCACGACTCACGCCCGGTACTCACAGCTTTACTTCTGCCAATACCTCGTCTCCTACCTTCCAAACTTTACAGAAGCTCTCCTGCGAACCTTGCAGAAGGTAGGAGACGAGGTACTGGCAGAAGTAAAGCTGTGAGTACCGGGCGTGAGTCGTGCTTCGGTAGCTCAGTTGGTAGAGCACTTGCCCGCGAAAGGCAAAGGTCCCGAGTTCGAGTCTCGGTTGGGCACACAGTTTTAATCTGCCAGGAAGTTTCATATCAGCGCACACTCCGCTGCAGAGTGAAAATCTCATTCTGGAAACATCCCCCAGTGTGTGGCTAAGCCATGTCTCCGCAGTATCCTTTCTTTCAGGAGTGCTAGTTCTGCAAGGTTCGCAGGAGAGCTTCTGTAAAGTTTGGAAGGTAGGAGACGAGATACTGGCATAAGTAAAACTGTGAGTACCGGGCGTGAGTCGTGCTTCGGTAGCTCAGATGGTAGAGCACTTGCCCGCGAAAGGCAAAGGTCCCGAGTTCGAGTCTCGCTCGGGCACACAGTTTTAATCTGCCAGGAAGTTTTTTTACGGCCGCAATTTTTCTATGGTATGCTTAAATGGTGATGAAGTAAAATATTCCGGAGTACCCCGTCCGGATCTCAATGGTCACGGGGACGTTGTTATCAGCAGAAACAAAACTGGCGTTCTACGGATCGGACCGTGGAATGTTAGATCCCTTAACCGGGCAGGTATGTCATAATATTTAAAAAGGTAAATAGATACGATGAAATTAGAAATAATGGGAATTAGTGAAGTCCGGTGACAAGATGAACAGGACTTCAGGGCGGATGAATACAGGGTTATAAATACAAAATCAAATAGGGGTCATGCAGGAGTAGGTTTAATAATGAATAAAAAAATAGGAATCAGGTTAAGCAACTCTGAACAGTATAGCGAGGGAATAATCGTAGGCAACAGAGACACGAAGCCCACACCTATCACAGCAGTGAACGTTTGTAAGCCAATTAGCTCCGATGATGATGATGAAATTGCGGAAATATGCGATGGGATAAAAGAAATAATCAGATGGTTAAGGCTGACGAAATTTACTTCTGAAGAGCGACTGCTATTCCATAGTAGGAAAAGGAAGAGAAGGAAAAATAGGTGAATATGGACTGGGGGAAAGGAAAGAAAGAGGAAGCCGCCTGATAGAACTTCGCACAGAGCGTAATTTAATCATCCCTACGATTTGGTTTAAGAACAATGGCATAATTTAATCATCGCTAACATTTGGTTTAAGAACCATGAAAGAGGACTGTATACCTGGAAGAAACCTGGAGACACTGGAAGCTTTCAGAGTGATTATGTAATAGAAAGACAGAGATTTCGGAACCATATTTTAAATTGTGAGACTTTCCGAGGGCAGATGTAGATTCTGGCCACAATTTATTGCTTATGAACTGTAAACTGACACTAAAGAAATTGCTCAAAGGTAGGAAATTAAGGAGATGGGAGCTAAATAATTTGAAACAACCAGAGGTTGTTGATAACTGGAGAGTGAGAAGTAAGCGACAGTTGACTGCAACCGTGGAAAAGAATACAGTAGGAGACGAATGCGTACGATGTAATAGTGAAGGCAGCACAGGATTAAATAGGTAAAAAGGCAAGGCCAATTAGAAATCCTTGGATAACACAGGAGATATCGAAATTAACTGACGAAAGGAGTACATATAAAAACGCAGCAAATGAAGCAGGCGAAAGGCAACAGAAACATCTAAAAAATGAAATTGACAGGAAGTGCAAAGCAGTTAAGCAGGAATGGCTAGGGGACAAATATAAGGATTTAAATGGATGTTTGTCTAGTGGAAAGATAGATACTGCCTACGGGAAAACTAAAAAGGTCTCTGCAGAAAAGAGAAGCAGCTGCACGAACATGAAGAGCTCAGATGGAGGAGGAGACAGATTTGAAGGCAATATTGTGGGAGTAGGTGAAGATGAGATGGGAGAGAAGAATTCGACAGAGCACTGAAAGATCCAAGTCGAAAAAAGGGTCCGTCAGGGAGTAGACGACATTCCTTCAGGACTACTGACAGCCTTGGAGACACAGTCATGACCAAAGCTCTTCCACCTGCTGTACAAGATGTATGGCAAAGGCGAAATACCCTCAGAATTCAAGAAGAATGTAACAATTCCCATTCCAGAGGAACTTTGTGCTGACAGGCGTGAATATTACCGGTTTAATAAGTCACGGTTCAAAAATACTAACACGAATTCCTTACAGAAGAATAGAAAAATTGGTAGAAGCTGACTTTGGGGAAGTTCAGTTTGGATTCCGGAGAAATGCAGGAACTCACGAGACAACATTGACCCAATTACTTATCTTAGAAGAAAGGTTAAGGAAAGGCAAAAGCGCGTTTATAGCATTTGTAAACGTAGAGAAAGCTTTAGACAAGATTGACAGGAATACTCTCTTTACAATTCTGAAGGTATTAGGGATAAAATATAGGGAGCCGAAGGCTATTTACAACTTGTCCAGAAACGAGACCGCAATTATAACAGTCGAGGGCGATGAAAGGGAGGAATGAGTGAGAATGGAGTGAGACCGGGTTGTAGCCTATTCCTGGCGTTAATCAATCTGTATAATGAGCAAGCAGTAAAGGAAACAAAAGAAAAATGTGGAGCAAGAATTAAAGTTCAGTGATAAGAAATCAAAACTTTGAGGTTTGCCGACGACGCTGTAATTCTATCAAGAGACAGCAAAGGCCCTGGAAGGGCAGTTGAACAGAATGGACAGTGTATTGAAAGGAGGGTATAAGATGAACATCGACAAAAGCGGAAAAGGATAATGCAATGCAGTCGAATTAAATCTGATGATGCTGAGGAAATTAGATCAGGAAAAGAGACACTTAAAGTTGTAGATCAGTTTTGCTATTTGCGCAGCAAAATAACTGACAGTGGTGAATTAGTGAGGATAAAATGTAGAATGGCAATGGCGAGAAAAGCGTTTTTGAAGAAGAGGAATTTGTTAACATTAGATATAGACCTAAGTGTTAGGGTGTCTTTTCTGAAGGTATTTGTATGGACTGTAGCTGTGTAGTGAAATATACACTATAAAAAAATTTAGATACGACGAAACTGCAAACTTTTGCACTGTGATGCTACAGAATACTGAAGATTAGAAGTGTAGATCATGTAACTAATGAGGAGGTACTGAACAGAACTAGGAAACAAGAAATTTGTTGCAAAACTTGATTACAATAAGGTATCGATTGATTTGACACATTCTGAGACATCTAGGGATCACCAATTTGGTATTGGAGGAAAGTGTGGGGCTGCGGGCAAAAATCGTAGATGGAGACCGAGAGATAAATACAGTACGCAGATTCAGAAGGATGGAGGGGGCAGTAGTTACTCGGCGGCGGCGAGCCTCGTAGCGGGAAGAATACAAGCACGGAGAGCTGCATCGCGCTCAAGGCCACAACAACACTGCGACGTGGTGCTGAGCACGTGTAAACGGGGAGTATCGAGCAGGTGGTCTGCGTGCAGCTGACGCCTACACCATTACTCGAGGGGCGGGCACGGATTTGTTCGTTAACGAAGCAAGAGGCGCTGCAAAATCTTTTTACGTGTCGGCAGATTTTGTAACGTGCTGGAAGCTACTATACCTTATTTAGGTCCGATTCAGTTTTGTAGGCTGACGACTCACAAACTCGGTACTCATTTCAACCGAAAATATGGTGCTTTAAATGAACTTAACCTGTGTCTTTGTTTGCGTGTAATATTTTACATGAGACTAAAATGTATTACTCCATACTGAATTGTAATCACATAGCTACCCGCTCAAAATAATATTGCATAGTTGCATTGCAGCTTGCAAGCTGTACAGTGGAATTAGAACATTTTTTTCGCCCCTACATTGCACTGTTGTAATTAATTGAGCACAGAAATCGAATACCACTCATTGTGCTGATACGAATGCCAGATCACGAGTAAGTCGGTGTTGTGAATCGGCGCTGTTGTTTTACTTTCGTACGTTTTTGTGTAGTTCTATAACGACGATTTTTCTGCCTGGGTCAGCATAGGAGGCTCGCACTGGATAGAGCAGCTCGGAGAGCGTACGTGGAACACAGTTTACGACAGCTCGTGCGGTCGATTCTGAGGTAAACGACAACAGTGAGAGTATCATAGAAATGAGTTTATACAGTAGCAACATCGTCTCGAGCCAGAACAACAATCGAATCGAAATCAGAAACGTAGCTCAGGCAGGGTGGAACGTCGAACTGTGGGAAGGCGCACAGCAGAGGGCTCGCCGGACTGGGAGCGGCGGGGCCGCGGCAGCCGACGCGTCGCTCCTGCCGACATTCGGGCCAGGGTGCGGAGGCGACGGCCAGGGCCACAATCTGTCTGGTAACACCCGATAGACAACTTTTGTTTCTCTGGGTGAGAACTAGGAGAATGAAGTGTGTGCCGCTCCACTCCGACGACTGGAATTTTCGGCACTCGAGTAGTGGCGACAGCTGACTACGTGTGGTTTTGCAGCAGCTCTCGCCCGCTGCTCATCGGTGAGGTCTCTTTGAAAGGTCGGATTAATAAAAGGCACAGAAAAGAAACGAGCGACAGCGGCGCACTCGATAACGGCAGCGCTCAGCTTAGTCGAGGCGAGAGCGGGCGTGCGTCGCGTAACACGGTAAGCGTACTTTCCGGTTCAAATGGCTCTGAGCACTATGGGACTTAACATCTGTGGTCATCAGTCCCCTAGCACTTAGAATTACTTAAACCTAACTAACCTAAGGACATCACACACATCCATGCCCGAGGCAGGATTCGAACTTGCGACCGTAGCGGTCTAGAACCGCACGGCCACACCGGCCGGCGTACTTTCCGGGAAGAGTCGGCAACGTATTACTCACTTCCAGACGTGTCGGGAAATGACCACGATGAGAAA
Source organism: Schistocerca americana (assembly GCF_021461395.2). Lineage (NCBI taxonomy): Eukaryota > Metazoa > Arthropoda > Insecta > Orthoptera > Acrididae > Schistocerca > Schistocerca americana. The sequence goes on along the minus strand of NC_060120.1, from coordinate 1,088,166,691 downwards.
ATGGGGGTTTTATAGAGAGCCCTTGTTTGCAGGAAGCACACACCGTACGGTGCAGGCGCCACGCAGGCTGGATGGCGTACTCACGCTGCGCGGCCTGCTGCTGGGGCGTGACGTCGGCGGGCGTGAGCAGCCCGTCGTCCGAGCTGGAGGAGTAGCCGGCCGAGCCGAAGGAGGAGCCGGACAGCCGGTACTGCTGGCCCTGCTGCTGCTGCTGCTGCTGCGCCTGGTACTGGTCGGGCACCGCGGGCGGCGCCACCTTCTTCACCTGCGGCGCCGGCTTGGGCGGCCGGCTCATACCGCCCACTGCCAACACAACAACGTCGCCGCGTCAGGCGCCGCTCTGCCCCGCACAACAGCGCAAAAACTACAACGTGCACACAAAAATGATGTATTTCAGTGGACAGAGCATATCAGCAACTTTCTATTCGTAATATGAGCCGTGGCATAGCCAGTGCATGTCTGTGTGTGTGTGTGTGAGGGCCCGCGCGTGCCAGAAAGTGTAAACAATCCATCAAGTCCGCACTGTTGCACAGAAGTGGTCTGCACCTGCAGATAGGCAACACAGTTAACAGACTTGCCAAGTGGGCTGCCGCAGACGCGACCTCTTCTGGCCGTACTCGCGCTCCGTACGTCACAAACGCTGCACAGACTCGACACCTGCAATGTGAGCGGAGACTGCTCTGTCCGCTGACGTCTGTCTCTACTCTGTATATCTCGCGAAACCCCGGAGCTGCCTGCGAATGACCCCCTACGGTGTATTCGGGAATTCCCCGTACGAACTTCTGAGATCTGTAGAGAGGAGTGAGTACGTAATATTTCGAAAACGAACCCAGAGGATATGAACTGTACGTTTACTACATCGACACAGTAAGTGGTGATATATTGCTGGGTCGGAGATCGGTATCCCGCTCTAATATACGAGGTGCACAGCAGTGTAATTGAGTAAGAGTGTTTCCGTTTTTGGCGACCTGTAGGCTACTTTGCAAGGTTTAATTGTTGGTGCACATGCTGCTGCTTGAACGTAAAGGTACTGTGGCTTATGTTCTGACATACGTTTGTGGGAAGTAGTGAAACTACTATTCACGTAAAAAAACAAAAAAAAATTATTTATATCTAGTCGTAATGGAAGGATAGATTGGACGCAGTGAATTGTGATTTCAATGCACTGAGGACTATATCCGAATGTAAGTGGTGACAGATTCATTTCGAGAACACAGCTGCAAAATATGGCAATGCGAGTGTTCAGTTGGACCTGCTATAGTGTACAAACAGGATGGGCAATATGGCCGTAACAATACGTAACAATACGTTCCCTCATCGGCACCCCTAAGTGTACCCTCACATGTTCCTTGTTCTATCGACAGTGATGTCCATTACAGTACACGAACTCACGTCGGTGATGTCTTTCCGAGCATTGCGTCTGTGGGTGCGGTATTCGTTATCGCATAGTACCGGATGCCTGTCCTTCGTAACACTTGTTTGAGAGAATCTTGGCAGGATGCAGCACCTTCCAGAAGCGCTGATTCGAAGACTATGTCGACAATTTCCTAAAGCTGAGGAGAATCGAGACATATAGCCAGTGTGAGTGTAGGTAACCCATAACTTCTGTAGATATACCATAACTTTTTCGGGCATTGTACAGATAACTGCACTGTTTGTGTAAAAAGGGTATATATTGTAGTGTAATGTTACTGTGGCTTATTTCTTACACAACCAGAGAAAAAGAGTGTATGTCCTATCGTGATGGACACATAGATTCACCACAACGATAACCGTGGGGGTATGAGAGACATTTCTACGTGGAAAATTGTGTGTGCCACAGATACTGAGATTCATTCCAGAACCACAGCCGTCAATAAAAGACATTACACGTACATCGATCGGTGTCAGACTGAAGCAGCAATCGTAATATTTAATTGTTGTTACACTGGTAAATATGTTCCTGGCTCCCAATATTATTGTGAATCTTGTATGTATTTGATGATCTGTAGACAACTTTTGCGGGGTTTAACTACCACTGCAATATGGCGATGTGTACAAAATAGTTTTTGCCACTGAAAGTGTCATCTGCAGAAAACAATGGCGGACAGTGCTCCCACACTGACAGCAGCAGCAGTTTGGCGGGTAAATTCAGTGACAGATGGGCTGCCCCGTTAGGATTGCTATTCTGAGAAGCATTGGAACATCTCTCTCGGCACTGGACCCGCACCGCAGCTATGCATCATCGCGCCAGCAAAGGTGCCCAGCTGAACACGTATTTCGACAGGAATTTCGCGGGCGTCATGTACGAAAGAGATGCCACTGGCTGATGTTTGTGGGACCCGAACGGACACCTACGCAGAGTCGGCGGCGTTGGCGTCGGGCGTCGATTGGCGGGATGTGTTTTTTTTATTAGCGATCTTTTGTTTAAACAGTATTCCATCGATTTCACCGACCAATCGGATGCTGCAAATTGAAAAGAAACTACCGCATACAAGTGAAGAATATCGAATTAATTAATTTGCATAAATTTTTTATATCAAAGTGGTGTTAGTGGTACAAAAGTTTACGGGAGGGTGTGCGTAAGTGGGTGACATGAAGCAGAACAGGATGTTAAGTACAGAACACTACGTCAATTTTCATAATTTTTATGTAAAACGCAGTGAATAGTTTAAGGGGGTGGGTGACAAAGAAGAATGCGCGAGAAATGGCATTCAAAAGCATGTAGAATTCGAAAAGTGTACCAGAAAATGGTGGGAGGACATAACTAATTACCTGATTTGGTATCACAGGCGGTACAATAAGAAAATGGGGGAAACGTGGAAAACCACTAAATACAACTATAGGTTAAGTGCCGACAAGGGGCCGAACATTAGGTTATGCAACATGTTTGCCCCATGTAATTACTTGTTACAAGAACGTTTCCAAACAGCAGAGAATGATGAGCAAGAGAAATTCAGCTCCCACAAACCGATTTTATAAACAATATATCTTTGAATTTCCTGTTATGAGATCATCACTCTGCACCGATTTTCATATATTCCGTACATAGCAATCGATTTCTGGACAAATTTTTTAACTAAATAAATAAACTATATTCCATTCACTGCCATAAATAAGCACACAATATTCTATACAGTGTTTAAACAATATTCCACACACTGCAACCGAATTCCCTCCAAATGACCGATCGACTGAGTCTTTTCCTGCCAATTTCTGGGAGAGAGGATGGGAGGAGAGGGGGTTTACCATAGGGGGAGACATTAAATAATTGATCAATTTCATTAAGTAGTGAATCAAAGGGTGAGTGGGGCTATCCAATAACTCAGACCTGAAAGTGCACCTGTAGCCATGAGGTGAGAGGTTTCCTGAGGGGGCATGGGAGCAATACGTTGAGTGCTTCTCAATCAAAAGGAAGGATCCTTTTAGCAGAACAATAGGTTAAGGACCTGTCAATGGGAGGATAACAATAGGTTAAGCACGTGTCAATCAAAATAGTCAATAGATTTGGCCCTGAGTGCATACCTGCCCCTGATGTAGGCAACCCTAACTAACAAAATGGACTGGTGCCCCCCTTGTCCCCCTACTGATGCTTGTACAGCTGTTAGGTTGCAATTGGGAAGAAAACAGTAGGAAACATCCATTTATCAGATAAACACATTTGTTTGTATAACACATAAAGCATTACATGTTTACATTGTTCCAAAACAAAAACGAGCCCAGCATACCATTAGTACAGAACAGTACTGATCCAGTACAATGGCGTCTATATTGGGCGACGACAAACGTTATCACATACACTGCACCTACGAAGTGTGTTCTGGTGCACACTCTCCAGCCCACCCGGTGTCTCTTCAGTTTCTAGTGCAGTGGGCAGAACTCTTCTGTCTGCATAGGAATCTCTTAAATCAAACTTAGGTGAGATCGGCTGATCGTCTTACGTCCTACACGCCATCCTGTCTACCCTACTGCGTGCAACTGTGCGACTCTTCTCTTTCCCTGAGCAGACGTGGACGCATTACGCATCTGATTTGAAACTGTCGCACAATGGGAACGGTACGTTACCGGACACGGGTTCGTGTTCAATATACTACGTACTCACTTCGCTCTACAGGTCCTATAAGTTTGTAATGGGAACTTCTGAACATCTTATATATTAAATGAATCAAGGGCTCCACGTTAGCCAAGTTTTTCATATACTCAATGTAAAAAAGAACTGCACACTCAAAGTTTTACAGTATTTACACGAGAAAAAACAAACATTGTTTTATCTGATAAAAATATAACAGATGCACCATTTTCCGGCTAGAGGTCCACTGTTGTAAATGGGTAACTTTGCAGCAACATTTCAAAAAATCTAAATCAATGTTCATCACGCGGCCGTTTGGACATCGTTGTCGAACGTGAATTGCGTCAGAGCTTCGGTGAACCCCAAGCGGGGAAGCGACGCACGTGTGACATTTTAGTGCCTCTTTGTATCTCATCTACACACTCTGAGTTACTGCGTGCGCGGCTCTGTCCACACCGCGTGTGTGGCCGCCGGAGACACGGGGCAGCCGCTGCCCTTCTCTCACTCTGTCCTTGTGTACTCTGTTCAGAAGTTTACTGCCAATGTTAAGAATAATTTACAGTTTAGTATTCCAGCGGACGCCCAAGTGCAAATAAGGCATAGGGATCGATCGACGGATTTTTGTTTGGATTGGGCGACATCTCGGTCATTACCACCACAACTATTCATCTACCGTGCCGGTATCGTTGGACAATATTACACGATTCAGACGTACAAGTGCAGGTGCACATCCAGCTGCTAAACAGTATATGAAGACTACGCGTTGTTTAAACACCTTGTAAGTGTAAAAAAAAAATCAAAAGTGCAAAGAAAAATCTAAAATATATTCACCGTTTATGGGTGTGTATTAGTGTGAAACACCTAAAGACATAAAAGTATTCCAATTGTTGATAACTGAGTAAGAGTCCACATAAGATGCAAACCTTTAAGCGTTATTGCACAGGTAGGAACAGGTGGTAGGCACATGCGGGCTCTCTTTTCTGTGTGTAATTCAATCAGCCGATACGTGGCGCACATAAGCCGACCATTATCTGTTGTAGTGGGGCGGCGGGGTTGGGCGAGGGGTCTCGCACAGTTCCTTGAGAGTCGAAGCTATTGGAAAACCGCGTTTACTGATCGCTTTACAACGCTACCTAGCTCAGGGAGCATTGGTTGTATGCGAAGACGTCGGTTCGGCTCTTGTCGCTAGTTTTCACGGAGCAGGGCTCGCAGCCGTGTAAGAGCACAGGCAATGACGACCACTCTACGGAGCGCCTCTTCCTCGGTGGATATTGCTCGTTTCTGCCACGTCTGAACTGATTTTAACAGTCCGATCCCGGCTCTGCGAAACACGATCGTCGTTTTGTTTCTTTGTCGCTCTCTCCTGTGTAACTCACGAACGACCGCGGGTACACAGAATCGTCCACCGCCTCCAGATGCTGTAAGCATCCTACGACGTGGATTTGTTCCACTTGCTTTTTTTTTAATTTCCTTCACGTTTATCTCTAGACCGAAACACAAAAGGTGTGGAGAGCAGATCGCTAAACATCCGCTCACATTGCGAAATGAATGACCGCCGCCGCGTTACCGTGGCGCAGTGCACAGAGCGATGACCGGACGAGAAAGGACGCGGCACTTTTCCAACTAGCACCACCACCTAGTCGTATTCTCGCCGATCACCAACATATCGCTATGCTCAAAATGTGATTCTTCGACTCTTTTATGCTCGAGAGGTAGCGACGGATTTGTTTTTGCGGTACCTCAGTCATCGCCGAATGTGAATGGTGCTTCCTGAAAACGCTACAATTCAGAATGACCTGGAGTGGATGGACGAAGTGGAGACTGGCAGTTGAGATGTAGCTGGTAACGTCCGTTATCGTTTGATTACACGACTGTCGAATAATTAGTGGAAAAAGTCACACGTGTTAAATACTTACCAGTAAGCGTACAGAGCGATTTAAAGTGGGACGATCGCATAAAATCGATGGCAGCGGGAGCAGGTATAGTGAATGGCAGGCGCTATAAGACAGCCGTTGTGGGCCACTGTACGGTATACTGTCAGAATTCAGAGCGTACGTTCCAACACTCTCCTCCCCGCTACCGACATCTCGCGACGAGCCCGACGAGGTAAAACTGTAGAGGTGTGAGCCAGCACCGGGCATCTGAGGGCCGTTGCTTTCCACGGTCGTACAAGAGTTAACGATCTGCTCGTCACGAATCGTCGACAGAATCAGCAAAAAGAACCGAAGACGTCGCATCATTCTTCTTCATTCGACAGTACGTAAAACAATTTTTTGACGGAGATAAATGTGGAAAAAACGTATCGTCGCTCCTACCACGGCACTTGCTGCCTGACGATTTCATTTTGTTCCCTAAACATACTGAGTTCGCGGCGACTTTGATTGACCCGTTAAGCTGACGAATATTTCTAAAATCAGTTTTTAAAGACCCTCCCACCATCAGAGCGGAGAAAATGTTACCTGTACGAACTTCTGTGTGTCTAATTTTTTCGATTGTCTTCCAGAGAGGTCGAAAAATTAAAAACGTCCACTCGTGGCAGCACTGGCCGCTACTGCTCAGCACGCGCGCCTCACGGCAAACGCAGGCGCCGCGCACAAGACGCGACGGGCTCACACGCGTGGTCACGTCAACCCGTAGAGAGCGGTCCATTCGGCGAGCTTCTCACGCAGTGGTCAGCACAGGTCAAACAGCGTCGGATGCGCGGCGGCAAAGCACAACGGGCGCACCAGTCCGCCGTCCGATTCTGGAAGCGACGCTGGAAAGAGAGTGGGACAGAGTGTGTGGTAGGGGGGCAGCCGGCCTCGCCCACTCGGCGCCCGCGGACTGCCGTGTGTGACTCAGCTGCTTCCAGCAGGAGCTACTGGCCTCCGCGGAGGTCACTTCTGGTTCCGGAGAAACGTACAAACACGCGACCCAAAACTGACAATACGTGTACATTTGCAGCATTCGTATATCGAGAGAAAGCTTTTCCCAATGTTAACTGGAATAAAATCTTTGAAATTCTTGAAGCAGCAGAAATTAATCAGAGCGACAAGTTATCCGCAGATGGTACAGAAACCACACTGTACTTGCAAGGGCATCTAAGGGAAAGACGTGAGACACGGTTATAAACTACCCTCCCCCCTCCAACCACATGTTACTAGACGGCATTGATCAGTCAGTAAAGGAAGACAAATAATAAAAACAGTGAGTGATCCTTCAGTTGTTTTGTAGCCGTCGCAGCTGACGGCACCTCAGCAGTACTGGGACAACATATGTATCGGGTCACTCTGCATTGTTGCCAGACGTATTCAAATGGCGGAGATGACGTCATCCGAGATGGCATTGTGTAGACTTGGCAGCATCGCATGATGCCATCCGAGATGGTGGCCGTGACATCATTCAAGATGGCTGATTTTGGCGGGAAAGTGTCACACCCTCCTCCCCTCACCCGGAAAAATGGCGCGAAGTTGAAATTCCGACACAATAATGGACCACACCACGATTATCTCTACTAAGCAATGAAAATGGCTGGAAGAAAGGTCACTTGGGCTAACCTAAGTCGCCCGACCGCCACATCCTCCTACGAACTGGCGCTAAGTTTGAATTCCAACAGAATAATGCACCACCACACAACAGTTATCTGTACTAAGCAAAGAAAATTCCTGGAAGATATCTCACTAACCTTCTCTAACCTAAGTTAACCGGCCGCCACTTCATCCTACGAACTTGCGCCAAGTTTGAATTTTGGTGGGAAGATAGGTCACTCGGGGTTCGCTGCTGGTGCAAAAGAAAGGACACGTGTACTAACCTCAGTCGACTCCTCCACCTAAGGATTCGTCGGGAAAAAGGACTTGTCTCTATTATTTAACCAATTTCATGCAGGTGTGTTCGCTACTGTGTCTGGACTCCAAATGGCTTAGTTCAGTTCGTCGCCACAAGATGGCACTACCGTGACATCAGGTGATGGCGAAAGTACCGTTATTCGAGATGGCTGAATACATTTTCTTCAGCATGTGCTCTAGGACACACACAGCCACTGCTTGGTCCCAAGATCGTCTGCTCTCTCTCTCTCTCTCTCTGTCTCTCTCTCTCCCACACGCGTTTATAACTGCATACGCGTCGCGTCAGCAGTCCGACAGCCTCCAGCCTGCACCTTCATACTCGTGCCGGGGATAGTCTTCTGTAAATATCCTAATTAAATTAACATCCATATCGCTCATCTAACGTATCAATTAGCTAAGTACTTCATTCCATTCCAATTTTAATGTACCACCTGGATATTCAATGAACAAATGAGACATTTCACATTTTCCCACTAGGGATGCAGTATTCCTTCATGACTTAGCACACCTCACCCCTAGAATGCTGCTCTCCTATTGGCTACTCCAATAGTCACTTGACTCTACGTCATTGAACCTATATAAACCAAACCACAACCCAGCTCACCCTCACTCTGCTCCTGTGCTCGGCGCAGTACGTGTGTGCGTGTCGTCGTGGTCGTCGGTGTACTTTCGTTCAATATGAAGCGTACAGGCAGCTCCAACCAACAGCAGCGGCAGTGCCAGTTGCCTACTGCACCCTTTAAGTGGTTTCACTTGTTCTACAGAGATTTTCTTCCATACTCGATATTATACTCAGCCTTTTTCATCTTTCTAGATGACATCCCACAAATGCTGGAAGAGCTTGATCAGCAGCTAGAGTTCGAGATGGGTCAAGCACAGCTCGAATGTAAGTACAATAGTAATAAAAACGTAGTTCTTAGATGAAATAATATATAATCGTTTTCCAACTATCTAGATTGAGCTTTCTCAGACATATTCTTTTCTTTTCCTTCTAGATGACGATCATTCCGCGCATAGGGAGGGGGGGGGGGGTGCAGTGCACCGAGGACGGCGTGCGAGGCGGGGGCGAAAGGGCGGCCGATGCAGGGAGCTCCATCTGCCTGAGTGAGTGCGAGACCTGACCGAATGTGGCAATTAATTGCTCAAACCGTGGGGCCAGAGCAGAGAAGGTGAACAGTTTTGAATATTATTATTACAGCAAATAATTACCATTATTTGGTCTTATTGTTATTAATATTTATTGCTGTTTTAAGTCTACATCATTAAACTCATATTTTTCTTATTTATGTTACAGGTATATCACACGGCATATGCCATATACCTAGAGAGGTGGTTTCGGGAACAGGAATCCGGTGCACACAGCCACAGAGACACGCTCCACCGCGTGTAGCCCCCATCAGAGCAGCGAGAGGGACAGAAGAAGCCCACGCACCAGGCAGACCCTCTGGCGACCACGGGCAATGCAGGAAGAACAGCACGACCGACAGTCTGCCGCCCCGCCGGCCAGTAGCGGGGGCATCGCACCCCAGGGGCCGTCGCCGCAGCCCGGTCCATCCAGTCAGCTATCACCGCCTCCACCTCCTCCTCAGGCACTTCACCCCCACCGCCAACGCAAGGTTCGTGTGCCTACCCGCATACCCCTCCCTCCAGATGACGCACCATCGCCAGCCCCATCTTCGACCGGCTGGACCCCTAGTTGTAGTGCCAATAGTAATAGTCATTATCCTGTGGCTAGTGGTAGAGCTCTCCCCTGTCCTATTCATACTGAATTGGATCAGAATAATGGCGCAATGACCTCCCTAGAATACTCAGCAGTTGCTAGGGCTTTTGAGGGCGCATCTCTTTCACCAGGATTGAGAATCAGGGAGGGAGGTACCGCGACCCTGTCCAGTTTTTAGAGGCGTGCCTCCCTGCCTTGGAGACTGACCTCTTCAAAGTCCAAGAGGATCCTAGATTTAACGCCATTAACTGCAGTACAATATTATTCTACGAATTGAATCTCCCCCCCCCCCTAAACATCAAAGTGACGCAGAGACAACGAGTCTGCACTTTATATGGGGTGATAATCACGTTATTTCTCGGAGCACATCCATTGCTGAGTGGTATCGAGAATCCACCCGATTTTCCGAGATGGAAGTACGCGGGTCCGCTAAAGCGCTCAGCTGTATACCACACCTCGATATCCAATAAATGTAGGGTCCAGTTATATTAAACTCCCTAAGGATATTGAGAACAAGCGGGCATGCATTGGTGTCCAAAATAGAAAAGATCAAGCTTGCTTTGCATGGTCAGTCCTACCTTATAAGAGAAATTACAATTACAAAGATAGTCCTAGATGTCCAGGCAGTTACAAAGTCAGTGATGTTGAGACATATTAAAACTTTGACGGTATAGAGTCCCCCGTCAAGATCCAGGACATAGCTAAATTTGAGGTGCAGAATACCGGAATATCGGTTCACGTTTATGGCCTGGAGAAGAAGAAGAATAACGACAAGTCAGCTGAGCAAGACAAGCACACCGTTGTGGGTCCCCCCCCTTTCTCAAAATTGGCAGGTGAGCGAGAGCTGCACGTAAACATGCTGCTCTTCTCTGAAGCTGATAATAGTCACTATGTCTGGATCAGAGATAAGTCCCATCTCCTTTGTTCCCAGTTAAGTAACAAGCGATGTAAACAGCAAATTTGTTTAAGGTGTCATCTGAAGAGTTGTACATCTATTAGATTGTGCTTCCAAGGACCCGGTACACGTCATGTGTTGTGTATGCCGAATTTGAATGCCTGCTGGCCCATATTACTCGTTGTGAAGGGAATCCCTTAGCCTCACATACGGCTTTCACACAAAAACACGTACCTTATGCGGCAGCATTCCAACTTGTATGTGCATATGATTCTAAACTTAACCGCTAACAGTGTTATGTAGGGGACGATCCTGCAGTTTGGCTCCTCACTGAGCTTGAAAAACTTTCATGGCAAATTCATCGGCTCTACAGCACCAACATTCCCATGACCAAATCAAAGGAAGATGATGAATTGTATGAAAAGGCGGTTAATTGTCATATTTGCGGGCTATCCTTAGAGACAAAAGCGGAGACTCCTAGTAGAGAACACTGTCATCTTAAGCGTAAGTTCCATAGTGCAGCTCACAACGCATGCAATTTGAAGTACCAGTTACCTAGACACATGATGATAAAAAGAGTCATTTGTGAGGATGGGGTGGAAACCATCCCATACTCACACTATTTACTTGAATTGAAAGTAGGGGTGGGAGACTCTGGTTGATTGATAGAGAGAGAATGAGCGTGTGAATGCGGTGATGGGGGGTTCTGCATCGAATAGTATAGCTCTTTTGTTGTTGTTGTCGTGGTCTTCAGTCCTGACACTGGTTTGATGCAGCTCTCCACGCTACTCTATCCTGTGCAAGCTTCTTCATCTCCCAGTACCTACTGCAACCTACATCCTTCTGAATCTGCTTAGTGTATTGATCTCTTGGTCTCCCCCTACGATTTTTACCCTCCACGCTGCCCTCCAATACTAAATTGGTGATCCCTTGATGCCTCAGAACATGTCCTACCAACCGATCCCTTCTTCTGGTCAAGTTGTGCCACAAACTCCTCCCCAATCCTATTCAGTACCTCCTCATTAGTTACGTGATCTACCCATCTAATCTTCAGCATTCTTCTGTAGCACCACATTTCGAAAGCTTCTATTCTCTTCTTGTCCAAACTATTTACCGTTCACGTTTCACTTCCATACGTGGCTACACTCCATACAAATACTTTCAGAAACGACTTCCTGACATTTAAATCTATACCCTATGTTAGCAAATTTTTCTTCTTCAGAAACGCTTTCCTTGCCATTGGCAGTCTACATTTTATATCCTCTCTACTTCGACCATCATCACTTATTTTGCTCCCCAAATAGCAAAACTACTTTACTACTTCAAGTGTCTCATTTCCTAATCTAATATCCCGAAAAACATCACCCGACTTAATTCGACTACATTCCATTATCCTCGTTTTGCTTTTGTTGATGTTCATTTTATATCCTCCCTTCAAGACACCATCCATTCCGTTCAACTGCTCTTCCAAGTCCTTTGATGTCTCTGACAGAATTACAATGTCATCGGCGAACCTCAAAGTTTTTATTTCTTCTCCATGGGTTTTAATACCTACTCCGAACTTTTCTGTTGTTTCCTTTACTGCTTGCTCAATATACAGATTGAATAACATCGGGGAGAGGCTACAACCCTGTCTTACTCCCTTCCCAACCACTGCTTCCCTTTCATGTCCCTCGACTCTTGTAACTGCCATCTGGTTTCTGTATAAATTGTAAATAGCCTTTCGCTCCCTGTATTTTACCCCTGCCACCTTCAGAATTTGAAAGAGAGTATTCCAGTCAACATTGTCAAAAGCTTTCTCTAAGTCTACAAATGCTAGAAACGTAGGTTTGCCTTTCCTTAATCTTTCTTCTAAGATAAGTCGTAAGGTCAGTATTGCCTCACGTGTTCCAACATTTCTACGGAATCGAAACTGATCTTCTCCGAGGTCGGCTTCTATCAGTTTTTCCATTCGTCTGTAAAGAATTCGTGTTAGTATTTTCCAGCTGTGGCTTATTAAACTGATTGTTCGGTAATTCTCACATCTGTCAACACCTGCTTTCTTTGGGATTGGAATTATTATATTCTTCTTGAAGTCTGAGGGTATTTCGCCTGTTTCATACATCTTGCTCACCAGATGGTAGAGTTTTGTCAGGACTGGCTCTCCCAAGGCCGTCAGTAGTTCCAATGGAATGTTGTCTACTCCGGGGGCCTTGTTTCGACTCAGGTCTTTCAGTGCTCTGTCAAACTATTCACGCAGTATCGTATCTCCCATTTCATCTTCATCTACATCCTCTTCCATTTCCATAATATTGTCCTCAAGTACATCGACCTTGTATATACCCTCTATACACTCCCTCCACCCTTCTGCTTTCCCTTCTTTGCTTAGAACTGGGTTTCCATCTGAGCTCTTGATGTTCATACAAGTGGTTCTCTTATCTCCAAAGGTCGCTTTAATTTTCCTGTAGGCAGTATCTATCTTACCGCTAGTGAGATAAGCCTCCACATCCTTACATTTGTCCTCTAGCCATCCCTGCTTAGCCATTTTGCACTTCCTGTCGATCTCATTTTTGAGACGTTTGTATTCCCTCTTGCCTGCTTCATTTACTGCATTTTTATATTTTCTCCTTTCATCAATCAAATTCAATATTTCTTCTGTTACCCAAGGATTTCTACCAGCCCTTGTCTTTTTACCTACTTGATCCTCTGCTGCCTTCACTACTTCATCCCTCAAAGCTACCCATTCTTCTTCTACTGTATTTCTTTCCCCCATTCCTGTCAACTGTTCCCTTATGCTCTCCCTGAAACTCTGCACAACCTCTGGTTCTTTCAGTTTATCCAGGTCCCATCTCCTTAAATTCCCACCTTTTTGCAGTTTCTTCAGTTTTTATCTACAGGTCACAACCAATAGATTGTGGTCAGTCCACATCTGCCCCTGGAAATGTCTTACAATTTAAAACCTGGTTCCTAAATCTCTGTCTTACCATTATATAATCTATCTGATACCTTTTAGTATCTCCAGGGTCTTTTATCATAGTGTAAATATTGGATGAGTGTGTTGCGTGGTATGTATGAGCCTGTGTGCTTCCGTGTATGTCTGAGTATGCGAATGAGTGCCTGTGGTAAGTGTATATCTGTGTAAATATATATTCATTATTTTGCCAAAGAAAATGATAAAAACGCAAAAAATCTTAAAACTCAAAAATTATTTAGAAAAGCATGTAATTTGTCCGTCTGCAGAAAGTGGCAGGCATTGCTCGCACACAGGCAGCAGCAGTTTTCCAGGTAAATTCAGTAACAACCCATCAGAATGCTCTATTCACAACAAGTTCCATGACGTCTGAGAGCCACAAGACATTCTTTGTTTGGGGCATAGGAGCCTCTACAGACTGGTCGGAACAAAACAGGGGTGGGCTGAGAGTGACGTGACGTCTTCTTTGTTGGACTGTTCAGAGCAGACCAGCCTCCTGTGGTTCACGCTGCCCCCCCCCCCCCCCTCATCACACCAAACTTTGTCGCTTTAGAGCAGGGCTTAACAACTGGCCGGTTTTGAGCGCGAGTACTCGCGTCTGCTCAGGCACGCGCTCGCGAGCAGGTGCAAGGTCCCGGAGTAGGGTGGGAGGGGAAATGATGTGCGCACATATTTGAATGTGATCTCGCGTTCTTAGCAGATTTAACTAGCCATCTGAATGCTTTGAACATTTTACTACAAGGTAAAGATCTGCTAAGTACTCATTTTATAGATCGAATACGAGCTTTTAAAATGAAATTGACACTTTGGGTGAGTCAGCTGGAAACAGAAAACCTAGCTCATTTTCCTAAATTATCATCCATGCAAGATTTTCACAAAGACGGTGAACGTTATTCACATAGTTTAGTTGATCAGCGCTTTCAAGATCTGACAGCACTAGACAGTGATTTTGATCTGTTCTCTCCATATTCAGCGAATATTTAAGAGATTCGTCCTGAGCTGCAGCAAGAAATTATTGACCTGCAGTGTGACAGAGAATACAGAGACAAATTTCAGAACAAGAAAAACATTTTGGAATTCTACAGACACTTCCCTCAGGATAGATTTCCTCGTTTGCACAAACTGGCGGCTACAATAATATCAATGTTCGGTTCCACGTATGTTTGTGAACAACTGTTCTCTGCAATGAAATGTAACAAGACGCGCCTGAGAAACGCATTGTCTGATCGAAATTTAAACTGCACGCTACGCCTGAAATGCACAAGAACAATTACTCCGAACATAGACGCAATTGTAAAGTGCAAGAAGTACAAGATAACCGAGAATCCCACACTTCAGTGACACCTTTTATTGTGTTACAGTTCACAAATTAATGCGAATGTAGAGGCATACACTAAGCTAATAAAACTATGTGGCATGAGTACGTTCTCCTTTATTTGTTTCATTTGTCGCAGTAATAATTCGTGAGTGATATCCCTGCAGGTGGCCGCGGGTTTACATTGACTGGCGGCAGCTGTTGTGTGCCCCACGTGACTCTCCCCACTCTCCGCTCTGGTCCGGTAGTGGGGGTAGCTTCTCGCGCTGCTCCGTGCTCGCGCCTTGCTGCTCACAGCTTGCTCCGCGAGCAGTATGTCGTGAAGCCCTGCTTTAGAGCATCTCCAGACTAGGAGTAGGACATCGCAAAACTCGCCGACAATTACGGCCATTTTTCTCGTCTGTAGGACAGCGCTTCGAATTCTGTTTCTGTTTCTTTTTTTCACGAGCTGTTCTGGGTTTCGAAATAACTTTTAGGTATGTAATTGTTCTGATTTTCCTGTCTGTGCTTAGACACCAGAGAGGAAAATAAAAACTAAGAGCCGTAACATCCCAGATTCCAGTAGCAAATATAAACTATGGCCACTCACCATTCCAGAAAAGTAATGAACCCCACAGTAATGAACGATGTCAAAGTGACTGGAATCTGAAAGAGTAGGAAAAGGGAGAGAAGGAAACATAGTAGGTGAATATGGATTGGGGCTAACAAGGGAACCTCCCCATCGCACCCCCCTCAGATTTAGTTATAAGTTGGCACAGTGGGTAGGCCTTGAAAAACTGAACACAGATCAATCGAGAAAACAGGAAGAAGTTGTGTGGAACTACGAAAAAAATTAGTAAAATATACAAACTGAGCAGTCCATGCGAAGGTAAGCAACATCAAGGTAGACGTTAGCTTCGGAGCGCCGTGGTTAGCGTGAATAACTGCGGAACGAGAGGTCCTTGGTTCAAGTCTTCCCTCCGCTGAAAATTTTACTTTCTTTATTTTCGCAAAGTTATGATCTGTCTGTTTGTTCATTGATGTCTCTATTCACTGTAATAAGTTTAGTGTCTGTGTTTTGCGACCGCACCGCAAAACCGTGCGATTAGTAGACGAAAGGACGTGCCTATCCAATGGGAACCGAAAACATTTGATCGCAAGGTCATAGGTCAACCGATTCATCCACAGGAAAACACGTCTGATATATTCTATACGACACTGGTGACGGCATGTGCGTCACATGACAGGAATATGTTGTCGACCCTCCTAACTCGTACACTTAGCGAATGGGTAAAAAGATTCTTCTACCTTGTCCTATTTAGGCTTTCTTGTGGATGTGATAATCACTCCAAAAAAAGTGATGTAAACATAAGAGTTTGTCACATAAACTGAAAACAAAAAATTAAACTTTTCACTCGAGGGAAGACTTGAACCTAGGATCTCTCGTTCCGCAGCTGCTCTCGCTAACCACGGGACCACGGCACTCCTTGACACGCGTTCTCCTTGATGTTGCATATCTTCGCATGGACTACTCAGTTTGTATATTTAGCTTATTTTTTCACAGTTCCACACAACTTCTTCCTGTTTTCTCAATTGATCTGTGTTTAGTTTTCCAAGGCCTATCCACTGTGCCAACTTATAACTAAATCTGAGGGGGGTGCGATTGGGAGGTTCCCTTGTAAGAAATGAAAGAGGAAGCCGCCTGGTAGAATTTTGCGCAGAGCATAACTTACTCATAGCTAACACTTGGTTCAAGAATCATGAAAGAAGGTTGTATACATGGAAGAACCCTGGAGATACCAAAAGGTATCAGATAGATTATATAATGGTAAGATAGAGATTTAGGAACCAGGTTTTAAATTATAAGACATTTCCAGGGGCAGATGTGGACTCTGACCACAATCCATTGGTTATGAACTGTAGATTAAAACTGAAGAAACTGCAAAAAGGTGGGATTTAAGGATATGGGACCTGGATAAACTGAAAGAACCAGGGGTTGTAGAGAGCTTCAGGGAGAGCATTAGGGAACGATTGACAAGAATGGGGGAAGGAAACAGAGTAGAAGAAGAATGAGTAGCTTTGAGGCATGAAATAGTGAAGGCAGCAAAGGATAAAGTACGTAAAAAGATAAGGGCTGCTAGAAATCCTTGGGTAACAAAAGAGATAATGAAGTTGATTGATGAAAGGAGAAAATACAAAAGCAGGCAAAAAAGAATACAAACGTCTCAAAAATGAGATCGACAGGAAGTGCAAAACTGCTGAGCAGGGATAGCTAGAGGACAAATGTAAGGATGTAGAGGCATTTCTCACCAGGGGTAAGATAGATACTGCCTACAGGAAAATTAAAGAGACCTTTGGAGAAAAGAGAACCACTTGTATGAATATCAAGAGCTCAGATGGCAACCCAGTTCTAAGCAAAGAAGGGAAGGCAGAAAGGTGGAAGGAGTATATAGAGGGTTTATAGAAGGGCGATGTACTTGAGGACAATATTATGGAAATGGAAGAGGATGTAGATGAAGATGAAATGGGAGATATGATACTGCGTGAAGAGTCTGACAGAGTACTGAAAGACCTGAGTCAAAACAAGGCCCCGGGAGTAGACAACATTCCATTAGAACTACTGACGGCCTTGGGAGAGCCAGTCATGACAAAACTCTACCATCTGGTGAGCAAGATGTATGAAATAGGCGAAGTGCCCTCAGACTTCAAGAAGGATATAATAATTCCAATCCCAAAGAAAGCAGGCGTTAACAGATGTGAAAATTACCAAACAATCAGTTTAATAAGTCACAGCTACAAAATACTACCGCGAATTCTTTACTGACGAATGGAAAAACTGATAGAAGCCGACCTCGGGGAAGATCAGTTTCGATTCCGTAGAAATGTTGGAACACGTGAGGCAATACTGACCCTATGACTTATCTTAGAAAATAGATTAAGGAAAGGCAAACCTACGTTTCTAGCATTTGTAGACTTAGAGAAAGCTTTTGACAATGTTGACTGGAATACTCTCTTTCAGATTCTGAAGGTGGCAGGGGTAAAATACAGGGAGCAAAACGCTATTTACAATTTGTACAGAAACCAGATGGCAGTTGTAAGAGTCGAGGGGTATGAAAGGAAGCAGTGGTTGGGAAGGGAGTGAGACAGGGTTGTAGCCTATCCCCGATGTTATTAAATTTGTATACTGAGTAAGCAATAAAGAAAACAAAAGAAAAGTTCGGAGTAGGTATTAAAATCCAGGGAGAAGATATAAAAACTATGAGGTTCGCAGATGACACTGTAATTCTGTCAGAGACATCAAAGGACTTGGAAGAGCAGCTGAACGGAATGGACAGTGTCTTGAAAGGAGGGTATAAGATGAACATCAACAAAAGCAAAACGAGGATAATGGAATGTAGTCGAATTAAGTCGGGTGATGTTGAGGGTATTAGATTAGGAAATGAGACACTTGAAGTAGTAAAGGAGTTTTGTTATTTGGGGAGCAAAATAAGTGATGATGGTCGAAGTAGAGAGGATATAAAATGTAGACTGCCAATGGCAAGGAAAGCGTTTCTGAAGAAGAAAAATTTGCTGACATAGGGTATAGATTTAAATGTCAGGAAGTCGTTTCTCAAAGTATTTGTATGGAGTGTAGCCACGTATGGAAGTGAAACGTGGACGATAAATAGTTTAGACAAGAAGAGAATAGAAGCTTTCGAAATGTGGAGCTACAAAAGAATGCTGCAGATTAGATGGGTAGATCACATAACTAATGAGGAGGTATTGAATAGAATTGGGGAGAAGAGGAGCTTGTGGCACAACTTGACTAGAAGAAGGGACCGGTTGGTAGGACATGTTCTGAGACATCAAGGGATCACCAATTGAGTATTGGAGGGCAGCGTGGAGAGTATAAATCGTAGAGGGAGACCAAGAGATGACTACACTAAGCAGATTAAGAAGGATGCAGGCTGCAGTAGGTACTGGGAGGTGAAGAAGCTTGCACAGGATGGAGTAGCATTGAGAGCTGCATCAAACCAGTCTCAGGACTGAAGACCACAACAACAACAACAACAACGACGACGTCATTTCAATTCCTCTGCGACAGTGCTGATTACAACACCCACACTCTTGATGAAAACAACATTTCCACGTAATGGGTGGAATCCAGTGTACCACGCCACACGAAGGTAAGCCATATTTCACTTTGTCCTTATTACAGATTTCCTTTGTGAAATCTCATGACCTCAATACTGTAACAAACACCGAACATTGTTTTCAGCTCTAATTATTTTCCTATTATCTGGTATGAACTAAAATGTAAATGTCGTGTGACTAGGGCCTCCCGCCAGGCACACCGTTCGCCGTGCAAGTCTTTCAATTTGACGCCACTTTGGCGACTTGCGCGTCGATGGGGATGAAATGATGATGATTGGGACAACACAACACCCAGTCCCTGAGCGGAGAAAATCTTCGGCCCAGCCGGGATTCGAAGTTAGGATTGACATTCTGTGGCGCTGCCACTCAGCTACCGGGGGCGGGGAGGTATGAACTGATTTTAGTCGTTTTATTATCTTACCTAGCTGCACTATAGCTATATACGCCATGTAATCAAAAGTATCCGGACGCCCACACAAACATACGTTATTCATATTAGGTGCATTGTGCTGACACCAACTGCCAGGTTATCAGCGACCTCAGTAGTCAGTAGACATCGTGAGAACGCAGATTGGTTAATGGAGCGCTCCGCGTAACTCACGGACTTCGAACGTGGTCAGGTGACTGGGTGTCACTTGCGTCATACGTCTGTACGCGAGATTTCCATACTCCGAAAAATCCCTAGGTCCACTGTTTCCGATGTGATAGTGAAGTGGAAACGTACAGGCCGACCTCGCCTGTTGACTGACAGAAACCGCCGCAAGTTGAAAACGGTCGTACAGTGTAATAGGCAGACATCCATCCAGACCATCACACAGGAATTCCGAAACTGCATCAGGATCCACTGCAAGTACTATGACAGACGGGAGGTGAGAAAACTTGGATGTCATGGTCGAGCGGCTGCTCTTACGCCACACATCACGCCGGTAAATCCCAAACGACGCCTCGCTTGGTGTAAGGAGCGTAAACACCGAACGATTGAATAGTGGAAAAACGTTGTGCGGAGTGACGAATCACGGTACACAATGTGTCGATCGATGGCAGCGTGTGGATATGGCGAATGCCCGGTGAACGTCATCTGCCAGCGTGTGTAGTGCCAACAGTAAAATTCGGAGGCGGTGGTGTTATGGCGTGGTCGTGTTTTCCATGGAGGGGGTTTGCAGCCCTTGTTCTTTTGCGTGGAACTATCACAGCACAGGCCTATACTGATGTTTTATGCACCTTCTTGCTTCCCACTGTTGAAGAGCAATTCGGGGATGGCGATTGCATCTTTCAACACGATCGAGCACCTGTTCATTATGCACGACCTGTGGCGGAGTGGTTACACGACAATAACATCACTGTAATGGACTGGCCTGCACAGAGTCCTGGCCTGAATCCGATAGAATACCTTTGCGATGTTTTGGAACACCGACTTCGTGCCAGGCCTCACCGACCGATATCGGTACCTCTCCTCAGTGCAGCACTCCGTGAAGAATGGGCCGCCATTCCCGAACAACCCTTCTAGCACCTAATGCAACGTATGCCTACGAGAGTGGGAGCTGTCATCAAGGCTAAGGGTGTGCCAACACCATATTGAATTCGAGCATTCCCAATGGAGGGCGCCACGAACTAGTAAGTCATTTTCAGCCAGGTGTCCGGATACTTTTGATCACATAGCGTATATTGTCGTTTTTATGTCGGATCAAGAGGCAGTCGTACAGGAACCGCGTAGGGGAAGAAATTTCTTTGAAATTTCTTTAAAATTATTATTTTAATAATATAATGTTACGATGATTATTATTATTGTTGTTGCGAAATGCAGACTAAAGCATAATCATTTTGTCTTTTAAATGAGTTATTTGAACACTTTTTAACTGTGGAAGTGGTGAAAGCTTTGACTTTGCTGTTTCAATGAACATCATAGCACGCTTAGAGATGAGGAATTGGGTTAGGCAATGTTCGTTAGTACATGCTTGCTTGTCTAGCCACGGAGCGTGCTCGGACGTAAAGCGACAAACGGGGTTTGAGTGCCGGCGGGGTACAGATTTTCTCTGTCGTCATTCCATGATACAACTGACGGTTACATTTCATGCACGAGATACGGTTAGTCTGACGAGAAATGGCACGGGAACCTATTCTGTCGAGAACTGTACACCCTTTAGTTTCGTTTCGGAGATACTAGCGGAAACCTTAAAAAGGCCGATTTTTTCTTATTTTTATGTTTTGGACCCCCATCCGGACCGAAACTGTATTTGGACTTTACCAATTAGGATTCAGGACCCTCTACAAACATATTGTACAAAACTTTCCTCTAAGAATCAGCATTTGACTGGTCAAATGGGACATTTGAAAAAAAAAAGAAGGGACACGTTATCTGAACAGTGTAGGAAGGTCTAAAATGTCCGACCCACGAGCTCCTCTCTCCGTTTATATAGATCACATGCCACATATTAGACTACAACCGAATGTCAGTCCCGGTTGTACTCGTAGAACTGGAAATCACGGCAGTGCGACATCAGCCACGTTAATGCGCCCACCCCCACGCAGAATGTAGCCGGCAGAGCGCCGCTTGCGGCGGCCGCAGCAGCTCGCCGGCGGGGCCCGCCCCTCCCCTGCCAGCTGCTAGAATGACTGACCACGTTCACAAACATAGCGCACGAAAGCCCGCTTGCTCCAGGTGTGGGGCCCAAGACCGTACAAGGAAAACCTGCGGCAGAACTGGGATACGTATCCCATGCACGCGGAGAGGCGAGAAAAGCTGCAACAGCACAGGAAGAAACTGCCATACCTACAGGATGCTAGAGCAAAGGCTCATCGCAAGATATCTGTACACAGCAAGCCTAAGAGAAAGTCCCCGACCTAACGCTTGAGGGATGCACTGAGAGTCAGCAGATTTAGGGAATTCGTACAAAAGTTCACCGAGATGCAAACTGAAAAAATGGAAATGAGAGATGCATGTATGCAAACGGAACCTTGTGGTCAGAAAGATGCTCCCTCTCCTTCAAGCCGGGGGCTAAGGTCGCCTGAAGATCACGAACGACCGAAAGGGCATCCTGTGGCAGGGAGTCTTCCGATGGCAAAACACAAGATACGGACACTGAAGAGAGAGTCCGGGTGAACACTGTGAGCAGTACGAGTTCGCCTGTAGATGCATCTTTCCAGGGAGGTTTGGGTGTAGACCCCGAACATAGAACACGCAATGCAATTATCACGCCTGGAGGAGCCGGCTGTCCTCACTACAGCTCTGAGACTCGTGGTGCGTGTCGGTCACGAGTGCAAGAGGGACGCCACCTTCTCGGTGACGGAGGCTGTGGGGAGGGTACAGCTGAAGACGATGAATCTCCCCACCGACTACGGAGCCCTGCGAGACTTAGTTAAAAAACGTTTTGAAAGACGAAACGAAAAATCTGATTTAGATGAGTTGTACAATCAATCTGTTATCACAAATGGGAGACTAGCGCACGATTGGAGCAAGAACAGGCCGGAATCCCAGATTAGAACATATTTTCCACGTGAGCCTTTTAAACGTAGGACAGATAAACGCACATAATAGTAAACTGGTTATGCAGGAACTCCGAATAGTGGTGGACGAGAGGAGACTGGATGTCCTGTGTCTGCAGGAACCATACTCCCAAGCTGGGCGAATCGCCTTCGCAGCAGCAACACACAGTGAGGTAGAATCGAGAGCTGCAGTTTTGGTCACCAACAGGGCGCTGAGAGCTACGGTTCGTGCACAGTTTTAATTACAGTCACCTGTCGGAGTGCCGTACATTATCAACACGTACTTCCAGTACGGTATAGGAATTGAAGAATTTCTGGTCAAATTAACTCAAGGGGCGCGTATCTGCCGTCACAGCAGATATAAACGCCAGGTCCCCCCTCGGTTCAGCGGCACCCGAGACGACCGAGGAGAAAAATCCGAAGATACCCTCATGGCATTACAACTAATGGTCGCCAATAAGCAAGGGCACCCACCTACCTACACAGACACAGGTGGTGGGGCTGAAGGCACGCCTGATCTCGTAACAGAGCTGACACAATGCATGGTCTGGGATCAGATCATGACCAGCGACCACAATCTAATTACATTCTCACTGGGAGACAGGGAGTGCCGCTGGGACATGGGGTTGAAAGTACAGTTTAACTATAACAAGACTGACTGGGATCGCTTGGCCAGGGAGTGTGACATACCGACAATGCCATAAGGTGATGAGACTTTGGAGGAATACGCCGAGGAACTCGTGAAAGCAGTCGTCAGGGCGGTGAAAGCAGCTGCACCGTCCAGGAGGGGAGCCGCCGCGGCTTCCCCGTCACCGTGGTCAGCCGAATTGGGACAGGGGGGCAAAAGAACAGTTTCAGCAGGAGCTAAGGACAGCAAGGCTGGAAAGCTGCGAGAAGTACGTTCAAAGCCAATTGGCTACGGACGCATGGGGCATCCCGTACAAGCTAGTACGGGAAAAGATAAGATGACCTACGGTGTTGTCTACCGTCAGGGACGGGGGCTGGATGACGGAAACGTGGCAGGAGACTGCCGAGGTCCTCCTCCGGGTCCTGTTGCCTGACACAGAGAGGAAGATGATTCAGAAGTACAACAACGAATCAGAAGAGAAGACCAACAGGACTGAAGAGGAGGTGGGCGCCCAGGTAAAGGCCCTTACAACGGGCAAAGCTCCTGGCTCAGACGTCATTACAGTGGAAGTGGTGCAATTCCTGCCCCAGTTGGTAGCACCTCTCGCTAAGTTATACAATGAGTGCCTAAGGCTCGGGAAATTCCGCTCCATTTGGAAAAAGGCAAACTTAAAAGGGACAACTCGTAAGGAACCCACCAGTAAGAATAGATGGCTCACCAGATCTTCGGCGCCGTGAGGCCCGACATGTAGGTGTAGTCGTCGATGAGAGGTGCAACTATACATGACGTACTGACACTGTGATAGACGTTTCCAACTGCCACCAGACTTAATAAAATTATACCATAATAGTATTCAGAGATCATTTGTAGGATACGGGTCAGGAGTCTGAGCTCATAGGCTGACGAGGGCCATGCCCGCCACGGCCGTAAGAAGAGCGCAGCGAAATACGCTCTTGCGCTCTGCAGGGGGAACATTACTAGTACTAATGGGACTCTGTCCTCTTGACATAAAAATCAGAGAACAGGCGGCACGGTACTCGGTAAAAAAGGAGGAGAGGGGCAAAATAGTCGAACTAATGGGGATTCACATAGGGAATAAGTGTGAAATTAAACGTAAGGGGGACGAGCTATGGCAGGAACAGAGGGTTAGTGACGAAACGGGTCGTAGAAGACACGAATTGCTGCCTAACATTACGGAGCGATTACAGCTCAAATACTTCAAGGCACCGCGAGGACTGCTGCACTTTCTTACCGGACACGGACCCTACCCGGCGTACACCAAGCGGGAAGCGGGCTACACCACGTGTGGCTGTGGGACCACACAGGGCACCCCACACCGTGTGGTGGACGGGCGCACCTCTTGGACGATGTAGCGGCACAACCAAGACACCAACTACGAAATCACGACACGTACCACCTGCTCAGGCAAGAAGACCATTTTCAAATCCTAAATAAACTTGCCAATGAAAGAATTCTTAAGGAACAGCCAATAACAGGTTAAGCCCGATTTAGACTCCGTGCACCTGTCCCGTTCTGCCGAGGCGTGGACTCGGCCAGCCGCTTCACGGCAGGGATCCGCCACTTGCCGGACTAGGGGGAGGGTGCACATTTAAACTGATCGAGACACTCACCAGATATGACAGTAGGAATTAGTATGAGGTCGGACGGAGGATAATGGCATTAGCACAAAACTGCAGTGATTCAAATACTGTGGGCCAGCCCAGTGCCAGGGGACGCCCACTGCGATTAGCTCGGTGGGCACGGCCGACAACGTAGCTTTATAACACGCTGCAGGTAGACTAGATTAGTTAATAAAGCAAGACATCAGTAACTCTAAGAACATGGCAATAAAAGAAACCTGTACAACAACACACCAGTACAACTTAGAAATGCCCATAGTGAAATAGAAGTAACGCTAACATTCCGAAAAAAAAAAAAAAATCCGTCTGCAGAGTGCCGAAATTTGCGACCTGCAATAAACAGCATTCGACGGTATTGTGTTGGCTATTTTGAGTTATTGCGGCGGAACGTAGACGTGGCCTGGCCTGGCCTGGCTGCAGTATGCAGCTGTCTGGCGTGTCCCTGCCGGCGGACTCCACGGGTGCTGCTGTGGACAGCGCCGCGGACCAGGCCGCTGCCGCTCGCCCTCGGCTGCACAGCCCGACACACGCCAGCTGTGGTCACAAAAGGGCGGCGCTCAGCCGAGTTCCAGCCAGCTGGCAACCCACCACGACGGAGCGCTCTGTTCGCAGCGGGGCCCGACTCGCTTGGCGGCGTTTCCATTGTCCTACCGGACTTTCTCCCTTTATTAGAGTGCCCAATATGTGGCCCCCATATTCGGTTCGTTACTTAGCATCGGAGTTGTCGATCGCGCACTAAACGAAGTGAAGGAATTCTGCTGCCTAAGTAAAATAAGGGGGGGGGGGGAGGGAGGGCGGACAAAGCTGGAAGGATATAAGGAGCAAACGCGGACAGGCAAAGACGACATTCTTCGCTACAATAAACTTGCTTTCATGAAACACGAGCCTCCATACGAGTGAGAAAGTCGCCGCAGCCTCTGCTGCTGACAGCTGCGCCGCGGTTTGCCAGGCTGCTGCCTTATTACTACCTTATCCAGTTCCACACACGTTACGTCACTCGAGTTCTCTTCGAAGGCTCATTCCAATGCTAAGAGGGAAGTATAAGAACCCACTGAAACGAGGTAAATCCGACGTCGCAGTTGGGCAGTTACTGACTCGCTGACGTGGCGAGGTCCGCCGCGCCGCACTGCCCTCTACAATTGAGCGGAAGCTGTAGCTGCAGCCACCCGTCCTGTCGCGGCTTCCACCGTACAGTGAGCCGGTAGGCCCCCGAATCTCGGTGCGTCGTGATGGTCGCTGCCGGTTCGCCTCGCCTTGCCAGCCCTCTCCCTCTATACACATATACACACACCTCCAGCAGATATGCCCGCCCCCTCACCCGGGTGTTTGCCTTCCGAAGAGCCACTCTGGCGGCGCGATCCGCTGTTTGCAGGTAAACACGGCGCAGGCCGGCCGGATAAGGCCACGAACGCCGCTGATAAGTGCGCCCGGGCGGAGAGCATTCCGCTGTAGCCGCAGCCCCTGGCCTGGCGGGGCACGGACGGCCTTCTCTGGTCCGGCAGTGGCTGCAGAGTAACATATACACAGAGAGCAAGCTGCCCCTAAACCACTGTCCCGGGGCTGTGCTCGTAGTTCCGTTAGACGGCATGCTTAGTTTCGAGGGATCACACTAGAGGCGCTTCGGCAATGACCTCCCTGACGTCGGGGGGCGGCGTGCTGGGGTGACACAGGGGAGAGACCGAGAGAGCGTGGCCGCATCGGTACAGGCACCAACAAGGCTATTACATAGAAAATTCGGGCCAAAGCGTTCGGCAGCGAGCGCTTCCGCGTCACGTCACTGTCGAGAAGAGACGAATTTTCACGTTTGCGTTTGGCAGTATTCTTCTTAAGCCACCATTAATTTACGAATCTGAAGGGCGATGTAATGAGTTCCATTGAAGCTTACCTACACAGGGACTTAACGTTACTGCTTCCTACGGCAATGAAACTCTCGTATTGTCTTTCTAGTAATGACAGATGTATAACTACGTATTATGGATCATCTTGACATATACATTCTATTATTCAACATTTTCTACGCGATAAGTTATAACTTGGCATCCTTCAGTCGTTATTATTACACATTTTTAATAGTAGAGATAACGCAACAATCATAAGAGCTTCCAGTTGCTAAACGCAATATCTTCGTCACAATCGGCAATAGTGTATAACATTTTTTTTCGTGCAGCTATTAAGTAGGAAGGAAACGCTATAATTCCATTTACTTGTTGAACCGTAGTAAAATTTGCTGTTTTGAAGAACGCGCCGCAGCGCGTAGTGTAAAGCAGTCGCCTTCCGTTTCTGGCGGTGGCGCCGCTGTGGCAATCGCAGCTTTGGTGTCTCCCTCTGGTGGGAAAGGGGAAAAGTTACTTGTTGACGTGCATCTAAGGGGCGCTATGAGCTCGCCAGTTGGAGAGTCTGAGTCACTCAGTCGGAGGCAGTCGGTCAGCCAGACCAGTCAGTCAGTCTGAGAAGTGTCTGGTTAGTTGGTCAGCCGGATCAGTGTGGGGCAGTCGGTGTCTGTCGGTTGTCCGGAGTGCTGGTATGTTTTAGGCCGCCAGTCTGCTCGAGTTGTTCAGGGCAACGGTCATTGGCGGTCGGATCGCTCGGTTGGTCGGTCGCGCACTGGGACACAGCATCACTTGTCCGTCTCGAGCGTCGGCCCATGTGAGGTCCCCACGTCAGTCCAGTGGGCCTCGCCTTATACCGAGGGGAGTGGCTTCGCGGCCGACACGAGAGCAACAGGAGTCAACCCACGACGTCGGTCTGGCCGGGGCGAGCTGCGGCGCCGTGAGACGGGCGCGCCTTCCTGCGTCCGTTGAAGCGGCTGGCAGCGGACAGTTCGGGAGAGCGTTTTGGGGGTGCTGCGCCAGGTCTTCGCCAGAAATCGCAGTTTATTAGAAGTTAAGTGATCCGTGATATGCTGTTTCAGTCACTTGTTAAATTCTACTTGTTTTCTTGGTCAGTCTCTCGTCCCCAGCTTGCTCCTATTGTTAGGCAGTTAGTGTCTATCTATCTGTCTGTCTGTCTGTCTGTCGGTCTGCCGTACGTTAATAGCTGCCTCTGTCATGTTTGTCGGATTCGGTGTTAACGAATTTATAGAATCAAGGTAAGGGCCGAATTCCTGTCTTGCCTATCATCTTGCGAGGCGGTATATGTGTAATGTAGAGCATGTTGTACACTCTATGTAAGTCTAAATTTCATGGGTTTTATTTAAACACTTATTTTTATAAAGTTGCCACCCTTCCACCGTAAGAGCCCTTTTAAAAACAAATTGCACTTTTCGTGGAAAATAAGTTCTTAGTGTGAGCGTTTGTACTATTTCCATCCGTCTTACGGGGTGCATAGTTAATGTGTTTGTGTGAGTTGTTAAAATTTTTTAGTTTAAGGTAATCTGGTGTGTTGCAGATTTGCACCAGTGTAGTCTTTCAGAGGTCGTTGTGAGCGGTCGTGAGTACGGCCGTGTTGAAAGGGCGCGGAAGCTTCTCAGCCCGACGGCTCCTACTGAAACAAAAAAAAATTTTATTCTGCCTCTGAATAATTGTAACTTGATATTTCGAGGGTGCTTTTCTGCTTATAATTTTAAAACTGTTTTGAAAAAGCTTTTAGCAATAAAATTCGCGTTTGTTAAATTGTAACTTGATATTTCGAGGCTGCTTTTCTGCTTATAAATTTTAAATCTGTTTTTGAAAAGGCTTGATGAATAAAATTTCCATTCCAAAATTGTTAAGGCTTTCGTGGCCACTTATTGACAAACTGCCTATTGGCTTCTGTCTCGGGTTCTTCGGCCGACGTTCGTCTAATGATTTTTCTGACGTTTCGCCAGCACGAGTGGCTGGCATTGTCAAAGCTCCACCCTCCATTGCCGGTGGTGAACTGGAGCCGAGCTCGCGGGCGCAGACTATATGTACCTGGCGCGCCAACGTCCGAGGACTTCTCCGCGGTCATTTCCGGTGCGGTTCTCCTCTTGCTACCTGCAACAGTCAACTGACTGACACTGGCAACTAAGATCCCACGAACAGAAAGGACGTATATCACTGCACGCCGAACTACACCGCGAGACAGGTAACGGGCAACTGATCTTGGGTGTCCCTGTGGGCCAGCGGCAGGATTCTTCCGGGAGAGGACACTTCCCCCACCAGAAGCGCTGCTCGCTCTTGAGTTTACAGACAGACTGTGCCTGCTGCCCGCTGTCCGGCCAGTTTCCCACCTCAGCGTCATCTGACAGAACTGCTGTAAACACCCCGTCCCCCGTCGACAGGTCCCTACGGAGGTTGCCCGTCTGTGACAGCGGCTTCCAGCACGGACGGAGCGTGCACACGCGAACGCACTACAGCGCAGGGAGGCATTCGAACCTCGGCAGTCGGACCGAGGCAGACTGACGCTGCCAGAGCCGCAAACTAATACGTGAGGTCAAATCTCCCCCACAATTCGAACGAGACCGACACGTCAAAAACTCTCGTCGCGAACGGTTCGCCGGACGTCGTCCCTGCCGAGGTTATTTTCTCAAAACGTATGCCACGGGAGACTGTGGAGCACGAGCGGAGAGCGAAGCGGCCCGGCCAAAGGAGCACTCGCGGAACGAATACGCCAACTCGAGATAGACCACCAAACGTCACTAACAACCTACACTAAAAGAAATGTCTTTCGCACGACATCAGCATACGTCGTTACGCAACGGATGTTACAGCGAGGAAACCGAAACTTCCGAGATAACAGAATTCCTTCACTCCGTTTAGTGTGTGATCCCAAATTTGGATGGTAAGTAAGAAGCCGAATACGGGAGTCACATATTGAGCACTGTACAAAGGGAGAAAGTGCACCAGGAAAACCGGAAACGCCGGCAGATGTTAATCACTCAAATATGTAACGTAGATAAATGTATTGGCGAAATTTCATTTCTCTACATTAATAATATCTCGGTGTTACGATTTTGTCGTCAGAGTATATCGATTATTCGAGTGAACGCGGAGGCAAGAACACAGCTTTCGCGACGTAAATTCGCCTCAAGCTAAAAACCGAAAAAACAGAATTCAGAAACGCGCAGAGTCAAGCTACACGCTGGACAGGATAGGAAAAGTGACGAGAATGTCACATGGCAGACGACGCAAAGAGACTACGGTGAGGGTGTGCCGTACGGAGAAGGAAAAATGACGAAATGAAGTGAGAACGCGCGGCCGACCGTAGCGGGAGCTTCCGAAGGCACCTGGGAGGCGTACGCGGCTTCACAGTGTGCAGTGTGCTACGCCGCTGCAGGGTCTGCGGGGTTCCACGCGTGACCCGGGACAAGCGCTCGCCAGTCGACGGGCGGAGGGCGGAGGGAGGGAAATGGCCCGAAAACAAAAACAAAAGTTTCGGAATTAGCGCAATGTTAATAAAAGTGATTGTGGCAGCTACTAGTAGACAAGCGTCCCTCGGCTGTACAGTGGCTGCGCTGGGGCTGGAGCTGGAGGGCCCGCTGATACCTGCTGCCGGGGACGGAGGCTGACGGCGCAGGCGCAGCCACCACAGGTCGCCGACCTCGCGCGTCTCTCTCTCT
The DNA here is from genome assembly GCF_021461395.2 of Schistocerca americana. Classification (NCBI taxonomy): domain Eukaryota; kingdom Metazoa; phylum Arthropoda; class Insecta; order Orthoptera; family Acrididae; genus Schistocerca; species Schistocerca americana. The sequence continues at coordinate 1,088,136,557 of NC_060120.1, read as the reverse complement.
CTCTCCCTCTCTCTCTCCCCCTAGCCCGCGTCGCTCCACATGGCCTGCAGCGCCGCCAGCCGCGTGTCTCCGCGAGTTGCCCTGCGCTTCATCGGGGAACCTTCACAATGAATTTTAGATCCGTCATTAAGCTGAATATTTCATCTTACTTTGCGAGGCGTAGCCAATCCTAAAAGCAAAGTGGTCTTTTATGCCCTTCACTCTCCGGAGATATCTGATGCGGTTTAAAAACAAACACAGGAAAGAGGAAGATGGTGACGATTACTAGAAAGGAAAATAGGGACCAAGAAATACGTAAAATGTAGAATAGTGGAGGAAGTGTTTTCCCGTTTACAGAAACGGACACAAGAGGGATACCGACAGTAGGCTGGCATAGACGGAGAAACGTTTCTCCGGCAAAAGAAGGCGCGGGAGCCTGGGAAGCCGTGGCACTCACCATCTGCTGGAGAGCGGACCGACGCTTGCCGACCCACTGGCCGCCGAGCACACGGAGCGAATATTTTTGGGTCATCAGTACTCTTAACTGGTTCGATGCGGCCCGCCAACAACTTCCCTCCTGTGGCAACCTCTTCATCTCAGAGTAACACTACCAGCCTACGTCTTCAGTTATCTGCTGGATGTATTCCGATCTCTGTCTTCCTCTACGGTTTCTACCCTCTACAGCTCCCTCTAGTACCGAGTGAGTCATTCGCTGATGTCGTAACAGACGTACTATCATCCTATCCCTTCTCTTTGTCACGGTTTTCCACACATTCCATTCCTCTCCAGTTCTGCACAGAACCTTCTGATTCCTTGCCTTCTCAGTTTCAACATTCGTCTGTAGCACCCCATCTCAGATGATTAAATTCCCTTCTGCTCCGGTTTTCCCATACTCCATGTTTTACTACCATACTCCAAACGTACATTCTCAGAAATTTCTTCCTCAAATTAAGACCCGTGTTTGATACTAGTAGACTTCTCTTGGCCAGGAATGCCCTTTTTCCCAGTGCTAGTCTGCTTTTCATGTCGTCCTTTCTCCGTCCGTCATTGGTTATTTTGCTGCCTCGGCAGCAGAATTCCTTAACTTCATCTACTTCGTGACCGTCTCAATACTTTCGTCTTTCTTGGATTTACTCTCAGTCCGTATTCTGTACCCGTTAGACTGTTCGTTCCACTCGGTAGGTCCTGTAATTATTCTTCACTTTGACTCAGGATAGCATTATCATCAGCGAATCGTATCATCGATATCGTTTCATCTTGTACTTTAATCCCGCTTGAACCATTCTTTTAGTTCCATAATTGCTTCTTCGATGCACAGACTGAACAATAGGGGCGAAAGACTACATCCCAGTCTTACACCCTTCTTAATCCGAGCACTTCGTTTTAGGTCGCCCACTGTCATTGTTCCCTTGTATGTTATCCGTCTCTCCCTATAGCTTACCCCTGTTTCTCTCAGAATTGCGAACATCTTGCACCATTTTACATTGTCGAACGCCTTTTCCAGGTCGACGACTCGTGTCTTGATTTTTCTTTAGTCTTGCTTCCATTATCAACCGCAACGTCACAATTGCCTCTCAGGTGCCTTTACCTTTCCTAAAGCCAAACTGATCGTCATGTAACTCGTCCTCAATTTTCTTTTCCATTCTTCTGTATGTTATTATCAGCAACTTGGGATGCATGAGCTGTTAAGCTCGTACTTGTCAGCTGTTTCAGTCTTCGGAATTGTGTGGATGATATTTTTCCGAAAGTCAGATGCTATGTCGCCAGACTCATACATTCTACACATCAACGTGAATAGCCGTTTTCTTGCCACTTCTCCCGAGGACTAAAAATTCAGAATGTTATCTACCTCTTCTGCCTTATTTGATCTTAAATCCTCCAAAGCTCTTTTAAATTCTGATTCTATTACTGGAAGCCCTATCTTTTCGAAATAGAGTCCTGTTTCTTCTTCTATCACGTCGGATAGATCTTCCCTCTCGTAGAGAACTTCAATGTACTCTTTCCACTTATCGGTCTCTCCTCTGCATTTAACAGTGGAATTCCCATTGCACTCTTAATGTTACCACCCTTGCTTCTAATTTCACCGAAGATAGTTTTGATTTTTCTATAAGCTGAGTCAGTCCTTTGAAGAAATCGAAAAAGAAATGATTGTCTTAAGGACAATCATTTCTTTTTCGATTTCTTCGCGTTTTTTGCAGCCATTTTGTGTTAGCTTCCCTGCACTTCCTATTTCTTTATTTCCTAAGTGACTTGTAGTTCTATATTCCTGAATTTCCCTAAACATTTTTGTACTTTCTTCTTTGTTCTATCGACTGAAGTATTTCTTCTGTTAACCACGATTTCTTCGCAGTTACCATCTTTGTACCTACGTTTTTCTTTCCACCGGCCGGCCGAAGTGGCCGCGCGGTTCTGGCGCTGCAGTCTGGAGCCGCGAGACCGCTTCGGTCGTAGGTTCGAATCCTGCCTCGGGCATGGATGTGTGTGATGTCCTTAGGTTAGTTAGGTTTAACTAGTTCTAAGTTCTAGGGGACTAATGACCTCAGCAGTTGAGTCCCATAGTGCTCACAGCCATTTGCATCATTTGAGCCATTTTCTTTCCACCTTTTGTGATTGCCCTTTTCAGAGATGAGCATTCCTCTTCAACTGTACTGACTGCTGAGCTATTTATAGCTTTAGAGATCTTCAAGGGTGCCTCGTCATTCCTTAGCAGTTCTGTATCCCACTTCTTTGCGTATTAATTCTTCCTGACTAATCTCTTAAACTTGAGGCTACTCTTCATCACTACTACATTGTAATCCGAGCCTATATCTGCACCTGGCTACGTCTTGCAACCAGTATCTGATTTCGGAATCTCTGTCTGACCACGATGTAATGTAACTGAAATCTTCCCGTAGCACCCGGCCTTTTCCAAGTATACCTTCTCCTCTTGTGGTTCTTGAACAGAGTATTCGCTATTACTAGCTGAAATTTACTGCAGAACTCAGTCTTTCTCCTCTCTCACTGCTTGTCGCAACCCCATGTTCTCGTGTAACCGTTTCTTCTGATCCTTCCGCTGGAACTGCATTGCAGCCCCAATGACTATTAAATTTTCGTGTCCGTTTAGCCTTTCAATATTCTCATATACTTTCTCTCTCTTCACCGTCCGCGTGCGATGTAGGCAAGTATACTTGAGCTATCATTGTCAATGTTGGCTTGGTGTCGATTTTCATAAGAAGAACCTATCACTCTTCACAGCAACACATTCTCTGCCCTACTTTGCTATTCGTAATGAATCTTATTGCCTAGAAAAGAAAGCCGGCCGCTGTGGCCGAGCGCTTCTGGACGCTTCAGTCCGGAACCGCGCTGCAGCGACGGTCGCAGGTTCGAATCCTGCCTCCGGCACGGATGTGTGTGATGTCCTTAGGTTAGTTAGGTTTAAGTACTAAGTCTAGGGGACTGATGACCTCAGATGTTAAGTCCCATAGTGCTCAGAGCCATTTTGTAAAAGGAAATTTGTTCTCGCCGGGCGGAAGGCAGGGCACTGGTGTGTCGTTCTGCTTGCAAAGAAGGGCGGTCCAGCAGATGGTCGACGGCACGGTACGCAGAAGGCAGCCGGTGAGCCTACGGACACGTAGAAAGGGAGGCATAACGACGGGAAATGAAGGCAGCGACGAACCGGCGTAAGGCACCGATACGCCTGCGAGGAAGAAGTACGTCTAGAGTGCAGGACTGCACGGCAGCGAACCGTCGACCGTCGCTGGAGAGTGGACCGCCACCGCCACAGGAAGACGCGGCGCTGTCTGCGAGGGACGGGCCGGGGCCCGAGCACTTGACTGCTTACTGCCCAACTCAACGAAGTTGATAGATACGTAGCAGGAAGAAGTAGAATGAAATGCAGCTACTCTCCACCGAGTCCCAGAGACCACGCATCGCCCGTACCAAAACACTCACAAAAACTCCGTCAACAACCGCCGATATCGGGTCGGTGGAGCTGCAGAAAATACTGGGTGTAATCGTCACTCATGGGTGAAGTGATTAGCGAAAGGTGGACACCACTAAACCCGCCGAAACGCCTGCCGATAAATTAAAAAAGAAAGAGAGAGAGAGAGAGAGAGAGAGAGAACTGAAGCTCGCTTTGTGCCATGGTAGCGGCCAGCTATATTTAGGGAATGGAGTGTGTAGTGTTGTGAGTAAGAGGAGAGGAGACTTCCGCGGCCTGCCTTTGTGTCGCGGCGCGCGCCGCCGGCTGCCGGGGCACAAACAAACGGCGAGCGCAGAATAACCACAGCTCCGAAGTGCACAGTCCTGGAGCTACGGGCACAAAACGACAGCCAATCGGCGGCGAGCGATTACAAGTTTGTGGATTCGAACGGACTTGCCGCAGCTAACAGCTCTTAACGCTGAAGAGCTCAGCTGGTAAATGAATTACCTGTTTCAGCTGCACAGTCAAAGCTACGCAACCGTATAACATCTACCCACGGCTGGCTACGTCGGACGCCGAGTTTCTGCGGTACAAATTACCAAATGGAAAGTCGGAATCGCTCTCGTCCGAGTCCGCAGCCAGAGTTCACATTAGCGCAACAACAACGTGGCCCAGCAGACGACTCCCCTTCCGTGGGGCTGCATCCCCACTGGCTCCGCCGACTCCGCCGGTACGACTGGTGCATCTACTGTGGCGCCCCCGCTCTCAGCTCTCTGAAGTACGCCGCGCGTCTGACACCACCGTACGAACGCACACCACAATACAGTTAACAGGTTGCAGCTCGACTACTGAATCAGCTACTCTAAACACACCGATGTGCCATAGATTTCTTAAGGTAGTAAACTGAACTGCAGAAAGAGCACAGCACTGAGACAGTCGACATGTACTACTGAAAGGTGTCATGTTATTAAGACGTTCCATCCGAAACTTTCCTTCCTCGGCGTCCGCAGGCCGTACTGGGTCGAACAACGACATATTACATAAATTGTTCCAAGTTTTTGCTGCTTTTTTATTGACACGTTATTAATTCCCTACATGCCTATCACGACAAACTCGTTTCCGCATTTCTGCGTTGTCGACTGATCCTACAATGATGGCACACTTTTCGTAAAAATGAATCATAAAATTATGTTGTTTACTTGTATAGTATAATACAGAATTATACATGTTGAATCACCACAGTCTAAGGCGATGCAGTCATGGACAGTGCCGCTGGTCCCGGCGGAGGTTCGAGTCCTCCCTCGGGCATGGGTGTGTGCGTTTGTCCTTAGGATAATTTATGTTAAGTAGTGTGTAAGCTTAGGGACTGATGACCTTAACAGTTAAGTCCCATAAGATTTCACACACATTTGAATCGCTAGTAAATAAAGTAAATTCTTTAAGAAAAGATTTTGAAAGTACATTTTCAACGGTTCATTAATGGTAGCAGAGCGTGGTTAGCGTTCGTGCTACTACTGATGGAATCATACTTGTACCTATTTTATAATTTAGTAATATTTCGCTTTGGCCAAGTGACTGTTTAGTGGCACGTTTCAGGTTCTCATGGGGGCCAGAGAATGTCCAGGATTCGGCCTGTTGTGCTGCGTGTTCGTAATATAAACTAACAAGGCACTTCCTGAGTTGCTTGCGGATTTAAAAGATGCCTTGCTCAATCCGATCCAAATTGCCCCGAGGTGAGCTGTATAAAATAGTCTGCGTGAAAATACGATCACCAACAGTCTTATCCACTCTCAGAAGGAACGATGCGACGTTAACAGAAAGCTGGGAACAGTCAGCTGCCCTGCTTGTGGAAACACTTCCTGGCGATGGAGAAGAAGGCGAGACGGATGACCAGCGTAGGTTATTCGAAAAACATAGCAACAATAAACTTGTGTAGTCCTTCGCACAAGAAGAAATTATGCATACAATTTTAAGACTGAAAAATAAATAATCTCCAGGATCGGACGTGATCCCTGCCGAAGTAATACAAGCCTAATATGACCAATTAATAGTTACTTTTGCGATCTGCATCTCGCGCTGGAAGGGTCCCTGCACTGTGCAAGAACGCTGAGGTGGTAATAATTAGGAAAGATAAAGGTCCAATGATACCCAAATTCTACAGACCAATTTGTCTTTTGAACGTTCTCGTCAAGACATTTGATAAACTATTATGCAAAAGATTACAAGATCACAGACTGCTACACGGGATGAGGCCTCACCAGTACGGGTCTAGAAGAGGCAAGTCAACTGAAGACGACATTAATCAGGCGATTTCGCTAGCAACAGATACTCATCCCGCGTACGCTCTAGCGATGGTGACTGATATTGCTGGCGCTTTCGACAACCTATGGTGGCCGTCTTTTCTTTGGTCGCCTTAGGGATTTGCAGTGTACAGAAGCCCTGTGTAATTGCCTGAGAGATTACTGTCAAGGGCGACAGTCTTCTTTACCATGCCCAGGAAAGAAAATAACGAAGACAATAACAAAAGGCTGTTCGCAGATATCGGTGTGTGGTCCGGAGTTTTAGAATGTAACACTGGAGTCCAATGTGACAGCGGTAACATAAGCGGACTGGTGGCATTTGCGGATGACGTGCGGTTCGTTGTAAGTGGTGACTCGAGAAGATTTATAGAAAACAAATGTAATTCTCACTAACACCTCACGAAAGAATGTACCTAATAAGAAGCCCTAAAACAAAATTAAATGATGTAACGATTACGAGAAGCGAGTAACGAGATATTTCGGGGTATTTGTGGACGAACGTTGTAACTTTGCACATCATACAGCAGGTAGCGTGATGAATGAAGTTACAACCATTGCAGATAGAACATTTCGGCTTCCCTCTAAGACAATAAGATTATATCAGCAATCTATATTAGCGTAAGACGTAGGGTACGGTGCGAGAGTCTGGGCTCATAGACTGCAGCTAGTGCAGCCAGCCTCAACAGGGATAAGAGTTCAACGAGGCGTGCTACTAAGATTGACGGGCGCCTACCGCACTACCCCGAATGGTCCTTTGTTTGTAATTCTAGTAATATGCCCACGGGACTTGGAAATAAGGAGAACGGGAGCCTTTTACTGGTTAAAGAAAGGCTATCAAATGGAAGCAAACAGGGTGCTCGGAACTGAGGCAAAAAAAGATCTCACGCTACAACTCTGGCAAAATGAATGGGACACTTCCGGCACAGGCAGGAGAACATACGAATTTCTCCCTAACAGCAGGGAGAGATTAAAAATGAGATTTCTTAATCCATCGAGTGGACTGATACAATAGCTGACTGGCTATGGCCCTTATGCCACATATCTGTACAAAATCAGAAGACAGATGAATGACAGCTGCGCCTGTAGCAGTGTGGGCACACCAGAAGACAGTGTGGGACTGCACGCTGTATGATGATGCTGCGGGTAATGGACGCCGCGTATTAAGGATGCTGCATCCCAAAGCAGCGCTAAGGAGCGAGTCGACCTGGCGCATCTTGGACGACCCTGCAGAGGCAGTGTCCAGAACCGGCCGCTGTGGCCGAGCGGTTCTAGGCGCTTCAGACCGGAACAGCGCTGCTGCTACGGTCGCAGGTTAGAATCCTGCCTCTGGCATGGATGTGCGTGATGTCCTTACGGTAGGTTTAAGTAGTTCTAAGTCTAGGGCACTGGTGACCTCAGATGTTAAGTCCCGCAGTGCTTAGAGCCAGTTGAGCAGGATTCAGGAAGGCCAAGTAAGACTTCACGAGGCATTCAGCCGTTAGCCATCAAGCTTGCGTCCAGGCTAGACAGCACACTTTGCAGATGGAGAGAAGATAAGTGAGGTCGGCGACCACCGAATCAAATACTGTCCCACGAATCTACAATTCGCTGGTGCAAGTCATCGCGGAAAAGTGGTCATTAAGGAGTAACACTGCTGTGGAAACGCTGCTGGCGCCCGAGGAATCCAGCAGGCTACGGCTGTCGACCGGGATAGTACGAGGGCCGATCTAGTAGCGGAAACAGCCGTCTACAACTTAAATGAGGAACAGAGAACGAATTCTATAGTGTTTGCAGTAGATCAGTGGATAGGTAATTGGTTAAGGTTATTCGTGTAGTTTTCTTACAGTAGAAGTATTTGTAGTATCTTTTATCTCTTTTCCTTCTTTTAAATTAAGTATTGGAAATAAATAAATAATACATAATTTACAACTATCCAAGGAAATGTGATTTGTAGGGCCTATTTTACCTTTCCAGATAATAGGCTGTAATTACGAAGAATAAATAAATAAATGCGTCGCATACAGTCTGTACAGGGTTTCCAGTAAACGGATGTCACGATACTTGGAGCAGGGTGTTACCCGTGTGTTGTCTCACTTTCCCCTTCAAAGGTCCCAATAAATACAGTCGACGGTAGCTTTCAGTGGCCACGAGTGCGACAGCCTGCATCGGTTAAAGCAGAAAAACCTGGACATGTGTCGTACTGCAGTAGATCAGTGGCTAGGTAATTGGTTTAGGTTTTTCGTGTAGTTTTGTTACAGTAGAAGTATTTGTAAAATACAGACGTCAATGACACGAACACGTAAACATGTTCGCCGAAGACGCGGTCGTACTGTCGATGCGTCGTGTGTCCGTTTATTACGGCATCACGTCGAGACTCGGCGCAGTCCGTCAGTCAGATACACCGTCCACACATTCCGGACTCGAATAGGACGCCGAAGCCAGCGAATGAAACCGGAACGAAAAGCGACACGTGTAATGGCCGCGTAGATATAAACACGGACGAGAAGGGGACGTGGCTCATTGTGTTGTGTGGCAGGTGGAGGAACGCCCGAGTGGCGTGGGTGGCGGCGCCGCCGCGCTCCTGCCTCGCACGCACGCACGCACGCACGCCGTGCCACGCCCTTCCCGAAACTCGGCGTCCGTGCCGAGCGGCGGTCACGCGACCCCGCGCGCGCGCGCGCGCGCACACACACACACACACACACACACACACACACACACACACACACACACACCACGCGGTGGGATTCCGGATGACTCGACCACGATTCGCAACAGGCGCGGTGGACGGTAGCACCCTGTAAGTGTCAAAAAAATGCCGATGAGCAGAAGACACATTCCTGAAACATTCGGAAACTCTGTCGACTCAGTCACACGGATAATGTACCTCGGCATAGCGTTCCGGAAATACGTGAAATCGAAGAATCGCGTAAGGTCGATTGTTGGGAACGTGGAGGGCCGAATACAGCAGTCGGTAGAGTTTAGCGAATCTACACTGTCCGATAAAAACTACGAGACAGGCCTGCGGGATGCGGAATTAACGAGTAGATGCTACGAGTGGCGGAGGAGACCAAGTACTGTGTCGTCAGCAGAGGTAACGGTAGGCTGGACCGGCTGGGAGACTCGACGAATTCCAACGCGGACTAGACTAGGCCGTCAGCTGAGTAACAAATCCAGAGCGACAGTCGGACCTTCCTACAGCCGTTCGAGTCGAGTCCTGGTGATGTGATTGTGAACTGGAAATGAGAAGGAATCATCACAGCTAGACCGAAATCGGGGAGATCTCAGGTATTGACGGACGAAAAGTAGTTGTTAAATAGCCGTATTGCTACCGGCATTCCAGCTAGCACAACGCGTATGCGTACGGAATTACAGAGAATGGGGCATCGCCAGTGGACAGAGGATGACCGGAAACGATGAACTACACGCTGTAGTCCGTGCCAGGCCGACGGGAGGGTCTCGGTCTGTCGCAAATGCCTGGACAACGCTGCCGGCCGACCGTCACGTGTAGTACAGCAGTGAAGTACGGAAGAGCTGTGGGGCTGGCCGGCCCCTGTCGTGCGTTAAATGCTAAATGATAGGAACACGTTTTCCAGCACTGCGTGCCGCGTACAGTGGCGGTGACGACAGCGACGATAATATTCCGTGTCACATAGGAGCAACTGCAAAGGGAAGGTTTGTGGAGAATAACTTCCGTCAAACAGAATGCGTTGCCCAGAGTCCTGACCTCAACCCAGTGGGATAGCTTTGAAAATAGTTCGAATGTCGACCCCAGCGCAAAACATCACCACATTCCCCGGTTTCGCCTCTCGACAATGAGTAGCCTAAACATATATTCGGACACCTCACCGAACGTATCCCCAGCAGAGTTAGGCCCGTTACGAAGCCCGAGGGTGGACAGACCACTAACGCGTGCGCCAATGCTTTCGATCAGCTAGTGTACGAAGCAGACCGCGCGGAGAGCGTTCTTAAGGAGCTATCAAAGTAATTAAGAAGCCTACTGATAGATGTCTTACCCGCCAGTTCGCTGAGTACAGGGAGGGAATGCTTTTGAAGGTAAATCGATTTAGGCAAAGCACAGAACGGTTCGGACTCGAACGGCTGCTCTGTCGAATGAGACACCGTTGACCGCCTTCTCACTGCGCCACCGCGCCCGCTGTCAAGTTGCACAGAAGCAAACCACCTACGCTTGCTACTGTGTATGTCAGTGAGTGTTACCGAAATGCTCCGTGTGCCTAAATGCCATTCGTCGGACTGAAGACACACATTTTCTAAAAGAAGGATACTCGCGATGTTTAGAGAACCAGGATTTGAGACATACTGCAGAATGATTCTGCTGCCTGCGAAGTTCATCTCGCGTCAGCAGCGCGAGGACACGACGAGTGAGTTTAGGACCGGTTCACAGGCACGCAGCCGGCCGCGGTGGTCTAGCGGTTCTGGCGCTGCACTCCGGAACCGCGGGACTGCTACGGTCGCAGGTTCGAATCCTGCCTGTGTGATGTCCTTAGGTTAGTTAGGTTTAAGTAGTTCTAAGTTATAGGGGACTTATGACCTAAGATGTTGAGTCCCATAGTGCTCAGAGCCATTTGAACCATTTTGAACAGGCACGCAGGAAGTCACTTCCCTCGCTCGCATTGCGCAGCGTCAGAGGAAAGTGAACGACCCCCCACGACACACCGTACAAGATGGACGGAGGTCTGGATAACTTGTAAATCTAGGAACAAGGTGCACTTCGTCGTGCGCTTTTACGAGCTTTTCTTGTAAATGTAGCTGCGTAACAATTATGCGCTTTTTTTACTCCTAAATACAGCTCTGTAGCACGTAACGTGTATCCACAGGACATGTGGCCTGTAATTGAAGAAGTGTCATGATGATCTCTCCATTGGCAAAAGATTCCGGAATAGTCCCCCATTCGGATCTCCGGGAGGGGACTGCCAAGGCGGAGGTTACCATGAGAAAAAGATTGAATAATCAACGAAAGGATAACGTTCTACGAGTCGGGGCGTGGAATGTCAGAAGCTTGAACGTGGTAGGGAAACTAGAAAATTTGAAAAGGGAAATGCAAAGGCTCAATCTAGATATAGTAGGGGTCAGTGAAGTGAAGTGGAAGGAAGACAAGGATTTCTGGTCAGATGAGTATCGAGTAATATCAACAGCAGCAGAAAATGGTATAACAGGTGTAGGATTCGTTATGAATAGGAAGGTAGGGCAGAGGGTGTGTTACTGTGAACAGTTCAGTGACCGGTTTGTTCTAATCAGAATCGACAGCAGACCAACACCGACAACGATAGTTCAGGTATACATGCTGACGTCGCAAGCTGAAGATGAACAGATAGAGAAAGTGTATGAGGGTATTGAAAGGGTAATGCAGTATGTAAAGGGGGACGAAAATCTAATAGTCATGGGCGACTGGAATGCAGTTGTAGGGGAAGGGGTAGAAGTAAAGCTTACAGGAGAATATGGGCTTGGGACAAGGAAGGAAAGAGGAGAAAGACTAATTGAGTTCTGTAACAAGTTTCAGCTAGTAATAGCGAATACCCTGTTCAAGAATCACAAGAGGAGGAGGTATACTTGGAAAAGGCCGGGAGATACGGGAAGATTTCAATTAGATTACATCATGACAGAGATTCCGAAATCAGATACAGGATTGTGAGGCGTACCCAGGAGCAGATATAGACTCAGATCGCAATATAGTAGTGATGAAGAGTAGGCTGAACTTCAAGACATTAGTCAGGAAGAATCAATACGCAAAGAAGTGGGATACGGAAGTACTAAGGAATGACGAGATACGTTTGAAGTTCTCTAACGCTATAGATACAGCAATAAGGAATAGCGCAGTAGGCAGTACAGTTGAAGAGGAATGGACATTCTAAAAAGGCCCATCACAGAAGTTGGGAAGGAAAACATAGGAACAAAGAAGGTAGCTGCGAAGAAACCATGGGTAACAGAAGAAATACTTCAGTTGATTGATGAAAGGAGGAAGTACAAACATGTTCCGGGAAAATCAGGAATACAGAAATACAAGTCGCTGAGGAATTAAATAAATAGGAAGTGCAGGGAAGCTAAGACGAAATGGCTGCAGGAAAAATGTGAAGACATCGAAAAAGATATGATTGTCGGAAGGACAGACTCAGCATACAGGAAAGTCAAAACAACCTTTGGTGACATTAAAAGCAGCGGTGGTAACATTAAGAGTGCAACGGGAATTCCACTGTTAAATGCAGAGGAGAGAGCAGGTAGGTGGAAAGAATACATTGAAAGCCTCTATGAGGGTGAAGATTTGTCTGATGTGATAGAAGAAGAAACAGGAGTCGATTTAGAAGAGATAGGGGATCCAGTATTAGAATCGGAATTTAAAAGAGCTTTGGAGGACTTACGGTCAAATAAGGCAGAAGGGATAGATAACATCCCATCAGAATTTCTAAAATCATTGGGGGAAGTGGCAACAAAACGACTATTCGCGTTGGTGTGTAGAATATATGAGTCTAGCGACATACCATCTGACTTTCGGAAAAGCATCATCCACACAATTCCGAAGACGGTAAGAGCTGACAAGTGCGAGAATTATCGCACAATCAGCTTAACAGCTCATGCTTCGAAGCTGCTTACAAGAATAATATACAGAAGAATGGAAAAGAAAATTGAGAAGGCGCTAGGTGACGATCAGTTTGGCTTTAGGAAAAGTAAAGGGACGAGAGAGGCAATTCTGACGTTACGGCTAATAATGGAAGCAAGACTAAAGAAAAATCAGGATACTTTCATAGGATTTGTCGACCTGGAAAAAGCGTTCGACAGTATAAAATGGTGCAAGCTGTTCGAGATTCTGAAAAAAGTAGGGGTAAGCTATAGGGAGAGACGGGTCATATACAATATGTACAACAACCAAGAGGGAATAATAAGAGTGGATGATCAAGAACGAAGTGCTCGTATTAAGAAGGGTGTAAGACAAGGCTGTAGCCTTTCGCCCCTACTCTTCAATCTGTACATAGAGGAAGCAATGATGGAAATAAAAGAAAGGTTCAGGAGTGGAATTAAAATACAAGGTGAAAGGATATCAATGATACGATTCGCTGATGACATTGCTATCCTGAGTGAAAGTGAAGAAGAATTAAATGATCTGCTGAACGGAATGAACAGTCTGATGAGTACACAGTACGGTTTGAGAGTAAATCGGAGAAAGACGAAGGTAATGAGAAGTAGTAGAAATGAGAACTGCGAGAAACTTAACATCAGGACTGATGGTCACCAAGTCAATGAAGTTAAGGAATTCTGCTACCTAGGCAGTAAAATAACCAATGACGGACGGAGCAAGGAGGACATCAAAAGCAGACTCGCTATGGCAAAAAAGGCATTTCTGGCCAAGAGAAGTCTACTAATATCAAATACCGGCCTTAATTTAAGGAAGAAATTTCTGAGGATGTACGTCTGGAGTACAGCATTGTATGGTAGTGAAACATGGACTGTGGGAAAACCGGAACAAAAGAGAATCGAAGCATTTGAGATGTGATGCAATAGACGAATGTTGAAAATTAGGTGGACTGATAACGTGAGGAATGAGGAGGTTCTACGCAGAATCGGAGAGGAAAGGAATATGTGGAAAACACTGGTAAGGAGAAGGGACAGGATGATAGGACATCTGCTAAGACATGAGGGAATGACTTCCATGGTACTAGAGGGAGCTGTAGAGGGCAAAAACTGTAGAGGAAGATAGAGATTGGAATACGTCAAGCAAATAATTGAGGACGTAGGTTGCAAGTGCTACTCTAAGTTGAAGAGGTTGGCAGAGGAGAGGAATTCGTGGCGGGCCGCATCAAACGAGTCAGTAGACTGATGACCAAAAAAAAAAAAAAAAAAAAAAAGAGTGAATTCCGAACGTGGCATTCTTTTATATGTCAAACTTTGCGAGGAACTTGGTCACCTTACGCAGACGTCGAGACAGGAAATATCGCCGATGACGGAGACCGGGAGAGGCAATCTGGGCCGTGCCGCCTGCAGCTGTCCTCGCGTGGGATGGAGCAAGGGGGGGGGGGGGGGGGGGGGGGCGCTCTGATCCAGCCCGCGACGCCGCTAAAGACACGTGCGACCAACACGAAATCAGGTCCGCCACAAGAATCCGATGCTGGCGGCCAGTGGGTACGGAACACGGCGCCGACTGGGTGGAGGACCATTAGCCTCTTCCGTCCCCGCCTACTGGGACTCCCTTCACGGAGGAGGTGGGCGTGCACCGCAGAGAAACGGATTCTGCGGCGATGTTGCGCCGCCGCGCCGCACGCAGTGAACTCGCTCACTCCCTGCACATGTCGTCTCGCCACAGCCGCACATCAAGACGAGCACTCGCCTCGTTAGAACATTGTGCAGACTCCCCGGCACCACGCGCCCCAGGACCGTTCGGGCGTTTATCGAGTCTGCAAAGCCTCAAACACCGCAGCGGAACTTAGTCTGAAGCCGTTTTGTTTGGCTCTCACATTTTCTGCTTGTTTTATTTTACCTCTAACAGATGTTTATACAACACTCTCGTTTTATGTTTGCTCTGTTACCATAAAATCTGCGAAACGCCTAACGCTGATCGACAAGTAAAACCAGGGAAGACTGACGAATGTCTTAAATGTCTCAGATATAAAGAGCAACAATGTCCGACAGGAGAGAAGGCCAGCTGTTTGCGGCGAAAATGGGTACGGCCTAAATTTCGCATATTTATTTTCAGCTGCACAGTGGACACTTAGTTACAGCATTCCTTTCAGACAAGAGGATGGGCACACGGAACGAGGCTGACGAAGAGCAGATGCCGAAAGGCGAAGGCCAGCGCGGTGACACCCTGCGACCGAGTCAGTGGCGCAGAGAGAGAGAGAGAGAGAGAGAGAGAGAGAGAGCAGGGTAGCCGCGTGCCTTTCCGCCGCGTGGGACGGCGTCGCGCCACTCACTCCTGCGAGTCTGCAGGGGAAACACGCCACAAGTCACACACCAAACTCTTCCCACTGCCTCAGGATCGAGCGCCAGGCCTGAGCACCTCGCACAAGTAATCCCTAGCCCTACACACGCATTGGCTCTGAGCACTATGGGACTTAACGTCTATGGTCATCAGTCCCCTAGAACTCATAACTACTTAAACCTAACTAACCTAAGGACAGCACACAACACCCAGTCATCACGAGGCAGAGAAAATCCCTGACCCCGCCGGGAATAGAACCCGGGCGCGGGAAGCGAGAACGCTACCGCACGACCACGAGCTGCGGACTACACACGCATTCTATGTACCTGAAGATGAACCGTGAAAATGCAGATTGACGTTTTCCGTTTCAACAGCAACGAGCTTAAACGTGCACTGGAACTGTGCCCAACTTGCACTAAACCAAACTCATGGCTTTCTCACGTGGCGATCTGAGAGCTACGGATAAAGTCAGTCACATAGATTTTTCGATGTCTTAAAAACACTGTTATACGCCTACATGTACAAAGATAGTCCGCAAGGCACAGTACGCGGGGCTGGAGGGTACCCTGTAACACTACTACTCATTTTCTTTCCTGTTCCACTCGCAAACAGAGCGAGCGAAAGACGTCACCGTATCAGCCTTACTTTCTCGTATCTTATTTTCGTGGTCCTTACGCGCAATATATGTTGACCGCAGTAGAATCGTTCGACAGTCGTCTTCAAATGCCGGTTCTCTAAATTTCCTTAATAGTTTTTTCTCGAAAAGATCGTCCCCTTCCCTCCAGCATTTCCCATTTGAGTTCCCCAAGTACCTCCGTAACGCTTACGTGTTGTTCGGACCTACCGGTAACAAATCTAGCAGCCCGCCTCTGAATAGCTTCGGTGTCCTGCAATCCGACCTCGTACGGTTCCCAAACACTAGAGCAGTACCCGAGACTAGGTCGCACCAACGACCTATATGCACTTACAGGTGAACCACACCGTCGTAAAATTCTTCCAATAAAGCCGAGTCGACTATCCGCCCCCCGTACCACAGCTCTGACACGCTCGTTCCATCTCATATCGCTTTGCAACGTTACGTCCTGAGATTTAAGCGACTCGACTGTGTCAAGCAGGACTTTATTTAGTAACACTGTACCCGAACATTGCACGTTTCATCTTCCCACTGATCCTCATTAACTGTAGGGTTAGCTACCTGAGCCGCACTTCGTGTCAGGCTAGTAGGCGCTTCGTTGGCTAGCGCCCTGTGGCTCACGGGGCAGTGGGGAGCCTAGGTCGGGTCAGTGACGGACACTCGGCTGGCAACAGGACAGGGGCTGAGCCAAGGCGGCGCACGGGCCACTGAGAGCAGTCGGCCGGCGCGAGGCGGCGGGCGGAACTGCACTGCGGACGCACACACCGGTCGACATAGGCTCTGTTTGAGAGACGTGTCCGTCTCCAATCCTGAGGAGTTTACCCTGGCGTGCATGTTAACGGCCAGCTCCCTGACTAACTTTAAATGGTGAGCCATTTTGTGGTGGATCTTTGGGATGGCATTGCGGCGTGTAGCCACCTCGATTTCGCTACTTACTCCTTAAATCACTTGGACCTGGGTCGGGGATGCTCGGTATTCCAAGTCCTTGTAAGTGCTCTGTGTCCCGGTTCTGTTGCATTACAAGTGTGACCGAAATTCTGTGATTCCTTTTTGATTGTTATTGTCAATATGTTAAAAAAAGTTTATTCTCTGTATAAAACTTCAGCCGCCAATTTAAATTGGAATTGCCAACGTCATTTCGGTTTGCAACTATAATAGTAAAAATTTTGCGCCGTCATATAGTGCTTTGGTATTTAAGATTGTGTGCGTATTGTCTGGTCATTATCACCTTGAACTTGTTGTGGTTTCTAAATGTATCGAGTGAAATTTCACGTCATTCGAGATTGTGTAATGAACTACTGCTTTAATAGTAACTGCGGTTGTCACACTAGAACGTGTAACATGTCTTCCTGCATTTAGCGCTACCCAGTGTTTGGTTGTTGGTTTTAGCGAACTGTGTACTAATAGTGGGTTTGTGTTTCTAGAAGCAGTTATTGGTGTGCGCAGGCCCTCCTGCCTGTTGTCACTTGAGCTCTCCAGTAAGGAATTTAGACCCGCGGGCGATGTGAACGTCAAACGTCGAGAATTTGCTGATTGCTGTGTAGATCTTTCAGGCTATCATAATATCATATTTACGAATGTTTTCCATAATAGTTAATTTACGTATTTACGAGATCTCGCTATTTGAGTATTTTTGTAAACCTACTAGCTTTTACAAATTGTTATTTTCCTTATTCAAAAATGGTTCAAATGGCTCTGAGCACTATGGGACTTAACTACTGAGGTCATCAGTCCCCTAGAACTTAGAACTACTTAAACCTAACTAACCTAAGGACATCACACACATCCATGCCCGAAGCAGGATTCGAACCTGCGACCGTAGCGGTCACGCGGTTCCAAACTGACGCGCTTAGAACCGCACGGCCACACCGGCCGGCTCTTATTCACAAGGCCTGATAATTGTCTAGTGAGCTCACATCTGTAGTTACGATAAAGCTGTGTTCGTGTAAAGTAATTTTTTATTAATTTAAAGTCGGGGCCATACGCTGGTTTTCATTCAAAATTTCATCTGAATTAACTTGTAGTTTTCTTAAATTCATTATTATTATTATTATTATTATTATTATTATTATTACTACTACTACTATTGTTTTGTTTAGTGAGTAAAAATAGTCATACAGTAGGATTTTTTAGCAATTCGCCCACTTAGGATTTTACGTTGGGGCGATTTGTGAGCTAGCGATTCCGTCGTGCAATCAAAACTCTATGTCGCGTCTTAAGGGGCAAGTGACGGAGTGCGGGCAGTTGCAACACTCCTGCCATGGGAGCCCGCTTACAGAGCCGGCGTTAAGGCTCCGCCCACACTCGAGTTTTTTGAAGCTGGACGCTCAGCGTCAAAGGACGGCACAATTATAGGCAGGCTGGAGAGGGCCGGTGGTGGCCGGCCGCACACGGCGTCTCTTTCTGCCAACGTCCGACGGGAGCCCGCATCCTCGAGGTCACACGCCAGTCGGGTGGGCCGGGGCGGGGCCCATTCCCTGCGTCAAAAGACGCTTCTCGCATTGCGTTCCCACGTGGACTCGGGGGTAACTTTGCAGTGTGTCGACACAACGTAGCGTGTGCAGTCAAGTGTTTTTTACAGTCTCTTCCATGTGTGAGATGGAAAAACTTCAACTTGACACCGAACGTCTTATTTTACAAGTTCAAGCTCGACCTTTTTTATACGACATTCAAAATGCGGATTATAAAAGCAGATAAAAAAGAAGAGATAGTTGGCTAGCTGTGACATCTTATGTTGTTTGAGAAGGTTGGGACAACGTGGACAAAGAAACAAAAGAAGCCTTAGGTAAGTGTAGTAGAAACATTTAATTTGGGAAGTATAAAAGATAAAAAATACAATAAAATAGTTAAAATTTTTGGAAGGCGTCTGGTGAATTACATTTGTTAAATTAAGTAAGTACAACAAGTCACAATATATTAGAGGTGTCTTGTTATGCCAGCTGTCTTTTTCACTCAGCACTGTTTGCGTATCGCTTTTGCCAGGGTACAGAACCTGCGGTAGAACAGAAATATTCAGCAAACTGATCTCTTGTGTGTATTCCTTTCACGGTCCCTCTTGTCCCCTGGGCCGGAATGCTGTCCAAAGGACACGACAACGTGTCTTCAAAGTTGTGCCCATCGTTTTCCCTCACAAAGTTGTGCAGTACACGAGTGGCTTTAACAATGACGTCAACCAAATCGATACTGACGTCAATCGGACGGTGGGATATACGCCATTTACCGGCTAAAATACCTAATGCACATTCGACGGCCGGCCGGGGTGGCTGAGCGGTTCTAGGCGCTACAGTCTGGAACCGCGCTACTGCTACGGTCTCAGGTACGAATCCTGCCTCGGGAAGGGATGTGTGTGATGTCTTTAGGTTAGTTAGGTTTAAGTAGTTCTATGTTCTAGGGGACCGATGACCTCAGAAGTTAAGTCCCATAGTGCTCAGAGCCATTTGAGCCACATTCGACGTACCGCCTGGCACTCGATAAACGGTACTTAAAAACTGTTTTAATGGTAGTAATGTCCTAACCGGGGTATTGTATCACAAGGTTTTCACACAGAGCAAAGGCTTCATCTGCCAGAAACACAATGGCAGTAATCGACCGGATATATCGTTTGGTAAGGGGGCTGGTGGTGGTAATGGTAAATTGTTGGAACAGAAAATGGTTCAAATGGCTTTGAGCACTATGGGATTTAACAACGGAGGTCATCAGTCCCCTAGGACTTAGAACTACTTAAACCTAACTAACGTAAAGACATCACACACATCCATGCCCGAAGCAGGATTCGAACCTGCGACCGTAGCAGTCGCGCGGTTCCGGACTGAAGCGCCTAGAACTGCTCGGCACCCGCCGCCGGCTATTGGAATAGATTTTCTTGCCAAAATTAGTACTTTTCAGAATGTTTGAATCTCCCTCGTGTCCAAAGGCCCCAACATCTATATATCTGAAGCAGTAATTTGCGTCAGCTACTGCCATTAAAACTGTTGAAAAGTATTTCTTGTAGTTAAAGTATTCACTATTCGATCCCCATGGATTGATCACTCTAATATGGTCACCATCAATACATGCCACGCAATGTGGAAAATTGGCCTATTTTTTTTCAAACTGTTAACTAATATCAACCAATCTTCAACAATTAATTGTTTCATATATTGGCCTTGCATTGTTTTCCAGATTGCTGAGCATGTCTCTCGAAAAATCTTTGAAATTGTTGAACGGAAGAGCATTAAGCATTTCTACTACAAAAATGTGAAAATGCACGATGGCAAATGTGCACATTCACCAAAACCCAGGAAACATTACATTTATCACAAACAGTTGTCATTTCTCCAATCTTTACGTGTAGAAAGAGAGTGAATATTCCATATTTATAATGTTCGTGCATTTTTAAGTTCCAGACTGAGCGATGCATGGCCACAGATTATAAAATTTTACTGTGAATAATCACAGTTTTCTCTTTTTACTACAGGACATCTAGGAATATGGCTGTCAATCTAACAGAAAGTACGCAAGATGCTGACAAAAACACTGCACAACAAGAAGCAAACACGACACCTGACATACAACATAAATACTACATCCGAAGTCTCTTTCCCTGCTCGCACAGCGCAAAGGGACAAAGAAAGTCCATTTCCGAAGAAACGATAACAGGACGAGTTTGAAAAAAAAGTTGTTGGGCGTTTTGGACACGAGTTTGCAACAATCACATATAAAGGAACCTAGAAATAATGATCCAGATGAAATGTTCCTACTTTCGCAAATACCCCTTATTAAGAACTTTAGCCCAGCTGACAAGATGGATTTTCAGTTGAAATATTTACAATTGGTTCAGCCGTACACACATGCAAAGCCGTCCAGAATTACATCTGAAAGTGGCCAACAATCATCTCAGACCACAGGCAGCACACCTACAATGATCTTCGAGGAAAAATCAGAAGATTCAATCCTGTCCTTTTATGCATTGTAAACAAGTAATACAATAAGTAATAAACTTGATTTACCTCGGAGTAATTGATAGTTTTTCTTCAGCCCTTATACAATCACGCAGTCGAGTGCTTCTTCCAGTAACAGCATTCGACACATTAGACAGCCGAGTTTCGTATGACTTAATAGACATCCCGTAGTACTCAAATACATTTCAGTGTTTTCATTAAGTTTGTTGTGTAGGTGACTGAATGTTCTCCTCTCTGATCTGTCTACAATTATTGGATGAATCCCAAAACGTCTTTTTTGTCTACGTCGTCTCCGCCGAATCAGTAACAATGCAGCACATATTATTGCTGCAAATTGTTTACTTAATACATTCATTTCTCAATGCTGCGATGTCACCCAGGCAGGTCTGAATCGCTACTGAGCCATATATGGCCACATTCGCGTCTTCGGTCGCTAGGACGCGTTGCGCCGAAAGAAGCTGTATACACGGTCAAATGTGGCCACCACCAGGCGACTTTTGAAGCTGCTGCTTTAGACGCTGGGCGTCCAGCTTAGGCCGTGGCCTGAGAGGCGCATCTACTGCAGCAGCGGCGCACACGAGCTCAGCCTAACTGCACAGCGGACACGCGAATTTGAGCAGTCATTTCTCCCGCGCCCCAAACGCAAATAGAACGACCGGTACGAGGGTAGCACCCGCTGACACGCACTTTCCAGAGTACGTATAGAGATGTAAAAGTCGAAAACCCGAGTCCTAGAAATTACGTCCGAAAGCCGCGCGGAAACGGCCTGCGACGGTTTGTGGCGACAGCGGCAGCGGCAGCGACAGCGTGGACGCCTGTTGGTGCGGTGCGGGGCCCGGCGGGGCGGGCCCCATTAGACCACGAGGGCACGCCCACGCCCACGCCCGGGTGCACCGGCAACAGCGATGCGAGTGGCCCAGGAGCAGCGCACGTCGCACTGGCGAGCTGCTTCGAGCTCTGAGGGTACGAGCACCCGCTGGCACCCTAACAAGCCCAAAAGGGACAGGCAATACCGACAACTTTTTACTCGCAACTGAAAAACCTCAGAACGTAAACTTCAAAAACCTATTTCACAGTTACGCAGAGGTTTTATTGCAACTGACACTAAACTTCCTTCTTCGAGTTCGAAGCACTTATCTGACAATAGCAATGGCCGGAACATCGTACTAAATGAAAACCAGTAACCAATCTTGACTGGATTATTCGTAAAAATTCACAACGATTGCAGACTCGTTCGAGGAATTCGTGCCATTTATATGTAACCATCTCCAAAACGTGCGACATTACGAGTGGGAAATCAACGCGCAAAACAAAGTGATGTTCATCACAACAGAGACACTGTCCCAGTTGAGCGTACACGGCTGATCGAGCACACAGATGAATCTAAGAACCGTGCGGCAAAAATGATATTACAGTTATGCAGAGTTTCAAAATTAAATGAGAATATCAGAAAAGAACGACACATGTATTCCGTAACAGCGAAAGTTAATGAATACAGAAGTAAACTGTTCAAACGTGTTCTGACACCGGACGACAACCTCCAACTGCTACCGTATCATCCAAATTGATGTATAAAAATAAATTACTACAGCCTTAAGAATATTCCTTACCATAACGGTTTCTGCTTCCTGTGGAGAAAGAAGTTTCAGCAAGCTGAAACTAACTACAAATGATTTGAGGAGCGTGACTGCTCAACGAAGATTAACAAATCTCAGTACAATCTCCATAGAGCACAAACGAGCTGCTTCCATAAAATATGATGATATCATAAACGTTTTTGCAGCCAAAAAAGCTCAGAAAGCGAAGTTTTAAATTCATTACTGTATCAGATTTGTGGTATATTTGTATATTTTAAAATTGTTTATGTTTGTTTTCTTTGACCTTAATTCATTTAATGAAATACGTTAATGTTGTCAGATACTGACATTTATTTCGAAATATATTACCCAAATTACTCTCAAAAATTTTTCATTTTTATGAGTGGGGGTGAAAGAGAGGGCGGCAAATTTAAGCTTGCCTCCCTTCGTAAAACTCCTAGATCCGGCCCTGGATATGAGATAATTAACTGCGAGCCACATCTTTAAACGATACCTTAACAAAGTTTCCTGTAAACCGACGATGCCAAGCAAAGGTATCACTGCTCTCCATTGTAATTTTACGTCCACTAATATTTTTTGTTCCTGGAACTTGATGTTGCCGACAACTCATAACAAACAAGTCCTCTTGCAACAGAATAATATTGTGCCTCGCAGAAGTTAACGAACAGATTGTTTACAAACGGATGCTCTTTCTTCACTTAATATCCGTGTATCGTGTATGGGGCGACGAACACCATCTTGTTGGAATATCACCAAATTTGTTATTCGTGTGTGTGGTTTTTTTCCCTAGTCTCTGTTGCTTTGATGAACAAGCCTCTTCCTGTTTTCCACAGTATTCTTCCTTACAATTTTTTTTATGAATCTTCAAAATGTCTGCTGTTTTTTCGATAACCTTTATTAGACGCAACAGAGTCACACCACTGTCTCTTGTCCTCAAGATATTCCCGCACCGAACACACAAACTAGCATGATGACCACGCTAAACGTGACCAGATTGCTGTACTGTCCGTTTAGCAACCAAACCGTTCTGCACACTTCGGGGGTCTAGTGAAGCAGAAGATACAACCCGTCGGCTTTGACCAATGACGTCAGAATTGGCCAATGAGCATTTATTACACAGATGACAGAGCTGACAAGAATGTTCAGAAACAAAGGAATACGAGAGACGAAAAATATAGTTGACATATATCTTCACGTTAAGGATATCGCGTGCTTGTATCGTATTATTTCTCTGTAAAATGAAAGGGAAATAATGGATGGAAAATTTTGGTAGCATAGATTACATCACATCACATATATATGACTTGTATCTCGAACCTCATTCGAACTGTATTGCTTAAGTGCAGTACGGGATGCAAGTTTGGCGTACGTCGATTTCTTCGTTTTCACTACCATTATTGTTCTATTGTTCGACTGAACTATGTATCCCCTGCTTCACTAAACCCTAAATGACGACCTGGATACAAATTTTACATGTGATTTTTATTTCGCATCCGGTATCACTAACAGTCTGTTCTTACGTTGATATTACTACTACCGATGGCAGAGCGAGCTTCGTACATAATATCTGTATCCCACACTTCCGTTGACCTCTATGTTTGTACACTGCTATCGAAAACGTGGAAATGGACGTACGTTACATTTGCAGCCTGTACCTCAGTTTGAACCACGCGAAGAGGCAATAAGACGACACATACACAATTTGTATCCCATACTTCACTATGGGGTACAGTTTTTTATTTTTCGCCTTTGATGCTAATAGTATCGACTGAAAGTTGTAGTTTTCATCACAACACTGACAATAGTATCTCATTCTTTAGTTGAGATATACAGCTGTACACAGCATTTGTATCCTGCTCTCCAGTTGACTTATATAGGTAAATCTCATCAATGTTACATATGTCATACTTTTCGTATAGGTAGTGTCACTGTAAAAGTCAACTGAAGGATGGGATACAAATTTCAGTTGTGTCGGCTGTTTCGCCTTCAATATTGCTAGCACAGATTCGAAAAAATCGTACTGATACTAGTGCTGGGAACGAAAGAAGAACGACGGGTGCAAAATTTCTGTTACGTACTGGAGTACACGAAAACATACGTACTGGCGTAATACAACAATGAAATACATCAAAATAGTGAAATGCAGTAAAAGAAAATAATGGGAAACTGAACTTACCACACGGGAACTTCCTAAAAGAACCGAAGCTCGCCTAGAAAGAAATCAACAAAAATATCATACCCACATACAAAGCAAACACAACATTAAGAAAACACACACACACACACACACACACACACACACACACGCGCGCTGTCAGAGACACACACATTGAACCCCCAACCGCCCATCCTAATGTGAAATTAGCTAACATATTTCGAACGGTACATTTGACCAATATATTTAATAAAACATTTATGCGGGCAATATGTTTGGGGAATACTATGTCTCCATGAATATTCGTCTAGGCGACATTGAAGTGTGAAAATCTGGCATTTTCCTTTCCCTACAAGAGATTTCACAGATGACCAATAACCCTCTATGCTATTTGTGCAATGTGGATAATGATCTGAACTCGATATTGTGATTTACTACGAGATGCTGATAAATCCCTCTCCCCTAAATCCCTATTTGAAGAAAACCCGTCTGAAATTACAATGGCACCCTCTGCAATGTAAGCTTCAATTCAGCTGACCAAAACTTGCTTCCTTAGGTTGGGTACTACTTTCAACACTACGTTGTCACATTCCTGACCTGAAACGACTGCTCCCCAAACCCATAATCCCATGAGATTTGTCAATGTCGACCACAACCTCCCCCCTCCCCCCCAACGGCTCCCTATATTTCATGTACTCCCACACACTTCCCTACAAAAAGAATACCAATCCACAACTGTACGCTTACTCACACGACATTCATGCACACACAGCCACAGAGGATATCTCGAACACCAGCAGTAAGTGGTTTTCACAATGTCTCTCAAGGCGAGCCTAGATTTTTCGAGCCATATCCCTCTTCTAATTGATCGCCACAACCTGCAGCGCCATAAGAATAAGTAGTGAGTTCGGCGACGAGATACACTTGTGAGGCGCATATCTTCGCCGCACTCACGACATCGAACATACTCTGCAATGAGACCACACATTTGCAAAAAACAAATCGTGACCAACATGCATTCGCCCATAGCGTCTCGTAAACCATCAAGGTTCATCGGAACAGATAAATCCATACCTACAAACGAAAATGAGATACTAAAATTTTTTCTAAAATAAAAAACTAATAGTCCAGATTACCTCAATATAATTAAGAATGTTATTAAGTACCGAATGAATTAGAAACAACCAATTAATTTAATAAAGGCACACGAAGAATATTTTCAGCAATATGTAGCGATCTCTTTAAAAATCACATTCAATTATTTTAATGTACAATGATAGCGCTTATCCGGACACAGAACTGTTTTATTATCTATGGCTCCAAGTGAAGACGTTACTGCCGGCCGCGGTGGCCAAGCGGTTCTGGGCGCTTCAGTCCGGAACCGCGCGGCTGCTACGGTCGCAGGTTAGAATCCTGCCTCGGGCATGGATGTCTGTGATGTCCTTAGGTTAGTTAGGTTTAAGTAGTTCTAAGTTCTAGGGGACTGATGACCTCAGATGTTAAGTCCCATAGTGCTCAGAGCCATTTTTTTGAAGCCGTTACTATCTGTGAGTTTTGTACGACGTCATTGGTCAAAGCCGACGGGTTGTATCCCCTGCTTCACTAGACCCCACTTCGGCTGCCATTCTGCGTAGCACAAAATAAACTCGCCGCACAGGGAAAGCACAGAACGGAAACGGATCTGTTTACCAGACATAACTCTGGTCCGCAACTGGCTGGTAACCGTCACCTGTAGTAGCAGACCGATTTCGCAGCGGTGAAGGTATACACACCACAAGGCGAGACCACGCGCGTCGGCTTTGACGAATGACGTCATACGTTACTCACAGATGATAATGTCTTCACTTTCAGCGATAGATAAAAAACCAGTTATGTAAATCAAAATAATTGAATATGATTTTAAAAGAGATGCTACATATTGCTGAAAATATTCTTCGTGTGCATTTATTTAAATAAATGGTTGTTATTCATTCGGTACTTAATTTCATTCTTAGTGATATTGAGGTAATTTGGACTACTTGTTTCTTATTTTAGGACAATTTTTGGTATCTCATTTTAGTTTGTAGGTATGGATTTATCTGTTCCGATTTGAGAGAGGCTATGGGCGAATACATGTTGGCTACGATTTGTTTTTTACAAATGTGTGATCTCGTTGCAGAGTATGTTCGATGTCGTGAGTGCGCCGTACATATGCACCTCACAAGTGTATCTCGTCGCCGAACTCACGACTTATTCGTATGGCGCTGCAGCAAAGATCGGTTGTAGCGGTCCATTAGACGAGGGACGTGGTTCGAAAAAGTTCGCCTTGAGACACATTATGAAAATCACGTACTGTTGGTATTCCAGATATCCTGTGTGGCCGTGTGTGCATGAATGTCGTGTGAGTAAGCGTACAGTTGTGGATTGGTACTCTTTTTGTAGGAAAGTTTGTGGGGAATACATGAAATATAGGGGCCCGGTGGGGGAGGGGGCGGGGGGAGGGAGAGGGCGGATGTTATGGTCGAAATTGACGAGTCAAATTTTGGCAAAAGGAAGTACAACGGGGGGGTGGGGGAACTTCCGGTGGGATTATGGGCTGGGGGGGTTGTAGTTTCAGGTCAAGAGTGTGACGATATAGTGTTTAAAGTAGT
Source organism: Schistocerca americana (assembly GCF_021461395.2). Taxonomy (NCBI): domain Eukaryota; kingdom Metazoa; phylum Arthropoda; class Insecta; order Orthoptera; family Acrididae; genus Schistocerca; species Schistocerca americana. Next base: position 1,088,109,512 of record NC_060120.1, on the reverse strand, counting down.
ACGCAATCGAAGGAAGGAAGTTTTGGTCAGCTTAATTGAAGATAACGTTGCAGAGTGTTCCATTGTAATTTCAGATGGATTTTCTTCTTATAGGGATTTACGGGAAAGGAGTTATCAGCATCTCGTAGTTCACAATATCGAGTCCAGATCATTATCCACATTGCACAGATAGCATAGAAGGTTATTCGTCAGCTGTGAAATCTCTTGTAGGGAAGGGGAAACGCCGGGTTTCCACTCTTCAAAGTCACTTAGCCGAATATTCGTGGAGGCGTAGTATTCCCCAAACGTAATGCCCGTTTAAATGTTTTGGTAAACGTGTTGGGCAGATGTACGGTCCGAAATATGTTAGCTAATTCCACATTAGGATAGGTGTGTGTGTGTGTGTGTGTGTGTGTGTGTGTGTGTGTGTTTTCTTATGGTTGTGTTTGCTGTGTATGTGGGTATGAGATTTTTGTTGATGTCTTTCTAGGCGAGCTTCGGTTCTTTTAGGAAGTTCCCGGGTGGTAAGTTCAGTTTTCCATTATTTTCTTTTACTGCATTTCACTATTTTGAGGTATTTCATTGTTGTATTACGCCAATACGTATGTTTTCGTGCACTCAAGTACGTAACAGAAATTTCGCACCTGTCGTTCTTCTTTCGTTTCCCAGCACTAGTATCTGTAGGATTTTTTCGAATCTGTGCTAGCAATATTGAAGGCGAAACAGCCGACACAACTGAAATTTGTATCCCATCCTTCAGTTGACTTTTACAGTGACACTATCTATTCGAAAAGTATGACATACGTAACATTGGTGAGATTTACCTATGTATGTCAACTGGAGAGCAGGATACAAATGTTCTGTATAGCTATGTAGCTCAACTAAAGAATGGGATACTGCTGTGATCAAAACTATGACTTTCAGTCGATACAAGCATCGAAGGCGAAAAAACACTGTTCCCCATAGTGAAGTACGGGACACAAATTGTATACGTATCTTCGTATTGCGTCTTCGCGTAGTTCAACTGAGGTACAGGTTGCAAATGTAACGTACGTCCACTTCCACGTTTTCATTAGCAGTGTACATCTATATAGGTCAACGGAAGTACGGGATAAAAATATTATGTACGTAGCTCCTTCTGCCATCGGTAGTACTACTATCTACGTAAGGACAGACTATTAGTAGTAGCGGAGGCGAAAGAAACAACACATGTAAAATTTGTATCCCGTGCTTTAGTTGACCTATATAGTTCAACTGAACAACTAACGAAAACGAAGAAATCGACGTACGCTGAACTTGTATCCTGTACTGCAGTTAAACAATACAGTTCGAATGAGGTTCGAGATACAACCCATATATATGTGACGTGAGGTACTCTATGCTACCAATATTTCCATCCATTTCTTCCCCTTCATTTTCCACAAAAATAATACGATACAAACAGGCGATGTCCTTAACGTGAAAATATTACTTGCCTTGATATATGTCAACCATATTTTTTGTGTTTCGTATTCATTTGTTTTTGAACACTCTTGTCAACTGTTACATCTGTGTAATAAATGATCTCTGGCAAATTCTGACGTCATTGGCCAAAGCCGACGGGTTGTATCCCGTGCTTCACTAGACCCCAGCCTTTCTATCAGCTAGACGTGAATCACTCTGTTATTCGTATTCAATGACTAAACTCGAGACACGCGCCGTAGCTGCATCAAAGTGGAAATACCCAGCAGCATCGAGCTAGACTTTGTTGACTTTTGTGAGATGAAATTAAAGCATCCGAGATAATACTGGCAGATCTGATGTTTATGTGCAGAATACAGAGTCGCACTGTGCCTCTGATCACGTAGCCTAGAATAGGAATTCACAGATGGTGCGAGGTGACGGCTTCTATCATCTCTCTCTCTCTCTTACTTTTGTTAGCGTGCCCGACAATATTTTACCCGAGCCAGGCACGTAGGGTAACAGAAATGCACAGACACGCAGGCAGTGTTTGGCTTCGTTTCTTCTGCACATACTATATTTGGTTGTAGAGCTACAGCGAAATGAAACGCACTGGCCGGCGCCGTCGTAAACAGGGCAGCGAACAAAAGCCTTCCCTCAGCTGTCCTCGCGCATTCACGGCAGCGACCGCCTAACGTGAAAGCGGAAGACAAACGAATCCGACGCCGCGTAACGACTGCTTACTCGTTTGATGTCTTCCGCTCAGGCCTGCCACAGTATTGTGCGGCGTTCACTGTGAAACAGAGGCTGGCCGTCACAACAACTGTCCCGCCCCTGTTTCTGGTAAAAGCTACCTCCAGCGACTCACCTGTTAACACTCGACTAATAGGTTTCTCGGGCAGTGTACAAATTCGTGTTTGTGCGAGAGACTGCCATCTTATTTAATCACACATCCCGCTGCTCTGAGTTTCTCTTCTGAAAGTATAATCGGAAATATTTCCTTAGTATGCTCTCACTGGTAGGTGAGAAATTAAAATCATAACTGCAAACTAATTGTTTACCTGTACTAGCGACAAATGACAGCAACAGAGAACAGTGGAGGCCCGCTATCGCCGCTCTCTTTCTACCTTTCTAAATTTCCTGTAACAACCGTAGAATGTCTCCCGGCCGCTGTGGCCGAGCGGTCCTAGGCGCTTCAATCCGGAACGGCGCTGGTGTTACGGTCGCAGGTTCGAAACCTGCCTCGGGCATGGGTGTGTGTGATGTCCCTAGGTTAGTTAGGTTTAAGTAGTTCTACGTCTAGAGGACTGATGACCTCAGATGTTAAGTCCCATAGTGTTTAGAGCCATTTGAACCATTTTTTTCGTAGAATGTCTGCTTCTGCGTTCCGTGCGTTTAAGGTAGTTCAGAAAGACGATTTGGCAATGTCCCTTGTTAACACAGAAGCGAGAAGGACCTGAGAAGCAGATGTGAGGAGAGTATCGATCGCTATAAGAAGACGTATCAAATGTCGGCCTTCGTACGTCATGAGCACAGGAAAACTGATACTCGGGGAAAAGACAGAGGCTGGAATATATCCGACAAACAATCGAGGACGTCTGGAAGAAGTGCAGCCTGAGACGATTAGGTTGGGCGCGGGAGGGGAATCGTTGCGTAGCGCTCGGAACTAGTCATCCCTTGCGACTACCGTAAGCAGACGAAATACGAATCAGTGTCGTTCACTCTGGAACTGTATCTGTGGCGGCGCCAGCAATAAATGTCGTCGTTGTCTTTGTTAAACTAGTGGTGGCCAGCGGGCAGCCAGCGCTCCGCAGCGCCGCGGTCCAGGGGTAGGGGCAGGGGGGGGGGCGGGGGCAGACACTCCCTACAATGTCGCTGAGTAGCTCGTGTTCACTTCCATACGTCACGGTCACGTCTCATTCACTTTTGCTTATTGTTAATATTATCGATCACCGACGACGAGCCGGCCGTTGTGGCCGAGCGGTTCTAGGCGCTTCAGTCCGGGACGGCGCTGCTGCTACGGTCGCAGGTCCGAATCCTGCCTCGGGCACGGATGTGTGTCATGTCTTTAGGTTAGTTAGGTTTAAGTAGTTCTAAATCTAGGGGACTGATGACCGCGCAGCAGTATTCCGGCAGAGGATGGGCAAGTGTAATGTATGGTCTCTTTAGTGGGTTTGGCGCATAGTGGATTTGGCCCATCTTCTAAGTGTTCTGCCAACAAAGCGCAGTCTTTGTTTCGCCTTCCCCACAATATTATCTATGTGGTCTTTCCAATTTAAGTTGCTTGTAATTTTAATTCCTAGGTATTTAGTCGGATTGACAGCCCTCAGATTTGTGCGATTTATCGGACTACCCATGTTCATGACCCCGCACTTTTCGTTGTTTAGTACCAATTGCCACTTTTCGCACCATACAGAAATTCTCTCAGATCATTTTGTAATTGGAATTTCTCGTCTGATGATTTTACTAGCATCATCTGCTAACAATCTAAGGAGGCTGCTCAGATTATCACAAACATCATTTATGTAAATCAGGAACAGCAGAGGGCCTATGAGATTACCTTGCGGAACGCCAGATATCACTTTTATTCTACTCGATGATTTACCGTCTATCACTACGATCTGTGACTTCTCTGACAGGAAATCACGAATCCAGTCACACAACTGAGACGATACTCCATATGCACGCAATTTGATTAATAGTCGCTTGTTAGGAACGGTATCAAAAGCCTTCTGGAAATCTAGGAATATGGAATGGATGTGGGATCCCTTGTCGACAGCACTCATTACTTCGCGGGGGTAGAGACCTAGCTGTGTTGCACAAGAACGATATTTTCTGAATCTGTGTTGGTTATGTATCAATAAGTCATTTTCTTCAACGTGATTGATAATGTTCGAGTACAGTATATGCTCCAAATTCCTACTGCAAATTGAGGTCAGTGATATGGGTATCTAATTCAATGGGTTACTCCTATTTCCTTCCTCGAATATTGGTGTAACCTGTGCTGCTTTACAGTCTTTAGGAACAGACCTTTCGTCAAGTGATCGGTTGTATATGATTGCTAAGAAAGGCGCTACTGTGTCTGCACACACACTGAAAGGAACCTGATTGGTATACCATCTGGAGCGGAAGACTCGCCTTTCTTAAGCTATTTGAATTTTTTCGCAACACCTAACATATCTACTTATATGTCACTCGTGCTAACAGCTGTTCTGGTTTCGAATTCTGGAATATTTACTTCATCTTCTTTCTCGAAGGAATTACGGAAAACTGTATTTAGTAACTCCGCTTTAGTGTCACCATCATCGGTAACATTTCCATCGCTATCGCGGAGTGACGGTATTAACTGTTTTTTGCCACTGGTGTACTTTACATGCGACCAGAATCTCTTTGGGTTTTCTACCATATTTTGAGACAATGTTTCATTGTGGAAACTATTAAAAGCATCTCGCATTAACGTCCGCATTAAATTTCAATCTTCCGTGAAACTTAGCCAGCCTTAGGGATTTTGCGTTCTTCTTAATTTGGCATGATTTTTTCGTTGCTTCTGCAAGAGTGTTCTGACGTGTTTTGTGTACCATGGTGGATCAGTCCCGTCTCTTATTAACTGGGAATCTCTCTATTGCTGTCAATACTGTATCTTTGAATCTGAGCCATAATTAGCTTGGAAGGAATGGAGACTCTCTCTTAGGAAGGTACCAAGCGAATTTTTATCTGCTGTTTTAAGTAGATTTTCCGTTTATTTTTAGTGGCTTTGTTTGAGATGGTTTCGAGCCTCGCTACAGTGACAATAACGCTGTCCTCAGTCCAGACAAATGTTTGAGCGGCACAGTACTTTACTGCAGGTGCGTGGTTCTGCCGTAGTGTTCATCCTACATGTGCGCTGAATTACGCTCGTGGGCTGCGGACCGAGATAGAATTTTTGGTTTTTCGCGAATACGCGTTGCTGCTAGAGGTGAAAGGAGCGGTAAGCGACAGTAAAAGTTTGAGGGGTGTCGCAATCGGCCAGGCTGCGCACGTCTCCCACTGTGGCTCTCGAGTGTGCCACACGCAACACGCCGTGTGGGGCGCAGCGTCCTCTGCCGGCCGGCCTCGTCCTCAGATACGCATTTCTGCGACTGCGAAGAGTGTGTCTCGTGCATCGTGTGCAGTTCCTGTGATCGAATACTAGTTGAGTTTCTGAGCGTCGGTTTTAATTCGCCACCTTCTCTCTTTATTGATACGATTATGCAGCTCATCCACGGTCAGTACACGACACAAGGAAGTTGTTCCATTGGCCTACAAGACCGAGCTTTCCTTCTTTCCTGTCCACATTTCAGTTCTACAGCACAGGAGAGGGGGCTGCACGCGCTGCTACATCTGCCTCTGTGAAAAATGGTTCGGAGAGGGCTCCATTCACACGTATCCCAGATAGTGAATTGTCCAGGGGGACTGTGCTAAAGACATCTGGGTGTAACTTCCATGATACTAGAGACAGTTGTAGAGGGTAAAAAATTGAATGGGAAGACAGGAATCAGGGTACGATACGTCCACTGAACAAGCAAGTGCTCTACCAGCTGTGAGGGCGGGTCGTGACTCGTGCTCGGGTAGCTCAGATAGTAGAGGACTTGCCCGCGATAGGCAAAGGTCCCGAGTTCGGGTCTCGATCCGGCACACAGTTTTAACCTACCAGGAAGTTTTATATTAGCCCACACTCCGCTGCAGAGTAAAAATTTCATTCTGGAAGTAAAAGTCCCGTTTCAGTGCTATACAATTACTCTTCACTGTTAAATGAAGCAAGTTAAGAACAAATACTAACGTTTGTACCGCGTCTAAGAGCGGTAAAACGCAGTGAAGGATAAACTGTGTTCCAGGGGTGAACTGTGTCGGTGCACTCCCCTCCTCAACAGGTCTGCAAACTGAAGACCAGCAGCCGATTCCACACTGTGTCTACCCCACTACGTCACAAGAAGCAACTAGAGGCTTGTCGTCCGCAGCTCGTGGTCGTGGGGTAGCGTTCTCGCTTCCCACGCCCGGTTTCCCGGGGTCGATTCCCGGCGGGGTCAGGGATTTTCTCTGCCTCGTGACGACTGGGTGTTGTGTCATGTCCTTAGGTCAGTCAGGTTTCAGTAGTTGTAAGTTCTAGAGACTGATGACCATAGATGTTAAGTCCCATAGTGCTCAGAGCCATTTAAACCATTTTGCACCAAAGGCTTGTCTTAGCAAACCTTCCTTCTGCAGCTCGCCTTGCGAATGACTCACGCCCGCTCTGTGTTAACACGACACGTCACTCTGAAATGACTTACTATACTAATGGTGCTGAAGCAAGGAAAGTATATGGGCGGATCCTACGTAAATCTGTGCACACTGTGAGAGGGGAGACAGACGGTAGGTGTCGCATCGTTCCGGTGAAGGCGGCTGTGCAGACCGCGAGCGCCCCTCGCTTCTCACTTTGCAGGCACGCTACATCTCACCAGTATTTCCTGTCCAGCGCACTTACACGAGTAGAGCACGTATTTATAAAGTGCACTTGTTGTTACTTTATTGAGTATGTATTCGCAGTTCATCTTTTACGTAAAATACGTTCCTATAAACGATGGCTGGGACGTGTTTATGTGTGCTGTGGTGGGTGACTTACGTAGTTTTGGTGGGACTGTATCGGTAATTGTGATACCTTTCTGCTGCCTATCGTTGACAGGGTACGGTAAACTCGTGTAATTGTCTTGCAGTCATTTGGTGCTGAATTAATGAGTGACCAGAAAGCTAATGCACTTCTCTTGTGTTACTGGTAGTCTACATAAATCTTTTCCATTCAGATATTGGTGGGACTTGTACGGTGGCACTGGGCGCTCCGTCCAGGACACTGTAAGCATTCCACGTTGGGTGCCAATGCTATGTCTAATGCAGTGAGACTGCTTGTATTCAGATCTACAGTAGTAATCTGCTGTAATGCAGTGCTGAAATATATCAAATGCCACAAGACATACGTGACCAACTTCTGTTGCCGAGGGAGAAAACTTAAGCCTCCGAGCCTCTTCATGCGTCGTGACAGAGCCGGAGACCTCTCATGCTCTGACAAGTATTCCGGACAGTGATAGTGGAGACAATGAAGTCAACACTGTCAGTAATAGGTCGTACTGCGCTTTCCCAAAAACAACCTCTGCAAACCTTACGTCGAGTTTGCGGACGACCTGGCGATACTTACAGAGGAAGAAGAGATTGCCTTCTAACCGGTCGAGATACCAAAAAATGTGCTGAAAAAGGAGTGATACAAATCTCATTCGAGAAAATTGAAATCTTATGTTCAAAGAACAGAAATCGCGAGTCTGAAAACAAAGTAAGGTGAAATCAGCAGGGTCTCGTTCTTTAAATATCTCGGAGATTTCATCGAAGTGACTGCTCTCGAAAAAAAGTGTCACGGCAAAATCGCCTCCAAAAAGTAAGGGTCGGTCCTAAACTTCTCCAACAAAAAATACGTGTCAAGAGAGACAAAAATTTGGCACTTCAACCCAGTCACGAAAGCGACAGTCCTCTACGGGAGCGAAAACCTGACACTTAACAGAAAACACGAGCTTGCGGACTCGAAGAAATCAAAAAAAGGAGTGAGAAGATCATTAGCAAAATTTTTACAGCCTACAGTTAATCAGAACAACAGAAAAGTCTTCAAACATCGAAACTGACATTAGGAAAACGCGACTGAAATTCTTTTTCATGACCTCAACAGACTACCAGAAAAGCGAATGACAAAAATAGACTACGGAACATCACTTAGGAACCCAAAACCCTGGCTGGACGAAATTGGAAAGGACCTCAAAAACGCAAACATATGACCAAGTGACATTTTACACAGACACATACACGTTTAGACACAAAGAGACGAAAGGCAACCTGCACCAGAGCAACCAAAACAAGAACGGTAGAGACCAAAGGGATGGCCTTCGAGGCGCTCAGCCAGCCTCGTGGCCACCGCTTCCTGCTCAGCCGGCTCGCAAGCCTGCGCTGCGCTGCGCTGCGCTGCAGGTCGCACCGCACACCGCTACTGCCACTGCTACTGGTACTGGTAGTGGTAGTGGTAACGGCCCTGCCCTGGCTACACGGTCGCGTTAAACAGCATTTTGGTTTCAGGATGGAAGCAAAAAAAGGGCACTGCTAGGAAACTGGTGAGGTGCGGCAAGGCCTGCAGAGGACGGCCGGTGCGGGCAGCGGCTGACAGTCGCCCCTGGACGAGGGTGAGTGCAACGAGCTAGCGGCCACTGGCGACAGATCGCTGCAAACGAACGTAACCTCGTTACGTAATTCCGACTAACCGTCCGGCGCGACCCAAGGTGGCGGGACCGCATAAAAATACTTGTACGTGAAGGAGATGGCAAAACTCTCGAGGAAATGTAGTTCACCCACGAGACTAGTGTGGGGCTGATATCAGGCTGTAAGACTAGAAGAGACAGAGCGCACTGAGCGAAGAGCAACGTGTTTCGTCACGAAAAAAAAGAAAGAAAGAACATTAGAGTTTCGACAACGAGGTCACTGGAGACGGATGACACGCTCTGTTCAGCTAAGTAAGGATGGCAGACGCTACAAGAGAGGCGCCGTGCGTCAGAGAAGCGGTTACTGCCGAGATTCCCACAGCGGGCAGCACGCTACCTCTTCCCAGGTGCGTCTCGCGAAACGACCACGACGCCGAGATCAGATGACGCGGAACTATGCCGGCAGTCATTCTTCCCGCGAGGCATCCGCGAATGGAGAAGGGGCGGGAGTAGCAGAAGTAGTGTCCTCCACACACCTTAAGATGGCTGCCAGCTTACAGGGATACGTGAAAACACTCAACAGAAGCCGAACCGAGCAAAAATCGGGGTAGCGTACGCTTTTGGCATTTCTGGGAGTGCAAGCTGTCTAGCCTTAGACAATGCGAGGTCAGGTCGGAAGTTGACGCCGATTTGGCGAGCGATTGCGTCTGAAATACACCAGATCAGTAAGCTGCAACATACACAATACCTGAGTGGCGGTAACAAGAGTTGGACGCTGTCGAGAACGGTGTGAAGGCAGGGTTGCAGTTTATCACAGCTCTCTCTTGTCGGGTGTGTGCGAGAAAATTTCCGAAGGGAAATGGCAGTGCTAGGCTAGCAGATATACACCTCCTGGACAGATTAAGACACTTACAGAAAGGAACGTAGGACTTACTTAAGCACGCAGTGCGACTTTAGGACCAACGAAGCAAAGCCGAAGACGGTGGAGAGTAGCAGAGTGGCGAACAGGGACTCGTTTAATATCGAGGCTGGGACAACTGAAGTGAAAGGAGTCTCCAGTCCAGGAAATGAGACCACTCGGGGTGGGTCGCCGAAGCGAGGAAGTAGAAACAGTCCTCCCACAAACCGGCACTGACAGTAGCACACATCGATGCGCGAATCGGGGAGTTGCCGAGTGCGCACCCCTGCAGCACGGCACTGTACTGGAGTGAAACGCAGGTCTTCAGGAGAAGAAAATTGAAGCATTTGAGATCTGATGCTATAGAAAATTGTCAAAAATTAAGCACAAAGTGAACAAGTTTTAAAAGTAATGCTCGAGGAGAGACATGTGTAGGAGACGTTTGAGATAAGGAAGGACAGTATGTACTGCGACTTGCCAGGAGTTGCCGACATGGCGCTGGACCGAGCTGCGGAGGGGTGACAGAGTACAGTAGCGAAATACCGCCACACAAAACCTCAACGTTTCCCTCGCAACTTTTCGATTAGATAGCTGTTGCGATGGTTAACGCGGAAGGGAACGACAGCGGCCGTCGCGCAGCACTCGACAACGTCATCTGTAAATATGTTTTTTTTGTGTGAAAATGTTAATATTGTTATTAATCTGTATATATCACTGTACACAAATAGTATTTAGAATTCGCGATAGATAATTTACAGAAATTGTGGACGGCTGCATCGTGACGAAACCAAAAGCTGATGACAGACAGGAAAGAGATGTGATACACGCCTACGCTGTATGGGACAGCTATCGAGCAGCCCAGTTTGCGGGCACGTCCGACTCCGTCTGAGGTGACGGCAAGCTCTGAGGCCCGTAGCGAAGCCTATAGCAGTCGGTAGTAGTAGGAGTCGCAGAGATGTGCCGAATACAAAGCAGTGACGGCTGATGTGGCCTTCCGCTCGACAGTAAACATTACGACCGCGGTCTCTCATTAACAGGTCACGCGCACGTATATCGTACGCATCGTTCGGGCAGTCTATCCGCGCCATTTGCGTATCTTGCCGGATCAGGTCGGCTTAACGAAATAAGACGCATTACTTCCCGATTATGGGCTACACTTGGAACATCGGTCAGGTAGCACAAGTGTTTCACAGTAGCTGAGATGTGCTTATTCGGAAACTGCCTAAACTGCGCAGTGTATTCCTGCTATGGTCTCCCTCTCCTCACTCGCCAGCAACTACTTCCTGGTGGCTGGCAAGTCTCCACTTAGTTAGCTTTAGCCATAGAACTCGTTTCTTTTCGATCGATTTAGCAACATTTCACTCTCTATCCAAATAACCTTCAGCGTTCTTCTGTAACAATGTGTTTCGTAAGCTTCTACTTCTCGCCTCTACTATTTATCGCCCACCTACCACTATCTTTTGACACAATAAACCGAAAAACGGCATTTCACGAAAATGTCCTACCTTTAAATTTATATTAAACGTTAATAAATTTCTCTCCGTTTCTTTTCTTTTTGATCTGTCTTTGCAAACAACGCGAAACAAATTATGTAAAATTGAGCTGTCTCCATCACTTCGCTTACTAGCCTCCGACTAGTGGTGTTTACCTGGTACAGTGACGGGGCGATGACGTAAGCGACGGACGTGGGTGTCGTCTGACACACTCACCCGCGTAACATCACTCAGCACGGTGGCCGTCGCCGATGACGTGACGTTAGTGCGCAAACGTGAGCGACGGCCGAGTCTGAGCACGCGGGTCGCGCATCAGAAACACGGTGGGCGACTAAACGGTAGCGACATCTCAGCGAGAGACTACTTCTGAGGTCGGAAAATTTCTCTACTTCGAAAGAAAAATACACAGAGTAGGAAGGTGCAGGATACGCAGCGATAGCGGGCACTGCACGAGGCAGGACGACTTTCTCTAAAAAAGGTAACAACTGCAAACTTCCATAAATGTACGGCTACAGACGAGAGAAGGCTTCTTAAAAGGACGGCTCTGTATCTCAAACACAGCACGTGGACAGTGGAAAACGCACAAGTCGTCTCATCATACGATTTTTAAAAATAGGGTGTCACGCGAGACAGTCGAATATCAGAAGTTGTTCAATTCAGGAGAGAAGAAATCAACGCAGCGAGAACAAAAGTCTAAAAATGAACCGAAAGAGAAGAGCGGAGGCAATGGCTGGACACACATTACGACACGAATCGTCGCTCAGAAACCGTAGTCGAAGGCAGGGGAAGTACCTGGTGGCCGGCGAGGCATCTCAAGTGAAGGGAACAGCAGCAAGCCGCGCAAATGGACGCTCGTATCAAACTTACTTCACGGATGATAACCAAAACAGCATCAACGACTACAAAGTACATGGAGTCTAAATTTTATACTTCGGACAGTCCTCTTGATAGATTTCCAGAGTGGATCGTCAACGACTAAATTTTTTGCCTGTCGGTGTTACAACTGTCTTGGGAATGGTCCAGTCCAACATGTCGAAACCTGCCCTGAAATATTTTATACAGCAAGAATACGCAGATTGAAACACAATGTCAAAATTTTACAATGCTGGTAGTTTTTAAAGAGTGTTAAAAATAGTCAAATTCGCATCCCTCCAGGCGACTGGAGAACTGTACACCCGTGCCGTAGCTGTAGCAGATAGCGCATGCGCAACAGGGCAGCCACATACCCTTCGTTGACGGCACATCGGCAAACAGACAGCACAACGCCACCGTAATTTGTAAAGTGAATTTCGGTTTCCCTTGATAGTTTCCTGACACAATAAATTCTTCACTGTTACTATTCGCTCTAATGTGCAACGCATTGAATTTGCAGTATCGCTAAGTCTTAACTATGGAGATAAAACTGAATGACCGTTGTTTGTGTCTTCTTCCTCAGTATGCAGAAATGCAGACCATTACGTAAGTGACAATATAGTGGGGAAAATAAGCTGGAAATGTGAATTTGCGTTGGGGGGGGGGGGGGGGGGGCATTCGACTTGGGTAGCTCGTGCAGCAATGTCGACCATAATGCTGGGGTCAGCATTTTTACCTCGTAAATAAGGAGACCTAGGTTGAAGTCCCCGGCGGTGGCAGAAATTTTAATTCATTTCTTCAGCATCCATCACTGTCGCGGTTTTCAGTTTCGTTACACGAAGGAGAGAGAAACATACGTAGTGTGTTTTGTTTCGTAAAATCTGACCAAGAATTGTATTAATGGAAGAAAGATTTACACGAAGTGCGAAATATGCACCAAAATTAAACTCACGGAAATGTGAAAGATACACTATTGGAAACGTTAGAACTGCTCGTGAAAGTCAGTGCACTGAAGTATCTACGAGACTGGACACTCTAGAATCCAAGAGATACGACGATTACCAATTTCCAGGCTTGTTCGACCTTATTACAAAGATTCAGGTAATTATACGGAAAAGGAAGCCGAAAAATTACGAAGCGTACCTAAAGAAAACCTGTAGAGGCGATGTCATTACTAGGTAATACTGTAAAGAGATTCTTAGCTAACGTGAAGAGGAAGCTTCTTGTTATTCTGTAAAATGTTGTGTATAAAGCGAATCAGTCAGGTTTTGTGTACGAACTGTGTGCAAAACGCACTTTTATCATTTCCAACGATAAAAAGGGCAGAGTCGCTTGTGCAGTCGAAGAATGCTATGACACTCTCTTATACCACAGTGCCAGTGATAAGTATCCGCACGTTTATGCCTGTCTTGAAGAGCAACAGTCCGAATTAAGATTAAAAAGATCTGTGGAAACTGCAAAGAATAATTTTCAGCGGTACAAATGCAGAACAATGGTCACAACCATTTCTTACAGCTTTCCAGTTGTGTATCAATAAAACTACCAATTACTGAGAAGTGCCCGATCGAATTGACATTTTGTCAGATGTGCCTGGTGTAAAAACGAATCGTCATCCAAAAGACACTTCACATTTTTGCGACGATTACAGGGAATAAACAAGAAAATATTTGATTGTCAGCAAAATGTACATTATTCAAAAATTATCATAAGAACTGTGCTACAGAATTCTTATAAAATATTTAATGTCAACAAATTAAAGTCGCAATTGATGGAAGACATCTGTAACGTAACTTTATAAAATGCCTCGATTGTCTTTCCTCTGTGAGTCACTTCTGTTATAATTACATGTGCAACAGTTTCGCTGTTATTAAAAAACTACTGATTCGAGACATTCTGGGGCAGTTTAAGTGATTAAAATTCGTGTGTGGACTTTGGATTTCGCGTTACGTGGCGCTACGTTTGCTTGTCACGGATGCATCCGCTTAATTCGCCGACTCGAGCAATAGGCAGAGAGTGCTGTACGAACCGCTGTTGCAAGCGGCTGAAGTGAGTAACTTCAACATAAAAAAAAAAAAAAAAATACTTGCAGTGCACCTTGGCAGCTAAAATTTTTTGATAATGCCTTTCTTTCGGAGCATTCTTCGAGTGTGAAAAATTTCATGGCAGGTTTCCACATGCCTGGACTATTCCTCTGTATGAAGTCGCCTGAGGGACATACTCACCGCGCCGCCCACCCTTACAAAGCCTGAAGAAGATCGGTCGAGGGTCTGAGATAGGTGCTCATTGCCCAGGGAGGCAAGAGTGCTGATTTCATCTTATCACACACGATCAACACCGAAGCCAAGTTGGATGCTTCTTTACTGTATTGCCTTTTGGGTGTAAGGCAGTCAGAATGGATGCCTCGGCTGGCGACCGCTGGGAAATCAAGCGCGGCCGTGTTTGTGCGTGACACGCGGCCTTTGAGCGCCCGCAGCTGCGTCGCGCGCTCACCTCCCGCAGCCCGCACTGCGACGCTTGCTGCGCGGCTGCTGCCCGTACTCACCTGCAACAAAAGAAAACACACCACGTGTAGCCGTCGCACACAACACGTACAGCGCTGCAACTGGGCAACCGGTAAAGCGAGAAACGGCACCTAACGCGTTATACGAGCCAACCACGAGCCGCATTCTTCCGACATCGAGACGTCATATCCCAGTGTCGGGGTGGACAGGACAGAAGTACTTATCTCGGGCCGGTACGAGCACAGGTAAACATTGGGCGCCGCATCACTTCCAGTGAGTGACGATCAGCAGGATAGCACGGCCAGTTCAATGACACATAACGAAATGCATATCACTCGGTCTCTAGCTCAAATGTTTCAAATGGCTCTGAGCACTATGGGACTTTACATCTGAGGTCATCAGTCGCCTAGAACTTACAATTAGAACTAATTAAACCTAGATAACCTAAGGACATCACACACATCCATGCCCGAGGCAGGATTCGAACCTGCGACCGTAGCGGTCGCTCGGTTCCAGACTGTAGCGCCTAGAACCGCACGGCCACTACGGCCGGCGCCCGAGGCAGGATTCCAACCGACGACCATAGCGGTAGCGCGGTTCCAGACTGTAGCGCCTAGAACCGCTCGGTCACTCCGGCCGGCGGTCTTTAGCTATAATTAGTGTCAGCCAGGAAGTAAAAGATAAACTCCCAGAGCAATCTCCGCTAGAAGATTTGCACGAAGCTGGCCGCGGTGGCCAAGCGGTCCCAGGCGCTTCAGTCCGGAACCACGTGAGTGCTACGGTCGCAGGTTCGAATCCTGCCTCGGGCATGGATGTGCGTGACGTCCTTAGCTTAGTTAGGCGTAAGTAGTTCTAAGTTCTAGGGGACTGATGACCTCGGATGATAAGTCCCATAGTGCTCAGAGCCATTTGCACGAACGAACGGAACTAATTCAAAATGGTTCAAATGGCTCTGAGCACTATGGGACTCAACTGCTGTGGTCATAAGTCCCCTAGAACTTAGAACTACTTAAACCTAACTAACCTAAGGACAGCACACAACACCCAGCCATCACGAGGCAGAGAAAATCCCTGACCCCGCCGGGAATCGAACCCGGGAACCCGGGCGTGGGAAGCGAGAACGCTACCGCACGACCACGAGATGCGGGCACGGAACTAATTGTGAAAGCCGTAAAATGTACATTTTACAACAAAAAATTAGATGCACATAGGAATTCGAGAATATAAATTCTTTGTACGTGACAAGTTCCAGGATGTAGAAGGAATTTGAAGATTACAATTATAAGCCAAAATTAAGCCGCATGTTATTGGAACTAAATCAAACAAACAGAAAGAAAGGGTTGTTTCCCGTGTGTAAATATGAATGTAGAAATTAACAAAATTTTGTACGAGAGTGTTTTCTTGTCTTATTTGCCGTCGTACTAAACATCCTAAGTATTTCCCTGTGTACGATGATCTACGTCCATGAACCCAAGCGATTACTAAACGGTTGCGAAAACACACTTGACCTCATAGCAACAAATAATCCTGAGCTAATAACGAACATCAAGAAGTATACAGGGATTGCTGAGCACTGGATGTCGTAGCGAGACTGAATATTGTAACCCCCAAATCCTCCAAAAATAAACGAAAAATATAACTAATCAAAAAAGCAGATAAAAATTCACTTGATGCCTTCCTGAGAATCGTTTAAAATTAATAATATAAGTGTAACCAGGTGTGGCTTGAATTCAAGGAAACAGTATCTGCAGCAACTGAGAGATTTGTACCAAATAAATTAACAAACGACGTGGCTAATCTCCCGTCGTGCACAAAACGGGTCAGAACACTGTTGCAGAGACAGAAACAAACATGCCACATTTAAACAGGCACAAAATCCTCAAGTTCTTTCAGAGAAGCTCGAAATTTAGCGCGGATGCGAGATGCTTATAAATGGTAAAAAATCCCAAGAGATTCCGGTCACATATGAAGTATGCTAGGCTAGCAGCAAGACACAGTCAATGCCTTCTCTGCGTGATAGCAATGGAGATACTATCGAAGACAGTGCTGTCAAAGCAGAGTTACTAAACACAGCCTTCCGAAATACCTTCACAAAAGAAGACGAAGTAAATATTCCAGAATGCGAATCAAGAGCAGCTACCAACATGAGTAACGTAGAAGTGAATATCCTTGGAATATTCAAGCAACTTAAATCACTAAGCAAGTCTTCTGGTTCAGACTGTATGCCAGTTACGTTCCTTCCAGGGTATGCTGATGCATTAGCTCCATACTTAAGAATCATATACAACCGTTCGTTCGACGTAAGACCCGTACCTAAATACTGGAAAGTTGCACAAGTCACACCAATTCACACCAATATTCAAGAAAGGTAGTAGGAGTAACCACTAAATTACGGCCCATATAGTTGACGTCGATATGCAGCAGGATTTTTGAACATATATTGACGCAAACCAACGTTTCTAGCTTTTGACAATGTTGACTGGAATACTCTGTTACAAATTCTGAAGGTGGGAGGCGTCTAACACAGGGAGCGAAAGGCTATTTACAATTTGTACGGAAACCAGATGGCAGTTATAAGAGTCGAGGGGCATGAAAGGGAAGCAGGGGTTGGGAAGGGAGTGAGACTGGGTTGTAGCCTATCCCCGATGTTCTTCAACCTGTATACTGAGCAAGCAGTAAAGGAAACAAAAGAAAAATTCGGAGTAGGAATTAAAATCCATGGAGAAGAAATTAAAACTTCGAGGTTTGCCGATGACATTGTAATTCTGTCAGAGACAGCAAAACACCTGGAACAGCAGTTGAACGGAATGGACAGGGTCTTCAAAGGAGGATGTAAGATGAACACCAACAAAAACAAAACAAGGATAATGGAATGTAGTCGAATTAAATCGTGTGATGCAGTGGGAATTAGATTAGGAAATAAGTCACTTAAAGTAGTAGATGAGTTTTGCTATTTGGGGAGCAAAATAACTGATGATTGTCGAAGAAGGGAGGATATAAAATGTAGACTGGCAATGGCAAGGAACGCGTTTCTGAAGAAGAGAAATTTGTTAACATCGAGTATAGATTTAAGCGTCAGGAAGTCTCTTCTGGAAGTATGTGTATGGAGTGTAGCCATGTATGGAAGTGAAATATGGACGATAAATAGTTTAGACAAAAAGAGAATAGAAGCTTTCGAAATGTGGTGCTACAGAAGAATGCTGAAGATTAGATGGGTAGATCACATAACTAATGAGGAGGTACTGAATAGAATTGGGGGAGAAGAGGAATTTGTGGAACAAGTTGACTAGAAGAGGGGATCGGTTGGTAGAACATGTTTGAGGCATCAAGGGATCACCAATTTAGTATTGGAGGGCAGCGTGGAGGGTAAAAATCGTAAAGGGAAATCAAGAGATGAATACACTAAGCAGATTCAGAAGGATGTAGGTTGCAGTAGTTACTTGGCGATGAAGAAGCTTGCGCAGGATAGAGTAGCATCGAGAGCTGCATCAAACCAGTCTGTGGACTGAAGACAACAACAACAACACTGAGTTCGAACATTATGAATTACCTCGAAGAAAACGGTCTATTGACACACAGTCAACATGGGTTTAGAAAACATCGTTCTAGTGAAACACAACTTGCTCTTTCTATGTATTGCGAATACATAGAAAGAAGGATCCTTTATTGTGTGATTATATGATAGCGGAACAAACACTGGTAGCAGTTACTTCTGTAAAATATCTGGGAGTATGCGTGCGAAACGATTTGAAGTGGAATGATCATATAAAATTAATTGTTGGTAAGGCTGGTACCAGGTTGAGATACATTGGGAGAGTCCTTAGAAAATGTAGGTGGCTTACAAAACACTCGTTCGACCTATACTTGAGTATTGCTCATCAGTGTGGGATCCGTGCCAGATCGAGTTGACGGAGGAGATAGAGAAGATCCAAAGAAGAGCGGCGCGTTTCGTCACAGGGTTATTTGGTAACCGTGATAGCGTTACGGAGATGTTTAACAAACTCAAGTGGCAGACTCTGCAAGAGAGGCGCTCTGCATCGCGGTGTAGCTTGCTCGCCAGGTTTCGAGAGGGTGCGTTTCTGGATGAGGTATCGAATATATTGCTTCCCCCTACTTATACCTCCCGAGGAGATCACGAATGTAAAATTAGAGAGATTAGAGCGCGCACGGAGGCATTCAGATAGTCGTTCTTCCCGCGAACCATACGCGACTGGAACAGGAAAGGGAGGTAATGACAGTGGCACGTAAAGTGCCCTCCGCCACACACCGTTGGGTGGCTTGCGGAGTATAAATGTAGATGTAGATGTAGATTCGCATGAAGTGTTGAGTGCTATTGATAAGGGATTTCAGATCGATTCCGTATATCGGGATTTCCGGAAGGTTTTTGACACTGTACTACACAAGCGGCTCGTAGTGAAATTGCGTTCGTATGCGTGGTCTCAGTTATGTGACTGGATTTGAGATTTCCTGTGAGAGAGGTAACAGTTCGTAGTTAACTGACGGAAAGTCATCGAGTAAAACAGAAGTGATTTCTGGCGTTCCCCAAGGTAGTGTTATAGGGCCTTTGCAGTTCCTTATCTATATAAACGATTTGGGAGACAATCTGAGCAGCCGTCTTAGGTTGTCTGCAGATGACGCTGTCGTTTATCGACTAATAAAGTCATCAGAAGATCAAAACAAATTGCAAAACGATTTAGAAAAGATATCTGAATGGTGTGTAAATTGGCAGTCGACCCTAAATAACGAAAAGTGTGAGGTGATCCACATGAGTGCTGAAAGAAATCGTTACACGATAAATCAGTCAAATGTAAAGGCCATCGTTTCGTGTAGCCCTTACCCTGGCTGTGACCTTAAGATAAAATCGTCAGCTGTCTGTGAACCGGCCGTGCTACCCTACTGCGTATTAGTTGCGGTGTCGCCGGAAGCAGGGCGTCGCTCGATGTCGGGGCAGGAGGGGGCTCTGCAGGCACGGGGTGTCTGGCCGACGACTGCACTTCATACTCCGCTTGGGGCCGCGCGTGTCCGAGAACAACTTCCTGTCCTGGCGGCTCCTGCTGCGGAAGTCCGCGTCGGTAAAGAGCAGCCTCACAACCACATCACTTCCGTCGAGTGAACTTGGCAACAGCGTGTGAGGTTCGCAAAACGTTCCTTTCTATTGCGTTTCCCAGTGCATCGGAATCTGCTTATGCACTTTGCAGCTGTTTCAACTCTAAAAAAAAATTGGTTCAAATGGCTCTGAGCACTATGGGGCTTAACATCCGAGGTCATCAGTCCCCTAGAACTTAGAACTACTTAAACACACACCCGTGGCCTAGGCAGGATTCGAATCTGCGACCGTAGCGGTCGCGCGGTTCCAGACTGAAGCGCCTAGAACCGCTCGGCCACAGCGGCCGGCAGAACTCTAAAAATGCCGGCACAATCTTCCCTGCTCGAAGCCCCGGTCGCGGGTTGGAGAGGCCTGCACGTGTCTGTACCGACTGCTTATTACACCGGCGTAAATTTGTGATTTTCTGTAATTAAGACACACTGATTTTTTCACCTTCACTTACTCTGGTTTAAGTTACCGCATTTATTGCTGGGAGTGGCTTTTATGCCTGCGAAGTTAACTTGTTAATCTTGGTAGCAAAGCGTTCGTGCCAATTTCTTGATGTTTACGATACTTTCTGCTAATGTAATTAACGGTGGATGCCGACCGCGTGCATCCATTCAAATCTTGCTTATCCTCCGTCCCGCGTGGCGGCCCCTTGCTACCATTACGCCCTTGGGTGTTTTTGAAACTAAACTGCGGTTAGCGGACGAATCTTCTTATCTCCTTGTTGAGATTTTGGTGTGTGTTCAGTAATAAGGGCCGACTGTTTTTATGCTGTTAATACTGGAGGGCTCGGTGTCTGCCAGTTGAGTGATGTGTTGGTATGCAATTACGCTCATAGCCATGTTTGTGTTCAGTTCCATGACTGAGGAGTAAAGGTGCTTAATGATTTGATAATTTGTTGAACTTGAAGATCCTTTTCCTTCGCAGGTAATACCAGCAGTTACCAGCGCCATGGCCAGAACTGTCTTGGTTATCCGGCAGATTTCTACATCCGCCCTACGCACAGTGCAGCCGCTTGTATTCCGAGGTCGCGGGTCGCGGGCTGCCCTGCCTCTCGATCGCTAGCACCCGCGCGGCCGAGAAAATTGCTTCACGCAACACTATACCTCTATTAGTTTGTTTTAATTATATATTTTTGGAAATGTGTGTGTCCTTTTGGGAAACTGATTGTAAATTTTCAGGTCATTGTTTTAGTAAGTTTTCATTCCTTTGGTCAGTAGTGTTGTGGAACACTGTGATACCAAGCAACTGTAAATCAGTAAACAGCCTATCAGAAAATACGACAAGGTGAATTGCCAATTTGATTGTGACACAAATTCTTCTTGTTGTAGCTGTCGGTTTGAAACAGATACTATATCAAATTTTTTCATCGCACTTCCGTGACGTAAAACTGTACTAAAAATTTTCTTTGTCTTAATAATTACCTCATTACAGGAATTCTCGACGAAGTGTAAGAAATATCTTTGGCTCTATGATGTGGGTTGTTGAAAGCATTTGCTTGCGTAACTGTGATAGTTACGTGCGAAGCTCGTCTTTTAATACATGTGTACAACATTTTGGGTTTCCTATGTTTTTAACAGTGTAATGCGGGTCAGTGTGACAGTGTATTAAAGTGTTACTCGAATGCAAAGTATGCAATGCAGCACATGTTCGGGAATGTGCACATCTATGAAACTGAATCACCTTCGACACTTTTTGTTATTGTTCTTAACGCGTTTTTAATTAACTGCCGAAAACTTGCAAGTAATATTTATTCATAGGTTTGATTGATCTTATAAGCATACGTTGTTCAGTAAATATTTTGGTCACGAGAAGATGTTCAGCCCTTAATCTCCCTCCCACACAACCGACTGATGACATCGCCGTTTAGTCCCGTTAACCCCCCACCCCACAATCAATATGTCCCAGACAACCCTACGCAGTAGCTGTGTACCATTTGGAATGCTTGTAGAAAGGAACATACTCCGCGAGTGACTGTTTCCTTTAGTACGAAGAAGAAGGCATTACGCGACAGCAGTGAAAGTTTCTGACAACTAAGTCGATTGGTGAGGCGGAGAATCCGAGCTGTGAGGAACGCTGGCAGCGCCGTGCTGCACGCCGACGTTCGCAGGAATGTCTAGCTCAGGCTAATGCCTGCGTCTGATAACTCTGGGTTTCGTCTAGCGAGGAGTGTCCTCGCTGCCTGTGCGAGTCTGCACGCGAGACGGCCCACGCTCCGCCCATAACGCGACCCGGCGGTTGCGCAACCACGGCGCTCCTTCCCCTCTGCGCTTAACTGGCGCCAATTGCCTCAATCGTCCGGCTTCGAGTTTCGTTTCTGACTCTGCTCTGGATTCCGAGAAACGAGCTCGGACGGCGGCTAAAAGTAGCACCGCCGCTCATTACTTGCTCTTCTTCTTCGCGTGACCGGCCACCCGACAACATCCGACACATTCGTTTTAAAAGCGACTAACATTCGGATATCCAACAACAGGTATCTTTTTTCTCATCTGCATAAAACGTTCTTGCACTTATTCTATTGGTTTACCGCCTTCGCGAGTAAAGTACGAAATTATTAGCGACGTCCTCCGCAGTAACAGTCGTACGACACTTGATAAGTTGTTTTGATACCGACCCTTAAGAGTAGCGGGACAAAGTACGTGTCACCCCACTCTCCATTGTTGCCAGATGTAACCACGATGGCGGCGATGACTTCATCCAAAATAGTGGCATGTAGACTTGGCATCAGTGCATGACGTCATCCAAGATAGCGGCCGTGACGTCATCCAAGATGGCGGATTTTGGCGGGAAGACAGGTCAATTAGGCTACCTCCACCAACCTATCCCTCTCCTCACCCCCCACCAGAAAAATGGCGAGAAGTTCAAATTCCATCAGCACAATCCAACACACCTCTACCAACCTAACAAAATGGCGGAAAGGAAGGTAACCTCCACTAACCTAACCCCCTCCCCTCCCACAGGAAAATAACGGGAAGTTCAAATTCCATCAGGACAATGCAACACACCTCTACTACCCTAACAAAATTCCTGGAAAGAAAGGTCACCTCCACTAACTAGTCACGCGACTGCCACGTCCACCAAAAAATGGCAGGAAGATCAAATTCCAACAGGATACTGCATCACACCATGGTTACATCTACTAACCTAAGAAAATAGCGGGAAGATAGGTCACTTGGACTACCCCCACTAACCTAAGTAACCCAACCGCCATCTCATCCTAGGAAATGGCTGGGAGAGGACTCAACCTGTGCTGGGCTGCTGGAGAGAGGATGGAATGTACTTTATTTACTTATTTTCCAACAATTTATTTAGGGATGGAGCATATTTATCACAGTGATACCGAACACTCGCTCCGACACGCTTGGGGTCACAGCACACAGACCTGCAAACTACTCCTAAATAAACCATGTATAATACTCTGCACAGGCGCTAATCGTAAACACCCAAAATAATGCATTGCACAGCCTGCTACACAAAATGCTGAAGATTATATGGGTAGGTCACGTAACTAATGAGCAGATACTGAACAGGACTGGGAAGACAAGAAATTTGTGGCACCACTTGACGAAAAGAAGGAATCAGTTGGTAGGACACATTCTGAGACATCGAGGAATCAGCAGTTTAGTACTGGAGGGAAGTGTGTGTGTGTGTGTGTGTGTGTGTGTGTGTGTGTGGCGAGGGGGGTGTGTGTAAAAATTGCGGAGGGATACCCAAGAGATGAACACAGTAAGCAGATTCAAAAGGCTGTAGGCTGCAGTAGTTATTCGGAGATGAAGGAGGTCGCACAGAAGAGAGTAGCATGGAGAGTTGCATCAAACGAGAACAACAACAACATAGAATAATGGAGAAGATTATACGAACAGATCGAATAACGAATTGGGTGGTGCTGAACCGAACTGCGGAGAAAAGAAATGCGCGGCATGACTTGACTAAACATTGTAGAGAGAGAGAGAGAGAGAGAGAGAGAGAGAGAGAGAGAGAGAGAGAGCGCAAGCTTGGAATACAGTGACGGGGCTGAAGAGGATATGGTCTACAGAGGCGATGTGGCTCGCACGGCATGGAAAGATGCATCAGCTGGAGGGCACGACTGTAACGGCTGTCTTCTCCTGTATGTAGACAATACTGTGTATTTGTTTACGTCGTGGGTGAACTGCAATCCCGGCGACGGAAGTGCAGGTTATTTTCGCTACAGTGGTCTGGCTTTGCAGCCCTACTTCCCTTGTTCCCGTTAGGACGACGTTTAGCGGCGACTAGAAAGTCCCGCATCGAGTCACAAATCCGGTGCGATACTCGGGAAGATCGAATCCCGGTCACTGGATAGCCGAGACATGCGGTGTTGAGTATAGGACGGCTACAGGTCGTGTGCACAGTGTGTGTGTGGTGTGTAGCGACCGTGTGAGTGGCTTTGCCGGCTATCTGGGCCGGCTGGCCGCGGGCACAGGGGCGCTCTGTGTGCGGCCTCAGGAGGAGGGGGGGGGGGGGGGAGGAGGCGGCCTCATTTCCTCTCCCGACACCGCCGCAGAGACGACGTGGTCCACACAGGCCGCAGCTAGTAAGCACGTTTCACTAAACCGCGTACACCACCTGTGAAAATATTCCGCCGTCTAGACGGAGGGACAGGTAATACGACATCAGAAAGAAACATCTGCGGCACTAGAGGGCAGAGATTGGTTTACGTGCAACAGATAACCGAGGGCGCTAGTCGCAAACGTAGTCCGGCGATAGGGCGCGCTACCCGGAAGAGGCACTGCCAGTTCGTGACGAGAGACGGAAGGTAGGTGGGGCGTGGCGAGGCCCTCAGCCTCTCCGGACACCGACCACTCGCACGGGGTGGTCCGCCAGAGGGTAAACAACTGCCGCGTCCGTCGTCCGTCAGTGCTTCGTGATCGTCGATTCCCACGTATTTGATGCGTCGTTTTAAAGGATTCTGTGCACTGTCCCACTGCAGAAGTAACGTGGAACGTTCCGTCACTCGATTACGACGACGTGCAGTAACTTGGGATTCGGGAAATGAAGATTACGGCAACAGCATCGAAAAACGAAAAGATTGTTGCCGACTTGGAAAATACAATACTTTCGTCGACGTCAGTGTGTTCTTTTCAATAAGAAAACGAAAAGCAATATTTACGCATCCGAACACATCGCGTAGCTGGCTGGCACAAGGGCGCGCGGTCGAGTTGGCTGGCCGGCGGCGGCGCAGTCGGGGCAGCCAGAGGCGGGCACGCGACCACGTGCCTCCACCGGCTCCGGGAGCCCACGACCGCCGTCCTCAGTTACCGGGGAGTGCGTGGGACGGGATCGGCAACCCCTGCATTTGTCTTTTCCCCCTGAAAATCGTGATCCGAATTAGGGAACTGCCGGACTACTTTTTGATAGCTCTAGAACAATGTGAAGGCCTATAAAGCCTCTACAGCGCGCGCGCTCGTGTGTTTGTGTGTATGAGGCAATGCAGTTGACAACTTGGTCAACACTGGCGAGGCACCTACCGTCACAGGTATCTTTTACATCTCCAGTTTTCTCGCAATCGTCGTCGATTGACGTGAGTAATTAATCGACGACACTCCCACTGTGGTTATTTAAAAAGATAATACGCGTGTCGAAAAGTGACCCGGCAGAGGTTCGCCAAACCGGCGGCCTTGCTCCTGTCCACGCCCTGCCTGTGCGTCGGCCTCCTTCGGTCCGCTCCGCCAGCTACTCGCACCGCGTGCCGCCGTCACGTCGGTCGGTTGTGCGAACGAACTCGTCTGCTCGTGCAAAAAGCTAACAGCACGTAGAAACGGATGCAAACTCCTCCAGTGAAACCCAATGTACACGCGGCATTCCACAAGCGACTTTGCTGCAATCTTTGCTGTTCTGGTTGTGTGTAAGTTATTTAGGAGACAACCGGAGCACCCCTCCTAGTTAACGACACTGTCGTTTAGCAAAGTGAACAGATGTTGAAACAAAATTCTAAATGATTTCAACAGCGTATCTTAATAAAAAGTGTAAAGCCCACCACACGGCTACTACGCGGATTCCACTGAATTTAAATAACACGACGAACGACACAATTTTGAATTTGTTACACGATTCGTCACGCAATATTAGCGATCGACGGTTCGTCTAAATATCTTGAGATTACAGTTAGGAACCACTTACTTTGGCGGACGGTAAGGCGAAGCAAAGGCTGCGACTGACTGCCACAGCAAATGCGAGGTACAACAAACACGTTGGAGGGACCGGCCGCACTAGGCCTCTCTGTCCTGCTGTAAGGTACTGCTCCGCGCGTAGCACTGGCAGCCGACGTCGGAAGGGCCAAATAAGAGCGAGTTATTATGCCTTACCACGACAGAGTAGACAGTGTCACGGGTACGATAAGCGAATGCTGATGGGAACCATTAAAACAGAAGCGTTTGTCGTCGCATAGAAATATTTACACGAAATTTCAATCGACAACTTGCTCTTCCGATTGGAGGAACCACGCGGTACTCGAGAGTGGAAGGGCGTCCTCGGCGGTGGCCAGCCGCCTCTGCTGCCCCGTAGGTGCAAATGCTGACGTACCAACCGACCACAACCACATCACTATAACGAACGCGTGAAAACTTTGAGGCTGGACCAACTGACACCAGCGAACGAGTGTGCAGAACCGGAAAAGTAGGTGGTGGGCGCGAACAGCACGGCAAACCGCAGCCGTGCCCCCTCGTCCCGGAATCCGGCTCCAGTCGACGCAGCTGTCGAGCGGTTAGACGGATGAGCTTCGGTAATGACCAGCACGTCGACGGAATGCAAACGTCGGAAGCAAAAATGAAGCAGATGCTGTAGTGAGAACGAAGCTAAAAACTGGGGAGGAGAAACACGAGACGGAGAGTGGGGCACGGATGCGAGCGAAGAGCGCGGGGTCGCGGATGACGTCAGCCGCGCGCACAAACATGCGGCGCGCGCCCCGCCCGCAAAAACGGCGCGCTCCCACGCGACAGCGGCCCGGCTCCACGGCGTCTCCACCGCTGCAGCGATGTTCACACGGCGCGCCGGGCACACACGAACTGTGTCGACATTCGGCACGGGCTCTTCTGCCCTCGACACGGAAATGTCGGCAGCCGCCGCCACCGGCTACTGACGCAGCGGCTTCCCCGCTGCTCCGCCGCCACGCTCACACGACGCGCAGAACCCCTCTTCAGACCAAAGCGTAACGCTGTAGAGTCTGAGTGACTCGTAAACAGCGTACGTCGCGACAGACGTAACGCCTCAGAGTTGCAGGTGGCGGTACGCGCAGATGCACGACATTTTGTTACACGGTCAACTTTGTTGAAACTTGCATTAAATGCATTCGCAGTTGCGAATATGGACAATCATGAGCTGTATAATGGAATGACGATGTTGAACATTTGTGCCCGACCGGGCCTCGAACCCCGATTTTCCGCTTATCCTGAGCGTTCGTCATTTCGCTACCCGAGCACGACTCACGGCCCGACGCAAACTTCTGTATGTCGTCAGTTCTGCATCTACGACTTGTACGATTCCAGTACAGGGGAGACAGTTTACTTCTGAGTGTACGAATGTACGTCGCAAGAACCCTGCATCGTAAATCGGAATAACACAGACACTGCGATACCGTATTTAGCCGGCCAGAGTGGCCGAGCGGTTCTAGCCGCTACAGTCTGGAACCGTGAGACCGCTACGATCGCAGGTTCGATTCCTGCCTCAGGCATGGATGTGTGTGTCATGTTCTCAGGTTAGTTAGGTTTAAGTAGTTCTAAGTTCTAGGGGACTGATGACCTCAGCAGTTAAGTCCCATAGTGCTCAGAGCCATTTGAGCCATACCGTATTTATCCGCCGACACGAGGCGAGCGACTTTCAAATACAGCGTCTGCCCTATACGGGAATATACATAATGCATGTACGAGTACGGGGTGTAGACACACGGTTGACGACATACGGAAGTATGCGTCCGCTCGGATAGCCAAATGGTAAGGCGATCGCCCGCGATAAGCGGGAAACCCGGCTCGGAGTCCCGGTCCGGCACACATTTGCGCTGTCATCATTCCATGGTACAGCTGACGGTAGTCCATACTCGCAACTGCGGATGCATTTCACGTATTTCGTGCATGCATATCCGAAGGAACTTTGCATCGTAAATCGGACTAGCACGGGCAGCGCAATCTGCTATCGTATTGTTGAGGCTTGTCCAGTACGGTATTCCTGCAAAGTTGCTCGTAACAGCCAGGCTGTCTCTCGGTGCTGAGCTGCCGTCGTGGACAGTCGAATGGGTCGCCGGCACTTGCCACGTGGCAGCGCTTCTGATCTGCCTGCCGCGCCGCGCCTTAAGGCCGGTTCCCACTAGAGCGCGGCAGCGCGTCGTGCGGCAGCGGCAGCGGCAAGCGTTTTCCGCTTTGACGCAGCGGCTCGCGGAATTGGCGTTCCCACCTGGAAGCGGCAGCCGCTAGCGGTAGCCAATGACGGACAGCCACTGAGGTACGGGGCAGGACGCACTGAAACGCGCGGTGCGTTTGATTAGCTATATCTTACACCTACATGAAGGAAAGACGACGTTGGGTGAAGACATACCAATTTTTCATTTTCTGTACAAGGTACTCTTTCACATATTTCATTATTCATGTTTTCTCATTTCACCATAAACAGATTTCATGACTACCGTTCACGATTGTTCACTATCTCCTAACACATTGAAACAATGTACGACAAAAGAGATTATTCAGATAGTTAAGCGAGACAAAAATTTAAAATGTAATACGGTAGCAGGTACACGAAAACAGTAAGAACACAAAGACTAGGTGGAAGGGATGAAAGTGGAAACCACCTGATAGAATTTCCCACAGAGCATAATGTAATCATCGCCAGCACCTTGCTTAAGAATCACGAAAGAATAATATATATTTGGAACAGTTTTCGAAACCAGATTTTAAATTGTAAGGCATTTCCTGGTGCAGACGCAAACCTGACTGAAGACTGTCAATAACAAGAAAAGCGTTCTGAAAAAGAAAATTTGTTCACACCGAATATAAATGCTAATGGTTGGATACTATTTTACAAAGGTATTTGTGTGGAGTGCAGCCTCGTATGTAAGTGAAACGTGGACGATGAACACTTCTGTCAAGAAGACAATGGACGCTTTCAAAACTTGGTGATTCATAAGAATGCTGAACTTTAGATACGAGGATCGTGTGACTAAAGAAGAGGTACGGAATTAAATAGAGGAGGAAGAGGAAATTACGGTACAACTTTGACGACAATAGGGTTAGTTGACAGGGCGTATTGTGGGGCGTCAAAGAGTGAGGACAAAGGGGTTGGGTGATAGTATTCTGATAATAATCATCTGTTGAAATACTATTCTACTATTTTATCTATTAATGTAAGCAGTGAATTTACTCTTCCATGCACTCCTTAAAACATTTAAACCAAAACTGAAATCAGCTGAACACCAAATCTTTCAACCACTGTCTGACAACTACTGGATTCACTTTCAACTTTCTATAACTATCACTGGCTAGCCACACACACATACAGATATAAGGAGAACAAAAATAAACAAACATTAGTTTTCAGCATATAATTCTGCAGGTTGGCAACCTGTACATAAACAAACCAGACAGGAAGGGACATGAGCTGAACACACTGTAGTTACGACTTTAAATCAGAGTTTTCGGTAAAACGTCTACTGCTAGTGACAGAAGAAAAAAGAGCGAACATGAAAATGTGCTTATGTTCCATAATCTAAGTTTTAGTTCAACCTCCAGCATGTGAGCAGGTGAGGTGAAACGTATATGTCCGCCAAAAACTCAATTCACTGTAAGTAATCAGTCATTCACGTAAAAAAAAGATGTGAACTGTTTTATAATCTCCAAGTATCACAGATCAAAACAAAACTGAGTCATTCTAGGTTCCACCGAAGATGCCTTAAAGTAAAAGGCGAAACGCGTCTTGAATCAGTAAAGTACACTGGATAAAGAAAAAAGAAAGGAAATAATCAATAGCTCTACATATTTAGTAAATTATATCTTATGACATACCAGCAAATTAGTTTCGGTTTAACTTCTCATTCGACATGCTATTAATGCCATTTAAAAAAATTCATCTATCCCTTCTGAAAAACTGTAGTTACTTTCATATCTTGGTAGATAAACAGATTTAGGATATTTATCATGCGACGAAATACATGACTTTTCACAAGTTATCGTTTGCAAAAAAATAAAAAAATAAAAAAAAAAAAAAAAATTTAGATTTCTTGAACCGTTTACGAAATTTGCGGTTGATACAACCACATGGTTTACAATGAGCAGGACGAAGTACCGGTCGCGTCGCCGAGCAACCCGCGCGCGGTCACGGCATAGCCCGTCCGCCGACATATCAGACAATATCTCGAGAACGGTGATAGCTATCGATCTGCTCTCAGCTTTAAAAACAATTTCGATATGTTGACTAAATTTCATACGCAATAATGTATTACCTAAAATGAACTGTACGCAAAGTCCACGCAATGCGTTTTTACCTCTGCACACTCATTAAAATTTCGTGTAAAGGTTTACGTAAATGCGATACAGCAAGTAACCACGACGAATAACGAAAAGAAATTCGGTCCTTTATCGAGAGAAGATATCAGGCTGTAACATGCCCAAGAATCAAATTTTTCTACCGAATAGTTTCCTTGGAATCGGATGATAAGTATTTCATAGGTGCCGCCGCGTCCGCGCCAGCGGTTCGGCGAAAGTTCGTGTGGCCCGGGAGTCCGTACCTGACGTCACGCTCAGCGCGTTCTGTGATTGGCGGCGCGCACCTGGAGCGCGGCACGCGGCAGCGGAAGCGGTTCGACATGGTCAAACCGCGACGCAGAGCCCGCCGCGCCTTGCCGCTGACGCCATTTCCATGGCAACCACGCCGCTGACGCGCCGTTTTGACGCGCGGCAGCCCTAGTGGGAACCGGCCTTTAAGGCCGGTTCCCACTAGGGCTGCCGCGCGTCAAAACGGCGCGTCAGCGGCGTGGTTGCCATGGAAATGGCGTCAGCGGCAAGGCGCGGCGGGCTCTGCGTCGCGGTTTGACCATGTCGAACCGCTTCCGCTGCCGCGTGCCGCGCTCCAGGTGCGCGCCGCCAATCACAGAACGCGCTGAGCGTGACGTCAGGCACGGACTCCCGGGCCACACGAACTTTCGCCGAACCGCTGGCGCGGACGCGGCGGCAGCTATGAAAAACATATCATCCGATTCCAAGGAAACTATTCGGTAGAAAAATTTGATTCTTGGGCATGTTATAGCCTGATATCTTCTCTCGATAAAGGACCGAATTTCTTTTCGTTATTCGTCGTAGTTACTTGCTGTATCGCATTTACGTAAACCTTTAAACGAAATTTTAATGAGTGTGCAGAGGTGAAAACGCATTGCGTGGACTTTGCGTACAGTTCATTTTAGGTAATACATTATTGCGTATGAAATTTAGTCAACATATCGAAATTGTTTTTAAAGCTGAGAGCAGATCGATAGCTATCACCGTTCTCGAGATATTGACTGATATGTCGGCGGACGGGCTGTGCCGTCACCGCTCGCGGGTTGCTCGCGACGCGACCGGTACTTCGTCCTGCTCGTCGTAAACCATGTGGTTGTATCAACCGCAAATTTCGTAAACGGTTCAAGAAATCGTATTGGTTTTTTTTTTTTTTTTTTTTTTTTTTTGCAAACGGTAACTTGTGAAAAGTCATGTATTTCGTCGCATGATAAATATCCTAAATCTGTTTATCTACCAAGATATGAAAGTAACTACAGTTTTTCAGAAGGGATAGATGAATTTTTTTAAATGGCATTAATAGCATGTCGAATGAGAAGTTAAACCAAAACTAATTTGCTGGTATGTCATAAGATGTAATTTACTAAATATGTAGAGCTATTGATTATTTCCTTTCTTTTTTCTTTATCCAGTGTACTTTACAGATTCAAGACGCGTTTCGCCTTTTACTTTAAGGCATCTTCGGTGGAATCTAGAATGACTCAGTTTTGTTTTGATCTGTGATACTTGGAGATTATAAAACAGTTCACATCTTTTTTTTACGTGAATGACTGATTACTTACAGTGAATTGAGTTTTTGGCGGACATATACGTTTCCCCTCACCTGCTCACATGCTGGAGGTTGAACTAAAACTTATATTATGGAACATAAGCACATTTTCATGTTCGCTCTTTTCTCTTCTGTCACTAGCAGTAGACGTTTTACCGAAAACTCTGATTTAAAGTCGTAACTACAGTGTGTTCACCTCATGTCCCTTCCTGTCTGGTTTGTTTATCTACATGTTGCCAACCTGCAGAATTATATGCTGAAAACTAATGTTTGTTTATTTTTGTTCTCCTTATATCTGTATGTGTGTGTGGCTAGCCAGTGATAGTTATAGAAAGTTGAAAGTGAATCCAGTAGTTGTCAGACAGTGGTTGAAAGATTTGGTGTTCAGCTGATTTCAGTTTTGGTTTAAATGTTTTAAGGAGTGCATGGAAGAGTAAATTCACTGCTTACATTAATAGATAAAATAGTAGAATAGTATTTCAACAGATGATTATTATCAGAATACTATCACCCAACCCCTTTGTCCTCACTCTTTGACGCCCCACAATACGCCCTGTCAACTAACCCCTATTGTCGTCAAAGTTGTACCGTAATTTCCTCTTCCTCCTCTATTTAATTCCGTACCTCTTCTTTAGTCACACGATCCTCGTATCTAATGTTCAGCATTCTTATGAGTCACCACGTTTTGAAAGCGTCCATTGTCTTCTTGACAGAAGTGTTCATCGTCCACGTTTCACTTACATACAAGGCTGCACTCCACACAAATACCTTTGTAAAATAGTATCCAACCATTAGCATTTATATTCGGTGTGAACAAATTTTCTTTTTCAGAACGCTTTTCTTGCTATTGACAGTCTTCAGTCAGGTTTGCGTCTGCACCAGAAAATGCCTTACAATTTACAATCTGGTTTCGAAAACTGTTCCAAATATATATTATTCTTTCGTGATTCTTAAGCAAGGTGCTGGCGATGATTACATTATGCTCTGTGGGAAATTCTATCAGGTGGCTTCCACTTTCATCCCCTCCACCTAGCCTTTGTGTTCTTACTGTTTTCGTGTACCTGCTACCGTACCACATTTAAAATTTTGTCTCGCTTAACTATCTGAATAATCTCTCTTGTTGTACATTGTTTCACTGTGCTAGGAGATAGTGAACAATCGTGAACGGTAGTCATGAAATCTGTTTATGGTGAAATGAGAAAACATGAATAATGAAGTATGTGAAAGAGCACATTGTACAGAAAATGAAAAATTGGTATGTCTTCACCCAACTTCGTCTTTCCTTCACGTAGGTGTAAGATATAGTTAATCAAACGCACCGCGCGTTTCAGTGGGTCCTGCCCCGTACCTCAGTGGCTGTCCGTCATTGGCTACCGCTAACGTCTGCCGCTTCCAGATGGGAACGCCAATTCCGCGAGCCGCCGCGTCAACGCGGAAAACGCTTGCCGCTGCCGTTTCCGCACGCCGCGCTGCCGCGCTCTAGTGGGAACCGGCCTTTACAAGACGCGCAGACGCCGTACTCCTTGACATAGCGGCATGCTTCCTCGGCGAAACTGGACGTTTGGAAAATAAATAAAAGATAACTGTTTAAGAAGGAGCTGCATACGTTTACTGAGCATTTGAAATTAGACGCCGGCCGCGTTGGTCTAGCGGTTCTGGCGCTGCAGTCCGGAACCGCGGGACTGCTGCGGTCGCAGGTTCGAATCCTACCTCGGGCATGGGTGTGTGTGGTGTCCTTAGGTTAGTTAGGTTTAAGTAGTTCTAAGTTATGACCTAAGATGTTGAGTCCCATAGTGCTCAGAGCCATTTGAACCATTTTTTGAAATTAGACAGTTATTTCATAGCAAGAGCAGAAATACAGGGCGTCGAACAGTTCCCAACGTTAACGCGGAGGATGGCCTTCAGTGTCGCGTCCTGAAGAAAAGACCGTTCCTTTGTTTTTATTCTTTTCATTGCTGAAAAAAGCTGCTGTTAAGAATGCAGAGATCCAAACTTGCA
Organism: Schistocerca americana; assembly: GCF_021461395.2. Lineage (NCBI taxonomy): Eukaryota > Metazoa > Arthropoda > Insecta > Orthoptera > Acrididae > Schistocerca > Schistocerca americana. Next base: position 1,088,075,994 of record NC_060120.1, on the reverse strand, counting down.
CACGACCTGCGCGGCAGTTTTGTGGAGCTTGGGAAATGTTTCTTGCTGTAGTGAACGATACCACCGTGGCAAGTTAAGCGTACTGTAGTATCTGTCTTTCAACAAATTTGAATTTTTCAAATGAACAATTTTCAACTAGAATGGCGATGGGAAATCATCGGTTGAAACCGAGAAACGAGAGCTGAACAATTTCACTTCCATTTCAGTAAAGGCGGCCCCTCTGAATCTTGTTTCAAAAGATACGATGAGCTGCATTATCTTCGCTCGATAATCGCCGAAACTGATATGTTCAGGCAATTTGGAAGATGCCTGACGATTGAAGAATGCTAACATTCCATCACCCATCTGCCTCTCAAACTAAATGTAACTTTTCCACGGTCGCTCTGATTTGGTCGTGCATGTCAACTATTAGCTGCTCCTTGTCCTCCTACGTCATTTAAATTATTCACATGCATAGTTACATCAGATAAGAACGTTAGGTCCAATGTTCATTTAAAATCTTTCAGACAACGCATTTCTTGCCCTTTCATTTCGAGAAAGAGAGATATTTCCTCGTGAATGACAAAGAAAACATCAACAATTTTCCCCGACTAAGCGAACGAACAGCGCTATGGTAAGGTATGTACCCATGCTCCGCTTCCAATATTTCACGAATCCTTTGAGATGACGGTGATTCATATCGTGCCGCCTCACAAAAGTCACGCACTTGACCGCAGCTTTCAGTTCATCACCCAGTTTCACTGTTTCAGCACTCAGTGACTGTTGGTGAATGAAAAACATGAACAGCCAAAGTGTCTTCCCCGAATTCTTTCTTTAATTTATTTTTTAAAAACAGAAACCTCGATGACGTCGAATCATTTGTGGTGCACCATCTGTATCTACAGAAATGAGATTATCCCACGGTAAATTCAAATTGTCCACTGATTCACAAACAGCTTCAAAAACATCAAGTCCTGTAGCGGTGTAATCGAACGGTACCACACTCAAAGAGTTCCTCAGATAATTCCAGCTCCATAGCGACACCACACACAACTACCTAAAGTTGAGGACAGTCACATTTATCTGTGCTTTCGTCAAGTACTAAGGAAAATGCAAGAGACCTCTCGACCTCTTTCCTGAGCTCTGTCTCTAAATCCGTTTCGACGTCCAGGATTCGACGAGACACTGTTTACTTCGAAAGGCAAAGCCTTTCAATTGCCTTTAGGTCCCTAGGGTACAAACATTATGCAACTGTCACACTGCACGATTTTACGAGAAGTCCCAAAGAAAATGGCTTGCCACTCGTCCCTATAATGTGAGCAACTTTGTAGCTCGCTCGAATTGTTGCTTCAATTCGGTTTTCTTAACTGTCACACGGACTGGTACCTGAGCAGAATACCACGCCGCGCCTTTCGGATCGCAATGAGTGGCTCGCTTCACCAGAAAACTCCCCAGAGCGCACGCCGCTTCCACATCCTAACACGGTTCTCAGCCGACTCACTCATTTCCTGAGCCCACAAAGTGCTCCACTAAATTATTCGACGTGTAGACCCAAAGCTAGTCAGAGTCAGAAGCAGCGCTTCTCTTACCTGCTGTCTCCTGTTGGACGCAAGGACTTCTTTCTTTCTTTTTTTTTTTTTTAAACTGAGACGCATGTTGAAAACAGAGGCCGTCATTAATAAACAAATGTCCTATGATCCAGCCGTGTAGGTTCCAGTCGCGACCCATCGCTTCCACGCTTAAAAAGCCTCTTTCCTCCAGAACCCGACCCTCTCGTACGCAGTGGTCAAAGGGGGCTCACACAGGGCGACCGGAAAATGACATATTACGTACTTTTATTTACGACATTGGCAAGGTCCTGAAAACCCAAGTACAATAATGTATCAGAGAGGCGAGGCGACCCCGTAAGCGCAGCCTGTGGCGCACACGTGCCAGACTACTAGATTACACAGTGCGCCTCTGATACGCTGGGCGAGTACCCCTGTGGTATAGTATAAAGTGGGACGTAGGGCAGGGTTAGAGGTCATTCGGGCTACCTGCAAGCCGCTCTGCCGGCAGCCACCTATAGCGCTCGCTGTCGTCCGGAACGCGTGTTTCGACAGCACGGCGTCTTCAGGAGAGCAGAACACTGGCCAATTTCTATGTAATAAATGTTTCCTCGCCTTTTCATATCGACGTTTTTACTCGGATTTACTTTAGCAGATTGAAGGTTTACGTTTTAGATCTTTAGTTTGTCGTTTAGAAATTGTTCTGAGCTTCACTCACACATACGTAATCCAGCAACAAATCTTGCGAATCGGCACACGAGTACGGTGCTCACCTTAATGCGACACTTATCGTTTACGAGAGGCTTTTGAAGCGAGTGGTCTAAGGGCGTCGAGATACCTCTCTTCTGATCACTAACTTCACTTAAAAAACGATGTTTTAATTCTTGTTAGTTATTTACAGCTATAAAGACATATATACGAACTTTATGCGACATTGTCTAGTGATTATAGTATTTTTTATGTTTTTAGCCCTTTGGTTCCGGTTCAGTCGAAACACAATTTGCGTACGGGCAGAACCGCCAATGTCAGCGTCATTAGGATGCAATGAAGTATCTACGTAATTAGCCATCAATGTAACACAATACTTTAAGTCACAATTCACATTGTGATTCACAGGTCTTGTCTGCCTCCATGGGGTTGGCGTCAATACCGAGCAAAATAAGTGTAGGAAGGAGGACGCGGGGGAAAGGGGAGGGGGGGCTACGCCGCCGTCTCCGTCTGTCTTCCGTCCAGCACCTCCCTCTGCAGACGTTGGCTGCCCTGGTTAGCTGGCGCTGCATTCGGCTTCTAACTCTGCGTAGGGAAACTTTGAAGCTCGGAAAACTAGCGCTGTCGCTTTTTAACGTGATACTTGCGTTCGTCTTACGCCACCCACAACGAACGCTACAGTGACTACGTAGCCCCATCGTATCTAAAATGACGTGAAAACATGGGCAAAGTTTAAACGGGGTGTAAATCGTGCTCTGGACAACTATGTGCATAGTAAGTGGATTAAGTACGGAAAACCACCGTAGTTTAACAGCGAAATTCGGAAAATGCTGAGTAAGCAAAGGCTGTTGCACTCTCGGTTCAAAAGAGAACGTGCAAATGACGACAGGCAGAGGTTAGCAGTGATTCGTGCATCTGTGAAAAGATGGATGCGCGAAGCCTATAATTAGAGCGTCTTACCTTAGGAAAGGATCTGCCTGAGAGCATCAGGTTACTCCTGTATATAAGAAAGGTAAAAGAACGACGCAGCAAAATTAACGACCAACGTCGTTAATATGGGAGTGCTGCAGAATTCTAGAATATGCCTTGAGTTCGGATAAAATAAATTTCCTAGAATCGAGATGGTTTTTGAAAGCATCGCTCGTGCGAAACTCAGCTCGCCCTTTTGCCACACATTTTCTCACATGATTTATTATGAACTACGGGTGATGGGCAACAGGCAGATTGCATGTTCCTACATTTCCGAAAAGCATTTGACACGGTGCGAGCATAGCGAATAGATTGCAGATATGACAGTGGATCGAAGATTTCTTAAGTAATGAGAGCGAGTGTTTATCAGCGTCAAGGGTTGCGTGAGGAGTGTGATAGCAGCGCTGTTATTTTCTATATACATACATGATGACAGAGAGAAATGTGACATCAGGATTAATAGTCACAAAGAACACGAAGTTAAAGATTTCTGCTACCTAGGCAGCAAACTAATCAACGAGGCACGGTGCAAGGACGACATCAAAAGCAGACTAGCACTGGCAAAGAGGGCATTCCTGGCCAAGAGAAGTCTCCTAGTATCAAACATAGGCCTCAATTTGAAGAAGACATTTCTGAGAATGTACGTTTTCAGCACATCATTCTATGGTAGTGAAACATGGAGTGTGGAAAAACTGGAACAGATGAGAATCGAAGCATTTGAGATGTGGTGTTGCAGACGAATGGTGAAAATTAGGTGGAGGGATAAGGTAACGAATGAGGAGGTTCTGCGCAGAATCGGGGAGTAAAGGGATATGTGGAAAACACTGGCAAGGATAAGGGACAGAATGATAGGGCATCTGTTAAGACATGAGGGAGCGACTTCCATGGTACTAGAGGGAGGTGCAGAGGGCAAAAACTGTAGAGGAAGACAGAGCTTGGAATACATCCAGCAAATAATTGAGAACGTCGGTTGCAAGTGCTGCTCTGAGATGAAGAGGTTGGCACACTAGAGGAATTCTTGGCGGGCCGCATCAAACGAGTCCTGGTGACTGGGAAGAAAAAAAAAAAAAAAAAGTGTCGGCGGACTGGGTGTGCAGGCATCAGTCTACGATGCTGTGGTGTACAAGATGAGTGGCCGTAGGAAGGCACAAGGCGACTCGGACAAGGTTTCTAGATGCTGTGATGGACGGTAGTCAGCTCTAAATGTGGGAAAAACCCGTCGTGTACGGATACAGCACTGGTAGTGTACTGATCGACACTGTCAAGTCGTTTAAATATCTGGGCGCAACGTTGCGAAGCGATATGAGGTGCAACGAACGTGTGAGAACTGTGGTAGGGAGGGCGGATGACTGACTTCCTTTTGCTGGGGGAATTTTAGGAAAGAGTGGTTCTTCTAAGAAGGATACCGCGTATAGGACGCCAGTGCGACCTATTCTTCAGTAATGCCCGAGGCTTTGGGATCCGTACCCGGTCGGATTGAAGAAAGACATCGAAGCAATTCAGAGGCGGGCTCTTAGATTTGTTATCGGTAAGTTCGAACAACACGCAAGTGTTACGGAGATGCTTTCAAATGGCTCTAAGCACTACGGAACTTAACATATGGGGTCATCAGTTCCCTGGGCTTAGAACTACTTAAACCTAACTAACGTAAGGACGTCACACACATCCGTACCCGAGGCGGGATTCGAACCTGCGACCGTAGCAGCAGCGCGGTTCCGGACTGAAGCGCCTAGAGCCGCTCGACCACGGCGGCCGGCTGGAGACGCTTTGGAAAGTCAAATAGGAATCCCTGGAGGAATGGCGACGGACGCTATTGAGAGAATTAGAGAACCGGAATTTCAAGCTGACTGCCGAACGATTCTACTGCCACCGACGTAGATTTCGCGTAGGGATCACGAAGATCAGACACGAGAAACTTGGGCTCGTACAGAGGCAGACAGATAATCGTTTTCTCTCGCCTTACTTGCCAAAATGGTTCAAATGGCTCTGAGCACTGTGCGACTTAACTTCTGAGGTCATCAGTCCCCTAGAACTTAGAACTACTTAAACCTAACTAACCTAAGGACATCACACACATCCATGCCCGAGGCAGGATTCGAACCTGCGACCGTAGCGGTCGCTCGGTTCCAGACTGTAGCGCCTAGAACCGCACGGGCCTTACTTGCCAGTGGAACGGGAAAAGAAATTAGTGGTAGTGCCATGGACGGCACGGTTGCTCGTGGAGCATGTATGTATGCAGATGTAGACGTAGATGTGAAGCCGGCGCTGCGCACTGGCTGACGCGTGGTGTCGTGGCCGTGGACCACCCCTCTGCTATGCCCCGTCCAGTGGTGCACGGAGTATGCACTAAAACACGGTAGGTGTTGACCAGTACGGCTTTACGATACCGCAGGAATGTGTTTCAAAGCGGTGCCTCAAGTGGTGTGTAGGTGCGAGGGGAGGAACAGAGAGCGGACTGCCGGCCGTGCAGGGCACGAACGCCCAGCTAAACGAGCGCCGCAGAGCGCTTCGGCTGGACGTTTAGAGCTGCCACCGCCGACGGGAAGGACTCGGGCGATAAAGCCACGTAACGAGGCTGTTCGCCGTCTCGAAGGAAAAGTTTTTGTCACGAACGCCGACGTAACTGCTCGTTATAGGCAGGTTTTGTTTAGTCCGCGATTCCTCCACACAGCAATCTAGTCGGACGGTCTGCTCAATGCCAGAAATCAAATTGTATGTGCAGCAACTTTTCAAACGTTACTCCTGTGCTTTCTTCCCTTCCACTAAAAGTTTTTCCTCACACCCAAAAAAATAAAGAAGTAGTACAATAGCTGCGTAGCGGTTAGTCATTACACACACACACACACACACACACACACACACACACACACACACAACCTCTCCTGCGTCATTTCTCGTAACTGGGGATGTTCGTCACTTTGCGAATACGCCCTGGTCTGTTTTCTGTGAGTTTAGCAAAGCAACACGAAGGAAGAGGCATTCGACATTGATGTGAAGTGGTGCCCTTCTACAGAAATTCAGTCTGTTAATTGAATTACTAGAAAGTGACTGAAACTGAAAACAGTGCGTAATATCTTCTAATTTCTGAAACAGTCACGGAAACCAACATTTCAAGAACGTAGAACGTTAAAAAAGTTGCCAGCAGCTCGCACTTTTCTTGTGCCCACAATCGTTCCAGCTCATCGTCTTCATTATCACCATTACTTACTTTATTTTATTTTACTTTCGTCGGTATCTTTAGCACGTATGTCTCTCCCGTCTCTTACCGGTTTGATAGTACAGTGACGTTCTAGCCGCTAGCACCAAATCGATTGTGCCCGCATGACGGAGAACAATCCTAAATTGCTTTACAGCTGAGTATATCAGTACGTACACATTATGATTCAGCTGCTGCACTTCTTATTAGAGCTCTTTTTCCTGAAGCTAGAGCCGGCCGGAGTGGCCGTGCGGTTCTAGGCGCTGCAGTCTGGAGCCGAGCGACCGCTACGGTCGTAGGTTCGAATCCTGCCTCGGGCATGGATGTGTGTGATGTCCTTAGGTTAGTTAGGTTTAATTAGTTCTAAGTTCTAGGCGACTGATGACCTCAGAAGTTAAGTCGCATAGTGCTCAGAGCCATTTGAACCAACCGAGAGCTAGTTGCAAAACAGAAAGGGACTACGTTTGAAGACGAGCACCTAGCAGGAAGCCCCGGGGCAGTACCGACGTGACGCGACCGGCGTAACGACTGCTCCTCGTTCAAGCATTTCGTCCCGCAGTAAGACTGGCACACTTTGGTTTCTCGGTTGTTGTTACAGTCGTAGGCCTATCTACAGGATAGCTAGTGGAAGTCGCATTAAATATGTAGGGCACGGTACAATTGTAAAATACGTAACAGGCGAGTAAAGTTCGCTGCAAAAAGGGGAGTTGGCCTGGTTTCTCGGTTGTTGTTACAGTCGTAGGCCTATCTGCAGGATAGTTAACGGAAGTCGCGTTAAATATGCAGGCCCCGGTACAATTGTAAAATATGTAACAGGCGAGTAAAGTTCGCTGCAAAAAGGGGAGATGGCCTTCCAAAAATTAGTGAAAGTTTGGAAACTGTTTAAATCACTGGAGTAGGGCTCTAATATAAATAATCTTAGTTTGCCCCGATTTCTTAGTGGATGAAAAGAAAACCACAGAGCTTTTAGTTTTTCCCTGAGGTTCTTTTTTCAAACTCCTCCGAAACTAACCGTTTTATCGAAAAAGACAATGTTAACAAAAATATAGAGCATTACATCTTTGCTATAAAGCGTGTTGCATCTGAGAATTGACCAATCTGAAGCCAAATTTTGTAGGAGAAAAGTTGTAGACCACCAAAAAATCAAAGAGAGAGACACAAAACCTAGCTGCTAAGTACATATCGCCATTAATGAGTTGCACGTAAATCACATGATTTATCACTAACATCGACGTTCTACTTTCCATGCAATGAAAGTTAACATCCACTTGTTTCAACTCTCTTCTGGTACACAATCACTATTATATAGATTACCAAGATAATAGTTTTTAAGACTGTACGTAATTAATAGAATAATCTTCGGTAAAGGGCAAAAAATTGTGTTACGAGGGTATTAAAGGGAAAATAAAGATTTCTTACTGTTTTATTATGAATAAAGAACTTAATTGAATTAACAATAAATTGAATTAGATATGGTTCTATTAAACTGCGTTAATGTAATACAATAAAGAAGTTATTTTCAGAGGGAGTAAAAGATTAATGTATGGCTAGGCAATGGTTTCTCTTAATTTTACAGTATTACTCCTTTACGCGCTTGGATGATGAGAGTCCAAGGAAGACTATCTCTAATTCTTCAGTATTCACATGCTCAGTGGGATTTCTTCTTCCTTTTCCCAAATTTCATTATCTGTGTCACAGTCATAAATGTAAATTTCAGCTGGATGATTGGTGCAGGATTAGGCTTAGCGTGGTTTGCAAACGGTGGTACACTTAATGTTGTTTTCTCTGCCGGAACGATTTCCACGGCTCACTGAACCGCACGTGCAGTACCTCGAAATGTTTTACAACAGTTCCGCGAGGTCTTTAGTAGAGGGACATGGCAAGAGGTCAAATTCTGGAGCCTTCCAACCCCACTGCAGTGGATCTGGTTGGTTGTTTTTACGAACCTCCACTTGTAGAGAATGCTGTCGGGCAGATACTTCTTAGGAGGCAAAGACGTGAGGTGCGACAATGTCTCTGATGTACAGTTTTCAAAGATTTGATAGCGAAGCTCATTTAATGGCAATGTTTCTTTCATCTTGGCTGTACGTGGCTGCTATAAGTTTACGTCTGAAGGCCGTACAGCCCGGAGTCGGAGTACCAGTGAGGCGTCGAGGCAGCCGCACCACCGACAGCACAGGTGTGACGCACCCGTCTGGTACAAGGCCGTGTCCCGTTGCCTGACTGCCTGCTACCTCGTCCGACACCGAGGCCTCTTTTAAAGGACCGGGCAAGAAAAGAATAACAGCGCGTCGGTCTGGTTCGAAAGCATTTGGAAACAACGTCGATACAGATTACGCTTCCGCATTCGCCACACTGCGCGTGGCGGAGGGCAGCCTGTACCACTGCCAGCCACTTCCCTCCCTGTTCCACTCGCGAACAGAGCGAGGGAAAGACGACTGTCCGCGGGCACCGTATGAGATCTGATTTCTCGTATCTTACGTCGGTGGTCCTCAAGCGCAACGTATGTTCGCAGCAGTAGACTCATTTGCAGTCAGCTTCAAATGACGGTTCTCTAAATTTTCTCCACTGTGTTCTTCAAAAAGAACGTCGCCTTCACTCCAGGGATTCCCATTTGAGTTCGCGAAGCGTCACCGTAACATTTGCGGCTCTAGATTGCTTCGATGTCCTCCTTCAATCCGACCTGGTACGGATCCCAAACGCTCGAGCAGTATTCGAGAATAGGTCGCACTAGCGTCCTACATGCGACCTCCCTTACAGGTGAATCACACTTTCCTAAACTTCTTCCAGTAAGTCCAAGTCGACCATTTGCCTTCACTACCACAGTTGTCACGTGCTCGTTCCACTTGGTACCGCTTTGCAACGTTACGTCCAGCTACCTAAACGACCTGACTGTGTCAAGCAGTACGCTACTAACGCTGTATCCAACATTACGCCTTTGTTTTCCCCACTCACCGGCATTAACTTACATTCACCCACATTTCATCACACCAACTATAATACTTGTCTAAGTATCTGCTACAGTGGCGTAGCGTGAGAAGAGACTTGGGTACTTAGTCTCCCCTGTATTCGTGCTTAAAAAAGATGCAATAGTAAGTCATAACAAAACTATAAACAACTTTCTACTAAGAGCACTAAATGTGCGAAGACATTAATTTTGTAGCCCGCGCCGCCGCAGCCTGAGTATTGGTGTATCTGCCTGCTGTCAGCGTCTGCCTCCCTCCCTTACCTGGCATTCTCGGCTCCCCTCCACTTCCCCTCTTCCCAGGAAGGCCGGTGCGCTGCACTTGCCAGCAGGTATCGAGACTAGTCCCTGCCGCTTCTATGCTGGCTTTTAACACGGAAGTGGACAGTCGCGCGGTTTGTGTTCGTAGTCATTGTTGTGTGATTTTAGTGCATATTTTCGTTGTGTCGCCAACATGAGTGAGCCAGCAACTGAACACCTTATAGAATTTTTATTAAAAACGCCTTTTTCTACATTAACGTACGAAAAAAATTGCGAATTGAAGGACAAACGACCTACTCCTATACTGAGTGTAGTTTTAAGTGAAGCCAAACAAAAACGCACTTTTCAGACAGCCTGGTACGAAAAGTATGCTTGGCTGACTGCGATTGCAGGTAATAACACATTATATTGTTATATACCACATGTCTTTCGCTTGGTGGTGAAAAGGAATAATGCAATTAGGGCATTTGTACAATAAAGGACTTTGACAGGAAAGCAGAAAAGCATCAGATATCAACACGTCACCTGCAGAACAAAGAATGATTTCAGTTATTGGGCAAAAGTAGAATTGAGCACGCCCTTTCTGAAGCTGCTCGTCTGACAGTAATAAAATACAACAAACAAGTTGCATCCAGCAGGAGAGTATTGGCTCGTCTTAATCAGGCAATTCTATTTCTTTGTAAACAAGAACCAGCCTTTCGCGGCCATCGAGAAGACGAATCCTCCAGCAACAAAGGTAACTATCTGGAATCGTTGGATTCTGCTCAAGGAGAGCAGTTATTCCGAGACCATCTGCCATTATCTTCAACCTTTAAAGGAACTTCTCCATATATACAGAATGATGTAATAGAAATGATAACTCTGGTAGTTAACGAGAAAATAAAATCTGAAATTCAGAACTGCAATTTCATTTAGATTCAGGCTGATGAAACTTTAGACGTGTCATGCAAGAGTCAAATGAGTATAATATTCAGGTACTGTATTGCAGACAAAATTGAGGAAAGATTCGTTGGATTTTACGACGTTTCTGGAGAAAAAACTGCTGAAGGTTTGTCAAACATTATTAATGCAGTGTTGAAAGAATGGAATGTGGAAAGAAAAGTGGTTAGTCAAACATATGATGGCGCTTCAGTAATGGCGGGCAGAGAAAGAGGACCACAACAATTGCTGCAGCAGTTCTGTCCCTATGCGCTGTTTATTCATTGTTACGCACACCAACTGAATTTGGTACTGTTACATGCCTCCAAAATTATACGACAAGTACGCATGTTTGTAAGTGATCTTACTGCATTCCATTCGTTTTTCAGCAAATCATCAAAACGAACTGTATTGCTAACTGAGAAAGGATTTAAACTGCCACATTCAAGCAACACTCGCTGGAACTTTCTTTCCAGTGCAGTTTAACCACATCTAGCCATTTCTCAGGGCTATATAGTGTTTTTAAATGGATGAGCCTACCTTTGTTTACTTGCTTTGTTTCTACCGGGGGTGCTTTGTTTACGTTGATCATCTCTTTAATGTTCTTTAGTCGAAATCTGTCAGTGTAACTACTTGCCACGACGAAATAGGAACTGTTTTGAGAAACTTATGACAGTTAAGAACGGAACATTCGTTGATGAATGCATTAAATGCAGCTTGTGTTTGAATGGCAACTTATCATTCTGCGTCAGTCGAAAGACATCTCTCAGGGCACTAACTTACGCGATACTCGATTTGCAAATTGTTCAGATGGAAAGAAGGTTTCAAGACTTTCCCCAAATTCAGTTTGTTGAACTTTTGAACGAAAAGTGTTTCCCGAACTATCAAAAAGAATTCCCGAAGTTGAAACTGCTAAAATTATTAGAACAGTACCCTCTTTTCAAACAAGAACAACTTGAAAATGAACTGTGTAACATATACGCTGATGAGAAAAAATACTTATCTCCAAGAATCCTCTTAAAGTACATTGTCAACAATGATTTAGACTCCGTTTACGAAGAAACAACGAAGTTCCTGCGTTTGGTGGTGGTGGTGGTGGTGGTGGTTAGTGTTTAACGTCCCGTCGAGAACGAGGTCATTAGAGACGGAGCGCAAGCTCGGGTTAGGGAAGGATTGGGAAGGAAATCGGCCGTGCCCTTTCAAAGGAACCATCCCGGCATTTGCCTGAAACGATTTAGGGAAATCACGGAAAACCTAAATCAGGATGGCCGGAGACGGGATTGAACCGTCGTCCTCCCGAATGCGAGTCCAGTGTGCTAACCACTGCGCCACCTCGCTCGGTCCTGCGTTTGGTTTTGACCCTACCCGCAACTACAGCAAGCAGTAAACGAAGCATGAGTCATCTAAAACGAGTGAAGAATTATTTAAGGAATTCAGTGTCCAACATCCGGCTGTCGTGTTTGAGCACGTTAGCAATAGAAAAGACACTACTTGGAGAGCTATCCAGTGATCAGATCTTTGTAGACCGAGTTATAGACTTATTCGTGGAAAGAAAAGACAGCATTGCACTTGTGTTCAAGAAAATATAAGTGCGTCTTCTCTTGCTGCTGGAGTTCTACAAATTTGTCATCGTTTCTTGAACTAGTTAGTTATTATTATTATTGCTTTACTTTCTCAGACGTTAAGTCTGGTTAAAAATGGAAAGTGACGTGGACCTTGATCATGCGTCACTTCCTTTTAACTGTATGGTATGTGTTATATTGCATTTAGGAACTTTCGGGTAACTGAACATGTATCAATAATTACAGATTTCTGTAGTTGTACATATAAGTTTGGATGTAGGTGTATTGCATTGAGGTACTGGTGGATATTATGTGGTATGACTCCTGTAGTTGATAGTATAATTGGTATAATGTCAACTTTATCCTGATGCCACATGTCCTTGACTTCCTCAGCCAGTTCGATGTATTTTTCAATTTTTTCTCCTGTTTTCTTTTGTATATTTGTTGTATTGGGTATGGATATTTCGATTAGTTGTGTTTATTTCTTCTTTTTATTGGTGAGTATGATGTCAGGTTTGTTATGTGGCGTTGTTTTATCTGTTATAATGGTTCTGTTCCAGTATAATTTGAATTCATCATTCTCCAGTACACTTTGTGGTGCATACTTGTATGTGGGAACGTGTTGTTTTATAAGTTTATGTTGTAAGGCAAGCTGTTGATGTATTATTTTTGCTACATTTCCATGTCTTCTGGGGTATTCTGTATTTGCTAGTATTGTACATCCGCTTGTTATGTGATCTACTGTTTCTATTTGTTGTATGCAAAGTCTGCATTTATCTGTTGTGGTATTGGGATCTTTAATAATATGCTTGCTGTAATATCTGGTGTTTATTGTTTGATCCTGTATTGCAATCATGAATCCTTCCGTCTCACTGTATATATTGCCTTTTCTTAGCCATGTGTTTGATGCATCTTGATCGATGTGAGGCTGTGTTAGATGATACGGGTGCTTGCCATGTAGTGTTTTCTTTTTCCAATTTACTTTCTCTGTATCTGTTGATGTTATGTGATCTAAAGGGTTGTAGATGTGGTTATGAAATTGCAGTGGTGTAGCCGATGTATTTATATGAGTGATTGCTTTGTGTATTTTGCTAGTTTCTGCTCGTTCTACAAAGAATTTTCTTAAATTGTCTACCTGTCCATAATGTAGGTTTTTTATATCGATAAATCCCCTTCCTCCTTCCTTTCTGCTTAATGTGAATCTTTCTGTTGCTGAATGTATGTGATGTATTCTATATTTGTGGCATTGTGATCGTGTAAGTGTATTGAGTGCTTCTAGGTCTGTGTTACTCCATTTCACTACTCCAAATGAGTAGGTCAATATTGGAATAGCGTAAGTATTTATAGCTTTTGTCTTGTTTCTTGCTGTCAATTCTGTTTTCAGTATTGTTGTTAGTCTTTGTCTATATTTTTCTTTTAGTTCTTCTTTAATATTTGTATTATCTATTCCTATTTTTTGTCTCTATCCTAGATATTTATAGGCATCTGTTTTTTCCATCGATTCTATGCAGTTGCTGTGTTTATCCAATATGTAATCTTCTTGTTTAGTGTGTTTTCCCTTGACAATGCTGTTTTTCTTACATTTGTCTGTTCCAAAAGCCATATTTATAACATTGCTGAATTTTTCTGTTATCTTTAGTAATTGGTTGAGTTGTTGATTTGTTGCTGCCAGTAGTTTTAGATCATCCATGTATAGCACATGTGTGATTTTGTGTTGGTATGTTCCAGTAATATTGTATCCATAATTTGTATTATTTAGCATGTTGGATAGTGGGTTCAGAGCAAGGCAGAACCAGAAAGGACTTAATGAGTCTCCTTGGTATATTCCACGCCTAATCTGTATTGGTTGTGATGTGATATTATTTGAATTTGCTTGGATATTAAGTGTGGTTTTCCAATTTTTCATTACTATGTTTAGGAACTGTATCAATTTAGGATCTACTTTGTATATTTCCAATATTTGTAGTAACTATGAGTGGGGTACACTATCAAATGCTTTTTGGTAATCAATGTATGCGTAGTGTAGCGACCTTTGTTTAGTTTTAGCTTGATATGTCACTTCTCCATCTATTATCAGTTGATCTTTACATCCTCGTGCTCCTTTGCAACAGGCTTTTTGTTCTTCATTATTATTATTATTAGTGGCGGTGGTAGTGGTAGTAGTAGTAGTTGTTGTTGTTTTATCTGATGCATTTTCTTTCATTTGTTTAAATTAATGTTTATTGCACTACTTTGTCCCCCTATAATAACTGCAGAGTCTCCCCAACATTTACAAAACCACGCTACGCCACTGATGTGTTATCTTACTGTAGCCAGTCAACTTCGACACCTTTAAAAAAAAAAAACACCCTCAGATTGCTGCCCACCCCGTCCGCCTGATCACTTACGTATACAGAAAATAACAGCCTTCCCCACTTTCCTCGGGCACTCCTTACGATAGCCTTGTCTGGTTGCATTGTATAATGCCACACTAATCCCTTGTACGAGCTTCGGTGCTTATATACCCGTATCGAAGTCGCACGCTGCAACAAAGCCCTCAAACGGAGACTTTTTGACGAGCCCAGCCCACTCGTGTGCAGCGCCATCTGCATTAGCAGCGGCGCCGTGACTGCTCAACACCCGCGTCTCTGTCGCTTTCTGCAGGGTGTAGCTGGTCTCCAGTGCCGCGACGAGTTCCAGATTTCCTTCGCCGGAACTGACCGAGAAGCTGGAGGCACGCGGGCGACTGGAACTGCGGGGGGCCGCCTCGCCCGTCTCTGACAGCCCCGGCAGCGAAATGGGGCAGCCGGTCACAACCAGAGCGACGTCCGTCTCCCTCCGTCACATTCAGAGGGCTGGACAATGTCAGCAGCATTGCTACTGACGGCAGCGCTGCTAAGCGAGCTTCCGAAATTCCTTTACTAAAGAAGACCAAGTAAAAATTCCAGAATTCGTTCGAGAACAGCTGTCGACATGAGTAACTTAGAAGCACATATCCTCGGTGTAGAAAATCAGCTTAAAATACCACCAGTCGAACATCGGCACCTGGGCACGAGTGACGTCGGTACCAGAGAAAGGAAACTGGAGTAATCCTTTGAATTGAAGTTCGATTTGCAGTACAGTTTTGGAACGTATGCTGTGTTCGAACATTTATCATTTGCCTCGAAGAAAACTGTTTATTTACAAACACCCAACACGGATTCAGAAAATAACGTTCCCTTGAAACACAACTAGCTCTCTATTCTCACGAAGAGTGCTATCGACAGCGGGCGTCAAACATTTCCAGAAGCACTCGATAGCTTTCGTCATAAGCTGCTTCTAATCAAACTGCGTGCCTGTGGACTACCGTTTCAGCTGAGCGACTCGATTCGTGATTTCCCGTCAGAAAGGTCACAGTTCGTAGCAACTGACGAAAAGGAGGAAGTTCTATAGCTCCTCTGCTGTTCCTGCTCAACATAAACGATTCTGCGACAATCTGTGCAGCTCTCTTAGACTGATTTCAGATGATGCTGTCATTTACCGTCTTGTAAACTTTTCAGATGATCAAAATCATTTGCAAAAGATTTAGCCAACATATGTACGTGGTACAAAATGTGGCAATTGAATGACAGCAGTGAAAAGTGTGAGGTCATCCACACGGATAATACACTGAGGCGCCAAAGAAACTGGTACGGGCTTGCTAATTCAAATGCAAATGTATGCAAACAGGCATAATACGGCGCTGCTGTCGGCAACGCCTATATAAGACAAGTGTCTGGCGCAGTTACTAGATCGGCAGCTGCTGCTACGACGGCTCGTTATCAAGATGTTAAGTGAGTCTGAATGTGGCGTTATAGTCGGCGCACGATCGATGGGGCACAGCATCTCCGAGGAAGCGATGAAGTGGCGATTTTCCCGTACGAACATTCCAAGAGTGTACCGTGAATATCACGAATCCGGTAAAACGACAAATTTCCGACACCGCTGCGGCTGGAAAGAGATCTGCAAGAACGAGATCAACGACGACTGAAGAGACTCGTTGAACCCTTCTGCAAATTGCTGCAGATTTCAAGGCTGGACCATCAACAGGTGTCAGCGTGCGAACCGTTCAGCGTAACATCATCGATAGGGGCTTTCGGAGCCTTGGCTTTTTCACTAAAACGCTTAGTTTCGGAAGAAACTGAAAAAAGTCCATAATTTTGGTGGTTTTTTTTTACATTCACTCAGAAATCGGGGCGAACTCAGATTATTCAAATCAGAAGCTTACACGAGTGATTCCCCGAATTCCACTAATTTCTGGAAGGCAGAACTTTACCTTTCTAGGCCTATGGGAACGACCGTCCGAATGACCTACAATGCAAAGATCACATAAAGCTAGTTCTACGAATCGCAGAAACGGGGCTGAGAACTATTAGGAGAATGCCACGGAAATGGTATTCATCGCACAGAAGACTCGCTCGACCAATTCTTGAATGCTGCCCGCTATTGTAAGTCGCATCTCGGGTCGTTAATAGAGGGTGCTCGGAGACAGAGCCAAGAGTTGTGTGATTCGTCACGGGTTCATTCAGAGTGCACATTTCAAGAACAGTCAGGCGACGTGTCACTTCCTCTGACGTACCACGAAGGGAAAATCTTGCTCACAAGGACTGCCACTCAGTCGTGAAAAGAACGGGAAATTGCGGCAGCGCCGCAACGCTCCGTCAGCTGCTGTTGTGGTACAAGTAAGTTCTGAGGACTCGGCGCCCTCAGCTGCTTTAGTGCGCGGACCCCGGCCGGCCCCGCTCTCTGCAGGCTGTGTCACGTGACTGCCGCGTCCTTCGACTGCTGCCACTCGGCAGTTCCTGCCTGCCCTGAACCAAGGGACGGACAGGCGCCCCCTAATGCAGCTGTAAGACCTGGGCTGGACTGTTCGCCACGTTTCCCCCACACTACAGGATATTCATACTTGTTTGTATACGAGTCACGATGCGAGTGGAGATTTCTAATTAAATGTATTGAAGAATTCGCCGTAAATATGGGTGGCTGCTCAGCTGTGAACAGAACTAACCACTGCAGAAATGGTTTTGGTTGTGTTTGGATTTCCAAGCGACCCCGAATATTGGCCTCAAACTGCCGGAGAGGCGACTGGGAACCAAGAGCTGGCGCTCAGCTGTGTAGTGTACGTACACGTTAGCAGAAGCAGTTGTAAACACGAGGCCAGTTGCATACATCTCCGTTTCATTCCCCAGTCGAAAACTATACTCAAGCAGTTCATCTCAAAAGTTTTCGATTCCTCAGATATTTTCGCAGTTGGGAAAGTGGAGATGAATATTTATGATCCAAAACTTACATACACACGCTGAACAATACGGGGTACGACGAGAGATAATTAAGATATTTTTATAGCGAATTGTTGATTTTGAGGGATCCTGCACGGGTCACATTACCTTCAAACAATAAAGATTTTTACCACAACTCAATAAACAACAAACCTCTAACCAAGTTCAAAAAATGAAGACCGATTTCATAATGGATGCAACTATCAGTAAAAATTCGTTTCGCTGTAACATGGAACTATATACTCTTCCCCCGTGTGTACAATGCTTGTGATTAAGAAATAAACACCACTTTTACAAGTCCCTATATAAAATAAACACCACTTTTTTGTGTTTTCATATGGGCAAAACTAATAAATAAGCAGAGGTTGTTACTGCATAACACCCATATTTGAAGACATTAGTACCGAGTTCTGAACATTTAATATTTACGAACTACCACACAAGTTCCGAGTTTACTTTTCCATAATCACGTAATACTACATTTGAATCATTCTGTTATATGAAAAGAGCATTCTAAATATCTCTACACACATTAATTACTGTTCAGAATACATCATACGTGCAATATAAAATATTTTATAAGAAATATTGTAGAAATCAGCGTGGATAGGTTAATGGCGGACGATTCAGCCTATTATACAGGTTGTTCCTGTTAACTGAATACACTGAAATATCTCAAAAACTACACATCGGACCAAAAATGTTATAATTCCAGTTTCTTTGTCACGCAGGGAGACATCCAACGATACGACACGCGACCCGGCATCCAACCTCATGCGTGGGTGGCGGCGGCAACTTTGAACTTCAATGGGAACCCCCGTTTTTTTATTGCAGATTTCGACTCTACGGTACAATTTACATACGTATTGTCTGGAGCATTTTATTTTGTTTCACCACAGGCGGCGCTGTAATCGGGGGAATAGAAATTGGTACACAATCGTATTTTACGACATGCTACTCAACGATTCTCGAATATCCAATAGCACGTGGGAGGCCAGCTCTAAGTTACACGGATAGGACACTCCAGTATTTCCTAACTTGTAGTTGGGGACCTCATTCACATAGTTGTAACGCTGCGGCTCTAAACATTACAATACTTGCTCAATCCTTACTGCCTGCACACCTACCTATCATTTGGAAAACAGCCGTGCAAGTGGACGATGAATGATGCAACCACAGAAGAAAAATTTGAAATGATCGTGAGTTACGGATAATGTAGGAGAAATGTTGAGGCTGGTGTTGTATACCGAGCGTTTTCCAGAGAAACCTCGCTCTACTTCGTCCTTTTACAAGATTGTGAACGCCTTTATGTCTGAGGGCAGCGTACGAACCGGCAAAAGGAAAGAAACCAAAACGTGTTACAGGAGAAATTGATGGAATAGCAGTACTAGCGGCAGAGCACCACACGCCACGGGTAGGCGGCATTCCGGTATGTACGTACGTAGTATTGTGACAGTGCTGCATCGTCAAAAGTACCGTCCATACCACGTGTCACTGCAGCAAGAACTTCAGGACGCCGACTTCCATAACCGAGTAGTGTTTTGAAAATGGTACGTCTAGAAATGAAATCGACCCCCACGTCCTTTGCTGAGTCTACGTCCAGAAACCACGGTAGCGTTAGCCGGCATAAGACGTGTAGACAGACTCCACTGGTTACGGCAAGTCGACCGTCGACGTCTTTGGCCGGTTAACGCATCGTGAGGAACAAACTGATTGGTCTGTATGTTATCGACGACACATTGAATGGACGCAAATATCGAACGTTTTTGGGACAGGAACTTCCCGTACTAGTGCAGGATGTTGCTCTCGACGTTCGACAACGTACGTGGTTTCAGCATGACGATCGCTTATCGCATTATGCTACTGAAGCACGGGACGTATCAGACCGTGTTTACTCTGGTAAGTGGATTTGCAGAGGAGGCACTGTTAACTGGCCCGCTACGTCACGGATTTCCTTCTGTGGGGACATTTAAAAGGTAAGGTCTACCAGCCATTGCCGGCAGCTGGTGTGAAGACACGGTCGACCGCTTCAGAAACGCCTGCGCCGACATTCTCGCGGAAATGCTTCTGTCCTGTGTACGGTCATTTGAAACACTAAGTGTATTGAAGTTGGGAGTACTACGTTTGAACATTATTCTACTTGGAAAAGTAGAGTAACGTTCGCTTCGAGCCACGGTCTCAGTGGTGCGTCCAGTAGTCCCCTGTTCAATATGTCTGCGGAATACAACACTGCGAATGGGGTTTCCAATTAGAAGTTTTGAAATACTGGCGTGTGCTACCCTCGCAGCACGGAGGTGGGGTTCCACGTGCCACTGGATGGTCGAGTGCCATTGAGAAGCATGTCGGAAATTACGATTGAGTATCCATTTCTATTCCTCCGATAACAGCGCCATCTGTCGCAAAACGGAGAAATTTCTTCGGACAAAACTTGCGTAGATTTTGCTGAGGAATCGTAATCTGCAACAAAAATGAGGGGTTCCAACAGAAGATTTCAAAGTTGACCCTTGCCACGGACGGACGGGCTGAGGTGGAGTGAAGGAGGCTCGAGTATGGTATCGTCGGAGGCAAACAAACTGGAATTATTACTTTTTTTGGTCCGATTTGTAGTATTCGAGATATTTCAATGCCTTCAGTTAAAATGAACGCCTTGGGTTTGAGCTCTACCGTAGGCAGTCAATAATATTGCGCAGTATTTCCCGAAGCGCAATAACACTGAAAGTGTACGAGTGAAATCGACAGATTGCGGAGCAATATCGAGAACGTTAATAACTTTTGAACTATTTTGCGGTGCCCGGAAATACTGTGGCGTCTGTGGGCAGTACTGTGCAATATCCTTGACAGTATCTTCCGTGTTATATAAACCCTTTGGACATTTTCTTATTCTAAGCTTAATGTTCTTGTCAACTTGGCTGAGCGGGGGAATCTGAAATGTGTGCGAAGCACGACGAGCAGCATTTTTATTGCAATTCGCAGAGCTGTTACGCCGCACTGTAGGACGAGAAAGCAGACTGTCACAGCCGATCTTCAGTGAAGTTATTTTGTCTACTCACGCAATGGATGTACAGCGTGTCCGTAAATTGAAAGGCGAGCAGCGCTCGTGGTGGAGGAATTTGGCTCTCCGGCAAGAAAGCTGTAGCTGAGGTGCAGGACCGCCGAGGATCAGCGCCGTCTCTAGCAGTGGACGTGTGAGCGCCGCGTCGCCGGCGATTCGTGAGGCGCGCTGCGACTTTGTAAAACACCCTGGAGTCGCATCTTGTGACGTAGTAGGGTGCGGAAGGTAGAGTGGGGAACCAGCCCACACCTGTGGACGTCCACAGTCCATCCACCTGCCTTCCCCCGCACTTCTACCCCCTCCAGCCTGCTACACCCCAAGAACACAACTTATCCGATATTACGGCTGCACTGCACTCGGGCGTCGTACGCACGTTTAATATTTGTTCTTAACCCACTTCATTTAGCAGTGATCACTATACCACTAAAACACTGCTTTTAATAGTTGTGCTTTTCCACCTCCACTAGTCCTAGAGAAAAAAATGAATGGGACTTTTTTTTAGGAAATAGTTTAATTTTCTCCACCGGAGGGGATTTTTAGTACGCTGTTGACGACACTCCCCTCTACCAACGCACAAAAATTTGCGACTGCACGATTTTTTTCGCTATTCGACCTGTTTCGGTGTTCGTTGACAGGGCTAGCAGGGGAGGGCGTGTCTTCTTATGTCTAATAACATACTGCGCAAAAAAAATCGAGTTTTCATTACAAATATAAATTCGTAATTGTCAGTCTTTTATAAAAGATTGTTTCAGTGTTGCATCGAACTGTTTATGGAGTATCGATGTCTGAGTTCTGAACTTCACTTACCACAAGTATTTTTAAAAAAATGCAAAAATGCGATTGCATTGTGTGATCTCCTTGTAAGTAAATGGGACACCCACTCATCAGCTGACTAATTCAGTAAGTAAGTCAGTATACACAAATATGCTGGTAACTAATACCACTGCGACAGGAAACGCAAAGGAAGAAAATCTACACAACTTGCAGCATGCTGCACTGCGCAGTCAAACGCGAAACTAATTCTTTGTGTTCCTGTACGGTAGTCAAAGGGGCCAGAACAGCCGCTTCAAATCCCTCGTGTGGTTCTGCCACGTACATGACGCCTGTAGAAAACATCAAGTACGTGAAGATGTTTGGGCAAATCGCAGATCGAGATCTGCAACGAACGCCACGGGTCAACTGCGCGTAGACCAGCGTGCGCTGTAATCCGTTCATCACAGGAATAAGCCCGGTGTAAACAAAGACAAACGCGACCACTGGTCACAAGCCGTACACTGGTGTTGTTAAGTAAGCTCTTGGAAATAGGCCCTACTTATGTATTAGATAGGTGTTATTACTAATTTACATTAAATGAAACGTTAAGTTATTCAGATGTATTAACAGCCATCGATGTTTTTTCTTAATCAAGCTTTAGTTCCGTAGTTTTTATTTCAAAAATCGTGTACAGTCATAGCCTCTGCAGCGTTGTGCTCTGATTGTCGCGCTGTTAATGCGCAGTATGAAAATGGCTGAGGCTGCTTTCTGTTCAGTAGTGGAACACGGTTAAAAAGTGCCCTGAAACAGGCTGTTCTTCATGTTTTTCATACATTTGCGGAGATAATCGGCTTTAAAGATTTCCGAGGGACTGTATCTTTAATAGAATGGTAACCAAGTACAGTTAATGGTTCGTTGGTTCAAATCTACCCAGTACTGTTTTTTTTCTCGTTTCATTTGAGATACGCACATCTCGTAATTATAAAACTCATCGTCATTTATTATGAATAATGCACGTCTTCTTGTTTCTAATTACACATTGGACGCGAATTCGTGTTTGTATTTCAAATACAAATCCTTAATTATCGATGTTTTATGAAAGACTATTCATAAAAGTTACTTAAATTAAGAAAACATAAGAATTTAATTTTTAAGGCAAAAATGAGAAACCCAATCCTCTTTATTTGGACTATGTGCATCGTTTTATACCACAGAGATATCGTAGAAACATTAAAAATCATTTTCACAGCATCGAGCACATCATACAAATGCTGCAATTTTAGATTTGCTATTGCACCATTACAATATGAACCCAACAGAGCTGATCTGGAGCCAATTTAAGGGATTTGGCCCGAGAAGTAACAAGACTGTTCAGCTGCCAGTCGTACTGGAACTGACGCACGCAGCTTTTTCACGTGTCACTGCCGAACGCTGGCTGGGTATAGAACGGCTCGTCATGAAAGAAGAAGACACAATGCGGCGCCTGGTTGGCTTCGTGGATTCTGTTGTTGGCAGGCTTTTTATCAAGGTAGCACATGACACTTCCAGAACTTAAATGTATTTCTCGGATTCGGATAAGGAAGGAGCCAAGAGATTGCCAGACGACTGACTAATTAATACCTCCAGTGGCTTCAGTATTCAACAGTACGGTGAAATCAGTGCACTATGCTTTTGCATTACACACAACTCTGTCTGAAAAATTACCTTGTGTTTAAATTAGAAATATTCACCACTCTTGTTTGTAATTAGAACACCTGTGTCAGCTGAGAACGAGTGCATTTTATGCTTTCCGTTTGGTCCCCTAAGAAGCGCGCCGTGGTCCTGGAGTTTCTCCGAATATTATTTCATTCTCTTTAAAAATTAAATGACATTCGAAGCTATGTTCTTTCTTTGCTCGTCTCTTTTTACGTCTGAGCTCCAACTGCTCACATCATTGCAGGTTAGTAGGGCCGCTGGCTGGACAGCGTTGTCCAAGTTTAGTGCGCCGGTAAACCTGTTGTCCCGCATTATTGCTCAGTCTATGTGCGTGTGACACAGCATAAAACGTATCTTTATCATCGTACTTGATTGTACTGGTCACTGCTTGGCTTCCGCTCCACGTGAAACGAAATCCAACGAGAATGAAGCAAACGCGGAACCGTACACGGCGTAATGTTTACATCTGGTTTATTCTTACGGTGCGCGCGCTGTCTGCAGCTCTGCTGTCTGCTCTCATCTGAAGCGAGCATATTCCAGCTGCGTATGAGCCAGCCGCGGCAGAAAGCGAGAGAAACGCGCTCTTTCGCGGCGGACGTCCTGTAGCAAGAAAGGTACTCGGACGCAGCTGACACGTCCCTCCAGCGAGAGAGCCGCCCGTGGCTCGCCGGTACGTAAATCCCAAAGTAACGCCGTTCAGTCTTCCTGTCGTCCGTAAGGTTTCACCTGTCAGCTGTTGTTGCTTAGTTTGTTCACCTGCTACCTAGCGAGGTGTGCCGTGGATGGGATTCCGTGTGCAAGTGCAGGTCAGCTCGCTCTGAAGATCCGTCGAAGGGGCCGACGCGCCTACAGCTGTGTTTGTTTTACACGTACACAGTGTCTCTGAAGAGGTGAACGTATCGATACAGGACATAAGAAAACTTTGCTCACCGACTGGGTACCAGCTCTGCAAATGTACTATAATAGTCTGTTAAGTATCCATTCAGCCGGCAACAACTATCGCTGAGCAAATTTAATAAATAAACTAAATGAGTTTAGCTACGCAAATTTACGCGGTAAATACGGCTACCAAAAACGCTCGGACTAAACGACTGTATACTGTGAACCGGCTCGTTTGCACACGTTCCACCACGCCGACGCTCAGTACGACTCGCCGTGGTAAGGCGCGTACTGAAGGCGAGCCCGGAACAGATTTTTGTTTGAACTGGATTTGGATCGTAGTACTGGCGCGCAGTCTGTCTGGAGCGGGTGCTGAACGTACGCAAGATTTGTCGGTTTCGGCCCCGGCAGTAGAAAACTGAGCCCAGCTTACCACAGCAGCTTACCACTCGGCAGCTGCAGCGCGTACGCTTTCTGTGACGAGTGTGTGTTCTGGTAGAGACACGTGTCCGCGGAGTGCAGCTGGGGTGCAGGCGGGCGGCCAGCTGCCGCTGGGGGTGAACGCCCGCCACGGCGAACACTCCCACACCAGGCTTTCGTCTCTCGAGTTACAAGTAGTTCCCATCGCCCCGTGCGGACCGACGTTTTCGGCACGTTCCCTTCATTGTACGCTGGAAGAAACCTTACAGACTCGGACCTGCATTTCCCACTACCGTGTCCCCTAGAATTTCGCTGCACAGTAAAGCACTGCGTGCGAGTTCCTATTTCTCTCATCGTTCCGCCACGGTCAATTATTAGTTTGTGGACGAAGTAATATCTCTCACTCTCTCTCGTCATCTAACAACGAGAAGGTCGCTGCAGACCACTATAGGTGTCAACACCAGACATTAATAACAGAGCTTATAGAGAACATGAGTCCTTTCTTTCGTTTTAGTTAATTAGACGTGACACACAAAAAGTTCTTAAAAGTTTTAGCAGGTAGGAAGTGCTTTCGATTTCTGACGGCACTGTGCCGGAAGCTTGGCAAGATTCTCTTTGTGTATTCTCTACTTGAAAATTCGATGGAATTAAGTGTCGCGAAAGTTCCAACCACATAACAGGCAGAATAGAGAAAATTGTAGCTGAACCTCTAGCCTGAGTCAGACGTGGAACTGGCCACTGAGCCGTGCGTGGCCCGTCTTCCCGCCATTATGTATTTTACACCCTGTTTTCAACGTACTTCCACCCCACTACGTTAATTTAAATTACTGCTGCCACTGAGTTGCTGCCTTGCCTGACCGTGAGCGGCATTAGCAGCGCGTATACATATATGCACTCTCGTAGTAAGTATCTTTGCTTGACTGCTATTACTTCCCGGTCGTTCTCTGCCGCAAGCCAGTCAGTTCGGATCGCCAGTTCGGGTCGCGAGTTCGGGTGGCGAGTCAGTCGGAACGCGTCTGGAGCTCAGTCCGGACCTGCCAGTCGGGGAGTTGCAATGCAGACTAGTGCAGTCGGGTTGGATCTGTGAGGTCTGCGTCGACATGGCTCGCCCGACCACTGCCGCCGCGCATCACTTGAGCCGGGCCACGGTCTTGGTGGATCGTCGGTCGGTCGTCCAACTGGACGACGAGTTTTGGCTCCCCGATCGTTCGTGAGTCGGCTGTGTGTGTGTGTGTGTGTGTGTGTGTGTGTGTGCGTGTGTGTGCGCGCGCATCGATTTGTCTTCATGTGTGCTTAGTTCCTGTTGTATCGTTCAGGTCTTCGTGCAAGTGTTTGTCAGGTTGTGTGTGTAGTTGGCGTTAGTTCCACTGACGATTATTTTAAATGTTGTCGGCGTACTGGCTCTGAGAGGTCGGTCGTCTGATCGGGCGACGTGTAACTGGTGCTCTGAGCGCTCCTGGGCCCCTTCAGTTACCATCTTGTGGAACTTGGGTCGGTCCTTTCCCGGTGCAGGGATGTCGCTTAGCCAATTGGCGTGTTTCCCCTGCACCATTGGGTTCGAGCCAGTATTTCCGCCGTCTGGGAGACGCACCAGCAGTGCAGCCGCGACGGAGCAGCAGTCGCCAACGGACCAGTTGGTCGGTTGGTGCGGACCAGGGAGGATATCTCCGCGCGGTGCAGTCGCTGGGTCCGCTGCCTGTCCTTGCGCAGTGTCGGAGTGTGTGTGGAGTTGGCCGATCGCTACGAGCTTTGTGGTTCACCGACCCAGGACGTCAAAGTTGAGTGCTGTTTTAAGTGCCCAAGCCTCGTCCATTCGTGTTGTGCTTCTTTTCGGCGGTTCGCTGTTGGGGATGTTTTCCTGTGAGCAACAGCGAGTGTTTGTACATATTTGATTGTGGATAATTACGTCCGTAACATTTGGTGTTTGAGTTCTCATGTACCGATCGGTGGCAAGAAAGTCCCCGGTCGGTCCGTGGCTGTCCCCTGGTTGGGTTCCCACGGATCAGGTGTAGTTGGGCTCACCACCTGTCTCACCTAAGTGAACGAGGGCAGACCGACCTCCCTGGAGGCTTCTGAGTGCCGTTTTCTTTATTGTTCTTCTCACCAGCGTTTAATTGTCTGTTTATAATCTATCACAGCCAATGATTTTAAAAAAATTTCTTAGTCTTACTCTGTTTTATGTAAAAAGGTTTGAATTCCGGAAAGTGGATATTTGCTTAAAGGTTATTACCGTTGTGTTGTCTTTCTTTTAGTCCGGTTTCAACTACTTAAAACTTAAGGCTTATGGTTGCATTGTTTTAAAATTTTTGGAAAATATATTGCGGGCCTTCAGCCGTTTGTATTGCGCCTTGCGTATGTTTGTTCTATCTACTTTTTCTTTGAGGCTTTTTATACTTTAATTATTTTATTTGCTATTTTAACTGCATTTTAATCTTGTTGACTTTTAAGATTTTTTGTTTGGAGGCCTTCAGCCGTGAAAGATTTGCATTTTGAATCTCGTAGTTGTAAAGGTTCGGCTATGTGCCTCTTTCTTTCTAAATGTTTAATTAGATTATAATAAATTACAATTTTAAAGTGAAACTGACCCCAACCTTATTTGGCCCTTTCCACAATCCTAGTCACCTGTTCTGGCCAGAGGGTTTAGCGGGTGTCTCATCGCCACATTGAAACGGATTGTAATCAAACGTGAAACAGCCTGCCACAGTGAAATGGATCGTAGTCGGCCGTGAAACTGGCCACCAGGTGCAAACCCGTTGTAATCAGACCACGGTCTAACCGACTGTGCAATCCCAAGTGTGCTTCATAGCTCGTTTGAAAGTTCGAGGCGGGGCAGGGCGTCTACATATGCGGTTTCTGATGTATCACTGGAACAGTAATACTCCGTACGAGAATACATACACTACGTGAACTAAAGTATCGAGAACCCCCCCAATAACATACGTTTTTCGTATTAAGTACGTTGCGCTGCCACCTACTGCCAGATACTTCATATCAGCGACCTCAGTAGTCATTAGACATCGAGAGAGAGCACAATGGGGCGCTCCATGGAACTCACGGACTTCGAACGTGGTCAGGTGATTGGGTGTCACTTGTGTCGTACGCCTGTACGCGACATTTCCACACTCCTCAACATCCCTAGGTCCACTGTTTCCGATGTGATAATAAAGAGTAAACGTGAAGGGACACCTATAGCACAAAAGCGTACAGGCCGACCTCGTCTGTTGACAGACAGAGACCGCCGACAGTTGAAGAGGGTCGTAATGTGTAATAGGCAGACATCTATCCAGATCATCACACAGGAATTCCAAACTGCGTCAGGGTGCACGGGAAGTACAATGACCGTTAGGCGGGAGGTGGCAAAACTTGGAGTTAATGGTTGAGCGGCTGCTCATAAGCCACACATCACGCTGGTAAACGGAAACGATGTCTCGCTTGGTGTAAGAAGCGTAAATATTGGACGATTGAACAGTGGATAAACGTTGTGCCGAGTGACGAATCACGGTAGACAAAGTGGCGTGGCGATGCGATGCGAGGGTGTCGGTATGGCGAATGTCCGGTGAACGTCATCCGCCAACGTGTGTAGTGCCAACAGTAAAATTAGAAGGCGGTGGTGTTATGGAGTGGTCGTGTTTTTCATGGAGAGGGTTTGAAAACCTTGTTGTTTTGCGTGGCACTATCACAGTACAGGCCTTCGTTGATGTTTTAAGCACCTTCTTGCTTCCCACTGTTGGAGAGCAATTCGGGGATGGCGATTGCATCTTTCAACACGATCGAGCACCTCCTCATAATGCACGGCCCGTGGCGGAGTGGTTACACGACAATAACATCACTGTAATGGACTGGCCTGCTCAGAGTCCTGACCTGAATCCTACAGAACACCTTTGGGATGGTTTAGAACGCCGGCTTCATCCCAGGCCTCACCGACAGACATGGATACCTGTCCTAAGTGCAGCACTCCGTTAACTATGGGCTGCCATTCCCCAAGAAACATTCCAGCACCCGATTGAACGTATGACTGCGAGAGTCATCAAGGTTAAGGGTGCGACAACACCATACTGAAATCCAGCATTACGGATGGAGGACGCCACGAACTTGTCAGTCATTTTCAGCCAGGTGTCCGGATACTTTTGATCACATGGTGTATAACGCAGTCATATTTATGTAGCACCAAGACCTGCTGACAAAATCGATACCTATTTCCTCCCTGCGTGAATCGAAACAACTTTCAGCAGGGAACCTGTCGAGCACCTAAAAAGAACATATTGAAATTTCCTAGCCAAATCTGATACACCATCCTACAAATCTATTTCCCACCGAAATTGCACTGGCTATGTGTCAAACGATTCATAAACAGTAAAGTTCATACACCATCGCGAACGGCAGTAAATCGTATGAAATCGCAGTCATTTCCACACGTTTAGCACCTACGTGTGGGTAAAAACTAGAAAAGAAGTTTTTAGAGGGAAATTAGTTGCGCAGAGCCCGTTACACACAGGCTGGGGGACTGCGCTTGTAGATGAGCCGCAGCGGCCCGTGGGTCGACGGTGAGCTGCCTACCGTGCCGAGCTGCAACTTTCTTTCTCGTCGCCTGCTGACATCGCAAGCGAAGTCGCTCTCGCCGAGATGTCTGCCGTTACAGTAACGCATACTGTCCTGTTTTCATTTCGCATTCTTAATTTTGTCGTTTGCTTTGTTTTCGTGATACATTCCAAAGCTTGCTCGACGGCCTGGTATTTTCGTACCAGTCTTCTCTCTCTCTCGAGAGAGAGAGAGAGACGGAATATTTGATAATCACAACGTGTCCTATTTACTTTTTGAAATATAGTGGCAGAAAAAGTATGTACCGTACAAAAATAACAAATTAAATATTTTTAATAGAAATTGCTTCGACCATGAAATAAATCCGATCTATGTAATGAAAACGTTATTTTCAGTGTTGTCTGACACTTGGAAAGAGAGAGGACACAGTCAATAAAGTAAAAGACCTCTATTTATTGCGTTGTAAATATTGTTCGATAGGGGTAATGCAGAAGTAGGTTTAATAATGAATAGGAAAATAGAAACGCGGGTAAACTACTACAAACAGCATAGTGAACACAATATTGTGGCCAAGATAGATACGAAGCCCATGTCTACCACAGTAGTACAAGTTTATATGGCATCTAGCTCCGCAAATCAGGAAGAGACTGATGCAATGTGTGATGAGATAAAAGAAATTATTCAGATAGTGAAGGGAGACGAAAATTTAATAGTCATGGGTGGCTCGATATGGATTGGGGGAAGAAATGAAAGAGGAAGCCGCCTGGTAGAATTTTGCACTGAGCATAACTTAATCATAGCTAACACTTGGTTGAAGAATCATAAAAGAAGGTTGTATACATGGAAGAACCCTGGAGATACCAAAAGGTATCAATAGATTATATAATGGTAAGACAGAGATTTAGGAACCAGGTTTCAAATTGTAAGACATTTCCAGGGGCAGATGTGGACTCTGACCACAATCTATAGGTTATGAACTGTGGATTAAAACTGAAGAAACTGCAAAAAGGTGGGATTTAAGGATATGGGACCTGGATAAACTGAAAGAACCAGAGGTTATAGAGAGCTTCGGGGAGAGCATTAGGGAACGATTGACAAGAATGGGGGAAGGAAATAGAGTAGAAGAAGAATGGGTAGCTTTGAGAGACGAAATAGTGAAGGTAGCACAGGATCAAGAGGGATAACAGAAATCCTTGGGTAACAGAAGAGATACTGAAATTAATTGATGAAAGGAGAAAATTTAAAAATGCAGTAAATGGAGCAGGCAGAAAGGAATACAAACGTCTCAAAAATGAGATTGACAGAGAGTGGAAAATGGCAAAGCAGGGATGGCTAGAGGACAAATGTAAGGATGTAGAGGCCTATCTCACTAGGGGTAAGACAAATACTGCCTACAGGAAAATTAAAGAGACCTTTGGAGAAAAGAAAACCACTTGCATGAATATCAAGAGCTCAGATGGAAACCCAGTTCTAAGGAAAGAAGGGATAGCACAAAGGTGGAAGGAGTATATAGAGGGTCTATACAAGGGCGATGTTCTTAAGGACTATATTACAGAAATTGAAGAGAATGTAGATGAAGATGAAATAGGAAATACGATACCGTGTGAAGAGTTTGACAGAGCATTGAAAGAATTAAGTCGAATGAAGGCCCCGAGAGTAGACAACATTCCATTAGAACTGCTGACGGTCTTGGGAGAGCCAGTCCTGACAAAACTCTACCATCTGGTGAGCATGATGTATGAAACAGGCGAAATACCCTCAGACTTCAAGAAGAATATAATAAATCCAATCCCAAAGAAAGCAGGTGTTGACAGATGTGAAAATTACCGACCTATCAGTTTAATAAGCCACTGC
The DNA here is from genome assembly GCF_021461395.2 of Schistocerca americana. Classification (NCBI taxonomy): domain Eukaryota; kingdom Metazoa; phylum Arthropoda; class Insecta; order Orthoptera; family Acrididae; genus Schistocerca; species Schistocerca americana. Next base: position 1,088,045,421 of record NC_060120.1, on the reverse strand, counting down.
TGCAAAATACTAACACGAATTCTTTACAGACAAGTGGAAAAACTGGTAGAAGCCGACCTCGGGAAAGATCAGTTTCGATGTCGTAGAAATGTTGGAACACGTGAGGCAGTACTGACCCTACTGTTTATCTTAGAAAATAGATTAAGGAAAGGCAAACCTACGTTTATAGTATTTGTAGACTTAGAGAAAGCTTTTGACAATGTTGACTGGAATACTCTCTCTCAAATTCTGAAGGTGGCAGGGGTAAAATACAGGGAGCGAAAGGCTATTTACAATTAGTACAGAAACCAGATGGCGGTTATACGAGTCGAGGGACATGAAAGGGAAGCAGTGGTTGGGAAGGGAGTGAGACATGGTTGTAGCCTGTCCCCGATGTTATTCAATCTGTATATTGAGCAAGCAGTAAAGGAAACAAAAGAAAAATTTGTAGTAGGAATTAAAATCCATGGAGAAGAAATAAAAACTTTGAAGTTCGCCGATGACATTGTAATTCTGTCAGAGACAGCAAAGGACTTGGAAGAACAGTTGAACGGAATGAACATTATTTTGAAAGGAGGTATAAGATGAACAAGAAAAAAAAAACTAGGATAATGGAATGTAGTCGAATTAAATCAGGTGATTGTGAGGGAATTAGATTAGGAAATGAGACACTTAAAGTAGTAAAGGAGTTTTGCTATTTGGGGAGTAAAATAACTGATGATGATCGGAGTAGAGAGGATATAAAATGTAGACTGGCAATCGCAAGGAAAGCATTTCTGAAGAAGAGAAATTTGTTAACATCAAGTGTAGATTTAAGTGTGAGGAAGTCGTTTCTGAAACCCATGTATGGAAGTGAAACATGGACGATAAATAGTTTAGACAAAAAGAGAACAGAAGGTTTCGAAATGTGGTGCTACAGAAGAATGCTGAAGACTAGATGGGTAGATCGGATAACTAATGACGAGGTATCGAAAAGAATTGGATAGAAGAGAAATTTGTGGCACAACTTGACGAGAAGAAGGGATCGGTTGGTAGGGCATGTTCTGAGGCATCAAGGGATCACCAATTTTGTATTGGGGGGCAGTGTAGAGGGTGAAAATCGCAGAGGGAGACCAAGAGATGAATAGACTAAACAGATTCACAAGGATGTCGGTTGCAGTAGGTACTGGGAGATGAAGAAGCTTGCACAGGATAGCGTGGAGAGCTGCATCAAACCAGTCTCTGGAGTGAAGACCACAAAAATAACATATCTCTAATAACTTATTTTTTCGAGTAAGTAATCGTCAATGCTTTGGAATGTTTGGAAGATGATTTCCCTTTTGTTCCGAGTTGTCTGGGACATGGAGACTTTAGCACACGACTTTTGTCAATAACGTCGACCATCGGCTTTGCTCTGCTCGTTAATAAACTCAACTATAATTGCTCGTTCCTACATTCTGTAATTACATTTCGATTTTTTTGCAAAATATGTAGTACATCATAGCGAACGCCGTCGAGGTACCACACACGCACATTTCAGAATACCCGCAACTTTGGCGGTGACGTGACATGCGGGACTGTATACGGGAATAAAACGCTAGGAGCAAATCGCTCTCGTAAATGTGACTCGACTGAGAGGGTTTGTTGGCAAAGATAGGGCGCAACTGGGGCTGTCCGCGGCAGGCGCCGCGCCACACACTCACGTTGCAGGAGGTTCTTCCAGCTGTTGCCGAGCAGCCGCAGGCACCTGCCGAGGCGGCCGGGCCGCGGCGGCGGCGCGCGCAGGTTGCCGTCCGACGCGCTGCGGCTCAGCAGCGACAGCGGGATGGCCGCGTCGTCGCCGTCGTCGTCGGCGCGCTGCAGCGGCCGGCTGAGCGAACCGTAGCCGTAGCCGCCGCCGCGGCCGCGCCGTTCCCGCTCGCGCTCCTGCTCCTTGAAGCTGAGGTAGGCGCTGGCCTGCCGGCGCCGCCGCGACGTCGACGTGGACGGCGCCTGCGGGAGGCCCGGCCCCGGCCCCGGCCCCAGGCACGCGCCCGACATGGCTGCGCGTCGCGCCCCTCACTCGTTGCTAGTAGCTCGCTGCGCCCGCCACCTCTCTGGCATTTGTCAGTACACCACGTCTCCGGCGAGAGTCACGACCTTCGACGGCTGTTCTACGAGATAGTGTTTCGCACTGTTCACAGACGTATCACAAAACACTGGTCGGCTGCGCAGTTTCGAGTGGCTGGCAGCGGCTGCCCGCCGGGCGTACGTCGGCCACAGCCGAGAGGCACGCCTCTCGTAGGCGACGCGTGTGCCGCTTTCGCTGCGTGACCTGCCACCCGTCGTTCGGTGGGCAATAAAGGCGGTGCCCGTAAAGAGCGCTACACGCGAACGCCGCGGCAACGGCCTAGAAGCGAGTCCACGGCAGACGGCTCCGCCCTGTCGCGGGGTCAGCTGCGGAAGAACCGACCGAGTGCGCGCGCGACGCAGACGCCACTGGCCGGAAGGACTCGACCCGACAAATTACAGCCCAGGCGGCGGCAGTGGTGGGGGGCGCGGCCCGCGGGTGGGGGCACGGCGGCGGCGGCGCAGCCACTCTGCTCTCCACTGCAGCCTATCCGGCCAGCTGTGCCCGTGTCTGTGTCTGGAGACAGCGCTATTCAGTGCAACACACGTCACCACCACCCGTCCTCGATACAGAAAATCAAAACACTGTAACGACATCGAATGACAAAAGCACTATTAACAGTGCACGATTTTGACTTGCTCGAGGAAACGTATGCATTTATATACATTGAACAATGGAACTCTTAATAATAAAATCCACTTTCCTGTCTCACCAAAAGCTCTCTCGTTTCGCAAATGCGCATTTCCGAAGACACTTTCCTCAGAAGAAAGGCGCTTGTTGTGGGACGACATTCACTGCCGTGTCAACGCGGCATATGCGCGAAAATTGGAGAAGTGAAAACAATACCGACAAAAAAGAAGACGGATTTTGCTAGTGAGATCTCTATTGATTTTGGTCTCTCCGTTTCGCCAGGAGTAGCCGTTATGACAACCGTGTGATCAAACAATATTTAAGAGGCACTAGACATCGCCTTTCTGCTTTATCCTTTGCGTCTCGATTTCTTTCCAAGTGCCAAATAGTATCCGAAATAATTTTTCTCCATCGACAGACTACACTTCCTCACAGACGAATAATTTTTATCGACTAAGCTGCTTAAGCCCACAGCGCAGGTTTTATATTTGTCCAGGTATTTTATAATACAGACAACTTCCATTTTTGGACATGTGGGCTATCTTGTGGCAAAACATCTCTAGGGAAAACTCCAAATCGTCACGCAACATTTGCCAAACGTCACGAAAATTTTAAAATAAAAACGTTCACATGTGTGTGAATTCCTAAGGGACCAAACTGCTGAGGTCATCGGTCCCTAGACTTACACACTGCTTTAAACTAAATTATGCTAAGAACAGCGGACACTGCCACGCCCGAAGGAGGAATAGAACCTCCGGCAGTCCGTGACATTGCGCCTCAAACCGCGTGGCAACAAATTAAAGATTAAGAAGATACAAATGCATAAAATCGATTATATTAAGTCGTCCTTCACAGAACGTGAAAACGATTCTGGATACATTGCGAAGCGTGGAAGGAAGAACATTCTGTGCCTGGTGCAGCGTCGGCTTCCCCCCACGAGCACAACTCTGGAGACGCCACACTGTATGGGGGCGACACGGAGTTGAATTACGCCACAGGTGGTTCATTTGTTGCAACCTAAGTGCTAGTAATATAAGCTGTTTAACAGCACCGGCACACGGAGGATCTCTGGCAAACACGTCGTTTCCGTTGCGATTTGCTACAATAAAATGACGGCTAACTAATCTACGTACCGGCACTCGTGTGACTACAGCCTTCAGACGTTTCTGTCAGTTATGTAGCAAGTAGGTCAATCACCACGGACGTATTAAAAGCATAACGTGATTGGTAGCGTTGCAAACTGCCAGGCGAAAGTTAGTAGGTCCACGTCTGCCTGGCGACATTTAGTTTTCCCCGACTTATCTTCTCTAATTGATATGTTCTTATTTATTTAATGCAAGTATTATCTGCTATACTCCATGTTATTTATTATGAGTAATGCATTTTCTGCAATTCTCGATGCATAAACGACCGACTGGATTTTCTGCCCAGTGGCCAGAAATCTTTAACGTGACTGCCAGTAGGTCAGAAAGAAACAAAAACTCACGCACTACAAGTTTTTGCTATTACGAAAGTTTCTGTAAAAACTGTATACCTATCTGTTGGTTTTCTTCTATGTTCTCGTATTTATATGTCGTCGCTAAATATTTTTTCTGTGGTGGTCAGTATCTTGGGAAAAAAACTCCTCTTCCATTCGAATGAAATTACGAAACGGATGTCGATGTGGAAACCTGTGTGACGAGGTGAGTGAGTGACTCGACTGTGACGCCGTGGTCAGCGTGGCGTCGAGGATGTGGCTGAGCCACCTGCAACTACTGATGTGCGGTTTTCGCGGAATGGATTGTCAGTCAGGCGCTCGTGCTGTTAGCCAATCAAGAGATAATATTCAGGAAGTGTATCTTCTGTGCAAACATACACATTTCTGAATCGAACAATGCCTATCGATATTAACAAACTAAAAGTAGGGTAAATCAGGATGTCAGCTGGTGTTCTTTGTTTCTGCATTCAACCTGCATAGTTGCTAGATACGATGTTTTTATGTTCCTTAGAGTGTGCTTCTGTCTTCCTCGAGTGCAACGCGGGTTGCTAGTCAGTCTCCTAACAGATCATCTTCCAATAATGGCAGAAGACGTTTCTCTACAGACTAGGAAGAATGTGGGCACGAACATGACGGTAGTCCAGCCCACAGCGCAAGTGCTACAGCACGTCTTCACGAGTTGTTCGCAAGCCGTTGGATGGGATGGAGTGGACCTGTACCTCGGTCGGCCCGTTCCCTGGATTTGACACACGCGGAGTTTTTTCTGTGGAGAAAGCTGAAAGACACTGCCTACAATGGCATACCGACTGCAGCCGGTCATATGCAAAGACGCACTACTCGGACTTTCCCGCAGAAATGCTAGCACGTGTGCGGCATTCGTTCCGTACGAGAGTGGGGGCGTGTACTGGCGCTGCCGGCGGTCATCGTGCGACGGCCAGTCGCCTAGTGTAGTGTGTGTGTGCCGGTTCTTCAGTGTGTAGCTATTGTAGGAGTGTGGGTGAGCGCGACGTTTTGAAAACACCATATTTCCTAAATTACTTACACTAGAATCCTGCAACAAACAGCACCTTCTTTGTAGTTTACCCTACTTTTAGTCTGTTAATGTCAATAGGTATTGTTCCATTAAAAAGTGTGTGTGTGTGTGTACACTTTCTTAGTATTACTACAATCTGTTTGTCGACTAACAATAAGAGCCCCTGAATACCAATCCATTCTGTGAAAACCGCAGATCAATAGCACTTTCGATTTCCGCAATATTTGCGGTGGAAGTATTTGGTGATTCATCCTGCATGTGCGGAAATTGACACTGAGACACTATAGCTTAACTGTACTCAATTGCAAACTGAAAATGTAATGGGGATTCAACTGAGCTGGCGAGTAAAACCTCTACTGGTAGTTATCTCAGATCGTTGTACACCATATCTACATCTACATCTACATCGATACACTGAAAATCACATTTAAGTGCCTGGCAGAGTGTTCATGGAACCACCTTTACAATTCTATATTATTCCAATCTCGTATAGCGCGCGGGAAGAATGAATGTAGTGTCCCTCATGAGCAATTAACAGGTCGAGCTGTCGACGAGTCCAGAATCTTCCTCTCAATTTTCTCCGTCCTTCTTCGACGAACGGTAACAGAGTTGAAGTAACTGTATCTCGCGCGTCCATTTTCGTGTAGAAATTGTGTGATTAGTGCGGCAGGTGCAGTAGAGTGCCCCAGGAGCCGGAGCGTCGCCAGGTTGTACGCTCGGGCGGTGCCTTGCTTGCAGTGGGGACTGGCAAGTGCCGCTGGGCACAGTGAGGTGAGTGTGGACGTGGGCAGCGCGCCGCCCACCGCAGCCGCACTGCAGGCGAGTTTAAAGAGCGCGCCGCGCCCTTCCCCTGGCCGGCGAACTGGCAACCGCTGGCCACAGCCGCCGCCGCCGCCGCCGCCGCCGCCGCACGCCAGCAGTCACAACGCTGTCGAGGCGGGCAGCTGGGGAGGGGAGGGGACGCGCCTGCCCGTCCGCGGGACGTCCGCGCCAGCCAACACAACACAAGGGCGCGCAAGAATTATTAGGAGGAGGAGGAGGGAAGGGCGTGGCCCGGGACGCAGGCGTCGGCGCTTTACGGCCCCAGATTTAGGGCGAGACGGCTGCCGGCAGCGGCGTCCACGGCGCTGGACTGACCGCGAGCCAGCGGCGGCAGCCCGCTTGCACGGCTCGCCCTCCGTGCTGGCAGCAGCGCCGCAGCAGTTGCTGGAGGCGGATGCCGGGCTGAGGAGGCTGACCGGCGGCACGCGGGCCTCCTACGTTAAGAAGAACGAGGCCGAGGCGCCGAGTAACGCACACACAGCCACACGCGCGCCGCCCCTCACACTATTACGTTCCTAGTAGTCCTGAGGTTCACACAGGACCAGCCGGAAGAGCTTCGTGAAAATCGGCAACGTCTCGCAGACGAGTTCATTCTGGGCAAAACACAAATTGCAAACGCTCCTCCACGGCCTCGGCCTTCAGAAAATGCGTATACACTGTAGCCGCAGCTGCCAGCGAGAGCGCCACGCACTCACCCAGCGCGGAGGCAGGCCTAGCCCAGGAGGCCACAGGGCTGTCCGGCAGGAATGCCGGACATTCGCCACACTTGCCCCTTCGCCAGGTAGCTTGAGTAGCGATCCCTCAGGTAAGGGACGCCCTTCCCCGCACTACTCCTGTCCGCTTTCAGACCGCCGTCTCCACATCTTACTCGATACAACCAGTACGTAAGGGACCTTCTTCTTCTACATCTTGCCGAAATACAGAGCTTCTTTTCCGAAATCGAAATATTTATAACTTTTGGGAAACGAAAGCTATACCGACGATTATGTCAGTATGTAATTAATTCTGCCAAGTATAAATATAGATTCCTCTGTTTGTAGGGTAGCTTCCTTTCACGCTTACTGATTGCGATAGAAACAGTCCAGCGGCATGGGAGCAACAAGAAAGGAACGATGTAAAGAGAATGCGAATGTAAGCTAATCATTTCTTTTTGATCACTGCATTTGTGCCTACTTTAATTACTACAACTGCATGCCCAAAAGACAACAAGGAAAGAAGAAATTGGAATGGAAATGTTTGAAAAGAAGAACGACATACTGCATATTAATTTACTCTCTAAAATCCGATATCCCTTGCGGCGAAACATTAGTTAATAAAGTGTAGCGTGACAATGTTCAAAACATGACTGAAAATACGTTCACTAAATAGACATAAGAACATATATGATTGACATGTCATATAAAGTCGACGTACAATTTCAAAATGTTAGAAATAGGAAAATGAAGTATACAGAATGCTATGCTTGTAACGTACGTTGTTGTTCTACATTGTTTAGCTCTGCTGTTTACAGGGTCACAGAGAAACCATCCTAGGTTTTGGAGGGAAAAGCCGTAATTGTAATTATCTGCACTACAACAGAAAAAAGGACAACTTAAGGAAAAAATAACGTAATGTGTGTTTCAGCTCACAAGCGACACTCAAGCAGATAGTTCCTGTGATTTAGTATGGGTCGACATTATATTCGACAACCGGAATAAATTAATAACTGGCTCCTTTTACTGACCCTCGGTCTCAGATCAAACAGTTTCTGAACAGTTCAAAGAAAAGAAAACATGAGTCTCATCACAAATAGGTACTCTACTCATACAATTATAGTTGGCAGTGACTTCAATCTACCTTCCGTATGTTGACAAAAGCACATTTTCAGACCCTATTGTAGATAGAAAACAACTTCCGTAATTGTTCTAAATGCTTTTTCTAAAATTATTTTGAACAGTTAATTCACGAGGCCATTCAAATTGTAAATAGTTACGAAAACACACTTGACCTCTTAGCCACAAATAATCCTGAGTATCACGACGGATATAGGGATTCGTGAACACACAGTCGAGCGAGGCTCAATTCCGTAACAAAGAAATTCACCAAACCTAAACGAGAAAGCTATATATTTATAAAAGCAGCTAAAAAATCGGTTGGCGTCTTTCTAAGACACAGTCTCCAATCCTTCCAAACTATGCAAGTGAAGACCATATGTGGCTTAAGTTCAAAGAAATAGTATCAAGAGCGCTCCAGAGATTCATAGCAAATAAATTAATAACAGACGAAACTGATACCCCACGGTACACAAAACACGGCAGAAAGCTGCTGCAGGAGCACCGAAAAAGGCACGTATAATTTAGACGAACGGAAAATCTCCAAGATTGGCGAAGTTTTAGTAAGGCTCCAAATTTGGAGCGGATTTCAATGCGAGATGCATTTAATAGTTTCCACAACGAAATTCTCTCTAAAAAAGTGGCAGAAAACCCAAAGAGATTCTGGTCCTATGTTAAGTAAACCAGCGGAAAGGCTCAGTAAGTAACTTTACTGCACGACAGCGATGAGGAGGAGGAGGGGCAGACAAGGGACACAACCCTTCGGGGCAGGTAAGGTCGTGGCAAGTGTCCGCACACCGTCCGCCAGTTTAATCCCCTCCACACGGCCACTTTAACTCACTCGTGTTTTGTAATTTCCTTTTCGTGTTTCTTTTAACCGATGCTTCTGAAGCGTACAGAAAACAGACGGACCACTTACTACGGTACTTGCTGGTTTCCTAGTAGTGCAGTAATGTCGTGCTGGAACCTCACTGCACCCTTGTTAATATGTTTTGGTGGGGGAATCTACACACTTAGGATCGGCTCTCACCAGACTGTCGTTCTCCACGTTACGCACATGTCGCGTCGGCAGCGGACTTTGGGCACTAGCACGATGTATTCGGAAGACGGTTCGCAAAGTGTTTTCGCAAAGTTCCGGCTTAGTGGTGGGAAATTCTTTCACGTCTCTCTTATCCGTAACCCTTTCTATTCTAATGATGTATCTTTCGAAAAGCTGTTTCGGTGTGACGAAGCGAGACCATTCGCCGACAGACGTGAACTGATAACCAAAATGCTCTTCTTTTTTAACTTTGCGAGTCGTAATTAGGAACAAAATCTGACAACGCTACTTCCGTGTCACATTTTACACTTCACCAAACTTACAACACAAAATAATTAACGCCTTACCTCCAAGTATCCGTCACATTGAACTCCTAAACGTCCGTACTTGACGGTAGAAAATGCGCTGCTGCTGAAAATCGTTCTAAAATATGGATTCTAGAGTCTACGCACCCTGCTCACAGAAGTTCAGGACGAAAATCGAGAAGCCAGTAACGACGATGTATATAAAGAGGTAAATGCTACACAACTTTCTTTAAGATACACAACACGATAAGCTGTTAGACACGCACGGACGAGATGTGTGGGTGGGTGAGTGCTCAGTCAGACATCCGGAAGGCGGCAGACGCGGCTCTGCTCCGCTCTGCGGCTCGGCCAACGAGACAACAAATTACCGGAGAGGGCAGCAGCTGCGCTGCGACTGCGCACGGGACGCGACCCGTCATTCTAGGCGGCAGGCAGCTGCGGGAACACCTCGGAGGTAGGAAGCGCCGCACGCACCGCGGCATGTCGAGGGAATGTAGTTGCATCAACGGCTGATACCAGGCCGAGGCCAACTGGACGGAACTACAGTTCACGCACAAAAGAGAAGGCTGACAAAACGTCCACGCCGCCGATGCTCGAGTAGTGCTCGTCAGCCAGCGGTCTTCACTGCCGGCTCCACACAGCTGGTGGGCGACATACGACGACGTGCGCTTCTTTTGGTCAGACGCCAGTGGCAGACCAGCACAGGGTTTGCCTATCATCGAGAGCGTAACTGTTAAAATCCCTTCCCAGCGACTGCTTCTTTTCCTCGCACGACTTTCATTAGGGCCCGGCTGTTGACGGCAAGTCAGCTTTTCTCCTGATCTTTACGGTTAACTTTACAACAATTTATGCACGAATCTAGGCATTGCAGTGTAGAAACTGTATTGCTATTGTGCCTATAAAGTCATATTTACCCTTTTTTTTAGTAATAAGCATATTTTTGCTGAAAGTGCGTGTAATTCTCGTATCTTTAAGGGCGCAAGAATAAAAACATCAAAATGTTACTTACGTGACAATGTTTCAGGTGATATTGTCACTAATAAACACAACATTTACTACAAAGCTCTACTTATGAGGACCATAACACACACTAATCAAATGGTTCTGAGGCCATCAGTTCCCTAGAACTTACAACTACTTAAACCTAACTAACCTAAGGACATCAACACACACCCAAGCCCGAGGCAGGATTCGAACCTGCGACCGTAGCGGTAACGCGGTTCCAGACTGTAGCGCCTAGAACCGCTCGGCCACCCCGGGCGGCGGAAAACAACATTACTTACAGAAAATGTTGGCAGGGCCCTAGCGTTGATGACATTATGGACAATGTTGGCAGGGCCCTAGCGTTGATGGCATTATGGACAATGTTAGCGGAAGCAATAGGATTATAGTGGCCAATATTGGAACAAATCTCTAATCTACTTTTATACAAAACAAATAAGAGTTGATGCTACCAAAACACATATAACCTTTTTGACAGCTGACAACAAGGTAATATCCAATATGCAAAATATGCACAGATACTTTTCAGACATCTTTACGAAGACAGTGACAAAAAAAGCAGTGCAAATGGAACTAATACAACACACAAAATTATAAATTTCTGGCTATTTTTTAAACACTGTTCGTGTTGCAAGAATTGATAAGTTTCAATGCAGCCCTTCAAAGAAAAGTTCCACCTTTTAGTAGAAACACAAAGTAAAAACAAGCCTTGAATTCTACAGATTGATTGCACTATACAGGGTGTTACAAAAAAGTACGGCCAAACTTTCAGGAAACATTCCTCACACACAAGGAAAGAAAATATGTTATGTGGACATGTGTCCGGAAATGTTTACTTTCCATGTTAAAGCTCATTTTATTACTTCTCTTCAAATCACATTAATCATGGGCCCAATCAAGACATCACCAACAATGCCTGCCCAAACGTTCACAGAAAATCTGTGTTGATGACGTGACTGCACAATTGCGTGCGGATTCTCGTCAGCCCACACATGTTGTTTGTGAAAATTTACAATTTGATCACGTTGGAATGAAGCTTCATACGTAAAGAGAACATTTGCACTGAAATGAGGTTGACACATTGTTGGAGGAACCATTCGCAGAAGTGTACCCTTGGAGGCCAATCAGCTGCTGATAGTGCCTGCACACGCTGTACATGGTAGGGAAACAACTGGTTCTCCCGTAGCACTCTCCATACAGTGATGTGGTCAACGTTACCTTCTACAGCTGCAACTTCTCTAACGCTGACATTAGGGTTATCGTCAACTGCACGAAGAATTGCCTCGTCCATTGCTGGTGTCCTCGTCGTTCTAGGTCTTCCCCAGTCGCGAGTCATAGGCTGGAATGTTCCGTGCTCCCTAAGACGCCGATCAATTGCTTCGAACGTCTTCCTGTCGGGACACCTTCGTTCTGGAAATCTGTCTCGATACAAACGTACCGCGCCACGGCTATTGCCCCGTGCTAATCCATACATCAAATGGGCATCTGCCAACTCCGCATTTGTAAACATTGCACTGACTGCAAAACCACGGCCGTGATGAACACTAACCTGTTGATGCTACGTACTGATGTGCTTGATGCTAGTACTGTAGAGCAACGAGTCGCATGTCAACACAAGCACCGAAGTCAACATTACCGTCTTTCGATTGTGCCAACTGGCGGTGAATCGAGGAAGTACAGTACATACTGACGAAACTAAAATGAGCTCTAACATGGAAATTAAGCGTTTCCGGACACATGTCCAGATAACATCTTTTCTTTATTTGTGTGTGAGGAATGTTTTCTGAAAGTTTGGCCGTACCTTTTTGTAAGACCCTGTATATGGTTCGTCTTACGAATAGAGGAACATACATTCACATGAATAGACATTCGGTTCTACGTTTGTAGTAGAATCCTGACTTCCGTTCTTATGTAAATAATATTACTCTATTGTGTTTTGTTTCGAAGATGCTATCGTCTTTTGTTTTCCTTATACTCTTAACGCATTTGTCTAAAAATAAAGGCAGCCGCGACGTATCTGTAGACGGCGGCGCGGGGCGCGGCAGGGCCGCTACTACGTTGTGAAACAGCCTGTAGAAGCGCCCTGTGACGTACCAGGGTAGCCAGAGTGGGGACTCGCTTGCTCGCTCTTCACTTTATCACAAGCTACGCTGCCAGCCGAGTCGGCCACTGCAAGTCTGTCAGGCGCTGAAGGTTTCGAGTGGGCACAAACGTAACGCGAGGCCGGTGCGCCACTTGTGGCAGTCGCAGTGCCTTCGTTTCCGGCCACAAAACGCGACACGCAGCATACTCGTACTGCGGCACACGACACAAGGCGAGACACAAATAGTTCCAATTCCGTGGTCCAGTTGACGTTAACGGCGGGTTTTCCTTGTGTGTCAGGCGAGTTTGGGCCCCGGAAAGCCGCTGTCATTAATCCCCCCACCAACAAGGCGCCCGGTATTTGGCTCGAAACTACCTGACTCGAGAATGTTCCATAGCCCGCTCTACTTACATGAGAAAAATCAGTTAAAAAATACTTAAGCAGTCTCACGGTATCAATGCATTGGCGAGTGTGTAGTCCGTATTGTTTGTGGTTAACACAAAAGTCGTAAACACGTGGAACCCTGAAGCTACGACTCTCCCTCTGAAGACGTGAGATTTTTCCGATTTTGTTCGGCGGTCGATGTGACGGCCATTTAGTGAGACGAGTTTGTCCGCTGGCGCCGCCGTCACCTCTGGCCGCAGCGCTCGCAGCCTACATGCCGGTCATTACGGTACTCGGTCCGCAGTGGGCTGCTTTCCTGACGAAGGCGATGCCGGAATCCAGTCGGAAGCGCGGATTTTCACAGAGAAAGGACCGCCGACAGCTGACAGACAGTGACCGGCGCGGCGGCCTCCTGCAGGCTCGCCTCGAGGTGGCCAGCGAGGCAGCTGTGGGCGGCGTCCGGCGCGTGGGCCGGCAGCCGTGGGCGGCGGGCAGCCGCTTCCTCTGCCCTGGCACAGCTACGCGCCCACGGCCAGCGCCACCAGGCTGGTGCAGCGCCATGTCTCAGAGGCGCTGCGGTCCCTGAGGTCGGCACCACATCACAAATGTCGGCCTCCACAACCTCCTCAAAAGTTCCTTCGGACAGTGAAGTATAGAGGTGCAAGTAGCTTCGTGTGTGCCCCGAGGCACTGTGACGGTACCCTGTCACACTGCAATAATAGTATCTTCAGACTTTTTCGAGATGATGCAGTAATCCCGTAAGCTGCACAGGTATCCCATCAGATCCTGACAAAATTTAAAACTGGCGCAGAGGCTGGCAGCTTACTTTGCACGTACAGATGTGTATCACTGTGCACTTCAGACAACTTGGAACAGTAATATCCTGTGGCCACAATACCAGCGAGTCACGACTGGAATCAGTTAAATTAAACAAATAAACGGGAGTGACAATTCGTGGACGTACGAAATGGAATGATCACACAGGCTCGGTCGTAGGAAATTTACTGGCAGACTTGGCTTTTTGGGAGGATAGACACATGCTATAAAACCTTGCAAAACATTTTGAGGCCCACCTTACAATACGGCTCTAGTGTGCAGAATCTTTACCAAATACAAGTGACTATACAAAGACGGACAGCGCTAATGATCGTTAGTTTCACTGAAACACAAGTAACCCAAACAGAAATGCTGAGAAACGTTTACTGGAAGACGCTTCAGACGGCAGCCGTAACGCGAAAGCCTTCGTATAAAGTTTGCAAACAAAACTTGTAACGTGTTACAGCCGAGTACTCACAGTTCTGTACGGCCTGCCCAGACAAATTACAGTGCGCACCGACATATTTCGCTTGTCACTCTTGCCGCATAGTGCAGTGCACTATGTCACGCGTATCATACAGTGTAGATGAAGATGTAGAAATCCAGAGAGGCCGTGAGCTACGTATGACGTTAGCTCAGCAAACACTGAGGTTACACGAGTGTGTTTGTTGGCCGACAGTGCGTGTATGCGTCTCTAGTCGACCGGCATCCAGCGCTGCACTCGAGTGCCGGAGGCATTCTCCAGTCGCAGTACTGCCTCCTCCGGCGCCACGCAGAACGAGCCACTTGTAAGTACGACACCAACTCTGCGTCCCGACACTGCAATCTTGCCACTCACGAAAATCATTTTATTCCGGCAACACTCCAGGGCGCCAGTCCCGACTGTCAACGCAGCACAGAAGGTACTGGGGATCACCTATCTTCCCGTACTGCTCAGCTCACTGGGGCCTCGTTGCAGGAATTCGCACCGCTTTACTCGTCCAGATCTCGTAATCTCAACACGACACATCGCTCTTACGGCGGTGAGATCGGAGAGTTTGAAACGAGGGCGTGTTACGGTGAGTATGTTCACGAAACCATCTAGCAAATCAGTGATTTGCGACAGGTGGATTCCAGATGGCAGCTCTAGGAAACTGTGGCCGACTGGCAACTCCGTGTGTTCCTACGACGTTGTGGCCAAAACATGATTCGGCGGAGCGTCTACGTCCTGCCGCTGCTGCAGCCGACAGCTTAGCAGGCTCAGAAAACTCACCTCGGCCACGCTCCAGCCTCGTGCGTCGTGTCGACCGTGGACTGCTGCGCTCTGGCAGCTCAGTACCCCAGCTTCGGCAACCTCAGGGCTGACATCCCGTTCCAGACTATGTTGTTGATTTGCTCGTCGGTTACCTCCCATAAAGCGACGGAAGCAGAAGCAGCCTCGCACCACGGCACTATTCGTCTACATCCACGCTACCCATACTCGCCATTTTGTGATCCAGCGTACTGAGCGAAGCTAAAATGACTGCCTACCGGCCTCACTGTGTCTCTCTTGTCTCATTCTCACAATCCATACGCGAGGAAGACTACACCGGCGGCACAACTGTCACACAGGTCTCCTAGAATGCAGAATTTATCCGACAGGGTCACGTGCATTCCAGAGAATGCCATCCAAGTTAACGAACATCTTTAATTTTCTTGTGGGTTACGCCCACTTGCTATGATGGAAATTCGTGTTTTCTGCCACGATGGCCACTTAATAATGACTCCAAACACTGGAACGGTGCTCTAGAATTGATCGCATAGGCGTCTCGTATACGATTTCCTTCACTGACACACTGAACGTTGTCAGAATAATTCCAAAAAACCTGAGTCTGCTATTTGCCTTCCATACCACGGATTTTACAGGCTCGTATCAGTTCATCTCTCTTTTTACAAGGAACGCCTCGAGTGCCAAGTCGCAAGAGACCGATGTTTACGGCATTTGACACTTTGCTTATTGTCCACCAGGCGACCACAATATTTGTCTGCCAACGGCAACAGCGGACTGGACTGAAGGTGTCCACCGGTGTGCTCAGCGTGACGCTGTGGACCGTCGTTGAACTCCGACTCACAACAGTGCTACAGATCTAGAGCAGAGCAATGACAGCGATTAACAAAGCAAGCATGGCATTATATCTACAACACAGTTGCCGAAGTTGCCATTTCGCCAGAAAGGAACCCGAGGAATTTCGCAAGCGAGAAACAAGTGACAGATGAAATATTGGCGTTTCTGCAAGATGAGTCAGTGGTACGTGCGGTGTCGTATACGCTCGACTGTGCGGGCAACGAACATGTGTTTGTAAGTGATACTAAAACAGGTGTCGAGCAATGGCGCACAGGGAGCCACAAATCCCTTTTGCTGTCAAACATAGCCTTTTGGCTTCTGTCTCGGGTTCTTCGGCCGACGTACATCTGATGATTTTACTGACGTTTCCCCAGCACGAGGGGCTGGCATTGTCGAAGCTCCACCCTCCATTGCCGGTGGTGAACTGGAGCCGAGCTCGCTGGCGCAGACTATATGTACCCGGCGCGCCAACGTCCGAGGGCTTCTCCGCGGTCATTTCCGGTGCGGTTCTCCTCTTGCTACCTGCGACTGTCGTTCGCTGCAGTACGGGAAGCCAGGATCCGTTTACCTTAAGGCTTTCCTCTTTCTTGTTGAAGCTGTTGGCGTGTTTTTGTATTTCTACAGCTTCTCTGAAGAAGCGGGTGTGATAATGCTTTTCTACTGCCAGAACTTCCGTGTGGGCGAATTTTATTACGTGCTCGGTCTCACTCAGTGCGTGCTCTGCCACGGCCGATTTCTCCACCTACCTCGACCTGAAATGTCGCTTACGTTCTTTGATCCTGGTGTTGATTGATCGTCCAGTCATTCCGACATAAACTTTTCCGCACGTGCATGGTATACGGTATATTCCCGACATTGCAAGTGGGTCCCTTTTCTCCATTACCTATCTAAGACACTCTTTGATCTTCCTTGTCGGTTGGAAAATCGTCTTTACGCCGTGTTTGCGCAATATACGGCCGATTCTGTCCGTCACTCTGGGAATGTAGGGCAGAAAGGCCGTACCCGACATTTCTTATTCTGATTCCTTACTTCGTCGAGTGTTTGGCTCTGTTACACTCCTAATATAATTTGTGGAGCAGCTATTGCTCCTCATAACCCTTTCCAGGTGTTGCATTTCGCGTCTGAGGTGCTGAGGCTCACATATTCGTCCTGCTCGCGCTACGAGCGTATTAATCGTGCCTCTTCTCTGGCTCGGGTGTTGGTTTGATACTTTGTGCAGGTATCGGTCAGTGTATTTAGATACACGCTGTGCCCCAGGTTTTCGCCATCCCTTGTGACCAGCACATCTACAAATGGCATTTTTTGTCCTTTTCTACTTCGATGGTTAATTTTATGTTGGCGTCGAGGCTGTTCAAGTGTCTTAGGAAGTCACCGAGCTGTTCTTCCCCACGGCTCGGACGTCGGCGCGCCAGGTACATACTGTATAGTCTGCGGCCGCGAGCTCGGCTCCAGTTCACCACCGGCAATGGAGGGTGAAGCTTTGGCAATGCCAACCACTCGTGCTGGCGAAGCGTCAGTAAAATCATCAGGTGAACGTCGGCCGAAGAACCCGAGCCAGAAGCCAATAGGCAGTTTGTCAACAAGTGGCCACGAAAACCTTAACAATTTTGTATAGTAAAGGACAGTTGTTGTCCAAGGAGCGGGTACTTAACATAATTACGTACACGGAAGATCTTGTGCAGCATAGTAAAAAGACCATTATCAACGGATTCCGGATAAGCCGACAGCAACGTGACCGAATGGTGCATATGAAAAACTAAGGATGTTGAAAGGAGAAGAAGGCACTTTTTTTATATAGAAAAACTGGCGTTTGCGTGTTTCGAGAAGGCTCGATAAATCTGAAGGACGTGCACGGCGGTGGCCCGCTACGTTATGCACACCAAACTGCGCGTGGCTTAGATTACAGGGGAAGCAGCGGATGGCTGCACAAGTTCAAACAGTGCTACAGAATTGGAAGACGTAAGATAACGAAATCTGAAACAAAGCGTCAACTTGACGATGCAAACTGCGGAATCGGCCAGTAAATTAGTAGATTAGATAAAGAAACTTATCCCATCGTTCAGTAAGCGATTTATTTTGAGCTCCGACCAATCGGGATTTGAAGCGTAATTGCATGTGAAAGAAACTCTGGAAAGGTAGGAAGAGAGCTGTATCAAAATCAACTAACATCAGCGCCTCAACGCACTCGTATACAATTATGCTGACAGTTAATTGGGATGGTAAACTGACTGGTAAGTTAGTTATTGTCTTCCGACAAGCGGAAGGTGCTCTGCCCCCTTCACATCTTTCTCTTGTGCATAATAATGCAACGACAGTAGCGACTATTTACGTCACAATAAGCAAGAATGGGAAAATGGGCGTAACAGAACTATAACTATGGTATGAGCAATGCTTTTGGCCAATAGCATTTTCTTGATTCCTGTTCTGCATGTAAATAATGATACTCCTTTAGAGCAAACAATTCCTGCTGAGAAATGTGTCACATTGCAGTTCATACCACCTACAACCACTGGATAAATTCAGCATCTGGATGTTTGTTTTTTCCGTGCCTATAAAACACATTACCGCACTAACTGCAGCTACGCCTTAACGGATAGCCAGTTTCACCAGAGATACGCTCCACGACAGACTGTTTCGCATTCGGTTGCAAGCCGCCACATTCCATCACTTCTCATCACTCCGTTACACCAGTACGATTTTGTATGCAATGTTTGAGAGTGGACACCTAGCTGAACGAACTGCACTGTAACTCCCAAGGAGTTCTCCTTAAATGTGGATGGTGCGAACCTTTGAGGTCACTGTGGCGCGCCTTCATACGGTGTTCGCGGTGCAAGTTGATGGTTTGTTCTTAACATTTCTCGAATGTCGACCGTGCCCATTTAGTGAAGAGTAATACATGGATCGCATAGGAGGCTGATCTCTGCACCATCCGGACACTCATTTTCCGCCGTGCTAACAATGCACATGGTGAGTCATCAGCAAGTATTATTTTTCCTGTCGTAATTGTTAAGAGTTTCAAATGAATCTTACTAAAGATTGAACTCACGACGTCGCACTCAGCGGGTTCCTCGTTAGTATACTGCTAAATATTTGAACGACACGTGGAACTCCAAATGTTCTAATCGCATAGTCGTTGTTTCTTTTTGTTGTTTCTACACAAAGCTATTCTTCAGTACAACGACTGTAAATTTCGTGTAAGTCTTTCTGCAATTCCTTACGATTGGCCAATTACTACACCCCTGCAGCGAACGGCATCGTCTGCTGAAGTAATGTAGTAACAGAGGTTATTTTACGTTTCCTTACGGCACATCGAAGAAGTTAGGTGTTTTTCGAACGTTCGCAGCACAGTATAATCTCGAGGCTTGTCGTAGTCAAGAATTGTTTGCGCCAACCGCATACCTATGGAGACACTGCGTGTGGTCACGCTCGGCTTCCTGCCAGCCGGATGGCCACGCGCCTGCGCAGGTTCGGGGCCTGGGGCCTCGCTAAAGGGATTAATTAACGGCGCCCCTCGACCCGAGCCAGCGGATCCAGCCGCCTGGCCGCCTCTACACTCATTACCGTCTTTGCTTTCGCTGTGCGCGCCTCATCTTTAATTACGGCGCAGACGAAACACAACAGACCCGCGAGCATCAAGAGAGAGAGAGAGAGAGAGAGAGAGAGAGAGAGAGGCGCCTGAGCTAGCTGGGCAAAGCTTGGAGCGCGCCGCCGCCTCCGCTAGCAGGTAAGCACACGGGCCATTCCGGTCGCCCCTCGAGCACTGGGCGACTGCCTTCCTCCCTCTCCGTCCTCGCCCGTCCTCCACGGATGGCCCGCTATGCCAGTCTGGCTCGTTCGTGAGGCCTCCGAAAGTGTAGACTCCGGGCGAAAACGAAATTGCTCGAAAAGGTGGCAAATACAACACACCGTGAGATGCGGTTATGGGATGGATCGTAATTAAATTCACGAAAAGGAGAAGCTCCTCGCTGCACTGGTCGCACTAAGGCGCGCATACAGCAACAGAGTCGCAGTAATGGCGACTTGGAAACGCCAATAGTAGACCATGTGGTGTGGCAGAGTGTACGAGGAAGCGAGGATTTAGCTGCTGGCTGGGAAACCGCCAACTCTCCAGGAAGAAGACGACCGAGTCGATCAGGTGGTGGCGCTCCTTTGCTCGAGAGCTGAGCTGCAGGGACAGCCGAATGGCGTCCTCTCCGGCGTGCAGCGGTGTTGCGCAGAACAAATTAACCACGCCCTCACAGAAACTACATACATAATCCTAAAAGGTCAGCTTTCACTGCGTACAAATCCTTGTTAAATTACAAAACATCTCCATCACCAAACAAGCACACAGAATGAAGATTTTCTTTCGCTTCCGGGAATGGAGTACAAGCTGTCCCTCAAAACATGTCTTGCACCTCAGCTGCAAGTTCATACAGATTTATGCATATGAAGCCTCTATAAGTAGTCAGTTGTGGTTTCTTTCTTTCATATGTTTGCCAGGTACGAATTACTCTCTTTAGGGATTTCGCTGGAAATGTATATCTGAGAGTGTGACTGCTGGTCGTGTGACGGATAGGCGCAAGCTGCATTAGCGTCAGATTTTAAGAAAAAAGCATACCATTCCACAATGAAGCGACTGTCGTGTAGAAAATTTTACTTGGTGTCACCACAGATAACTATATGCTCGCATGTTGATTCGAGACTTGAAAAGGCAGTTTCAGTACAGGTCGAGCCGCCAACTTTAGGAGGTTTATAGAGGACACACAGTCGACAGGTCCTGTTAGGGGCTGAGATCTGTACGAACACATATTCCAGTCGTTTTTCTTCGTTCAGATGGTATGTCAGTCCCTACTTCATCGCTTCGTTTGTTACATTTGTCGTGTCTTGGAAAAATATACTCGTCAATATTCATGGAACTGGTGGGAATGCTTGTACTAAGCCAGGTGTCCGACAGAAGCATTGCACGGATGTCTTTGTCTCGAAATATATGACGGAAGTCGTCGAGATGAGCCGGTAGGAAATGGCAATTTGCGTGTGCAACGTGGAGCTTGGTGCAGTCAGATGTAGCACTGTGAGAATATCGTTGGTACAGGGAATCCACTCGGTAGACATTACAGTAAGTCAATACTTTAGAATTGATAGCGCAGTTGATTAAGTAAAATGCTTCAAACTCTGTCCGCCTGGGGCTCCATCATGCATAAAAACCAACTATTTCTTCTTCTTCTTAACTGTCTGCTGTTACATGACGACATTTTAATGTCTACTACTAGGGGCACACAACTCCTCGACATGGACATATGGAGAAACCTTGTGCACCAGGATGGGTACCGTGAGCACTTGCCGACTCGGCTCGCTCTAGTTCTTCGCAAGACCCAGAGCGACTTCCATCCGCACAGTGAAAGATCGTAAAATACGCACTATGATCCAACTGCTAGAAATATGTAGATCTCTGTCTGGTATACTTTGATGTATATGTTCAAGAATTAACAATGGATCGTCATACTGCAGAGTCATCTTTCTACATACACAATCAAGTATACGGTCCGTGTAAAGTAGTGGAGGGGCACTTTACTGATGATAAAGAAATTTGAAATTACAATAAAATTGCTAAAATTGATCACACTATCAACTGTGATGCTTATTATTACAGCACATCGATGGCATCTTTTCCATTTCATCCATCTACAGGTACACTATTGATTACGACATAATGAGTGACTGACATCACTTGTTGGAGATGGAGAAGCCGGCCGCTGTGGCCGAGCGGTTCCTGGCGCTTCAGTCAGGAACTGCGCTGCCTCTACGGTCGCAGGTTCGAATCCTGCCTCGGGAATGATTGTGTGTGATGTGCTTAGGTTTGTTAGGTTTAAGTAGTTTTAAGTCTAGGGGACTGACGATCTCAGATGTTAAGACCCATAGTACTCAGAGCCATTTGAACCATTTTTGAGATGGAGAAAGAGTCTCGGAGGAGAGGCAACAGCTTCCGAGGATGGCTAGCACCGAAACAGTGATCGCATATATGACTGCTGTATGAGGATTAAATCGAAACTGACCATTGAACCATCAGCCATCCCGTCACTGTGAAAGGCGAGTTTAAATGTAGAGGCAATCAATCACCACAAAGCCGCAAAACTCTTCCAGTTTCCATATGTTGTGACTGTCTTTTATTTAAAATCATCCAGTGTGTGTGTTGTGCAGCAGGGAGTGGCCACGCGGTTTGAGGCGCCACGTCACAGATTGCACGGCCCCTCCCGCAGGATGTTCGACTCCTGCCTCGCGCATGGGTGTAGTAGCAGCAACAAGATAATCTGCACCATTTGATGTTCAGTTTCTGTGAGGGCCAGTGGGTTAGTTTAGTACCTCACACAGACTTCGAAGTCATGGTGGAAAAAACATATAATGTATGGTGGTGCACAAAGCTGCGTCATTCGCAGATTGGACGTGTTACAGCAGAAAAAAACAATGACAGAGGGAGTCTCTCTTGCGACTGATAGTATAGCCTGTGGTATACGGTCCTCCCCCCACAATACCTTTACACTGGTCTGTGCAGGCGACTGAGTGGATCAATACCTGTATATTTAATGGGAGTCGGCGCATATGCTCGGTGGCAGCACATACACGGTATTTGTTTCTGATAGATGTACTGAGTTCTCTGTCCTGTCGCACGTAGTTAGCGGAACTTTTATAGTTCATAGTTTTTTTTCCTCTGTTGGGTGGTACACGATAGAGAGAATGTTTGGATAACAGACGTGGATGCACCCTAAGAAATGCAGATCTCCTTCGGACTGCAGTACCTGTATGTAGTTTGGAGGCACACTGCAATGCAACAGAAAAATTGTCGTCCTCCTCGCAGTTCTTGTAACTGGTTGTACTGTCCTTTATACTACCTCGTGTTGCAGGAGCAGGTTTCGTCTGGCGCTGACCTTACACATCGTACACGGTTAGCAGAACTACATCAACATGTTCCCATTCCCACCGAGTGGTCAAAATACGGCCCTGTCGCTTTACCTCAGCTCGACGTGTTTATGCACGGTTTGCAGAAGGTGGTAGATACAAGGCTCTCCGACTTGTGCTCAGTTCCGATTAAAATTGGATCACATGAACAAAGCTGTAGGGAGGACAGAGTCTGAGGAACAGCTACAGGACACATGGGGACTGTGTAGAACCACATTGGTATTTTACTGTAGGAGATAGGTTACAAAATGGTGAATTGTTTCGAGACACGAGAATACCAGAGGACAGTGCTTCGAATTCTGTTGGTATAATTGTTCTGATTTTCCCATCTGTGCTTAGGCAGTGCTTCGAGAAACGAGGATAAAACAATGTCCCTGACTGCAGTAGCAGCAGCAGCAGCAAATATAAACTAAGCCCGCTACACGTTTCAGGAAAGTGATGCCCACCACAGCAGCTGTAGGACTCAAGAAATTTCTGTCTCTCTCTCGCAGCGCCTCGAGACAAGCAGCTAAAACTCGAAAAGTGGCGAGCGCCCTGTTTAGAGTTACAGGGATATTTTTGGTGCGTAAAGTCACTACTGCAGCTGATGTTGGTTTCGGGATCTGTTTCCCACAAAAGTGTGTGAAATGTCTCAGAGAGGTTTCACAAGTGTGCAGCGACCTTTTATAGAGTCAGTGTTGAAGTGTGGCGGTATACATTTCAAAATTGAGGCAAACAACTGTGCAGCGGTCTTTTCGAAAATGCGTTTAGAGACATATTCCATTGGATTTAGTAATTCCTGAAGTAGTTCGTGCTCGAAGACAAGGCTATTCCCAAAAAAGCGCGCCAAGTGTCTCTGGGACGGATTCATAACTGTGTCGCAATCTTTTCCTTATACAGGGCGCGGGTGGCGGTATTCCCCGGAATGAAATGTGTAAGTGTTTAAATATTCTCGCGTCATCAGCAAAGTTCTCTCTCTCTCTGTCTCTGTGTCTCTTGGTGCAGTGGTACATTTAGTTCCTGTGAGATCTTCAAGTTGTTTACGTGAAGATATTGAGCAACACCAGTTGTAGTAACTCGTGAAGCAGTTCCTGTTGAACGACAAAGGGTACCCGTGAGCCGGGGATGTGGAGGAGGATGGCCGAGGGTGTTTGCAACACGACGGCAAGTGCTGAGCGGCTACCGCGTGCCTGCGCGGTAAGCCGGCGCGGCGCGATGCCTCTCTCAGAGCGGGGCGCGGAGACCCTGGGCTCAAGGTTCTCACTTACTGGACTGTCATCGAATGATCTACGCTTAAAGGACACACATTTACCAGCATGAGTTGCGAAGTGCAACTTAGCCCCATTTGCATTATTTTATGAAGTGGGTTCGTCTTCACCAAACATCATTGCTATCGACACCGTCTTCAGATACTAATATACTCCTCCTTGTCCAGCACTCACATCTTGTCCAATGAACACAATAAACAATTACCTTTGTTCTCCAAGTCCAGCACCTAACTTAGACTGAGTGCTTCTCTCGCCATATTTCCCCCCCCCCCCAGGCCGCCATCTTGGGTTGCGTTACGGGGGGGAGGGGGGGAGCGTGGGAGGGACGCCAGCGCACTCTGGTGCCGTACTGTGGACTGGCTCAGTTGGACTCCAGACCTCACGGTGAACACAGTGCCTACGACAACTCAAATTGTTTAGACAAACAAAGCATACAAAATAAAGACTTACGTCCATTCTATCTGGCAGCTGAGCACGGACTGAGTCTTTTTCCGGCGAATTTCCAGATGGAGGAGGAGGGGGGGGGGGGGGGAGAGGAGGCGTTAGGTTAGTTGAGGTAGCGCAACTGAACTATTTCCTCGCCAAAATTTGAACTTCTCGCCATGACGTCACTGCGACGTTGCCGCATCTATGGACGTCATCTCGAATACATGTGGCAACAATCCAACATCGGACGATGGCGCCCTTGTTTGGCCATTTTGTCTACACGATGTAACTTTAGTATCTTCCAGTCTGCTCTTTACAGAAATCCGAACCTCGTTGTCTTCATTACGAATGTGGTGAGCCCATGTGCCTGCTGTAGTCGAGTGTACAAACCTACTTTCTGCTTCCCGGAGTCCCGTGTTTTATTTTCGTGTGTGAGTCCAACACTCCGCCCTGTGAACGGTTGTAGCAGCTGCCGAAGTTGTATAATGGGAAGCCGGACGCTGGCTGTCAGAAGCCGGTACACAGTGGGCAGAGAGAGAGGAGCGTCACGAGCTCAGAACAGCGGCATGGGCGGGACGCGGCGGGGGCGTCTGCCGGAATCTTGTAGGCGCGCAAAAATTAAAAATGGGACGAGCGAAGCGATTGCAGGGCGCAACGTGGGGGCGGGCGACACGGCACTGCTGGACACTGGCAGCGGAGCGGCGCTCGTGCACACACAGACGCCGGCTGCCTCAGAAGGCCGCGGGAGAGGGCGGCGGCGGCGGCGGCGGCGGCGGCGGCGGCGGCAGGTCGTGTTGCAGGGCGGGGCTGCGGCGACTGGCGGCTGGCGGCCGTGTCGGGTTGCGCGTCACGCCGGATAGTTTTGCGCGTCCTTGTGTCGCGAAACTGATAGAGCCGGCCACCACTCTCCACACAGGCACACCTCTGCACTCGTCACGGTCGAAAAGTAGGCACTGCTGAGAGCGGAAAACGAAAGAACAAGTCCGTCTGTGACGCCACTGCCCCAGTCTCCGATCCAGAGGCAGCAAGTCAAACGCTGTGTAAAATGCGTCGAATAAAGCCATCCCATACTACAACAGCGTCTCCCTATTCATCAACATTTACTCGTATTTAACACGCATGTGCACACGAAAATAAAGCAACCCCGTTTTGACACTTGACGATTAGAACGTTGCAGAAGGAAGCCCGCCGGGAAAATCAAAGCTGGCGTACACGATCTATTCCCTAAACATTACACAAGAGAGAGAGAGAGAGAGAGAGAGAGAGAGAGAGAGAGAGAGAGAGAGAGTCATTTCAACCGAACTTGCTACATTTACGACCTACTACCTAGAAAACGTGTCAAAGGGTCACACGTAACAGTAACCGACCCGTGTCTGCTGTGTACCGCTGTCGAATCCGTAGTTTTCCGACGTTGCTCTACCTATTTAGTCGTATTTACGACTTTTGCATTAGACTGTTTTATCGTGTAACCCAACTTTAACGGATTCCTTTCAGCACTCATGTGGACGACCTCGCACTTTTCATTATTTAGGGTCAGTTAACAATTTTCGCATCATACAGACATCTTTTCTAAATCGGTTTGCATTATGTTTTGACTTTCTCTTGACTTTACTAGTCGATAAACGACAGCATCATCTGCAAAACGACCTAAGACGACAGCTCAGATCATTTATATAGATAAGGATCAGCAGAGGGCCTATAACATTATCTTGGGGAACGCCAGGAATCACTTTAGTTTCACTCGATGACTTTCCGTCAATTATTTCGAACTGTGACCTCTCTTACTGTGTTCCAAAATCCTGCTGCATATCGACGTCACTGATGTGGGCGTGTAATTTAGTGGATTCCTCCTACCATATTTCTTGAATATTCGTGTGACCTGTGCAACTCTCCAGTCTTTGAGTAGGATCTTTTGTCCAGCGAGCTGTTCTGTACGACTGACAAGCATACTCTGAAAGGAACCCAACTGGTATACAGTGTGGATCGGAAGAGCAGCTTTTATTATGTGATTTAACCAGCTTCACTACTGCCAGGTTACTTACTTTGATCGGTAGTAGGCACGATTGTCTCGGTGCACCAAGTTACTCAACACGTGGGCCTTCTGCCCGGCGAGTCGCTTCCGTTAGGCGCCGGCACTTCCGTGGAAGAGCTTCTTCAAGTTCGCCGCGCATATTGGGAATCATCAATGGCTGAGTTCCTTAACTCACTTGCCACTGTAAGAGCCATGTAACGGCAGATTGAAAACTGGGCCGGGCAGACTGTCCGGCGTAATTTGCTCCCTTTCGGGAACCTACAGGGTGTTTCAAAAATGACCAGTATATTTGAAACGGCAATAAAAACTAAACGAGCAGCGATAGAAATACACCGTTTGTTGCAATATGCTTGGGACAACAGTACATTTTCAGGCAGACAAACTTTCGAAATTACAGTAGTTACAATTTTCAACAACAGATGGCGCTGCGGTCTGGGAAACTATATAGTACGATATTTTCCACATATCCACCATGCGTAGCAATAATATGGCGTAATCTCTGAATGAAATTACCCGAAACCTTAGACAACGTGTCTGGCGGAATGGCTTCACATGCAGATGAGATGTACTGCTTCAGCTGTTCAATTGTTTCTGGATTCTGGCGGTACACCTGGTCTTTCAAGTGTCCCCACAGAAAGAAGTCACAGGGGTTCATGTCTGGCGAATAGGGAGGCCAATCCACGCCGCCTCCTGTATGTTTCGGATAGCCCAAAGCAATCACACGATCATCGAAATATTCATTCAGGAAATTAAAGACGTCGGCCGTGCGATGTGGCCGGGCACCATCTTGCATAAACCACGAGGTGTTCGCAGTGTCGTCTAAGGCAGTTTGTACCGCCACAAATTCACGAAGAATGTCCAGATAGCGTGATGCAGTAATCGTTTCGGATCTGAAAAATGGGCCAATGATTCCTTTGGAAGAAATGGCGGCCCAGACCAGTACTTTTTGAGGATGCAGGGACGATGGGACTGCAACATGGGGCTTTTCGGTTCCCCATATGCGCCAGTTCTGCTTATTGACGAAGCCGTCCAGGTAAAAATAAGCTTCGTCAGTAAACCAAATGCTGCCCACATGCATATCGCCGTCATCAATCCTGTGCACTATATCGATAGCGAATGTCTCTCGTGCAGCAATGGTAGCGGCGCTGAGGGGTTGCCGCGTTTGAATTTTGTATGGATAGAGGTGTAAACTCTGGCGCATGAGACGATACGTGGACGTTGGCGTCATTTGGACCGCAGCTGCAACACGGCGAACGGAAACCCGAGGCCGCTGTCGGATCACCTGCTGCACTAGCTGCGCGTTGCCCTCTGTGGTTGCCGTACGCGGTCGCCCTACCTTTCCAGCACGTTCATCCGTCACGTTCCCAGTCCGTTGAAATTTTTCAAACAGATCCTTTATTGTATCGCTTTTCGGTCCTTTGGTTACATTAAACCTCCGTTGAAAACTTCGTCTTGTTGCAACAACACTGTGTTCTCGGCGGTGGAATTCCAACACCAGAAAAATCCTCTGTTCTAAGGAATAAACCATGTTGTCTACAGCACACTTGCACGTTGTGAACAGCACACGCTTACAGCAGAAAGACGACGTACAGAATGGCGCACCCACAGACTGCGTTGTCTTCTATCTCTTTCACTTCACTTGCAGCGCCATCTGTTGTTGAAAATTGTAACTACTGTAATTTCGAAAGTTTGTCCGCCTGAAAATGTACTGTTGTTCCAAGCATATTGCAACAAACGGTGTATTTCTATCGCTGCTCGTTTAGTTTTTATTGCCGTTTCAAATATACTGGTCATTTTTGAAACACCCTGTATGTGTGTGCGGAAGTAGGCTTCCCAGCTCCTTTACGCGCGCAGGTAAGCTGGTCGGCCGTTGTAAGGGACCAGCAGGTAAAAATGGTTCAAATGGCTCTGAGCGCTATGGGACTCAACTGCTGTGGTCATATGTCCCCTAGAACTTAGAACTACTTAAACCTAACTAACCTAAGGACATCACACACATCCACGCCCGAGGCAGGATTCGAACCTGCGACCGTAGCGGTCGTGCGGTTCCAGACTGTAGCGCCTTTAACCGCTCGGCCACTCCGGCCGGCACCAGCAGGTAACACGGAGACTCTGCAGCGAGCAGACGTATACTATCTGATCAAAAGTATCCGGACACCTGGATAAAAATGACTTACAAGTTCGTGCCGCTCTCCACGGATCATGCTGGAATTCAGTATGGTGTTGGCTCACCCTTAGCCTTGATGGCAGCTACCTCTCTCGCAGTCATACGTTCAATCGGGTGCTGGAATGTTTCTTGGGGAACGACAGCCCATTCTTCACGGAGTTCTGCACTTAGGACAGGTATCGATGACTGTCGGTGAGGCCTGGGATGAAGTCGGCGTTCCAAAACATCCCAAAGGTGTTCTATAGGATGCAGGTCAGGACTCTGTACAGGCCAGTCCATTACAGGGATGTTATAGTCTTGTAACCACTGCGTCACAGGCCGTGCATTATGAAGAGGTGCTCGAACGTGTTGAAAGATGCAATCGCCATCCCCGAATTGTTATTCAACAGTGGAAAGCAAAAAGCTGCTTAAAACATCAACGTGGGCCTGTGCTGTTATACTGTCGCGCAAAACAACAAGGGGTGCAAGCCCCCTCCACGAAAAACACGAGCACGCCACAACACTGCCACCTCCGATTTTACTGTCGGCACTACACACGCTGGCAGATGACGTACACCGGGCATTCGCCATACCGACACCCTGGCATCGCATCTCCACTTTGTGTACCGTGATTCGTCACTCCACACAACGTTTATGCACTGTTCAATCGTCCAATATTTACGCTCCTTACACCAAGCGAGGCATCGTTTCGCATTTACCGGCGTGGTGTGTTGCTTATAAGCAGCTGCTTGACTATGAAATCCAAGTTTTTTCACCTTCCGCCTAGCTGTGATAGTATTCGGAGTGGATCCTGACTCAGTTTGGAATTCGTGAGTGATGCTCTGTGAGCCAAGCTTACTTGGAACTATGCGTTTCCTTGAACTTGGCTGTCTATCTGTGTTTGGTTTCCACCCATTTTTGCGGTTATGCCGTGGTTCTGACTCCTTCTACGTGTGGAAGCAGCGATGTGTATCGATATTTGCACCGTGTACCATCTTTGGTCCTGTGCACATAGTTTCCGGCTACGGGGCATGCGGGCAGTCGGTCGGCTGGTGCGGACCAGGGAGGACATCTCCGTGCGGCGTAGTCGGCTGGGTCCGCTGGCGGTCCCTGCGCAGTGTCTCAGCGTGTGTGGATGTGGAGCTGTCCGATCGCTACGTGTTTCGTGGCTCACCGACCCAGGACGCCAAAGTTGAGTGGTGTCTTAAGTACCCAAGCCACGTGTGTTCATGTTGTGTCGTTCGTTTTGGTTGTTCGGTGTTCGGGAGCTTTTCATGTGAGCAACACCGAGTGTTTGTAGTGGTGAAATCGAGTCGCGGTGGAATTAACTATATCGGTTCACTACAATGCAAGTGGACCAACGAAATTTTCTGCCTTGTGGCCGTTAGTGTTCTGGTTACCTGCCCTGGACACTGACGTAAATTCAGGCAGTGTTCTTGTTGGGTGGAGTTAGCTATACTACCTTATTTCAAATTCAAGTGTACCGGCGGAATTTTCTGCCTTGTGGCCGCCACTGTTCCTGTTAGCTGCCATGGCCACTAACGTAATTTCAGGCAGCGTCCTGTCCTCACCTGTTGTCGCTGTCCAACACGGTCTGTAGTTTTGACAGTTTAATACATATTTCATTGTGAATAATCACGTCCGTAACAGTTTGGTGTTTGAGTTTTCATGTACCGATCGGTGGCTAGCAAGTCTGGTTGGTCGGTCCGTGACTGTCTCTTGGTTGGGTTACCGACGGATCGAGTGTAGATGGGCCCACCACCTGTCTCACCTAAGTGAACGTTAATGTTTCGAGGGCACCGCCCCCCCCCCCCCCCCTCCCGGAGGCGTCCGAGTGCCGTTGTGTATATTGTCCATTTCATGGTTGGTAATCTATTATAGGCAATGCTTTAAAGGAAACAAAAATTATTGTGCTTTATGTAAACCAAGGGCCTTCAGCTCGTATAAGTAAGTTGAATTCTGGCAAGTGGATATTTTGCTGAAAGTTACTGTTGTGTGCTATCTTTACATTTAGTGCGCTGTCAGCCACTTAAAACCTTAAGGTTTAAGGTATTTTGAATTTTTGGAAAATCAGTTGTGGGCCTTCAGCTGCTTAAAACGTTACTCTTAGATTTAGTTATTGTCGTTGCTTTGCCTTTCCATTTAGTGTGCTTTCGGCCACTGAAAACTTGAAGGTTTAAGCTATTTTTTGAATTTTTGGAAAATCAACTGTGGGTCTTCAGCCACATAAAGCCTTATCCTTAATTTTCCTCTTAAAAGATTATGGTAATATATTTTAAAATTTTGAAATTTAATTGTGGCCTTCAGCCGTTGGTATTGCAACTTGTTTACGTTTGTTCTATCCGCTTTTCCCTTGAGGCTTTCAGCCTAGCTGTGATATAAACATATATTTTATTTGCAATTTTAACTGCGTGTCTTCAGTCACTTGAAATTTATCTTGTTGATTTTTAAGATTTCTTGTTTGGAGGCCTTCAGCCGTGAAAGAATTGGATTTTGAAACTCGTAGTTGTAAAGGTTCGGCTATGTGCCGTTTTGGTTTAAATGTGTTATTAAATTAGAATAAATTAAAATTTTGAAGTGAAACTGACCGCCACCTTATTTGGCCCTTTCCACAATCCTAATCACATGTTGTGCCCTGCGGGTTTAGCGGGCGTCTCAGTGTGGATAGATGTCTGCCTATTACACATTACGTACGACCTTCCTCAAGTGTCGACGGCCTATGTTAGTCGAGAGACGAGGTCGGCCAGTACGCTTTTCTGCTATACGTGTCCCTTCACGTTCCCGCATCACTATCACATCGGAAACAGTGGTGCTAGGGATGTTGTGGAGTGTGGAAATCTCGCGTACAGGCGTACGACGCAAGTGACACCCGATCACCTGACCACGCTCGAAGTTCGTGAATTCCACGGAGCGCCCCATTCTTCTCTCTCACGGTGTCTAATGACTACTGAGGTCGCTGATTACCTGGCAGCACAATGCACCTAATATGAAGAACGTAGATTTTTGGCGGTGTCCGGATACTTTTGATCACACAGTGTATGTGTCGTCCAGCCCGCGGGCACATCGTGCACTCGTTAGCACGTGTAAAGTAATACGGAATAAAACGTTTATACATCACAGAGGTTGTCTTCCGCGTAACTATTGTGAGTGGAAACGAGGGGAGAAACGAGGGGAGGACAGTGAGTCCTCTCGCTATGCACGCTCAAACCTTAAATGTGCTAACGCAGGACCAGTGAACTGCGTACACCGGCCTTCGCGGGGAAATTACTTGTCCTTCAAATCTCGTAATCGGCTACGAGAACGGTGCATTTCGGAGGATTAGGGAAAGGCCAGCCCAGCAACTTACGACCGAAGGAAAACCCCGCCCTCCACGAGCTGAACCTGGACTACGCGACTACGGTAACGAACAGGACTAGCACACAGGAGTCGCGGGGGAACGATACAAACGTGCAGAGAATGTGGAAAGGAAGAAAACAAAAAGCTCACTGACGCTAGCGAGTTGTTAGTGAAACTAGCTTGTGAACGACAAACACTGCGTCCTTCGTTGTCCTGCAAAGTGAGGACAGAGTTTTAATGCGTGACGGGTGCGCGCGCACTGCCGGCTGGCACGGCAGAGGCGTGCGGCCGACCGCCGACCGGCCAGCCTGCCAGGCGGCGGTTTCGCAAGCAGCTGGCAGCAGCGGGCCCCCCAGCTACCGAGTACCGCTCTTTCTCGTCTCGGCAAGCCGGCCGTAAACCGCTTCCCACAGACTCTTGCAGCAAGGCGCCACCACATCACCTTCCTCTCTCGATACCTGCCGACACCCACAACATTCCGCAGCCACGCGCCGCACCTCCGCGTGAGCACACACTGCGACCCCACAAACAGCTGGCCGCCTCTCATGCGCACGCATGCTGACCGCCGAGACAGGCCCGGCCGCCAGACCGTTGTTTACGACCGCGAGGCGTGCGGCGAGGCGCGCATGCGAGCGTGCGTCGCTGTCAGCGACGTTCGGAGCACACCGACCTACTGTGCACGCGATGTGCCGTGCACTACGAGGTAGCCAGCCATCTAAACCGTGAAACGTACCGACTGGCTACTGTGCAGACACCCTTATTGTTAAGAATAGAAGTATTAGAAACAGAATTAGTACTGATTGTGGAAGGCGTAGACATCACGAAATTAATGATGGTATTTGCACCGACAACTACACAGCTCTCAAAACTTGCACAGGCACCCGACGATACACGCAAAACGCAGACATAAGAAAAAGCACCGCGACACAATGAAACACAACATGGTATCAGGGTATACAACACCGAAAAGTGCAAAACCTACATCAAACCAGTGACGTTCATCTCAGGGGGGTTCACAAATGCAAATAATACAGCGCACAGTATCAGATGAGGAACAGCTGGATGGAAAAAAGGTGATTCCAAAGGAACACAAACGAACAGAAAACCCAACACGGCTTCAACCACATTAACGAGAATACGACACAAAACAGGAACTATAGACACCCACTCGCGGCCCGAGCAGACGGCTACAGAACCATCAGACCGAGACAAAGAACGCAGAACTTGGAGTACAGACGAATTTTAAAGCTGGAAGAAAATGTACGGCTTTCGAGTGTACAAAACAGAGACACCTTTCGAACAGCACTGGGACTCGTGACTAGAATCGGCAACTCAAAAGCTGCCACAATCTGCTGTCCGACCACCTAGCAGACAAACGGACTTTTGCTGAAATCGGGTGATATACCGACTGCGCTGCTACTCAAAACCTGCATTAGAAGGGGCAAAAAGCTCATTCTAGAAAATGTACACAAGACCTTGGCGGATCCCACGGACGAGTGTACTTGGATTACAATGAAGAGGGATCTAAATGTTTTTTACATGCCCGACATCCATGAGACTCTAACAACTGAATGGAAACAACCAGACGCTAATTAATACGGACCTAATGGATGAAGTGCACGCAGAACGTGGTCTACTCGCAGGAACGACAAACCAGTTGGTTTTGACCACAAACAAAGCATCGTAACAGGTACGTCCAATGCTATGGCTCCGATCGTTGTCACAAATCGAATCTCGACAGTTACAAAGATATGTCAGTGATGTACCGAACACCTCGCAACGGGGGAAATAGTGCACGATCGCAAGAAGTAGATTATTGCGTCGTTATACGTGCAGTACTGGCACGACAGAGTCGATGTCGAATACGCCGATAACAGAAACTTAGGAATAGCTGCAGACGTAAATGCTAGGTCGACTGTGTGGCACTGTGACACAACGGACAACCGAGTCCACGAGGTGATAACCGAACACAACCTGTACAACGTCAACACTCCGAATGAGCCACCGCCAGCCAGCAGCACCATCGATACGACAATTGCAAATGCGAATGCACTGTCGCGTAGTCACAGCGACCACAGCGCTATCATCTCGAACAACGACACACAGATGTACACATCTACACAGGACACAAATCAGAGATTATCTCACAAGGCGAACTGGGCAAAACAGACAGATGACTCTAGGCCTTCCCCCTACATGCTCCTAAGGGATCAGTGGATTGTAATGCTCGAAAGGCACAGTGATTATTACTATAGAATAGAAGAACGAGTTGACTGTTGCCGGCCATAATTCGTTTATTTGGAAAACGCGTTTCGGAGGCAGGACGAAAGAAAAAGAAGCCTCCCAAAATGCGCCGTGCAAATAAATAACTTGTGGCCCATAAACAGTCGACGTGTTGTGTACCGATGGCTGGCACTAGTGCAAACTACAGCGGCTGTGCGAAAGATATCGCGAGGCCGGTTGGCCTCTTTGACACGTTATGTGAAGGGCGTGAACCGACGGACAGCCGGCGAAAGACGTTGAACGTTCTGTGTGTGTGTATGTGTGTGTGTGTGAGTTCTTCAGGGACCAAACTGCAGAGGTCATCGGTCCCTAGACTTACACACTACTTAAAGCAACTTATGCTAGGGACAACACACACACCCATGACCGAGGGAGGAGCCGAGCCTCCGGCGGGACATGCCGCCTCTAACCGCGCGGCCGCTCCGCTCGGCAAGGTGAACGCTCCGCTTAGGCGGAAACGCTGCCGAGGGCAGGCCGGCAGCTCTCGGGGGACGGCTCAAGGTTGCTGCACCTCCGCGTTCAGCTGCCAGCCCTCTCCCGATTCACATTCGCTGGTGTTGCAGCGGCGCTCCAGCGCTTTCAGAGCGGGAACAAGACTTTCCAGACAGGCACCGAGTCTGGCTGTGTAGGTGCGTTCACGACGAAGTAACGGCCGCATTCGACAATCAGTGGTGTGCTGCAGACTCTCTCACGTCGTGCTCCTAGGGCCACTTCGTAATTGGACAGTGTTATGACGTTGGGCCCGGGTTCGGAGGCTGTTTTATGGTTCTTTATGGTTACGTTATTATGATTTGTTTGAACTATTGATCCTCACCTTCAAAGATTTTGTCACCTTTCCGGACGTGATTTAAAAGTTACTGTCGCGCAGAAAGCGCTAGTTTTAGTTCTCGATTGTGTACGATCTACCGTTAGCCTGTGTCCAAAGTATGCACGTTTCAGAAACGTGCTCAGAGGCGAAGCTGGGTTACGTCACGTCAATAGCCGTACTGGTAGTTAGGTGTTGCCCGGCACAGGTGAAACGTACGACGCAAACCGTGGTGCGTCTTCGACACATCACATACCTTCCGACCAGCCCGCTTTTTTGTAAACTTGTTATTCTTTCACCACACGGTTTTGTGTTTCTATTAACAGGATTAAACGGTCTTTACCTAATATGTTTGAATTTTTAAGTAATAGTTTTATGCTTATTGTTTTACTACTTGTGTTGCCAGTCTGTACTAATTATATTCGGGGAAACTGTTTTAATGATGCTGCTGTGAACTGCAGTGTTACACTGACGTTAAAAACTTTTCGGTTCGATATTGTGTGAGTAATGTTTTTGTATTCTGAAGAATATACAGATGTATGTTAATCTGGAAGGGCGTTTGCTTTTGGAATGAATAAAGTATTTGATATACATGTCAAATAAAATGGATTCTACGAGTGAACTTTTGATTATATTTGCGTCCCAACGTCCAGATGGGGCGCGGTAATTTGGACAGGGTCCTTAAATTGACAAACGGCACAGTTGTTTCTCTGGTTATCGGTAACAGCCACGGTGACGGCTGAGCAAACAGCGCGCTAGCGTTGCTTCCGTGGGACGAGTGAGCCGGCAGCCTTCTTTGTCTGGGGGCCGCACAAGGCCGGCCGGCAGGGCAGAGTGGAGGCGCGGTGGGCGGCGCCGCCCTCGCGTGGGCCCAAGGCGATCCGCCAGCCGGCCAGCGGCAGCGGCGCCGGGCCTTTAACACCGGCGCTCCAGCTCGCGACAACAGCGCCGCCACGCAGCCGGACGTACGCCTACCGATGACGTAAGGAACACGTTTTGCTCCGACAAATGATGTCCTTTTCTGGAAAAGCTCTCTTCGTCCGTGAGAGCCACTTATCTGTCAGAACGGTATCCTTCGACTTGCGGAACGTGTTCGACGCAGTTGCAGGCTGCCGTTTAGCGACCAAACGCGAGGTTACCGAGGTTTCATCTTTCTTTTCTTTTAGAAAAAATTTGTGGTAAGGTCTTACGGGACTAGACTACTTAGCTCATCGGTCCCCAAGTTTGTGGTAAGATGACTATACAAGTTTAAACGAGGAATTAAATTCGACTTTTCGCTGTTACCGCTTTTCGCGAAAGTTCCTCGATGTGGTGGTACGCATAAGAAAAACGACAGTAGACGGTTCCAGAGTTGGCCGTCGGGTAAGGCGGGACGCGTGCGTCGCACCCGCATCGAGCGTGCCGAGGGGAGAACAGCTCCGAGGGCAAGTCCCGCAGTGCTGCCAACATCACCCTCAAAAACTGGTACAGCGATACTTCGTGTCTAGCGGCACCTTAATGCTGGCAGCACTCGCAGACTAACGAATATTTTTCAACTAGTGCCAATTTTCTCCGCTTCGGGCAGCTCTAGTAAAATCGTCAAATTATCGTGGACAGTTTCTTATATTAGACAGTACTTTCAGTTCGTCGTTAGGTCGAATTACAGTAAACTAATCCTTTTCCTGACATTATTTCTTTGCTGTAACAATAAGGAACTTTTGCCACAATGAGAAGCGGGCAACACTGGTTGTACATTATTGTTCAGAAAAGAACAGAACACCGCGAACGACTAGAGATAGGACGTTCATATTCCCAGAAATTGGACATTAGTGCGTTCTGCAGAAATGAGTAGCATTTCAGTCACCTCGGTGCAGCATATGCCCTGTCGCCTACTGGGCACAGTGTTCGTCATACGACCGGACCACTTGTTCTGTGCGCGACGGAATAGACGCGTGTAAGGCGCGAATAGCACCCTCTGCATTCACCTGTTCACGTGTGGTGGCTGGCACTGTCACAGCGCTTCACCCGTCGTCACGCCGCATCCCACACATTTCCGATTGGCGACAAGTCTGGTGATATGGCGGACCAGGGCAACAGGCCGACACCCTGTGAAACCGAGAAGGCACGTGTTCGTGCAACGACATACGGCCGTGCATTGTCTTGCTGCAACATGGCGTCCTGGAGGTGGTGCAGGAAGAGTACGGCTACGGGTGGCAGGGCGTCCCCGTCACACAGGTAGCGCTGCCCTGCACACGCAGCGGCCCCCCCTAGCAGCCCACACCGCGAGCTCTCGTGCAGGTGCACTCACTGTCATACCGCTACCCCTGCCTCTAAACAAACAGGACCTGGGCTCGTCCTAAAACAGTGTCTGACGCCACTCTCGTCGCCAGTAACGTTTTCCGATTCACCACTGCCGCCGAGCAACTTTCTGCAAATTTGTCAAAGGTAGGGAAGAAACGGACGACGCGCACGTAAAACATGGCGTAATAAACGGCGGCGGACTGCCGCCCCTGATGCAGTACGATGTGTTACGCTGTTCCAGTGTTGCGCCACAGCCGAGCAGGGCGCACACCTGTCCTGCAGTGCCATTCGGATGAACTTCCGACCTTCTCTCTCGCGGTGGTCACATCACAACCCCAAGGATCTCCTCGTGTTGTGCGGCCTTCCGTCGACCATTCGGCGCACGCACGCACGCACACACACACACGCGCACACACACACACACACACACACACACACACACACTACATTGCCGAAACACTTCGTCCCACACGAGCAACAATTTTCCAGATGGCTGCATCACATTCCCTCATGCGAATAACGGGCCCTCTTTCAAGCTCACTGATTTGGCTGTACAGTTTGCGTATACGTCTGCGACGTATTCTGCACAAGTCACACTGACCCATTACCTTCGGTTTATAGAGACAACAAGAGCCGTAGGCACATTTTATCGGTAGCTGGTGTTGCGTCGTGATCTTCATGTTGACCTTGAATCTACGAGACGACATGGGCCAAATGCTAACCATTTCTGCAGAACATACTAATCTATATGTCCTGTGAATATGAACGTCGTATCTCTAGCTGTTCAAGGTGTTGAGTTTTTTTTCTGAACACGAATGTACATCCCTAGGCATATATCTTTGGAACCTGTGTTCTTAATAAACTGCAACATTGTCAGTGGCTTGTTCCTGTTTAAACTTTTTGCAAGAATCATCGTAATTTGTCTTAACTAATGAACTTATATGTTGTCAAATTGTAACACTTCATTTTGTATGCACAATCACGTAACAAGATGACAAGTCAGTTATAGCTGCGATGACAGAGAGAGAGAGAGAGAGAGAGAGAGAGAGAGAGAGAGCAATGTGAACATGGTACGTGATTTTGTAAACGGACTCGCTGGCACGAAAACAAGCATTAGCCGGCATTAGTCTCCATTAGGAGGACCCGGCTGCACGAGCATTAACAGGCTGTCATTTGTCCATTTGTGTCGGCTGCTGCTCCCCTGCACACGTGGCGCTGTTGTTCTTTTGTCGCTGCGGCCATGTGTCTCCGTTACGCTCAGAGTAAATCACACAGTTACGGCCTGTTGGCTTCTTCTCACTCCTGCGTCCGTTGCACGTAGCGGCGATATTAAGGCACGATGTAGGCACGACGCCGCGCCGTCTGCTGGCGCCAGCGAATGCGTCCCTGCAGCGCTGCGGCGCCGCTCCGGCACACGCCGCGGCCAGATCCCGCAGTGCAGCGTTCGGAAACACCAGCCACGACGAAACTGTAAATCGGGCCAGCTCCAACAGAGGCGGCTTCTCGGCTGGCGATGGCCAGGGACCGGGTTCGAGTCCTGATCAGGCATGGATTCTGAGTCGTCTCAGAGGAGACGAGAACTGCGCTGATTCGCGAGGAGTAGCGGCTGGAGGGGCGTTCTGGCAGCCTCAGGCACGGTGTTCAGGGGGAGTTCACAGGTCGTAAATCTGTCCTCGGACGCTTCTCTTGCAGATTACAGGCTAGCCTCTGTGGAAGTGTTCAGACGTACATGACTTTACTTGCCGAAAAAAAGCTGAAAGTGTCTATCCTCATTTTCCTTGTTGCTTTTGCGTGCCTTACTTTTCACTGCGTTCCAAACAGTTGTTACCCCTTTACTGGAGAGGTCCAGGTTCTGTCGGAAATTAGTACAATTCGATTCTATGACGATGCCGTTTACAACTGTACAAAGTGCTTTGTGATGTAATTTAACGTTCAATGCAGCTAACCAATTACTGACTGACATATTTTTCATTAATGCCAAATGCACGGTATACACTTTTCTACTTTGTATTTCGGGAATATACCTTAAACTCGTTAGTTCCTTTCTCATGTGTTAATATTATGGTCCTGCAGGCAGCTTTGCGATCTCAATGTGTCTATAAAAATGCTACGAACAGCAGAACTAGTGGCTACTACAAATCTTGTACATTGTGCGAAGGGGAGTTCAGATTATTGTATGAAATGCGAAGTGAATTATAGTTCTAGACTACCTAGACACGTCATAAAAATTTAAACTAAATTCTCAGCTCCTTTTACAGGCTAAAATATTTAATCGTGCTTTCACGTTATTTCATCAGCGACACAAAATAATTAATTGAAGCCTAGCGAATTGTGACTATTACAGTATTAAGTGAGGAATCTGCGTATGGCGATGGCGAAGACGAGATTAGACTAATTGCTGCAGTCGTTCTTGCCGCGTGCCACACTCGATGAGCGCGAAGCCCCCGCCGTGCACTCGGACGTCGTTTACCGACAGACTGCGCGTGCAGGGGTACACCTTCCCAGAGGCTGTAGAACTCCCCGTGAACATTACTTCCACTGCACCAACTTTAAAATATTGCTCGCAGTGAAACCGAACAGTACGAATCTTTTTCGATGTGTATTCCTTTTCAACAGAAAAGAGAACGCCTCCTTCGACTTCATTTTTTTGAGTCGTTCGTGCTTACCGAATAACTATACATTCTAACACCGAGTCCTCACTACGCGTGGCCACAGCAAAAGGAAACACAACTACAGATTTACGGCTGGCAAATAGACAGAAACGTGGCAGCCACTAATCTCTGTCGGTTCGGGCGATTCGTCGCTTGCGATTCATCGAACTGCTCGGAAATTCCCATCGATTGGCACGTGTGGTACGCGAACAGATACGGACCTTTTACGTTCGTCGACTGCACGCAGGAGACGCTCAAACAAAGGAATGCGCGTAAGAAGAACGGCAACGGAGTGTGACGAGTGAGGGACCTGCCGAACACGCAGCGCATGCCAAACGACGGTACAGTGCACGTCCATCTGTCGCTAAGGACACTGGCGGAAGAGGCAGTCGCTTGCAGCCCACACAGCGGCTGAGCCAGCGCCGGTCCAAGCCGTTTGTGTTGGCGACCCTGCGGCCGGCGAGTTGCGGACAGGTGGCAGCAGTGCTGGCAGTGGGAGCGAGGCTCGCTGGCTGGAAGGTCGACACGTTCACAACTCGGAGCTCGCCGGGAAGGGTCGGGCTGGGAGGCGTGTCGCCGATCCGGTGTCGTTCAATCAGTGCTGGATAAAGTTATTCTGTCGGTACTGAAAGCTTCGGAGAGTTCGCACACGCCTCCTCGTGCGGGGGTGTGGAAATTCCGTAGTTCCAATTTTCCGGAGTATTGTATTTTCGGTTGGAACGACTTAACTAAGAAGTAGTGGAATGTTTAGCTTGTTGGAAGAGATGTTTGCTAAAAGAAACGGCTTGCCGATGTTTCTGTGAAATATATTTGTACGAGACTTGTTTCCCCGGCGATTTTGCCGCGCTGTTTCCCTGTTTTATGTTTGTTACAAGCCGCCAGTATCCCGAAGCCTTTTCTACCCTAGTGGTCAAATCTCGGGATGTTTCTGAAACTAGTTAGATAAGTGAAGGGCCTTTGCAGCTGTGGTAAGTGCGGTCCCGTCACGTGCTGTTAACGCGAGGCTGACAGGGAGTTTGTGGACGCCGGTCCGACGTCTGCAGTGGCTCAATGGTGCCGCGTACTGTTCTTCCGCCTACCGTCTTTTCCCTGACAGCTCACCTGCTCATCAGCGGTCCCTGGACCGTAATAGGCGTCGGACTTGTTCTCTCTGCAGGTGTTTCCTCGCCTGATTCGTAGCTTCTTTAATGACAAAATCAGAGCGGGAAAGTTACAGAACGCGAGAGGTTCAAATGGTTCAAATGGCTCTGAGCACTATGGGACTTAACTTCTGAGGTCATCAGTCCCCTAGAACTTAGAACTGCTTAAACCTAACTAACCTGAAGACATCACACACATCCATGCCCGAGTCAGGATTCGAACCTGCGGCCGTAGCGTCGCGCGCTTCCAGACTGAAGCGCCTAGAACCGCTCGGCCACACCGGCCGGCTCGCGAGAGGCAGTAAACACT
Source organism: Schistocerca americana (assembly GCF_021461395.2). Taxonomy (NCBI): domain Eukaryota; kingdom Metazoa; phylum Arthropoda; class Insecta; order Orthoptera; family Acrididae; genus Schistocerca; species Schistocerca americana. The sequence continues at coordinate 1,088,004,277 of NC_060120.1, read as the reverse complement.
TTTAAAATAGGCATATACGGCGTATCCCAGAAGGAAGTCTACATTTGAAGAATCTGTCTGAGTGCACGCGAGAAACCGGAGGGGACAGCCTTCGTCCGTTGCCTCGCTTAGCCTCTAGGAACTGAGATGAGATGGAGCGCTTCTGGGCAGCGGACTGCGCGTTGTGCGTGGAAGAGTTTTACAAGAACGGTTATTCGGCGACGGCAGCACGCAGGAAATTTTGCACTGATCGTGCATCGCATAACGTAAGTGATCCTCCAAGTGTTCCCCTTATCCGGGAATGGAGGAAAACGTTTGAGGAGTCCGGTTCGACGCAGGCTGAGCCGAAACCCAGGCAACGGAGGTGACCGAGAACGGGCGAATCCGGTCTGTTCGTGAAAATCTTGACTATTCGTAAGCGTGCGAGTTCTTTAAATGTGTCGGAGGTCACCAGTACAACATTACACAATACAAATGGCGCACGAATTAAAGCCTCAGGGTGCCAGACTTAGGCTGCAGTTCCTTAAGGACGTGACTCAGTGCCCTTCTTTAACACCCTTCATTTAACAACATCCCGACCCGACCTGTCACGGCCGGCGGATGTGGCCGAGCGCTTCTAGGCGCTACAGTCTGGAACCGCGCGACCGATACGGCCTCAGGTTCGAATCCTGCCTCGGGCATGGATGTGTGTGATGTCCTTACGTTAGTTAGGTTTAAGTAGTTCTAAGTTCTAGGGGACTGATGATCACAGCAATTAAGTCCCATAGTGCTCAGAGCCATTTGAGCAATTTTGACCTGTCATGTCATTAAGCAACTACTGTTTGGTTCGACGAATAATTGGCCCGTACTTTTACGAGCACGAGAGCAGTCGAGCAGTTACATGGAATTCGGGTTATGTGACGATGTTAAATGACTCGTTGGTGCCTAAATTGTAAATTTTTTGTGGTTTTAAGCAAAGGCCGCGCGGGATTAGCCGAGCGGTCAGAGGCGCTGCAGTCATGGACTGTGCGACTGGTCCCCGCGGAGGTTGGAGTCCTGCCTCGGGCATGGGTGTTTGTCCTTAGGATAATTTAGGTTAACTAGTGTGTAAGCTTAGGGACTGATGACCTTAGCAGTTAAGTCCCATAAGATTTCACACACATTTGAACATTTAACCAAAGAATTCGGTTTCGTCGAGACGGGGTCACAGCACTCAGGTCCAAAGAATCTGTAACGGCCAGATGGTAAAATCTTCCCTGACAAACTGTTTTCCAGAAGGGTGACAGATAGATTGGCCGTCACGCAGTCCAGATTTGAGGCTCGCGGATTTTTTTTTCTTACGGAGACATGTCAAATCTAAAGTATATGCGAATAATGCGACTGCTGTGTAGCAGCTGAGAGAAAACGTCTGTAGCGCAGCGGCAGCCGTCCCAGTGTCTATGTGCCGAGCAGACACGAAACATTTTGTTTATCGTTTAAGTCAGTGGCGCAGACGCGCTGGATTGCATTTAACTGAATTATCTTCGAAAAGGAAATTCCTAACCTGTACATTTCAATAATGAGTAAAGATTTTGTCGATAGACTTAAGCTCTGTTTCACCTCGACACATTAAATTCGAACTTTGTTTCGAGATCTCCTGTTGCAGTAAAACGGACGAATGTGAGGTAGGCCTATCAAAATTTTTATGACGTGCACTGACAAATGGCACTAGCTTGGCAGGAAGCTACCTTAAAACAAGAAAATTCGTCAAAACGTATCGAAGTTGAACGAAATTACGTCCGGTGGCTAGACAGCGAGGAAGAGTTGGACGAGAGATGGATAAGACCCCAGCCACCAGAGCGGGAGCAGCGGCCCAACGACGGAGCTGGCCGCGGCGCCGGCTGCCGTCGCTGCGCCGCACCGGCCTGGCGCACGACCACCGCGGGGGCGGGGGCGGGGGCGGGCGGCAGCACCGAAGCGTCACGGCCCGCAACTGGCGAGGAAATGCGTCACTTTCTGCATTTTCTCCACGACGTACGACGTCACTTCAACGTTTTTTTAAAAAGTTAAGGACTATTTCCTAATTTTAAGCTACAGCTGGGACTATGAATGAATATCGGATCACTTTCGTAACACATTTTACGCCAGTCACATGGAAGAAGAGGATTTCTCAATTTGCGCGTTCCTTTCCGACATTCTCACTGCCTAGCTGCCGGCGCCACCTCGGTTTACCTGAGAGCCCGCGGCCCACCGAACGTAGGCTGGGGTGAGGAAGCACGCTTCTGACGTTTGAGCTAAGTACAGCTATTGACATCGTACACACGTACCGTTTATTTTCTATTTTATGCGACTTTTGCCCTTTTGGGCGTTGTGTATTAATGTTGGACTATGGCTCTTTGGGCAGTTTGTAGTTTTAGTGTGTTCCGAAGAAGGCGTGGTTATCCGCGCCGAAACCTAGGTCAACACCCGGTTTCTACTTGCAGTCGAGGCGGATTCCTTATAATCATTAATGTCTTTCTGGTGTCGGTGATTCTACAGTTGTGGCCGAGTCCCTTACATCGCCATCACTTCAGACGTTAGGCGAGTCCGTGGTGCCGCTCTTCTGCACGCTCGCGGGGGCTCTACACGTTGTGAGATTGTTTATACACTGTTCTACGTCCATTCTTAATACGCAGTTGATTTTTTTAAATAACACACCTGCCAGTGTATAAAAAGGCTTCAGACTTCCGGTTAGTGCACAGATCAGTTAATATGTTAAATATTCGACGCTAAGCGTGTAAGCGGGAATAATTTGGGCTAAGCGCTCTGACGCCTGCCCTCTCCATTTGATACTGCTCCACGTGTGGAATCATTCGGTGATGTCTCCAGAATGAGATTTTCACTCGGCAGCGGAGTCTGCGCTGATACGAAACTTCCTTTGAAGTCTGGAAGGTAGGAGACGAGGTACTGGCAGAAGTAAAGCTGTGAGAGGACGGGGCGTGAGTCGTGCTTGGGTAGCTCGTCGGCAGAGCACTTGCCTGCGAAAGGCAAAGCTCCCGAGTTCGAGTCTCGGTCCGGCACACAGTTTCAATCTGCCAGGAAGTTTCATTCGGTGATGTCGTCGGCTGCGGAAAATTATTGTAATTACATAAAATGACCGATTTAGTTTTGTGATTACAGATCCGTCCGGTCTCAGACTGTTTCCGATGAGTTTGAAATTTTGTAGGCAACTGGAATCTGCGGTCGCATTTGTTACGTTAAATGTATGTGGGTCTCTCTGTTTGCGATGGGAAGTGGCCGGTAGCGCCCTCGGCGTGGTATGCCCTCAGCGTGACGAGCGCACTCGTGCAGTAGCGCAGAGGAACCACGTGCGTCGCCCGATTCCATCTTCAGCCGACCTCTCGCGGTCGGCCCGTCGAGAAGAATGGGTGGAGCCTGGCTGCGACCACGACCACGACCCACACCTGGCGCACGGCGGCGGCAGGGAGGGAGGGAGGGAGGGAGGAGGTTGCCGCGCAGTTACTCCTCGTCATCAGTACTTTTTCTACGTCTCAATCAACCCCAGCGAAACAGGAACAACGATAAGAGGACGACGAAAAAGCGCGTTCGATTCGCGTTAAGTCACCAACGCTGTCTCCTCGAGAAATATACAGGGTGGTTATAATCAAAACTTTCGCAACTCGAGCCTGTCTAGACGGAAAATTATTTACCGTATTCCTACCGAACTTTGTAGGAATGATGTTCAGACTGTAGGCTACAGAATTTGCGTTTTTGATAGTGTTAACGTCGCGACTTGCCGTTAGGCGCCGGTACCGGTTCGGCGACGGAGGGCCGAAAGACATCGCTGTGCATCACAGCTGCAGACTGTCGGAGCGGCTCTCGAAGAGGCGAGCACCGCCTTACCCCTGAAGCTATTTTATCGAAACAACAACAACAGTGGGGCCGCTCTTCGCGGGGATTGGGGCAGCAAACCAATACGGAGAGGTCCTCTTCCTCAGCGGGGTTGAAGGAGACGAATCGAGAATAAGAATTAACTGGCGACTTGGGGATTGCCCCTCGGAGAGGCCGACGACTAATTGTGCCACAAAGTGTCGAAGAAGTCAGTGCCGCCGTGGCCGCGGCGTGTGACCTCGGAGCAGCGTGCGCGCTGTGTCGCGACGGTCCGCAGCAGGAGGGCGATCCACAGTGCGCTCCCAGGCTCTCGACGGCGCAAGTACGGAGCGTAAGGGTGTCAGCAAGCTGTTAACAAATATTAATTAGCCTCTCGTGTGGAAAATAAAATGCGTCCTTTAAGCGCTTTATTCGTTATTTCCCTTCGGCACGACTTTACGAGTCTTCCCACGAAGTTTCATTGTCCTACGATCACTCGATTCTCACGGAGTCATAGTTACAGCCAGCCTGCAAAAGTCTTAGGGCTCTCGTGGCCACTTGTTGACAAACTGCCCGCTGCTTTCTGTTTCGGGTTCTCTGCCCGACGTTTGCCGAACGATTTTTCTGACGTTACGGCAGCACGAGTGGCTGGCATTGTCACAGCTTCACACTGCACTGCTGTTCAAAATAGTTCAAATGGCTCTGAGCACTATGGGACTTAACATCTGAGGTCGTCAGTCCCCTAGAACTTAGAACTACTTAAACCTACGTGCGGCAGCGTTCTCGCTTCCCGCGCCCGGGTTCCCGGGTTCGATCCCGGCGGGGTCAGGGAATTTCTCTGCCTCGTGATGACTGGGTGTTGTGTGATGTCCTTAGGTTAGTTAGGTTTAAGTAGTTCTAAGTTCTAGGGGACTGATGACCATAGATGTTAAGTGCCATAGTGCTCAGAGCCATTTGAACCATTTGAACTTAAACCTAACTGACCTAAGGACATCACACACATCCATGCCCGAGGCAGGATTCTAAGGTGTGACCGTAGCGGTGGCGCGGTTCCAGACTGAAGCGCCTAGAACCGCTCGGCCACACTGGCCGGTGTGCACTGCTGTGCTGGACTGGAGTGGAGCGCGCGGCCGCAGAATACACGGCAGACGCATCTGGTGCGCCGGCGTGCGACGGCTTTTCCGCGGCCATTTCCGGCGCGCTGCTGCCCTCGCTACGTGGGCACAGGGCCGGGGGCGACTGCAGCGCGGCGCTCGCCGTCGAGTTGGGCAGCGCCGGCTAGGCGCAGCAGTGGCAGGGGGTGCCGGCCCGCGCCGCCAGCTGCCAGCCACCATCCGTGACACACACACTTGCCGCCTGCGCTGCCACGTCCGGCCACGCGGACGCCAGAGCGGCGTGCTGCCCGTCACGCGGACGAGTCTTGACGGCGCTCCAGCTCCCGCTCTCATTCAGCTCATTTCGTCTTCCATTCGCGAATGCTGCGTGCCAACGGCGCCTGCTCGTATGCTCAGCTCTTCCGATTTAGACGCCGTTCCTCACAAAGACTACTTTGAAAGTTTAAAACCTTTCGTTTCAAAGTAATCACGCGATAAAATCAAGTCCTGCTAGTAATCGACACAATAATAAGGCGAAACTCGGCACCGAGAGATGGGACGCACAAAATAAAAGGCCAGCAGCGGGAACCTCCAGCGTGTTCGTAGGTCAGACGACACGTCGTTCCTGGAGGAAAACGAGCTTCTCTCAAACTCGAGCAGACATTCGGGAAAAACCGTCAGCGTGTAGCGAGGCTGGGATATCCAGGAATCGGCGACACGGTTCCGCTAATACACAGCCCCACCGCGCCCACTGCAATCGTAATCCACGGTGCCGCGGGACGACACGGCCATCGTCCAGTGCGGAGTCGCGACGTGCACCGCCCACCGCACTGCACACAGCGGGCCAACCTCCGACACGAGGCGTGGCCGTCCTCGAACCCCTTGCCGCCCGCCCTGCCGGCGCCCCCGGAATGATCCCGCACTCGCCCCTGGCCGCCTCCTCTGCATCCCCCCGCCATAATCCGGCCGTGGCTCTTCGCACCGTTCCGGCACTTCCACAAGGCACTGCATAACGGGTGAGCTATTTCAGACTTTCGTCAGCAAGACACAGAAAGACCCACAGTGATTCTCGTCGCAGACTACGTCGCTCACGAACAGCTACATTTTCGAAAGGGCAGCCGACTGCAAACCTTTTTTTGTCGCCACGTATCGCAGGTAATTTCGACCTACAACGGTCGACGTCTGCTGTACAGTGGCCGCCGCTGGGCCAGAACGGGGCAGTGGCTACGGGTTTACGCACGCACTGTCACTGCCATTTGTTATCGTTGCACCGTGTTCCGTAGGTGATTTCACGAATAATTATTTACTTTATACGCAGACAGAGAATACTACTTGCTTTGTGACACCTTTCTCTAGCTGTTGCAATTATAAGTTGAAATCTGGGAACTGACTTGCAGCGCCCAAGGCCCACTGCTGCAGGTTTCTGGTAGTAACTTGCTAGAAGTTTTGTCGAGCTTCTACGAAGCCATCGTGCACCCATGAATCGATGGTACAATATTTATCAAATTTATAAGTTTATGGTGGAAGCTGAATAACTCAATTAAAATTTGTGCCACGGCTAGGACTCGAACCTGGGTCTCCTCGCTCGGCATTTAGGGGGAAAATAAGCCGAAGGTACGAACTGAAGCTTGTGTTGGGGAGGGCACTCGATTTGGGTAGTCCGTGCGGCAATATTAGACATAGTGCTGCGGTGGTGTAATGGTCAGCATTTCTGTCTAGTAAGCAAGGACACCTGGGTTCGAGACCCGGCCGTGGCAAAAATATTAATACGTTTATTCAGATTCCACCATTATCGCACGGTACTAAAACTGCTGCAAGTACGCGTTAACTATGTGACGTTTAACGTACGGATGAGGCCGCTTACTAAGAGTTGCACGATTTCGCATGTGCTGCACGAAATGTACTGCCAACCGTTCCAGCACTGCTAACAGGAATTTCTTACGTTTTAATGTCTAATAGAGGGTACACACACACACACTCAGATAGTACGAAGAGAATATCTGCCTACAGGAAGCGTTCATCACGTACGACAGAGCGCACGATACGAAACGAATACCTTTCATTCGGAGCGACATTCACTTTGTCAGTATAGCTGAGATAGCTACCTACGATTATACATAGCGGCCATCTGCGCAACATATGCGTTGCCCGCATAGAGGTGTTTACGTCCTAGTCTCGCCGTTCATCGTCAGAACACGGACTTTAGGGGAAGTTAGTGTCTGATCTGCAGATGTGAGTGAGAGGTAACAGGTGCTTCCCGTACTCGATATTCCAGACCGGTGTTATTCCGACAGCAGAATTCGTCGTTTCCAAGGAAACGAATTGAGCGAATATCCCAGGACCTGGTTGCCGGTGCGCTAGCTAACGGCTTTCGCGAGCAACAGCGATTTCGTTTTCACGGAGAAAGAGAAAGTGCGACGTCAGCTGCTATTTGGCTCTAAAATAAATCAAACGGCGACAAGTGAAAATTTGTGCCGGATCGGGACGTTCCCCCTAGTGCGAGTGGTGGCCGCGTGCACACGGTCCTCCCTGCACGGAGGTCTCACTAAGGCACACACATGTGCCGTCTATTCTTTCGGATAATTCCGACGTGTACATTTCATTTCGAACGTTTCGCGTAATTATTGACAAAATTAAAAAATTTTAAATGCTGACATAACCGAGTCACTAAGAGGTCTAATCTTACGTCAAATGTTCGACATAGTAAGACAAGTTTTGCACTTACGAACTGTGTTTACTTCAGGCTGCGTGATTTACCACGGGCGGATACCGAGACCACATTCATCCAGCATTTGAGAATCAGAGCGCTTAGCCCAAATTATTCCCGCTTACACGCTTAGCGTCGAATATTTAACATATTAACTCATCTGTACACTAACCGGAAGTCTGAAGCCTTTTTATACACTGGCAGGTGTGTTATTTAAAAAAATCAACTGCTTATTAAGAATGGACGTAGAACAGTGTATAAACAATGTACTTGCTAGTACACCTGCCTCACAACGTGTAGAGCCCCCGCGAGCGTGCAGAAGAGCGGCACCACGACGTGCCACGGACTCGACTAACGTCTGAAGTGATGGCGATGTAAAGGACTCGGCCACAACTGTAGAATCACCGACACCAGAAAGACATTAATGATTATAAAGAATCCGCCTCGACTGCAAGTAGAAACCGGGTGTTGACCTAGGTTTCGGCGCGGATAACCACGCCTTCTTCGGAACACACTAAAACTACAAACTGCCTGAAGAGGCACGATCCAACATTAATACAGAACGCCCAAAAGGGCAAAATACTCGCATAAAATGTAAAATAAACGGTACGTGTGTACGATGTCAATAGCTCAAACGTCAGAAGCGTGTTTCCTCACCCCAGCCGCGGGCTCTCAGGTAAACCGAGGTGGCGCCGGCAGCTAGGCAGTGAGAATGTCGGAAAGGAACGCGCTACGGTCAAAAATGGTTCAAATGGCTCTGAGCACTACGGGACTTAACATCTGTGGTCATCAGTCCCCTAGAACTTAGAACTATTTAAACCTAACTAACATAAGGACATCACACACATCCATGCCCGAGGCAGGATTCGAAACTGCGACCGTAGCGGTCGCACGGTTCCAAACTGAAGCGCCTAGAACCGCACGGCCACACCGGACGGCCACGCTACGGTCGGCAACCCCTATACAAGACAAGTGACTGTCGCCCTTGGCCGGCCGAAGTGGCCGTGCGGTTAAAGGCGCTGCAGTCTGGAACCGCAAGACCGCTACGGTCGCAGGTTCGAATCCTGCCTCGGGCATGGATGTTTGTGATGTCCTTAGGTTAGTTAGGTTTAACTAGTTCTAAGCTCTAGGGGACTGATGACCTCAGCAGTTGAGTCCCATAGTGCTCAGAACCATTTGAACTGTCGCCCTTGTTAGGTTACTACTGCTACAATGGCAGCTTATTAAGATTTAAGTGAGTCTGAACGTGGTGTTGTAGTGGGCGCACGACCGATGGGACACAGCATCTCCGAGGTAGCGATGAAGTGGGGATTTTCCCGTACGACCATTCCACGAGTGTACCGTGAATATCAGGAATCCGGTTAAATATCAAATCTCCGTCATCGCTGCAACCGGAAAAAGATCCTGCAAGGATGGCACCAACGACGACTGAAAAGAATCGTTCAACGTGACAGAAGTGCAGGCCTTCCGCAAATTGCTGCAGATTTCAATGCTGCGCCATCAAAAAGTGCCAGCGTGCGAACCTTTCAACGAAGTATCATCGATGTGGGCTATCGGAGCCGAAGGTCCACTCGCGTACCCTCGATGACTGCACGACACAAAGATTTACTCCTCGCCTGGGCCCGTCAAGACCGACACTGGACTGTTGATGAGTCGAAATATGTTGCCTGATCGGACGAGTCTCTTTTGAAATTGTATCGAGCGGATGCACGTGTACGGTTATGGAGAGAACCTCATGAATCCATGGACCCTGTACGTAAGGAACTGTTCAAGCTGGTGAAGGCTCTGTAAAGGTGTGAGGCGTGTGCAGTTAGACTGATATGGGACCCCTGATACGTCTAAGTACGACTCTGACACGTGACACCTAAGTAAACCTCCTGTCTGATCACCTGCATCAACTGATGTCCATTGTGCATTCCGACGGACTTGAGAAATTCCAGTAGGACATTGCCGGAATCTGGAAAGCAACTATCTGAAACTGGTGTCTTCACACCATAAATCTGTTTTTATGTTTATCAGCAATTGCTTCGTGTCCTAAATCCCGAGTAAAACTGCTATTAATATTTACGTTGGAGCAAGATTTCGAGGGAGCAAGAAATTTTGCAACGGACGGCGTGTTTGTGTCTTTCGGATCCTCATCACACGGCAGTGAAAAAGTTTTTAATTTTCCTATATGAGGTAAGTTTGGAAAAAATTGGAAATGAACGTGTGGCGTCGTTGGCCGGGAGACCCCATCCGGGAAAGTTGGGCCGCCAAGCGCCGGTATTGTGGAGACTTGGAGGAATGGCGTAGCTGTGTTGCTGGTGTAGCCGGTGGGTCATTTCTCGCGCGTTGCGTAACTGACGACACCTGGACGTGTCTCGTTGAGGAGCGATCCCTTAAGCGCCGTACCGAGGCTGTGTAGCTGGAAAATGGAGATTACGCATTCCGTGCACTGTGACAAACTGGTATCATTCTATGCGGAAAATCAAACAAAGGAAAATCCGGGCTGGAATGTAAGAATATTATGAAAAGGAAAGATACTACTGACCATATAGGGGAGATGCTGAGCCGCAGATAGGCACAACAGAAAGACCGTCACAATATAAGCTTTCAGCCAGTAAGGCCTTCGTCAAAAATAGATAGACACAAACACACACAGGCGTGCGCGCGCGCGAACGCAGCTCACTTATACATGACTGCAGTCACTGGCAACTCGAGCGAATTGACGAAGGCCTTACTGGCCGAAAGCTTATTTGTGACAGTCTTTTTGTTGTGCCTACACGAAACTCCGCCTCTCCGCTCTATGCGAAAACTTACAGATATGTTACTCCTCTGCGGTTTAAATTAATCGAAGGCGTACAGCGAGCAGCCAGTTTCTACGTAGGAGTGCCTGTCTTTTCTTACGTCAAGACACGTTTCGGGATTACATTAATGTTCAGTTGGCGAAATACGTACCCTTATATGCAGAACATTTTTACGGATTGCATTTTGAACACTGCAACTGCCTTTTGTTCTGTAACACGTAGTAATCTCCTCGAATTTGTACACTGGTCACACATTCTTTTAACTTGAATGATGTAACGCAGCATTCCATTTGATACAGTTTTTCGCCCAATTACAAGGTACAGATAATGACGCCCCGTAGTGTAAAGTCACGAACGGTAGTAACAGCAACACGTAAAATGAATTTTCTTCATAATCCGAAAAATTTACGAATGACATAAAATTTTTTATTCTGCAAACGATCTTCAGTGTAATTTGTGAAGCAGAATTAGCGCGTATTGAAACCCTGTCCATAAGTTTCTGTGGAAACCATCCTCATATTAAGACAACGCGTAAGAAAAGACTGTCGCAAACAGAGTCTAATTCGTACGCGTGCGCCGACGCTGGAGGAGCGCGTCGACGCCGTTTAAGCGAGCATTACGGCGCTACCCGCAGCCCGCTTCCGAACAGTTCTGCGCACCATTTTCTTTACGTCAGGTCTTCCGTCAGTGGTGCCATAGCCACGACAAAGTGGCACGCTGTCTTCCAGCGTCCCCCCGTCGGCAATACACACACTAACGACACGCCAGCCGAACCTCACGATCCCGAGCTGATATTGTACACAGTTCGTTCAGAAGATACTCATTCCGCGAATAATGTCATTTGCAGTGAAAGAACCGACGTGGCGGAAAGGTGAACGTATTTTTCGGCACGCCTTCGTGCCAGGACGCGATGTACTGCGGCGGGCCCAGAGGGGGAGAGGCGCGGTCTGGGGGCAGCGGCCGCGCGTACAGTGGAGGCGCGATCAATATAGGCCGGGCGCGGCGCGCGGGGGCCAGCAACCACAGCACAGCCTGGCCGGCGCGCTTCTGGAGGAAAGGCCGCGGACACAGAGCGAACGTTCGTCTACAAGTCTCAACTGAAACCGGCCTCCAGCCACAAGACACAGAACAAAGAGTTGTGCCACATAAAAATGAAGGTTGGTAGGCGTGTTTCTACATCTGAAACATTCAGACTTGGAACCAGTCGTATAAAATGATGCTAGTAGCGTCACCGTGAGGACGCAAATCAGGTTTTCTTTAAATACACGCTGGAACGGTCGTGAGCGTCAGTTACCTTTGAGACTGGTCGTGGTGAGCGGATATTAGTCAAGAATGCCTTTAATGCGACAAAGATGCCGTTATCAACCCTTCACTGAGTTGGAGAAGCTGTGTGTCCTTTCTGCGATACTGCAGGAATGTCAGGTCTCCGAACGGCCACGCGCTTCTCTCGAGAGGGAAGACCATCGCGTACTATGTCTGCAACAGCACTTGGCCTCACAGAGATACGACCAACTGTTACAAACCGTTACTTCGAGGACAGCTCCAAGTCAGACGCCCTGTAGCCTGGATTCCAGCGGCTCAAAACCACTGTCATTTGGGACCCACTGAAGGGCGGGGTCAAGGCCTGTCATGTTTCCTGGTGAAAGCTGGCCCTGCCAACTGCGAGTGGTTACAAGGAAGCACGATCAGGGCCTGCTGGAGTTCCGGTCTGGCGTCCGGTTTCGTATGAACAGGAGGCCCCAACACACCTTCACTGCAAATTTGTAAGTCAGTCTGGTGATTCGACCTGTTGTCCTGCCATTCGAGGATGCTGATCCCAGCGAGTGTTTTGGCGCAGGATAACGCCCGCCCACACGCTCGACGTGTTCTACACGAGCCTCGGCCTGCTCCATCAGCACATGTGTCTCCAGTCGAGCACACACGGCACATCCTCGGACGACACCTCCGCCATAATCCACAAACTGCGTTTACTGTGACTGACCGACCGAGCGCAACACGCAGAGGACCCCATCTCACGAACTGAAACCCCCCCCCCCCCCACATTGCATGCTCGCATTTAACATTCTGCTGGCTACAGAGGGTATTAATGTACCAGCATTTCACACGTGCAATGCCTCATCTCGCCATCTTGCACTGTTAATCACTTAATTATGCTACACAGACAAACATATTTCCGAAATGTCATTACTCTATATTATCAATTTTTGGTGCTGCCACCTTTTTCCCACCAGTGTATAAGTAGAGCAACGTCAAAAGAAGGCAGCGATTCAAAAGCGAGTGACACAGAGATTTGTACAAACCCCAAGCTACTCTTCTGCACAAAGCGCAAGCTGTAATGGGAACCGAGAAGAAATGCGGAAACGAGTTAAATGCCAGGCAGATGAAATAGTTTGCCGATGACAGTGTAATTCTGATACACACGACACCCTTCCACCCGTGCACTGCCACGTACAGTGACTCCAGATCTGTTTTGAAAGTTTCATTCGGTTAAGCGGGTTACCTTTTTTTAGTGGGATCAATATTCTATTCCGCATTCCTCGAATTACATATCCCATCGGAATTTCTAACAATGAGATACCCGCTAATACCACAAAACAGATGATGCGGAAAATATAAGAAAAGATTAATTTGCAAATGCATCGAATATGTTAACTTTGACAGTCAAATGACTTCTACTTAACATATTTTGCGCGATCGTCTCCAGAGTTTCGACGCGGTGTATTTGCACTCGTTTATTTTAGCGATGTATTTTTTTTGAGTGTCTTTTGCCGTAATGTATTGCCGTTCCACGTGTACCTGGGGAGACAGTGCAGTGTTTTGCGGGCTAGCGTATTTCAAACAAATTGTTTAAAGCAACATTTGCAAATGTATTGAGACTTTACCTAATTTGTTTGCGTAGGTAAATGATAAGGAGTAGTGGACGAAGACTGAAAGGTTTCACAAGTGTGCCACAATCTTTTTTTAGAGTCAGTGGCGGTACACATAGGAAAATTGACGCAAGCTACTGTGCAGCGATAATTTTGAAAATGCGTTTGGAGCCATATTCAGTTGGATTTTGTAGCTCCTGAAGAAGGTCGTGCTCGTAGGCAAGGGGATTTAACGCGAAAGCGCGCGAATTGTCTCAGGAACGGTTTCACAAATGTGTCGCAATCTTTTCTTTGAGAGTGTGTGTTCAAGTGTGGCGGTGGAAGTATTCCTGGAAATTTTTTAAATATTCTCACATCACTTGCGAAGCTCTCTCTCTCTCTCTCTCTCTCTCTCTCTCTCTCTCTCGCTCGCTCTCTCTCTCGCTCGCTCTCTCTCTCTCGCTCTCTCTCTCTCTCTCTCTGTGTCTCTTTCTCGCTCTTTGTGCAGTGGTACATTTAATTCCTGTGCTATATTCAAGTTGTGTATGTGACGGTATCCCGCAACACCGGATGTAATAACTGGCGAATCATTTAGTGAAATGCAAGACAAGAAAGTGCAGCAGGATGGCTGGGGCAGTTTAGAGCCCATGGCGGAATCCATTCTCAGCCAGGATTTTTTCTCGGAAGGGAGGCACCTCGCATGTGTCGGTATTCCGCAGGGGTTTTCCGTGTAAACGCTGCTTCGCTTGCAGTTCGGTCTGACTGCGAGCGACGGCGTGTGCAGGCCCGACAAACACGAGGAGAAACAGAGAAAGAGCACGCGTTTCGACAGGAATTTGTCGGATGCTTGTGTTCGGGGATTAGCGCGACATCCGGTTTGTGAGTGGCGGGCCACGGGGGCGGCTGCGCGTGGCGCGTCGCTCTGCAGAACCCGAGCGGGCTGCGTTGCGGTGGTGCGAGCCGGCAGCGCGGTCCACTGGGCAGGGAGCGGCGGGTAGTGCGTCCTTCGCGATGGATAATTAGGTGTGACGGGTGTTTCATGACGGTATTACTTCCCCGATCGGAATATAAAAAGAGCGATCGATGTAATTACTTCTTTACAGGACCTGCATCTTCCCAAACAGCAGAGAATGATGAGCAAGAGAAATCTAACCTCTGCAAACTGGATTTTTGGTGAATAAACAATATACCCTGTGCTATGGAATTGAATTTCCTATCATGAGATCCTGCCTCTCCACCATAGAGGCGCCAATTTCCAGGTAGGGTGGGGGGGGGGGGGGGTGAGGGTTGGGGGATTTACTAGAGAGGGAGGGGTTAGTTAATTAATCAATTTAATTAAGTAGTCAATAAAACTGATAAGAGAGGAGGCTCTCCGAATAACTCAGGACTGCAAGTGTACCTGTATCAGAGAGTGGGAGGGGAGAGGGTTGGAGGTTTCCTGAGGGGTTGGGAGGAGGAGGAGGAGGAGGAGGAGGAGGAGGAGGACGGGGGGGAGGGGGGGAGCAATAGGTTACGGACCTGTCAATCTAAAGGAAGCATTATCCCGAGGGTATCACAACTTGTCAATCAAAAGGGAACAATAGCTTTTCTCCCAATTGCATACTTGCCCCTGATATAAGCAACGCACACGAACAGACTGTCTGAGAACATACTTTGACTTACTACTTCCGCCCTCCCGGACACGAGTGTGAGACGTGCCTCTTGCTAGGGAAGAGCGTCGAAAATACGCGTTATGGCGTTACCTAATGTGTATTAAAGCGAATGTAGAGACGGTTCCTTCGTCACTTTGTCGCTAAGAAAAGACAGAAATAACGAAGGAAGAATCGTGAGGCACTGCTCACTTTTAGACGATGACGGATCGGTTCAGCCACCTCGTCGGAAAGGCCACGCTGACCTCTCGCGAGTCGTGTGAAGTGTGTGTGTGTGTGGGGGGGGGGGGGGGGGGGGTGTAGGTGCCTGTAACAAGGGTGTGTGGCGTCCTGCTGGCGCGAGAGAACACAGCGGGGGACCGCCGAGCTGAACGCACGCACCTGTCCGGCGTGCCGGCCCCCTTCGACAGTGCCACGTCTCCTCATTCTGTGACGCTCTGCGGACGGGGTTTTGCATTAATCCGAGACATTGGTTCGATGTCTCGTTGTCAGAAACTTCACGTCACCCTCTCTGCTCCCGATGCCCGCGAAATAGAGTCGGTGCAAGTGACTTCCACTGCCAGCATTCAAACCAGCTCGGCTCCGAGTACAGTGGAATCCCAGAGGCATGCGAGTTGCTACTAAGTGTCGGACGGCGATCGGGCGCACACTGAGTATGTTTTGCTCGCGTGCGGGGGGTGGGAGAGTGTGCCACAACACGCTCGCTCGCTGCCTGACGGGCAGGCTCCACTGCCGGCTGTGCGGTCGAGATTTTGTGGGGGACGTGCGGCGGCGGCAGCTAATTACGGGCGCATCGACCGCGCGTCGCCACGGCGACGCCCCTGCGGCGCTGGGGCTGGGGCTGGGGTAGGTGGCGCGCGCGCCCGCGGCCGCTCCTCGGCAGTCCTGCTCGCCTCGGGACAAGTGCCGGTGCTCGGGTCCAGGCCACGACAGAGCCGTCTACACAGTGTTCACGACGAGGAAATGGAGCGGTCTACAGTCGAAGCTTAAATATTCCCTTAACATCTTGCCCACATCGCACGTTTCAGTTCCGTATCGCTCCACCTGCGAAAACAGAGTCGATTATTTTTATGCGTCGATCTCTTACTGTATTGCCAACCATCTTTCTATTTCCCGACTAAAGAAACAGCCGTTTTCTTTTACTGACGTGGGGCTCCGTGTGAGACGCATTTTTGTCTCTAGCGTACGTACCTCAGTCTTTCCCGCAGTGTTCCAATTACTCTGTTTAATGCTACGTAGCTTAAATGTCACTTACACCACGCGTGAGCAGCAATAGAAAGAGAAGAGGAACAAATGGCAAAACCCTTAATACGTCAGGCAAACGTGGTCAAACGGCAAGTACCAGCTACGATTTTGCAAAGAGATGTTGCCTGACAGAACGGGGAATGAGTTCGAGAGTAGGGCGAGTGGAGCTCGGGCCGCCCCGGAGAGACTGGGCTGGGAAGAAATGGCCGCCCCTACCCGGGATCGAACTCGGCACGTCCGGGGCCTCAGCCCCGTGCTCCACCCGCTGCACCGGCACGGGGACAAGTTCCGAGCGCTTGACAATTTTCGTTCACTGTGCGCACCTTACGTCAGCACAGCTGGTCATTCGCGCTGCCTCCAGCAGGACTCGGAAGACAGAAATCGCAAACAGGCGCCACAGAGCCGAGTGTCAGCGATACGTCGGGCAGTGGAGCTGCAGGCAGCAGCACAGACCTCAAACCGGTTCTACTCAAACTACGCCTGCACCACTCTGCACTGTAACAAATTTTCCCAACATATGACTAACCGTATTTCTTGTCAAAGTTCTTTTTTTACGTAGACCTGAAAATCTTAAGCAGTGTACAGACTTGTCGATATAACAATAAGTCTGTACAGATATTTTTGTGTATAGTGAAACATCGTTTTTAAACTGATTTGAGAAAAAATAGCTGCGTATTTTAGTCTACAAATTAGTAACTCTGAATATTTATTCTTATCACGCAATTTGCGTAAAAATGAAACATAGACGTATAGATTTTGTATAAAAATGAAACTTAAACATGTAGTGTTGCACCCCAGGTACAAACTACCAAACGGAAAGTCGGAATTAATCACTAGTTACAAAATGTATACTGAAAACAAGACGAAACGTAAGTCGGCGTAATCAGTAGTGTCCAGACCCGCAGCCAAGGTTGATCTCCCGTAAACACTGCCACCGTAACGGAACACAGAGGAGACTTGCTCCGTGCGCCAGCCGACTCCGCTTGCGGGTCCCGGAATGGCGTGTGGCTGCCACCTCACTGGCTGCGTCTGCTGTGTCAGCCGCGCCGCTCACACCGGAGCTGGACAGGGCGGCGGCCGCTGCCAACCATCACCTGCTACTTTGTCAACTGACTGCTTGTGGATTGAATGATGGCTACACAGGCTAATGCGGCAGCTGCAGACTCGAGACGACGTTGGCAGAAGTTTAACACCAGTCTGAGCACGCTGGCCGTCCTTCTCGGATTGGCCACCCCCCCCCCCTCCCTCCGCCCCCGTCTTTATACTTCCAGTGTTCCTCCTCCATGTGTCGTCGGTCTTCATCGACAGACCGGCGCCATGCTTGCCGATTTGTCGTGTAGCCTCCCAATTTTCAATACCGATCATGCATTTTCGCGTTTCAAGTCGGCTTTATGCCGTTTACGTTACCCTCCTTGCGATGTTAAGCATTCACTATTTCTTTGGGGAGATGCGAGTCTCTGTAGGGAACGATACCGAAAGTTCATCGAACCTGATGTCACATTATTGTCGTCCCTATGCTACTACCAGTAGCTTCATAGAAGCTATTTTATTCGAAATATCCTCCTCAGGCCACGATGTTAAAGGCACTGCAGAGTCCGACGCGTTACCAAAGCCCAATCATAGTTGGACGGTGGCCGCGACAGGGCGGCGGGCGTCGCCGTCGGCGCGGCGCGGCCTCATGGAGCGGCTCTGGCCGGGCCGCCAGCAGGCCAGCAGGCGTTCACGCTCGGTTCCAGTGTATCGTCGTCCGCCCTGGTCGTTTTTCCAGCACCTTCTGTTTCGGACCGCACTGGTATTACAACTACTTCTGCACAAGTGGTACGGAAGTGACCGTTAACGCACGCCTCGGACTGTTCTAGTTTCTCCAGACCTTACGCAAGACGACGCCGGACTGACAGGATGGAAGTACGTCCGGACCTGCCCCGACAGACGGCTCACCGAATCGAAACAAATTTGTACACTTTAGCAAAGTTGAGCGGAAAGTACCTTTTTGGGATGTGTCTTAAATGGTTCTTTTCTTAAATGGTTAATACCTTTCGTAACTAAAAAAAAATCTTGTTCCTTCCTTAACTGAAAGCAATTATAAGATTCTTTTAGGTATGGTGGACACAACGAGACCAAAGTTTTAAAAGAAAATTATATACATGTGGGTTGAACGCACATTTTCGAGATTTTATTATATGATTGGTCTCTTAAACGGTTAATACCTTTAAAAAAATTCCCGTTGCTTGTTTAACTCAGAGAAATATGTAACATTTTGCTAAATATTGTGGACTTTTTGGGAATTTAATATCTTAAAGGATTTGATGCATATTAGCAAAGTTGAACTGAAAACACACTATTGGGGTCTCTCTTAATTTGTTTTGTATTTTAAACGATTAATGCTTCCTCTAAAAATTAGGTAATAGTAAATCCTCCTCCAACGCAGGAGTAGGACTGTAGTTTACGCTACGTGTTTCTTTAATTAAATGCTTTAAACTCTTTTGTTATATTTCTTAAAACACCGGCGATATTTCCTTATTAAGAATTTTTGGTTTTGTTTAAATACAATTTGTAAAATAAAGACGTAAACTAACATCGAAAGATGTTTTCCCTGAATCTTGCCTAGCCGTTGCAGGCTCCCTCGGCCTTGTTTCTAAAACTGTTCTTACGTTTTGGAAAAGAAAAAAGAAAAAAAAAAACATAGAAAGACATTATCAGCCCTAAGACGGGGCAGAAAAATCACTGCCATTCAAAACGGCCTCCAGTCATCTCGCAATGATACGTGTCGTCGCCACTGTGGTCTTCAGTCCTGAGACTGGTTTGATGCAGCTCTCCATGCTACTCTATCATGTGCAAGCTTCTTCATCTCCCAGTATGCACTGCAACCTACATCCTTCTGAATTCGCCGATGACACTCTAATTCTGTCAGAGACAGCAAAGAACCTGGAAGAGGAACTGAACGGGATGGGCAGTCTCTTGAAAGGAGGATACAAGATGAACATCAACAAAAGCAAAACGAGGATAATACAATGTAGTCGAATTAAATCGGGTGAGACTGAGGGAATTAGATAAGAAATGAGACACTTAAAGTAGTAAAGGACTTCTGCTATTTAGGGAGTAAAATAACTGATGATGGTCGAAGTAGAAAGGATATAAAATGTAGACTGGCAATGGCAAGGAAAGCGTTTCTGAAGAAGAGAAATTTGTTAACATCGAGTATAGATTTAAGTGTCAGGAAGTCGTTTATGAAAGTATTTGTTTGGAGTGTAGCCATGTAAGGAAGTGAAACACGGACGATAAATAGTTTGGACAAGAAGAGAATAGAACCTTTCGAATAGAAGCTACAGAAGAATGCTGAAGATTAGATGGATAGATCACACAACTAATGAGGAGGTATCGAATAGAATTGGTGAGAAGAGGAGTTTGTGGCACAACTTGACAAGAAGACGGGACCGGTTGGTAGGACATGTTCTGAGGCATCAAGGGATCACAAATTTAGCATTGGAGGGCAGCGTGGAGGGCAAAAAATCGTAGAGGGAGACCAAGAGATGAATACACTAAGCAGATTCAGAAGGATGTAGGTTGCAATAGGTACTGGGAGATGAAGAAGCTTGCACATGATAGAGTAGCATGGAGAGCTGGATCATACCAGTCTCAGGACTGAGGACCAGAACAACAACAACAATGTTCAGAAATTCAGATACGGTTTTCATGGCAATTTTGTGCCATTCTTCGCTCAAAATAGTCGTTATTTGTAGGTAACGATGAAGTAGGTGGATAGCGATCACGCAACCTTGCCTTCAAAGTAGACCACAAAAGCTCAATAACATTGTGAGTGCTGACTGCGGTGGCCGAGGGAGGCGCGAGCTCAAAGAGCCGGCCCCGCCGGCGAAAGCGAGCACTGCACCGTGGCGTAGTAGCGATCCTCGGCAGTTATGCGATCTCGCAGAGTAAACACGGAGACCGCGGGGTACCACGATGCCGTCCAAATCAGCACCGAACGCCCGTCAAGTTCCACTCTTGAGACGTAAACTCGTGCTCGTCCAGAAGTTGGAAAGACTGTCAGACGAGACTGATCCAACCAAACGACTTTGATCAGTTGTACCATTACTCACATATTACGGCTTAGGCATCAAATTTTCCTGTTACGTGTGTTTCCATCAGTGACGAGTGGCTCTGGAGTTCCAGCTCACCCTGCAAGACGCTGCTTCTGGAGCTGCCTTCGTGCTGTTTTGGTACTGCCGGGGTTCGCTGGTTGTGTATTCAGTTCGCAGTGACTTTTGCAGTTGTCGTCCGCTCAGTGGTCGACAGTCACGCACTCGACACACACTTTTATCCGCGTTGCGACTTAGGGAATGATGTTTTCCCGGTTTCCACGTATACGGTACGTATCTTCGATACGGCGCCTCTCGAAACGCCAAAGAGTTGGGCCACGTTTGTTACAGAATCGGCCACCACACGAGCACCGACAGTTTGCCCACGTTCGAACTCACCGAGCTCCGTCATACGGAATGCACTCAGAACCGGACAGTACGGAGGGCGCTGCACAGGTGCCACGCCCGCTCAAATACATCTACATCTACATCCATACACCGCAAGCCACCTGACGGTGTGCGTCGGAGGGTACCTTGAGTACCTCTATCGCTTCTCCCTTCTATTCCAGTCTCGTATTGTTCGTGAAAAGAAGGATTGTCGGTATGCCTCTGTGGTGGGCTCTAATCTCTCTGATGTTATCCTCATGGTCTCTTCGCGAGATATACGTAGGACGGAGCAATATACTGCTTGACTCCTCGGTGAAGGTATGTTCTCGAAACTTTAACAAAAGCCCGTACCGAGCTACAGAGCGTCTCTCCTGCAGAGTCTTCCACTGGAGTTTATCTATCATCTCCGTAACGCTTTCGCGATTAGTAAATGATCCTGTAACGAAGCGCGCTGCTCTCCGTTGGATCTTCTCTATCTCTTCTATCAACCCTATCTGGTACGGATCCCACACTGATGAGCATTACTCAAGCAGTGGGCGAACAAGCGCACTGTAACCTACTTCCTTCGTTTTTGGATTGCATTTCCTTAGGATTCTACCAATGAATCTCAGTCTGGCATCTGCTTCACCGACGATCAACTTTATATGAACATTCCATTTTAAATCACTCCTAATGCGTACTGCCAGATAATTTATGGAATTAACTGCTTCGAGTTGCTGACCTGCTATATTGTAGCTAAATGATAAAGGATCTTTCTTTCTATGTATTCGCAGCACATTACACTTGTTTACATTGAGATTCAATTGCCATTCCCTGCTCCATGCGTCAATTCGCTGCAGATCCTCCTGCATTTCAGTACAATTTTCCATCGTTACAACCTCTCGATATACCACAGCATCATCCGCAAAAAGCCTCAGTGAACTTCCGATGTCATCGACAAGATCATTTATGTATATTGTGAATAGCAACGGTCCTACGACACTCCCCTGCGGCACACCTGAAATCACTCTTACTACGGAAGACTTCTCTCCATTGAGAATGACATGCTGCGTTCTGTCGGCTAGCGTCTGCATTTACGTTCGATGATGCATTTCTCGCGATGTTCTGATGTTTTCGGCCAACCTCTGTAGGTGGTTCAAATTTCACTATCGTACGTTAGGCTCGGTTTTACAGTGGAATGTTTGGTAAGAGAGCTGTTGCTGTAGTTACGGAAAACCCTTTCCGTTCTGCGAGAGGGCAATACACTTTGTGTCAAAGACACTGTCGTCACGAGTTCTTGGGGTGAAAAATATAAACGAAATGTAAACAGACCCAGATATAATTTGTAATTAAAAGAGACATTACTTCCCAAGAACTATGAGAGGCTGGCATTCCTATAACTATGCTGAAGTAGAGCGACACATTATCGCAGCTCGCAGATCAGAGGTATAGCCGGCGACTACTGGCTGGCAGCTGCTGCGTGCCGATTGGCTGCCTCGGCGCCTCACGTTCAACATACGGAGCCTATTGCGTTTAAGATGGCACGTAACTTCCCGTGGCGGCAGAGGCGCCGAGTGCCGAAGCGTTGTTCGCTGCGCGGGCTGTGAAACGGCGTAACTGCAGCGGCAGAGGGAACACTAAAGCACAGCGCGGGCTGGCCGAGCTGCTGCTGCTGCTGCGACCCGCCAGCCCAGCGCAGCCTAGCCTAGTTGTGCCGGCTGCGGCTTACCGCCCACCAGCTGCCAGCCCCCGCAACTTTCCACCGCGCACCTACCAGCAACACAAACAACACACCGCCACGCTCTCTCCGAGGCCGTCTACTCGGCGAAACGTCAAGATCCCTCTAAGAATATAAGAGGCTGTCTATTTTAAAACACTACACTTCTTTTAAACGTCTGTAACATTTCACTTCCTGGAGGCGTACATGCGGGAGATTTTCTCCAGACTGGAGGTGACGGGCTGGTCTTTCGGTAATCGTCCTAAACGGGTTGTGCCGGAGTCCGGCTCCAGGGCGAACCAGCTTCCCAAGTTGGCAGCTGTTTCCCAGTACCTGCTCAACATGAACTTTTGAAGCGACAGGACGGAAAGCACAATCTTTCAGCGCGAGGTCGGACTCGAGAAGGGAAGTGCCTGGCTGCATCTGCCGGGTCTGATCGGCCGAATGTCCAGAGCGTATACAAAGAGTTGGAGTCGCTGGCAGCTCGCGCGGCCCAGGCGGGGCTGCTGGCTTAACGTGGCTAAACGAAGACGTCAAAATAAAGTTGCTAAAACGTAAAGTAAAAAAAGACTGCAAAACTCCTAAGGTGTTTCTGTGCGCGAGCGTCGAATTCTGGTTAGTACTTTCCGAGCTCTAGGCGAGTGTTACACGAACGTGCTCCATAGTACGACATGTCGATATCTCTGAGGGCAGTGTCGAGCCGTTCCCTAGCTCCAAGTAGTGCTCACTGAACGAAGCAAACATAGGGAGGCAAATAAATCCCACCTCTTACTGTGGATATTAGAGTGCGGTGTTTTTGTGTGAGACTCTGAACCGTATTTCTGTTTTGTTGTTGTGGAGATATTGGCGAATGTAGCAAGAAACCAGCTGGAGAGCAGTGTATGAACTGTCAGCGGCTTACATGTACCAGCCGCGTACTGGTCGCATCTCTGAAACTTCCTGAAGGTAGTTAACACTGCCGAAAAGTGACAAGTTCGAATTGATCGCTGGGGGGGGGGGGGGGGGGGGGGGCATCGATTTTTCCACGAAGTAACGGTGAATTTTACAACAATTTATGCACGAATTCGAGTATTGTGGTGTATAATAATGTGTTTTCATTGCGCAAATGAAGTCATATTTACAACTTTCTTAGTAATAGGTCATATTTCGGCCAAGTTTTGCCAAAAATGTACATATTGGGCGCATCTTTAAGGTCACAAGAATAAAAAAATGAAAATGATTGCCACACGACAATGTTTCAAGTGATGTTGTCACAAATAAACAACAATTATTACAAAGCTTCATTTATCGTTACTGTAGTGGACAAACTGCGTCACACGCCAGTCGGCTCGCGGACGAGACATTGTTGCGCGGGGTCGACAGAAGGCTCTCGAAGCCAACAGGGGTGGCTTCCGGCGTAATTTGCGTCGCACACGTGGCCACAGAATTCAGTCTGAATTCAAACGCAATATGGTTCAACATGCCCAAACCAAAGTGTTCCAAAACCACGAAGTTGTGAGGTTTTGCCCGTCGTTTTGAAGACTGGTCTTCGGTACTGACGTGGAAATATTACTTTGTAAACTACGTAAAGCTAAACTTAGTGCAAAAAAGCGCTTTAATGTGCAACGACAGCGTAATACCACTTAAGACAGCAATTGTGTGAAGACAAGTTCTGAAAATGAAACGAGACTTGGGAAGGCAAGTCCACCTTCAACTGTGCAGGCACTTGTCTGAGACGATGGTGTCTTGCAACATGTCATAGGAGAAGCTGACGAATCCAGCCTTCAAACAGTTCTTGCACGCAACACATTCAGTTCCAAATGAATCTACAGTGAGAAAGAATAATTTATCCCTGTGCTACGAGGAGATGCTCAACAAGACACGAATTAGTGTTCCTGACAAAATGTTCATAGAAGAAACCACCCATGTAGGTGGCCGTTATGTTGCAAATGTTGTTGTAAAAGTTGACGCGTGAAGAAATGTTGCTCGTAACGTATGAAGTTCTGGAGAGAGTAAAAAGCTCTACGTAGCTACTGTGACCGGATGGTGTGAGCAGATGGTGTTTCATACGTGGCTTAAGCAGTCGAGAGCATCTTCATTGCCCGTTCTCCTCCACCTGATCTTACACGGTGGCGTTTCTGAGTATTACTGCACCAAATACATCAAAGTAAAGACAGTCATTTGTGAACTTGATCAAGTGCTATCAAAACTCGTCTAGAGACTTGGCATATATCGACGACAACTTTTCTACGGCATCAGAACCCACAACAGGACTGGAAGCTACAGCTACTCAAGTGTGTGCCGCCCTGGATATGACATCGTGCAACATAAAGTCGAGCTCGTGGTCACGTGGCTGAAAAAGTGAACAAAGTGGACTTCAGAGTCCTACAATGTTTCGGCTGCCGTCGAGTCAGCACCCACAGGAACAAGGAAGGAGAGAAATTGCGGTGAATCTGTATACTAAACCTTAAAATTAATATACCACTTTATTTCTAAAACGGAAGCAAACGTAACTTCTGTTTATGAAGTGGCTTCATGTGCCTCCTATTTGCAAGTACCACTCGCTAAGTATTGTCTTCCTATCACTCAGTACTGATGCTCTCCAAGTCTGTGACCGAACGAGGACCGACCAACAACGGGCGGCTGGTTAAATCAGCGTTGACAGGGGGCTCTGAACACTATCGATGCTTTAGTACTGCACAAAATTAGTGACAGTCTTTCTGGGAGTAGCACAACGTTCGAAGACAATGCACCGAACCTGCCCTGCAGTGACCTCGCCACCTTAAAATACTACCCTGTGACGTCCTGTGATGTGGAGAGGAGTTTTAGCAGGTACAAAATTATCCCCAGTGTCAAAAGTAGATATTTGAAATTGGAAAACCCGAAAATGCAGCTTGTGATCGAGTGCGACTTTGCACGAACTGAAGATTTAAAGGATTATTCTAACTCTTCAAACAAGTAGTGTACAGTATTAAAAACATGGTTTCATTATTTGGATAGGTATTATTGTTTTCACTGTCCTTCGTGTTTTTTTTCCAGGTATGTAGACAAATTTGAAAAGTAACTGCTAGCTATTCGCAAACACTGTGAAAAAGTAAGTACTATACTCCCAGTTTGTTCAAAAGTGAATTTTGTGTTGCATGGCATGTAAAAAAATCAACGAGAATGTTCTTAAAGAAACTTACATGAAGCCATATTTTATTTTTGAGTTTAGATTTATGTCTGATTTAGGTTATAAATGCTCGCAAACTTAACTGTTTTTTAGGTCATTAAAATTCGGACCGTACTCATTGCGTAGGTGAAGTAGTCCGTCGCCTAGGTCTGTCCTCTTGTTATTCTCTTGGTAAATAAGCTGCACTTGAATCAAACTTTGCACAGGTTTAGCGCAGAATACGCATACGCATGCCTTTTTATCATCAGCAGCTGCTTTTTGTGGATTTTTCGTTCAGGTTAGAAAAAAAGTCTGATGAGTTTTTTGGAAACGTTAGGTACAGCTAGATTAGGGTCACCTATAAAATCAGTTTCCATTGTTCGACTAAATAGCTGCATTGTCATGAAATTTATTTCAAATTTACGAACGTATTAGCGGTCTTTTTCAGTGACGTCTTTCGCTACTTTGTGATATGTCTCTTTTGGTGATACGCCTCTGAAAGTGACACTGGCAGGTTGTTTCACAGTGATAGTTTGTAATGCAGTGTGACAACTTGCTCATCCTTTTATACTCGATTACAGAGAGATTCCTAAAAGTCAGCGCTGTGCACGGTATTCCTGTTCTTCTGTATTTCTGATGTTCTTGCGTAGCCCTCCACACAAGTTGTACAGTAATCCAGTAAGAGCTGCACACTGCAGTTATGCCCACTGATAATAGTCAGTTTTGAAACTTCTCTGCAGCATTTGTGTGTACTGAGGCACTACGTTACAATTTTGGGGCACTATGTTGCGATTCTGGGGCAATTTCTTAGTTCGGGGGGAATTTGTTGCAGTTTGGAGGCAGTATTTTATAGTTTGGAAGCTAATTTGTTGTAGTTTGGGGTAATCTGTTGCAGTTTTTGGGCAATTTATTACAATTTTTCTGTAAGATGTACACGTGTGCGGTAAGTGTTATGAAGTGACCAATGTGCAGCCACAAATTGTTCAAATTCCCACCATGTTTCCGTGTGTCCACAATCTACGTACGTTATTGTACAGAAGCTGCACGGTGATGAATGGTATCGGCCACTGCAGATCGCCGTCTCGTCTCGGATACTGACGTCACGATACCGTATCAGCCGTCTCGGATCGCCACCTCGAATGTTTTGAATTACACACCAACAGGCCAATGCAAGATCTCGGATTTTTTAATTTCGTGCCAATTTATATTTAGGACAACAGCCGTACCTCCACATTTATGTTACGAGGGTGTGCACCATTCGGACTATTTTGTATTTGATACCACGTTTCGAATTTCTCGCCATTTTATGCGTGCGGAAATTGGAAGAAATCTGTCAACAGTGCACTTTGTCCAGAACTCGTCCATCTGCCTTTCTCAGTTCCCATTTTACACGATATTCCCATTTCATATCACTTACGGTGCTTTGAACTCACCATATTCACCTTCGACTTTGCATCAGTACTACAAGGATACTTTTTTTTGTCACGAACATTGTCTCACATATAACTACATTTAGTGAGAGGAGGTGGAAATTTTTGTCGACGATTTTTTTACATGTGACTATGGCCGACCAAAGACGGAACATTCTTGTGGACGACAGCATCGACAGCTGCCAAACTCGTAGGGAACGCCCCGTCGGAGCGCGGGCAGGGCCGCGCTCTGCTAACAGGGCATGGACACGGGTACGCGAGGGGAACGTGTTCCGACGGTGGAGGCAGGCTGCCGTCGCACAAATTTGCGTAGCTCTAGTTTGAGTGGACGGCTAATATTTTGGAGGTAGCGGGCTGCGACGGCCGACTGGCAGTGTCCGGCAGGTGGGCGGCGCCAGTTTGCGGCTCGTCCGCCTGCGCTCGCCGGACAGCGGTCTGCGTGCGCCGCCTTCCGCGGAGGCGGCCACTCCGTCTGGGAGGCGCAGAGAGCGCACGGCACGCGAGCGCTAGCAGGGTGGCGGCAGCCAATGGCCGCCGTACGGCTGCTCGCTGCCGACACGCCGCTGCACTCGCCGTACGCCTGACCAGCACTCCGAGTCCTGTGTCCGAGGAGGATCATTCGGAAAATCACGTCACCACGTAAGGTACACCTCACTTTTCCAGCCTCCTGCGCACACAGTGGCGACCAGTTCTGTCTTCCCGTACCCGTCCGAATTTGTGTGACTCGCTTGCTGAAGGGTGACGCGACACAGTGGACTGGCTGAGGCGCAGAGCGACCGAGTCTCGCGTGGCAGAGGCTGCCGGCCGCCCCCCGCCCACCCCCCCCCCCCACCACCGCTCCGCGGCAGCGGCGCTCATCCACAGCAGCTGCCTACCACCCAGTGCCGCCGACCAACTGGAAAATGACTAGTGCCCCAGTACAGAGTCCACTGACCAACCTGCACAGGCCGGAGACCATATATGACGATACCTGCTGAACATAATATTGAGGGCCGCGAGTTGCTGTACATTGTAAACAGCACGCGCTTGCCATTTACTTTCAGTTGGAGTACTTCCGTAGCAGATAGGGAAGTCGGAAGGCAGGCTTAGAGAACGCAACACACACACACACACGGTGCGAGTGTCAGTGGAAGTGAATGAGGGCAGGTGCTACGTGCAGCAGACAGACTCGAGGCTGTGGCCGTCACCTCCTCCGCGTCGAGACGTGGCACCGGCGGCCACGGCCAGTGTGGCGGCGCTACATCGACGATCACGTCACTGCTAATAACGCGTTAAGCGGCAGTTTCTTTTTTTACTGTAGCGATAGTATTAATGTACGATAGCGGTTTCTCTGGTTATAAGATACCGTTCACGAATAACGCCGATACCGGTGGCAGTACAAGTACTCATTCCAAACCAGATGCTATCGCTGATACTAGGACTACGAATCATCAGAGTTGTGTAGCTTAGCCTTATTTTCCTTTACGGTGGAATTTCTTTTTATTGTCCAATTTGATTTTCTGTTTTTGTTTCTCGATTCCGTTTTGTTAATCCTTAACACAACAAGGTGTTTACAGACGTGTAAACTGATTAAAAGGACATTCACACAACCGTGAGAGCCCCTGTTACCGTACTTGCTGGGCGACTGGTCTATTTTTTTTTTAAAGAACAGCACGCTCAGCCGCGCTCCTCGACGAATGGAACGGCCTGCTGCAGGCTTGCCATCACACACGCTGCGAAAAACCGTCACCCACCCGTCCAGGGCAACATCGTCAATCGCAATGACTTAAATGTAATTATTTTGTTTTAATACACGTGGCTTTTCCGATCGTCCCATTGCCTATTTGTACCGTACTGTACTATAGGACTTTTTTCTATGTATGTATACTGGCTATCTTCCTTGGCAGTAACACAAGATGCGGAAGTAGACAGATAAGAGCCATTCCCACTTTGACAGACCACAGGTGGGACAAGTGTCGCCACCACTACGAGTACAAAGGCCGGTTGTCGGCTACACAGAACGGCTGCACTTCTCACAAATCTTTCATTTTGTAAGCCGAATAAGGTGGTGAAGTGCTGGACTCAAATTCGTTTGGAGCAGGGTTGAAGTCGCCGTAAACGCATCTGAAAGCAGATATACAGGGTCGTTTTTCCACCGTGCACGAACTCTAGGGACTGATCGATGAGAGGTTGCGGAACGAAAAAGCTCTAATGAACATTTATTGAGTCATACTTTGTTACACAGACTGCGGCCTAATTTTACAGAAACCACGGTTTCCTCCTGCAGGGTGGTACGGTTCCTAGCGGCCTCTCCTGCCACAGTAATTGGCAATGTCGTGTCCGATTCAGTCCTCTTGCCGACTCACCTTGTACTGGACGTCATACAGTGTTGTACACAATGGTTCGGTATTCCAATCGAGAGCTTGCCGAGGTGGTGTTTAGTTACGGAAGGGCAAATGGTAACGGGCGGCGGGCAGCCAGGAGACCTATCCCCGCCGCTAACAACCACAGCATTCGATGTTTGCTAAAGTGTTTCGGCGTTTGTCTCAAACAGGAAATCGTGAAACACGGACCAGAAATGTTCGGTCTCCAGACTTGGAGGAAAATGTGTTTAACACATTGGAAGGTGACCGCCGTGTCAGTGGCGGGCAGTTGGCCCGCCAGTACAGGTAACATTCCCCAGGACAGTTGTTACTACCCTTATTACTTACAGTGTGTGCAGGGCTTACTGGCGACAGCAGACTCTCCACATCCGGAGCAGTCTTGTCACTGGATTCGTCACCAGGCAATCACGATTCTGGGATTTGTGTCACACATCCTATTCACAGATGAGGCGGAGTGATATCTTTTAACTTTCGTCGGTGCAGCCGGAATGTGTGGGTCGGGATATTTGGCGACCGTATTTTGGCACCAGTCTTCCTTCCACGTCGCCTAACAGGCCGCAACTATCGGCGATTCTTGCCGGTGACTTTTGCCTTCCCTCCTGGAAGAAGTGCCGTTGATGATTCGAAGGGTTATCTGGCTGCTGCTGCAGCCCACTTTTCCCGTAACGTGCGAACGCATCGCAATCGTGTCTTCCTGGTCGACAAATCGGACGAGGTGGTCCAGTTGCATGGCCTGCTCGTTCACCGGGTCTGAACCCTCAAGATTTTCGGTTGTGGGACCATGTCAAAAGTATCGTGTATGCGGAGTTTATTCCAGATGTGGAGCCACTGAGGGCAGCGTATTCGTGCTGCCTTTGACACTGTTCAGATGCAGCCCGGGCGATGTGAACGTGTCAGACACAACATACTACGACGCTGACACGCATTTTGTTGAGGCACGTGGAAATCATTTTCAACACATACTGTAACTGTGAGTGTATGATATAGCGCTTATTAGACTGCAGTCTCTGTAACAATGTATGATTGAATAAATGGTCTTTAGCATGGAAACCTAGATTTTTCTTGTTCCGTATCCTGTCATTGAGAATCCCTACAGTTGCTACACGATAGAAAAATCGCCTGCAGATCAAGTGTGCTTTCCCCACATCGTTCGCCTAAAGAAGTCGCGGCGTATGCTCTTCTCCACCTGTGTCCAGCGCGACCGCCGATTCCGTCTCTAATAGGGCTGCTCTATCTTCCTTTCCCGCTTTCTGCAGCCGGATCTTCGTTCTCATCAAAGAACGTTGTCCTGCGTGACTTATACCGGGATATAAAGGCAGAAGAGCTGCTGCTGAAATAGGGAATGAGATGCTCATAAAAAGGACGAAGATTTGTGGAACTTATATGCCGGTCTCTTGAGAATCTCGACTTGTGACTTTACAACCCGACTACGTCGTAAGAAGCCGTAAGGAGGCCTGTTTCGCTTCTGAAGTGCACTCCGCACCTGCTCGCTGGTCTTAACAATTGAGAAAGTACGACGCGACGTGAACGTCCTTTTTATACTAACTCAGACAAACCAGCTCTCATTTTATTTTTCTCTTCCGAGGACGCAACATTTGCATGCGGCACGTGCGGAAGACAAATGCACTCTTATCTTCATGTGTGGAAATACATTCAGATTTTAGAAAACCTTTGCTTATATATAATGGACCCTTTTTCAAAAAGTTAAACTTTTTCTTCTCTAGACGCAGGAATGTGGTGATTAAGCCGAACAGTGGGTCTGAATCGCTCAGTTAATAGAAAGAAAGGTTACCCCTTACAAGGCCATGAAAGTCCCACAACGAAACGCCTCATAGAAATCTTTGTGTCATGTGTGTTGAACTGTGAAACAGGAACGCTGACTCCAATAAAATGTGAAGAAACTGAAGCTCGATCGTAGTATCCTTCTAAGGACGAGTGTGCGTTGCCTCTAACTACGGATAAGAAACTCATCGTAGAGAGTGGTGCTAGCTGGAAAGAAAGAGCGGTCAGGAATTCGCGTCCCGTCGGCGACAGTGTCGCCAGAGACTGAAGACGCGTGTGCTCGGGTAGAGAGGATGATTGGAGCCGGGGGCTGCTCACCTCTGCCACAGCCCGCGAACAGCTGGAGGCGAGAATTCCTTAGTACAGCGAGAACAGAAATGTGTACTTACTGGTAATTTGCCCTAGATATGATTTCTCTAGTTTAAAACGGACGATGTATCGAATGAATTTGGTTTTAAAGCAGTAGAATAACGACAAAGTCTTAGATGACGCTTTTGCTGTATTACATGTCCTCGGTGCACTTGCCACGTCAATTTGTTAGACAAGTTCGAGATTTCGGCAACATCAAACACTGTATGAGTCAAACAGGCCACCGACTGATCTTGTGCTGTGTTCAACAACGGCTGGCTTTTTTACTTTTGTGTAGTCGGATGTGTCGCTACAAACCACTACGACTCACTCACCTCAGAGGCTGATTAAACCGCTGGAGGCTGTACAGCCTCTGGTCGAAGAGGACGGAGTTTACGGTAGTAGTGGGGAGATGGGGTTCCGAGCGCAGTTGTCACATCAAATTAATATACAAATTAATTAAACTTATCAATTAATTACCCCCACCTCCCCCAGATGATGTCATGTGCTTTCTCCAGCGGGTACATGTGTCCCCACGGCCTCTGTCTCTCCATACCCATTCCCCACCCCCGCCTAACCTCCAAATTTCCAACTTTGGAGGGAATTGCGAATTTTGGTGGAAATTTCAAAAATGGTGGGAATTTCTTTATTGCAGGACTGCGTCGACGTCCCACCCTATCCCCTCCCACAGAAATAGCCTGGGATTTTTTTTTTCACCGCTCACGTGACCAGAATTGGTGGGAGAGGTTCGGTCTATGTTGAGCTGTCATTGTGGAAGCATCGCAATGTGTTCAGTCAATGAGGTGAATCTGAAGGGTAGAGCTGCTTTCCATAGCTGTATTACATACACGCATTCGGAGGAGGACCGTACCCACAGTTCACTACACAGGGAACTGAACACTATGATAATGGAAGGATGTAGGAGAAAGCAGCAAAAGAAATCCGTTCAGCAGATTATGACAATGCAGAGGGAAGGAGCTAAGTTGCACGTTGCAGCCGATAAGCGGTCACGTGCGAGCGAAAACTGCCGAGATATACTACATTAACCACTCACTCTTCCAAAACAGAGGAGGCAGCCAGTTGATGCTAATTCGCTTCAGTGGAAGCATATTCCCATACGTGATATACACCACTGAAGAGCTGCGACTGCTCATTCCATCCACTTCACCCTCCACCAACCCATCGTCTCATCCCGTCATCAGTTGCTCGTGATCCTCGGTGCTGTGTGGAATGTGTTCTATTGAAGACCTGTCGGTGTCCAACCAGGAGTAGTTTAACAGGTGTGTTGCCCGTAAGTAAACGGCCGAGGACTTTGCCCTTAGCCTCCTACATGCATAACGCAAAGGAGTTACACTGGATGGGTACCTGAAGAAGAAAACGAATACTGTCCAGCAGATAATGACTATGCAGCAGGATGTATTCTGCAAGTCAGGCAGACCGATGCTTTTCTTATAACTGCCTGCCACTTTTGAAATTCAGTTTGCCAGCACACAAGAGACGACATCCTCCGATCCAGAGGACCAAGAAAAAATGGTTCAAATGGCTCTGAGCACTATGGGACTTAACATCTGAGATCATCAGTCCCCTAAAACTTAGAACTACTTAAACCTAACTAACGTAAGGACATCACACACATCCATGCCCGAGGCAGGATTCGAACCTGCGACCGTAGCCGTCGCGCGGTTCCGGACTGAAGCGCCTAGAACCGCTCGGCCACAGCGGCCGGCAGAGGACCAAGAAACTGGTCTAGTTCACAATCGTGCCACCAGACGCGCTCGAAATTGGCAGCAGCCAATAGGAACGCAGCACCCGATCACGGCGGGCCCAGCAGCTCTGCAGTCAGCACGAAACGCCAGCCGGCATCGTCCAGCGGTGCGCAGCCGCAGCCGCAGCACAACAGGGAGAATCCACGCAAGAGTAAGTTCCCCCTGCTTGATGCCTGTGTTTACTGTCGTATGAGGAAGACCAAGTATTCGTGCTGCTGTCATCGCTTGTAACGGTTTTTCTTGTTTGCTCATCAGTGGATGCGACGTCCTGCAGCCTGTCGGAGTCTGCAACAGCGACGTGTCCCTGCAGCAGCGGCTGCATCCTGGGACCCTATCGCACACCTGGTCAGCTTGTCGGAGCAGGACAGTCAGCTGTTGTTGTCAGCTGAAGACACACAGCCAGCCCCGGATGCGCAGAAGTGCCCCGGGGGTCCTAATCTGCATGACGCAGGTCGGTACTGGGCCCAATCGTACGGGCCACTGCACAATATTCCAGTGACACTGCGTGGACAAAAGGGGGATATGATGGATGAGAAGATACCAATTAAACCGTGTGCGCCACTACTGTTCGCTTCAGTGTATAATTTAAACGATAGTGATTCGAAGCGTTTACGTATTGGTATAGAAGCAATGTCGGCCCCGGTAGCTGAGTGGTCAGCGTGACGGATTGCCGTTCTACTGGCCCGGGTTCGATTGCCGGCTGGGTCGGGGATTTTCTCCGCTCAGGAACTGGGTGTTGTGTTGTGTTCATCATCATTTCATCCCCATCCGGCGGGCAGGTCGCCCAATGTGGCGTCGGATGAAAGAAGACCTCCACCGAGGCGGCCGGACCTGCCCCGCGAGGGGCCCGCCGGCCAATCACGCCAAACGCTCATTTCCATTTTTCCACAGAAGCAATCACAGGCAGAGAGTGGCGTACTGTCATAGAGATCGAGAATGCAGCTAAGAGTGCCAAAGTGCGGTTTACGCAGATGGAATGGGATGAACTCTGTCGTGCAAAAGCCTTCACCGAGCAGCAGGTGACCGCCGAGTATCACCCGAGCCGTCCTCCTCCGGACATTTACTGTGCTGCTCCAACTCTGTCCGTCACAACAGTGCGGGTGACACATCCGTTTGTCTACAGCACTCCACCGTTACAGACTTCTTCGGTCTATCCATTGTCTTGGAAAGACTGAACAGATGGCTGCCTTGTGTTAAAGCTGTGTATAGGGGCACTGCGGAGTCTCTCAGTGTAAACAGTGCGCATGTAGACGACTTCCAGCAGTGAATCAATATGGTGCCAACGGAAACTAATGTACTGACAATACGTCTGACAGAAAAACGTGCTCAATTCAGTGCTTACAAGAAGGCTTTACTTTCCGTATCCTGTACTGGTGTTAAGATAAAGAAAGAACCTGTTGATGTAGTGCACCCCCTGTATAATGTATTTTATCTCTTACCTCTCATTATATTGCAAGAACTAGATCTATTGCTACCAGTATTTTCACTACAAACGTACAACAGTAGAAAAGTATGTCATTTAACTAAATTCTCTGCAAAAGCCCATTGCACGCCAGTGCCATACATAATCGATACGATGGCAAGGCATAGGGTTCATTATTTTCTATAAAACACCATTACACACAGCAGCTATTATGGCAGGGTGGGTAGAGCATCGAGACTGTGTTGTAAGCGACTGGAGTCGTGACGGCATGCAAGAAGACCGGCATAATCGTTCCTGACAATACACGTGCAATAATTGTATGTGCACCCAACTGCGGCAAGATGAATGTTCTCATGTCGCTGCTAACACATCCGGATGGTACTCGCTTTGAGCGAGCACGTGTGTTTTCATGAACACAGTTTCAATTGGTGAGTCGCTGTGAGCCGGCCGCTCGCAGGTCGGCGAAAGGGCCCGCTTCCGGCGAACTACTGCGACACGGATACGTACCGTGTCTTCGTGCTGCACATATTGCTGTCTCATATGAGCCTCACTGGAACTTCACACTGGCACAAACCTGACGAGTGACGAAGGAAGGTGCAGCAGGGACCAGTGCGAATGGTAAGTAAAGCACTGGAACAGTTTCAGCCAAATGTAGTACAAAGGACAAAATGCTGCGGGCTGAAACACTCCAAGCACGGACAGCAATGGAGGACAGGGTGGGACGGAGGCGACACGAAAAAGAAAACGGGCAACCTCATTTGCTTCAGAGCAAAGATGTCGATGTTTGTAGGGTGATTGGTGACGCTCGTGATGTCAGTTCATGCCTCCTGGAGTAAAGCAGCGGTATGTAAAAATAATCGGAAGAGAGTATGTGTAAGATTTGTACAGACAGTCGCGGCTGGTCTTGGTGTCAGGTGCAGCTGACTGCTGTGCAGTGAGCGACAGGTGATCGAGAATAAAGCAGGTGCTTACTTAACCAGTACAAAATCACCTTGTAATGGGACACCCTCCTCTAACATTACCTTTTTGTCATAGAAACAACCGATACCATTTATACTATCGATTCTTGTATTGGTGAACATTATCTCAGTTCTTTGCTAAAATAATTTCATATGATTCTCTATAAGATGTATTATATTTCAGGCTGAAACATCTAACAAGAAATTAATGTGTTACAATCGATATGTACTAACAGTTAAAATTACTCTTCTTTTAAAAGTATTTGAAATTAAGAAATATCTGGCATACTTAAAATTCTTATTGTTAATTTCACTATCTGACGATAATTATAAAATTTAATTCTGGCTCATTTACAAAATAATGATATTTTTAACGATGATTCTTCTTTTGTCAAGAAAGTTTGTAAACTCTTTTGCTTTGTAAACGCTTTGGAATATTGTGAGTACCGCAGGATGTAAGTAGTAGTGCGCACGCCTATGATGAAATTTTTATGTTATGCTGTAACACTGTCAATTTGAGTCTTCAAGTGGAAATTGTAAAGACGGTGTGTTATGGAAAAATGTGACAAAGAATAAAATTGAAGAGTAATACAAGTAAATCTACAACATTTATTTAATCATCGGGAACCCTCTACGTCAAAATTTCAGGCGCAAGAATGTATCCCTAGACGCAAGAACTGAAGCCAACAAGAACAAGAGAAAATGATAAGTAAAATGGTTTTCTTTTGTATATCTTACGTCTCACGAAGCTTTCAAAATTTGTGCAGAGACAGAGAATTTTAGTAGTGATGTGTAGGAGAGTAAGATTGCAACCTCCACGAGCTACACAGACAAAAAGCAGTACCCAATCAGGGACCCACGCTTCAAAATTTTTCTACTACTATTACTTAAAAAAATGCGTCCTGATTACCCTCTAGTCTAGTCATTTAATACTTTGAGCTCTATTTTTAAATCTCGTTAGGATTAAGTATTGTAATAGTTGTAACGAAGTTTTCGTGTTAAAGTGATAGATCCCATCTTCCCTCTTCAATCTCGAGAAAGTGGATGGAGTTGAGAACTCCAGGACCTGTCGGAGAATACTTGAATACGTTATTTATAGTAACAGTAATTTCAGACGTTTCGTTCGACACAAATAGGCCTACATATTGCCGTAGCAGCACTAACATCAGTAGTAATACCAAGTGCGATGACAAAATCGAGGGCAAAATTAAGGAAGACTGATTTACCTCCGCAGTTGCACTGTCCCTTTCACGTAACAATTTCCCTTTTGCAAAGCACATTTGAGGTGTCGGTATCTGAAACTATACCAAAACGAATTACAGCGTTTAGGGAAATAATGTGTGGACGATTGTAAAAAACTGAAAGTGGTGTGGAATTTTGTAGCCAGAAGGAGCAGAGGGAAAAGTCTCCTCCTTCCATCAAAAGCGGTGGTAGCGCGTGCCGACAGTCGGGCACACACGTGCCGCCCGCACGTGTCGCGCACCCCATACGCTGCTCCCGCGGGGTCACGCGCTGCAGAGGCTGCCGGAATGTGCGGACCGGCCTCGCCGAGTACGGCGCGGCGGCGTGGTGACGTCAGCCGGCCGCCGACACCTGTGGACGAGTGCGGCGCACCGTGTACCGGCAACTGCCTGTCAAACCCGCGTTTCCCGGGCATCCGTGTGGCCAACTTTCTATTACAAGCGAAAACAAAAAAATCACCTTGTTTGTAGTGAAGTGTCGAACAAATTCCATTTCCACGTATTCGAGAGAACACCTCTGAAATCATGAAACAGTCGTACAAATGTATACGTGCCGTGTCCAAATGATGAAACACGATCCCGGACAGGCGCAGCGGCTTCGCGCCTCTACAACCTGATTCTGCCAACACGTCTGAGGCCACGCGTCTTCGCGGCTCTGCAGACGGCTACTGTTTCCGTTTGCGCTCGGCAGCTGAAAGCTGTCAAAAGCGCTGCTGCCGGGTGTCAGGGATTTCCTTAAGTTGACTTAGCTGTGGGACTGTCTCAGTAGTAAAGAATAAATCTATTAAAACTTGGTGCATCATTCAGCATTTTTTCACGCATCTCTGTATTTATGACGTCAAAAATCTCTCGAACTATGTGTCGTAAAATTATGTATTTGTGTAAATACATTCAGCGACACATGTTGCGAATAAAAGTAGTACCGCGAAGTAATACATTTAAACGTCACGCATGATGCAGCTGCTTTTCCCGCGTCTCATTGTTACTGACAGCGTATCTCGTGAACTATGTTAGGTAGGTGGTTCTTATCCCCATTGCGATTGTTGCCCGACAGTAATGGACGTGTCTAGCAAGTGGCTTAGGAGGAGATGTGGAACCACCACACACACACACACACACACACACACACACACACACACACACACAC
This sequence comes from Schistocerca americana, assembly GCF_021461395.2. Classification (NCBI taxonomy): domain Eukaryota; kingdom Metazoa; phylum Arthropoda; class Insecta; order Orthoptera; family Acrididae; genus Schistocerca; species Schistocerca americana. Next base: position 1,087,966,416 of record NC_060120.1, on the reverse strand, counting down.
ACAAAGAGAAAATGTCAAAAAAACTCAGATTCGGCGGTAAACTCACTCGTGGACAAATTAACACTGAATGGGCTGGGACACACGTGTGTTTTGGTGAAGTGCAAAGTGCTCTTACGACCATATTTGCGAAAATGTGTGTTATATTTACGTGTGCTTCACAACACTTTATGAAGATGCTGAGAAAAAAAGAGCTTGCCAGAAAAGACTTAAGTAAAACAAATATAGGCGCGAAATATCGCGGCAAACTAAATTACGTTTTATAGCATAAAATGACAGGTTAATTCCCAACAAAATTTCACATCAACATTGTTTGGTTGCAGATGACATGCTACCTGTAATAAATAATACACTAGTGGTCTTGAAAACCCATGCAAACCGAGTATAAAGATATTAACTAAAAGAAAGAAATTGTTGTTTGAGCTAAATATTCCCGTGATTTTGTAGTCATTTAGTAAAACAGAAGCCCACTGATGATGGCACGGAGGTGCCGAAACCTGTTTGGGAACTTGGAAACCGCCGTGTTTTGCATAACTGGCGGACCTTACATCCAACAATAATAACGATCGATTTTCCGATTGTGGTAGACCTTCGCGAAATTCACCGCTAGCGGAAGGACGACCGTGACGAAATTATGCGAACCATTTGTAAACAGTGCTGGAGGTAGTGGTTCGACAAAAGATGTACGATTAGATTAACCCTGTCTATAGCAAGTGCCATTAATCAATTAGTATAAGCTGCATGTTTAAGTATAGTACTTGGACCCACTAATTATATAAGGTGGTGAGTTAGTGTGTATAATACAATGTTTGTTGTTTATGAATCATCTGTATCACAATACTTGCTTTTCAATCGTGTTATAATGTTGTTGTATCAATAAAGGTTTTTTTTTTTTTTTTAAAAAAAAAAAGGATGTACGAAGCGGTTCGAGGGTTGGTTGTTGAGTTACGGTCATCCGAAAATAGTAACACCAAAAAAAAAAAAAAAAAAAAAAGCTTTGTTTGAAATTTCCTTTCTTTCGCGACACCGCTTCTTTAAATACTCAAACTAGACAAACCGTACCGCTAAACAGTCATTATTTTAACAGTAACAAATGACAAATTATAAAACAGTAGTAACGTCAGTACGCCAACGTTGCCAACGAGTGGGCGTCTGCAAGGACGGCTGTCGTATGCGCGCAACGTTCCCGAACCGTCAAGTTTACGCTAGTGCGCTATCGTCAGCTTACCTGCCAGCAAGTGCAGGAAGTTTGCAAATCCCGGGAGAGTGCGTTTCGAGCGCCCGCCTCGGCCTGCAGTGACCTGCTGGGCACGCGCACGCACACGCGGAAGCACGCGGCGCTCGCTCACCGAGTGCGGGCCTAGGTGGCGCGCGGCTGACACGCGTGCTGTGACAGGCCAGCGGTGCGACACGTGGCGCGTCAGACACGTGGCACTGGCGCGACACGCTCGTCCCTCGACGTTGGTAGAGATCAGTACAGTCAGGTGGCAGCGCGCCTCCTTGGGACGGTCAGGTTTCCCTGGCTTCAGTCACAGCAACAGATGTCCAAAATACGTTCTTACGTTTAATAGTTTTATTGACATTGGCGATTTTTGTGGCTGCAACAGTGATTGGGAAGTATTAGAAGAGACCGTTGTGAGCCTGTATTACGGTATCTGTTACGAAAATATGACGCACCAGCTGGAAAGGTTTAATATAAAAAGACACAACGTGTTTTGGAAAGACTTGACACCACTATCAGGTTCTTAAAAATATTATGCCATGTTATAATTATAGCGCAATCATGTTTTCAGAAACGTGTTTTTTTTAATTAAATACAGTACACATTTGAACAACTTGTGCGTCATATTCTTCATACTGATAAAGTTCTTTTGGTAAAGTGTCACGTTGTGTTCCCGTTGCTCTATTCAGCAGTGAACACATTAGAATCCTCCACAAGATCTCCTCCGTACAGCGCCGGCCGGTTGGGTCACGTGAGTGCGGCAGGCGCTGCCCCTTTAGACCGAGTGCGTGCGTGACAGAGACTGCTGCGAAACTGAAGTTGCACTGTCCATAACTGGGCTTGACCAACTGCAGACAGCTGGACAGATCGGTCGAGAAATTTAAACAAACAACTTGAAGAACATAATTACAGATTACTTTCTGATTCAGTCGGGTCCCTAAACTGGCAGCTTTGTAAAACGTAAGTATATAACAGATCCTACAGGGAAAAAATTTTTTAATAAATCAAGGCGAGAGACAAGGGTTACTTTATTGCTTACTCTCTTTTGATAATTGTGTAGGCGAAGCCGTCCGCAAATGGGGAAGAAAGAGCGCCATAAGGGGTGCACATAAGAATAATAAATAATTAATATGGTATGATATTCCGATAATTCTGATAACGGCAAATTCGGAACATGAACTAGAAAACTTAATCATTCTTTTAAACTTTATTGGAAAGCCTTATAATTTTAAGTTGGCGCTAAATAAAACTAAGGCACTGGTATTCCACGGGAAATACCCAGTACGAAATAGAATTGTAACTGAAGATGATATTTAAGCTCAATACAGCAGTTACCTGGCGAGCTACATCACTTGAACGAAGATAATGGTGTGGATGTTAAATTAGAGATATGACAGCGGGTGTGGCGCTACAAGCAAAGCATTAAAAGAAATATACAAAGCACCACAAAAATTACAACCTGTAAATTGATCGCTGTGCACGTTCTACCGTATGGCAGTGAAACCAGGGATATGGTGGGGAAAAATTCTAAGCAGGATGAGGCGGCTGAAATGAAATTCTTAGAGCAGTCAAAGGTTGCCGTAAGTGGGGCAGGATTCCTAATGAAAACGTAAGACAAGGACGTAGCAGCAGCTGAAGGGCACAAAAGTCACGGCGGGTCACGGTCCAGTCTCACCTGTCGAAGCATGGCCTGAAATTTTTTATACACGAAGAATACACCAAAACAAATACAGTGCCCGAATCTTAGCTGCTAAGAAGCACTGCAAAAACTTTTTATTTAATGCTGAAAATTGCCAGATTCTCGGGGCACCAGACGGCTGCAGAAACGCAGATCGGTACCGGTGCTGTAGCAGCCCACGGTTGATGGCGCACAGCGGTAAACGGATGACACGACTAACTGCGAGCGCAATTTGTAAAGCGAATTTCAGTTTTCGTTCATATTTTCTCTGCAATAAGTTTCCGCAGTTACTGTTCGCTGAAATTTGCAACTCATTTGCTATTAATAAAATCATCAGACGTTTTTGCAGTATCACGAGCGTTAACAATAGAGTTTATATTGAATTAATATTCATTGTGTTTAATGCTAACGCTAAACAGTGTGCGAACCCGGTTTTGCTTCGCAATATCTCAATGTGTACTGCATAAATGGAAGAAGGATTTACACAAAGTAATAAACATACATCAAGATGGAACTCACGAAAAGGTGAAAGAAAAACCTTTCGAAAGATGTACAAATGTCGTGAGAGGCAATGCACCGTCGCCGATGGGGGTCTACGAGATGTAGCCCTCCTAATGGCAAGCGAGACGAACCGTTCCGACTGCGAGGCTTCTTCGACTCGGTTAAACAGATTCAAGAAATCAGAGATTAAAGGAAGTCGCAGAACTACTAAGTTTCCTGCAAGTAAACGTGCAGAGGAGATGGCAGTAACTGCGAGATAGCACGAACAAGTTTGCTATTACCCCTGCATCGTCTGTGTCTAACGCCGACGAATCACGTTTCGTGAAGTAACTGCGAAAAAAACCGCACTTTATCAATTCTGAGCGAAAAAAAGGCAGTCGCTGGTGCGGCGGCTTCGTGCTACGACACGTTCGTGTACAGTACAAAGATGTCATTGGTGCGTGTGAGTGGATCACTGTTTCTGCGGTTTTATATCTGTTTCGTAGACGTCAGGGCAAATTATGATCAAAAATATAAAAGGGACAGTTTCGTGGCAAAAAAAATTATAATCGAAATACCTAAATCTGGAACAATGGCAAAAGAACTATTTTTTCGACAGTGGAAATTATTTTTAAGCAAACTGACGGACAATACAATTTCCGATATCTCTTTGTCATTCGAGGATTGTCAGGAGAACGGTATTCTTAAACGTCACTGATTTTTGCATTAGCAGTTTGCCGTGGCACGTTTTATGAATTACATTAAGTATGCCTGGTATGCAGAACTATAAGCGGAAGAACAGCCGGGACCATTCCTCGCACCATCCCAATTCTTCCTAAATTACACTAGTAGTTACTGTGAAGTCGCTAACTTTTGGTTTCTAAGGTGTGCCTGATGTAAGGAAACTGTTTTGTCATTCAAATGACACTTGGCTCTACTGTGACGACTGTGGGCGATAAACAAAGAACTATTTCACTGTCAGTAAAACATACGTTATTCAAAAATTATCGTAGGAAATGTGCCAGAGAAGTTGTTAAAAATGATATATGTGTATGAAATATTTCATTTCAAATCCACACTGATGAAGGTCCTCTGTACTTATTTATTTTTCTCTGCTAGTTATCTTTGAAAGGACTTCATAACAACAGTTTAGCTGTCGATACCCATTGCTTCTCAGTCAAAATCTTGATGATACGCGACATTTTGTGTACGGTTTCTAAGTCCACGCTCTCTTGCCGCGGCCGATTCCCGCGCTAGGGGGGAAGAGCTGTGCGGACTGCTGTCACAAAGGGTTCTTCGTGCGGTACAAAGGAGGAACTTCAGCAATTTAAAAAAAGTGCAAAGCATCTTAGCAACTAAAATTTGGACAGTGCACTCCTTTCAGGGTGGCTGTCGTCGTGTCAACCTGGATCATTCCACGAAGGCTTTAGCGACCGGATGTTTCAGCTGCTGAGAATTTTTCCGGGTTGTATGGCCGTGCTCCACGGAACTCTTCAATCCCTGACGTTTCGTCCAAGGCTACATTGGACATTTTCAGAAATACTGCCGGTTGTGCTGAGTCGGCGGACTCCGTAATCTGAGCTCTCATTGTCTCACCTCCAGTTTTCCCTCCGTATCAGTCATCATTTCACAACACACATCTGTTTTGGCAAATACGACTTGTGCGTACGGCTACAATCGAAGGTATAAAGGCATATTTTACGTAGCTTAAGAAACCAATGACGGCCGACAATACGGTCTTTGGGGGCGCTATAGCCGCCATGACGTCACCCCCTCCCGCGGCAGACGGAGCCGTGGCGTCCGCGCAGCCTAGGTCTGTATACGAGTTGCGCTGTACCAGCTGGAAACCCAGCACTGCACCCGTATCTACTTGTTCCAGTCTTCTATTAGTCCATCTGCTCCTTCCCCCCTTTCTCTGTCCATCGCCTCCACCTCCTCTCTCTCTTCTCTCCCCCCCCCCCCCCCTCCTACTCCATCCTCTTTCACTCTCCCCCTTCTGTCCCCATGTTATCATTGCCATTCCGACAGCAGATTGGTTCCAGAATGAGATTTTCGCTCTGCAGCGGAGTGTGCGCTGATATGAAACTTCCTGGCAGATTAAAACTGTGTGCCGGACCGAGACTCGAACTCGGGACCTTTGCCTTTCGCGGGCAAGTGCTCTACCAACTGAGCTACCCGAGCACGTCTCACGCCCCGTCCTCACAGCCTTACTTCTGCCAGTACCTCGTACCCTACCTTCCAAACTTTACAGAAGCTCTCCTGCGAACCTGTCCTGAGTTCGAGTCTCGGTCCGGCCAGGAAGTTTCATATCAGCGCACACTCCGCTGCAGAGTGAAAATCTCATTCTGGAAACATCCCCCAGGCTGTGGCGAAGCCATGTCTCCGCAATATCCTTTCTTTCAGGAGTGCTAGTTCTGCAAGGCTCGCAAGAGAGCTTCTGTAAAGTTTGGAAGGTAGGAGACGAGGTACTGGCTGAAGTAAGGCTGTGAGGAGGGGGCGTGACTCGTGCTTGGGTAGCTCAGTCGGTAGAGCACTTGCCCGCGAAAGGCAAAGGTTCCGAGTTCGAGTCTCGGTCCGGCACACAGTTTTAATCTGCCAGGAAGTTTCAGCAGATTGGTTGTTCTAACCCCCACAGTATTTCTTCCCAGACTGTAAGTAATATGTGTATCAAATTTGTTTCAAATCGTGTCATGGGTTTCGTATGAGCCTTCTGACTTGTGGTTTGGCCCACGTATACACATATCAAATATTGCACACGTATTTGTACACATATTTCACCTGTATTCTAGCGAATTTCGCCCTGCAATTTCATTCACACACATCTCAGAGTTTTTGACGCTGTACCTCCTGAACTAAGAGTTGTTCAATGATATAATTTTTCTGGTGCATTTAGTAGTATATGTGAATACTGACTACAAAACGTGTCGTAAATACAGTTAGTAATACAGAATTAAGAAACTAAAACTTAACGTTTCAAGTTGCAGTTTTACTGCACGAACAGCGAAAATGTAGTGATTGATAAATATTTTCCCTTTTCTTCATTTTGTGGGGATCGTTGGTGAAAAAAATTTTCTTAAGGATTTAAAATAATGTGTAAAGCTGGTTGCAAGTTTCTAAGCGCTCTCATTCTCAAATACTCGACGGCTAAAGTATGTGTGTTTTCGTGGGCTACGCTGCTTTTTCGCGCCACCGACACCCCTTTTGACAGGTAGGTGTCTCTTACCCCCCAAAGTGACATGTGTACCACTTTTCGTTGAAATTGGTCCAGTGGTTTAGCAAGAGACGTGGAACATACATACATATGTGTACACGTACATCGATTTTTCTAATATGCGTACATTGTAATTATCAATCATTAGCAATGTCACTATTTTCAGCGGTGGGCGCACAACAGGATATTCATTGCTACAGCCATGTACTACATGCAAAAAGTGTCAGAGAAGCTGTTTATAGAAGCGAAGCACAGAAACAGCCGGGGATAAGTTGCACGCTGCGTCACGAGTCAGAACGCTGTGAAGGCGACGATAATTCGACGTACTGGCGGCGTGCTGGCGCCTCGTCTGTCCCAGCACCGTGCTGCACTCGCCCCGAACTCCGCAACATTCGGGCGTCACACAAAGCACATCCTCAAATGGGACGTTCCCGACCACGACTTTTCAGTTTATAGCATCATTAATGCACAGAGCCGTGATAGATGACCCGACCCGTGTGCTGACTTCAGTTTTGTGTGTCTCTGCTGTAGTTTGGTAAGCCACGGTGGTCGACGACCACCATCGCCGGTAAATTAATGTTAATAATTCAATTTGACGCACTCTCTAGGGAGGCGCTAACGCAAACTATGATAATAAGTGAGGCGGTCAAACTGTGACGAGCCTGTACTTGTAACGATGACACGTTCCTTGGTTTGCCATGGGTAATGTATTACAGAGCTGCATCACTTTCTTTTTACATGTTCTACACTGTCACAGTATCGAACACTCTCACGACTGAGTTACTGTTAGGGGCGCAGCGTTGTACTTAACAGTTAATGTCCCGCTGCTCAAGTTGTTCGGCAAAAGCTTCCAGAGAATGTAGAGCTCGCGAAATTCCCGAGCATTCCGACGTGAAATGTTCGTGGAGAGAATGCGACCCGGGTTTTCGGCAGGTCGCTCGACCATAATTTGGGCGCGGGTACGCGCCACATTCCAGCCTTCCCTGGGCATGCCTCCCGTACGAGCGGTCGCCGATAAATAGGAAGGCGAACCGTCGTACGTGAAGCCACGGCAGACACCCCGAATTACTGCGGCAGTGCGGACACCCTGGTGGCGAACGACGGCGCGCTGGACGATTCGCGAGGCCCGGCTGCCTCGCTAGATTCCTCTGTCCAGAGTCTGCGAAGCAAAGAACTCGCAAAATAAGGCACAGCAAGGGAACGAAGATTAGAGTGCAAGATCATCAGAGACGAAGCAGAAGCTCATGTTGAACACGGATGGGAAAGAAAACAGAGCGTAACCTTTCCAGAGGAACCACCTACACGTTTTCCTAATACGAATGGGTTGTCAGTCCTAAATCTGTGTGAAAGAACCGGGTTCGAATCTCGCTCCAACCGAAGGGGAGTACAGCGTGTCGGTGTTGGTGGAAAAGACGCAGCGTCAGCTGCTGCTGACACATTTGTTAGTTAGTGCAGATTTACACTAAAGTGCACGAGATGTGGCGGGAGAGTCGGGGTAGTGGACGCAGTTCAGACCTCCGGATTTAGCACTTCCGTGATTTCCCCGTGAGTGTCGGGCTGGGTCATCTGGAGGTGAAGCCCGCTCAGCCCTCCTCTGCTCCTCTTCTCCAGCGAAGTGACAGCGCGTGCATACTGGCAGACGCCCCCCGCCCCCGGTGCATCCCGATTACGAAATCTTCTCGACATTTCAGTGAGCCTAACTCTCATCATCTCCCGACCGAGTCAGACGTTTCCCATAAACAAAATCCTCCAATATCCGTTGCGCAGACTGGATACAACACGGCCACGTCTATACTTTACGGACGTAAAATCGGTGATAATGATACACCGGAGTCATCAGATGCCACGTGTGGCCCAGTTATAAAGTAATAGAACCTTCGCCGCCTGCGCCACAACTAATCGTGTCGACTACTGGAGCTGGAATGCCGGAGGAGCCGTCGCGTCGTTCGTGGAGAGCGCGACAAGTGGAGACGTTTCCGGGAGCAGCAGACCCGCAGGCCGTTTAGCGTCCGTGCCACACGGCCCGCCACCTGCGCTGTCCTGGCGATACCGAGTACCTACCACGTGATCCACGTCTACACGTTAGCTTCCTCACCCAGCATACCTTGCAGTTGTCAACAAATCGGCTGGCTTTTCAGGTCACCTCCGTGGTGAGCGAGGTCCGCGTAAACAGTTTATCATTTTTTAAAGACGTCACTCGCACATGGCGGCCTCTGAACGCGTACAGTGAATCTTATATGCGAGACAGTAACTTTCCTAATTTGTTTACTACAAGTCAAAATACGCCGGTCGAGAAAGTTTTAAAATTACGACCAAAAAGCAATTTTCTCTGTCGAGTCACAGAAATACTTTTCTTATTTCCTCGGGCATCACATCCGAGGAGGAGGATATTTTCCAGAAACCACGTCTTAAATGTTGATAACCTGGTTCTAGGACAAAAGTTACTCACGAAATATTGAAGCTGCGGCTCATACAGATTCGCCAGGGCAAGTGGCAAGCTGCTCAATGAAATCGTTACACCTAGAAATTTTTACCAAAAAACTCATTTTAATAGTGAATCACGGATATTATACTCATATGATGGAAGGATTCAGAGACTTAACAGCGCAAAACTGCATAGTTAGTAAAGAAGCCGTTTCACAGTCCGCTCATAAATACCTAATACTCATAACAAACAAAAAACAGATTACTGATTTACCTGTGGAAATGGCTGTAACTACAAATCTTTTTCCTCAAAAAATGTCGAAATAGGAAATAGGAAATGCTATAGCATGATGCTACCATTTTTTGATAATGCCCACGAGGTCACGACGCGTATGTTTAGGCTCATAGCTATATTGAAAACAGAAAATATAGCAAACTAAGAATGTCCTCTCATAGTTGGTCTTGGTTAAAAATTATTTCACCTTTCTAGCCGCCCGCCTTCCGTATATAGAAAACGAACTACCTTTTGGCAATGATGTAAATATGTCCGACGTCATGTAGACTTCCGTAGGAAGCCCTCTAATTGTACTATTTAACTAAAATTATTTCAGTAAAAACGGTGGACTGCGGGTCAAAGTATGTGGCGTGGGGAAAGATGAGAAATGTGATTGGAGGAGTTGATATGGCAGTCCATATTCAGCTATGACTGGGACAGCTAAATGCTGTGACAAGGCACTTCACAAGGCACAAGCTGTCTGCTTGGCCTACTCACAAAAAAGTAAATAGAAACGGGGAGAAGGGCTAAAAAAGGCGCAAGGAAGGGGGAGGGCTTTACTAAGGGAGGGAGGGGATACGGAGGGGTGAGAGGCGAGGAACGAGAGGGGAGGGAAAGGGGTGACGGGGATAGCGGGAAGTCCAAAGTCAGATTTCATCCAAAATGACTACCGCTCTCCTCCCACGGAGGCCTCCTGCATATTCCTGTTCTCATCTTGAACCACACGTTTAAAATATTCCCTTCGGCTTTACTCGTTCCGCTGTTGCTCACTAACAGTTACTTCTACCACACCAGCCGTCGTTATGTCAGTGTAATTCGCGTATGTAGCTGCGTATTAGATTAAAATATGCATGCCACAAAAGGAATGCAGACGACCGGAGAGCGTGGACTCACTCCAGAAGCGAAAAGAGAACACCTGAGGTGGCGTGGATTCAAGTGACAGTATCCCCCTTTAATCTCTCTTACTTTCTGCATAAATCTACAGCGCTGCTACAAAGTGCACTAAACGTCACACTCTTCCGTAGAGCGCAACATTTTTGTAAGAGAGACGTGCTCATCTAAGGAAAGCCGATGCCTGCCAACACACGAGCCCCTGTGCGAGGAGGCAACCCGCCTTATACATGTGCTCTGCGGGCAGCACACGCTGACTTGCCGTTGCTAACACTCGCATTGCACTAGATATGGCCAATCGTCTTTCATATTGCCACGTGACAGAAAATTCTTGGCGGTGTGCTTTTTTCACATGACGGTTTGCTTGTGTCGCACATTTCATAAAAGTTCGAGGGTAATTCCATCTTTTACGGAAGATTCGTCAAAGAGCGGTGTAACAGGACCCTAACGCACCATTTTCCGTATCACAGATCAGTCACAGGAAACTGTAGTCAGTTAACAAAAATGCCGCAATGCCATTTGACGCAGAACAGTCATTACTGCGTGAAAGCAACGACAATGGTGCCAGCTGCACAAGTACCCTCCCTTGTGATGCTTTTCCAGAAATCTCGCACAAATTTCACGGTTTTCTGACTTTCGAGGCACGTCTTTGAAGGGTATCTGTCACTTTTGTAATGAGTCGAAACTAGTACGTATTCAGGACGGTAGGGCGCGAACCTACAACCAGATAGGTCGCGGGACCCAATGCCGGCCGAACCACAGGTTTTTTCGTCTGCCTGTTAACGTAGTATCTACCTCTCCACGATGTGGAGGTTCGCCAGAAAAGGGATTAGGATCCACTTTGAGGTGTAGGGGTAGGTTAGTCGGCCGAGTGGCGTCCGATTTGCACCGGAGCACTGCGCCACACGAGGTGGTTGTTGCCCTACTGCTGACAGCTGCAGGTGGCGTGCTGCGGCGCTCGTCTTTGTCAGCATCGAGGCCGCACGTTGCAGGCGAGGAGCGCAGAGTGTCCATCGTTATTGGATGCTTAGCTGTTCCCACAGCGATCTGGAGACGTTTACGACTGCGCCACTGATACCTCAGTAGCTGTAAGTTTTAATTTTTGAAATAATAAAGCCAGTATAACACTTTTCCTCCAGTTCCACGACAGTTAATAAGCTACATAAATTGCAGTCTTCCTCCGACTTAATCTGTGCAGATCTCGATCCAGCACAGGTGAGTTGCCAGGTTACATGTGCGAGCAGTCACTACCCAATTCGGTTGGCCTTGTCACTGTTTCACACTTTAAGCAGGTGACACAGTCGTTCCTACTAGAAATGTCAGCTGCTTTTGCTGTACGTTATCAACGTCGACATGTCCGCCCCCGGTAGCTGAGTGGTCGGCGCGACAGAATGTCGATCCTCAGGGCCCGGGTTCGATTCCCGGCAGGGTCGGAGATTTTCTCCGCTCAGGGACTGGGTGTCGTCCTAATCATCATCATTTCATCCCCATCGACGCGCAAGTCGCCGAAGTGGCGTCCAATCTTGCAGCCGGCGAACGGTCTACCCGACGGGAGGCCCTAGTCACATGGCATTTACATTACACCGTCGAGATGATATTGCGTGGCGTCGAGCCGCCGCGTCCCGTTCCCTGGAGGCGCGCCGCGCCGCACCGCCTCCAGCTCCAGGCGGGGACGTGCTGCCCTCTCGTGTCGAGGCCACCTTTTCTGGCTGCGGCTAAGCCGTCTACTTATAACCTATAGTCGAATGCAACAAAATGAAGAAAACGTGTGACATTTATTTTAACGCTAAAACACCTTTGCCGTGTACAAATTACGAATAAAATCTATCACCGTGTGCTTAATCGAATACTCTGATACGTCGCAATAGGGATTAACTCGAGAAAATCGCAGTATTCGATGACTCCATCACGTGCAAATGAAGTTCCGTATATCGGCCCCTCGTACGGAATACCGCAAAAGCTATCCACGAGAACATCGCCGCCCGTTAAGCGAGCACAGCCGGCGGCGTCGCACGTGGAGGCGGCCTCGTGACTCGCGGCCAGATATCGCACCATGCAGCCCACCATCGGAGGCCATGCCCCCAGGGGAAAACCTGCAATGAAAAACGTGGAAGTCCGCCCACAGGCGGGATGGTTTAGAACAAAGGATAACATGGCCAAATGGAACTATCTTGGAAACACGTAGCCGGCTGCTGTGGCCGGGCGGTTCTAGGCGCTTTAGTCTGGAACCGCGCTGTTGTTACGGTCGCACGTTCGAATCCTGCTTCGGGCATGGATGTGTGTGATGTCCTTAGGTTAGTTAGGTTTAAGCAGTTCTAAGTCTTCGGGGCTGATGACCTCAACAATGAAAATGTGGAGCCGAACCAGCTGCCCTGAGTTCCCAGCTTCCTGCACGGGGCTGGAGGGCGTATTGTGGGGCAGGGACAATGCCGTGCGAGGTCGCTAATTTTTGGTCCGATTATATTCAGAGTTTTAGTCTCTTTATTTATAAGTGTTATTGTATGCCTGAAATTGCGTCACATTGTGTCTAAATTTCCTTTGCATGTACTAATTTAATATATTGAATCTGTTTTTCTCTTTTTGTCTATTTTCTATGCACCGCTTTTGCCACGAAGAAACAGAATCTTTAATGAGTTATTTGGTACAATAGAGAGGATACATTCGGTGGCGATTTAATGTAGCCGCCGTCAGTTGGTGCCACCTTATATGCAGTTCGCATAGAGGATTCAGTTTTTAGCCATTTACTTGTATTTCAAACAAATATTTACGTATCCTTTCTGTTCTCCTCCTGAGAATGTGTACTGGCTTCACCGAGATGTGGCAGCCACCTATATTTCTCTGGCCGTCTAAACGGAGAAATGTTACATCATGTGCAGGTCAGCTGTAACGGTCAATGTGACCAAGTGCCTTTTCGCTTTGCTCTTACGAGTCATCAGCATATGGAGGTGAAAGGAAGACTGAGGAACTAATACAAGATGTGATAATTGCAAACAGTCACTATGCCATGTAGCCTTGCTTTGAACAACATCATAGATATTCATTTTTAAGGAGTTTCAGCTTACTGACGCATCACCGCTGCTATATTTTTCTCAAAATGTTTCTCTAAATTTATTCAAGCTAGACTCTAGCAGGACAAACAGGGCCGACTTAAAGAAACGACACAGTTATAGATTTTTGTGCCGAACTACAAAGATTAGCTCCCTTACTAGTATCAGAAATGAGTTCCACCGCAGCCGGCGGCCGGACACGAGACGCACGGCAGCTGAAGCAGAGCGCCAGCCAGCTCCCACTCACCTGCAACAACAGAAAACCAAGCTTACTCTAGGCAGCCGGCCACCTTCACAGCCCTTTCATCAATCGTAAATTGCCAAAATGTCGCAACTTTTACAGGGTTCTTTCTGTCAAGGATTACTTCGTTTTCAAACATAGCATTCTACATAAAAAAATAAAAACAAAAATAAAAGAGGTAGAGAGAGAGAGAGAGAGAGAGAGAGAGAGAGAGAGAGAGAGAGACGTAAACTCCGTAAGTAGGTCATAACATATCAGCAAAATCAGTGACACACTACTTGTACATCGAGCTCCCTACTGGTTTATAATGGAACTTCCCACACTGTAACATGTACTAACGGACCAGCTTAATGTACAAAAAAAACTGTTGCAATGAAAATTAATCAGGCATTCATCAAAACAATTACTAGCATACGGGGACCTTAGAATTGCGGTATGATACAACAACACTTTTAACAGCAGTTTTCAGACACAGAAATGCATACGGCATACGCTAAATTTTGTAGCACTAATTTACACAAAAGTAATTTCGAGCTAGTACGAAAATTTAAAGCAACTATTTTCTGCACCAATTTGATTTTTTGATCACATTGAGCAATTTACAAACGACATCACATTTAATAATTTCACTCGTGTCTATAAACACTATAATTATTAATATTAACTCGAATAAATATCGACGGATCAGGTGACACAACCGCGATACAGTTTACGTGAGTTAGTTCAGTGCTGTTCTCGTTACATATCAACATCGAATTTTACAAGTATATCGACACACTGCAATGGAACGAGCAGTCCATGCAGTGAGACAAGTCTAAGTACTCTGGAGATGTACGCTTGCGGTGAGGATACTGACAACTATTGTGCAGCTGTGGCTTTTGGTACGAATTGCTCTGTTAAATTTCTTCTCGTCAATGTCGGGCATTTCAGAGCACTCCACATTATGCCGTGTCGTGATACGCTGAAACCACTTGCAGTTTTACGACAATGTGGAAGTAAGTTTGCTTCATTTCCCACTCCAGGATGTTCACACTTCGGCGGCGAGCTACTGACTGCGATGTTCATGGAAATTGAAGAAACGCACTGAAATTTGTGCGACAGCTGGGACCCGAACCCAGGTCTGTTCCCCTACTAGACAGGAAATGAGAGCTGTTACACCAGCGCTGAAGGCACCGGAGTTGGGCAGTCGGTGCAGCGCTGTGATGGCCTCGACGGCCGGCAGCCGGCTGTCGGCCGTGCTCGCGCGCCCACCGGCTCCGCGCGCCCGACAGCGCACCGCGCTTGTCCAACTTGCACGTCGCGCTACTTGGTGTTGTGTTGTGTTGCGTCCAGCACTCCTGCACCTCGTGGCGCGCGCTGTCACCGCCGAGTGACATTCCAGCCCGAACGTGCACGGCCACGCGCTTATGACATTCAACAATCCATTCGCGAAGAGCTACGTCTAGACCCCCAGGAAGTGATAGGTATTCACTTCTCTATCTCTGGCACTATCGTCTATATTAAAATGACGACGGAGGAAGCATGTGCTAAGGTAGTTCGACAACACGCACACGGACTCGAGTTCAAGAATTCTGACGGGTATATTGGAGAGCTAACAGTAGATGACGCTGGTTTCGGTCTTCCAACAATTCGGGTCTTTGAGCTCCCTTTCAAAGTGCCACAAGACGCAGTCCTCGAAGCCTTCCGACCCTACGCCAATGCTGTGGCGCACATCGCAGAAAAATGGCAGACGTTCACGACATACCACGTGTCGAATGGTGTCCACCAAATCAAAATCGAACTCTCCAAACATGTACCATCCTATCCGCTGATAGGTGGCGTGCGAGCCTTCGTTATGTACGATGGCCAGCCGCGAACGTGTGCCGGTTGCGGACAATGGGGCCATCTCGGGTCAAACTGCCTCCGTCGACGTTTGCTCCAGGTCCCGACCAGTGACTCAGCTCACAAAGCGACGGTCACTTCTTTACCAGACAGCTGCGCCCCGATGCCTCACTTCAGGGAGCGCCTGTTCTCCCTCCGGCACGCCCTCACCGGCACCGGCACCATCTGCTCCGACAGCTACGAGACCACAACCTCTCCAGAGCTCGATGACAAGCCCGCCCGCTGCGAGGGACAGCGTCCACATTCTGATACAGAACAGCACTTCCGAAAGCAGCGGTCGCCTCGAAAGCGGAAGAACTCAAGACGCCATCCGACGACACACTTCTTCGTGTGGCATCACAAGCAGTGGAGCGGATACGCGCCAGTGATCTCCCTTCGGGCACCCTGCCGACAGGACTGGCCGCTCCTGATGGAACGGTCCCACCCGACAACGATGGATCCCGTGGAGGGAGAGACCCTGGAGCCCGCTTCAGCACAGCCACCACAACTCGCCTTCGATGAGTGCGACAGTAGGTTGCCACCTGTTCGAGTCTCCTGGGCTGATGATGTCGACGGTGGGGCAGATCGCGATGGTGGCCCTCCCGTCAAGCAGTGCCCCTTGGAGTGCGTCCGATGTTACACGCCGGCCGGGCATCTCTGCCGGAACATCTGTGCCGGAACATCTGTGCCAATGGTGGGAGCTCGCCCACAACACTACTGCATCGCGACGATGAATCTGTCCACCATTCGGGTTTATCACAAACTGGCAATGTTCCGAGAGCCCATTTATGCTGGTGATGTCGACGTTGCCCTCCTCCAAGAAGTGATCGTCGCTGATTTCTACTCCCCCACGGCACACATCTCCCATGCTTCTGTCAACGGTAGTGGAGTCGCCATCCTCCTGCGTCCTGGACTCCCTGATGACGAGGTAAGGCCGCTTTCTGAGGGTGCTCTGGATGAAATGGTCCTCGGTGGCGATTTCAACTCCACACAAGGGCCTGATGACCAACTTCCACATCACTCACAATGTGCAGCCCTCTCTGTCATCGTCGACAGACTTCAGCTTCCTGACTCACTGACAAAGGTTCATGGCACCCGTGCAGGTTTTACATACTATACGGCGCATTAGTCCAGTCGCCTAGACTGTATATACTTCACACCTTCCCTTGCTGCCGAAGTATGGCCTCTGGCTTTCTCTGACCACGACGCCTACACTGCTATGTCGTCCTCGCCCGCCAACAGGTGTGGCACAGCCATGGCCTGTGGAAATTAAACGTTTCACAGCTGACTGTCCCCGATTGCCGACGGATCGTTGAGGATACGTCGGCCGTCTGTCGTCGACGTCGCCCCCCATACACATCCACCTTATCCTGGTGGCTATCCTGCGCGAAACCGTCTCTACGCAGGGCACTGATGGGATATCGCAAGGACTTCAAAGCTTGGCAAGCGAGCACCGTGGACTTTTATTACGCGGTGCTTCGTGACTGCACTTCGATGGCATTCTCTCCTACCCGTCAGACGATAGTGCATCGTGCTAAAACGCAGATCACTTCACTCGCGCGAGGACGCTTGGAAGGGGCCTTTGTCAGATCCTGCACCTGTTACCATATGCCTCACGAAACGCCATCGGTGTACCACCTCTTCCGAGAACGCCGACGTCGTCATCGAGCTCACCGATGCGGAAGGACGACGATAGACTATGCAATGCGCCATTGGTCCCGCTTTCTATTCTCATTTCCGCCGGCTCTACGCTGACGTCCCACATCCCCTCACCTTAATTGCGGGGGTAGCACCACTGGCTGTCAACACCAGGCCAGAGGATGTAGCTCAAGAACTTCAGGAACAGGTGACCTCCGATGAAGTCCTAGATGCTATCAAGGTGGGAGCTGCCAGCAACTCCCCTGGACCTGACGGCCGCCCCCTCGAATTTTACAACTGTTTTAGTTATCTTTTGGTACCTACTTGGACGTCCATCAGTCGTGAAGTGATGTCAGCCACGACAAGACGATCCCAGCCACCTTCCTCGATGGGGTCACCATCGTGGTCCCTACGCTACATGGGGGATCACAGATCTCAGGTTACCGGCCCATCACTCTGCTCAACAGTGACATGAAACTTTTTACCCGTTTGTTGGCCTCACGGCTCAAGAAGGCAGCAAGATACGTCACCTCCCTCGATCAGACTTCGCTGGCCGGTGACAACAACATCCATTCGGCCCTTTGCCGTTACAGAGACACGATCGCGATCGTGCGGTCGCAACATTTACCTGGCGCATTAGCATCGCTTGATTTCAGTCAGGCATTCGACCGTGTCAACGATACCTTTCTGAAATCGGTCCTCCGACACATTGGCTTTCCGGCTCGTACAGTAACAGTGGTAATACGACTCTTGAGCGGCGCGACTGCAAGAATACTCTGTAATGATAGTAATGACCTTACCGCACCTCTAGCGATCGAGCGCTCTGTCCGATAAGGTCGGCCACTTTCCACGATACTGTATGCTTTGGCATTAGAGCCGCTAGTGCAGGGGCTTCGCCAACGCCTGGTTGGCCTCACACTGCACGGGCACCGCTTCTGTTGTACATCCTATGCTGACGATCTAGTGCTCTACCTCCGCAATGAAGACGATGTTCGCGTGGCTCTTACTTGGGTGGCAACATATGGGGAGGCATTGGGCAGTTCTCCTAACATTTCCAAATCGAAGGTTCTTCTCATTGGTGAGGGTCTACGCGAGAGATATGTCGCTCCTCTAAATGTGGCCACCAGCGTCCGCTGTCTGGGCACTGATTTTATGAGTGACCTCCGTCGTTCAGCGGCAACCGGCAGTAGACGTCTCCTCCAAACGATCAGGGCTGGCCTTGTGGAACACCGGCTTAGATCCCTCGACAGTGTACAGCGTGCGCAATACGTGAATGTTTACCAAGCCTCGCGCATCTCCCGTGTGGCACAAGTGTTCCCGGTCCCGATTACCCTCGCACCTCTTATGTTGATGGCGATGGGATGCTTTGTCTGTACCGGGATGTTATTTAAAGTTCTGTAATCCTCCGTTGCCCTCCCGCGGGAGCGTGCTGGAGCTCGCCTATTCCACGTGCCAGGCAGAGCTACGGCGCTTCTTGTCGGCTCCCGACTGAAAGTCTGGCGTGGGTGCCCGGCGAGCCTGAGAGCACTGCTTCTACGCGCCAGTCCCCGAGTCAGCCCCAGTCTTGTCATCAGACATTCCACCCCTTTTTTATGACTTTCGGCACTTCTTTCTTGAAATAAGTTACATCCTGCACTCCTTACCCCTCCACGTATATTCCGGACAAAAACGTGCATGACACATTACAAATGATTCGAACCCACAACCCCATAGAGCACGAGTTTCCCCAGATCATATGGCGTCGCGTGTGGAAAGCGGTGCGTGCTGGTTATCTCGACACCAGCGTCCAGTCCACCTGGTGCATCACCGTCAATGGCAAACAGGCCAACTAGTTTCGTTTGCCCCGCCTCCGCCTCGCTGGCACACCCCTCTGTGTTCACCTTGGTGTAGAGGACACGGACGCTCACCGATTCTCATGTGGTCCGTCGTCTGACGTCTGGAGGCCCGCGCAGCATACCTTGGCTTTCGTTACCCGACAGACACCTGCTCAGATCACTTTCCAGGCGCTTTTATTCCCAGATGTGATTCATTACCCAGCAACAAAAAGTAACGCTGTGAATTGGACACGCGGTCATACGGTCCGCTACCTTTTTGGCCCCGACGAGGAATCAGAACTAAGCTATTGGACGCACCTTAACGATCGACACTGTGGACTTGTTCGCAACCCCAGATACAAGCAATTCTTTTTCAGTTTTCTACGGAGCGCCTTTCGTGACCCGACTTCCAGCTCGAACGTCCAAGATGATACTTTTTATGCCCTCATAATTTTCTGAACGCACTACAAACGGAATCTCCATTAAATTTTCGAGAAGACGTTTTTGGATGTTCTGCCAATCGGAAGGCGCTAGCGACTCCTGGAATTCTGGTAGATAGACTAATTTAAATGAAAAATAGAAAAAAATAAAAGGATATAAAACTATATATAGGAAAACGCAAAAAAATACAATAAAAAAGTAAAAGAAGAAAGCCCATTGACAAGTATTTTAATTTTCATCGCTATACTCTATGTTCTTCCAACCTACATTCTTCCTTTCCCAACCCTTGTAGTAATAGGTTAGTTGTTTTGGGATAGGCCTAGATAGGCGCCAACGCCTGAAGAGGTGCATTTATTTTTTTTGTTAGGACACAAGTGGCGGTGGCAAGTAGATTTTTTTATTGTAGTTTTTCCTACCATGTCCATGGGCAGAAAAAACAAGTAGTAGAGGAGAAAACCTCTCGCGACAGGAAAAAAAAAGAAAAAAGAAGAAAAGTGGAGATGGAGACCTGGGTTCGAGCCCTCGCTGTGGCATAAATTTTGGATTCATTTCTTCACCTTCCATCGTTATTGTAATAAAGATGAGACTCGAATGTTTCGAGAACAATGCAATTATAAGGTCAATAGATAAGCTGCTGACTGGCTGAAGCCTCTGGACGTGCCAGCTACCCGCCCCCGCGCCTTCTCCTTTGGCGCTCTAACTCCTCCCGTTACTATTCGAAAATATGGACTTCGTTTCCACGAATCAACGAAATGAAATTTTTTACATATGAGTTATAATAGAAATATACTTCTTAATTACATTCAATTAAAACAGTACACGCATTAGAAAACGGACAGTAGTAATAATCCGTACTAATATTATAAATAGGAAAGTGTGTTGTAAGATTCGACCCATTTAGGGTCGCAACGTTTTTGCTACACCGAGTAATCGGATCAGTTTGGAAGAACAAAAACTGAACGCTAAGCTAATCGGCGTTTGCCTTGCTGCGAGACAGACACCGGTGAGCTGCGTGCTCGGCACTACGGAAGTCCGTCCCCGCAGTCCGCAGAGGCAGAAGGTGCTATCACCGGCCACATCACGCCACGGTCTGCCGCGGCGGCGGCTAGCGACTGCCCCCCCCCCCCCCCCCCCCCCCTCACACACACACCAGAATCTCGGGCCGCCGCTGCCGTACGCTACGCGTGATAGGTCGAAGACGGCCCGTACACAAATTCGGCGCTGTGGCCGCCACAGAAAGCAAACTGTCGGACGTCTTTTTGACAACGGCAGCAACCTTTCGTGCTGCCATCGCCCTGCCGCGACGAAGGGAGTGACGGTCGCGCAGCTGATCGAGTCTGCCGACCGGGAAGTGCAGGTCAGAGGAGATCCCCTCCGTACGTCAAGTGCAGAGGCGCGTGGACAGCGCTGTTCGACTCGACGGCGAGCTGGAAAGAGCGCGAGGTGGCCTACGGGTGTGTGGAGTGGATTGAGGCGCGACGACGTGCGTGGGGCAGCGAACGGGGCCGACCGCGGCCGATCGACAACGCAGTGGCCGCCCGTACTGCCGGCGCGAGGGGAGACCACTGCTGCGAGGCGCGCGAGGACTGCTGCGCTTAGGGCTCCGTAACGCGGCTGTACGGCTGCGTGGCAACAGGAGACCGCCGCTGTCGCGCGCCGCAGTGCGAGCGGTCGACTGCGCTAGCGGCGCCTTCTCGTCGGCCTTCCCTGCGACGACAGAGCCTTTCCCGTCCGACACAGAGTGTCAGGGCGAGGGCCACGTAGCGAAGCAGCGCGGAGCCCCGAGCTCACGCCGACCTGTGCCCGGTGCGGCCAGCCGTCCGCCTTTATCGAGCCCAAGCTGGGCCGAAAGCGACGTGGCGCCCGCGGCAGCGGAGGAGGAGGAGAAGGAGAAGAAGGCCGGCAGAAGGAGACAGCGCGGAGGACAACAGCGGGGACGCAGGAGAGCGCGCCGTCGTGGCAGCAGGAGGGCCGACCTGACTGCGGAGGGGGAGGGGGAGGAGGCTGGAGGCAACTGCGTGCAGTCCTGCGGTCAGCTGCAGGGCTCCAAACCGCGGCGAAAGCTCCCGCATCCCCGCAGAGCAGCAGAAGGTTGCAAGGTTGCCTGCCGCGCCACGGAGACGTCCACCGCAAAGCCGAAAGCCGCGGGGGTGACCGGCGTCCAGACGGAAGGAAAGGAGGCAGCATTCTTCGCCACAGCGGGAGAGACCTGCCTGCAGCTCTCCCAAGAATCGCCAGCGCAGCTCGTCGAGCGATCACAACTGCTCGAGAATCGACTACAGAAAAACTGCGCCGCACCACAGCGAGCTGCCGCCGTTCCGCCTCAGTCACGGCACAGCAGAAGCTTCACAGCAGCGCACTGGTTCGCTCTCACTGTAGCCTTTGACGCGGTCTCGATGAGTGCTACCCACTTCTAACAAACAGTCCCTTGCATGACCTGTCGCAGACAGCAAGAAATCCGCTATTGCTCTCACCACCCGTCTACGCCCTCGCAGAGGCAATTTTCCCTCGGCTCCGGCTCCTCCCTTTGCACTTTTTTCCTCTGCCCTTCGAAACGCTACCTTTCGTTAATTTACGACCCAATCCTATTAATGGTTAATCACAACCAGACGTACGCAGACATCAAACTAGCCACATCCTCCATACACCTCACTTCGTGAACTCTTGTGCAGAGATGGCGGTAGACCCGCAGTCCTCTTGTAGCAACTGCCTTTTGTGCCACGGGGGTTAACAGGTCCAGTCGGCCGGAGTGGCCTTGCGGTTCTAGGCGCTACAGTCTGGAGCCGAGCGTCCGCTACGGTCGCAGGTTCGAATCCTGGCTCGGGCATGGATGTGTGTGATGTCCTTAGTTAGGTTTAATTAGTTCTAAGTTCTAGGCGACTGATGACCTCAGGAGTTAAGTCCCATAGTGCTCAGAGCCATTTTTAACAGGTACACATAAAATGGTTCCACACATTGCCAAATATCTCCAGTTTCAGCGATTGACTCAGTCGCATACCGACGCTTACTACGGAAAGAACGATCGATCTGTTATCGAAAGTCATCTACAGATAAACAAGTAACTCTAGATGCGCCCCAGGGAAGGGTGTCGGGGCCCTAGCTGTCCATATCGTATGTTAACGACCACTATTAACGGTAAGCTCAGACTTTTGCGAGATAAGGCAGTAATATCTAAATATATCAACACAAATATTTAATCACATATCGTTAAGATTTCAATACGATGCAAACATCGGCGACTTGTTATATATGTTGAAAAATGTAAAATTGAGCACTTGACAACACACGGAAACATAGTATCACATAAATACACTACCAATTGGTCACAAATTAAATCAATTAACTTAAACAATACCTGCGTATAATAATTCGACAGGATATGAAATGGAATGATTACATAAGCTTCATCACATGTAAACCAAGCGGGAGACTTTAGTTCATTCATAGGATACGGGACAAATGCAATCAGTCTACACAGGAGATCGTTTATAAAACACTCGTCCGACTCATCCTAGAATACTGACAAAGTATGTGGAACACACAACACGTACGCCTAACAGGGAATACTAGAGAATACTGAATGTATCCGAGGGACGGCAGCACGAGGGGTCACGGGATTCTCTGAGTTGTTGGAGATCGAACAGGAAATTTTTAAAATCACGAGTTGCCAGCGGTTGAAGATAAAAACCAAAAGCACCCAATGCTATGTACTACAAAGTGGTTTGTGCAGTACAATTGTATGAAAGTAGGTTAGTACATATGCTCTGGTACTCTCCATAAACAATACGTCGTACGGTAGGTAACGATTTAAAAGCGAACTACCGGACCACACACTATGTTTCCGTCGGCTGCGAGTCAGGTTAGAAATTGCAGGAACGAAACGTGTCCTTTGTCACTTGATTTACGGCGGGATTTCCAACAGTAACTTCACCACGATATTTTGACCAAGCAGTTTCCGTTACACTGTTTTTATGGCGCCGTATGCATTAGGCTCGTATTAAATTCAGTAGTCGGTTTTGTGACGGTGGTCCTCTCAATAAATGCGACGATCCTCTTGGAAGCCGTCCTGCCTCCACAACTGACTTTAGTACTCATTTCCCTATTGTGTTTAGCACATAAAATTTGGACGCGTTTACTTCGCGATAAAACTCAATACAAAAATGAACAAGAATAGCATTTCATTCTCTCTGGATCGTCACTCACATGTACGCCAATGCCTGCAGTGTATGCAACCCATCGCTCTCTCAGACTTCGCGGATTGCATACAATGAGACCGGCAGGCGCTCGCTAGTTCTCGCACTAGCAACTACATCGACGCAAGCTGTACGTTACCGAAATAACTCGTGTTCTTGTGTTTTTCGTGAAGCACACGACATTTCCACACTTCCCAACTACTAAAAATACTTTGCTTTGCCATTATTATATTTTGGAAGTGAAAGACAAGGAGAAGATTCACGGTTGTCATGAAAACGCGAGGGTCGTGAGAGGCGTATCTCAACCTCGCGCAGGACAGAGAAACAAATCGTCCGCGAGCTTTCTTAAAGGAACCTACGGCACATTCGCCTCAATAGATTTAGGAAATTCTAAACCTGTTTGGCGTTGTGGATGCTGATGCTCGTGATCGTCGTCTTCCGGCTCCTCTGTGCTTTCTCCTGACAAGTTTACCGTCCACTGTATCCTCGGTCGACCCATATCCAATCTTTCTGATGACAGGTCAAGATATCGTCGTCAGAATGAGATTTTCACTCTGGATCGGAGTGTGCGCTGATGTGAAACTTCCTGGCAGGTTAAAACCGTGTGCCGGACCGAGACTCGAACTCGGGTCCTTTGCCTTTCGCGGGCAAGTGCTCTACCAGCTGAGCTACCCGAGCACTACTCGTCCTCACAGCTTTACTTCTGCCAGTTCGTCGTCTCCTACCTTCCAGGAGTGCTAGTTTTGCAAGGTTTGCTGGAGAGCTTCTGTAAAGTTTGGAAGAAGTGAAAATCTGGTGAGGCTTTTTGCAGATCAATCGCGAAATTAAAACGGAGTGAAAAATACCGCGGAATGACCGGATGCAGAGACCTGAACTGTAATGAGCGCACAGAAGTACTTTTAGGAGAAGTTTATACTGGGCTGAGATTGTATGGTAAAATCTTAAGGAAATGTAAAATAATTCACGAAAGAAGTCGCTTAAAAACGCTTGTTGGTCAAATTATTAAGTACTGCTCATCAACTTGGGACAGTTACCAGGTAAGATTAATTGGAGAGAGAGAGAGAGAGAGAGAGAGAGAGAGAGTCCGACGAAGGGCGGCGCGTTTTCCACCGGGTCGTTTAATCCACGCGAGACCGCACGGGAATTGTCGAGAAGCTGCCGTGGCAGACGCTCGTCCCTTATGAGAGGTTTACGTGTGCGCATGTTGCACGAAGAGTCCCTGAACGTAAGTCTCGCGAAATTAGCGCAACGGTAAGAATGAAAGAAATTTCAGCTCGAAACGGAGATTATCAGAAATCGTTCTCACCAAGAGCATTCGCGAAGGAACAAGAAAGGGCGAGGGGGAGGGGGGGGGGGGAGAGGGGGAGGAAAGGATGGAGGGAAGGGGAGGGGTGATGCAGAAGTAAGCGTAGGAGGGAAGAGTGTTGCGGGCGGCTGCTCCGGCGGCGGCGCGGCTCGGTACCTGCGACCGGACAAAGGGCACGCCACACACGTGGGGCGAGGGTGGTGGTGGGGGGGGGGGGGGGGGAGAGGGCAGAACGGCCTAGCGCGCGGCCGGCCGCGGCTCCAGCCTCTCCAGCTACTCCGAGCGCTGCTGTCAGTCGTCTGCCAACCGGCTCGTCCAGTTCTGCTACCGAAGTCCGGATATGAGAACGCTAACTCGTCCTCTAACTGCGCTCCTCCTCCTCGAACCGGAAGCTGGTATACACCTCAACAGCCGCTGCGGGTGTTGACGTCAGGCTCAGCGGACGCGACGTGACGCCGTTGCCCAGGTAATAACACCAGTAGCGAGCCGGATTCCCCCAGCGGTTCGCTCCGTTAACGCCGATTCCCACAGCAACGGCAGCGGTAAGCGCCGGCTCGCCGAATTGGCGTTCCCATCTGGAAGCGGCAGACGCTAGCGGTGGCCAATGACTGACCGACACTCAGGTACGGGGCGGGACCCACCGAAACGCCCGGTGCGTTTGATTAACTATATCTTACACCTACAGGAAGGAAAGACGAAGCTAGGCGAAGATACGGCAATTTTTAATTTTTCTTACGATGTCCTCTTTCATATATTTCGTTACTCGTGTTTTCCTATTTCACCTTCAACAGATTTTATGACTACCGTACATGATTGTTCACTATCTCATTTTAAAAACCGATGGCTCCAAAACAGAATGAGCTTTTAGTATGGCAAATTGCAGTACTTAAGCGCAGTTTACTATAATGATAGTACATTACCTGTTATCCGATAGTCACTTTTTTATAACTCAAAATGTATGACAGTTGCTATGTTAAGATCATGTATTTTAACCACTCTGTGAGTGTTAGCTATTGAAACTATCAATGAACTAGTATCACAACACTCAGCTCCATCTGTAAACTGCCATTAATATTATAGATTACCAAGATAGACAAAACGCTAACACACACACACCACAGTTTACATGCCTACCTTCACCACAGGTGATGAACAGATTGAAACAATGTACGATAAAAGAGATTATTCAGATAGTTAAGCGAGACAAAAATTTAAAATGTGATGAGAGCTTAGCCGAGCTGTATAGGGCGCTGCAGTCATGGACTGTGCGGCTGATCCCGGCGGAGGTTCGAGTCCTCCCTCGGGCATCGGTATGTGTGTGTGTGTGTGTTTGATCTTAGGATTATTTAGGTTAAGTAGTGTGTAAGCTTAGGGACTGGTGAACTCAGCAGTTATGTCCCATAAGATTTCACACACATTTGAACATTTTTTTGTGATGAGAGCCTGAAATACGGTAGCAGGTATAGGAAGAGAAAATGTAAGAAAACATAGGCTTGGGGGAAGTGATGAAAGGGAAAGCCATCGGATCGAATTTTGCACAGAGCATAATTAATCAACGCTAACTCGTTCCTTAAGAATCGTGAAAGAATAGTACATATTTGGAACTGAGTTTTCTAAACCAGATTTTAAACTGTAAGACATTTCCCGATGCAGACGTAGGCCGACAATAATTTATTGGTTACGAACTGCAGTTTACAACTAAAGGATCAGGAAACGGCAGCAAATTAAGGAGATGGAACCTGAATAAGTTAAGACCCAGAGTTTTCCGATAATCTTAAAGGTACCGTGAGGCGACGACTGACAAACAGAGGAAGGAATCCGCTACAATACGAATGAATATGTTTGAGAATGCAGCACAGGATGTAAATGCGAAAGAGGTACAGTAGAAATCCTTGTACAAAACATGATATATTACTTTTAATTCACAACGAGGGAAAATATAAAAATCCAGCAAATAAAGTAGGCAATCAGCAATAGAGATGTATAAAATGGACGTTGACAGAGTGTCCAAAATCGCAACAGTTATTTTGCTCTTGGGAAACATAGGTGCCGACGTTAAATAAGAAAGGAAACTCTGTTCAAAGGAGAAGCAATTGTCAAGAGTTCACTTGGCAAGCAAGAACTAAGCAAATAAGAGAAGGCTAGAAGATGGAAGGAATATGTAGAGAGGAGAGGGGGACCAGCTATACAAACTAACATGAGCACTATGTTAGAGTCCTGTGAAATGTGAGAACACGCAGGGCTGTACTGATTCTAGCAATTAGATAAGCAGACTGACTGAAGAAAGGCAATCCTGTGTTTATAGCACTTGCATTTGGAGAAAGGTTTTGACAATCCTGACTGAAAGACATTCCTTCAAGTTCTGGAGGCATCAGCGATAAAACGCAGGGACACAAGATTATCAACAAATGTAAAGAAGCCACACTGCAGTTCTAAGACTTCAATGACTTAAAAGCGAAGCAGTAATTGAGAAGGCAGAAGTAGAGAGGATATAAAATGCAGACTGTCAATAGCAACAAAAGCATTTCTGAAAACGAAAATTTGTTCACATCGATTGGTTGGGTAGTATTTCACAAGGGTGCTTGTGTGGAGTGTAGCCTTGTATGTAACTGAAACGTGGACGATGAACAGTTCTGTCAAGAAGACAATGGACGCTTTCAAAAGGTGGTGCTAAAGTAGAATGCTGAAGATTAGATACGAAGATTGTGTAACTAAAGGAGAGGTACTGAATTAAATAGAGGAGGAAGAGGAAATTATGGCACAACTTGTCTAAAAGAGCGGTTAGTTGACAGGACACATTATGATGCACCAAGGAATCGTCAGCCTGGCAATGGAGGCTAAATTGTAGAGAGACATCGAGGTTTGCCAGCGGTAAGCAGATTAGAATGGATGTAGGCTGCAGTAGTTACGTAGAGATGAAGAGGCCTACTGAGGATATATTGCTGTGAAACAAATTTAAATTTGTGTTAAGGACTATGGGACCAAAATGGCTTACACAATAATCAAATTAATGTAAACTAACTTACGCCAAGGACAACATGGCCGAGGCAGGACTCGAACGTCCGACGGGGTGAGCCGTGCGAACCGTGGCAAGGCGCCGAAGACCGCACGGCTACCCCGCGCGGCAACTGTGTCAACACACAGACCAACTGCATTTCTTGTTAATGCAGCCCAACAGCAAATAACATCACTTTTCATTTGGTAGGTCAGTTGCGTATTTATTACCACAATATTTGTTTAATATTGACTGAGATTTTCACTCTGCAGCGGAGTGTGCGCTGATATGAAACTTCCTGGCAGATTAAAACTGTGTGCCGGACCGAGACTCGAACGCGTGCAAATGCTCCACCTGCCTTTTTTTTTTTTTTTTTTGAAATGTGTAGTAGATGAAGGGGTTGAGTGGGCAGGCCACGGTGTCCTTGTGTCCTGACAGGTTAAGGGAGAGGCAGCAGGAAGGAAACATTGTACATGTATGTAATTCTTTTTTTATTATTACCAATATAATTTTTTTATTTATTTAATTTTAATGTCCCAGATGAAAAATCATATATGAAAAAGAAAGGAAAGAAATATAGGGCCGAAGTGACATGCTCGTCACTTGACTGTGAGTAATATCCTATCCCTCGAAACAACGTAAACCTGAGACTCCCCACTGCTTCGGGGTGTCATGAAGCATGCTGCATAGAAAGTTCGCAAAGTGCGTTTTATATTTAGAGTGGCGTCGGATGATTTCGTTTTGTTCTAGTAGATAATGCCAATAGTCCATGCCCGATATCAAGGTCCGCGACAGCACGCAGTGCGATGCGTGTCCTCCGATCCAGCGGATTGCCGATGTTTTATGCGAGGGGAAAAAGACAGCGTCATAAAGGGTCCGTCGTGGGCGAGGATTCGTCGGTGCGTCGGAGGAGTGTCATGATGCGTTGCGTCAGCCGCCAAACATTCTTTGCCTCACCGCACTGCAGAGAATGTTCGTCGGTGTCCTGCATGCCACACATAAGGCAGAGCGGGGAATCTACCATGCGAATGTCGTACAGCCGCTGTCGGTTGATTAATGTATACCGTGACGATCTCGCTGTCGCGCAGAGGAGAGGCGTACGGACAGCTCGCCGAATCTGTCGCCAGTCTCGCGTTGGGTATTTAAGTTCGACAGCATTGCTGCCATGATGACGCTGCAAGTAGCGATATATCTCACGGGCAGTGGGGCTTCTTGTAGAAGGTATCTGTAACTGAACATAACTAAAATCAACAAAGAATCGCACGACGTGAGAAAAATTGGGTGATATTGTGCCAACCGCCACCGGCGGTTCAAAGGAGGGGGGGAAGAAGCACATCCAGGATTGCCGACGTGATGGCGTGTTGCCGTTGGTTCTAAGTTCGTAGCGTCGCTCGCAGGTATAGAGCCAGAGCCTTGTTCCGCACATTCGCGAGATTAGGTCCTCCAGAATGGTGTGGGAGAGTTAAAGTCTCGTATTTGATCTTAAACAACATTCCTTGGCTGACATAGTATCCAAAGGCCGCCATTAATCGGTCAGCAATACCATGGGGCATTGGCAGCACATGTGACAGGTGCGGCAGCCGCATGAACATTAGTATACTCCACCTTTTGGAGCAGGTCGTGCGTTCGGGGTGAACAGTTGAGTATGTGCAGCCGGACGTGCTGGAGGAGACGTCAATAGCTCGCCGCCGTTGATTGGCGTAGCAATCGGCTGAACAATACAACTAAGCATCGCAAGATGTCCACCGTCGTAAACGGACTGTGCACAGCCTCCAGCCCTCGTCCGATGTGCATAATCTTGGTTTTATTCATGTTGACCCTGCTTCCCGCAGCTACTCCGTACTTCGTTCTCCGACCGGACGAGTATCATCCATATGCACGGCACATGAAGGAGCTCGCACGGAGTCTGACGCCTGTTAGAGGCCGTCTAAGAGCCTGTATCAATGGTTCGAGCGCTATTGCAAACAGCATCATCGACAAGGGACATCCTTGCCTGACAGCTGCAAACAGGAATCGTTCCTACCCCCCTGCCATTGACTCTCGCCGTGGAAGAAGCGCCGCGGAGGAGGCGCATCAGGACGGTCGAGTCAAGGAAATCATGGTTGATCCTGTCAAAGCCACGATCAATATCCACCGATACGAATGCCGCTCGCATGCGACAAGCTTCCGTCACGGAAATTGTCACAGTATTCGCCTAGGACAGAATGGATGTTGCTCCGAAGCCCTAGACAAGCCTGGTCTGGCGGTATTGTCTTGGATATTACAGTCTTGAACCTTGCCGCCAACATTCGCGTAAAGATCTTATAGCCAGTATTGAGCATTGTGAGCGGTCTAAATTGATGGGCGCTGACACTCGCTGTCGATTTCGGTATTGGTATAAGCAGTCCCGCCACGAACTGCGACAGATACAGCTTTAATCTGCCAGGAAGTTTCATATCAGCGTACACTCTGCTGCCGAGTGAAAATCTCATTGTGGACCATGTCTCCACAGTATCCTTTCTTCCAGGAGCGTTAGTTCTGCAAGGTTCGCAGGACAGCTTCTATGAAGTTTGGAAAGTAGGAGACCAGGTACTGGCGGAAGTAAAGCTGTGAGAACGGGGCGTGAGTCGTGCTTGGGTAGCTCAGATGGTAGAGCACTTGCCCGCGAAAGGCAAAGGTCCCGAGTTCGAGTCTCGGTCCGGCACACAGTTTTAATCTGCCAGGAAGTTTCACATATATTTGTGATGTATTTGTGTATACATCTCTGCAAACAGCCTTATATTAGGGAAAAGTTACAACTTGAATGCAGTTTTCTTATGGTGACTGTCACCAAATGATGAAGTTTAATTACTGTTATGGCCACTCTGCCATTTGTATCATTTTCCATAAGACATGTATTCCTTCATTAAACAACAACCAAGGACCGGTTTCGTATTATCCATGAATTTCGAATGCACTGGCAGTTCTCAAACTGTGTAGAAGTCATCAGTGGCAAATGTATCGTTATGCTCTTTTACATATGCCGCCATACTTTTTTGTGCAGTGGAGGCTTTTCCGCTGACTTCAGGTAGCATGTGACCATTCTCAGGCATATTAAAGGATGCACTAACGACGTACGAAACTATTTTGAATTACCCTTTGTGTCGGGAAAAGCAGTGTAATCAAAAAATCAATACAGCATTTTCGCAACCAAATATGGACTCGGCAATTGGATTATAACGCCTAAAGTGGTAACTGTGAAACCAATTATTAGGACTCGTCCTACTAGCAAGACTGGGATCAGTGAGACTTTATGGATATTGAAGACGATTCACACAGTATTATATTTGGTACTTCATGCAAAGATTCGATCAGGGATGTAAAATCTTTTGGTAAAAGAAATCGACTTATTAAAGGCTACATATCCTGCCTGTTAAGACTGTTTCAGAGGTGGTGGAAAGAGTAATTGGCAATCTGGTGCTATTACATGTAATTATAAAGTACTCTAAACGTTGCAGTGTCTTAAGGCAAAACGAGATAATTAATAAGAAGTTTGTTTACGTGGCCATCACCTGCAGCAAGCACAGAAATATTCGTTTCGCAAATAGCAAACGCCATTTTCCTGCTGTGATGCATTGTATTTGTTCTAGACGCTTTTCGCCTTTTGCTTTCCAGTGGAATCTTTCCGATATTTGTAGATTGTAAAACAGTTCACGTCTTATTTTTTTTTACGTGAATAAGTGACTACTTACAGATAATCGAGTATTTGTCTGGCATCTGCGGTTCCTCTCATTTGGTCGTGGCTGTAGGTCGCACTGTAACTTCACTTACGACACGACACATAAACACATTTTCACATTAGAAACTTTTTCTTCACAATTTTCCTGTTCTTTGCGCTAATTGGCCTGGCCACCAAGAGCTGTTGCAGGTAGATTGATTGACGGATCCAGTTATATGGCTCCTTCCGTGTACAGCGATTTTACGACTATGACGAGTGGGGCCTGACGGTAGCATCAATGTAATGCCGAAACTGGTAGCACATAGAAGTTCATAAAATAAAATAAACTTCTACAGATCATAGCGCTGTTGGTAAATTATTGCATCAAGAAACTGAGTAAGTATCCCAGAGCTTCGAACGATTATTCGAGAACTCTCGGGTCTAGCCTTTTGTGAACGATCTCTGCCGTACTCGGCTTACGCGTCCTTAACGTAAATTTGAACTTGGTATCGGCTTTTCCGAAGGACAAATTTGTGTTATAAATTTCTCACGACAGAAACTCCCCGACAGTTGAGGATTGTGACCGATTTCAGTGTTCGATCGGCGACCGCCTGGTCTTACAATACGAGACCTTTCCGACTGTGTGCGCGCATCGCATTACCTTTGTGTTAAGTTTACGGTCAGCTGTCAGTTTTCGTTCCAGCAACTCATCACCTATGCGCGTCTCTGTGCATGTTCTCACGAGTTGCTATCGGCATTACGTGACACGACTGGCGTACACCGAACCAAAGTCACCTCCGCTCGCGACGACACGATCGGGTTGTCCCCTGCCTGTTTCGCGAGGCGCTGCACGCGTATTGTTTTCCGGACGGGACTGTGTGAGAGGCTTCCGGGAAGTGGCCTTCCGTACGTTACACGGGTGTACCCTCGCAGCTGACGGAGACTTAATGGCCCGTCTTACACGAGGTGATTAAGCTGCCCCTAACCGTGGCGTTTTATACAATCCGTACTGCGCCTGTGTCAGGACCGCTACCTAGGGCTTTGGGCGGCTGCTAGCAAACGGAGTCGTACCGAATTTTTTGACCAAGGTATACCTTATTTCTCCCATACTTAGCCTAGTGTCTCCAATCTTTCTTTATGTTACTAGCGATGTAATCATATAGGTTTCGAATGTCTGCTTGTGGTACTTAACCTTCTTTACTTCTTCCATACTTATCCAATCATCTTCAACATTTCTTTTTTCGATCAGCAGTGTATTCGTACAGCTTGTGGATGTGTCTGTAAGTTTATTCCGCTTGTTCTTTCGTAAATGATTCAGAAACACTGCCTTATGTGTTTCGCGATGAGAAACAACGAAATTAACAGCAGGTATCAAAATGGGAAGCGTGGAAATAACAACTTTCCGGTATACAAACCAACGAAAAGATTAATAACTGATTCGCTGCATTAATATGCTAAAGTAGTTTCATAATAATTTGTGCGACAAGTCCAAGATGTTCAAAATGGCTCTGAGCACTATGCGACTTAACTTCTGAGGTCATCAGTCGCCTAGAACTTAGAACTAATTAAACCTAACTAACCTAAGGACATCACACACATCCATGCCCGAGGCAGGATTCAACCTGCGCCCGTAGCGGTCACGCGGTTCCAGACTGGTCCAAGATGTCTTCGCATACTTTACCAGTTACTGTGTCACAGTTTGGCAATGTGCTTCACATCTCTGAGGCGAACTAGTCAACAACATTATTTTCTTATGTGGGGTTGCGTAAAAGGAATCGGCAGGGGCAGCTGAATGACCCCGTGTAACAGACAACTGCCGAGCGAACGGAACACTTTTGTGCATCTTAGTAACTGTGAAGACACCAGGCAGCAGTACACAACAGTGCCGTCCCTCTGTTAGCTTTATCCTCTTTATTACTTGTGTTGTCGATGGTAAAAGGCTGTATGATCGCGTCTGACTACATGTTTTAAACCCTACGCTCTGGCGCTTAGTGGGCTTCCGCTGTCGCCCTCTAAAGTATTGCTGTGGTTTCTGTAGCGGGGCGTCCGCTCAGGAATACTTTATTTGGCAACAGTCGTGAGCTGCTGGCGGCTTAAACGATTGCTCTGCAGCTGTCACAACGCCAGAGTTACAAGATGGAACAGAACCTAGGCAGAATCCCGCTGCCGTATACAATATGTGATCAAAATTAATTAGACTCCCTTCTCTAAAGCGGAATTTACCACGATATGTGACGAGGGTGCGGCCAGCCAGTACAAAAGGAGACGGGGACTATTGCGTTGTCAGAAAGGACGCGCTGCCGGCAGAATGGATCTGTCAGGACCTACACGTGGAGCAGTCACTACATATCACTTCGTCCTTATAAAGCTGCCCAGTTAGACTGCCGGTGATGAGAATTAATGTGTTGTGAAGGAAGGAGCACAGCTGAAGAGATATCTTTTCCGATTCTTCTCGAAAAGTACTCTCTCGGAATTTCAACAGTAAACTACTGTGCGATGCACGATTCCACTTTTGTAGCATCTGCAACTGGCGTTTGTCGAGCACGCTCTTGTGCCGACTAAATGACCCTCTGACGAAACACAGTGCTCCTTTGTCGGGTCTTCCGTAATCGGTGAAACAAGCGCTCTTCTACGGATGAGTTACGCTTCCCTCGTAGCTCTGGCCAGTCAGTCCTACACATTTTACGGTGTTTAGTGTTTCCACAAAATTGTCATCAAAAATGTTGTCGTACAGCATTGCATTTCTTTTACTACGTACACGCAGTATGTTACATTTCCTTACGTTCAGGCTAAACTGCCAGAGCCTGCGCCATTCGTGCATCCTCTGTCGGTTCTTCCGCTAAGTGTTACTCTTTTCACGGATCGCTACCCTCTTGTAGACAAGCGCGTCATCTGCGAAGAGCGTTAAAAGAGCTTCCGACTCATTCTGTTAGATTATTTATATACGTCTGAAACAATTAACGGTCCTATCTCAGTTTCTCTGGGTACTCCCCAAATTACCCTTACACCTGTCAATTTGTTCCCCTAGTACCTGCACAGGAGTCACACCGACGCTACATTATACTGTAGGCGTTGGTACTTGGTAGGGTGGCGGTGGTTCGATCGTAACCGGGGAACAGAGTGAGAGCAAACGACGCTCGGCGTGTGAGCCAGTCTACGAGAAGCAGAAAATACGGAACGACGTCTGCCCGGCCGCCCCCCGCGGCACGTTTCCTGAGTAGGCTACACCGCTGCTCGTCTGCCTCCGCTGGCGGGGATAGTCAAGTTGCTCTAAGAGCGACACTTTGAGGTCTATCTGCTAGGGTGCCTCAAATCCAGTGGCAAATCTGGTCCGATACTCGGTAAGGTCGTGTTTATTTATTCTTTCACTAAAAGGCACTGCCAAAGCCTTCTTTCGAGGACACGGCGTCAGCCTCAGAGCCGATGTCCACTGCACTGTGGACGTTACGGAGGAACGGAGCGATCTGAATTTCGCAATATCTCTGTTTGCGTAATCCTAATTAAATGGAGACCAGGTAGATGTCGTACGCTGACGGACACGGTTGCTGTAACAAAGTCGCACGAAATCGGCGGAAGGAACGACTCGCGGATGATGACTAGAAAGGAGCGATTTGGAGTGACTCACCTGCCCTGCCCTGTGGCAATCAGACGGATGTGTTTCCGTTTGGCGAACGCCGTCAGAACGTTACCTGCCTTCGTGTATTGAGCCAACAGTGAAATACCTAGGAGGTGGTTTTAGGGTATGTTGGTTCTTTTCTTGCTTAAGGTGCGGTCGTCTTTCAGAGTTTAAGAAAACACTAGACGCGAAAGGATAGGAGCACAGCACTGTGTACCGTGGACAGTAGAGCAACAGTGAGGAGACGGCGGCTGTCTGCACCAGCAGGGCAGCGCACCGTGAATCTGGGAGGCAACACTCACCTGCAGCCGATGGAACATCATCGGGACGAAATGAGCGCCGACGTCCCTGCAGACCGATGCGACGTAACATTCTGCCTTCTGTGTTTCCCGCTCTCGAAGAACAATGGATTGCCGTTACTTCACACATTCAGACACCGTACTGGAAGTGACCTCGAGTGAGTTCAAACCGTCATAAAGTCGATGTGTGGACACGTCTCATACTGGATGTCCGACACTTACCATCAGGATGTCTAAAGAGAGGCTGCCCGCAGGTGGGCCGTAATCGGAGACCTCATCACGTCCTGTTCTCATGTCAACTCACACCATAAGCAGAATGCAGCAGACTCATCAGAAATTTTGTTGCGATGGTCAGCTATCGAGAAAGGAGCATTGCTGACCGATTCTGTGGCTGCCTTCTCGAAGGATTTGTGAAGATTCTTAGTAGTCTGGCCCAACCGCGCACGAGGGAGGCCTTACGGCTCGGATTCACTCGGACAAATATGAGCAGAACGGCAAAGAATGGTAGACACCGTCCAAAGCTTGAGGTGTGTGGGTGCGGTCGACAGCAGCAGCAGGTGGCGGACCAGACTGCGCACACGTGGCCGCCAGATGTCGCGCCGCCTCCGCACGCCGCACATCGCCTCACAACTGACTCATCTCTCACACACACAGCTGCCTGCGCTCGGCCGCTTTCTCGTACCATTTTGAAGCACTTTTTTTTCAGCTTAGTGTTCTGGTAGTACCTAGACGGTTTGTCATATAGTCAGCAGGAAAGGACCGTCGCTGGACGAGTTTTTAAGGAAATACAAAAAGACAATTTGCACCTGCTACAGTGTTCAATGCGGATGATACAATACAATCTCGATAACAGAGAGGAGGAACCCGATAGTAAATATGTAGTACGCGCATCGTGTAAATGATTAGCAGTGATAGTAGGAAGCCTAATGATACTGGAGGAAGGGAAGGTGAATCGGACACAAGGAATTGTTGCAAGGGTCGTAGCAAAATTGAAAGAAATTCGCGAACGAGACCCTAGTGCGACCAACTGTACTGAACAACGGCGTCCTTACCGAGGAGTCTTGACGGCGGAAACCGTACGATACGACTACAGGGCGGCGATGCTACGATCGTCAGTGTCGTGTTGTGACCATTGGAAGGAAGGAGGCGGCGCTCTCGCTGCAGGCCACAGAATACGATGGAGCGGAACACCGAACCGTAGTGCGCCACGTGTAAGGGCTGAGGGAACGAGGCGGCAGCCACTGCGGCACACACTGCGGCTCGCGGTAAGCAATGCACGCGAGTGCGAGGGGGCAGCGAGTCGCTAACACTGCTGCCAAGTGTGCTGCACCGAGCACTTGCAACAGTTTACCCTGTGTGTTACGTAAATGTGGTGCATCGTACACGTTAGCGAACCGTTCACAAGGAGCAGATGAAGAGGAACGTGTGGTACGACCAGTGATGATACGAATCCCCTGACCGCACTGGACAGTTGTGGACCGCGGTGTCGGGCGACGGCGCCTCCGTGCTGCTCGCCGAAGCAGCTGTACGCAGTACCGACGGACGAGCAGCCGGCGTCTCTCAGGCTGTGGTCCGCCACTCCGACCTCAGGCGGATCTAACTCGGAGCAGCCGCAAACGACGGACACTGGCCTCGAAGGGGTGTCTGTCGAATTTCACTGTGCTGCCGCTCCGAGTAGGCGCACTGTATACGGAGGTGCTTCCTCAGACGCACTACTCTCCAGGGGTGCAGGTGGACTGCGGTCTGAAACTGTGGCCGCACACAGAGCAACGTTACGTGGTCGTCGCATCCTTCTGACCGGTAGCTCTGTAAATGTTACAACAGGCACGGCCGCGATTTTGAAAACTTCTGCCGTTCTTTTTCTTGTTGCCGGAAAGACGGATTATTTACGGCCCGCATATTACTCGACGTAAAAGCGAGTCGATATCTGTTCGGTTTTTCTATTGCGGAGAGTGGCCGACTGCTCCCTTCGTCGCTGGCACAACCTGTTCGGAAGCACCCTGCCGGTATGAGCGCGCTGCAGCGGCGTCACGCCAGCTTCACACTCGTTCGTCCCTCGCCAGTGTCGGCAGCGTCGGCGCTGCCCATTTAGCCCAGACGGAACGCGACGGCTGCCGGAGTGGTCGGGTGGCAGCGCGCGCCGCCGGAGAGGGCGAGCGGAGCGACCGGCAGGCGCTGCAGAGCGGCGAGGCCGGACACCCTGCCACGTCCCCGCTGTGGCGCCTCTCGGGCTCAGGGGCCTGTGCGGACTAATTACCTAGCACTCGGTCGAGACATTCTGAGATCATCTGGAGCAGCTATTCGATTTTCTTGTTGTAATATGCACTCACTGGGAAAGCTCCCAACACCAAAAAATAATGAACTTCCGGGACTACATTTGTCTAGGTAACGTATTTATGATTAACTTTGCAAGTTCGTAGGTTAATGACGCGCGAGAATAGCCGTTGCAAAAGTGCTGCTACGTTAATAACCTGCGTAATCGCCAGACAGGCAAGTGCGTGGTGTACAGGTGCCTGATATCAGTTTCTGGGCAGGAGTTCCGTGCTCGTTGCACTCTGGCGGTCAACACGGGGCAGTTAACGCTCTCTGAGGGTGACGTTGCAGTCGCCGTCGAGTATGTGCTCGACTGACAGCAGGCCAGAGTGACATTTCGACAAGTCGGCTTACAACAGCGACACGTGGGCGAGCGTTACCCCTGGAACGCTGTTCGTAGACGACAGCACAGCAGGTCGAATCACCAGACTGACGTACAGTTTTGCGGGACGACTACGAGAGTGCTGCCGCTGTCCTACGAATTCGCGCCCCAGACCACCACTGCAGGTCCAGCGTGCCCGGCACACAATCAGGCGCTTGTTGGCGACGTCACGTCAGCTAGGCACGGCGAACGCCAGCTCTGTTGCAGGCATACTCATAATGGTGGTGTCTCCCTCTCTGACACAGGAAAATGTGAAACTATTGGTGGTAGTTGACCAACACACATTGTTCTGAGAGACTTTTGCAATCAATTAATTCTGCAATTGATTACACAAATAGTGTACTCCTGAACTTAAATTTACACGTGTTTTAAGGATTGACATAGAAAAACAGCCTCATGGTCCAGCAGTAACAGAATTCCTGCTTCTTTACCTTATTTGTAAATCTGAGGAAGTTACGTTTGTACTGGGTTGCATTTACAAGAAACTGTGAACATATTGGTGCTCTTCTTTAGGTATCTTGGTTGACTATGGGGTGAGGAGGACTGAATGTTAATGAAATATCTTGCGATTGTACATGTTGGGGGAGGGGGTGGGGGACAGAAGAAGAGGCAAAAGAGAGATACTTGTTTTGTCAAATAAAATTTTTTTATCTCATAAAGTTTCTCCTTTCAACTGCAAGACGGGAATATTTTTTTTTTTTAATGTGCATGTTTAAAAAAGTTTAAGCTCGGCAGTATTTTCGATGTATGAAGCTATTTTGCTTCCTGTTTAGAATTCCTTTCGTTGAAAACGACTGTAATCTAATGACTGGTAACAGTTGGACATTTATACATGTAAATTAGTTCACATTTCCAGTGACGATCTCAAACGAAAGTAAATAAATAAATAAAAGAAACGAGTTCATTGTAAGGGGGTTGCGGTAAGTTTGGATAACGAAATGGATCAAGTAAATATAGTTTGTTGAATGTAAAATGTCCGAAGCTTGCAATGGGGCAAAGCATCTTCTCATATTGATCTACGTTTGTTTCGACAGGATTCAGTAATACATAACTATGATCTTCATTTGTAGCTTTACGATAGTAAGAAAATCTTTCATCCAAATAAAACTGTAGAATCCAAAACAATACCAAACAGTTTGTCCAAAAATAAGAGATTTGTAGTGATAAGCACGCCCAGGCGTTTCTGCCTGCAACAGACCTGGCGTTCGCCGTTCCTAGCGTCATCAACAAGCGCCGAGGCCTTCCTTTGAGTCGGTGTTGCTGGCGGTCGCGGCCGTTGCAGTGTGTGTTTAAACAGACGCGGTTCGGATGCTCACGGTAGCACTTACGCGACCGACGCGTAATTTGAACTTACGTCATCATTCAGATGCAGGCACGCGCCTGCCAAGTTTCGTTTATCTCGTACAACTCCCTCTCGGTGTTAGAATTTCGTTTTTCCAGCAGTGTAGGTGGGTCCCCGTTATCCGCTTTTTCTTTACGTCTGTTCCCTACTCTACAAATTTGATCTCTGTCAGTCTAGCGTAGTGTATCTGGCGCTCAAAGGGAATTATACGGCAGACGGGAAGCGAGGGTGACGACACAACCTGGCGCGCAGCAGAGCCCACCACCGCCGTGCACTCCGGTTGCCGGCACCTCTGCTGCATTTTTTTGCGAGGAAAATAATGACGCGCTGTACGCCCTGCTCTCGTTTACAAACGTGTCAAACTCCGTGTCAGTCCGACCGCATATAGATTCCACATTGTTCATCAGAATTACAGGATGCGTCGTGCAGCCGAGGGTAAATGTTTCCCGTAGTGAAGAGACAGCTTTCCAGTAATGGTATAAGGTACAACTGTCGCCAATCTGAAGGTCGGTTTCGAGACAGCAGTTGTTTATTATTCACGGTTTACGCACTAAGTGACAGACGTTTGAACGTGATCGGATGGACCTTCCGATTCGTGATGCGACACTCAAAAACTGAGATGCTACCGGCAGATCCATTTTCCGCAACTCGGGAAACTAGCGTGGAGGAGACGCCGCGGACTGGCGGGGGGTGCGGCCGGTGGCGGCGCGGGCTGACAACAGAAGCACGGGGCTGGGGCCAGGGCACGCCCACTGGGGCGCCTGCCTCGCAACTCAGTCTCACCCACCGACAGCTGGACCCCACTGACAGCTACAGCGCCACCTAATCGTACTTACTTCACACTCAGTCTTCAGCATTCTGACAGCCGAGCACCGCTGCGGACTAACTGGCGTTCCGAAGCCTGCACAAGCATTGTACCAAATGGTTCAAATGGCTCTGAGCACTATGGGACTCAACTGCTGAGATCATTAGTCCCCTAGAACTTAGAACTAGTTAAACCTAACTAACCTAAGGACATCACAAACATCCATGCCCGAGGCAGGATTCGAACCTGCGACCGTAGCGGTCTTGCGGTTCCAGACTGCAGCGCCTTTAACCGCACGGCCACTTCGGCCGGTCCAAGCATTGTACCAGACACACACACACACGAACACTGGAATCCGCATCTGCATCTACATCCACACTCTGCAAACCACTCTGGAGTAAACGACAGGGGGTGATTCCCATTGTACAACTCATTTGACAAATTTCCCGATCCAATCACATGTGATTCCTGACAAAAAAAGTCCGCTTAAGACGCCGCTGTGCGTGGTGTAATTATTCTTGCTTCCGGCATTCCTAGGCGGGCAGTGCGTCAGGATTCTTGTGTACTTCTCGATTCCTCACTTAATACTGGTTGTTCTGTCTGCAGAAGTAAAGTGTTCTTACCGTAACTGAACCCTCTACTTTGTACTCACCTCCAGCTTATTTTGCTAGGGGATTTGCATACCGCACAAAACGTCTCACATCCGCGTGAGTCACTTTCTGGAGCCTTTCCAGTTATTGGGGTGCAACCTAGTATCTTTAAATGAGAAGCGCTGAACCGTAAGAAGCAGATCTGAATATCTGTAGCAAACACCACCAACGAAAT
This sequence comes from Schistocerca americana, assembly GCF_021461395.2. Lineage (NCBI taxonomy): Eukaryota > Metazoa > Arthropoda > Insecta > Orthoptera > Acrididae > Schistocerca > Schistocerca americana. The sequence goes on along the minus strand of NC_060120.1, from coordinate 1,087,925,446 downwards.
GAGCGAACAGAGAAAAAAGAGCTAGTACAACGGTATCGTTTCCACTGTTACTCGAACAACGCTGCGGACGATTCGAGTGATGAAGAAAAGATTGTAACAACGAACGTAGTGACGCGTGCTTATTGACACCGGCGGCCGCTAGTGGGGCCGTGAGAGCGGCCTGCACAATGGGGCGGCGCCGCTGCACGGTCCCACGACGCCGCCGCCAGCACTTCCCCACACTCGGCGGTCTGGCCGCCACTCGGTCGCTGCCATTACTTCACCGTAGGAGCTGTCCGCCCCAGTAGCTGAGTGGTCAGCGTGACGGATTGCCGTCCTCTGGGCCCGGGTTCGATTCCCGGCTGGGTCGGAGATTTTCTCCGCTCAGGGACTGGGTGTTGTGTTGTGTTCATCATCATTTCATCCCCATCCGGCGTGCAGGTCGCCCAATGTGGCGCCGACTGTAATAAGACCTGCGATATGGCGGCCGGACCTGCCCCGCGAGGGGCCTCCCGGCCAATGACGCCAAACGCTCATCATCATCACCGTAGGAGCTGTCTAGCTGCGGACACTCCTAATCATTTAGCCTCCCAAAGAAAATTAAAAATAAAGACAATAAAGGGGGATCCGGTTTTATCGCACAACCCCGGTGATGTTGTCGGCTTCTGCGCGCTACAACGGTAAATGCAGCAAGATGTTGCTTCGAGATTTGGAGTGTTGTGTGGAAAAAACAGCAGGGTACCGATCGAACAACAGTAGTTCCGAAGCTCACGTCTGACTAGCTGAGACACACCGGCCAGCTTATGGCGACAGCCGGCGACATGAGTATACTCTGCAACAATTCGACTCTCCGGCACGAGTGAGACTGTTACTGCGTCGAGTAACACCTAATTCTGCACCCATCAAAACCACCATTCATGTGACTGTACTTTTACTTTAGCTACAGTCGGAAACTTTAAGCTCTACCGCTTTGACTTGTACGAGTCTTTCGTGTCAATTTCTGATTCGTTTTGCAGTTCGCTTTTCTTATAGGTGACCTTTTTCTCGCAGTACAGCAGTATAACCGATTTTCCTTTCAGAGTACAGACTAGAATTAACAGTCTGCGACGCTTACGAAGTACGCGAATAGTCTGCTGAAGACGCTATTGATATAGGAAACATTTCGGGAAGGGTTACGATCACCTAAGCTACGGAGATTGTCGTATCTCCCTTTCCTGACACAAACTGCTCGTGGAAAGAACCAGCTCCGTCATCATATGTTAACCGCAGCGTCAGTCACCTTCAAAAACATCGCTGCTGTTTCATTTATAAAATGAGAAAGCAGTTCACCATTATGGAATATACGAAACATCGAGGGGAAAAAATACAGAATTAATTTCTGCACATGATCCGCTCTGTCTACACACGACAAGCTTTTTTTCTGCCTATCCTCTGTACAAATTCACGTAACCGTCTGACGAGAATTTTGCAGAAACCGAGAGCTTCTAGGGAGGAGTACGTTGTGCGCCGTTGCTTACAGACGACTGGCTCAGATCTGGACGGAGGCAACTAAGCAGGTGGAACGCCTTAACGTGTCGCCGCTCCGGCCCATCCCACCGTTCTGCTCGTACACCCGCCACTTACAACGCGTTTTGCTACTCTTTTAACACAGTTTCAAGACGTGACGCCGCACGAAGCTTTTATGTCCTCTTCAGTACTGAATGTCGAATAACAAATGAAAACCATGTGCGAGAGAAACTTTTATACGGTGTACTTTTGCGGCCTTTCGGCGAGTGTAAAAAGAAAACCAGTATTCTGTATGTAGATGTGCACAGAAGAAACGAGAGCGAGTTCAACATTTTAAAAAATGAAGGGAACGCTCCAAAATTGGCCGAAGTACAAGCTTCCCTGCGAGCAAGTTTAATGCGCTGCGAAAGCCCACATTAGTTGGAAGGTTTAGCACATCACAGTGATGGGAGTTTATGTGCAGCCTGCTAACCACGATTACATCAGTAACACCACTGGCAGCTCCGCTGACTCGAAGTATTACCTCACCCTTTCTACGTTCATCTTGGCTGGAACACCTCGCTTATCGATGAGCTGAGTTTCCCGGCTGGAACTGCCATCTGTAAGCACCGAAGAGATTGTATACGTTTTCACCTACATAAATCAAAATGCTTTCAAAACGCATTGGCGTAGTCCTGAACCGTTCTACGTTATAGTTTCCCGTTTGCATCGCAAACAGAGGCGTTAGTTTATCCAAGTTCCACCCTTTACATCCGACTCCAGATCGGCCGATCCACAGTCTCCGGTGTGAAGCAGACGGCTGCTGGACGCTACTTTGGGATTATTTCCAGAGCCGTTATTTTTACAATCAGGATACTGCTGTGTGAGAAAAACTGGCCTATGTCTTAGTGCGTAATATTTGCTACCGACAAAATTACGCCCAAGTTTTGGTACGATATTTTGCACCGTCACATCGAACAGTGTGATGTAGTGACTAGGAAAGAGTTTAACCATTTCCTGTTAATGGAAGCTCGTGTTTCTTTTATTGTGGTGCTCGATATTAGCGGTCCTGTAGCGAACAAATGACTCCGCTACCCTATCAGCAGTGCAAGCACTGCCACGTGCACCGTGCTGGAGGCAGAGCGACTAGGGTTCCGAACAAGGATAGGCAGCCAACACAGGGCCACGTAGGCCTACTTTAAAAGAAGCTACTACACTGTTAATTTGTTTTTGTTTTGTAGGCCCAGTACCACAAAACTAATGGCATTATTATTAGAAAGACTCACCAGTACAGCTGCTTATCGTAATTAATCTCTGTTAGCGACAGACTGTTTTGGCATTCATCTGCATTGCCGAGTACGTGCAGAATGATGTGACAGCCATGTCACATGACTAGTGTACTACCTTGTACATATAACGTTCTAAGAAAAGAACTGTACAACTACTGTCAAATCATAACTGACGTTTAATTTTCAGTTATGTCACTTACCACCTAATCAAAACACTGACAGTTAAGAGTCACTTCATTAGCGAAGTAATACGAACGTGACATTCTTCTCAACGTTCTGGACAACGGCGATAAAAACCGAAAGAGTCTGTCGTGAATAAGGATTAATTATTATGAGCGCAACTCTGTCATCGCACTTTTGGTGTGGTTTATGCTGCACAGATCTGCGTGTCGTGAATAAGGATTAATTATTATGAGCGCAACTCTGTCACTGCATTTTTGGTGTGGTTTATGCTGCACAGATCTGCGTGACGCGAGGGAGCACGCGCAGGCACCTGTCGGCTGGACTCCAGCTACTGTGGCGCCGCCCACGCCCACGCCCACGCCCACACGCTGCACAGCAGCCGGCGCTCTGCCAGAAGCCCGCCCCCACCTCCCGCGACAGCTGCGGTGTGGTCGCACGCAACCCGCGCCTTCACAACGACCGTTTCGCTTACGGACACCAAAGCGGACCAACGAAGCCTCGTTTGAGGTTCCGTCTGGTGGCGGTAACGACAAAGCGTCGGTACTTCTCCCCTGGAAACAAATATGCACGACGTGGAGAAGAAAAGGGAGTCTCTGTTGACATTTTTTCACCGTGAACGAAACAGAGAAAAAAATCAAAAAGGGAGTGATCAATAATCTTTCTGCTACACGAGCACCTCTTCTAAGAGTAGCGTCTCTTTGGAAATTTTAGGGCCTACACAAGCCAATAACAGTTTGAAATCTGTAGCTTTCATTCGGAGAAAATTATGACACAGCTCATATTCTAATACTGCTTTAAGGTAGACACTAATTTTGTCCCACCACACAGCTCCCTATTTTTCTTCTTTTCCTGGTGATCAGCTTTCTGCAGCGAAATAAATGTCGCACATGCGACTATCGCTAAATCCTATTCTTCACTCAAAACATCCGCCGGTGAAACCATAATTAAACCACTGCTTACAACAAAAACAACGGCAGCACGTCGGCAAGTTATCAGAGCCAGCTGCGATACCACACGGCCGAATCCCTTGGCCGCCAGCGCTTCGTTTCGTGAGGATGACAAGCGGAGGGAGCGGAAATGCATTTACGAGCGACGTTCGGCCGAATCGAATGTCTGTCGTTCGCTGGCTTACGAATAACCCATTGAGTGCGAGGCGACAAGTTCATCTTTAGTAAGGCTCATATGAAACTGCTGTGGTCACAATTATCTCACAAAAAATAATTAGCTACTAATGAGTCAATGTGTGCATGAGAAGGGCGACAGAAAATGAGTGACTGGGAGGTACAGAGATCAGCCTCCTATGCGATCCATGTATTACTCTTCACTAAATGGGCATCGTCGACATTCGAGAAATGTTAAAAAGAAACCATCAACTTGCATCGCGCCACAGTGACCTCAAAAGTTCGCACCATCCAGATTTAAGGAGAACTCCTTAGGAGTTACAAACAGTGGAGGGCGTTCAGCTAGGTGCCCACTCTTAAGGGATGCATACAAAATCGTACTGACGTAACGGAGTGATGAGAACTGATGGAATGTGACGGCTTGCAACCGAATGCGAAATAGTCTGTCGTGGAGCTTATCTGTCGTGAAACTGGCTATCCGTTATGGGGTAGCTGGAAATGGTGCGATAACACACTATGTGATCAAAAGTATCCGGACACCCCCAAAAACATACGTTTTTCATATTAGCTGCATAGTTCTGAAACCTACCCCAGGTACTCCATATCAGCGACCCCAGTAGTCATTTGATTTCGTGAGAGAGCAGAATGGAGTGCACCACAGAACTCACGGACTTCCGACGTGGTCAAATGATTGGATGTCATTTGTGTCATACGTCTGTACACGAGATTAACACACTGCTAAACATCCCTAGGTCCACTGTTTCCGATGTGTTAGTGAAGTGGAAACGTGAAGGAACAGGTACAGCACAAAAGCGTACAGGCCGACCTCGTCTGTTGACTGACTTGAAGAGGGTCGTAATACGTAATAGGCAGACATCTATCCAGACCATCATACAGGAATTCCAAACTGCGTCAGAATCCACTGGAAGTACTCTGACAGTTAGGCGGGAGGTGACAAAACTTGGATTTCATTGCCGAGTGGCTGCTGATAAGCCACACATCACGCCGGTGAACGCCAAACGACGCCTCGCTTGGTGTAAGCAGCGTAAATTTTGGACGATTGAACAGTGGAAAAACGTTGTGTGGAGTGACGAATCACGGTACACAATGTAGCGATCCGATAGCAGGGTGTAAGTATGGTGAATGCCCGGCGAACGTCATCTGCCAGCGTGTGTAGTGTCAATAGTAAAAATCAGAGGCGGTGGTGTTATGGTGTGGTAGTGTTTTTCATGGAGGGGCTTGTCGGCCTTGTTGTTTTGCGTAGTACTATCACAGCTTCACTGAATGGTTAAATGATTATGGCGTCTCTTTGGGTAAAATATTCCGGAGGTAAAATAGTCACCCTGTCGGAACTCTGGGGGGCGGGGGGTGGGGGGGGGGACGACGACGACGACGACTACTCAGGAGAACGTAGTTATCAGGAGAAAGAAAACTGGCGTTCTACGTATCGGAGCTTGGAATGTCCGATCCCTTAATCGGGCAGGCAAGTTAGAAAATTTAAAAAGAGAAATGGATAGGTTTAAGTTAGGTATAGTGGAAATTAGTGAATTTCTGTGGCAGAAGGAACACGAATTCTGATCAGGTGAATACAGGTTTATAAATACAAAATCAAATAAGGGTACTGCAGGACTAGGTTTAATAATGAATAAAAAAATAGGAGCGCAGGTAAGCTACTACAAACAGCAGATAGACACGAAGCCCACGCCTACCACAGTAGTACAAGTTTACATGCCAACTAGTTCCGCAGATGACGAAGAGATAGATGAAATGTATGATAAAAGAAATTATTCAGATAGTGAAGGGAGACTAAAATTTAATACCCATGGGTGACTGGAATTCTATCGTAGGAAAAGGAAAACAAGGAAAAATAGTAGGTGAATATGGAATGGGGGTAAGGAATGAAAGAGGAAGCCGCCTGGTAGAATTTTGCACAGAGCACAACTTACTCATAGCTAACACTTGGTTTAAGAATCATGAGAGAAGGTTGTATACATGGAAGAAGCCTGGAGATACTGACAGGTTTCAGATAGATTACATAATGCTAAGACAGAGATTTATACAGAGATTTAGGTTTTAAATTGTAAGACATTTCCAGCGGCAGATGTGGACTCTGACCACAATCTATTGGTTATGAACTGTAGATTAAAACTGAAGAAACTGCAAAAAGGTGGGAATTTAAGGAGATGGGACCTGGATAAACTGACAGAACCAGAGTTTGTAGAGAGTTTGAGGGAGAGCATTAGGGAACGATTGACAAGAATGGGGGAAAGAAATTCAGTAGAAGAAGAATGGGTAGCTTTGAGAGATGAAATAGTGAAGTCAGCAGAGGATCAAGTAGGTAAAAAGATGAGGGCTAGTAGAAATCCTTGGGTAACAGAAGATATTTTGAATTTAATTGATGAAAGGAGAAAATATAAAAACGCAGTAAATGAAGCAGGCAAAAAGGAGTAGAAACGACTAAGAATGAGATCGACAGGAAGTGCAAAATGGCTAATCAGGGATGGCTAGAGGACAAATGTAAGGATGTAGAGGCATATATCACTAGGGGTAAGATAGATACTGCCCCTTTCGAGAAAGAGAACCACTTGTATGAATATCAAGAGCTCAGATGGAAACATAGTTCTAAGCAAAGAAGGGAAAGCAGAGAAGTGGAAGGAGTATATAGAGGGTCTATACAAGGGCGATGTACTTGAGGACAATATTATTGAAATGGAAGAGGATGTAGATGAAGATGAAATGGGAGATATGATACTGCGTGAAGAGTTTGACACAGCAATGAAAGATCTAAGTCGAAACAAGGCCCCGGGAGTAGACAACATTCCATTATATATACTGATAGCCTTGGGAGAGCCAGCCCTGACAAATCTCTACCATCTGGTGAGCAATATGTATGAGACAGACGAAATACGGTCAGACTTCAAGAAGAATATAATATTTCCAATCCCGAAGAAATCAGGTGTTGACAGATGCGAAAATTCCCGAACTATCAGTTTAATAAGCCACGGCTGCAAAATACTAACATGAATTCTTCACAGACGAATGGAAGATCTGGTAGAAGCCGACCTCAGGGAAGATCAGTTTGGATTCCGTAGAAATATTGGAAAACGTGCGGCAATTCTGACCCTACGACTTAGCTTAGAAGATAGATTAAGGAAAGGCAAACCTACGTTTATAGTATTTGTAGACTTAGAGAAAGCTTTTGACAGTGTTGACTGGAATACCCTGTATCAAATTCTGAAGGTGGCAGGGGTAAAATACAGGGAGGGAAAGGCTATATACAATTTGTACAGAAACCAGATGGCAGTTATAAGAGTGAGGGGCATCAAAGGAAATTAGTGATTGGGAAGGGAGTGAGACAGGGTTGCAGCGTATCTCTGATGTTATTCAACCTATATACTGAGCAAGCAGTAAAGGAAACAAAAGAGAAATTCGGATTAGGAATTAAAATCTATGGAGAAGAAATAAAAACTTTGAGGTTCGCCGCTGACATTGTAATTCTGTCAGAGATAGTGAAGGGCCTGGAAGAGCACTTGAGCCGAATGGACAGTGTCTTGAAAGGAGGATGTGAGATCTGTGTGGACAGGTGCGGGCCACAATGGCACGGGTGGGCCAGCACTGTCTGCTCACACTGCTGAGCGCAAACTGAAACACTGCGAAGGAACGCCAGTGCACCGGCTGGAGAATTCACGTAGTGCTGCAGGATGTCGGTACTGCAAGTGGCCCTTCAAGTCTCTGCGTGACCCTATGTTTCGTCCCGTCCTTGTTTTAGACGAAGTGCGGCTTTATTTATCACGATATGAGAACTCTCAGAACGATCGACTTTGGAGGTCTGAAAATGCTCATTAGTCACGTCGAGAACCCCTATACGTAATACGAAAGCAGGAGGGAACTAACAACTGTGGGAAAGAGCTAGGGTTACCGTACGCAGGGCAGTGCAGGAGCACGTGCCGACAATCCGGCTGGAGAGCGTGCAGCCAAGGGCAGACCGTCCGGAACTGACTCGTGTTCACCTACACGACGCCGGGACGTTGGCACAGAGATTCCTGAAGCAGCCAGTCGCTCGCCTCGCCAGATGATGTACATTCGGCACGCGAGAGCAGCCAAGAGCGCTGTGCGGACTTGGGCCTGGTTTCAAAAAAATGGTTCAAATGGCTCTGAGCACTATGGGACTTAACATCTATGGTCATCAGTCCCCTAGAACTTAGAACTACTTTAAACCTAACTAACCTAAGGACAGCACACAACACCCAGCCATCACGAGGCAGAGAAAATCCCTGACCCCGCCGGGAATCGAACCCGGGAACCCGGGCGTGGGAAGCGAGAACGCTACCGCACGACCAAAAGCCTGCGCCTGGTTTCAATCAGACGTGTTACCGCAGTTACGGCCGAGTCGATGCAATATCATTCGATCTTCGACAATAACGTCCGACAGTCGGCAACACAAACCAAAACATTGCATCAGAACAAGTGTTCAGTTCCTAGCGCTATGAAATGCGGAAAACAAAAACCCCAAATGGCGATTATAAGAAGAGGAACAGCGCCAAAAGTGGAACAGAAACACAATATGTAGAGAATCGTCCACGCGACCTGTAAGTAGAATTTAACAAATTACTACGTCATAGCAAAAACCAACCATCAGAACTGCTCATTGACCCAAAATATAAAGTAAATAGTAAAAATATGTACATATTCCAGGCAACTGAAGATGCCTTGCGGAGAATAAAGGCGAAACGCGTATCGCACGAAAATTGTGTTTCATTCAGTTACAGTTAGACGATCCAAATATAAAAATTATCAATATACCGTGATATTACACGCAAATGAGGAAGACAGGACAACAAAAGTTGAAGATTGTCTTAAAGTAGCATTCGTATTTTCCGTGGACAGTTTATAACGCATTCCAGTTTAAGCGTCGTTTGGCTAATGGTTTAATCTGCTGGCATCACGTTTCACGACACATTGCACCATCAAGTATTACGAAAGTAACTAGTTTTGAGAGATCTCAGATGCACGCTTACATCCAAAGAACGTAATTGACAGCACACGATTTTCGACACAGAGAACACCACAACTTCTTCAGTAGGGTGCAGTGCACCACGGCGGCTGAGCCAACCAGTGCAGGAGGCGCCTTGACCTCACACAAAAGATATTTCTGGCGTCAACCACACAACACTCACAATGTTAGTTTCATTATCTTATGGAATTAAGTTTGCAGTGACTGATTCGTGGCGCAAACCGACAGCTGTAAGACCTGCGTAGAAGACGATAGTTCGGTTGTGGATTGCCGAAACCGACGGATTTGATTTGATTGCATCAATAACTTGCGTCAGTAAAGTGTGAATGTTATTATGAGTCCTGAGCCGTGATTAGGTGATAGAAACAAAGCAAGCATACACAGCGGCTTACAGCTTGTGAGGTTACAGAGCCACTTTGTAGCTGTCTCTCTGAAGTGCACCGTGTTTGGTACAGTCTGTAAAAGGAAAACTTTGGGGAATGTGACGCCAGCAGACGAAATCCTCACCTTCCGCTTACATTCCAAATCTCCCTGTTACCCTTCATTATGAAAACACGTGCCATTTGAAAGACAACAAAGATTACAGAAGACATTTTGCGGAGTGAAATGTAAATGGTAATCAATCAACAAATAAATGCACTGCGTACAACAGCGAATCTTGCAGAGCAATTGCAAATCGCAGTTGTTTCGTTTTCACGTATTACACGTTTCCACATCACATTCGAAGCGTCTTAAGTTGCTGACACGGAGACGTAATTCGCACCGAAAATTCACCGTTATATACATATAGTGAAAGATACGTAGAGTATGTGTGTCACTAACTAGCGGCTTCAACCTCAAAAGCTACTTGGACACATTTACCAGTAATTCGACAGTGATACAGGCCTCCGTGCAATACTGAATGCTCGCTAACAGCAGGAAGCATATTGAAGACAGGTACAAGAACGGCTGTCATTGGGGCTGCACGGTGTGGCCGGGGGCGGCCAGAGGCTGACTGCTGACTGACGTTCCCCTCCACCTCTCTGCCGCGGTTGTCCTTCTCGCACCGTATAGACACAGGACAGCACAAGCAAACTCTCGAGACATCCTGGTGCGACTGGTTCAGCAAGCAGCATCGGAGAGCCACAACGGAAAGTTTACGATTTCGCCTCGAGTTGAGGATAAGTTCAGTAGCAATAAACCCGAAGAATTAACTGTAAATTTCATAGTAATCGAGTAGACCTATAACATATACAGAAAACAGCAGCAACGTAGGCTGCGCAGTGGTCGGAAGGTTAGTTATCCGGTCTGAAACGTAACGGAGTTTGTAGATTACATTACGCACTAGGTATTCGCATTTTCATTCGCCGAATCAGAGGGGAGCAACACTATGCAGGTATACTTACGTTACCGCTACGGTGGGTCCGCCCTGATGTAAAGGCCTCCGTTTGCTACCCCAAAATAGCAGTTTCAGCGAGAATTCGTTGTATCAGCTCTTTTTTAAAAAAGTGTTAAACAGATGAAACGCGCAGTGGAAAACGTTTAGTTTTTGCGTTGTATAGACGACCCGAGAAATAACAAGGCCTCGCAGACCTCGTACTATTTTCCTACACATACGAATCCACCAGGAAAAAAGCTTAAGTGTACAACGATTGTGCCCAATTGTTTGCTGTACGGTTCGAGCTGTCGATTTACTCGTTCCGTAGCAAACATCGCGAAGAGGTTATCTATCTGCAGGACAGGCGGCTAGTTGAGAAGACGGTTCGACAGACGTCCGCGGAGGTACAGTAGATGGGCCAGCTAGGAGGAGGCGAGGAGAGAGGGCGAGTGGTGGACTTACCTGGGCAGGCAGTCGGCCGGTACAGCACCTGGTGGTCGCGCTGCTGCGGCCGGTGGTGGCGCGGTGCCAGCACGGCCGTCACCCACGACCAGAAGCACATGGCGGCGGTCGCCAGTGTGGAGCACCTGTGCGCGTCACAGCAGAGCACAGTAGCGGAGCACAGACAGAGCAGAGCAGAGCAGCGCCCGCCACCGCCGCCTGCCGCAGTCACACAGTGCGCGCCACGCGCTTGCCAACTCGCTCGCTCGGGCCGTCCCGCTTTTTTGCGCGGCCGCGGTCCACAGTCCGACAGGCGAGTCACGTCCTCCGAGCCGCAAAGAGCGCGGCCGGCCGGCTGCGCATTCCACCCGCGAAAAACTTCCTGCCGCGAAGGACGCCGGGCTCAGAGGCGCACAGGGGGATAACGGAGCGCAGCGCACAGTGGCGGAGCCGTCTGCCGACCTCGGCAGTTCCGGTGCGGCGGCGGCGGCACGCACCGGCCCGGCAACCAGGCAACGCCGCGCAGTGGCGTGGCGTGATCTACCTGCGCCTTCTAGCCGACGTGTCCTGCGCCCCCCCCCCCCCCCCTGCACTACCCCGAGCGAGAGCTTCCCGTTTTACACGAGTGACTTTCTGGTCAAAATGACAGCTCCAAGTGCGTGCGCTTTCCACGCCTGCGTGTAAACCGGCAACCGAACGCGTCGCGAGGTGACGTCAATCGTCTATAGATTGTGTCGAGTGTGGACTTGTAAATGTCAGACTACGCTGCACACTGTGCGTGTCCAGGGACGAGGAACTAGAGCGGCGTCTGGTAACGTCTTCCTGTTACCTTAATCTTTCATCGTCTTCTTTGCTTTGTTTTCGTGGCACACTGAAAAGCCACACGGGGTACTGGTATTTTTTCCTACCAGTGTTCTTCTACTCCACAAAAGAGACGAAATATATGAAGGCAAAAAATATTTACGTTTTACAGAAAAAAAACCTACACTAAGTGTAAATAGCAACGTGAATAGATACACGTGTTTAATGAGAATTATTCTGACAGTGAAAATATGATTTTCGTCGTTATTTGGGGCTTAGGCGAGGCGGGTCAAATATGTGAAAGCGACAAGTAATATAATTTTTGCAACAAGTGCGCAACTAAGAAACCTGCACTGTCCATAAATAAGAACTTAAGTAGATCAAAAACTTTTCTGGTTAACACTGTTGTACAAGAGAAAAACCCCACTCTGTAGAAGGAGGAAAACAGCCATCGATGTTACTCAGCACTCAAGGACAAAAGACGCAAAGGTCGAGGCGGGAAATCGCCGTGTGCTGCACACTGGCCCGTCACACTACTGTCACCACCTGACAGGGCCACAGAAGACTGCGCGACGAACAGCAAGACAGTAACTGAGGTTTGCAAGGCACCGACACGGATGTTCTCCTTTTATTGACAGGTCGTTACCCCATTGTCCTGCTAAGAGGATTGTGACACCTCTCACCCTCCCCCTCTTGACCACAATCCATCAGGAAACCTTCAACCCTCCCCTATCCCCTTCGCCGATACAGCTACAGTTTCAGGTCTGAGTTACTCAAATAGACTCCAGTCACTCTATCAATTCGACTGACTACTTAATTAAATTGACGAATTAACCAACCTCTCCCATATGGCAAACCACCAGCCCTCCCCTCCCCTACCTGGAAACTGGTGGCTCTGTGCTGCAGAGGGAGGATCTCCTCGCAAGAAATCTAATTACATGCCAATTGTTTATTTATAAAAAATTTACAATCAATAAAATTTTTCTGGATTTGTGCCTGCACTGTCAATACGTAAAACTACCGACATTTCAGTCAGTGTTGCAACTGACCATCTTCAGGGTGTTTAGTACACAAAAACACCCTGAACAAGGTCACTTGCAACAGTGACTGAAATGTCGGTAGTTTTACGTATTGACAATGCCACCACATACACAGAAAACTTTTACTGAGCGTGACAAGGGCCGTGGATGCCTTTGTTCATATACAAAAAAATTAGTTTCATGGGCTGGATTTCTCTTCTCATCATTCTCTGCCGTTTGGGAAAAGGTGCACGTCTCGTAAACAAGTAGGTAAATCGACAGCTTCTTTTTAGTCCGATAGCGCAAGGAATACCGTCATGAAACAGTCATCACACGTAATTACACGGTTAAGAATCTGTCGACCGTGAAGCACGCACCGCCCGCCATTCGCTCCACCCGCACAGGCTGTGCGGAGTCGGGGTGCACCGGCGGTCGAGTGCATCTGAGGCCGCGTGGGTGCCACCACTGACAAAAGCACCCGAGAAATTCACGCCGAAACTCGTGCCCCTGTAGAATACCGACGCACGCTGTAGCTCCTTCCTGCAGAATACCGACGCACGCGGTAACCTTTTTCCAAGGCAATTCCTGACTCAGAACGGATTCCGCCATGGGCTCTAAGCCGGCGTCTGTGCTGAGCAAAAACAATCTCACGACCAGAAATTCAACTACACTGCACAGGACAGACATACTGTTTACTTATGAAGTTCAGTTTGCAAGGGGTGGATCCAACTTTTATTTGGTGGGAAAGCATCAAATGCAGCAACTTCATGTCCAAATTACGTAATCACACTGCTGCAGATTGAAGGTGACGTGTTACTGGAAAATTTTCCTGTTTGCGCTCACCTCGACGTGCAGGGATCGACTGAGCTAGTGCGCAGTGACGCCACCACAGGACGTTCCACCCCTCTACCCCTCACGCCGTCACTCCCCACCCGGCCAAGAAAAGATTGGTAGGAAAAAGACTCACTCTGTGCTTGAGAAGAAGGATCTGACGACACGAAATTCACATCAAAGTCAATAACATATTCATACATATTGTTTATTTAATCAGTTTGCAGGAGACGGGGTTCCCCCACTTGGGTGGACGTTATGACTGCACCCCCCACCTTTGTTCCGCATGACATAATAACTGTAATGAGAAGCGAATGGAATGAAATGCGATGTAATAGCCAGCGTTCGAGATCTCCCGTGTGTGCGTGTGTCTATCGTCAGGGCGCCGCCACGAATAGCAAAACAGCCCAGTGTCCTAATTAGACATCACGTTAGTAAATACCACCGACCACGGACCGTGTATCGACCTCGTTTCACCTCGTGGGCCTCTTACAAAGCATCAGGTGGCAGCATTCTGTGGATCGGCCAATTCCGTACTCACTTCCTGTCTCTGCCACTCTCAAGAAGCCACTCCCTGGTTCTCTGTGTGAATCAACATCTTCTGAAACGAAGATGGAGGTTTCCACCTGTCATCAGAATACTGTTTCCCGTTGGCTAATGCTAGGGACAAAGCAAAAGTTGACGTAACTTCCACTACAAAAAAAGAGTAAAATAACCCATCTGCATTACCCTGTCAAATTAATTGTTTAGCGAATCACAGGAGTCAAATAGATCGCTTAAGACACACACTTCCAACATACGAGGGCTATCCACAAAGAACATTACGTTTTGGAATTAAAAATAAATAAAGTATTGGAAATTTTTTTTATTATATACAGATGAAAGCTACACTTAAATACTACTTTTCTACATAGTTGTCATTTAAATTAAGGCACTTATCGTAGCGATGGACGAACTTGGAAATTCCTTCGTCGTAAAATTCGGCCGCCTGTGCCTTCAACCACGTGGTTACCTCTTCTTTTGGGACAGAAAAGTTGTGATTTTTGTGGATTTCCTGGAAAGAGGCACTACAATAAACTCTCAAAGGTATTGTCAAACTCTGCACAACCTCAGAAGAGCAATACAAAACAAGCGCGGGGGAAAGTTGGGCTCAAAGATCTTGCTGATTCACGACAACGCCCGGGCCCACACGGCAAATGCCACTCGTGAAGTTCTCGAATCTTTTAAGTGGGAGTTGTTTCCTCATCCGCCGTACAGTCCCGACCTGGCACCGAGCGACTTCCACCTATTCCCAGCAATGACGAAGTGGTTGGCTATGCCGGCCGCGGTGGTCTCGCGGTTCTAGGCGCGCAGTCCGGAACCGCGCGACTGCTACGGTCGCAGGTTCGAATCCTGCCTCGGGCATGGATGTGTGTGATGTCCTTAGGTTGGTTAGGTTTAAGTAGTTCTAAGTTCTAGGGGACTGATGACCACAGCTGTTAAGTCCCATAGTGCTCAGAGCCATTTGAACCATTTTTGGTTGGCTATGCAGCGTTTTGTTGACGACAGACAGCTTCAAGAAGAGGTAACCACGTGATTGAAGACGCAGGCGGCCGAATTTTACGACGAAGGAATTTCCGAGCTCGTCCATCGCTACGATAAGTGCCTTAATTTAAATGGCAACAATGTAAAAAAGTAGTATTTAAGTGTGGCTTTCATCTGCATATAATAAAAAAAATTTCCAATACTTTATTTATTTTTAATTCCAAAACGTAATGTACTTTGTGGATAGCCCTCGTACAATGATCCTTTTCCCAAATAAAATATTTTTTCAGCGTTTGAGTATCAGACGCAAACATTGTGCAAATCAAGTAGCGATCGTAGCGCTAAACTGCACGTGTAAGCTACACACTGGCGCCGCCCACACACCCGCACTCACTACTCCTGAGCGGTTCAAGTTGCTGCCTTACACTACGCTTCCCGCACTAGTCTGGTAACGGAAAGTTTGCCTAGGGGTACGGTGCACGGTGGAGGGTTGCAGTCATTGGCGACACACGAGCAGTTTACTCGTCCGGTGAAACGCAGACGACCAGAAAACACGCGGCACGGCGCCTGCGCGACCTCACCGAAGGCGCTGCGCGCAAATATTTTGAGAAGTGTGAGAAGCAAACGCAGACGTGTGCTGACTCGAACGGATACAGTCGCCTCTAGCAAAACACACTACTCAGACTGACAGCGTCTACCTGGTTCTTTCGCCTGACAATTGTTACAAATTATTTTTCCGGCGCGGAGGAGGACGCCCGTAGCGAGCCGTTCGCGGCCTGTCGGCAGGCGGCAGGTGCAGCGCCCTGGTTCCGGCCCGGGGAGGGCCTGCAGACAGCCGCGCCCCCGCGCCACGTGTCGCGAGGTGGGGGCGGGGGCGCGCCGTTCTCGCCCCCTGCCAGCCGCCACGCCCAGCTGCACGGGGACGCCACCGTCAGTTGCGTACAGCGGCAGTTCGCTGACCAAAAATATCACCACGTACATATCGTAAAAACGTTGAACGCTCGGGGCTCCGCAACTCGTAAACGTATTTTAAGGACCGTCAGCTGCACTCGATATTTTAATGAGGGCAGCCGGTATTCGTGTGTACAGCCTACCGTCAGTGGCGTGTTACCTGTCTCGGTATGAGTGACGTGCACGACAGCCTGCGTGCTGTGAGATGAACATAGAGCTGAACATGTGGAAGAATTTACAACTAACACGCGTGTCACTGGTGTAGGGACTCGTAGTACGCCATGACGACGGGGTCTGTATCCGGATACCGATTTGGCTATCAAACATTTCAAGTGCGGCTGATGGTTTTCGAGGGTTCCTTTAACAGATACAAATTGCTCACGCCATCGCAACGTGCGACCTCGGTTTAACGTGTGATATTCTAAACGCGCTCTCCGTCCTGCAATAGCGTCTTAGGCGTCCACATGCCCATCGGACAATTCTCGATACACTGACGCCTTGTCCCAGTGTTTCGCTACAACCAAATTGCTAAATTACTTCACCCCGAAAGCATCTGTATCGTGTGCACTGAGCAACTCGGCACCGCTTACGTTCCAAGTTCCACAGAGGAAAAAAAAAAAAAGTAGACAACTGATGGGAGACGGTTCCCCGTTTACACATACGTCGTTATGACGTATTAGTTGGTGCGGTGTTTCAACAATTCGTTAAGTGTAGAAAACATACGGCACTCAATTACTCTTTACTTCGTTTATTTACAGTGTCATCCCCGATCAGTAGACAAATAATTGCTATTTAATTACGATTGAATTTCACTGCAGAAACAAATCTTGCGTGCAATAAAACGTGCTCTCCTGACGTTTCACTGTTACCTTTTGCTACTGGGCATCGCACACCGTAACAGCATGAGCTTTTCGGAAACAGTAAATTAAAACAGATGCAGTCCGGTACGTAATTTGCCCGTGCAGCGCCCACTGCTACACACGTCCTGATAAGCTCTGTGCTGAGTGAGCGACACGCAGTCGCTGAAACGAGGTCGTGCCCCCGAGATAAGCGAATAGGCGAGTCACGGGCAACAACAGTCGGCCAGCCGGCTGTGCAGCCAGCTAGCTGTACGCAGCGCGTGTGCTCCGTCGCTCACCAAATACGGCGCCCCAAACGTTCCTCCGGCTTTCCGCGTCACAATCGCGTTGTTTTGAGCTAACATGTCCGCCTGGTGTTGAAAGGTTGGGCGATAAGCTTATCCTGCAGTTGCGCGCCGTTCTATTCCCGCGCGCAGCTCAGCGCTTATGTAATGAGTCGCCGCAAGAGTTCCTGGCCACGGCTGCGTCGAGCAGAGCGTCCACTAGTACGTGCCAGGGAACCACGGCGGCACACACTGAGCGTCGGCGGTTACAGCCAGACCACCTCTAAAAGTATCGAGTGTTCTCGTAGCTGGAGTGTTTGTGCACTTGTGTCGAGGTAGCACGAGGAGCGGCGGACAGTGCACAATGTGTCGCTGACTGTGTGTGTGTGTGTGTGTGTGTGTGTGTGACAGTAGGAGGGCTGCAGAAACTGCCCCACGTGCCTTACTGAAGGAAACATCCCGCCGTTCCACGAAATGACTAACCCGCCAAACTGGGTGTGAGTCAAGAGTTGATACTGTTTCCAAACCAAACACGTTTCATCCAGTTACTCTGAGCGCCTTTAGGAGTTTTTAACAGAAAACACTACAACAAATATTTCCGTACGCAAAATATTTATGGCATCAAACTAATTCATATATTACTAACCATGCGACATCAGGATTGCTGTACAAGGAGGCGGTCTTCCCCGTGTGTCTTTGAAGAAAGTCATCTGAGCATAAAAAAAGACAATGAGCGTCGAAGAAGAAGAAGAAGAAGAGAAAGAAGAAGAAGAACAACAACGACGACGACGACGACAGGAAGAAACTGATCAACAGTTCAGAGTGGCTCTTAAGCTCAGAGCTATGTATCTTGATTGCCTATCTGGTATTTTCCGATGACATTCCTATCGCCAATAACAAACTGCGTCAGCAACAAAAAAGTTCAGTCGGCTAAATAAAGTACCTGAAACAAGTGTCTACAGGTTTCTTTCCATAAAACAATATATAGAAAAACTTCAATGATCGATCAAAATGGATGAGCATAGAGTTTGGAAAGATGGAACGGGGCAAGGAACTTACTCATGTAGGTGAGGTGAACCAGCAGAATGGTTTAGAATAGTAAGTAATCAATATTAGCATCTTAAAATTATAATTGATCTGCGATGAAAGCCTTGCAACATGAGGGTACTGCACGGTTTACACGCATAAGAAACAATGACTACATGGACAAAGAGACGAGTCGAGCAGTTGGTAAATGTGGCATCCGCGATCCCGAGGTACACATCGGCCAGCAGACTGGACTGCACACAGAGCACTGTCAACTACATGGAGCAGGCTGCAGCTCGACGACCAAGGTACGCAGAATGGACAGCGAACAGTTGGCTCAGGACGAGACCGAAACAAAGACAAAAAGGAACTGTAATAAAAACTTGTACTGCACACTACATACGTTGCGAAACAACTTTGGTTAAGAAACGATATCAATTCTATTTCCACCCGACGAGTAATGTCTACAACACTATTATTGTACAAAACACGCACAGCATCTTCCACGTCAGAGTGCGACACTGGATAGCTTTACGACTAGTCTACAATGCACGGGGTAAGCGACGCCGCGCCCCAAAACGATACGCAGGGAGCTTTCGAATGATGCCTAGTTTCGTCCACCAGTCGTGAATACGTTTAACGCGAGGCCGCAAGAAGAGGAAAGCCACATCCACAGACAAGACAAACCTGTCAGACTCCGGTGAAGTGCAATTGTGAAAGATGGACTCGAGTGCTGTGCAGCAGAGGCGGGCTGACGTCCACGCGGGCATACTGTGAAAACATTTTCGTCCGGTCATATTAGTTTTGGTCGCCTGACACGTTTAACTGTGTGAACCGTGACATTATGTAACAAAAATTACAATTCTATGGCATAAATGGAATAGCATATGACTTGTTTAAGTCATACCTACAGAACAGGAAGCAAAAAGTTTCCTTATATGGGTCAAGTTATGTAAATAAGTTTGCCGCTACATCTAACGGGTGAAATTACATTAGGTGTTCCACAGGGTTCAATCATGAGTCCCCTTCTGTTCTTGATGTATGTGAACGACCTCCCTTCCTATCTGAAACAGGAAGCTGAACTGACACTGTTTGCTGATGATATAAGCATCATTATTAATCCAGTAAAAGAAACTCCAATTAAAAACGATACAAATAAGGTCTTTGGTAAAGTCATTAACATGTTTTATGTAAATGGGCTTGGTCTAAACCTGTTGTAGACATTACTCGTCGGGTGGAAATAGAATTTTCTGCCGCAAAAAGAACAGTTCCTTCAATAAATATAACAGATCAACAGAAGTGAGTAGACAGGGTAGAGCATACTAAGTTTTTCAGTGTACATATAGATGAGAATCTTAATTGGAAAATGCATATTTCGGATCTTCTAAAGCGATTAGGTTCAGCAACTTCTGCAATCAGAATAATAGCCAATTTTGAGAATATAGAAGTTAGTAAGCTCACATACTTTGCATACTTTCACTCTCTGATGTCATACGGAATAATGCTTTGGGGTAACTCAACGTTTGACAAAAAGTATTCACTGCTCAAAAGAAAGTGGTAAGAATAATGTGTGCGGTTCATAGTCGTACATTTTGTAGGCATCTTTTTAAAAGATTGAGAATTCTTACAAAAGCCTCACAGTACATTTACTCACTAATGAAATTTGTTCTCAACAACATGGACCAGTTTAAAAACAACAGTGACGTTAATGATTATAATATCAGAAAAAATAAAGACTTACACTATCCTTCACTCAACCTATATTTGCCACAGAAAGGGGTAAAATATGCTGCTATAAAAATTTTCGACAAATTACCAGATCAAATAACAAGTCTGACAGACAGCAGTAATAGCTTCAAAAATAAATTGAAATCATATCTCCTTGACAACTCCTTCTATATCATAGACGAATTCGTGAATACGAATAAATAAGTCTATAAATACACTCTATGCATTTTGTGCCATTTAAAGGAATGGGGTAAATAATAGAAATATTAATCTTTAACACTGTATTGTAATATATATGTATTAAAAAATCTTGTTTCATATGTGCATTTCTTGTGCACTTGACGCGTTCCACATCGTAACGGCTACCGTACAGTGCGATTGATCAATGGAACATGCAACTAACTAAATAACCAGAAAAAAATTCGTGATTTAACGATTTCTGATTCCATTATATACCGTGTAATACAGTCCTCGGACAAGTTTCAAAATAAGTGCGGTGTGGCAAAGTGAACCTTGATGCCAGTGATAATATTCAGTAAAAGTGGAACCTAAACAGAAATGACCCGGCTGCGAGGTGTGTCGCAGGGTGCGCACGACGCCACAGCACCGTTCTCGGCGGCGGCGACGTCACACTCGGTGTGAAGGAGAAACACGAATCGTCTCAAACACGAGACGGCGAGAGTACAAATCTTCAATACACTTCGAATTAAGCGTCTGTCATATTAATGGTCGCTTGTGATACTAGTGAACCGCCGAGTGGCCGGCCGCTGTGGCCGTGCGGTTCTAGGCGCTTCAGTCCGGAACCGAGCTGCTGCTATGGTCGCAGCCTCGGACGTGGATGTGTGTGATGTCCTTAGGTTACTTAGGTTTAAGTAGTTCTAAGTCTAGGGGACAGATGTCAAGTCCCATAGTGCTTAGAGCCATTTGAATTTTTGAACTTCCGACTCAAAGATTTACGTCAAACTATTGCATTATTTCACATGTGGACATCAGCAAGGATACCTGGCGGGCACTGTCCTTATTTTGTCTTTTCGTTCGTTCTTAATATGCGACTATCGCCAACAGCAACTTTGCCAAAGACGGAGCGGGAAGTCAGTTGTGAGAGGAACCGAGTAACGTCGAAATGCGTCCCTTCCGTTAAGTATTTTGAGGCTCGCAGTCCCTGGAACGGCTAGGTCACCGCTGCACTAGGCTTCGAAATCATTAGAGGATCGAGTTAAATGGGGCAACGTTGGGGATACTCCCAAAAGAGGTCTGACCCGACTTATGCTAGGGTCGGCTTCACTTAACTGTGTTCTTTTTTACAAGGGCAAGTTACGGCGAAGTGTTTTAAGCTTGCTGTCGATGTCAGTAGATGTAAACTTCACATAGAACAGGCGATGACAAGTGTGAAGCAGGATGAACACGATAAGACGTAAAAATAATGTGAAGCAATAGAAATACGGGGTAGACGGGGACGCCATGTAAGGTTCACGTAGCTGGTGTGGGTATCAAAGAACGATAGAACGTCGCACCCCGCTGGTGGCCATGCCCTACCGAAAGGAGTGGTCCCTTGCCTTCCTCCATGTTCCGTACCAATTGACTCTCAGAGAGTACGATGAAGTTCCAGTTAAGGTACTGTTACGTATTCTCGACTGTGACACACAGAAAGTTGAACAAGCGTCACAAAAGCACTTAGGCCAATGTGGGTTTTAATCCCCCCTCCTCTGAGTTAGTGCTGTGACAACAACTGCCCAGACACGACAGAGCGAAAGAAGTCAGAAGACGTGGGTAACATTTCCGACGAACAGAATCGGGCAGCCCGGCTCTCCGACGAACCAGAAGAAAGCTTAGCAGGGACCCACCGTTCCCAACTGGAACAGTTTTAGCGGCCGTCGACTAGCGCTACACAGTACCCCCGTCACAAATATCGGTTTCTGTCGCATTCGTCCGGCTTCAGGTCTCTGGAAACTGAAAGTACAACACAACCTGGCGACGATACTGGACAGCTGAACAATCAACTTCGTCGATTTCGGTGTAAATAAAAATAGAGTTAAGAGGGAAAATCGGAGGTTTCGAGCAAAGTGCAAGTTAAGAGACGGAACGCCGGCTAGGAGCGACGCGAGGTTGGACGGGATATCGGGAGAGAACATTCCAGACGAACCTTCCCGTTTTTGGCCGTAAATGATGTGGGTGAAACTGGGAAAACCTGCATCCGGAGTGCTCGTCCACTGCGAACTCTGCGAGCAACGGCAATCGGTGACGTCAGCGGTGGCGGGTGACGCCAGCCGCACGGTGGCGTCACGCTGACGTCACCACCGCGGCTGCCGGCGCACCCAACCACCGCAACACTACTACACGTGCACCGACCACCAGGAACACTACGAACGTCGGGGGCCGCCTGGAGCCGTTGCGGGCGCGCGTCGCCCAAACAAAAACATGTAAGCGGAGCACACACGGCGTAGACACGTGTGGGGAAATCCACTGAGATAAGGGACGTCGACATTCGGCGGATTATCAGTACGCTGCGCCTGCGAACTAACATCTCGAAAAGGGCGAGGCTGGTCGAATGTTCGCGTGCTACTGCCGTGAGCATCTGCGGAAAGGGGTAGAAGGGCATTAGGCGCTAAATGATTGGACATGCACGACTCTTCACATAAGGTGAGTCTCTGAGACTTGTCTGCTCTGTAAAGCAGGAAAAATGGTGATCTGCGGCACCTCTGCCGGAAGAGCACATCTGTTTCACAGCAAGCCGTCGATCGTACATTGTTGAACGTGGAGCTCCGCAGCAGACCACCCCTACGTGTTCACACGTGGGTCCGACGACATCGTCAATTGCGATTGCAGCGGGCACGGGACCATCGCGATTCGACCGCCGATCGATGGAAACGTGTCGGCACGTCGGGTGAATCACATTTTTGTTGCACTAGTTGGACGGCCGTCTCCACAAATGCCGTCACTGAGGTGGGCGCGGTATTGTGCTACGGGAGACAACTCTGCTGCGCTTGCAAGGGACCTGTGGTAGTGATCGACGACATGCTGACAGCTGCAAACCACCGCATCTCTTCGTGCTAGTCGTCTTTCCCGACGGCGATGTCATCCTCAGCAGTATAAATGCCCGTGTCTCGGAGCAAGAACCGTGCAACAGTGGTTTCAGGAGCATTACTGAGAACTCACGTTGATGTCTCGGCGACCAAATTCGCCCGATGTAAATCCTACGGAACCCATCTGGGTCGGTATCGGGCGCCATCACCGCGCACCCAAATCGGCGGCCCTTCATTTACACGAATTACATGACCTGTGGCTAGACATGTAATGCCACATACGTCCACAAACCTACAACAGACTGGCGGATCCCTGATACGCAGAACCAGACACGTATTCTGTTCTAAAGGCGGGCAAACAAGCTGTTAAGCAGGTGGTCATAATGTTTCGGCTCCTCAGCGTACATCTGTGCTCTGCAAGGCACGGTACTTGGTGCACCACTTTTCCCTTTACCCCTTTTTCTAGTTCCAGACACGTACGGTAGACGGGAAGAATGACAGCCGGGAAGCCTGTCTGTGGGCTCGGCTCGACTCTCTCTAATTTTGTGTCCACGGTCTTTTCTCGACATCTGTGTAGGGGAAAGCAATAAGTCAGTTGACTCTCGCAGGAATTCTCTGGGAATTTTGACGGTGATGCAGAACGCCTCTCCTGCAGCGTGTGCCACTGGAGCAGGCTGGCGCTGGCGCTCGCTCCAGAAACCTGCAACCAAACGTGCTGCTCCATTTCCTCTACGAATCTCCGACTGACGAGCAGTATTCGAGTGTTGGTCGAGAGAGTGTTATGTAAGCTACTTCCTTTGTTGATGGGCTGCATTTCCTGTGGATTCTTCCGATAAAGATTTATTTTGTGTAGTCGTTCCATTTCAGATCGCTCCACGCGCATACTCAGAGACATTTTATGGAAGTAACTGCACCCACTCGCTATTCTTTTTATGTACAATATTTCGTCAAATGACTTGAGGTTGAGACTCCTCACGTCGGCGAACTACACACATACGCACTGTCACGTAATAAAACGATAATCGTTGCGTCCGCTCGACACCGCTTTGACACTGCTGCCGTTCTGTTAAAAAGGACGTGGCGATACCGATAGTAGAATTGATGAAAACTTGTGCCCGACCTCCGATTCCCGATTAATACGGACGTTTAGCTTTACCTGCCAATTTTCTGCTGCCTCGACCGCCGCTAGCATCGGACCCCATCTCGTCTAATAGTGATTTCTGATAGCGATATGAATACACTCCTGGAAATTGAAATAAGAACACCGTGAATTCATTGTCCCAGGAAGGGGAAACTTTATTGACACATTCCTGGGGTCAGATACATCACATGATCACACTGACAGAACCACAGGCACATAGACACAGGCAACAGAGCATCCACAATTCGGCACTAGTACAGTGTATATCCACCATTCGCAGCACTGCAGGCTGCTATTCTCCCATGGAGACGATCGTAGAGATGCTGGATGTAGTCCTGTGGAACGGATTGCCATTCCATTTCCATCTGGCGCCTCAGTTGGACCAGCGTTCGTGCTGGACGTGCAGACCGCGTGAGACGACGCTTCATCCAGTCCCAAACATGCTCAATGGGGGACAGATCCGGAGATCTTGCTGGCCAGGGTAGTTGACTTACACCTTCTAGAGCACGTTGGGTGGCACGGGATACATGCGGACGTGCATTGTCCTGTTGGAACAGCAAGTTCCCTTGCCGGTCTAGGAATGGTAGAACGATGGGTTCGATGACGGTTTGGATGTACCGTGCACTATTCAGTGCCCCCTCGACGATCACCAGTGGTGTACGGCCAGTGTAGGAGATCGCTCCCCACACCATGATGCCGGGTGTTGGCCCTGTGTGCCTCGGTCGTATGCAGTCCTGATTGTGGCGCTCACCTGCACGGCGCCAAACACGCATACGACCATCATTGGCACCAAGGCAGAAGCGACTCTCATCGCTGAAGACGACACGTCTCCATTCGTCCCTCCATTCACGCCTGTCGCGACACCACTGGAGGCGGGCTGCACGATGTTGGGGCGTGAGCGGAAGACGGCCCAACGGTGTGCGGGACCGTAGCCCAGCTTCATGGAGACGGTTGCGAATGGTCCTCGCCGACACCCCAGGAGCAACAGTGTCCCTAATTTGCTGGGAAGTGGCGGTGCGGTCCCCTATGGCACTGTGTAGGATCCTACGGTCTTGGCGTGCATCCGTGCGTCGCTGCAGTCCGGTCCCAGGTCGACGGGCACGTGCACCTTCCGCCGACCACTGGCGACAACATCGATGTACTGTGGAGACCTCACGCCCCACGTGTTGAGCAATTCGGCGGTACGTCCACCCGGCCTCCCGCATGCCCACTATACACCCTCGCTCAAAGTCCGTCAACTGCACATACGGTTCACGTCCACGCTGTCGCGGCATGCTACCAGTGTTAAAGACTGCGATGGAGCTCCGTATGCCACGGCAAACTGGCTGACACTGACGGCGGCGGTGCACAAATGCTGCGCAGCTAGCGCCATTCGACGGCCAACACCGCGGTTCCTGGTGTGTCCGCTGTGCCGTGCGTGTGATCATTGCTTGTACAGCCCTCTCGCAGTGTCCGGAGCAAGTATGGTGGGTCTGACACACCGGTGTCAATGTGTTCTTTTTTCCATTTCCAGGAGTGTAGTTGTAAGAGGCAACAGGGGAATTTATCAGACCAGAAGTTCAAAAGATTTGATGAAAACTTGTATACATTGTAAAAAACACGTGGAACGAGGTAGTTAATTACAACTGCTCCAAACACCTGAAAAGTGAAAAGCCTGAAAAGTCTCGGCGCCGAACTAGACAAAAGAAACAAATAATTGCAACATAAAGGAACGTTCGGACAAGTAGTCCAGCCTCCGATCAAAGAGAGCGAGAGCACTTTGGACGGTTCGTCAAGTGATTAATAGTCACGAGAATCGAACAGACTGAAGGCCACGAGCGGGCAGTGCAGAGTACTATCGCGAAGACGCGGCTACCTTCCTCGCGCCCACCTGCTCAGGTGCAACCGCCGCATTTCTACGAATTCACGACCGAAATCTTCGCGGCTGCCGTACACCGAATGCGGAAATAGCGCTGACCCCAGCAGTGAGTAGCACGGCTACGACTGAAGAACGTGTGCAAATTGCGCCAACACTTGCACCGTTAAATGAGACGAACCGAGGACTACAAAGGGCCGAGCGCGAGAGGCGCTCTCTCGTCAGTGTTGTTGCACCTCAGTGTGCTTACGCCGGGAGAAAGAGGCGTCCGCAGCCGACCTAAACAGGTCCAATTTTGTAGTGTACTTATGGACGAAAGCCGTTCGTACTTTGTGCAATGTATGTATGTGTGTGTCACCAACCATACTAGTACTGTGTGGCAGGTTGTGGCCACAAAGATAGTGCGACGCCTACGCGAATTGCTCGATACGACTGTGAATTGGAAGGGCGCAGTCCTTTTGTGGCGCCACTACAGTGGACCGCCACCCCCCAGTACGCCTGTGACGCCACCTGGTGAGCGCCAGTGGCGCCCTCCAGCCGACAGGCCGCTGCCCGCTGCCACAGTCCAGCCCTCGCCACTCGCCGCGCCCCTACGTACGTCCTAAACTTAGAGATCGCGGCGCCCTGCTGCCGGCCCCTACAGTTTCACGACATTTCAGTGTGCAATGTTCCGCCACCTACGGCTTACGCCTGATTTACAGACCTGGACATTTTTCAGAGTATATTTAATACTACGGCGGTGATAATTGAATGTCTCGTGAAGGGCGGCATGCCCTCCCTCCATTATAACTGTCTCGCCTACGTGGCTTTTATACATAACTACCTTCTGTACCCTGAGTGTGTCGTTTCGAAAAACCGCCGTCTATAAATCGTTGATCCATACAAGTCTGGTAATAACCCAGAGAGGCAACTGCTCGTCGCCGAACCGTGTTTTGTTGGTAAAGTTTTTCACCAAATTCACACCAATCAAAACTGAAACCGACATTTAACTCATCGAAACCGATAGCAGAGGACGTCTCGAGCCGTCCGCCGCAGCACAGAAGTATTGGTTCGGCCGTGTGAAGCTTCCCTCGTATCAAACAGAAATGAGTAGTCTCAAACAAATGGCAGTAACCAGTGGATTCAAAAGAGATTTACTCAGATTCTCAAAAAATACAGAGGCAACAAAAACCCACATGAGGATAAAAAGTTGAATTGGTTCAAGAACCACGACCTATTACCGAAAAGATGGCGCACGCTTTCCCTAAGTAGTCAAAAGCAGGGTTTCGCACAGCAAACAAATGAGATTTAAGCTATGGTTCAAATGGCTCTGAGCACTATGGGACTTAACATCTCAGGTCATCAGTCCCCTAGAACTTAGAACTACTTAAACGTAACTAACCTAAGGACATCACACACATCCATGCCCGAGGCAGGATTCGAACCCGCGACCGTAGCGGTCGCGCGGTTCCAGACT
Organism: Schistocerca americana; assembly: GCF_021461395.2. Classification (NCBI taxonomy): domain Eukaryota; kingdom Metazoa; phylum Arthropoda; class Insecta; order Orthoptera; family Acrididae; genus Schistocerca; species Schistocerca americana. The sequence goes on along the minus strand of NC_060120.1, from coordinate 1,087,898,099 downwards.
GAAGGGCCTAGAACCGCTCGGTCACCGATTTAAGCTATAACACACCGAGCATTTGCCGTGTGTAGCTTACAATGCGGATGACATGATCGCTGTTATATAGACCACAAACTGGTAGTAACTGGTACTAGATTTAAGGAACAATGAGACTGCTTTTGGCCGTCATTTACGACGGATAAAACACGCAGCACGTAGTACTGAAAATATTTTGAAATTTCTACATGTAGCACCTTAGGGGATGAAATCAGCCATACTAGAGGAATGAGAGACATCTAAGTGGAAGGTAAAGGAGCCGGACAATTCAGTGAATTAGTGGTCCAAGTTAAAGAACGACAGATTCTTGCGTCATTTAACGAAACGACGTGACAGAGGACAGCAGTCAGCTGACGAGGCTCACCCTGTATAGAAGAGATACAATGGAAGTATAGAAAGGGAAGAGATTCTTGGCTTATTTACTCATGACGAAACCGTTCTACCTGGTGTGGAAGAAGGCAGGTGTTGACTGATGTGAATATTGCCACACTGCGATTTTAATAAATGCCTGCGCAATAATGACACGAATTGTTTATAGAAGGATGGAAAAGCTCGTCGAAGGCGAACTCGGGGAAGATCATTCTCGGTCCACGAGAAATGGAGGAACATGCGATTAAATACTGACCCTAAAACTTATTTTAAAAGATAGACTGAAAAAAAGGCAAACCTACATTTATACAATTTATAGATTTACGGGGAGCTCTTCACAGCGTTAACTGGAATATACTATTCGAAATTCTAAAGTTACCAGGCATAAAATACGGGCAGTGAAACTTCATTTCAAACTTTTCCCCAATATTATTTGGTCTGGACACTGAGCACGCAGCGAAGGAAACTGAGGACAAACTTGGAGAGGGAGAAAAAAAGTAAAGCGTTTTGAGGTTTGTCGTTCTAATAAAGACACTAAAGGACTTGGAAAAACGGTTAAACGGAATGGATACTATCCTGAGGAGACGTTATTCGATGACCATCAACAAAAATAAGGCAAGGATAATAGAATGTAGCCCAGTTAAATAAGGTGATGGTAAAGAAGTAGATTAGAAAATGAGACAGTAATGGCATTTGGGCATCAGAATACCTGATGATGTCTAGAGCAAACAGACTATAAAACGGAGACTGGCTGTGTCGAGAAAAGCATTTCTAAAGAAAGGAGGGAGGGAGGGAGGGAGGGAGAGAGAGAGAGAGAGAGAGAGGGAGAGAGAGGCCGGCCGCTGTGGCCTAGCGGTTCTAGGCGCTTCAGTCCGAAACCGCGCTGCTGCTACGGTCGCAGGTTCGAATCCTGCCTCGGTCATGGATGAGGGTTTTCGTACGGCGTTAGCAGTGTACGGAAGTCAAAGATGGACGATAAGCAATTTAAACAAGAAGAGAATAGAAGCGTTTGAAATGTGGTGCTACACAAGGATACTGAAGATTAGATGGGTAGATGGAGTAAATAGTGGGGAGGTACTTGGTCGAATTGGGGGAAAAGGAAATTTATGGCACAGTTGGCTAAAAGAAAGGATAGCTCGATACGGCACATACTGAGGCATCAGAAAATTGTCGATATGGGAACGGAGAGAAGTGTGGGCGGTAAAACGTGTAGAGCGTGACGAAGGGATGAATGCAGCAAACAGTCTGAAATGGGTGAGTGCTGCGGTAGTTATTCACAGGTGAAGGGGCCCATCGAACCACTCTTCTTCTTGGAGAGCATAACAACCGTAACAACAACAACAACAACGACACTGTGTTCGCACATTGCGACTTTTCTGTATACCGAAGAACAGCTGTATGATTGTTCGGCTATTACGAACGCAGCTATTTTATGTTCTAGCCAAGCAAAATCCCTGGGGCAGTGCAGAGTGACGCAGAAGGTGACAGTGGAGGCGACGAGTGGAGGAGTCGGGAGGCGCAGCCGCGCTATCCGCGGAGGTGACTTCAGCCGGCCGGCCGGCCGGCCGGCCAGCTGCCGCGTATGCACGCCGGCGGCCCCGTTCCGCTCTTATCTCTCGTCGTATCAGTACTTTGCGACTCGATGAGACCGCTGTCGTTACAGGTAAACATTCCAACAGCGAGTGACGGGTGGAAACCTCTTTGCGTGTATCGACAGTGGGAGGAGGAGGAGGAGGAGATTAGTGTTTAACGTCCCGTCGACAACGAGGTCATTAGAGACGGAGCACAAGCTCGGGTGAGGAAAGGATGGGGAAGGAAATCGGCCGTGCCCTTTCACAGGAACCATCCCGGCATTTGCCTGAAGCGATTTAGGGAAATCACGGAAAACCTAAATCAGGATGGCCGGAGACGGGATTGAACCGCCGTCCTCCCGAATGCGAGTCCAGTGTGCTAACCACTGCGCCACCTCGCTCGGTATATCGACAGTGGGAACAACAGTAACAGAGTACAAATTCGAAACGAGAAATAACGTTACACTAAAACTGTTCCACACTTCCTGGGCAGCTTCAGCTCAAACCGAACCTAACACTTCAAAATATGAAACAAATGTACACGCAGAAGCTGAATATCACTGCAGCTGTCACGTGTGATATAACGTACACAACGGCACGATGTTTTCCCCTGCTCTTTGTCATGGCTGAAGTAGTGCGACCGTTATCTGCAGAAGACGGGCAACTGCCGACATTCAGCAATCTCGAATACGTCACTCCTTTAACACAGCAGTACTCAGCATCTTCAATATGTCGAATGAAAATCATTTTTTCGTACAGTAATTAATATCAACTGCATTTTGTTAATACGAGTACTTATTTATAGACTGTCGGAACTACCATCTGATATTGTATGCACCTTCAGCGAGATTAAGAACAGTAATACTGCTTAAGATGTTGTACACACTCGGCGTAAACACAACAATGGCACGGTCACAAAAACTCGCAACTGAATCTCGACTATTTTCAATTTGCTACTTTTGTTGCTGCGTTTGTGGTTGAGCACTGTCCGGATGTTATTTTTCACGGCATATGATAAAATACGGATCGGTATTGCAAATAACCTTTTTAAAGTCAGTGAAGATGCACGCAGTACACGATACGAGTTGGACTAGAGTGTAAATCGATATTTATGTTACGCTGCTCAATACAAAAATATCTAGCGTGTTGAATAAGATTCGCTGTCAGTCAGAATTGGAGGTGATTTACTTAAAACACGACCTGTTTCGGGCTTGTGGCCATCTTCCCGTGATCATACATTCATTTATATTTTTCTGCATTTAATGTTGGACTGCACTGTTTACGTAAAAGTGAAATTACGTGATGCTGACTCAATAACAGAAGTGGCCAAGTGACACGTGTTGAAAATTTAGTGTACTTACGTATAGCTGGAGTATCTAAATCGTACTGCACATTTCTCACACTTCTTACAAACACGTTGTCGATTTTCACACATTAACCTGACAGTTCTTTCCATGGTAATTATTTAACTTGCATGTTACTCCTTTAACACAGTAATACCATATTGAATGTTAACGACAAGAGCTCTCATCATCCAGCGTATATACTTTGGAATACGGAGCAGAAAAATATTCCACATTCACGTGACAGTTTTCATTTTCGTAAATTGTAACACCTGCAGCATTTGTCTGTATTATCAACTGTGTGCTACTACGGTCCAAGTTCCTTCTCTGCACTCCAATGTTAACAGGTCGTCTCATCTACAGCTCTTATCATCTAAAGTGCCATTACTGTGCTAAAGACGTAATATGGCAGTTTAAGTAATTACCGTGGTGACAAGTGTCAAGTTAATGTGCGAAAATGGACAATTCGCTTGTAAAGAGTGCGATTTGGATGCTCCAGCTGTATGTCAGAACACTCGTATTTCCAACACGTGTCACTTCACCACTCGCAGTTCTTTTATTTGCGTTACTGAGTCAGCATAACGTACTTTGCGTTTTACGTAAACAGTGGTAAATGAACGTATTATCACGTGAAGATGGGCAAAAGCCCGAAACGAGCCGTCCCTTAAATAAATCACCTCGAATTGTGACTGAAAGCGAAACTTATTGGAAACAGGCTATACAGGAACAGTGACGGAGATGGACGCCATCTATTACGGATAAAATTCGCAACATTATCTTATCGAAACCCGGACGTCACTGCAGCTGCCAGTAATGTGTACAGCTGTCGGTGCGCCCGCGGACGCCACCGTGCAGGATGGAGTGCGCCACTGAGGCCTGCGCTGAACTGGAGTCTGGGTAGTTGCAGACTGCTCTTACCAGGACTTAGTGAGGGCTCGTGAGCGCCGTCCGGGCTAAAGGACCACTTCGATATAAACAGGCGCCGCATCTGTGTGCACGGGGAAGGCGCCGGTTCACAATACACGACGATGTCACGGGGGCTGTGGCGGCGGTGGCGGGCTGTGCGCGAGGCAGGCGGCGCTGCGCCGTGCTTACAGCCTGGAGGTGTCGCGATGTGGTCGCGGCGCGGCGGCTGACGCCAGACTGGCTGGCCGGCCCGTGGCCGCCTCGTGATAGCGCTATCGCCGCGCCGACCTCTGCGCTGCTCTGCCCGCTGCGTTGCGCAAGACTCGCGCAGCCAGCGTGTCGGCAGAGGCGAGCCTAGCTGGCTAGCTGTGTCCCTCACTCAGACGCCATACCTGAGGCTAAGGTTCGCGGACGACTCGACCCTTCTGGCCGGAGCTCAGAGGCCGGCTGTTGTGCCGCTAGTGCGAGGCCTACTAAGGGCCGAGACACTGGACCACCCGGCGCTCTGCTCGCTTTTTACTCGACCAGTGTGACTACTCGAATCGGCCAAGTCAAATGGGTCTTTTCTTGCGAGCGTTCTTTTCGGAAACATTTCTAAATGGTTTCAAAACTGTCCAAGTGACATCCAAATTTGTCCGAGACTACAAAACATAAGAATTTTTGTGCGTCTTCAAACAGCTGCAACAAAAACAAAAATATTGGGAACAATGGTTGTCTAAAATTGGTACTACTAAGGAAAGTACACGATTCCCTAAGTAGTAGGGCAAAGGGGGTGTCGCCCGACATTGCGGGTTGCCTGCGTCGGGGACGACTGTACGTTCGGGGGGAAACCTACTGTTCTGATTGACGAGTCCTTAACTTATTGTTCTGTTAAGTGGATTATGACCCCGTGGGGATAATCTGTCCTTCAGAGAAATCCCCCCTCTACCCCTCCCTCTACACCACTTTTCTGGGAAATCCCTTTGCCAATACAAGTACACTTTTGATATCAATTTGATTGAGTTATTAATTAATTCGATCAATTAATTAGCCCCTCCCTCTCTGGGAAACCCCACAGCCCTACCCCTACCCCTCCCCCGACCCGGAAATTGGGGGTAAAAGACTGTCGATTGACCATTTGGCAGGAAGTCGATTGCAGTGTATGTAATATTGTTTAACCAATTTCTGGTAGACAAGGTAATCCCTGGAACACTCTTTATTTAAAAAAATTATGCGATACGAGGCACTATTTGGAATATAGTTCATTTGAAAACACGTGCAGAAAAATGGCCTAACCCTCAAATTTAAAATCTTAGAGATAAGTGTCGCCATCTATTGCCAGATACAGGAACTATCAAAACTGACTATGCCTCATCCCTAAATATGACATTAGTTTATTTAGGGGTGAGGCCAATGTCAATTTTGATAGTTCCTGTACCCAGCAACAGGCGGCAACACTTGTCTCTAGGATTTTACATTTGAGGGTTTGCCCCTTCTTCCTCGCACGTTTTCATTTGTTTAATTAAAGTGTGTCAGAAAACTGTGCACGGAATATTGTTTGTTTACACGATCTGAGGTTTACACGGCAGTACGGAATATTTAAACAATTGTGGCGCTTTTTTATTCTAGTTGCGCATGGAAACACTGAGTGGGCTTAGTTAATATTTGCTGCTGGACTCATGGATGTTAAGGCATTTGTCTTTTATTTTCCTCATTTTTGTAAGCACACTCGCATCTAGGCATAGGGAGGAAAATCAGAGCAATTACACATTTAAAATTTCACGACATATTTCGGAAGCCACAATAGATCGTGAAACAAAAAGAAAAAAAGAAACAGATTTCGAAGCACTGTCCTAGAGACGACGAAAACGTCTGGAATTTTCCGTGACTTTTCGATGTCCTACAAATGTCGGTCTGGAGATGCTGTAAAGAAAGCCACAATGGCCGTTGGGGGGGGGGGGGGGAGGCAGCATACCTCCTGTCCGAAACACAGGAGGCTAGTCTGCTTGGACTTACTTCTGAACACTCGAACGTATGAGTCTGTAGAGACTCTGGAACTTCCTGTGAATGCATCATTCTTATTCAGTTTACCCACCAAATTGCTGCTGCTTGTGTGGGATCACTGTTCGCCAATTTCTGCAGAAACACAAAGCACGAGAATTTCAGCTGCAAACTATTTTGTACAGATCGAGAAACATACAGCACTCATATTGCACTGACAGTTAAAGCCTGGAAAAGTGATCTACAGATCGTGAATGGAATTAAGTGCGATATAGGATCCACCGTTTGGGGTGTCCCGCGTGTGTGTCTATCTTCGCGGCGCCGCCACGAAACAGTCGAAATGTCGTGATTAGAGCTCGCGTTACTCAATACCACAGACCACGGACCACATATCGGCCTCCTTTGATCTCGTGGCCCCCAAACAAAGCGGCAAGTGATGGCATTCTGCTGATCGGCAAATTCCAGACTCACTTCCCGTCTCTGTCTCTCCCTGTTTGTCTGTGTGAACCAATGTTTCCAAACACGAAGATGGAGGTTTTCATCTCTCCTCAGAATACTGTCTTCCTATTGACTAATGCTGGAGACAAAAGGAAAGCTGACACGATTTCGGTGTCAAAAATAGACTGAAATAATCCATTTGCAGTATCCTGCCAAATTAATTGTTTAACAATTTATAGGAGTCAAACATATCGCTTAAATCACTCACTTCTAGCTTAGAATGAGTTTTTGTTCATAATAAAACATATTTTCAACGTTTGAGTATTACACGCAAACATTATGCAAACTAAATAATGAAATTTCCGCCAGAAACAGATCGTAGCGCCAAATGTATTTGAGGTCTTCTACGCACCGACGTTTGAGAGAACAAATACCCTCTACCACCACAACGTTTAAACTAAAGTTATTAGGTGAGAAAAATGCGAGCGACCACACAAACTGGCGCTCGGCCGGCCCCAAGGACGAGGAGGGGGAAGCTCACCGCACGCTCGCAGAGAGACGTCCCCGAGCAGGCAAGTGATCGATTTACATGGCTGGTCTAATCGTACAGCGCAAACACCCGCCACTTTGAATCTTCTCACGTAACACACAGCAGCAGGCTAGAGCAGGCGGGTCGCCACTTTCTTTGTATCTAACCGCCCGCCACAGGCACTACGTCTTTGTGCCGGGTGGGGGTGGGGCGGAGTTTACATACGAGTCTCTACAGACTGTTTCGATCAAGACGGCGGCAGAGCAATGTCGTCTACAGAAAGTTCCGTGACGTCAGAGAGTGCCTATGTTCGAGTGTTCAGAGACAAGGCCAAGCAGAGGAGCGTCCTCTGGTTCCGACAGGTGGGATGCTGTCCCGCCAGCGACCACTGTGGCTTTGAGGCATCTCCAGACCGACATTTGTACGACATCGAAAATTCACCGAAAATTCCAGCCGTTTTTGTCGTCTCTAGGAGAGTGATTCGAATTCTATTCTTTTTTTTCTTTTTTCCCCCACACGATCTATTGTGGGTTTCGAAATATGTCATGAACTTTTAAATATGAAATTGTTCTGATCGTCCTACCTATGCTTCGACACCAGTGTGCTTCAAAAGCGAGGAAAATAAAAAATAAAAGCCTTAACATCACTGACTCCAGCAGCAAATATTAACTAAGCCCACTCTGCGCTTCCATGCGCGATCAGAATAAAAATGCGCCGCAACTGTTTAAATGTTCCCTACTACCTTGTCAACCACAGATTGTTTACATAAACAGTATTCCATACACTGCACTCAATTCCCGACAAATTCCTTAACTAAATAAATAAACTATATTTCAAACACTGCCTTCCATCCCATAAACTGTTTAAAAAATAATATTCCAAAAACTGCCTTGTCTACCGAAATTGTTTAAACAATAATCCATACACTGCAATCTATTTCTCGCCAAATGGCTAGTCAACCGAGTCTTTTTCTCGCCTATTTCCAGGTGCTTGAGTGGAGGGAAAGGGCTCAGGTTTCTCAGTCAATCAAATTGATATCAGAAGCGTGCTTGTATCGGGGTGGGGAGTTCCCACAGGAGTGGGGAAGCAGGGGAGGGGGCGATATGGGTGTTTTCTCTGAAGGACAGGTTATCCCCGTCCACTCATAATCCACTTAGCAGAACAGTAGCTTAGCGATCTGTCAGTCACAAGACAACAATAAGTTTGCCCCTGAATGTATGCAACTGGCAATGTGTTCTGATATACCCCTTGCCCTACTACTTTGCTGTGCTGGTAGTAAAAAATAAAATTAAAAATTTGCGAGCTACATTATATGTGTTACATCGAGGAACAAAGATGAGGATTCTAAACAGTCAAATAGCGGACCTAATTCGGTTTATGTGTCTAATTTGAAAAGGAACAAGGAAGTGGAACCTACCCTGAACAAATACAGGAGATAAATTTTCTAATCGCTGGTTGAAACATTTTGACACGAATTTTTGTAAAACTGATAAGTAGCTTCTGTTGCAAGAAACCATAAAATCACTTGTAATTTAATTTCTGCTGAAATAACCGCAAGAATATACTGATTTTTTTAATTTTTGGACTTAGCAGCGTCTGCTCTAATTCCAGCCTCACGACAGAGCTGGCCTACATTCTGTCAGACCTTTGTTTCCCAATTATCTTGTTGCAGTTCCTCTCCTGGTACCGCCACGTAGTAGGTGCACTCGTCTACACAATCGTTTTCCAGTACTGCTGCCTTTGTCTTCAGTTTCCCGGATCGTGGCAGGTACGATCAAGTTACAACAGAGTTTCCTGATATTGCCTCGTCGTGAAACCACATTTCGAATCCGAACTGAGCGTGTCTTCAAAGATAAACCGAATGGCTCTTCCACTCCTTCCTTCGAATGTAACCACAACACTGGCCTGTAAGGTCGCACAGCAGGTGTAAGGCTGCCCGCGGCCCCGAGGCAGAGGCGGGAACCTGGCCAATAATGCTGTGAATGCAGCTAGCAGTTAAGTTGTCAGTCAGTGCAGCGGCTTCTTGTTCTCACTTCACTTGACCGGTACATATATGTTAGTATCAATCAAATAATACGCTCGCTGTGGTATGGTGCCTTCCCAGTTTCCAAAGCTGTGCCCACTTCTTGACAATATTTTGCGACATCTACATAGATTTTCCGGCTGTGGAGCGAGGCCTGTGAGACATCTGGGTAGAGTTCCACTGCTGCCTTATGGATATTTTAGGTTGTCGGCTGGTCTATCGGGAACGGCTGGGCAGCATACTTTTCGTAATAGAGAGGAATTAAAAAACTCACTCAGTGCAAATGGGTACGGTAACAATATGTCGTCACCATTACTGACTTTTTATTACGTCGAACATGTTTTTTTCAACCTGAATACCATGGTACTTTAGAAAACGGCGTTTGAATGAAAGTTAAGTGCCCTCGTCTCGTCATATGAGATCTTTCAGAGAATCGGTAGTGGTCACGAAATGCCCCTGTTTTTAAGGCAGCAGACGTACTAAGAATTACAACCCCTTCCTGAGTGGTCGGCTATTAGGTTGTCCAAGATTCCTTAATTTTCACCGACTTGGGTGTGTTGTTCGATACACCGATGAATTAGTTCCTCTCCTTTAAAGAGGTAATAGTGCGATTTCCCGTACTATCATTTACGTTATAATTTTTCGACAGTGGAACTGATTCCAAAAAATTGTAGGAGATATCCCAGGGAAGACAGAACGCTGTGGACTGCTTGGCAGGCTGTAATAACTGGCGGTTCTTAAGTCCATTCTGAACGTCAAGTGTCTGCCTGATGTGAGCACACACGGGCTGGGCTACTTGCCTCTGCAGAATCCGAGCGGCGCGTCGCCTACCCGCGTAGAACGCGCGCGAGAGGGCGGGCCTATACCCGTCGCGGACGTTGGCGGAAGTTGCCGAAGATGACCGATGCTATCTCGGCTGATAACGCAGCCGCGTGAGCGCTCCTCGCCAGGCACGGATTTGTCACACGCCTGTCTCACCATGCACTTGCACTGGCTGTGAATTTGCAGTGTGTACATGCACAATACGCTAGCTTGCCACTACACCTTATGCTTCCTTCCTCTTTCCAGTCAGTGCTGTTAACATCATCGAATGTTAACATGTCAAATCAATTCAACTGCTCAGTTTAGTTGCAGGGTGAGCGAATAACAGCAGAACGTCGGTGAAGGACAATCGTTCTTTAGGGAAAACTAAAAAAAAGGGGAAAATGGAATAATTACAGAAACAAAATGCCCAGGAAAAAGTTTTGTCGATTGAAAGGGTGGTGTGAGTCAAAGCAGGTAGGCGCATAACGAGTACACGCTGGGAACAACTTGGAGAAATATTCAAAAAGAGCACAAACAGGTACACGGGGTTTCGTACAATGTCTTTCATGTTCCAACGAAAAAAACATGAGTGTGTCAGTGCAAACACGCATATGGAGTTATGGACTGACGTGCAACAGAAAACACTGTCTAAATGAAGACTAGGTTTTGGGGTGCTTGTGTTAATACGAGTGCAGGTGACATTCAGCCATTCGCCACATTCGCAGACGATATTTTATGGATCGAGTGAAAGTACGTATTGAGTTGGGAGCAAAGCATGGGTGTGTCAACGCCTCTCAGTTAGTCTGTAATCCTACAACAGTCTCACGTCCAGTTGCATCATGTGCAATTTCTACTGAAAACAACATACTGTCAGAAGTTTCGGATGCTTTACAGAAAGAAAACGTCATGCATCCAACCGACTCTTCATTGCGAACTTAACAAAAATTATTCTTTGACTCTATAACAGTCCATTATACAGACCAGAACTGAAATGTTAGCATTCTATTGGTAATACACTCCTGGAAATGGAAAAAAGAACACATTGACACCGGTGTGTCAGACCCACCATACTTGCTCCGGACACTGCGAGAGGGCTGTACAAGCAATGATCACACGCACGGCACAGCGGACACACCAGGAACCGCGGTGTTGGCCGTCGAATGGCGCTAGCTGCGCAGCATTTGTGCACCGCCGCCGTCAGTGTCAGCCAGTTTGCCGTGGCATACGGAGCTCCATCGCAGTCTTTAACACTGGTAGCATGCCGCGACAGCGTGGACGTGAACCGTATGTGCAGTTGACGGACTTTGAGCGAGGGCGTATAGTGGGCATGCGGGAGGCCGGGTGGACGTACCGCCGAATTGCTCAACACGTGGGGCGTGGGGTCTCCACAGTACATCGATGTTGTCGCCAGTGGTCGGCGGAAGGTGCACGTGCCCGTCGACCTGGGACCGGACTGCAGCGACGCACGGATGCACGCCAAGACCGTAGGATCCTACGCAGTGCCGTAGGGGACCGCACCGCCACTTCCCAGCAAATTAGGGACACTGTTGCTCCTGGGGTATCGGCGAGGACCATTCGCAACCGTCTCCATGAAGCTGGGCTACGGTCCCGCACACCGTTAGGCCGTCTTCCGCTCACGCCCCAACATCGTGCAGCCCGCCTCCAGTGGTGTCGCGACAGGCGTGAATGGAGGGACGAATGGAGACGTGTCGTCTTCAGCGATGAGAGTCGCTTCTGCCTTGGTGCCAATGATGGTCGTATGCGTGTTTGGCGCCGTGCAGGTGAGCGCCACAATCAGGACTGCATACGACCGAGGCACACAGGGCCAACACCCGACATCATGGTGTGGAGAGCGATCTCCTACACTGGCCGTACACCACTGGTGATCGTCGAGGGGACACTGAATAGTGCACGGTACATCCAAACCGTCATCGAACCCATCGTTCTACCATTCCTAGACCGGCAAGGGAACTTGCTGTTCCAACAGGACAATGCACGTCCGCATGTATCCCGTGCCACCCAACGTGCTCTAGAAGGTGTAAGTCAACTACCCTGGCCAGCAAGATCTCCGGATCTGTCCCCCATTGAGCATGTTTGGGACTGGATGAAGCGTCGTCTCACGCGGTCTGCACGTCCAGCACGAACGCTGGTCCAACTGAGGCGCCAGGTGGAAATGGCATGGCAAGCCGTTCCACAGGACTACATCCAGCATCTCTACGATCGTCTCCATGGGAGAATAGCAGCCTGCACTGCTGCGAAAGGTGGATATACGCTGTACTAGTGCCGACATTGTGCATGCTCTGTTGCCTGTGTCTATGTGCCTGTGGTTCTGTCAGTGTGATCATGTGATGAATCTGACCCAAGGAATGTGTCAATAAAGTTTCCCCTACCTGGGACAATGAATTCACGGTGTTCTTATTTCAATTTCCAGGAGTGTAGAACAACAAGGACACTGGTGCATTTTGTTAGTGCAGATCGCATACATCAGGGGAAACCATACATTCAGAGGCAAACCTATTACTTTCTTCTGATTGATAGGTCCTAAACCTATTGTTGTGCTAAGAGGAATATGAATCCCTGGGGATAATCTGTCCTTCTGAAAAACCTCCCCCACCTGCCCCCATCCCCTCATCCTCCCAATCCCTCAAGAAATTTCAAACCTCTCCGTCTCCCTCGCTGACACAGGTACACTTTTAGGTCTGCATTATTCAAATATCAATTTGACTGACTACTGAATTAAATAAATCAAATAATCAGCCCTCCCTCTCTGGTAAACCTTCAACCTTCCCTTTCCCTCTCCTGCTCCGCTACCTGGAAATTGACAGCTTTGTGCTGAAGAGGAAGGATCTCATGACACGAAATTCAGTTGCATAGCAGAGGGTATATTGTTTATCTATAAAAAGTTTAGTTTGCAGAAGTTGGATCTCTTTTGCTGGTCATTCGCTGCAGTTTGGGAAAATGCAGTTCTTGCAAAGAAGTAATTAAATCGATCGTTTTTTAATTCTGATCACACAAGGAATACCGTCACGATTTAAGGTGGCTATAATTTCTCACCTTACTACGAACACAATTAGGCATCGTGTGATAGGTTGTACATCGTATGTATGAAAATATAAAGAAGACTGACTTTGTCACGTACGCCTTGTAAATAATTGTTAACGCTTGTTGCACGAAAGGTGACGGAGTGTCTTTATTATCATATCAGTAGAGGTTGGAACGACAGCGGAAATGAAACGGCAGACAGAACTCAAGCCACGGGTGGAAGGCCCACACAGGTTTGTTGGTCCTGCTGAAGCACAGGAAACAGCAAGACGGACGTCGTAGCACCCAAGCGCTGGAGCACAATTGAGTCGCGACCGGCCGTTATTGCAGCCGAACTGGAAGGATTATACTTCGGAAACTACGAAAATCTTGGACGCAAGTGAGAGGAACGAAGAAGCGGTATCTCGAAAACCACACAGGCTGGGTGATTTCCAACGATTTTTTACTCAGAAGCGTACCATTGTACGAGTATAGGTTTTTCCTCGCAAACTTTCCTCGCTGGACGACAAAAGACTAAAATATGGTTGGTCGGTGTTCGGAAGAATCTGTAGAGAGGGAGAATATTCCGTGGTTTCGGGAATATGATTCGTTTTCGGAATTACGATGGTGGGGAGCCAAGCCTTGCTGGGAAGCTAGCGCTAGACAGACGAGGTCTTCCGTTGTGAGCACCCGTGTGTGACGGTCGCTCGATACCAGCTCTGTTGGTACAGACGGACTTGCTGTCTTTGCTCTCAGGAGAGTTTATAGTTAGAACAGTCAGGCACTGTACTGTTGCGAACCTATACGATTCTGGACTTCACCTCCTGGCTGGAAGTCGTCGTTGAGTACGCAGCGTTCAGTAATTGTGAGCACTTCCTCTGCCTATTCTTACAGTGGGACGTTATCTGAACTCCGTCCTTGTGGCTGGGAGTTCGCGTTTCTCGTATGTAGAACACAGAGAGAAGAAGACATTATTAGAGTATATTAGTCAGGGGACCGCCTTCTGCCGTCCTAGTGTTTGAAAGAGTTTATTTGTGGCTGGAGCTCTCCCATCCTCGCAGACGAGTACGAGAACCATCACTTCGACGCACCGGACGCGTACGGTGATAGCGCAAATTGCTTCGGCTTATTAGGGCTATAAAAGCTAAACAGCTGTGATCACGTTAGTTTATTTCCACTGAGGTTCCACACCACCGTAGATCATCTTTGAAAGTAGTATCTTCTAGTGTTTGGTACGTAGATGATGTCAGTCATTTCGCGTTACTGATATTAGACCGCGCACTCATAATAAGGGGCAGAGTTGGGCAATTGATTAGTAAACTTTGAAATACAGAGGTGTTCTTTTTAACCTACAATAAATATATAAGCAGGGACAACGTTTATCATCGAGTAGGATTAGTTGCCTTCATCATTCATTTTAGATTGTAACTTATAGAATTAAGAGATCGTAAGATCTGCTTCTTGGGGTAGTCAGACAGGGCCAAATCTTCATTTTAGCGTGTATTATTTCCCGTTGCGCATATTCACTTTTACACCCGCCTGGAGTAGCATCATGGATATAGCTTACCCTGCCAGGATCCTAGTTAGACTCTTCTCATAGTAGTCATGAAGTGGTTTCAAATCTCGGTAATTTTCAATTTTTTCCCCATTTAATGTTTAGGTGTTATTGATGGTGATCACCAGCCTGCGTGTATAGCCTGCAGTGGTAAAGTCACGTGACAACATTAAAAAATAATATTTGTGTATTTTATTGTACTACTTTTCAGAGGCGTGGCTGCAATTTATTGATTTATGTTATCTCATCTGTCAGTGTATTTTGTTTGTATTGTAGCGACGCTGCTCGTTCACGACGCTGCCATTATTTTAGCTTCCTTGTTGTAGATATTTATCTTACGTGCCGTTACATTATACATGTGGATATTGTAAACTGAGTGTATTTTAAGAGAGCAGTCCATGTTAACTAGGGCGAAAGCGCGCTTAGTAGCACAACAGAGGACGAGTTGTAACAACATAGAAATGGCAGATATTCGGGGCAGTCAAGAGAGCCTGTGGGATGAGAAAGAGTTAGCTTTGTTAGCAGTACAAGGAGAATACCGATCCAAGGGAATTTTTTGAGGATGATAGACACAGTCAAGCCCTTGGTGGGCAATCTCGGCCGGAGTGGCCGTGCGGTTCTAGGCGCTACAGCGTGGAACCGAGCGACCGCTACGGTCGCAGGTTCGAATCCTGCCTCGGGCATGGATGTGTGTGATGTCCTTAAGTTAGTTAAGTTTAATTAGTTCTAAGTTCTAGGCGACTAATGACCTCAGAAGTTAAGTCGCATAGTGCTCACAGCCATTTGAACCATTTTTGGGTAATCTGATAGCGAAGATGAGGAACAGCGACACACTGAGGCAATCGTAAAGACACGGGAATTTAATGTAGGGAGTCCATGTGAACGCAGAACAACTAAGAACTGTGGCAGATCGCCGTCTGTGGTACCGTCTCGAGGCAACATGTCGGGGGCGCGCGGTTATGACTTATTGTACCAAGAAATGGAAAGGGAAAATGGGAGAAGATCACCTAAGAGTAGAGGAATGGAAAGTCACAATAGGAGAGAACATTTAGATAGCGCAGGTATGTGGACATTCTTGCATACCTAAAACAAATAGAAAGTAAAATTCAAAACGTTAATGCCGAAATGGTAAGTAAAATTCAAAACGTTAGTGCTGAAATATAGGTCAGCTCAGAAATGGGAAATCAAATTCAAATGCGTTAATGCCAAAATGGGAAGTAAAATTCAAAACGTTAGTGCCGAAATTCAGTCAATAAAACATCAGACGAGGGAAGTGAAAAATGAGGTAGTGTTGCTCCGCACAAAACTAGAACGAGAGATTGCGGAGGTCAGAAGAACCGCGAGCGAGTCACGATTACTAGCGAGGGGTGAAAAGCGGATTGTCATTGAAACATTAGAGAAAACAGAGAATACGACAAAGTTGCAGAGGCGCGTGAAACAAGTAGAAATAATGCAGCTCCAAAAGACGGAAATTGCACCACATAAGGCATTGACCGAGGAGCTCTCCCAATTTAAGCAGAACATAGAGAGCGAAATTAAGCAATTATCTCAGGAAGACAGGTCGCAACCGAGGCAAAAATCACCTCTCAGAATAGAAGTAGTAGGCGATTTGGAAACAACAGAAACCGAAAGAGCCAGTTCAAACTCTACACGATCATGTCCAAGCCCAGACGATATTAGAATGTGCTCGAATGTAAGAGTTACTCGTCAACCACAGACTGAAAGCGTACCTGCAGAGCAACGAAATATCCCTAGAGATGTGGTCCCCATGTCTACACAGGGCACGACTGGATCGCAGATTGCGAATACGGAGAACAGCAATGAAATATTTCATATGCACAATTGTTATCCGATAATGCGCACCACGGAACATTTTTCCAGTGAGGAAAACGTGAAAGGGAATAGAAGAGGGGACGCCCAAGGCAACGGTAGACAGGGAACGTTAGCGCCAAGTGAGAATGTGATAGGCCGAGCAGGAAGAAACTCTAATGAAATTTTGATTTTAAGCATTTTATCTCTGTACGAAAATTTCAACATTACAGAGGCGAGGGTAATGCTTTACACGCGAAAACTTTCATTGGACAAATTGATTTATCATTACTTCCTCACTGGCCTCTGATGTACAAACTTCGTATGTTCACATATCGAGGGAACAACGGAACACTGCCAAAACGTGCACGTCATACGAAGAGTTTCGTGACGAATTTTTAAACAAATACTGGCCCAAGGAGACACAGGACAGGATCGAACAGGAAATAATGATAAGTAGGGACTTGGAGAGTTCAGGGTTCCGTAGTCCGGTGAAGTTTTTCGAAAACTTGACCAAGAAGAATCAGTAGTTGGACGACCCATGCACACCGGCTGAGATCATAAGATTGCGTTACATTAAGTTGCCAATTTCCTACCAGCAAACGCTCGTCGGCCGATGTGGAAGTGATGTACAAGGATTCAAGAGTATCCTAAGAGAGTTAGAGTTCGCTTTCAAAGAGTAGCAGGCGCGAGAAAAACCTAGGCAGAGGGACGTGCAGAATGGAAGAAGGGAGAACAACAGAGGGTATAACAGAGGCCATACTTGGCAAAACAATGTAAATCGTCCGCCTCAGCAAAACATGGACCAGACAGATCGTAGCGGGAATAATGGACAATTGAGGAACTATGGCAGAGAATATAGGAAACAAAATGACCGGAGATAGTTGCCACAAAATAATGGCGCATCATGGGGCGACAATAGAGAAAATCGTCATCGGTCTGGCCGAGGGTGGGGTGGAACGAACAACAACAGGAATCGGGAGCAATCGATTGAAATTAGACCACCCAACCCTGGGAGAGTACACCAAGATGACATGGAAAACGAACAATGACTAGGCCAGATGACGGGCACTAGAGAAACTGCGCCCGTAAATCGTCTCTGAAGTTATAATACAAATATTATAGAATACGTGGGCATGACTGAGATATTACTTGAAGAAAAGGAAACGTTTCCTAAACAGGACATCTATCCGGTGGTAAATATACGAATTGGAGCAATTATGTGTACTGCTGCAATGGACAGTGGAAGTGAACTCTCAGCAATTTCAGATAGGCTGTTCGCTAAATGCAAAGAGTCAGTTAATCCACCGGTGCTCACAGTACAAAAAACAAAGGTACGAGGTGCGTTAGTTGCAAAGGGTATGGAAATACTGCAACAAACACGTCTAGACTTTGATTGCCAAGGACACCATATGACTGCAAATCTGTTCATAACACCGAAACTAACAGCTGATATAACAATCGGTGTAGATTTTCTTTCAGCGCAGAAAGCTATCATCGATCTAGGAAGGGGGGAGTTAACGTTGGGGAGAGAGAATAAAATAAAAATTCACGGGCGAACATGGAGTTCAGAGGGAAGAGTGTAAAAAAATGAGAATAAAACAGAGTTCAAGTCAGAACGTGAACATATTAATGAAATTAACAGTAAGATTGATTCGAAACTTGAGAATCTGGATAACATAGATAATAAGGACAGAAAAGGGTTGGAGCTTGCACTTAAAAATAACGCAGAGATCTCCGTACCCAAAACCGGATGCATTAATGGGTATCAATATATATTTGAGGTAAAGAAACGTAGACCATTTCGGGTACCTCCCTATGCCATCTCATGGTCATACCGGGAAAAGGTTCTAAGTGAACTACGAAGAATGGAGGACGAAGGGGTGATTGGGGCCCGAGGTCTGAGTATAATAGTCCACTACGCATGGTAGCCAAAAAGGACGGTGGAATTCGACTGGTGTTAGACTCACGCCAAATAAATACATTATTGTGCCAGAGACGGATCGCCCTGAAAGGCTTGAGGAGTTGCTTCAAAGATTTCACGGGCTTTCCGTGTTTTCCTCACTTCATTTGCACTCGAGCTTTCGGCAGATTGAGCTCGATCCTGAATGCCGAAAATACACGGCCTTTATTGCCTTCGGAAGGTGTTTTCAATTCAAAAGGCTCCCTTTTGGATTGAATATATTTTCAGCTGCATTTATCAGGGGTTTTAGCAAAATATTGAGTGAAGAGTTAAAAGAGAAGCTCACGTGTTATGTAGACGGTATACTGATAGCCGAAAAGACCTGAGAGAGACATAACAAACTCTCAGAGGAAGTCTTAAGCTGTTTGAAAAGATATGGGGTGACCGCAAACATTCAGAAGTCTTGTTTTGGGAGCAGTAGGGTCAGCTTTCTGGGACACGTGATAACAGGAGAAGGGATTAGTACCGACCCAGAGAGGATGGCAGAAATTGCAAAGTTTACCACTCCTAAAACCAGGAAACAACTGAGAGGGTTTCTTGGATTCATAAATTTCTATAAGAAGTTTATCTATGTGGAAACATTGGCAAGTCCTCGACTCTGCCAATTGACAGGAAAAGGGACACCCTGGGTGTGGGATGAGTGTGCAGGCCGAGAATGCAATAATTTGAAGGCGGCACTCGTCAATGCTTCTATTTTATCACATCCTGGACTTTTGTGTGGCCACTGACAGTGCAAAAACCGTCCCGGGAGTCATGCTGTTTCAAGAGCTTGAACAAGATGGCAAATTAGAACCCAGAACGATCGCCTTTGGTAGCAGGTAAGAAATTACTCTGTTACCGAACTTGAAGCCGTTGCAATAGTATGGGGATTTAAAAAGTTGAGGTACTTTCTGTTCGGTAGAAAAACAAAAGTCTATACGGACCATTTCTCCTAAGCGCCAGACTTCCGCATGGAAGACTAGCGAGATGGGTAGCGGTGCTTCAGGAATACCAGTTTTCAGCGGTCTATGTACCTGGTACGACAAACGTCATCGCTGACGCCCTGTCCCGCTCACCTACTGGCATAACAGAAGAGACGGCTGAAGCATTAGAGCAAGAGCACTTTTCGTTATTCTTCCTCAAAGGAGTGGCATTTGAAAACTTCATTACTGCAACGATGCGGAATATCCAGAATGAGCAGGACAAGGACCCAGATTTAGTCAAAATAAAGGAAAAATGGAAGGATCGGACGCAGGCCTGCATAAGACAGCACTACCTCTTGAGAAAAGGGATTCTGTTTTATAGGGCAAACGTTAATAATTCATTGTGGGTTGTGTGCATACCAAATGAGCTAATAAATTTCGGTCCACGAAAATGTTTTATGAAAATGAGGAGTGTCTGCTACTTTAAAAACACGGAGAAACGCATACGGAAAGCACTAACCATCTGTAGAAACTGCCAAAAGGCGAAATCCATAAGTGTAGGAACCCAGGCTCCTTCATGCCCAATAGTTCCTGAGAAGTCAAGGCATAAGGCAGCGACGGATTTAATGGGACTATTACCCAAAACACGAGGGGCCATCAATACATGTCGGTAGCAGTGGAGCTGACATTCAAATTTGTGATGTTGACACCACTAAAACGGTCGACTGGTGCAACTGCATGTAGATGCTTGTGCAGAGACTTCATAAACCAAGTGGGAACACCGAGCGAGGTGGCGCAGTGGCCAGCACACTGGACTCGCATTCGGAAGGACACCGGTTCAATCCCGAATCCGGTCGTCCTGATTTAGGTTTTCCGTGATTTCCCTAAATCGCTCCAGGCAAATGCCGGGATGGTTCCTTAGAAAGGGCACGGCCGACTTCCTTCCCAGTCCTTCCCTAATCCGATGAGACCGATGACCTTGCTGTCTGGTCTCCTTCCCCAAAACAACCCAACCAACCAAGTGGGAACTGTAGACTGTATCATCTGAGACAATGGACCTCAATACAAATCTGAGGTATTGAAAAGAACACTACGGAGGTATAAGATAAAGCCTACATGTATTAGTTCGAACCCTGCACAGAGAACGATGAAGGATTTGGGCCATTTATGTAGATTATATTGTGGAAATAATCATGCTAGCTGGTATGTGTTTCTTAAAGATTCTCAGAATGTGATAAACGAGCTTCCCCACAGTACTGCACTGATGCCGGCTACGATTGTTCCGGAGAACAGGGACTCTCCAAATAAAACTCGAGGACTGATCGATTTTCCACAAAGGACGCGCCGACAGCATAAAGTCATAGTGGAGGACGCTTTGCGCAATATTCGGGTCGCTGGTGAGAGGCACGAGGTGCGCGGAGACCAAAAGGCGCACGTAAGGGAGTTTGTAGTTGGACAAAAAGTCTTAGTTAAGTCTTACAGGTTGTCCAACAAACAAATGAAGCTGTGTCAAAAGTTCTACAAGAGATACAGCGGCCATGTACGTATAAGAAGACCAGCGCACGCAAATGCGGTTGAAATTGAGTCTGTGAAAACAGGAAAATCTTTGGAACTCCATCATGTGAGCCATCTCAAGCCATTTATAGAATAAGTAGGGAGAATTGAAGGGAGCTTGTATGGCACATGTATTGTGTTGTATAGTTAGCAATAAAGTTAAGTGTTACACTGAAGGTATCTGTAGCTTTATCAAATTTTTTATAATATTATCATGTTAAAAGAGGTACTACAGTACATAAAATGGCAGAATGTCGTGGGTAAGAAAATTAGGGTATGTTTCTTGGTAGGTTATAACTATGTACACTGCAAACTGAGCGTACAATTTTAAAAGGTGTTTAGAGTTTAAGATGTGGTATCTGTCCATGAAAGAATAAAGTGAAATTGAGAGATGTGTGGTACTGCAAAAACGTTGTAAAGATATGTGAATAGATAAAAAAAATTATTAACTAATTGATGTGGAACGTATTAGGAGAAAAAGTAAGTAAGAAGTTTTTAGAAATCAGTGTCTATTTTACATGTTTAGCAATAGCATCATAAATGAGTGACCTGCTAATAGGGTTTGCGGTGACACGCAGGTGTGTAGTCCAAGTATGAATTCAAAAGGTGGCCAGCTCCACGTGTCTGCGTGAGAGCGCACACTTATTTCTATGAGACGAAGTAGTTGCGTACATGGTGACCAGTTCTGCGAAATTCCGTATGAGCGCACCAAAATATTACTTGAGTGCTAGAGGGACATGGAATGGAAGTGTAATAAGGGATATGGACATGTAAAATGTAATAAAGGAAAAGTACGAAGCTGTACATTCAAAGCACAGGACACGGACGGTAATACATAAGGACATGGCAGTCGTGCTCATGAGCAGTGATTTTATATAATCTACTAAAATCTTTATATTTGCAGGTACTACTAATAAAATAAAATGTAAGTTTATTAAGATGAAAACAAGAGACCACCAGAGAAAGGCAACAGCAGCAGATCCGAAAAAGGGGGACAGAGAAGAGAAGGTATTACTGAGTAAAACCATGAAAAAAGGTACGTGAAAGCGTGATTAAAATAAAAGATATCAGTAATTGCACTAAACTTGCTATGTAGTATGATTGTCCACAGGAAGCACGCCCGAAGCATGAAATGAAGAAGAGGCCCACCTACTCATTCATTTGTGTATGTTTGTGTGCGCAGACGTGCGCTTTATTGCTCACAGATATTCACGACGACATCCAAAATGTAAACCAAGAGCCATGAGATCGGACGATGTTGTGATACCCACGACAGTGTCGTAGGTAGACTATATAAAACATCCTGCTGGCCAGTAATTAACAGTAGTTTAACAAGTAGATTAACAAATAGTTTAACAAGTAGTATTTGCAACTATTAACATTGGGATTTGGTGAGGATTACTTCTATTATTGTATGAATAACTAATGAACATGTATTTTTATAGGTATACAGATGCTGACTGATATTTAATAATTCATTGACATAGGCAGAGGCATATTCCTTTATAAGTAACATTAACTTTGCACATAAAATTTTTTTATCAAAATAATAACAGTAAATACATGAGTGTCTTGGCTAATTACACAAACAGAACAGTAATAAATGTATAGGTAAACGACCTCGCTAGTGAATGCATCTTAAAATTTTATATTTCATAAATGTAAATAATTTTGTGTTGTGTACTGCATAATATTTGCTGTAAATCAGGAACTAATTGTGGGCATTAGTGAGCACAGGATGCGCAAAAAAAAAAAAAAAACTTTGCGAGACACGCTGGAAGCAACAACATGGCGCATGGCGTGCGGACAGAACAGGAGGCTAACAGGACGCCATTTGTAAACCAGAGCCCGGTCGCGGGCTATTCATCAGCCACCTCGAGACCTCAGCCGGGGACAACACAGCACGAAACAACACGTTGAGCAAAAACTAGGCTTGGTCAGTCAGTTCGTGAAATAATGTTTTCTTTTGTAATGTAAGCCAAGAGCATAAATATGAACAAGTGAAATTACGTAGGATGTTTCACAGAATTGTATAATGACCAATAGATAACCGCTAGAATAATTGATGTAGCTGCTTGTTTTAGCAACCGGCCGGAGTGGCCGAGCGGTTCTAGGCGCTACAGTCTGGAAACGCGCGACCGCTACGGTCGCAGGTTCGAATCCTGCCTCGGGCATGGAACCATTCCGTTTTTGCATATCAATGGCTAAATGAAGCATATGTAATTTATTGGACGACCACTTTGGAAAGATTAGGATACTTTACTTTAATATTTCTTGCCTCAACCTATGTCTTAGGGATGGATGGCTCAAATGGCTCTGAGCACTATGCGACTCAACTGCTGAGGTCATCAGTCGCCTAGAACTTAGAACTAATTAAACCTAACTAACCTAAGGACAGCACACAACACCCAGCCATCACGAGGCAGAGAAAATCCCTGACCCCGCCGGGAATCGAACCCGGGAACCCGGGCGTGGGAAGCGAGAACGCTACCGCACGACCACGAGATGCGGGCAGGGATGGATGAATGACAGTGTGTGGTCCTTAAGTCTAAAGAAAGATGGGAACTGCAATTTTTGAAAGAGCATAAAAAAGTTTTGTGTTAGTTAAATGTCTTTTGATATTGTATATTCCAATTGTCACGTCTCGGAAAAATGTTCCAAACATAAAGGGTAGACAGATTATAATAAACATGTAATAAGTAAATTTATGGCAGTAAGCCCATGAATGAATGCAGAATGACTGTAGAAGAACATATCATGATTCAAGTGTTCCTCTGCCGTCATATTCTTACTAGTTTTCTTCTACAGACAACTGATGGTTATATGATTTTGTACTGGATGAGATAATACTATAAGAATTACCCCATGCTAGGTGGGGGTATTTAAGATGGCTTTAATTTCGCACCTTACAAGAACTCATCCACCTACTTGGCCATGATCTACAAACACAATTAGTAATTGTTAACGCTTATTGCACGAAAGGTGGCGGAGTGTCTTATCATACTAGTAGAGGTTGGAACGACAGTGGAAATGAAACGGCAGACAGAACTCAAGCCACGGGTGGAAGGCCCAAACAGGTGTGTTGGTCCTGCTGAAGCACAGGAAACAGCAAGACGGACGCCGTAGCACCCAAGTGCTGGAGCACAATAGAGTCGCGACCGGCCGTTAGTGCAGCCGAACTGGAAGGATTATACTTCGGAAACTACGAAAATCTTGGACGCAGGTGAGAGGAACGAAGAAGTGGCACCTCGAAAACCGCACAGGCTGGTTTATTTCCAAGGATTTTTACTCAGAAGCGTACCATTGTACTCGGACAGACCAGCTGTCACGCTAATCCCTGGACAAAAGCACCCAGGAAATGGCCATCGAAACACGCACGCGCTCTCTCTATCTCTCTCTCTCTGACGTGTGTGTTGCCGTCACTGCTGGTCCTGCATGCGGCGATGGTCGCGGTCACACCGAACTGCAAACAAAGCAGTGCTTACCCAGTAAACGCCGACCAGTGACATGACAGCATGCTTCCCAATTTCTGTATCATTGCTAATCCGCCCCTCCTCTACTTAGCAAGTACCATTGCGAATGTAGATAGATGACTGTGCAGTATGTCATCTCAAACATATACACCAAAGTATACCAGACAGTGATCCACATATTTCTAGCACTTCGATCATAGTGCGTAATTTACCATTACGATTGCCCCTGTTTCCCTATGCAAATGGGAGTCACAGAGCATTCTCGCCTCTTATAAAGAGAGACAAACGCATAGCAGCGGTGGTTGACGTGCCGCCACTAACTCTATAAACAGGACATCTGCCAAGCAGATGTATGCACGGGGATTGCAGTACCTCACAAATACCTGCCACTAACTTAAAATCAACATGGTTATGAAACTGAAGATTCGATTTTATGCCCAAGATGAAGCAGGGAAATGGAGTACGTTGCATAAATCTTCGTTCATCTATAGGAATATGTTGAAACAGGATGGACATCTTTCATCACACATGAGATGGTAGTCCTCTTATGACTAAGAGGTTTGCTGTTAACGATCGCAAGTAGACAGTGCTCTAAGTCACACACAGGACACGCAATTGTGTATGAGTCGAATGCAGGTTATGTCGCGCAAGCGATGGAATCCCGACAGGAGAACAGAAAAATGGTCAAATGACCTGAAGCAACATCTCCCTCTCTCTCTAGAAAGCATCATCAGCCTACCATTAAATCACACCTCATTACAGCTCCATCTGAGCCGGTCACTCCATACACTCTCAGTCATCCTTTAACGCAGATGCAAGTAAGTTTAGAAGCCAGATGGTTCTTTTTTTTTCAGGAAAGCATCAAAGATAACTGTCAGCTCACGTGTATCACTATTAACTCAATACTCGTACAGCAGAATGTTGCGTCGACGAAAAAAAAGACTGTTTCCCTCGTTCCTGCTGGTTCCATGGCAATGTTTTCCTGCATTCCTCTTGCTGTCTCACACTCGTTCGCTTGTACCAGTATTGCTCCGTTATTTTTGGTAAATTTTTCGATTTTATATCACTTCTACCCATGCGATTATGACATCACTTCTTGATCCACTATTTTTTCTGGTTGGGCTGCGCAGTACATCACTGTACTCAAATGCATCCAGTCACCTCCAACTATATATTCTACAGTTGCAGTGCGTTTGCTCTGTTTTCTGTATGTCTGTGTCTTTGCACATGTCGCAGGGCATGGCCAGTGCGCTGGGAGTTTGTGTGATCGTCAGGACGTTTTTTCACCAGATATTCTTACTGAAAAAGTTGTGGTGCAGGAGGGTGCATACAAGACCTCGGAATATTTACCACTATGATATGTTTGTGGCGGAAACTTCATTACTTGATTTGCATAATGGTTGCACGCAAATGTTTGCGTGTGATACTCAAACGTTGAAAATATGTTTTATTACGAAGAAGGATCAGCATAAATTGGAAGTGAGAGTTTAAGCGATCTATTTGACTCCTGTAAATTGTTAAACAATTAATTTGATATGGTAGTGCAAATGGATCATTTCACTATATTTTTGATATCGAAATTGCATCAACTTTCCCTTTGTCTCTAGCATTAGCTGATAGGAATATAGTATTCTGAGGAGAGATGGAAACGTTTGGAGACGTTGGCCCACACAGAGATGCAGTTAGTGCCTATTGATAGTGATGGAGACAGGAAACGAGTCTGCAACTTGCCGATCAACAGAATGCCGCCACTTGATGCCGCGAGGTCAAAGGAGGTACTTAGTAATGTGATCTGTAATTAGGATATTGGGCTTTTTTGACCTTTGTGGCGATGTCCTGACAATAGACACACACGTGGGAGAACCCAGACGGTGGCTAGTATATCGCATTTCGCATTTCATTCCACTCCCTTGTGATTACAGTTATTATGTCATGGGGAGCCAGGATAGGGGGGTGGGGGGGTGCAGTCATGATGTCACCAAAGTGGTTGAACACCATCTCCCACAAACAGATTATATAAAGAATATGTACCAGTATATTATTGACCTTGCTCTGAATTACGTGTTGTCACATCCTCACTCTCCAGGACAGAGTGAGTCATTCTCGTACCAATTTTTTATAGGAGGGATGGGGTGGGAAGGGGCGAGAGGTGGTGGGGTAGGTGGGTGGGACATTCTCTGGTGAGATCCAGCCACTGCGAATTGAATTTTATAAATAAACAGTACATACTGTGCTATATAACTGAATTTCTGGTCACGAGATCCTTTCTCTTCAACATAGGCGGCAGCTTAGATCCCATGGAGGAATCGATACTCCGACAGGCATTTGCCTTGGAAGGACTTCTTGCTCGCATCGGTATTCTGCAGAGGTTTACCGGGTAAATGCTGCTCTGTTTGTGGTTCGGGCTGGCCGTGACCGGTGGCACGTGCCAACATCGTAAAAGCGTTGTCCCCTTGCGAGGCTAAAGTGACTGCATTGCTCCGCTCATTGCCTTAACGTTTTTCTGAAGGCCGTATTCATTCTGAAACTAGAAAATCTAAATCCCTTTGGTGTACTAGTTTGTTATTTTTTTGTAGGTAAGTAGTACTTCGGAGATTCATCACAACACCATTTAATTATCTCGTCGTCGTAACAACACACAGTCCTTGAATTACTCAGTTTTTTCTTTTTTTTTTTTTTTTACTATTTCCCAAGCAGAGAGAGACAAAATGGAAGCCGGAAGAGAACCGACAGCTCAGTACATTTTGCTTTCATTCGCTAGGCTTGTGAAACATTGCGAACACAAGGACAGCGAAAGTCTGACAATGAGAAATCTCAAACATAAATCCCGATCTCTGTTGGGTCGAAAGTTTGTGCCGCATACTTGCAAAAAAAAGTGGTGTTTTTATGGCCACAATTCCGACGACTTAAAATGCTGACATAAGAGGAGAGATTGAGGAATGCAAGCTTTTTATGTCATATGTTCTGTGTGAACCAAAGGACAGCAAAGTAGAAGGTGATTTAACACCGTGCCAGGGTCACGCTGAAACTATAAATCTCTGGGCCACGGTTACGTTCGAGAATAATGTGACCGAGCCAGCTGTCTGATCATCCCAGAAGCGATCACGTGCCGAAGGCTATGACGAATGGCGTGAGAGTGACGAAGACGATGAAACTGAAGCCTACCCAAGGGTCCGCCCTGGAGATGACCAATATCTGCGTAAAAAGGGGAAGCTAAGGTAAATATTTCTACTTTCGGTACGACCAGAAAATTCATATTTACAAATATTATCCACTTTCGGCAACGATTTGTTTGTGTAGGAATGTGGTTAACTTAAACTGGCCAACGTGGTCTGAAAACTCTTGGGAATATCACTTACCAGCGCTTCATCTGAACATGTGTTCAGCACAAATCGACAATTACTTTCGGCAAGGAGGTCAGCATTTCCACTACAAATGTCGACAAGCTCTTGTTTCTCAACACTTACATGCGAAATCTCCAACAGAGGAGAAATCAGACACGAAGTGCTGTATCTGCTGGAGACTACCGTGTAGCTAGATGCAAATGTTTTGTTCATTACAAATATATTGGACAATTATGACCAGTTGTCACTTGTCAACGTAAATCTTTTGGATTTATTCTGTCCAACGTTTACAGTTCCACAGCTGAATCAGTGCCCTTCAGTAATAATCAGTATCAGAGTTATACATGATCATACTCGGGGTTTGCTAATTTAATACGTGGTGAAACTCTTTCTCCATTTAAAAGGCGGTAACTCCACAGGTAAAGGGAGACTCCAATTTTAACAGCATGCCAATCCGCACGAGGCCATTAGTGCCACTGTGTTACGATTTAGCTTAAGGCCCATTTCACACACAAAAACATGTTTATGTTCTCCTCTTTGTTTGTCTTTCACAGACCTGTTCTACGTTAAGTTTACTCTTTTTACTGCCCATTCTGTGTTGCTCTTCCCTTTGGACTTGTACTGTAAGCTCTTCCTTGGAATCCCCTTTTGTTTCATTCATTCCAAATGTTCCATCTAGGTTTGTTTATGTTGTTCTATTTTGTCATTTACTGCAAAAATATTCAGTTCTTGTCTTTTGTTTTCGTTGTGAATCATGCCCAACTTATTTCAATCTTTGATAGGTCGTAAAAATTTCATTTCGGCCGCCTGATCGTGGCTAGAATCTTTTTCTCTTCACAACACGGGTTTCACTACCATACAGTAAAACTGGTACGGCCATAGACTTACAGAATTTAGTTTTTGCGGTTCTTCGAGTATTTTTTTTATGTTTTGCTTATAGTGCCAAACATCTAGATCCTTATCTTCGATAAAAGCGACATAGCTCGCTAGGTAACTGAAGTGCTGAACTTGTTACAATACGTGATCTTTAATTACAATTTCGCTTCGTACTGGATATTTCCCATGGGATGCTAAGCTTCATGCAGTGCTATTTTAAAATTACAATAATTTCCTATAAAGTTCAAAAGATGTATTGATTATTGTAGTTTGTCTTCAGAATTTGCCATTAATACAATGTCATCAGATATAATAGTACGCAAATATATTATTTATTGTTTATATGGATCCCTCCTGGAGCTGTTTCTTCCCACTTTCTGATGGCGTCATCTGTATAAATATTAAAAAGACTAAGCAATAAAGTACACATTTGCTCACACCTTGGTTCATTAAAATATTTTTCTCCTGTGTAATCCGTTATACAATTATACTTTTGAGAAGTACCAGTTTAAAGACCCAGCTGAAGTAAAAAGTAATCTATCAGTAAAATCTTCACGTTATTTTTGGAAACTTGTCGACGTATCAGTCCAGCTGCCTGTACTTGTTCAAGCACAGTTATCGAAAATGTATCTTCAGTTTCACAGCTGTCACTCTCAAGCATAACGTTATGCAAAGCAAAACAGGCTTTTAGAAAATCCACAGAAAACAGCTGAATACAGTTTAGTCTCCATGTTGTCAATCGACATTAAGCTGAAACTCACGCAAGGATTAATGGTTCACATTTTTCCTCTGGCGGACTGTGTTGAGAGATGGGAGCGCATAGCAAAAGCGCACAGAACACGCGGAACGGCTGCCTACCGGCCGTGTGTGCCACGCCCTTGAAACAGACAGCTGCCGAACAGCTGCGCCGCCCGCTCTGAAGCTCCAGCTGGCTGGAACGCAGTCGCACGCAGTCTGGCCGGACTGACTGGAAGCACTTCGCGACGATACACGACCGTGGTCTACAGTGACAATGTATCTACGAAACTTTCTCCTTTTGTTGTGCGCCTGTCTCTGTACCTTGTATTGTATTGAACTGGGGACCTAGAAACGACGGAGAGGCTCCGTCCCCGCCGTAGCCCGCAGTGGTCGGCTACCGCAGTCCACTTCACCCCACACCGAACCCAGGGTTATTGTACGGTTCGGCCCCCAGTGGACCCCCGGGAACGTCTCACACCAGACGAGTGTAACCCCAATGTTTGCGTGGTAGAGTAATTATGGTGTGCGCATACGTGGAGAAAGTGTTTGCGCGGTAATCGCCGGCATAGTGCAACTGAGGCGGAATAAGGGGAACCAGCCCGCATTTGCCGAGGCAGATGGAAAACCGCCTAAAAACCATCCACAGGCCGGCCGGCACACAGGACTTGGACACTGATCCGCCGGGCGGATTCGTGCCGGGGACCGGCGCGCCTTCCCGCCCGGAAAGCAGTGCGTACGTCGCCAGTATTCGTTCTATTGGTCTTTCGCAGTATTTATTTACGATCAGAGCAGTACCGAATACAGCAACAGGAGCAGAGGTCATAAAGGGTGAGACATTATTACAAGGCAAAGGTCATTGACATGTACAGTAGTCGAAATTAATTTCAGGAATTTGTGCAAAAGAAAGAAGATATAGAACCAAATAAAAATATGCAGTGTGGTTTCCTATGACCCGGACGTTCAGCACTGACACATCGAAAGAGCATACTACTTACCTCCTTCCCCTAACTAATCTGTTATTAGAGACGCACCTTTCATCAGTTTATTTTCTACGAGGATCTGACGTCACTGTGTGTTTTGCGAGAGCAAAAGCTCTGTGCGCAGTCTTCTTGCACAACAGTTTACAAAAAGAACTTTGTCAGTATGAACAACGTGATGTACAAGTTGTCCAGATGTGTGCTGCACTTAAATAAAAAACACTTCATATTTTAGGAAGACACGATTGCATTATGGCTATAGCATGGTATAAAATTTTTAAGAAGTTGATCATGTGATTGTGTGTTCCCAGAACATATTTTGTTTTTAAATTAAATGAAGCTCACATCTGGAAAACTGGTGCGTCTATTTCCGTACTGATGTCATAATACAGATGTACCGTGGCTTCACAACAGTTTTCTTTCAATACTGCCACCCCTGACTGTTGCAGCTATACCCCCCAGCACCAATAAAAGATTATAACTAGGAACGTATTGTAGACAGCAGTAAAGGCAGGAGAAGTACACCGCACCGCTGGTTTGTCACGCCACGCGTGTCGGCAGCGTGGCTGCTGGGCCCGCACTCGACGAGTGGGGCGAGAGCCGGCCGCGTGTCTAGCGAGTCGCGGGTAGGCCCAGCCGGGCGGATGCACGGGTTCTGAACCCACGCCCCACAGCCCTGGAAGCACCGTGCACGTGAACCGTGTCAGTACAAGTCTGGCATGCTTCCGTCCTTACATACAGCTGTGCTGCGTGTCGTTCTCGGCTCCAGCCTAGCACAGGACGAGCGTGTGCCTGTGTCCCAGTTTGGCACCGGCTTCCTCTCCGCTCTCTTGTCTCCGTGTCTCCGTGCTGCGGCTCAGTTTGCACGGCTTGGGAAGCAGTATTCGTTTTCGACGTCTAGATGTGGGCCACCACGTGCTGCTGCTGCTCACACAGGGTCCTGCAAACAACCGCCCTAACCCCCGCCCCCTCCCCTCCTCCCACACCTTTTACGAAACTGACCACGCATGCGAGGCGCTGGCGGTCAGGAAGTCGCCGTCTGCGGCCCACGTGCTACACGCGGCCGGCTCCCACTGCAAGGCGAGGCGGTATGAAATTCGTGCGCGGTGCTTTCACGTGTCTGACAACGGCGGTACACCGTGTTTCGTCAGCGGTACTGAAGGCAACGATACGAGATCGGAAATCTCGATACCGTGGTACAATGTCGTGGTGAATGGCGAACACGGAAATGAAGAAGATTAAGACTACGAGACGAAGTCTCGGTAAACCAACTGCTTACACAACGACCTTACGTCTTCTTCTGGCATATTGCTGCGTCGTGTTGGATCCTTACCAGTGAGGATTGACAGAAAACATCGAAGAAATTCAGTCGAGGGGACCTCGTTTCGCGTTACAGGAAAATAGTGGAGACTGTCTCACGGATGCGATGAGTTGCACTGGTCATTATTGAAGCAAAGGCGTTATTCATTGCGGCGAAATCCATTCACGAAAATTCTGTGTACAACTTTCTACACAGAATGCCAAAAGGTTTTGTTGACTCCCACCTACACAGGAACAAATGACCATCGCGATGGTCAGAACTCTGACGGATGTATTTAGGTGCTAATTTCGAGCAGGGGCGGCTCCCGAGAGGGGCAGCAGCTAACTGTGAACGCAGAGCACGTAGCAAAATGGTTCAAATGGCTCTGAGCAATATGGGACTCAACTTCTGAGGTCATCAGTCGCCTAGAACTTAGAACTACTTAAACCTAACTAACCTAAGGACATCACACACATCCATACCCGAGGCAGGATTCGAATCTTCGACCGTAGCGGTCTCGCGGTTCCAGACTGCAGCGACTAGAACCGCTCGGCCACTTCGGGCGGCAGCACGTAGCAACGCGGACGCAGACGTAGACGTGCAGCGGCGGCGCGCCCTCTCGGTGTAGGTACAGCAGGGCTGTTGGCAGGTCGATGCGGGTGTCTTATACGACAAAGCAGCAACGCCAGAGGACAGTACAGACCTGCCGAGGACCAATGAATGCTTCAGCTCTGGCAGTTGATACCGAGCGTAAATAAATGTAACATATTGCGCATACGTAGGGAAAGAAATCCACTACTGCGCTACTGACGAGACACTACTGGAAAGTCTACCGTAAAATATCTAGGGGTAACTATCCACGAAAGACTGCATAAAACCAATAGTACGGAAAGCGGATGCCAGACAGAGATTCATGTTGCTGTTGTGGTGTCCATTCCAGAGACTGATTAAATGCAGCTCACCACGCTACTCTATCCTGTGCAAGCTTCTTTATCTCCGAGTAACTACTGCGACCCTCATTCTTCTGAACCTGCTTAGTGTATTCATCTCTTACTCTCCCTCTACGATTTTTACCCTCCAAGCTTCCCCTCAATACTAAATCGGTGATCTCTTCATGTCTCGGAACGTGTCCTATTAACCGATCTCATCTTCTAGTCAAGTTGTGCCACAAATTCCTCTTCTTCCCAATTCTATTCAGTAGCTCTAATCTTCAGCAGTCTTTTGTCGCACCCCTTTTGAAAAGCTTCTAATCTCTTCCTGTGGCTCTGAGCACTATGGGACTTAACATCTGAGGTCATCAGTCGGCTAGAACTTAGAACTACTTAAACCTAAATAAACCTAAGGACATCACACACATCCGTGCCCGAGGCAGGATTCGAACCTGCGACCGTAGCGGTCGCGCGGTTCCAGACTGAAGCGCCTAAAACCGCTCGGCCGCACTGGCCGGCTCTCTTCCTGTCTAAATTGTTTATCGTCCATCTTTCACTTCCATACAGATGCTTTCAAAAAACACTTCCTGACACTTAAATCTATACTGGATGTTAAAAATATATCTTGTTCAGAAATGCTTTCGCTGTCATCGCCTGTCTACATTTTATACCCTCTCCACTCCGACCATCATCAGTTATTCTGCTGCTAAAATAGAAAAACTCATCTACTTCTTTAAGTGTCTCATCTCATTTCCTAATCTAATTCCCTCAGCATCAGCAGATTTAACTCGGCTACATTCGATTATCATTGCTTTGCTTTCGTTGACCTATATCTTATATCCTCCTGTCCATTCCGTTCAACTGTTCTTCTAGGACGCGTCCGGTTGAGAAGTGAGTTCATAATAATTTTCCTTTGTTAGAAATATGGTTAGGTTAGGTTGTTACTGTGAATGATTACAGCAAAAAAATAAGTTTTCTGTCAATATTTTCTCAATTAAGAGTTTAGAGATCATTAAATTTCAAGACATCAGCTCTGCTTCCGTATATTACATGAGCGTTAGCTGAAATTACTAGTGACTTCGCGTACTCTTTTCGGCAAATGATTTACTTATTGAGCGGTGCGCGGCTCGTGTTCATTCCGTTAATTGTTTCTCATTTTCTCTTACGGTACTGCCGCCCCGTTTTCTTATTTCTTCTACTGGCGTCACTAACTTCCTGCCTTACCAGCCCGTGAGTGGCAGCAGCAGCGCTTATCGATAAGTGCTATGTCGTACTATCTCTGGAGCGACCGATAGTATTTAAGGCTCGTCGTGTGTCGGCAGTTCAGTCGGGGACTTGAGTTGGGATGGAGTTCCAGTAAGGCGTGCAGAGCAAGTACTCACCCGACCGTTTCCGGGCCCCTTCAGTTGGTCATCTAGCGGGACGTGGGTCGATTCCTTGCTTGTGCGGAGATGTGGGGCGGCCAACGGCCAAGTGTTCCCTCTGCACGGTCGGGTCCGAGCCAGTGTCCCCGGGACGTCGTCCGTCCGAAGGGAGTCGGAGGCGCGGGCAGCCAGGACTTGCCGACCGCTGGCCACACACCTCAACTGTCCGACGGAAGGAGAGTGGAGCGGGAACGACCGCCGGTTGGTCGTCTCATTGAGCGGCGTGTATTTGGTCTTTTGACAGTTTCTGGGCCTCGTCAGTTGGTCATCTTGCCGGACGTGGGTCGGTTCCTTCCTCGTGCAGAGATGTCGTCGCCGATGGGCAAGAGTTACCTCTGCATGGTTGGGCCCGAGCCAGTGTGCCCGGGTCGCCGTGTCTCCGAGTTCCGAATGGAGTCGGGTTGGAGCTGCAGTGAGCTCCGGACAGCCAAGACTCGCCCGACCGTTGCCCACACATATAACTTGAGTGGGGACGACCTCGGTTGGTCGTTCCGTCGGTCGTCTCATCGCACGACGTGTATTTGGTCGCCGACCGCTTATGGAAACTCTTTCTGTGTGTGGCTTGTCATTTCTCCTTGTTGTTCCACAGTGATTTTAGGATTGCCGGAGTTCTCGGTGCCAGTGTTTACGTGGAACTGTGTGTAGCTTCTGTGGTTTCCGCTGAGCTGATGAGCGGTGTCTTCGTACTGGAGTAGCCAGTCGGTCGGTTGCGGCGGACCAGCGAGGAAGTCTCTGCGGCGTGAGGTCAGGCGGGGGCATGCGCTGTCAGAGTTGTGTGGCACTAGCTGCGAGAACTGTTAACTTCGTCGCCCACCTCACCTGCTTACTGGAGTCGAGTAACCTGTGAACCTGTGATGAAAGCTCGACTGCTGTGACATCTCTTCGTTGATTGGCGGTTGTTGCTTCCTGGGCTGTTCCCGCAAGAAGCAACCTGATGGTGTGCTGGAGTCGGCAAAATTTTGCAGCCGTCTTCCTGTGTGATGTTTAACATTGAAATGATTATAATTTATTAGTGAAGTGCACCAGCGGTGTCTTCTGCCTTGCGGCCGTTAACGTTCTGGTTACCTGCCCTGGACGTTGGTGTAGTTTTCCGGCAGTGTGTTGATGCTGTCCGGCACGGCGTGTAGTTCGACTGTTTCATGTTGTTCTCCCTTTCCTTTGAGTGGTTATTGTACCTTGACTGTGTTTAGACGCCAATTATTAAGACATAGTCCAGCTGCGATCCTCGTCCTCGCTGATATTTTTGGTTGTCGTGTCGTTGGTCGGGTGGAAGGGAATTGATTAGGTTGTCGGTTGGTTCTTCAGGCGCCCCTAGGTCGTGCTGCCAGCCGATTATTTAGTGTTACGTTTGGCTGCCTGTCGCACCTAACCTGTGGTTAGAGTTTCCTCTCGAGGCCGACCCTTGAAACACTTCTGAGCGCCACTGTTTGTTGTTTGTGATTGTCATTTTGTTTGGACGCAGGTACCGTGTCAGGCCTTCAGCCGTGTGTTAATATTGTCAATTTAATGTTTAGTATATGGCCTTCAGCCAAACTTCATAACAACTTTAAGATTGGGCCTTCAGCCGTGTTTCATTTAAAATTCTTGTTGCTCTGTATTTAGGCCTTCAGCCACGTTTGTTTCAGAATCTGTGGCCTTAATATGTGAATCCTTGTATGTAGCTTTCTCTTTAATTATCTTGAATTCTTTGAATTCTGTAAATTTTAATCTTAAGGTTGTCTTTAATTATTCTCGAGTAATTGTTTGGACCTTCAGCCGACAAGGTACTTCAAGTTTTCTTAAGATGTTTTTCTGTTAGGCCTTCGTTTATTGTGTAAAAGCTTATCTTTAAAGTCTCTCTTTTATTATGTAAAGAAAATTTTTTTAATTGGGCTTTCAGCCGAAGAATTAACTTGAATTTTCCTTAATATGGCCAGTAGCCGGAATTTGTAACTGTTTGTCTTTAAAGAATTTTCTTGGCTGATCTGACACATTATTTAGGCCTTAAGCCGAGAGGATACTGTAATTGTAGTTAAGCAAGGCCTTCAGCCGTTACTCTAAATCCTGGTGTTTTAAAAGCAACCATTTACACTTATTCTGGAGAAGTTACTTGGGCCCTCAGCCGTGAATTGACCTTTGTTGTTTTAAAGAGAAAACTGTGCATTGGTTTGAGGAATAAAGTTGTGTGTGTTCTTGTATAACAAACAGTAATTGACCTTGGTCCCTTTCCACAACCTGATATGCTCTGTCCTGCGAAACTAGATTTCACTTATTAACTATCGAAACGCGTTTAAAACTTTTAAGTAATAATGCAAAGGAATTTTGTGAATTCTGATAGAGGAAACCATCCAAAATGTCATGCATTTACGTCTTACGCCCGCATCATTCGGCAACGTAGTCAGTCTGCGTCTCTCTCTAATGCAATTACTACTCGCGCGAACAAAGTTGACACTCGGCGCGCTTGCAGACGGGAGCGACTTTAAAGGTATTTCCCACTTGAAGTCGCTCCCATAAAATACAGCACCGGCAGCGTGCGTGTTGAAGACGCAGAGTTAGTAAGGCTTCCAGCCGTGATACAGGCGTTGCTGTTCACCCGCTAGCGCGGCCGTGCGTCGTTGTACCGGTACCGACCCGCCATGGCGTTCTCATATCGACACGCTACAATCAAACTAACGTTCAGCGCACTGTACACGAGACCGAAGGCCCACGAAATTGAACGGTTTCTTCGAGACATCGTGCACATAGAACCGCAAGAACTGATAGGCAATCATTTGTCTGTTGTATCTAGCACACTGACGAAGCGGCCTGCGACAGACTCCTCCAACGATCTGCAAACGTCTTTCGCTTCTGCCACGCAGACAGTAATGTGAGCGTGGTAGCAGATGACCACGCTGGTCTGGGGATGCGTACTGTGCACATCTTTGAACTACCGTTCCGAGTTCCCGCCAGCCTTGCCGCTGATGCGCAGCAGCCATACGGCACTGTTATGAGCCACACAGAGGAGAAATGGAATACATTCGAAACGTAGCCTGTCCTTAAAGGGGTACGAATTTAAGGAGCACGTTCCATAATATGTTTTCGTTGCCGCGCAATTGTTATATGTGTTGGCCAAAAGAGGACCTGCTCGGGCTGCGGCCAGGAGGACCACGTTAGAACTGAGTGTCTGCAGCGCCGCCTCGTTCCAGTGCCCCGCAATGAACTTCCCGCTAACGTATGTGGAGGCGGCACGACACAATGTGACGGACGCTCACAACCTGCTACCACCTCAAGCTGCTGCGAGCTCCGTCGGAGAGTCAGCGCCGACGACGACGACGACGACGCCACCGCAGGCAAACGGTGCAGAGGTTCCTGCAGCCTCTGCCACCGTGGCCCCCAGCCGCCGTCACTGTCGGGATCGGCCACAGGGATTCCAGATGACCGAGACCGTGTCGAGCGCCGACCTCCAGTGGATGTCGAATCTCGGACCCGCGAGCAAAAATCACCCGAGCGACACAAGAAGAGGCGGTTGTCAGCTGAAGGACGGGACAGGGATGTGAGAACGGCGGAAGGTATCGACTCCATTGACGTGCCGACAGTTGCAACGGATTGGAGCAGTCTCATTCAGCAGAAGGCGCCTGACCATCAGGAAGACTCTCCTACATCCGGTGGACCCGAAAACGAGGCGCATCGGGTCGACTCCCAAAGTGTGGGATACTGTGAAAGTGGCCAGCCACCACTGACCTCCCAATCCTTTCTCGGTGATTGGGCAGACGACATGGAGGCCGATAATACACAGCACACATCGATACCTCCTCCAGAGCCCACGGCTGACATTGAGCCCAGAGGGCTCTGCCAGTCGGGGGATCATACGGTGCAGTAATGCACTGCATGCGGCTAGATGGCTCTGTGGTGTGTGAGATCACTGTGGGCTTGCACCAGGACACTGCCTTCGCCACTTGATATCTCTCAGTCATACCGCGTGGAAATAGTCAATGGTAATGGTTTCCACTCCAGTGTCAAGATCCACATGTTACGCGACATCATCAGAGCGGCAGACTTCGACACTGCCCTGCTCCAGGAGATCCGTCTCGAGCTGGGTTTGCACCTATATGGCTACACCACCTACAGCCTACCCTCTGGCGACGGCGCAGGAGGAACGGCCATCCTTCTCCGAGATGGCACGGAAGCGACGGACGTGACGTACTTGCCGAACGGGTGAGGCATCGCCCTCACACTTGGCACAGTCCGCCTCGTTAACGTCTACGCTCGCCTCCGGCACTTCGCGCTGCGGTGACAGGCATGTCGTCTATTCGGAGGAAATATGGACCTTTGCATAATGGGCGGAGATTTTAACAGTGTTCTGCGGCCCAAGGACCAGATTACGTGCCGTGCCAGGCTCTACAAGCACAGGTACGTGACCTCGCGCTCCACGACACGTGGCTGTTACATCGTGGGAGCCAGCGCGGGTATACGCACTTTACCGGCCACTGCCAGT
This sequence comes from Schistocerca americana, assembly GCF_021461395.2. Classification (NCBI taxonomy): domain Eukaryota; kingdom Metazoa; phylum Arthropoda; class Insecta; order Orthoptera; family Acrididae; genus Schistocerca; species Schistocerca americana. The sequence goes on along the minus strand of NC_060120.1, from coordinate 1,087,859,788 downwards.
CATCTGGACGGATATACGTCTCGCGAGCGCTCCACGTGGACAGCAACCCGCGATGCAGAACTCTGGCCGACGGCCTTCGCAGATCGTCTCGCGTATACCTGCACTACCACCTTACCCCGACAACTGACAAGGCGCAGCAGAGGCCCGTGGACGTCGAACGTCACCCTCCTTCACGAGGAACCGTGTCGGCAAGCAGTTACTGACACGTGGCGTCGTTGTTTCAGACGCCTGCCCATGTACACTTCCACGTTGCTGGGGTGGCTGGGATGTGCCAAACCTGCACTCTGAAAGACCCTGATGACCTAAAGGAGTGACAGATCGAACTGGCAAAGGACAACATCGGTATTTTACTATTCAGCGCTACGTGAGCTGGCGACGCAACCGCCGTCTCCCGAACGTCAGATGTCCGTACAACGCATCAAAGCTTGTCTGCTTCGCATCAGGGCAGAGCAGCTAGAATGTGTCCGCATCGGCGCGCGTGTGCAAGACTGAATCCCCAATGAAACGGCATCAGTCTACCACATTGTGCGCGAGAGGCTCCAGAGCATACGTCAGCTCCTTACGGCGGTAAACACGGAGGAGGGCGGCCGCGCAGTGGCGCAAACGGACGTAGCGCACACGTTCGCCCGACACTGTGGGACCTTGTACATCGAAGATCCGCGAAACGTACGTGACTATGACGAGCTGTTGCACGATTTTGCCGCCCCTAGGGACGTGGTACCGGATGATACTCCGCTGTTGCCCATTACATCCGTCGAGCTGACATCGGCCTTGGCACGTGGAGCCCCGAACAAATCGCCTGGGCCGGACGGTTTACCCCTGGAATTGTAGCGCACTTTTTATGACCTTATGCACGACAAGTGGCTCCAGATGTTTCAAGAACTGATCCGCCCTGATTTCACTGTCCCCACGGAATTCACAGACGGCATCTCGACCCCAGTACCGAAACTGAATGGTGGTTGTAGGTAACACGACTTTTGCCCACGCACACTCCTCGACAACCCCTACAAGATCTTCGCCCGCATCCTCAGCGCGCGTCTCCACACCGCTATCGGGAAAGCCATCCACACCGATCAGACATGTTTAAGTGGTGTCAGCAACATTCATACAGCGTTAGGAGCATACCGCGACGTAATTGCTTTGACGTCGGCCTGCAAAATACGACGCGCCCTTGCCTCGATTTCGACCACGCATTCGACCGCGTCGAACACGGCTTCCTACGCGCAGTTTTGGAACACATGGGCCTCTCTCTAGAGTCTGCACAGGTGGTCCTTCGACTGGTCCACGGAGCGCGCTCCCGCATGATGGTCAACGGTTACCAGTCTGGTCACATTGTTGTTGGACGGTCAGTGCGACAAGTGCGCCCTTTGTCGGGTATATTATTTGCGGCAGCGCTCGAAACAGCTTTACACGATCTACGGCAGCGATTAACAGGCATTTACCTGCGGGACGTGACCTTCCGTTGTGGTGCATTCGCCGATGATGTGATGTTCCTGGCCAGATCAGATAATGAAATGCATATCGCGCTTCAGTGGCTACGCAACGGCGGTGCCCTTCGACAACGTGTCCTTACTCAAATGTTTTAGGAGTGCAGTTGTACAGCAGTGTTCGCTGCACGGCGGCGGCTACGTACCGCCGACTCCTACACGAGACACGTGCTCTGACACGTGACACCAAATTGCGTCGCATGGACATGGTCCTCAGGACACGTTGTGTCAACACCCATCTTGGCTCCAAACTGAACGATTTTGCGCATGTCCTTCCCTTGCCGGTTACGATCGGCGACATATTTTAAGCAGCATATGGACATTTCGTGAGCGCCGGACTTGTATTTAAGTCCGATACACCACCCTGACACTGCCGCAGCGGGCGGGCGGTATCGGTTTAATTCGTGTCAATAACCGTGCGCGATCGCTTTCTCTCAACACTATGCGTCGCACGTGGACCTCTGCCCACGCTACTCTGACGAGAAGCCTGATAGCTGAAGTGGCACCACACTCTCTGCAACCCCTCGGTTTCTGTAGGACACATTTCACCGGCACTCGCCCACATCAGAGAACTCTCGATTGACCTCAGCTACTTACGGTCAGACCTTCCGACGACACGGATGGCCAGCACGCAAGACTATTATCGCTTCTGTCAACAGCAGCGACCTATCAATACGGTCGCACACAGACATCCTGAAGTTTCCTGGAACACGGTGTGGCGAGCAGTGCACACGCCTTTTCCACCTACGACTGTGCGTTCGTTGTGGTACTTGGTTGTGAACGGGAAGTTCGCTACTCGTCAGGGGCTACATTCCATTCACCTGACGGACGACCCCTTGTGTCTCAGATGCACACCGCCTGGTTTGTGCCGCGACCAGCGAGTGCTGGCTACTCACGCAGCGCATTCTGGCATTACTCTTGCGGCGATTGCCGGAGGCTATCTCCCCTGATGATATATCGCGCCCCGACGGCGTATATTTTCCATCGACCAGGACGAACGCCGTTAACTGGCTAAAAGGCATGGCCACTTACTGCATATTTTTCGATGCTCACAAAGGCACACTCGACTTTTGGTGCCTACTGATGAGAACACATGCAACTTTCAGAACCCGTTTCGCAAATTATGCTCCTGCTCAATGGGGCGTACCGGGTATGAGGCGCTGAAAATTAAGAGGAATCCTCGAGCATATTGATCCTCTACGGACAGAACAGCTCCCAACAGACGAGAAGACGACTCGGATGCCGGGCTACGGCAGTTGTAGGATCTTTTCTTTTAATGAAACAGAAATAAATCCATAAATACAATTTACAAAAGTAAAAATAAAAACAATTAAAAATTATAAAAATTGAACAAATAAATAACTAAAACAACACAGACAATCCCTCTACATCCCCTCCCCGAGCCTCCGGCATGGCGGCGGGATGGCCGGGCCTCGGGTGTCGACCCCTGCCCCATCCGTCCTCCTGCTCCTGAGAAACTGCCGTGCCAAAGGGCGCAGGTTCCTATACAGCTGGATACGAAAATATTTTATTTCCTCTTCGTGTTTGAAACACATTCTGAGACTTCCTTAATCGTCAAAGCTAAGCATTTTTCTGAAATATTCGTTGTAATTTACACGTAAGAGCGCACTTTCTCAGTAACGAGTAACCGATTTCCAGACTTCCATATGTTTAAGAAATGAAATATGAAATTACTGTGCGTGAAACAACTGTCACTGGCATTTATACTACTTCTCGTCGCAAATAATTCACCATTTTTGAGAATACGTAGCACAACGTAAATTAGTGCGAATGAAACTAGCAGCAATCGTCTTTATAGTCTAGCTCGTCACAAGTATTTATCTGCGATCGAATCCTTAACAGCAGTAGACAGAGATGAAAGGTTCTCGCCACAATACTTTCAGACTATACCACCATATACGAAACATTTTGATTCATCACATGCAGGTTATTACTTCAACGAACTTCTATAGCTGCACTCGCCACACGCTCTCGAAACGGAGATTTATTAAATTTTGTTTCTATGAATCAAATCGTTGATGTATCGTATAGGGAAGTAGGCTACTTCATCATTTGGATCTCTTGGAGCGAGCTGCAACCACATTGTATGCATCTTCTTATTCTTTTACAATCTCTTAAATAATTTTTCGGGTTCGTGGAGATGTGTTCCGTCTATGCAACTAATTGAAGGGCAGTTTAGTTACATACGCGTTTTGCTTCTTTTATTTGTGAAGCATCATCACGAATAAAGGAAGCGAAACGCCTATGGCAATAAACAAACTGCCTTCAATTAGTTGCATAGACGGAACGTACCTCCATGAATTTTGAAGCAACTAAGGAACGACGGAAAACAGAAAAAAAATGATACATTTTTAATTGTACAATGTGGTACTACACTCCATTCCTAACTCATATTCCGAAACGTAAAATCCAAAACGAGACATCGATGTGAATGAGAATAAAATGACACAATGTGATTTTTACGACACTTTCTAGAACACAGTCAATATTCTATCGATAACATGCATTCATGGATGCCGGTGGTCGGCGTAATTTGAAAAGTGTTACGTAGTCTAACCACACTTTTCGGTACAGTGAAGAATGGTATGCCTGTGTCGACTACTAGCCGCTGAGGCAGATTGCTTTTCACTGGTTGGCGCGAGGAGAACTGACAACAGCGTTTCGATTCGCTAGGACCGTTCGGCGATTAATGTTGGGGCTCTGCTTCAAAACAAGACCGTTCCGTGCGCTCGCACACCGAAAGGATCGGCAAAATGGCGGACAGACACAGAAGGAGGACCCTGGCCGGCGCGGGCGGTGGCTGCCCTGTAGACGGCGAATGGCGAGCGCCTCGCGATCCCAAGTTCGTCTAATCGGTACGATTTTTTTTCCTCGGCTATGTTTAGTGGAACACTGTGTCGAGGAGGGTGTTTGTGCTCTCAAATGATGGTGCATAAAATACCTCAGATATGTTTAGTGCTACCATCCATTTGTGGGGGAAATTTCATTACTTGATTTGCATAATGTTTGTGTGTGATACTCAAAGGTTGACAATATGTTTTACTACGATCTTAAGGTGGAGGTGAGTGTTTCAAACCATCTATTTGACTGCTGCAAAATGTTAAACAATTAATTTGAAAGGGTAGTGCAAATGGCTTATTTCACTATTTTCGATATAGAAATTGCATCAACTTCCCCTTTGTCTCTAGCATTAGCCAATAGGAACACTATATTCTGTGGAGAGATAGAAACCTCTGTCTGCATGTTTCGGGACGTTGGTTCACACCGACAATCAGGGCGTGGCCTCTTGAGAAAGACAGAGACAGGAAGCGAGTGTGGAACATACGAGTCAACAGAATGCCGCCACTTGATGCTTTGTCTGGGGGCCGACGTGCACTCCGTGTTCGGTGGTACTTGGTAATGTGATCCGTAATTAGTACACTGGGCGGTTTTGACCTTCGTGGAAGCGCCCACACAATGGACACACACACTGGAGTCCCCAGACGGGTGGCTACGATACGGCAATTAATTTCATTCGTGATCTGTAGGCTCCTTTTACAGAATTTAACTGTCAGTGCAATATGACTGCTGTATGTTTCTCGATCTTTACAGAATAGATCGTCACTGAGATTCTAGTAATTTGTCCATATGCAGAAAGTGGCGGTGGATTTGTAAATGTGTCATGAACTTTTAGATACGTAATTGTTCTGATCATGAAGTTTTACATATGTAATTGTTCTGATATTCCCGTCTATACTTAGACATCAGTGCGCTTCGAAAAGTGAGGAAAATAAAAAATTAGAGCCTTAACATTCCTCATTCCGGCGGCAAATACAGACTAAGTCTACTCAGCATTTCCATGAGCGATCAGAACAAAAAAAGAAGGGCAATTGTTTACATATTCCACAGCGCAATCGATTTTGTGACAAATTCTTTAAATAAACTATATTCCATACACCACCTTTTATCCTCTAAAATGTTTAAATCAACATTATTCCATACACTGCAGTCAATTTCCCGACAAATTTTTTAACTAAATAGATAAACTATATTCTAATCACTGCCTTGCATGACATAAATTGTTTAAATAAATAATATTCCACACACTGTCTACATTGCTTAAACAATATTCCATACACTATAACTGATTATCCCCCACATGGCCAATAGACTGAGTCTTTCCTGCCAATTTCCAGGTGGGGGAGAGCCAGGAGGTTTCCCAGAAGGGGGTAATTGATTGATCGATTTAATTAATTAGCTAAACTGATATCAAAAGTGTGCTTGTATCGGTGAGCGGAGTTGCCAAAGGGATGGGAAAGAGGTGGGGGAGGAGATGGAAGGGAATATGTGAGAGCTTCTCGGAAAACCACTTAAGTAAACAACAGGTTAAGGACCAGTGAATCAAAAGCAACGGCGATCCCTAAGGGATCATAGTCCTCTTAGCAGAACATTAGATTAGGTACCTCTCAATCAAGAACAGTAACTTGCCTTTTAATGTATACCTGCCCCCGAATGTACGCAACCGGTACTAACGAATTACACCGACGCCAAGCTTGTCCCCCTGCTTCTAACTCTGTGCAGGTTTCGCTGTACACGATTGATCTGACTATACGAATGGTTTCAGTCAAATGGTTCAAATGGCTCTAAGCACTATGGGAGGTCATCGGTCCCCGAAACTTTGAACAACTTAAACCTAACTAACCTAAGGACATCACACACATCCGTGCCAGAGGCAGGATTCGAACCTGTGATCGTAGCAGCAGCGAGGTTCCGGACTGAAGCGCCTAGAACCGCTCGGCCACAGCGGCCGGCTTCAGCCAGTACTACGAAAATCGAATGCAGGATTTCAATCGGATTGCGCAAGTGAGATCACAATGTACAGCTGATAGTGCCGAGCAGCGGGAATAAGCTTTACAGGATTAAACTTGCAGGTGTTTCGCACGCACAGCAGACGTAAATGTACCATTGGAAACGGCTCGCCACGCTGGAAGCCGATTCCAGCAGACGTGGTGCCTGCATCTGCCGGCGACGCGCATGCTCACTGAAGCGAGACACTATGAACCGACAAACATTAGCACCTGTTCTTGCACGCGGTTCGCACACCAATCAAATTCGAAACGTATTCCCAAACGCTTAACATGCGTCGTTTGTCAAATCAGTCACAATGCAGCCAACACGTTTGAGCACGCGCGATTCGTGATCGATTAGTAACAGAAAATGAAATCAGCGTACGGCATTGGGGGCCGGGAATCCCGCATCCGGGAAAGTTCGGCCGCCGAGGGCAAGGACTTATTGCATTCGACGCCACATTGGGCGACTTGCGTGTCGGAGATGGGGATGAAATGATGAAGAGGCCAACACAACAGCCAGTCTGTGAGCGGAGAAAATCTCCTGCTCCAGCCAGGAATCGAACCCGGGCCGCTCGGCGTGGCATTCCGCCGCTCTGACCACTCACCTAACGGGGGCGGACTAGGAACAGAAATAAACGCTACACTCGTCGCGAAACGACGGAGACGTCAGCTTGCCGGTCTCCACGGGAAAGGCCACTCGCTACAGCTGGCAGAAAGGAAGAATTCTATGCAAAGCTTCCAACATTCGGCAAATGACTAACAACTGGACAAGATATCTGAAGGACTCGAGCTACTCGGAAGACTAGTGGAACTGCACTGTACCGCCCGCGAAGGCGCGATGGAAAGCTCGCCACATCGACACCTAAGTACTCGGTTAACGACGAGGCTACCCAGTTGCGCACTCCTGCAGGTTGCTGGCCACTGGAAGCACCAGGCTGGCGGGGCAGAAAATGGCATTTGTTTCAATACTTCCGACATTCTGTTAGGACTCAATATTTTTCAACTATTCTGCGTATCCTGATGGAAAATATACCGACAATGACATATGCCAAATTACTTTGTTAGGGGTTCAACACGATAGCTCGGATTTCCCGCCGATAACCAATGTTTCGACTGCAAGAGGGTCCTCGCACCTAGTGCAGCGCTTACAGGTAGCGCGTGATGAGGATACAAAAATGATTTCTTAAAGACGAAAGTGTGAGGAATAAAGCTGTGTCATTAGATTTATCGTTGGTTTACATTTAACTCGAAAATGTCACGAAAGTCACCTGTTTGTAACGCGTGTAACAAGTGTTACGCGAACAGCCTGACTACAACGCGGAACTTTCGTCGAAGTGCAGTTGAAAGGAGGTAGCCCTCGTCGGAGTGAGGAGATACGAAAGTAAAGAGGCCGGGTCGGTACAGTGGAGGACACGTGACTGACGTGTGTGTAACGCCGCGCAGCCGCGCCGTGCTGGCGTAATGGCCGCGCTGAATGCTGCCAGTCACGGAAGACGCCACAAATCACCCCACTCTGACGTCATTAGCAGCGTCCATGCGAGCCGACGCGAGCGTTTTGTGTCGTAGCGTGAGACAAGCACAACAGGTCGAATGTCCGCCGTTGTTAGTCTGTCCGATGTTCTTTGAAACCTCTCGAGGTTTTGTACTGTGCTACACAGAAGCGCCTTAATCAAATTTTGAACCCTATTCAGATGAATTCACACCACGGACTACACGGTTTGGCGATCGCCTGTGACGATCTCAAACCGTGATAAGCGAACCGTTGCGAGTGTTCTGCATCACGAGTCGTCGTAGCTAGTAAAAGAGTGTAAGTTGTGTTGGTCTCGCAAATACCCGAGTCGTGTTGCACGCAAACTCTGTAGGTTATTATTTATTAGTTGCTCCACTTGAGCGAACATTTGGATTTCTGCACTTGTGTCAGTTCACCGAACAAGGTCGGGCCGGCGTAGCAGCAAATAAAAACAAATGGTCGTTCGCCGACAGCAGGCAGAGGGTCGGCAACGCGGCGCGCTACCGCTGCAGAGTAGCTGCCTCCACTGCTGTACAGCTGCACTGCTGCTGACTGACGGCTGGAGACAGCGTCCGCCGTAAAACATCTAGGCGTAGCTATCCACAGCGACCCTAAGTGGAACACCCATATAAAACAGATAGTGGGAAAAGCAGACACCAAACTCCAGATTCATCGGAAGAATCTTAAGGAAATGTAACTCATCCAAGAAAGAAGTGGCTTATAAGGCGCTTGTTCGCCCGATTCTTGAGTATTGTTCATCCATCTTGGATCCCTGTCAGGCAGGACTGATAGAGGAGATAGAGAACGTCCAACGAAGAGCGGCGCGTTTTGTCACTGGATCGTTTAGCTGGCGAGAGACGTCACGGAGCTGCTGAACAAACTCCACTGGCAGACGTTACAAGAGAGACGTTATGCATCACGGAGACGTTTACTATTGAAATTTCGGGTCAGCACTTTTGAGGAGGAGTTGGACTATGGACTATATATTACCTTCCCCCCCCCCCCCCCCCCCCCCCCAGAATTAGAGCCAATACAGAGGCTTACCGACAATCACTCGTTTGGAGGGATCAGATAGTGACACCGAAAGTACCCTCCGCCACAGACCACCGAGACCCTGCGGACAGTGTGGGAAGGCAGGCAGGGGCGACGCTCCACTCACTGCCCCTCAGCTGCCGACGAAGGCAATATAAACCATTTCTTATTACCATATGTGTACTTCGGTTATTTCTTTTCTCTGTTTCCTATTTTCTTTCACTGTAAACTCTTCCAAGTCCTCTTTATTCCATCTATTTCGTAATTGGCATCGTTGAGCTCTTCTCTGAAATCCCTTAATGGTTCAAATGGCTCTGAGCACTATGGGACTCAACTGCTGTGGTCATAAGTCCCCTAGAACTTAGAACTACTTAAACCTAACTAACCTAAGGACAGCACACAACACCCAGCCATCACGAGGCAGAGAAAATCCCTGACCCCGCCGGGAATCGAACCCGGGAACCCGGGCGTGGGAAGCGAGAACGCTACCGCACGACCACGAGATGCGGGCTGAAATCCCTTAATGTTTTCCACGTAGGCCGAAAGTTGTCCTTTGCTTTCGTGCATCATTTTCTTCATCATGAGCAGTATATTTTATAATAGTGTCGGTCTCGTATATTATTTGGTGCTAACCGTCAGAGATACGCCTCCTTTGTTTCCTCTATCAACCAGCATTTGTTTGAGCCCTGCATTTTATAATTATTTCTGCTAGAGTTCTCTTTCTTACCTGTTATCGGTAGTCACTAACAGGCTGTTCACTTCATTTGTGAAACCATTCAGCGGACATTTCATTCTTTCTGTTAATCTCGATTGGTAGAGGAATGTAGATGATTCGTGTTCCTGAAATTTGTCCAGCTGACCGTGTACTATGAGTCTTCAGCTCGAGAAAAAAAAGGCCTTTCGCGGAATAGTGGTCCGATCAACTACCTAGCAGCACACTCAAGTTAAGAAAAACACGTGCTCCACAAATTGTAACAAGGAGAAGCAATAATAAGCCAGCTTAACTCTACCTTGCCGGACAGGCGAAAAAGGCGAGTGTTGCGACCACATGAAACTAGAGTCGTTCACTCGTAACTGTGTGTTCTTTGATGGGGATGGTTCATTTTTAACTACAACAGACGCAATATTAGTTCACTTTACTACACGAACGAATACAAACATTTAGTTAACTATATACAGTTCTCTGCCACAGGAGTCACTGACCAAGAAAGCATTACTGGATGCGTACAATCACAAACTGTTCTCTCGGAGTACAATGTTCCGCATTAACACGAGTAAATATGCCACCGAGACAGTGGTCTGCTAGATTACTGCTGAAGCTGAGGTCACAAACCGGATCAGAGCTCTTCGTAGCTCGGTTCTACATTGCGGACTCCTGGAGCGCCCGCCTGCGGTATCGATTCTCGTCGCCGACTCGCGTGCGGCACCGCGGTCTGCGGAAGATACCTCAACGAATACTCACGGACGAGCATGTCCACGGCATTCGTGGCAAGTACTGTCAGCCACGGACGGAAAATACGCGTTTTCAAAAATACACATCACCAGTAAAGAATGGAGGAAACGGCTTTTTCTAAGCTATGATTCAGAGGTAGTTTAAAATTACATAAGTTTGTGCCGGCCGCTGGTGGCCGAGCGGTTCTGGCGCTACAGTCTGGAACCGCGCGACCGCTACGGTCGCAGGTTCGAATCCTGCCTCGGACATGGATGTGTGTGATGTTCTTAGGTTGGTTAGGTTTGAGTAGTTCTAAGTTCTAGGGGACTTATGACCTCAGCAGTTGAGTCCCATAGTGCTCAGAGCGATTTGAACCATTTGAACATAAATTTGTTCTCAACCGGAAGCTCGGTTTCAGAACGGGAGCGTCCCATTACACACGACCCTATCGGCCTTTAACTGACTTACCCGGCCATTGGCACCGAACCACTGACCAGTTTGACATCTGTTAATGTAATAAACTAGCGACAAAAAGGATCCCACGAGAGTATGGAGATCAACTCCGAGCCTGTTGCTTACCCTCTCAGCACCGAGTAAACATACGGGATAAGAGAAAGATCACGGAAAGCAACGGAAAAACAGAAGAAAAATTTTGCGACGATAGAGAGGAGGAGCAGTCGTGGAAGCCTGAGGTTGCTACCGCGAGAGGGGCTGCCACAAATAATTTGGAAATGGATGGATGCGAAAGATAATGTAGACGACGCAAAAGAGTAAAGGTGCCACAAAATGATTTTAGTGCTAGAAAAAAAGTACATTTGTAGTGTTTCTCCAACAACTGTGGAGCCTATAAGATGTACACGGTAGCGTTTATGGTGCCATTAAACATTCCACCGAAATTCAAGTTATATTGTCAATACCTTTCGACGCTTTTCTAGCAACACATTGTTGTGTGTTAACGCAGGTCCACTCGCCAGTCAGTAGTTGAGCATCGTAACATCGAACAACTTACAGAGGCAGTTTTTATCAGTAAACTCTTCCGGGCTAAGTTGGATGTATCAGTTATCAAACGGGCGGATGGAACCTTAGGCCATAAGGTCTACAGGAAAGGTACACATACTGATCGCTACCTCCATAAGAACTCAAACCACCACCCTAGGCAAAAGAGAAGGGTCATAAAAACACTAGTGGATAGGGCCAATAATATTTGTGAACCAGGCTACTTACAAGAAGAACTAAATTATTTACGAATGGTCTTTGCGAAAAATGGTTATACGAAAAACGAGATTAATCGAGCACTTCACCCAAATAGAAAAATGCCTAAAAATAGGAGACAGCAACAACCATCAGCTGGAAAAGTATTTCTTCCGTTCATCTATAATATCACGGATCGCATTGGAAAAGTACTAGCCAGGTTTCAGGTAGAGACCATTTTTAGACCTACTAAGAAAATTAGTGAATGCCTAAGATCAACAAAAGATGCTCGTCACCCCCTAGCCACCCCAGGGGTATATAAAATTCCGTGTAGTTGCGGCAGGGTTTACATAGGAACTACAAAAGAAACTGTCGCTTGGGACATATCAACAAATCGGCAGTAGCGGAACATGTTTTTAAGGATGGAGATCACGACATAAAAGTTTGGTGAAACAAGCGTGCTAGCGAGGACGTCGCACTATTATACACGTATGTATAGAGAGGCAATTGAAATCCACAAACATCAATACAATTTTAATCGTAAAGAAGAAGGATTAAAATTGGATAAGATATGGCGGTCGACGTTGCATCAATCACGTGACAATCGATTGCCTGCAATCGAGAGAACAGACGATAGCCAGAGATAGCTGCACATCGACGCCACGTGACGTGTGGTGGCGCCCCCTACGTTCTCTATATAAGCGGCGGCCCCAGCTCCTAGCAGCCAGTCGTCGACTCACCTCGGAAGATGTTCTCCGTAGTTGAGAACGAAACGTCAGGGAGAAGAAGTTCTACAGATCGACCACGGCAACTTAGCCCGGAAGAGTTTACTGATAAAGACGCCGGCCGTGAAAGCCTACATGGAATGATTACAGAGGCAGTGTTTCGCAAAGGCGCCAACTTGCACGGGGATAGACGGTACACGGGATCTCACAGTCGACATCCGGCACGGAGTGAGAACGAAGCTTCGGCGGCAAAACAGGGCTCGCCTTGTGGCCGTTAGTTCTGGGGGAAGGCAGGCTGCAGATGCAGCAGGACGGGCGGCGGCATAAAGCGGGCAGCTTGACCGTAACAGCCCGCCGTAGCAAAACATCCGCAGCCGCTGCCGGTGCCCGGTCCAGCGCAATAACCTTCTCGCCTGGACGAGGCGCTAATTTCAATCGGAGCGCTTCCGACGAACAAGAAACAGTAAGATGCGACGGCTGTAAATAAACACCTCACGAGTCCTTTACTAGCTACGAACCTGTCTTTAATTTGATCCAGAATTTTTATCAGTCACGGTGTGCTCTGTTCTCGCACTCGTAACAAGAAATGCAAGGGAAGATACGGAGCTTACGAGATTCGTTTTGCGAGGCGAAGGCGTGCGAGTGCGCGCCGCTCGACAGGTGAGACGGACTGCAACGTGGCGTCGATAGCGCGGTCGTTATAGTCTGTCGGCAAACTGAAGAGAGAGCGAGCAAGCGAGTGCCCACTCTGTCCCAGGTTTTCGCCGTCCTGGGACACAGCGTGTATCGAAAACCGACACACACGGACCGATACCTGCACAAACTGTCAAACCACCACCCGAGCCAGAAAAGAGGCATGATTAGGACGCTTGTAACGAGAGCAAGACGAATATGTGAGCCGCAACACCTCAAACGAGAAATGCAACACCTGGAAACTGTCCTAAGGAGCAATGGGTACTCCAAAAATTATATTAGAAGTGTAACAGAGCCAAACACTCGGCGAAGTAAGGAACCAGAAAAAGAAATGTCGGGTACGGCCTTTCTGCCATACATTCCCAGAGTGACGGACAGAATCGGCCGTATATTGCGCAAACATGGCGTGAAGACGATTTTCAAACCGACAAGGAAGATCAAAGAGTGTCTTAGATCGGCGAAGGTGAAAAGAGACCCACTTGCAATGTCGGGAATATACCGTATACCATGCACATGCGGAAAAGTTTATGTCGGAATGACTGGACGATCCATCAACACCAGGATCAACGAGCATAAGCGACATTGTAGGTTGGGGCAGGTGGAGAAATCGGCCGTGGCAGAGCACGCACTCAATGAGTGCCGACACGGAAGTTCTGGCTGTAGAGAAGCACTATCACACGCGCTTGTTCAGAGAAGCTGTAGAAATACAAAAACACGCGAACAGTTTGAACAAGAAAGAGGAAAGCCTTAAGGTCAACGGATCCTGGCTTCCCGTACTGCAGCGAACGACCGTCGCAGGTAGCAAGAGGAGAACCGCACCGGAAATGACCGCGGAGAAGCCCTCGGACGTTGGCGCCCCAGGTACATATAGTCTGCGCCCGCGAGCTCGACTCCAGTTCACCACCGGCAATGGAGGGTGAAGCTTTGACAATGCCAGCCACTCGTGCTGGCGAAACGTCAGAAAAATCATTAGATGAACGTCGGCCGAAGAACCCGAGACAGAAGCCAATAGGCAGTTTGTCAACAAGTGGCCACGATAGCCTTAACAATTTTGAAATAATATTAACATAATAACGGAAGTCAGGATTCTACTACAAACATAGAACCAAATACTTGTTCATCTGAATGTATGTTCCTTTATTGCTATTCGTAAAACGAACCCCATATAATTTAATCAGTCTGTAGATTTTAAGGCTTGTTCTTACTTTGTGTTCCTATTAAAAGGTAGAAGTTTTCTTTGAAGGACTGCATTGAAACTTAAAAATTCTTGCAACACGAAGAGTGTTTAAAAAGTAAGCAGAAATTTACAATTTTATGTGTTGTATTAGTCAGATTTGTACTACTTTTTTGTCACTGTCTTCATAAACATGCCTCAAAAGTATGTGTAGAATGTCATCCATATTGGGTAGTTAGTCTGTTGTCAGCTGTCAGAAAGGTTACATGTGTTTTGGTAGCATCAACGTTTATTTGTTTTGTATACAATTAAATTAGAGAATCTGTACTGCATTTTGTTATAAGAACGGAATAAAATGTATGAAATTTTTAGAAATGTTAAATATTGCTTTTGGTAAGCCTGTTACGGATAAACAAAGGGAAGACAAGTGGTACAAACATTTCAAACGAGGCCTTTTAGGGACACCTGTTTTACAAGCATGGATGAGATTAAAAATGCACAGCTAAGAGACCTATAAACTATCCTGAAGAAACAATTCCTAAAGTGTTTCGGGAATTGGAAAAAGCACTGGCTGAAGTGTATAGTATGTAATGAGGAATATTTTGAAGAGGATAACATTGCTGTAGATTAAGAAATAAAGTTCTAACCAAAAACTAAAAATTAATATGCGAACGTACCTCGTATGTCAAGCTTTTTGCTTAGAAGTCCAGAATCAGTGTACTTGTTTCGAAGGAAATTTCACCAGTGTTTAGAATAGCTACTGCACATGTTTTAAGCACTGTGTCTTAGAATCAGGTGAATAGTGACCGAGATAGAGATTTAATGTTCCATAAGCATCAATGGTTTTACGTGATTTTGAAACTGTCTATATTTAGGGGTTTCCTCCCAAAATTATTAGTTTTAATTCGTGCCGATTCCAGTAAACCATGCGGCTTATTTTTGCGTTCCTTCCTCATGCGTCCTATTGGGCAAGGCTGACGTTTGCATAAATTACAGCCCTTTGATTGGGTCTGGTAATATTAGCCAACAGTTCTTTTTGGGTCGCCTCTATAATACACGCTGTAATAACATTAGAAACGATCGAACGCTCGTTACTCCGCAAATACCACCTCTTCTTAGTATTCTGCACATTTTCTTGCAATGCTGGACTATTATCCATCACTTTCGGATATCGAAGTATATCAATAAGTACAGAAAGTTAACTCACTGACACTGGCAACTAAGATCCCGCGAACAGAAACGATGTATATCAGTGCACGCCGATCCACACCGCTAGACAGATAACAGGCAACTGATTTTTGGTGTCCCTGTAGGCCGGTGGCAGCGTTCTTCCGGGAAAGGCCACTTCCCCCACCAAAAGCGCTGCTCGCTCTTTGAGTTTACAGACTACAGTGAGCAGCACCCGCCCGCTGCAGCAGCGGCAAACAGGGACGTCGACCGAAGCAGAGGACCGCCAGTCCAGTGCAAGCCTCACCGCTCACCTACGCCCGCCCCCCGAGTACGTCGCTCCGTCGCGAAGAACTCTGTCCACATTCTGAGCCACGATTTCTCTCTCAGACCTTGTTGGCCTCGAATAATTTTTAATAAATAAATTATCTCTGTGACCGGCCGCGTTTTACGCAGCTTATTTCTCTCGTTCTTCCAACCACCGCGATATTGTTTTCCTCGCTATTCTGAAATTCTAAACCTAAGCCAACGGCCGTCAGTCGTTCTCAGTGTAAGACACGCCTGTACAACAGCCCTGCTTGCTTCCTGACCGACGAGGTTGTCGTTTGTATGACTCTAAAATTGGTGTACGCACCGAAATGGCTGCAGTAAGCAGAACTGCGAACACCTTTTACGAAAAT
This sequence comes from Schistocerca americana, assembly GCF_021461395.2. Taxonomy (NCBI): domain Eukaryota; kingdom Metazoa; phylum Arthropoda; class Insecta; order Orthoptera; family Acrididae; genus Schistocerca; species Schistocerca americana. The sequence goes on along the minus strand of NC_060120.1, from coordinate 1,087,843,847 downwards.
TTCGCTTCCATTTGTTTTCAGATTTGGCTGAACAGTCTCATCCAGGAAAGGATAAATATAAGTACGAATCATCGCCAGTCAGCCAGGTAAGCACGGTTTGCTGCCGTTTTATTTCAGCAAAAATTAGGAAACTGCACTGGTCATGACATATTATTGCACGCTCATTGTTAGATTTCCTAGCAGAATAATAAAATCTGCCTGTGATGTTCGTGTAAAATTTCCTATAGCTTTTCTAGAAGGATTTAAAAATGTGGGATGCTAAATAGCGTGGTTTTCAGCGACTTTTCTCAATATCGTGTAGTTTGTTTTACTTACTTCATTTTTCCGTGTACTCTTTGCGTACTTCTTTTATAACAGTAAACGCAGGACTCAAGAGTGAAGAAATGCGTTCACACGTACAGCTGGGGGTTCGTACTTACTTATCTCTGGCAGCCAGCGGCCGCTGCCCGCCCGAGTGCCGACTTACCTTCGCAGCGGTCAATGGCAAACGTTCCCCTGCTGCCCAGGGATGTCGTGTGAACTGTCTCGCTTACCTGCAACAACAGAGAGAACACTGCGTTAGACAAGCACCTCGCGATCGGATCAGAAACTTTGAACAAGACAATTAAATGGTTTGCTCTTAGAGAAATAGTATAATTCAATATTAGCTCAATCTACACTGAGCACACTTAGTAGTCATAAAGTTTCAATAATGTATTCAACATCCTCATTCTGGCTGTATCATACAAGCAGAAATTATAAAGAAAACGAAAAACGAGCCGAAGCAGTCCACAATAGGAACGCATAGAAAACAACAGTCTGTGTGGAGATATATACAGGGTGGTCCATTGATAGTGGCCGGGGAAAATATCTCACGAAATAAGCATCAAACGAAAAAACTACAAAGAACGAAACTCGTCTCGTCTAGCTTGAAGGGGGAAAACCAGATGGCGCTATGGTTGGCCCACTAGATGGCGCTGCCATAGGTCAAATGGATATCAACTGCGTTATTTTTTCAATAGGAACCCCTATTTTTATTACACATTCGTGTAGTACGTAAACAAATATGAATGTTTTAGTTGGACCACTATTTTCGCTTTGTGATAGATGGCGCTGTAATAGTCACAAACGTATAAGTACGTGGTATCACGTAACATTCCGGCAGTGCGGACGGTATTTGCTTCGTGATACATTACCCGTGTTAAAATGGACGGTTTACCAACTGCGGAAAAGGTCGATACCGTGTTGAGGTATGGCTATTGTGATCAAAACGCCCAACTGGCGGGTGCTGTGTATGCTGCTCGGTATCCTGGACGACATCATCCAAGTGTGTGGACCGTTCGCCGGATAGTTACGTTATTTAAGGAAACAGGAAGTGTTCAGCCACATGTGAAACGTAAACCACGACCTGCAACAAATGATGATGCCCAAGTTGGTGTTTTAGCTGCTGTCGCGGTTAATCCGCACACCGACCGGCGTGCTGGCGACAGCTCACGGCGGCACAGTAATTCTTATTGGAGAATCTGGCCGATCTTGTTAGTGACAATGGTACTACAAATCACAGCGAAAATGGCACCCTCCTTAGCAAGAAGAATTTAAGTATGTTTCATCCATTACAGGACCGTTTTGCAATAACAATATGGTTGTTAAAGTCTATGAGCAAGTGAGTATTGGGGCAAGGGTGATTCTGCACCACTCTGCATTGTTGCCACATGTATCCAAGACGGTGGCGATGACGTCATTCAAGATGGCGGGATGCAGACGTGGCAACAGCGCACGACATCATACAAGATGGCGGCCATGACGCCATTCAGGATGTCGCATTTTGGCGGAAAGTTTTAATTTTGGCACGAAAATGCCATGCCCCCCTCCCCCAGAAAAATGGCGGGAAGCTCAAATGCCAAGAGGATAATGCACCACACGAAGGTTATCTCTAGTAAGCAAAGAAAATCGCGGGAAGATAGGTTACTTGGGCTAACCCAAGTCACTCGACTGCCACATCTTCTTATGAACTGGCACCTCAGCGGAAGAAGAAGAAGAAGAATCACCATGAAGTGTCAACAACAGTAGCACTCCAGCACAGTCATGAACAAGATTAAATGCAAAAATAAGTATTTAGCCTTATTACTATTATTATTCAAAGTTTTCACCTATTGCCATATGTAACGCTTGCTCGTCTTTTTTTCAACATGGTCGAGCGCCAACATGCCTAGCTCTGTTGACACGTCTGGACCTGTAGAAACCTCACCTGCCATCTCGTAGAGACCTACAGCAACAGCCTCCAGCACGTCTGAACTAGTAGCGGTCACACGGGATCTTGTAGCGCACTTAGATCACTTGCTGGATCAGGACAAGGAGTTGCTGCTGTCCGTCCCACTCATCGATTTATGTGATGAGGACACACAATCAACCCCCGGCACATCAAATGCTGTCGCTGGCGGTGTTAAACAACAAGATGGAGGTCAGTACTGGTCATCAACATATGACCCATCCCAGCAGAACATCCCTATGATAGCGCACCACAGAATGCAGATACTGTGGATAAGAAGAAGGCGTCGAGTGCACCTACGCTTTTCACCTCACAATACAATTTAACTCCCAGTGGATCCAAACGTGTGAACATTTCTATAGAAGCGCATCATGTCTGGGGGTTGCATGCTAGAATGGAGATTGAAAATGTATCCAAATGTGTTAAAGTGATAATTCCCGAGTTCGACTGGGATGAAATAGGTGGTGCAGAGCGCTACATCAATCAGCAGATGACTATGGAATATTATCAAACTCATTCTCCCCCAGACATTCTTCTTACTGGTGTGACACTTTCTATTACAACAGTGCATGATGACTGTGCATTATGCGTGAAATTGGGTGACAACTGTGTTCATCTAAGACATCCCTCAGTTATGAAGTTATACAATCTGGACTCTGCCATATACCTGTAACGTACGTGGAGATTCTTAACACCCACTCCGGTAAAGATGACATCAATATTACATATAAATGCTACATTAAAGTGGGTGAAACAGATTTCTCTCAATCCAGGAGATAATTCTCCACCATACCGTCAGATAAGGATACCGTCGAATTATGACTGGTACCTCCTAACAATATTATCCCACAAGTCCTAAGACAAAGAGTAAATGTATCTAAACGACTTAAGTCATTCCCCATTAAAGCACTTACCCCTTTAAGTGCAGGTAACATGTTGTGTGTACGAAAAGAAAACTGGAAAGGTAAGAGATCAAAGGCAAAAAACGAAAACTGGAATATATAGCAAAGACAGTTTCTACAAAGGACGAATATAAACTGCAACTGGAAAAAGAAGCTATTGCAGATATGCAAGCAAGGTTTAGACAGTGCTTTAAACACAGTATATGGTCAAATCTGGCTATGACTGGGAAATGTAAAATATCTGAATTTACCGTAAACAGCAATGGAAATCAAACACTTGTCCGAACACTGACCAAAACTTTGGACTCCAATATGCTTACTACATTAAAGAATACACGAATTATTTTTTATAAACTACCGATCTCATTTGGATCTGCTTAAAAAGAATGATTATAGTGTATCTAACTGTGACGGCCTGGATGTTGTGCACCTAACAAGAAAATAACCATTTATAAAGTTTGAAACCGATGACATAATACAACATTTCATGGACGCACATTTGCAAAAATTGTAAACTTCAAGTTCTATACAGACATTCCGTAATAATGTGGGGCGGAGTGCTTGCCGATGTACACCCAGGAAGACGTGGAGGGTTTGAACAGCAGTTTTATGCAGGAGATAAGAGGCAAAAGTAAACTCCCCAAATGCTCTCGCCTACAAAAACTGCAAGGAGGAACTGAGCTAATTATTAAAGAGCCATAAGACAGATAGCCATAAAAAAAATAGTCATAGCCTAGATAGACCTCAAGAGACGTGACCTAACGTAGTTTGTTATATTAACGAGCGTACAACCTCTCCCTATACTGCTGAGCTCTAGAGCGACCCACACCGACTGAAGAGTCCCAGTTATAAAAGACGGAGTTGGGGAGGGCAGCTAGAATCTTATTGGTCCGTTGGGTTTTCCGCCATTTCATTGTATTCCCATTGGCTGAGAGACATAGGGAAGAGCTTCCCGCCAATTTTAGGTCAAGTGACCGGTGTTGAGTTAAATCACGATCTCGAACACTACTCGCACAATTGTCTAGAGCTTATGGACGGTGGAAAGTTGCCCTGGGTGACTTTGATCTACTCGCGATACTTCCACAGACGGGGCAGGGGGCGCACTCCTTGCTATCCTGTTGTCGCTTACAATAGCATCCGTTTACATACTGTTGTCTCGAGGTGCTTGTTTCTTTAAAACCTGCCATCTTCAGATGCGTGTCCCTGGCGTACGTTTTTAAACAAAGGTACGTGTCTACGAGCATTTCTGTGAAGTCTGAAATACGTCAAGATGAAAAACATTAATTTGTAATGTTTTCTGTATTTTACACCATCTTGGTTAACAACCTTACAGATCTGTAATTACGAATTTATATTTGCAATGAAAACTGGATTTTTGCGTGCAGTATGTATTTACAAATACGAAGATGTGCAGTTTTCATAAAAGCGACAGTTAGACATTTTTTACTTAGCATATTAAGTGATAAACTTTACGTTTAAAGTGCGTGAGTACCCGGTGTTGCACTGGTATGCGTGTATCCCAGTCTTTTATTACTTTAACTTCTGCTTCCCTATGTCTCTGTCAATCTCGTCTTCCCCTCTCCGCCTGTCAATCTGCCCCCGTTGTCGCACCACTTTATAACCTCCAACCCAATACCTGGTTGCTGAGTCTTACCCCCCCCCCCCCCCTCTACGATTTCATTCCAGATATTAATATGTAGTAAATTGTCTGTGTATGCACTTGCCACATGTATTTCATATCATTTGTTGAACATATTTCACACATACTCTGATCCCTGAACGCTACGACCACCTACGTAATAGCCGGGATACCAGCGGCGACATGTCGATCGGGTTGAGATGCGGCCAGCTGGGGGCGCCAGCACAGCAATTGGAACTCGCCACTGTGTTCCTCGAACCACTCCGTCTCACTCCTGACTTTGTGCCGTGGCGCGCAGTGTTGTCGAAAGACGCCACTGCCGTCGGGGAACGTGGCTGTCATGAAGGGGTGTGCGTGGTCTGCTGCCCCTCGGCCGTCGTGGCGCCTTGCACGACCTGCACTGGCGCCACGGATGATAGCCGCAGCCAGCTCGTCTCTGTGGGCATCGAGGAGCTGTTGCCCTGCCCTGGAAGACGGATTCGCGTCCTCCCATCGGAATGACGGAGGAAGTTCGCGATTCATCAGACCGTGCGACGCTGTGCAACGTAAAGTGCCGGTGGTCACGTGCCTACTTGAGTCGCAGTTGCCGATGTCGCGGTGTTAACGTTGGCACACGCACGGGCCGTCGTTACAACAGTGTGTGTTCAGTCACACTTTTGCTCTGCCCAGTTGGCAGCCTGACCTGTTATACCAGCCTACGACGCCCCATATCGCAGTAAGGGTCGGCCACGCAAACCCCGCGACGCCTGGACGTGGTTTCGCCACAGCACTCCTCGAACATCGGACAAGTGGCGCAGCTGCTGGAGCGCCTCGGCCACACCCACAGAGACGGCGGGCCGTCAGCTCGCCAGTACTGCGTGTGTCTGACCAGCAGTCGCTCCCCGCCAGGCGACGCTGCTGTCGCCTGGACGGGTTTCTGTCGAAAGGAGGTCGGTGGTCATGATCAGTGCACCTGTACACATATCGAAATTCCAACTCCTGTTTCGTTTTCGTGCAGCTCAATGTCTATCGTGTCGTATATCCTTAACTCTGTGCCGTACAACTACATAACTTTGGACGTACATGCAGTGGTGTACGTGGATACCACCTGCTAAATGTGTCGCGAACAGAGTTAACAAAACAGTAATAAATTAAAATATCACGCACGATTCAGTAGTTTTCCACGCATCTCAGTATTTGACTTGAGAACTTCTAAACCGTATGTCGTACAGCGATACATTTTTGTAGGTGCATTCCGTGGCATATGTGGATGGTGCCTGTGAAAAGTGTAGCGAATAGAGTTAGTAGCAAAGAAGCAAACAAATTTAAACGGTACTTACGATGCTGGACACTGTCACGCATTCCAGTGTTCGTGACGTCATTTCTCCAGAACTATACATCGCGCAGTAGTGTAAGTATCGTGTTACCGATACATTCAGTTGTATGTGTGAATTCTGTCTGCAAAATGGTTGCCGGCGGGAGTGGCCGTGCGGTTCTGGGCACTACAGTCTGGAACCGAGCGACTGCTACGGTCGCAGGTTCGAATCCTGCCTCGGGCATGGATGTGTGTGATGTCCTTAGGTTACTTAGGTTTAATTAGTTCTAAGTTCTAGGCGACTGATAACCTCAGAAGTTAAGTCGCATGGTGCTCAGAGCCATTTTGCAAAATGGTTGCGAACACAGTTATTACTATAGAAGTAATAAAGTAAAAAGGCGTGCGTAATACAACAGTTTTGCTGCACGAACAGCGAAAATGTAATAAGAGACATTCGTAATGGTTTCGAATTATGTGTAGAGTTTGTTGTGAATCACTGAATACAACCCGGTTAGCCGCGCGTCGTCGCCACGCTACTGGATAGGTGGCCCGCTCCTTGGCCCACAGCTATTATTTCCAAACAGTAAGTGATGTGCGTATACAATGCGGTGTAGGAGGAGATGTGGAACATACGTACATCCATTTCTATAATATGTATGGATTTACGGATAACGCAAGTATTCGAACTGAACGAAACAAAAAATTTAGGAAAATAATAACCGAAACGAGACACGAAGAGGCGATATAGCGTTTACCAGTCTCCATCGCTAGTGATTTTCCCTGTCATTGTAAAGGATACTTTGTGCAGAAATGATTGTAGAACACGCACATTTGGCTGGCGCCCACAAGCCAGACGAGCATTCTTCTACAGAGCCACACCGCCTCGCTTTAGGGCATTAAAGTGACTCCCAAAACTTGGAAGTCTATTTTACGAATTTGATGAGACTTGTGTCGAACGGCTTTGGTTGGTTGATATTTGAGGCTTGAACCTCGGGCACCACAAATATAAAACAATGACAAGAATCCGATATCAGTCCGGTGCCCTTATTAAATTTTAACGTAAGATTATAATTTTTGACGAGCAGACTCAAACACCATTTTAAATTTCTGTCATTAACTATACGAAATAGTGATAGTTAAATTCTTGTTGCCCCTGGGAATAACCTGTAACTGGCAGCGCGCGCCGTTTTATCCGTTTAGCAGTGTTACGGGCGGTAGTCGGAAGGGGCGAACACAACTCTTGTGGCTCGCCTTCGTTATTGGGTCCCGCTCCTATAAAACGTTATAATCAACGGAACAGGAACAGGAGGCAGAGAGGAACAAACTGTGTGTTGGGCACGGCAGTTCTCGGCGAGAATTGCGCCTGCGGTTGCAAGTTAAATTAGCAGTGCGGACCGCGCCTTTACAGACAGCAAGTGCCGGGGGAAATACGGCGCGATCCGAGCAACGTGGTGAGGGCAATGCATACAGATGCCGGCGCCGGCGCCGCCGCCGATGAAGCAGGGCCGCGGCGGCGGCGGCTGCGCGACTGCGCCACGCGCCGCTCAGCCACGAAGTGACGCGTTGCGCCGATCGCTTTTTGGTACGCTCTCGGAACTCGGGCAGCAAACCTTTTTCGCGACCTGATCGTCTTTCAGTAGCTTCTGTGACTGTGACGAAACATTCGAGAACGTGACAAACGAGTGGCCCATACAATGTTGTCCCTATGAATCACTCTTCGCATCAGCTTTCCCGGCGATTAATTTTATGTGGCGATTCCACTTTAGGCGGCTCCGATGGCTACTCTTAGATGATTCATCGCCATCAGAGACATCGAACAGTAACGGTCCTCCTCGCCTATTTGTGTGAAACACGTTACACTTATTTACGTAACGATAGCTGGTGGCCGGCCTGTGTGACCGAGCGGTTCTAGGCACTACAGTCTGGAACCTTGCGACCGCTACGGTCGCAGGTTCGAATCCTGTCGCGGGCATGGATGTGTGTGTGATGTCCATAGGTTAGTTAGGTGTAAGTAGTTCTAAGTTCTAGGGGACTGATGACCTCAGAAGTTAAGTCCCATAGTGCTCAGAGCCATTTGACCCCTTTGATAGCTGGTGTGCTCGTGTGCGGATCTTCCTGCACATCGCTCCGGCCTACTACAGACGACAGCAGCGTCCAGGAATACCTGACGGACGTTATCGACTAGATCGTGTGTACGATTACATAACGGCCCTGCCTAAGACACTCTCTTTATATCTGTCGACTTGGTTGTGTTAAGAACAATCAGTGCAGGTCTATCTGCAAGGACGTGCACAAATCTGGCCGGGTACTCGGTAACCTTATATGTCGATCACTTTTAAGGTTCCGTACCTCAATCGCGGCCCTTGTAGGGTCTGCCTGTCCGCCTTTCCCTCAGGAACTGATAAGAGGCATCGAGCTGAAACTTGCAGCAGTTCCGCATACTTCAAAGACCACGCGGTAGTCGAGGAATGGAATGCTCCGCCACAAAAACTGCTTACGAGCCTTGTGGCCAGTATGCGAGCGCGTTCCAGAACATAGGTTGCCGTTCGTGGTGATCACACACCTTATTAACACTTACGTCCCGCCTTTTGCGATGACCATCGTAAATTGCGATCACTTCAGTGTAATTATTGTCTCTAAATAATAATGTCACTTCTGTACGTTTCATTCCGTATTTCTTTCAGTCCTTCTGTGTCATATTGCAGCAGTTCTACATATGTACGGTCCAAGTTTCAGCGAGCAACGATACTTGGCAGTGACAATGCAAAAGTTAATTTGCTCGCTAGAGTAGGTTCTTCTTTTTCTTCTTCTTCTTTTCATTATGTCCTGGCAAGAAAATACCCCGGGAACGATCCTTTCCCATCTTACAATTTTCGTGTCAGAATTGCAGAACGTGACCGTGAAATTTTGCAGTTGTTTCGAGATGCTGAACAGAATCTTGCGCCATTCTCTGCCCGTTCTCAAGTACAGAGAATTAATCACGATTACCACTCGCCGGAGTGAAGACGACGCCACGACATCGCGTCGTCTCTGTCTCGTGGCAGAACACACATTCCGCTTTGTCTTATTAGGAAAGACACAGCTGCTCAGCGTACACTTCTCGAGCAGAAGAGTGGCGCAGCGGGTACGGGGACTCGTACAAACAACATAACGGAGATTGACGGCGATAGTCAAAAAATTTTCTTCCGCTGTTGATTGACTTGGGTCTTTTCTTACTTACGATCAACTGTCTCTTTACAGTTTCATTTCTTCTGTCCTCTGTGACCGAGAACAGAAATCTTTCACGGGCCTGAGTGCCACAGCAATGTGAGATGCCTGCTGGACCTTGACAGAAGTTTGAAATATCGTAGAGTTTACTACAGTGACTTCTTATAGGCTTGTACAATTCCTTATTAACAAAATAAACATGATTGCTTCCTTCTGAAAACAGGATAGTTTTGGTTAGTTACAAAAAAAATCATTGCAAAACAAAACAGGCTCTCGCCAGAGAGTACATCTTAAAAAAAAAACAAAAAAAAAAAGAAAAAAAAAAGAAACGGTGAAAACCTTGGTGACACGGTAGTGATTATGAGTGTCTAGTAGTGAGCATGCCCTCCCCACATGCCAGCCAGACGGGCGCTTGCTCTGTATGAGACTACCAAGTCTATCTTGGGGTACGAGGTCGCACTCCTCAATGGCAGCTTCAATGGTGTGTCCCGGAGATTGTCTGCTGTCGCATCATCATTGATGCCCAAAACGTTACACTTCCACCTGCAAACGGCTGACCTTCCTAGCACTTCTCCAACCCCTAAAACCTCTAGTGTCCGGTCGCAAGGCAATCCTGGTCTCGTCAGCAAACATGGCACTACCCCATTCTGCAACGGCACAGTGTCGATCTGCAGGACTCCAGGTCATTCGATTAGATCGGTTCCGTCGATTCAACGCTAAACATCTCATTGGTCTTCTGGAATGAGGACCATCCAGATGCAATCTCCTACGCACTGTTTGGTCTGTGTTACTAATCCTTGTTGGCCGAGAAAAGCCATTTCCAGTATTCCTGGCAGTTGATGTCGGTCGTCTGTGAGTCGACAGTTGGACCAAACGATCCTGCATTGGTGTTGTCATACGAGGGCGACCACTGCGAGGTTTATCGTTCACATTTCCCGAGTCTCTGTACTTTCCCCACACGTTTGATATAACACTTCGAGTGACACGTAACCTCTTGCTGTGCGTGAAAGTAAAGCCACCGTCCTGACTCCATCCAAGTGTTGTATGCCTCTACGCGACATGTTACTGCAGTGCTGAACACAAACTGAGCGATGCTGTTGTCGATGCTGTAGTGCTCGCGGAAGCGGTCTGTTCACGTGACTGGGAAACGGCCACAAAGCCCGCCAGCATGTGGGCTCTAACTGGGTAATGCTCCAAGTGTCTAGGTCTCTGAGACCTCTAGCATCGTCGACTACATTTTACTATACTACTCCAGACTTTTTGAGCAGTGTATATTCTCGACTCTTTCAGTTACTAAACGGATGTGTATCCGCGGCGGCCCCACGTTTGAAATCGTTAATTTCACCTAGGGAATTTCAACAGAGGGGCGCACGCTGCGCCGCGAGGCGTCTGCTGCCTTCGCCGAATGACTGGACTGTTGTAAAAACTGAGGAAGAAGGAACGGGTGGCAGTCAACGAAAACAAACGTTCGCGCCCGTGCATCTAGCACCCCCCACGTTACAGCTTATTTATGGGCGACAGGTCTCCGTAATATTTGCACAAATTTTATTACGATTATGAGGGCGAAAAATAATGTGTAGGATAGTAAGAGCAAAATGAGAATTTGTGTGTGTGTGTGTGCAAAGGCCACACATCCTACTGGCCGCCACGTGACACACGTCGAGTTTCGCAGAGCAACTTGCGTTCGCTCTGTCTAATGAACTCTGGCGTTTGGCATCGCCCTGCGCTCCTAGCTGCTGCCCCCCCCCCCCATCCCCTCCCCTCCCCGCCCCCTCCCCCTCGCCACAGCCCGCTCGCGGCCCTCTGTTTTCTATTCTTTTTCGGCTCGGCCGCATAATTGGCAGCCCGACGCAGCCTACAATGAACGGCGCGTTTGCTCGCGTAATGGCGGCAAACATTGATTCTGGCAGAGTCCACACGCCGCGCGCAAAGTGGGCGGCGTGCGGTGCGGCACGGTGGGCAGCCACTGTGCAGTCGGCCGCCACCGGCCTCGTGCCACTAGTACATGTGTTCCGAGATTCCGGCCAGTGTGCACTTCATGTCGTCTCCCAAATGAGCCGTACCTGCAGAAAAACAATACGGAACTTTTTGTGGAACCGCCTTCTTTGTTCTCCCTGAACTCGTTTCCACGATAGCTCGCCATTATCGGTGGATTTTGCTGTAAAAAAACTCGTAAAATGTGAAATTGTTACATTTAGGAATAAGTCAAAGTTTCGATGTCGCTCTGATTTTCTATTTCGTGGCAGCCGTAACGGCTATACTGGGCAAACCAGAGACAGTGGCGCAAGTGGAAAACTTGCCAACAGAATCCGCCTGCCTGTCTTCTCAGGAACGATTCTGCTTCGCCAGTGTAAAATTTGAAGCACAGTTTTGGCACGAGGACTACAGTTCTAATTGAAAGACCTTCACTGCGACCTCAACACGCCAGAAACGCCTGTTTGTTGCAGCTGCAGTGAGTTTTTAAGTGGAATTTGCGAAGCTGTGGTGCAACGTATACAGAATTACGACAATAATATATTCACATTTTTGTTAAAGACTGTAGTACACTTCCGAATTTTGCCGATTTCTGTTTGTCTGACATCTGAAAGGAGTAATTTTGACACTAGAGCGTCCGGCTGGTGATGGTGATTCGTCCGACCACAAAAGCCGCACCCCCTCCGGTATAGGTCATGTGACGGCACCGGGCGTCATTCTCACTACGCTCAACACACATTCATCGTACTCACTTGTACTTAAACACAAAACACTGAAGAAGGGTGCCTATACGAACCAGATCTAGGCTACTCAACTCCTGCGGAATGTTGCAGTCAATGACGCCCTTTGACGGTCGTATTTGCTGAAATGAACGAAGATGGGAAGTGTGGAAGTAGAAGAGGCGAGGCCCAGACGTTAAGCTCTGAGGGAGAGAGTTTTCATCTGCTGGGAAGGTATAGAAGACCGCAGCCCATCCTGTGGAGTGTACGACCCACTCTCGAAAGAGGGAAATTGAGCGATGTGTGGCCTAGGTGATGGGGCACACCTTTATATAACTTTCACCCCCAATATACTTCAAAAACTGTTTTGTATTTACCACTCTTTCCCTATTCTTCATTAGCCCACGGAAGTCTACTTCCGATGCATTATTCGCTTCGGGCATCGTGTGCAGCCTTACGTCCTTTCGCTTCTTCCAATTCTGCATTTTTCACAGTTCTCGTGTTTTCAAAAACTCTTTACCTTCTTCTTCGCTTTGTCTACCCTTCAGTCGCACTCCGGGTCAAGTGCGCCGTGTACTGCCCGTCGCGATCGCATGGGGCAGTCACACGTGCAACAAGACGCTGATCCACATCTCGACACCGCGACGTTGAGAAGAACATCGCAGCGTAAATATCTGCAGCTCCGGCCGTATTCGAATCGCTCTTGCCGAGACGGGTACAGAAGGGCTAGTTGTGGCACGTACATGTAGTGAACTGAGTGCTCGAAGCGTAGTTTCTTATGTGCGTCAATAAAGCTCATAACTAGAACCTCACGCGCTCTGTCAGTGATAGGAGGGCTGCTAACCCATTGAAAACTCAAAAAGAATACTACTTCTGTGTTAGTTGTCACTTTTATGTACACACACTGTGCCATAATTAATCGTGAGGTATAACCTAATCGTGCATATTGAGAATTTAATGTAAAAACCTATGTAATAAAAACTTGTTTCTTTCTGCACAGTCATTCTTTTGGGGGATTATTTTTGTGTTTTTATTAAATTGATTGTTATTATACTGTATGTGGGGCGTGCATCTTCACCTGGCTCGAATTTTCAACAGGGGCAAGGAATTACGAGTAAAAGTCAGATACTGCATATAGGAATCATGTCAGGGGGATTCTCTGTAGAATTACGAGTTAGTATAATGCACGATCTGCAGACTGCGTCACGGTGAGACCAACACGGAGGACGCCTCCCAACCTTGCCTTACTCCCTTCTTCACAGACACTTGTCTGTCTTAACTTTCAACGTGCATTGCAGCCACTCGACTTCGTAATATTATTTTTGTCCCTCTGTGCTTTTCTTCTGGTGTTTTAAGGATCGATGCACAAAAGTTTTCAAGTGCCCCCCATAACTACAAAGTCTAACAGATTAAGCCACAGAGAACGTTGAGGACAGTTAAGTGGTACTACACGCTTCGTTCTCCATTAGTTACGAATTTAGAAGCCGCGGACCTGCCAGGCAGCCAGCACTCAGTATGTAATGTATACGCCGATCAGCCGACGCATTATGGCCACTGCTCACCGCGACCTCGGATGCCGCCTGGTGGCGTTCCGGGCACGTGGGGCGGTAACAAAGTACCGTAAACTGAGCACACACGGACGGGGGATCACCCTAGCGAAGATATGGGCTGCAAATGGGGAAATGCATTCAGATAAGCGATGTCGACAAAGGGCAGATTATTATTACGCACAGTCGGTGAACGAATATCTCGAAAACGGCGACGCTGGTCGAATGTTGGCGTGCTGCTGTCGTGAGCATCTACGGAAAGAGGTAGGAGGACAGCGAAACTACCACTAGGTGCTAAGCAGTTGCAAGTTGACGACTCTTCGCAGACTTGTCTGCTACGTAAAGTAGGCTAGGTGGCAAGCTGTGGCATCTCTGCCGAAAGAGCACAGACAGAGGTGTGGGAGCACGACGTTCGCCGCACTCTGTCCGACGCGGAGCTCCGCAGCAGACCACCCGCACGTTGTGTTCACATGTTGACCGAACGACGTAGTCAGTACGATTCCAGCGGGCACGGGACCGTAGGGATTCGACGATCGACGAGTGGAAACGTGTCGGCCCTTCGGGCGAATCAAATTATTGCCACACTTGTTCGATAATCGTCTCCACAAACGCCGTCATCGAGGCGAACGGCAGCTCGAAACGTGCAGGATGGTGGGAGAAGTATTACGCTGTGGCCGACATTCTCCTGCGCTCGCGTGGGGCCTGTGGTGGTAACCGAAGACACGCTCACAGCTGCGAACCACCTGCATCCCTCCAAGCTTGACGCCTTCCCCGACGGCGCTGTCATCTCTCAGCAATTGTAATGCCCTCGACGCGGAGGCAGAACCGTGCTACAGTGGTTTGAGGAGCATTATAGTGAACTCACGTTGATGTCTCGGCATGCCTGACGTACAGCCTATTGAACCTACCTGGGTCGTTATCGGCCGCCATCACGTAAATCAGCGGCCCGTTATTTATGCGAATTACGTAACCTGTGAGTAGACATCTAACGTCACACACCTCCACAAACCTACCAACAAACTTTCAGATGTGTAAGACGTAGAATCGGTGATGCATTGAGATCCAAAGAAGGACAGACAAGCTGTCGTAATGTTGTGGCTCATCAGCGTACGTACAGGGTGTTCGTTTAGCTGAAGGCATTGGACTACCTCGAAATGAACACGTCCAGTGGTAACAAACTCGACCGCCCAGCTTAACCCGTGTGAGGAGGCGGTGGGCAACTTTAAAATCTTAAATGGGAACCCCGATTTTTAATTAGACGTTCGAATTCTATGGACAAAAATACATAGGTTTCGTCTGAAACATATTTTTCGTTGCGGTATAACCGGAAAAATATGATGGGTAGAAAACCGTACGTTTTGAACTGCTGTCCAATGGCAGTCGAATTAACGCCCCACCTGCCCGGTGTGAGGGTAGGAAAGGCAGTTATTTGGCGACTTTTAATGCGACTGCAGTGGCTGTGCCCACTGCCGCATCCAGCAGTCCCCTCTTCCTTCCATCGGAGGAATGCTACGTTGAGAATGCGGTTTCCCAGTAAAAGTTATGAAATTATTGCCCGTACTGTACTCGCACCGTGGGGGAGGGGCGTTAATTCAAGTACCACTGGACAGCACAAACGTTTCTACCCGTCTGGGTTTTTCCGATTACAGCGTCACCTGTCGCGAAACGGGAAAAATGTTTCAGACAAAACCTATGTATTTTTGCCCGTAGAATTCAAGCCTGCAGTTAAAAATGTGCAAAATTTCAATTGTTCCGGTCCGCTGTGTAGTTTTCGAGGTATTTGAAGTGAGCAGCGTGCACGTACGCCCGTGGCCTGCCCTCGTGGCGGCTGCCTGCTGCACGCGCGCCTTCCTCCGCTGATCTCGTCGCCGCCCGCCTCTGGTGTCCACTCCTGAGCTGCTGCCTCGTTTCCATTAGCACGATAACTTGGCTATTACACCTCCTAACGGGAATAACGTGCAGGTTGCTTCGCGGCCTTACCACTATGCGGTGTTAGCGAAGCCGGTGGCGTTCTGGCGCGTGCGCTACGGGAGAGGCAGGAAGACCGGCGCACGCTTCGTGGCCACCACGTCACTGTACCACCGACCGCGGAGCAGTTTTATAAAGCTCCAGGGAGACAACCGGGGCCGACCGACCACCTGGCAAGCTTTGCGTGGGCCACATCGCTTGTCCTCCTTTAGGGTAACGAGACGTAATTGGTAAAGAAGGCAAGTTTTACAAAAAATTTTACACGTTTTACAAGCGGCTTAGTTCACGAAAAGGTCTCCTTCAGACATTGTAGGAGAGAGGTTTTATTCTCTTTTTCGATCCATTCTGATCCAAAAGCTAAACTAAATGCAAGCAGTGTATTTACACAAATGTAAAACTTGCCAAGAAATAAACGCTATCGTCTGATGACGGGCTCAGATCTGAAACTACTAAAGGTACAATAAAGTCATTTTCAAGAAACTTGTAGTATTTCCTACAGAGTAGTTTATGAACAGAGCTGCGGTGCTCTGTCACCGTAACGAGGGAAATAACTGCGGTAAGTTAGGGATGTACGTATCGCCCAAGTGACGCCCGATAGAGAAACTAGCACCAGGTCACCGAGCCACGCCAGACTGTTCTTATCTCGTATTGTCCTTCCTGTAAACGCAATCGAGTCTCCGAGGAACACTCAGAGCACCAGCTGTACCCTCACTCGAGATATACCCGTGATTACTTCGTCAAGTTATCACACGAAATTTTGTAACGAAAAATTTAAAATTTTTAAGAACAGAATAAAAAGAGGGTGTCGGAGACAGATGTCCCTTCGCCGGCGCTGTACAGGGAGGTGGCCCTCCGTGGGCAGTGTACCACGCTACACGTCTAGAGCGTCGCCAGTCGTAATTAGCTAGATTTTCTTGCGTTGCAATTGTTGTGTGTTAATGTAATGTAATTACAGGTTTAACCTGGCGCACAGTACGACAGCCGGCCACGACCTATCCTCCTCGACCTGCTCTACCTCACGTGTGTATCAGTATTGCTACGTTTAGAGCCGTTTATGCTGCACGCGCCTCGATCAGCCGCGGACGAGACTGCGGCAAGGCGGCGTCTGCCGGCGCCGCTGTGTCCACACGGACACGAGGCCGCCAGCTGCCCGGCCGCCCAGCTGTCTGCCCTCTTATTAAGCAGCGCGCGTCACCCGCTATTGAGATTTACGGACACAGCCGCAATTCTGCGAAACCCGTTCGCAATTGCACTCGTGGAAAGTTTCTCGCTTCGCGCCCAGAAACGCGACAGACACCGCCCGAGATGCTTCCGTTCCGTAACGCAACGACGCCAGAGTCGTTCACAGAAGCGAGACAGCCGGCTGCCGTCTCGCACTCGTGGAGTCAGTTACAGACGGAAACGGAATTTCCCACGTGCTCTGCAAATTATCGGATAACATCCGCAACAAATCACGTCTGACAACAAACAACATCTGTTTAGCTACTGCTTCTCGTTCGCTGCACTAGCATCTTTCAATACTTACTCGTTTCGCAAAGCGGGCTATGCCAGTGTACGTTCGAGATTACAGCACTAGTAATGCCCGTCACGTGTAATCGAAATAACTGTGCTCACCGTGCAAAGCGCCCGGCGTTTATCGATGCAGGAGATGTAACACGAAGCAACTGACACCGAAGTGGAGCGCGCTGTTACTGCTGCAGAGCCCCGTAGTGTTACTACCCCTGGCTCAGTACAGCGACAAAAAGCTCGGCTCCGCGGACTGGGGAACTAGGCGTCCAGACGCTCGCGGCCCACATCGCTCGCTGCCACTATGGACCAAGCTGGCCCAAGCTCGCCCTCTCGTGATTCGCCCGGTCGGCACAGACTGTACGCTTTCGGGGCCGTGCGACTGCGACCTCGTCTCCGCCAGTGCTATCGTAGCGCGACATTTTCAAAGCTGAAGGGCCGGCTGTTTGCAGGCGCAATGACGCCAACTTGGAGCAGCGACTCCACGTTCCCTTCGACTGTAAAGCCCATGTTACACGATGCGCATAAACTGCACACCTATGCGCCAGCGCCCCAAGCGTGCATATCTGTAACTAACAAGGGGAGGCCGCCAATTGTGAAATTCAGATTCGATTCATACTGCGCATAATAAAAGCTCATGGCCAGAGGTGTAATGTGGCAAAGCACCAAGATGCACTTCTCAGCCGTTGTCGAGAAAATCGACAGTTAAAAGAAACCGTTGCGGTGAAATACTCTCTACGATTTATAATTTCTTAAGGCGTCGTGGCGCAGCGGTAAGCGCTCGGGTTCGTAATCCGAAGGCCGAATCTCGCGCCATGCAACTTTTTTTAAGTATTTCTTTTTTTGTAATTCATATATATATATATATATATATATATATATATATATATATATATATATATATATATATATATTCCCGGCAGTCAGTTTGCAACAATTATGCATATAACAAGTTGTTGAAAGTCGTTTGTCGTGGAAAAACTGGCGACTTCGAACATGATAATGTTTTCCGCAAACAAAGTTGTATTTCACAAATGTTATTAATTGTCTTCATAATGTTTACACGTGTACTTAACGGAAGACGTAGAAACGATATTCCGAAACGAATACGTATAGTGTAAGTCCAACGTTCGAATTAGAGTAGAGGCCCCACTATATATATATATATATATATATATATATATATATATATATATATATATATATATTTGAATTACAAAAAACAAATATATATATATATGAATTACAAAAAAAGAAATACTTAAAAAAAGTTGCATGGCGCGAGATTCGGCCTTCGGATTACGAACCCGAGCGCTTACCGCTGCGCCACGACGCTGTAGGAAATTACAAATCGTAGAGAGTATTTCACCGCAACGGTTACTTTTAACTGTCGATTTTCTCGACAACGGTTGAGTAGTGCATCTTGGTGCTTAGCCACATTACACCTCTGGCCATGAGCTTTTATTATGCGCAGTATGAATCGAATCTGAATTTCACAATTGGCGGCCTCCCCTTGTAAGTGCTGGCGGGATATACTGGCACATACGCAGTGAGTAGACGGTGATAACGCGCGAAACGCAAATAGAACCGTCTGCTCTCCTGTACAGTCGTTCGTTCTACCGCGCGAAACACTTTGTGACGTACTGAAACGTCAATTATTTATGTGAGCTCAATGTTCATATTTAATAGGAAATTGTTTTTATCATTATTTATGAACTAATTGCTATTCTATTATGTAGGTTACTACTCTTCTCAATTACAGACTCTACAGTTAGTTTTCTAGTGCGACACTTGGTTACACAGGTGCACGTAGGCTATATCTGAATTTACATTCCGCACATGGACGACCCACCTGTTTTTCGAGCTACTGCCCTAACAGTGACAATACATCTTCGGATGAGGGCAGAACGACAATGAAAACGATAAGCCAGACGTCGTCGAGTCCGACCCTCGGAAACAACGTAGACAGAGGATTATATTGCTTATGAAAGAAACAGGCCCGAAGATCTACAAGAACTTCCTGAGGAAGGACATGGCCTGTTTCGAAAAGCTGCTGTCTATGATAGAAGATGGAATTATCCAATGTGACACAGTAATGAGCGAGACTATCTCACCTTCTCGAAAGTAAGAATTAAATCATATGTTTATATGTTATGTGATGATACCAGCCTAGATCACTGATAATAGGTACCTGCCCTGTTAAGTTGCAGACTGGTTGTGACATTACGTTTCCTGGCGACTGGGGAATCTTTTACGATTGTGGCTTTTAGCCACACAACAGCACAGCCTACCATTTCAAAAGTTGTTGCGGGTGTATGCACAACAATCTGCAACACTTTAAAGGAACAATACTTAAAGGTGGACTTGTGTTATTTTTCCAAGTCTGGAAAATGGAATGCAATGTGCATTACGCTACTCAGTCTTGCAGTCCTCGTCTGTCGCGCTGGGCGAAACTGGCGGACTTTCTCGCCATAGCTGCCCGTTTCTCTTTTCTGACACGCCGAAATAAGCAAGAGGTGCAATCAAATCAAACACGAACTTTCCTAAGACGAGCCATTACGATAAAAATCGAAAATCAACGTGTAATGTTATATGAATATTACTAAGAAAGAAACGGTTGCCAACGTATCTTACAATGATACAGCGAGTACATACATACACCTTTGCTCGCTGTATGTCTGGATTTAGACGCTTAACGCCTCTTTGCTCCATTTCATTTCTATAACACGAAGTAATCAAAAGGAAAAAAAATGCTTTCACAAACAGCTAGTATAAAAGAAAGTCTACAGGCAAAAAAATGTTTATTTTTTTGCAATTGTGAAAACTAACTTACTAAAAAACGCGGAAAATCTGAAATTAGTTACTAGCCACCGAACAATAGGCGAATGACAAGCACAAAGCATGCGGTACCCCGTTGTCACTATCTGGTGCGTATGCTCGGACTGATGGCAGTTTAGAACTATTCTCTATCTTGGCGTGCGGATGAAGTGTCTGCTAATTTTCGTAGTTTCACCCGTTCTACCGCTAGATGGCTGTCGCGCTAGACCAGTAAAGTTCGCGGCGGATCGTCTTGAAGTACCCCCTCGAAACTCACCGACGCCCCTGTAGACTTCCGGCGAGGCCGCTGCGCTCGGTCTAATGGGGCGGCTTTTGCTGGAGCACATAAAGCGAAGACCCACAACGTCCGCTGTACGTCGTGGTCGGAACTTGGTAGGCTCGTTCAGGGATTCGAGACTTGCTGTCTGCGTCGGGCATTCCCGGAGTCCCGTCAAAAGGGGCACCAATGTCCCACCCCCGTGACCAGGCCGCACTTGGCTACCGGCGAGGCAGCAGGCCTGCTTGCGCCTCGGACAGGCTTTGCGACAAGAGCCGCTTGCGCGGGCCGGCAGTTCCCGTCGCTTTGTGCGGTTTTTGCAGTCGCGTGAAGCGCCCCGCCCCGGTGGGTGTGCGTTCCGCTGGGCCCAGCGGCCAGGCTGGGTCTGGGCCTCCCGTCTGCTGGACTCGCCAGAAAACTGCGTCTCGTGTCTGTGTGCAAGTCTGAACCTATGTGGCAGCGACGATTTCTCCCTCAGGACGGTTTGCGATACAGTTACGAAATTAAAGCATTATGTCTCTGACTTTTGTTAACCGTATATACAGTGGTTTTCCTACAGGGACTGGGACAATATAGCAGCATCAGAGAACGCTCTCCTCCTCAGAAAAAGTTGTAATTTCTTCATCGGACTATGCGCCACGGTTGGCGCAACCCTGAAACCAGTAGTACGCCATACTAATACACTAATAACAGGTAATTTCTTATAGTCTCCAGCCTAGGGCTGGGATGGTACAAAATGAGTGGCTCAAAAAGAAAGTATTCTTGTGACTTGAGCAATGACTTTATTTCAGAAATACACGTATAGACTGAAAGGTTAACTCTCAGTGCTTAGATTGCAGCAATGAAAGAACGGAAAGTCGCCGCTGTCGTTCATCGCCACCGTTAGCGTTCAAAATGTTGGCATCCACGCTAGGAAAGGTATATAGTATCGTAGAAAATGCAAAACTAACAGCAACAATAACTGTCCAAAGACATTTAGGCAACAAGTTTGCAAAACTGGCACCAGACCGTCAAAACATTGCTACGCGGGCTAATCAACTCGAGGAGACGGGATGCACATACGAGAAGAATAACTCAGGACGGCCATCCGTCGAGAATGAAAAGATGGAAAACATTTGTACGTCGTAGAAAAGAAACCAAGGGAAAACCACGCATAGTGCGAGCAGAGAAGTGCGGCGTGTGTTCCGAAAGCCACTACAGTTACCCGCTTACAGAACTCAAATGTTGCAGGAACCACTAACAGTTGAAAAACAAAACTGAGACAGTTAAAACGTTGAATTTCAAGTACAGTTGGAGGTGGGCGGTTTACGAGACAGGCCTGTTTACCCCGACGAAGCAACATTTCAGTTAAGTGATTAAGTGAAGAGGCATAATTTGAGAATGTGGGGTACATAGGAGCCGCATGCCTCTCTGAAACAGGAACCTGATTCTCCGAAACTTACTGTTTCCTGCTCCATAATGAAACGCAGACTCTTCGGTCCTTTCTCCTCCGCAGGCAGAGTCTGTGTCTCGATACGCTTTCTCTGTGTGAGTTGCTTCAGGGAGCGCAGCCGCAACGCCTCGTGGCGGCGCTCTGGCCCCTCCGGCTCCCTTTGCGGATGCGTGGAGGACGTGGTCTGCGCACCGCACACTTGCAGCGAGCGGCCAAGGCGTCGGCACCCACCTGTGTGGCAGGAAACACGGGGCAGGGCCGTGTCCCGCGTGGAGCGTGCGTCAAGCTCCACAGGGGCTGTCCCACTGTCTACATGTGTGTTTGTCAAATAAACTCATTACTGTACGCACAGCTACAATTTGATTTTGGATGATTCGTCAAGTCCTTGAAGCACGTTTACTAGTTGCTGTACATCGTCATAAGAGTGTACGATTTAGGACAAAGGAATGGTTGAAAGTGAATTAAGTCTAGATACG
This sequence comes from Schistocerca americana, assembly GCF_021461395.2. NCBI lineage: Eukaryota > Metazoa > Arthropoda > Insecta > Orthoptera > Acrididae > Schistocerca > Schistocerca americana. The sequence goes on along the minus strand of NC_060120.1, from coordinate 1,087,821,841 downwards.
GATTTTTCATTTTATTGCGCAGGTTAACAGTTACTTGTTTGGAAGGAATTGTGATTGTACTGGTACGGTATCAGAATATTTCCTGTACACGGTGTCGCGCGATATGGAAGAATAAATCCTTGTAGGGCTTGCAGATACGTCAAGCGGTCAAATTCCCCCTCGTCTCGCCCGTCCATTCTCAGGAGCTGGTGGGCGGCCTTGCATTAAGCGTGTAACACGCTTCAACTCCGTATCCGACATCGCTATCCGTGTTAGCTGCTGCAGACAAGTCTTCACGTGGAACTCGGATCACCCATTTTTCGGCTGCACTCCCTTTCGACAGCCACTTACTTCAAAGCAATTTCGCACAACAGAGAAGAGGGAGTCGATGAATCCGTAAGGAGAAATGAGAATGGATCAAAACCGAACTATCCTGGAACAACGTACGACTTATAGTTTTTGGGTTACCAATCGAACACGTATGCAAAATTCTTGTAGCTGCTGGTGTGAATGTGAATGTACTACGTGTAAGACCACTGCAGTGGAAACGTGAAATCTGTAACATGCCGTGGCGGTGCTTCCCACAAGCAATACACGTCGAGGAAAGCCAGTGTCGGTAGTGTGTACTGCGGCTGGCTGCGCATCACAGGAAAACGGCGAAAGTATGCCGCCTGGATGTACCATCGTGGTGCTACAAACAGATTAATTGTCCTCGTTGTTTTTAGCAGCAACTGAGAGAAAGTCACTCAGCAATGTTTGTAGGGGGTTGAAATCTTGCCACCGCATTTTATGTGTGTGTGTGTGTGTGTGTGTGTGTGTGTGTGTGTGTGTGTGTGAGAGAGAGAGAGAGAGAGAGAGAGAGAGGTGTGGTAGGTGCTGCTTCCGCCAGCCACGGCCTCCGTGGTACACCCTGAGTCCTGACGGCTGCAAAACAGTGGTGCGGGAGGTGATGGGGGGAGAGGGTGGTAGCAGCCGTGACCAGCTGGTAAAGCCGCCTAGTGGTAAACGAACAATGTGTACGTTGTTTCGGACGTATTTGATCCCGTAGCCTTAATATGAAAATTAATCGCATTAATAATGGCGTTAGCTGTTATTTGAAGCTGAATTAAAGGAATGAGGAAAGCTGAACATTTATACCGGGCCGCGGCTCGAAAGACATGAGCGAACGGACACGGTATGCGTACAACCGGGGCGAGACGGCAAATGATCCTTTCTGTGTAGACGCACAAACGAGCCCGAATTGCTAAGGGAACAAAGCGTCGCTGCGGGTAGCGAAGGTAATGAGTACGGACAGCAGGCCGCGTCAGTGCTGTGTGGATGGGTTGGTCCGTGAGGGACCGTGCCCGGATAGCCGAGGAGACCGTCGGCGAGACACGGAAAAGTCCGGGTTCGAGTGTTTGAAGGCCGTGAAGGGGTCGGCTGTTGGCGGAGGGCAGCAGAGCCCTGGCCCTCCACCACCTGCCGCCCGTGGCCCGCGACACTATCTTCGGAGATCGACCGATCCCATATGTTTTCGTAAAATTCTATGATTTTTTGTACGAATCTATTACGATAGTAAATCTCGATACCATTTATAATTCCTTGACTCATTAGCAGCGGCAGTTGGGTTATAATAGGTTTCGACTAATGAACTTATTAGTAATGGAAGTGCTTGCAACAAGATTGCAGTTCTGGGCAGGGGTCCATTAAACGGCGGTCGGAGTACAAATTCGCTTGTGACGCGCCCCGCTAGACGGGCCAGGTGGGGAGCAGGTGTTGATCTAGGGGGGGAGGGGGGGGGACATGCTGCTCAGCCGGCGGACAACGTCGCGGGTGCGAGCGAGTTGTTTCCTACACACACACAGGCAAACACTGCACCTGGCTTTTGCTCGTTTGAGCGACGCGTCGAGTGTTTCCAGTGCTTAGAGTTTCCGAAAGAGGAAAGACTGCCACGGTACTGTACTATGTCTGTGTCCTCTGGTCACATCGTCTCGCAGTATTCTGGCCAATGTTTATATCTTATCGTGAGAACTGGATCATCCGTTCAAATGGTTCAAATGGCTCTGAGCACTATGGGACTCAACTGTTGTGGCCATAAGTCCCCTAGAACTTAGAATATATACCCTACTCTCTCTCGCGGAACGATATAAAGTGAAGCAGATACACTGCTAAACACATCGACACTCGGTCACACTAAGCTCTGTCCGACAACACCGACCGAACATTTGCTTACTCCATCTTGACGATATTCTCACAAAACTTATTAAGCGGGATCCCATTTACATCCGCAATCTATTGTCTTTTCCGGTGAATGTTAGACATAATAAATAACTAGAGCTTGCACGTACCAGCTCTAGCGCAGACTTCACTAGCAAAAAATGGTTCAAATGGCTCTGAGCACTATGGGATTTAACATCTGTGGTCATCAGTCCCCTAGAACTTAGAACTACTTAAACCTAACTAACCTAAGGACATCACACACATCCATGCCCGAGGCAGGATTCGAACCTGCGACCGTAGCGGTCGTGCGGTTCCAGACTGTAGCGCCTTTAACCGCTCGGCCACTCCGGCCGGCTGGATCATCCGTGCCGCTACGTATTTTTGGTACTCTTCTGGAGTTAATGTTCCTGGCAACGCTTTAATTAAAGAAAATATAGTTGGTAGAAGTACAAATCCAGATGTCTCGAGCCCGCATCTCGTGGTCGTGCGATAGCGTTCTCGCTTCCCACGCCCGGGTTCCCGGGTTCGATTCCCGGCGAGGTCAGGGATTTTCTCTGCCTCGTGATGGCTGGGTGTTGTGTGCTGTCCTTAGGTTAGTTAGGTTTAAGTAGTTCTAAGTTCTAGGGGACTGATGACCATAGCTGTTAAGTCCCATAGTGCTCAGAGCCATTTGAACCATTTTTGAACCAGATGTCTCGAGACGAACATACCACATTACTTACACCTTATGTCAATAATCATGAGCTCTCTCGTTTAACATGTGCTTGCACGGTAACGTACGAGTTTCAGTTATTAATGTTCGTTTCAAGATGGGCAGAGAGAATGCGTGAGAACCGCGAGCGAAGAATTTTATCTGAACGTGGAATATTTAATGGTGTGGACGAGTAAGTACTTTTTTGTACTGTACAACGGTAAAATAGTTTGTTTCGATTGCCGCGAATCAATTGCAGCTACATAATAATAGCCCCACAAATCAGCAATAGATACAAAGTTTACAAGAACTTGGCCAAAAGACAGCAACGAGGAAATCTCTCATAAACGAAACCTAAATGGGGTACTTTACAAAGTCTCTAAGCTCTCGCAAATATTAGCCACATATGGAAAATACGGCTCCCTCTCCTTGAACCTACTTTAAAAATTCGAGATGTACAGAGGACAAGAAGTAGCCACATCACTCATTTGTAACTCGTAGGTGTGACGGACAGCAGAGCTGCCACTGTGGAGACCAGGAACCTCGGACAGAGGCGCTCATTTTTAGTACTGTCGAGACGCATGTGTCCAAGAATTTATCACAGGTACTGAGACTACTGATGACGAGCGAGGTTGAAAACCCCACGCAATAGATACATAGGAAGTTGTACAGCAGCACTCTTTTGAAGTGCTGTTTCTGGAAGACGGTTATTCAGATCTGGAAGTATCTCGGAATTATGCCCGCTCGACAGTTGGCACTAGCTTCACTGAGCGAGGGCACGGAAGGCATTTCTTTGTGGCCTCTTTGGAGAAACTGTGTTACCAGTTGGCTACAGTGATTTTAGGGAAACAGAGGGGTACAGCTGGAGGAGGTTCTGGACGCGCAGGAGGGTCTGAGGCGGCGCGGCAGCTCGACCCTCTGCTGCCCACTGCCGGCTGACCGCAGGTGGGCAGGAGGCGCGCCAGAGCCAGCGGCGGCGGCAGTCAAAACTATTTCTCTCCTTCATACCTCGTCTCCGTTACCACAGAGGACGTGCCACTGATTTCATTTGCATTACAAGCGAGGTGCCTATTTGTTTCCACCGCCCTAAGTGGATCACACAAGTGTTCACCGACCGGCAGTCTTCTACAGTTGTTGTCCCCTGCACAGAAAATAGCACGTAGGTCGTGAATCCGTTACCTTGAGACTGTAACAAACTCTAAGCGAGGAACTCTTATTTTACAAATAATTAAATTTCCAATCAGGTCGTTTATACGGGATGCCACACGCTTTTTTTTTTTTTTTTATCAGAACCCGAGAAACTGACAAACGATTTCTGTCTTTCAACAAATTAATGAACTGCACATTTCTGTTATTAGCGCCACATTGTTCTCAAGTATATGCTCCAATTAAACATACATTGCTGATAAAGTCGTAACGAACACCGAGCGCAGAAGGCAGCATCTCTGTCCTCCGACACCGCCAAACCAGCTCTACTCACAAACTAAACATTCCAAACCAAATCTTAAATGATATCACAGCGAACAACATGTCTGCCTTTGACACTGCCGAACCAGCTCTCTTAACAAACATACAGTACTAACAAAGATTTAGCTAACACCGACCGCAACAGACAACATGCCTGTTCTCTGACACTCCCGAACCAGGTCTGATCCTACAGCCGAACCACTTCGTCCGCCATCCAAGTTGGATTCGATCCGAAGATCACCCAAGTGCTAGGTCTGGCTTTTCGTTTTGCAGTAGTTTATTATTTTTCTGGCTATTAATATTTCTAAAGTAATAGAATAAAAGCACGCTACTGAGAGATGCTTCAAATATGAAACGCAAGTAAATACTCTGTTTCGTTTCTCTAATATTAATAATAGAAGATAATAGTTTTGGCGCGCAACTTCGGAACGCAGCAGCCAACCGCGAAGAAGTACCATTTTCTCACGATACCCGTATCTTACAAACCATCTGTCATCGATACCTCACATCGCGTTACGTCATCTTACCACAGTTGCTTTCTAAACTGCTCTGAAAAGAGCTGGCTGCAAAGCGTCTTCGCTCCAGTTACACCGATCGAGATCCTAGCCGAGACTATGTGCAAACACGAGGAATGGAACGAAACGGCGCGCCACGGTTTATCGGCAAAGAGTTCGGAGCAAGTGCAGGCCCAGTTACAAAGGAGCGACCCGTACTTCGGTACTGGTCGGACGAAAGGAACGCACTGAAGCAACTGGAGACTCTTGCTGCTTTTCTTTCTTAACGGCTCATTACTTCAGTGCGAGTGTGTCACGGGAATGCTCCGCGAGGCCAGAGGGGAATCCCGTACGTATTTTCGCAGAATGCTGTTGGCAATTTTTAGAGAATCACAATCTGACTGACTGCAGATAAATATTACCGCGTACTAGGGTACTCTCGCGCAAAGACCTCGAGTAAAAGGCAGATAAGGGCGCGTGCAGGCGGCCGCTCCTTCCGTCACAAGCCACGACCGCCAGCAGCCTTCTGGCCACGCGCTGCTCTCCCACTAGTGGAGAACGCACAGGGGGATTGGAAAGTCACGTCCCTAGGAGAAACAGCGTCAACCAGACCGCCACGGGCAAACTTTCAGGGTGACTGGCTTCCGTATCCTCGAAGCACAGCGAGTCGCGTTCCCGCAGCCTAGCGACCGCATATGCTTCTGTGCTACCTTTGTAAGTCCGTTTCCGTCTCTGCCGCAAAGCAATTGGGACGTGTCATCATCATCAGCCAATTCAATCATTAAATGATGTGGCCTCTTCGAGTCGTGGATTCAGGTGGGACGGTCTTGGGCAGTTCTCTGCCAGGTGCTACCAGCGATCTTCTTCACTTCTTTGTCCCATCTGTCCGGTGGTCTTCCTCTAGGCCTCCGATGCTCTCTCGGACTCCACTCCAGTACTAGCTTCCTCCATCTGCTGTCTCTTCTTCTCACGACGTGGCCAGCCCACTGACATTTTAGGGAGCCTACTGTCTCTAAGATGTCATTAACCTTCGTCACAGACCGGATGTCATCTGCCCTTTTCCTGTCCTTTCTTGTACAGCCCAGCACTGATCTTTACGTGGCTCTCTGTGCTCTCGTAAGTTTCACTTTTGTAAATGAGATCTCGCAACCATACGTCAGCACAGGAAGAATGCATTGATCGAATACTGATTTCTTCAGATTTACTGGCAGTTTTCATCTGAATACTGTTGAATTCCTTCCAAATGCTTGCCGTCCAAGCTTGATGCGGCGATAGATTTCTGGCCTTACATCTTCCTTCATATTTATAATCTGGCCAAGGTCCACTGATCTCTTCTAATGGACTGTCCTTGACGTTCACATCTCCAGCTGTGACACGTTTGTTGGACATTACTTTTGTTTTGGAAGGGTTCATGTTCAAGCTAACCAATTGACATTCCGATGCAAGATCTGTAACTAAGTTTTGAAGTTCTGCGAAGTCGGTGGCCAGTAAGGCAATATCATCAGCAAATCTCAAGCTGGTAAGCCTTCTTCCATTAATTCTAATTCCCATACCTTCCCAGCTCAGCATTGACATGGCCATTTCCAGTACAGCCGACAACAGTTTTGGGGAGATAGGACCGCCTTGCTTCACACCCCTCATGACGCGGAATTCTTGAGTTGATTCGCCGATAGTAACATAAGTTGAAGAAGTCTCTTAGATATTGCTGAGCACTTCAATGTACGCTGTTCCCATTCCTTGGTCGCTCAAAGCTTGGAGGACAGCTAAATGACTAACAGAGTCAAACGCCTTTTCAAAATCAACAAAAGCAATGCAAAGAGGCAGTTGGTATTCATTTGCTTTCCTTATCACTTCACTAACGGTCAGAATGTGGTCAAATTACTTCGGTATCCTTCTTATTGGGCCGAGTCAAGGGTCGGACTAATTCGATTTAACAGGATCTTTGTACAAATTTTGCGCAAAATTGAGAGCAAGCTAGTGTCAGTATAATCTTTGCCCTGTTCAACGATAGTGGGATTGAAGCATAGCGCAGGCAGGAAATGAATACTTTTGCCAAGTGATTTATTGCTGCCTGTCCTGCCACTTTCAGGACGTCAACACTGAGCTCATCATCACCCGGCACTGTTCTTTTCTTCATGCTATCTAGAGCACACCTGACCTCCGATGGCAACACCAGGTAAGTGCTGGAACAAAATGGTTTCTGCTCCAAGATGGCGACGATGACGTCATCCGAGATGGCGGTCATGACGTCAGCTGATGACGCAAGTACCGTTATCAAACTTGGCGGATTTTGGCGGGAAGTTTGAATTTTGGCGGGTAGGTGCCACACCCCCCTCCCCCACAAAAAAGGGAGGAAGTTCAAATTCTAAGAGGATAATGCGCCACACAATGGTTATCTCTAGTAAGCAAACAACATCGCGGGAAGATAGCTCACTTGGGCTACCTCCACTAACCTAAGTCACCACACTGCCACTTCCTCCTATGAACAGCCACCAAGTTTGAATTTTGGCAGTAAGAAATCTCACTTGGCGTTATCTCTACTAAGCTAAGAAAATCGGGGGAAGATAGCTCACTTGGCCTACCTCCACTAAGCTAAGTCACCCGACCGCCATCTCCTCCTAACGATTTGTGGGGAAAAAAAGGACTCGGAGATAAGTATGTAGCTACGTGCGGCGAAGCGTCAACCACACGTCAGGTGTGGTCCGTTAGAATGGCTAAGGAGAAATCAGCTTGTGCTATTCTGGAGTGGATTTCTGCAGTGCCTTCGCCAGGTATTAGTTAGAGCGAGGGTAGCGACGAACCCAGGCGCGAGGCCAAGCTTGGAGCGCCTGCGGTCTGTAAATGAGTCGTCGCTCCCATCCAGACACGTCATCAACGGTTCCAAGGCAGCAGCTCGTGACTGGCCAGCGTGCGCGTCCCTATGTCTAGGTGAACTCGTATTTGGATAGGTACAGCTCCTAAATCGAGTATGAAAGGGATGTGGCCGCCTCAGGCTGTGCGTGGTTTGAGAGCTGATGGCCGCGTCACTTCGCGGTCCGGTGGACGGGATGTGGCGGAGGGTACTTGTGCGCGTTGATTGCATTATTTTGCGAGCGGGCCTGTAAGCTGTGGCATCCGCTATTTGGATAGTTTACGAGTACTGAGTGTGTCTACACACCCCTGTGCTGCGTTATTTAGGAGTTGTCTGCAAGTGTGTACTGCAATTATTTCGTTAATTTAGGATTGTTTGCGTGTCAGGAGAGCGTTATTTAGAAGTAGTTTGCAGGTCTGTGGGCTGTGTGAGATGGCCCCAAGCATGTGAGAGCGTGTGTGCTTTGTATGTGTGTGATAAATGTACTCCATCCCTAAATCAAACGTACAAAGATAAATAGAGTGCACTCCTTCCCTACACTCCCCAGTAGCCCAGTGCAGCCTGTGTCATTTTCGCGCCATTTTCCCTCTACTGACCACCATCTGGGGTTCTATGACGTAGAATCACGTGAATAATGCAGTAGCCAATAGGAGTGCAGCATTCTAGGGGTGGAGAGTGCTATGTCATGAATGAACACTGTCCTTCTAGTGAGAAAATGTCAAAATTCTGATTTGATAATTTAATGTCAAAATCACACATTCATTTACGGAATATCATTAAAATTGAATTGGAATTAAGTACTTAGGTAACGATACGTTAGATGAACAATGTGGGTGTCACATGTGTTCAGTTACATTCGCTAGCATACTTCCAGAAGGCTCTCTGTGGCGCCCGCAGGCTCTACACGCGCGGCACACTCCATTATAGACGCGTGAGAGAGAAAGCATTACACCATCTCTCTCCCTCAGCCCTTGACTACAGGGGTGACGTGTGTTTGACGTAAAGCGAGCGACCATCTTGGATTACGTAATGGGATGGTGCAGTGGCTGTGTCCTAGAGCACGTGGCGAACAAAATGTATGCAGCCATCTTGAATAACGGTACTTGCCCCATCAGCTGACTTCACGATAGCGCCCTCTGCTGGTGGCGATGTGTACTAAGTCAGTTGGGCTCTGGACCCTGTGCCGAACACACCTGCATGAAATTGTTTAAGTAATAAACACAAGTCCTTTTCTCCCACGAATCCTTAGGAGGAGGCAGCGGTCGGGTGCCTGAGGTTAGTACAAGTGTCCTTTCATTGGCGCCATTTTCTTAGCTGACATCACGGTAGCGGCCTCTGGAGGCGACGAAATGTACTAAGGCAGTCGGGCTGTGGACCTCGTGGCGAGCACATCTGCACGAAATCGGTTAAATAATAAAGACTCGGAATTTGAACTTACCTCCATTTTTTGTGGGGGAGGGGGTGTGGCACTTTCCAGCCAAAATCCGCACTCTCGGATAACGGTACCTGCGTCATCAGCTCACGTGATGACCGCCATCTTTGGTAACGGTACTTGGGGCAGAAACGCTTTGTTCCAATACTTAGGTACATCATTTAACTTAGATACACTCAAATTTTTCCTCGGTTTGCTATAAAAATTGCTATAAAAGTCTCTGATGAAAACCTCATCCTTTTCAGTGATTCGACTGTCATTTCCATCAATTGTGGTCATCTGCTTTTTACCAACTGTGAGTTTGCGTTTGGCTGACTTTAAATTTTTCTTGTTCTCTAAGCTTGCTTGTAAGGTGTCTCCACTGAACTTTTGTATGTCAGTTTTCGTTTGTCTTCGCACTGCCTTACACAGTTCGGAACAGGCTACCGTGCCACGATACGTACTAACAGGAAGGACTAACACGAAGGACAGAACAGCAGTCCAGCAGGGCGTGCTCACCGGCAGCGGCAGCGGCCGTCCGTGTTCACACGTATCTATAATAGAAATATCGCACTACACTAATCTGGGACCGCTCTATCGAATAGGCACGTAAAATTCCCGCTTTAGAAATCATTTTGTTTGTAATGCGAAACAAACCGACGTTTTCTGAGGACACTGGGCGTCGCAAGAAAGACACGAGCAGTATTTGTTTGGCTTGACTCCAGCTACACAACGCAAAAACAAAATTACAAATATACGCCCGAAGAGCAGAGAAAATGCGCTTGACGACTCTTGGGAGAGACATCCTGTACAAGGAATACGAGGCCCAAACTGTACCACGGGACGGGACAACAGGTTTTCGGCGCCATCACGGACTTGGATTCGCTTCAACACGTGGTGAATGGTTGTACATGTATGTTCTGTAACTAAAGTCTCTACGCGTGCAAATGTTGTAGAACAAAGAGTGTCCTCGCGCCGGCTGCAACAGACATCGGCTGTCTGAGCTGGACGCTATTCTCGTGACGAAGGCCGCCGGTGAATTTACGTTTCATTGTTAAAAGCGGTGGAATTGTGAAGCGATTGTCTAAAATGGTTTTCCTATTGTTTCTGGGACTTAGAAGTTCAGTTCTGCTTTGAGTCTTGCTAGTGAATTCTGCGCTACAGCTGGTACGTGCAAGCTCTAATTATTTATTATGTCTAACATTCACCGGAAAAGACAATAGATTGCGAATGTAGATGGGATCCCGCTTAATAAGTTTTGTGAGAATATCGTCAAGATGGAGTAAGCAAATGTTCGGTCGGTGTTGTCGGTCAGAGCTTAGTGTGACCGAGTGTCGATGTGTTTAGCAATGTATCTGCTTCACTTTATATCGTTCCGCGAGAGAGAGTAGGGTATATTAAACTAAGCGATCTGCGTTTAATTTGGGTCGTAGTGCTGCAGAGTTTTTGCTATGATCGTATTGGGGCATTGGCTAGCTGACGCTGCAGTACTGCGGATAAAGTCTATTAGTGTTCATGTGGTTTAGGAAGAAACGGGCTAGCGTGCTGTTTTAAAGTTAGGGCCAATTCCGGGAAACTGTTAACTATATTCGGAGAAGTTGATGTTGGAAGGGGTTAGTCAGTCATTATACTGGACTTAGACTGCTATTTGTGGTGTCCCTGGTGCGCACAAGAATCTAGAAGTTGTTGTGGTTTAAGTTGGTGGATGTTGTATTCACGCATGCTCTAAGATAATTGAGCACTCGCGGTATTTGTATGATTTTGGACGCCCACTCTAAGGTAGTTGAATGTTGAGCGGTTCATGTTGCTCTATATATTTAGTACACACTACAGGGTTAGTGGCGTAGTAATTACGATTTTGTGTGCTACCGAGTTTAAGTCTCACTTGGTGTTTTATAAATCCAGGAACCAGGAACGGCACGACTTATGTAAAAGAGGACACACTTATTGTTGCCCGTAAAATTTGTGACAATAATTTTTAAAGATAGACTTTATGCCCTAGCTGAACTAATTAATAGTATTAGACGATATTCCATTTCCATTGCTTGATATGGTGAGGAGAGGCAAATTTGACTTAGGGACTGTCACAGATAACGCGATTCCCAACTCCTTAAGTGTGAGCTTTGGTTGCTGTAGAATTTTTGATTGAGTTTTTGTTTTGTCTATCCTATCCCGATTTCTGTGGGGTGAACATTTTTTGTATGCCACTTATTCACATGAAAGTTGTATGTGAGATACTAATTCGATTACAATAAAGAAAAGTTAAAACTTAATTCTGAGTTTGGAATCTAATTTTACAGCGAAATGGATTGTACCCCACTGAAAGATACGCAAGTGGCGTAAATAAAAAAAATAGCGCTACATTGATGCTAAGTAATTACGAACCAATCTTGCAAAGATAAGTCAGTTATTCCAAGTAAAAGAGCCACATTCAAAGAATCAGCTTCTTATTCAGATTTTGTTACGATTTAAAAATCAGTAATTAGATAAGAAAAGATTGAATTAGATTTCATAAAGAAAAGGCAAGGGTGTTACCTTCTTAATTATACTTAACAGCTGTTTCAAGGATTTAAAGAGGAAGAAATAAGGAAAAGGGACTGCAAGAAATGTTTACAGGTGGCACGAGAATTAATGCTATCGCAGAGATAGCTATCGTTATATCGCTGGTTTGCAATGAAATTATAACTTAGGTTGCTACGTTCGGAATTATCGTAATAAGAAACGGTTTATTAAATTCAACTTAAAAAGGGTGTACTAAATTGAGATTTACCGTAAGTAAGGGAAACGGTGGTCATGATAATTATTTATTACTAATTTTTAGGTGGTTTTTGTTTTGTAGTAGTGAGCGAAAGATTTTCGCGCGGTAAACTATACTGATCGTTAGCGCCAATAAGTCAATAAGGAGCGATAGCTACAGTTATTTCGTGTTATAAAGTTATTTGATGTCTGTAAGAGGAATCAGTCATTTAAATAATTAATGATAATGCCATATTGGGGCAAGTTACGAATTATATGTACGCAATTTTTCTGAGAACTGCTGAATTATTGTCAATAGAACGAGTGTATTAATAGTGTGTGTACGATGTAATACGGACATCTATCCTATTTATTTTTGTTGTATTGGGATACGTAGTTTGTGCGCAGTTCTACATTCGCTCAATTAAACATCTTGGACAAAAGTTTATAATAGTACCGGGACGAATCGTGTCTACTCTCGAAGGCAGAGCTATTGTTAGTATTGAGAGTAGAGTGCAGGCAGCAGGCAGGAAGTCAGCAACGTACGCTCAGGAAGTGCTACCGCGGACTTCAGCTCATCCAGAAATTGGAACCAGTGTGAAGCGAGACTCATTCGATGAAAAGACTTTTTTCTCCCATTGCTCCAGACTCTGCGTTTTACGGTATCGGCACCACGTTTTTCTGTTACGGACATTTGCATCGCCGACGAGTGGTTTCGAAATTCCAGCTCGCCCTACATATCCACGCTTCCGGATCTCCCTTCGTGTCGTTTTGGTGCCGACAGAGTTTGCGAGTGCGACTTTCAGTTCTGGAGTGACTTTGGCAGCTTTCCTCCGCTTATTTTTCTTCACAGTGCTCTCGAGTGACCGTCCGACACGATCCACCGACACGAACTTCCGTCCGCGTTTCGACTATGCCGGCTTTCCTTGTACGTGGTACAAAACTTGGATACAGTGCGTCTCGAAACATCAGACATTTCGGCTACGGAAGCACCAGGGATAAGAGCACAATAATTCGCCCACGTTCGAACCCACTTGCCTCCGACGTAATGCACTCGCAGCTACACAGGACGCTGCTGTGCCACGCACCGAGGACATTGCGCAGGTGCCGTTCGTGGTCAACACGTGAGATGTATCGGCAGGCTGGGCTAGCACCTGCGTTTATGTTCCAGCGTGCATTTATCGCGGTGTTTCCACAATTTCGTCCAACTGCTGTACAAAGTGTTGAAAATAGTTTGAACTGCGTCATGGTCCAGGGAACACCGGTCCCAATTTTTTTCCGGCGTGAGTCTACGAGCGCTCGTCGAGCGTTCCCACGAGAAGGCTGGGGAGAATGCGTCAACACGGTAACTTGTTCTGCTCATCCTTCTTCTTTTCTCTGGTATTTACGTGAACTTAATGTAAAAGAGGAAAGGCGAGTGCGCCAGCTGTGTGTAAAGCGTGTAAGCTATGTTCTGTGTTTTAACTGTCGGCGTACTGTGTTCTCTACATCTACATCTACATCCATACTCCGCAAGCCACCTGTCGGTGTGTGGCGGAGGGTACCCTGAGTACCTCTATCGGTTCTCCCTTCTATTCCAGTCTCGTATTGTTCGTGGAAAGAAGGATTGTCGGTATGCTTCTGTGTGGGCTCTAATCTCTCTGATTTTATCCTCATGGTTTCTTCGCGAGATATACGTGGGAGGGAGCAATGTACTGCTTGACTCCTCGGTGAAGGTATGTTCCCGAAACATTAACAAAGGCCCATACCGAGCTACTGAGCGTCTCTCCTGCAGAGCCTTCCACTGGAGTTTATCTATCATCTCCGTAACGCTTTCGCTATTACTAAATGATCCTGTAACGAAGCGCGCTGCTCTCCGTTGGATCTTCTCTATCTCTTCTATCAACCCTATCTGGTACGGATCCCACACTGCTGAGCAGTATTCGAGCAGTGGGCGAACAAGCGTACTGTAACCTACTTCTTTTGTTTTCCGATTGCATTTCCTTAGGATTCTTCCAATGAATCTGTCTGGCATCTGCTTTACCGACGATCAACTTTATATGATCATTCCATTTTAAATCACTCCTAATTCGTACTCCCAGATAATTTATGGAATTAACTGCTTCCAGTTGCTGACCTGCTATTTTGTAGCTAAATGATAAGGGATCTATCTTTCTATGTATTCGCAGCACATTACACTTGTCTACATTGAGATCAATTGCCATTCCCTGGACCATGCGTCAATTCGCTCCTGCATTTCAGTACAATTTTCCATTGTTACAACCTCTCGATACACCACATCATCATCCTCAAAAAGCCTCAGTGAACTTCCGATGTCATCCGCAAGGTCATTTATGTATATTGTGAATAGCAACGGCCCTATGACACTCCCTTGCGGCACACCTGAAATCACTCTTACTTCGGAAGACTTCTCTCCATTGAGAATGACATGCTGCCTTCTGTTATTTAGGAACTCTTCAATCCAATCACACAATTGGTCTGATAGCCCATATGCTCTTACTTTGTTCATTAAACGACTGTGGGGAACTGTATCGAACGCCTTGCGGAAGTCAAGAAACACGGCATCTACCTGTGAACCCGTGTCTATGGCCCTCTGAGTCTCGTGGACGAATAGCGCGGGCTGGGTTTCACACGACCGTCTTTTTCGAAACCCATACTGATTCCTACAGAGTAGATTTCTAGTCTCCAGAAAAGTCATTATACTCGAACATAATACGTGTTCCAAAATTCTAAAACTGATTGATGTTAGAGATATAGGCCTATAGTTCTGCACATCTGTTCGACGTCCCTTCTTGAAAACGGGGATGACCTGTGTCCTTTTCCAATCCTTTGGAACCCTATCCTCTTCTATAGACCTACGGTACACCGCTTCAAGAAGGGGGGCAAGTTCCTTCGCGTACTCTGTGTAAAATCGAACTGGTATCCCATCAGGTCCAGCGGCCATTCCTCTTTTGAGCGATTTTAATTGTTTCTCTATCCCTCTGTCGTCTATTTCGATATCCACCATTTTTTCATCTGTGTGACAATCTAGAGAAGGAACTACAGTGCAGTCTTCCTCTGTGAAACAGCTGTGGAAAAAGACATTTAGTATTTCGGCCTTTAGTCTGTCTGTTTCAGTACCATTTTGGTCACAGAGTGTCTGGACATTTTGGTTTGATCCACCTACCGCTTTGACATAAGACCAAAATTTCTTAGGATTTTCTGCCAAGTCAGTGCATAGAACTTTACTTTCGAATTCATTGAACGCCTCCCTCCTCACACTACATTTCGCTTCGCGTAATTTTTTTTTTTGTCTGCAAGGCTTTGGCTATGTTTATGTTTGCTGTGAAGTTCCCTTTGCTTCCGTAGCAGTTTTCTAACTCGGTTGTTGTACCACGGTGGCTCTTTTCCATCTCTTACGATATTGCTTGGCACATACTCATCTAACGCATATTGTACGATGGTTTTGAACTTTGTCCACTGATCCTCAACACTATCTGTACTTGAGACAAAACTTTTGTGTTGAGCCGTCAGGTACTCTGTAATCTGCTTTTTGTCACTTTTGCTAAACAGAAAAATCTTCCTACCTTTTTTAATATTTCTATTTACGGCTGAAATCATCGATGCAGTAAACGATTTATGATCGCTGATTCCCTGTTCTGCGTTAACTGTTTCAAATAGTTCGGGTCTGTTTGCCACCAGAAGGTCTAATAAGTTATCGCCAACGAGTCGGTTCCCTGTTTAACTGCTCAAGGTAGTTTTCAGATAAAGCACTTAAAAAAATTCCACTGGATTCTTTGTCCCTGCCACCCGTTACGAAAGTTTGAGTCTCCCAGTCTATATCTGGTAAATTAAAATCTCCACGCAGAACTATAACATGGTGGGGAAATCTACTCTAAATATTTTCCAAATTATCCTTCAGGTGCTCAGCCACAACAGCTGCTGAGCCAGGGGGCCTATAGAGACATCCAATTACCATGTCTGAGCCTGCTTTAACCGTGACCTCCACCCAAATTATTTCACATTTCGGATCTCCGTTAATTTCCTTCGATACTATTGCACTTCTTATCGCTATTAACACGCCTCCCCCTTCACTGTCCAGCCTGTCTCTGCGGTATACATTCCAATCTGAGTTTAGGGTTTCATTACTGTTTACGTCTGGTTTCAGCCAACTTTCTGTCCCTAGTACTATATGGGCGTTGTGACCGTTTATTAATGAGAGCAGTTGTGGGACCTTTCTATAGACGCTCCTGCAGTTTACTATTAGCACATTAATATTGTTATTCCCTGTTACACTTTGCCTACTCCTACCTTGCGACGTCTCAGGAGGCGTCTTGTCGGGCCTAGGGAGGGAATTCTCTAACCTAAAAAACCCACATGTGCACTCCACACGTACTCCGCTACCCTTGTAGCTTCCGGCGTGTAGTGCACGCCTGACCTATTCAGGGGGACCCTACATTTTCTACCCGATAGCGGAGGTCGAGAAATTTGCACCCCAGATCTCCGCAGAATCGTCTGAGCCTCTGGTTTAAGCCTTCCACTCGCCTCCAAACCAGAGGACCGCGATCGGTTCTGGGTACGACACTACAAATAATTAGCTCAGATTCGTCCCCGCGAGCGAGGCTTTCCGCCTTCACCACCTCCGCCAACCGCCTGTACGAACTGAGGATGACCTCTGAACCCAGACGGCAGGAGTCATTGGTGCCGACATGAGCAACAATTTGCAGTCGGGTGCACCCAGTGCTCTCTATCGCCGCCGGCAGGGCCTCCTCCACATCTCGGATGAGACCCCCTGGCAAGCAGACAGAGTGAACACTGGCCTTCTTCCCCGACCTTTCCGCTATTTCCCTAAGGGGCTCCATCACCCGCCTAACGTTGGAGCTCCCAATAACTAATAAACCCCTCCCCCCGTGTGCCTGCTCGGACGTTGCTGAAGGAGCGGCCACATGTCTACCCACAGGCAGAGCGGGCGATGCCACACGGCCAGCCTCCACATTGACCCTCCGCCTCGTGCGCCGCGAACGCCGCTGAACCCGCCACTCCCCTTGGGGAGAGGGTGGCCCAACCGCGCCCGGTGCCCGCGAAGATGTCTCGACAGCAGGGACAGTGGGTGAAGCATGTAACACGTGGGCTGTACCACGCGACGCACCAGACTCCCCACTGCCGCTACACTCCGAGGCAGCAGCCTGAAGACGGCTGACCGCGGCCATCAACACGCTCAGCTGTTTGCGAACAGTGGCCAGCTCCTCCTGCGTCCGTACACAGCAATCACACATCCTATCCATCCTAAGAAATCAATTTACTGTAGAGAGTTAATCAACTTTTAACTAGACTGCAAATTCACTAAACTGCGGTTGCTAGCCACTTCTTGTAGAAAAAAATGAAAATAGCACTACCTGTGTCTGGACTGTATTCAAAACAAACACTAGCACTACTGGCACTATGGCTGACTAAAGGGACTCTCTCTGACTGTATTCAAAACAAACACGAAATCTATGGAACACTATTGCTAGCACTCGACAATTAAAGCTTCCTAAAAGCAAATACACACGGAAGAAAAAGTGACCAGTAAGAAAAATACAGTTAATACTCAAATTAAGGTAGCTCGCTGCACAGCAGACGTGAAGCAGACGGCAGTTACGACGCGGCGAAATTTGGAGACCGACCCGACATTCCCCTAAAGGAGCGTGGGACAGCGGCTGTAAAGCAGAGCGAGACTGGCCGCTGCAGGAGGCCAGGGTGGAGTTGGGGTCGGCCACCTCCCTGTCCCACAGGCTGGCACCCCGCCGTCACGCTAGCCATCACCGTTCAGAAGCTTCTCCAGCGCGGACCGCGGGGATGTGGGGCCACGTCGACTCCAGTGCGCTACATTTCTCTTTTGAGGATTCGTGGCCCCGACAGCTCCACCGTAGTGCTTAAATCCGGGGAGTTTGGTGGTCAGACGTGTACGGTCAAGTCATCTGCGTGCTCTCCGAACCGCGCACGTACAATGCGAGCTGCGTGCGACGTCGCATTGTCCTGCCGGCACATGTCATCGTGCCGAGGAAAAATAAACTACGTGTAGGGGTCGACACGGTCTCCACGGATATAAGAGTAGTTGTGTCGATCCTTTGTGCCCTCCAGAATGATGGGATCGCCCAGGGAATGCCGCGTTACGAGCGCTCCCTCCTTCCGACGACTGCCACAGGTGTTCCCTTCAGTCCCACGGAGCATAAAACGTGACGCCTCTGAAGAGGCCACGTGTGGACGTCTAGTTGCTGCACTCGCGTGCAGATTGCAGCCTTCGCCGCCGATGAACTGCAGTCACCGTTTGCTGGACGCTGGGTGACAGACACTTACTGTTGGCAGCCCCTTACGAGTAGTTCATCTGAGCTGCCAGTCGCTCAACACCTGCGCGTGTTTTCGCCCGTACACATCACCACAGCCGTTGTTGAACCCTGTCATCTACGGCCCGTGGTGCAGCACGGTTGCCTTGCCACCTGCTTTGGATTGCTCCATTTTGCCGTGCACCGTATACTTTAACCACGGAAGCACGCCAACAGTTGACAGCCGTTTCGGAAATCCTTCCACCCTCGGTCCGAAAGCCAATGATCACGCCTTTCTGGTGGTCACACAAATGGCTCCGTTTGCAGAGTAGGAGCACGCCTGAGCGGTTACCCACGTCCCGCCGACACGCTCACACCTGCCGCCTGTGAGTGATTACGGCACGTCGACACGGAACACAGGCGGCGGTGACCGGTCTGTGAGGCGCGACACCGGCCAGCAGCTCCTGCGGCCCCCTGGTTGCTGCCTCTGAGTGTCCCGCTCCTATGGAGGTCAGCGCCGCTCTTGCAGGGACATCTACCGTGATCAAACGTACGAATGTGTACGGAACAATCACATTACTTGTTACAGTGCGACTGTAGATATCTTATTAATCTATTGTGCTGCTGTCGTCAAAAGTGAATTTTGTAAAAAAAATAGCTTGAGTTGAAAGATAACTGACTTTTATTGTTAATCGTAGGTAGATAAGGAAATACGAGTCTCAAAAGTTTTGAAACTTCCTGGCAGATTAAAACTGCGTGCCCGACCGAGACTCGAACTCGGGACCGTTGCCTTTCGCGGGCAAGTGCTCTACCATCTGAGCTACCGAAGCACGACTCACGCCCGGTACTCACAGCTTTACTTCTGGCAGTACCTCGCCTCCTACCCTCCAAACTTTACAGAAGCTCTCCTGCGAACCTTGCAGAAGTAGCACTCCTGAAAGAAAGGATATAGCGGAGACATGGCTCAGCAACAGCCTGGGGGATGTTTCCAGAATGAGATTTTCACTCTGCAGCGGAGTGTGCGCTGATATGAAACTTCCTCGGTCGGGCACACAATTTTAATCTGCCAGGAAGTTTCATATCAGCGCACACTCCGCTGCAGAGTGAAAATCTCATTCTCAAAAGTTTTGTTTTTTGTCAAATATAATATTTCCTCCTGCTGATGAGCATCGTAGAGGTGGAGTGGAAAAATTAACATCTCGGACACAGCCTCGACTTGCGGTTGTGAACTGGAATCGCGTCCGGAAACGAATCGAACAGTCGTCGAGTCTGCAGTCTGACTTACCGCCTCGATAACAGTAGCAGTCGACTGGCTGAAGGAATGCGGTTTCCCGCAGTCGAGCTCGCCACGTGTGTGCCACCTCCCCCGTAACGTGTATCGAACTCCCAACCTACACGAGCTGTTAATTCCGGCCTTTTCTTTCTTACGTTTTTGGCTTTACTGACGTCTGGGAAAACACGAACTAAGTAACAGAAATTGATGATCTTATCTTAAAAAAGGCGAGTATTTTTTAGTAAGCGATGTGACGCTCCTCATTTTGAAACAATACGCTAGAGCGCACAGAGAAGGGCCGTTACACATTTGGGCTGCACCGAGTGTTTGTCACCAGGATCTTTCCGACAATGCGGCGCAATGGGTGTGCGCTCACGAACAGCGGGGTTGGAATTCCAGTCCGAGGCCACGGTCTCTGAAACTGAGCGGTTCCGCTAGATCTGTTGACGGCTGTCGCCTGCACGCCGGAAGTGGGACGCTACCTCTTACGAGACTGCGCGAATCTCCTCACTGCAATAGAATATTTACAACTTGGCAATCTGTTTTGAACGTGAAAACGATCGGTGTTTCATGCAGGAGCTGCTGATTTCGTACACAGGTAAGGAAACACGTTTGGTGGGCAGTTTCTCACAATTCATCTGGCTGAATTACTATGTCTGAAACGGTTTGTGAAACGCCTGAGGCGTGGACGACAGAGCGCTCACGCCTCATAGCAGTGCACCGCACCTTGTGGTGCGGCAGGACTGGCTTTCGGGAACGGATTTTGCAGAGCACGGCCGCTAACCTATACCTCGCGTCTTCTTTTATCGGAAAGATTACGATCAGATGAAAATGCCAGAGAGAGAAAACTTGTAATAACCACGAATTAAGAGCAGCTGTCGGTGATTATTTTCGTTTAGAGATTGTTCGCAACGTTTTAGACGTGCCGTTAAGAGTGAGAGTGAATGCGAGTGTAGAAAGAAAGGAAAGGGCAGGGCAGGCGCGACGGGCAGCTCGGCCGGCGACGTCAGCTCGGCCTCGGCCTCGGCCTTGGCAGCAGTGCACTGCACTGCAGTGGGGACGGCCGGCTTATCGCGCGGTACGGGCGCGGCGCGCGCCGCCATGCCGCCGCGGCCGGCGGGCACGTAGCCACTGGCTCGGCTGGCGCACTCTGCACGCGCACGCTTCCTCCGCGGCTGTTCCACGTCCGCCACGAGTCCAGGCAGAGCTGCGGCAGCGGCGGGAGAGGGCTGGGGCGGCCACGTCTGGGGTGGCAGTTTGTGCAGAGAAGACTGTCTCTTCCCACGTGCGATACGATAGAGTAAAAAGTGGCTCGGACCACTATGGCACTTTACGTCTGAGGTCATCAGCCCCCGAGACTTGAACTACTTAAACCTAACCAACCTAAGGACATCACACACATCCGTGCCCTAGGCAGGATTCGAACCTGCGACCGTAGCAGCAGCGCAGTTCCGGACTGAAGCGCCTAGAACCGCTCGGCTGCGATTGAGTCATCGGTGTGAGGCGTGTGTTGTGGCTGTAGCGCCACAGTGGGCGGGGCACGTTCTGAGGCTTCCGCAGCCTGCTGCAGCGCTGTGGGACCAGTCTCCAGCTACCAGCGGCCGCGCCACCCGTCGCTCTGCGTGCCGTGTTGCTGCTGCTCGGCGTTTTCTTGGCTCTACCACGGTGACACACACACACACACACACACGCGCGCGCGCGCGCGCACGCGCACGGACGCACGCACTCGCACTCACACACACGCCTCCTACCTTTCAAGTAACTTTTAAGTTTTGGTCGTAATTTATGTTACGACACCGTGTTCTCATAGTCTTCCTCGTTCTCCCTCTTTTGAACGAAGCACCTTCTGTTTGACAAATAATCTTTCGAGATATCGCTGTTGTACCACTTTTAATCTTTCGAGATATCGCTGTTGTACGACTTTCCCTCGAGTCGTGAAAACCGACATACAAACAATTCGGTAGCTTTTCACACCTGTGCCATGTTTTCACTGCCCTGCAACTGACACATGGAACATCACGTGCACGGTGACCCGAGTTCGTAATGTGTATTAAAACTTGCAAAAAATGGTTCAAATGGCTCTGAGCACTATGGGACTCAACTGCTGAGGTCATTAGTCCCCTAGAACTTAGAACTAGTTAAACCTAACTAACGTAAGGACATCACACACATCCGTGCCCGAGGCAGGATTCGAACCTGCGACCGTAGCGGTCTTGCGGTTCCAGACTGCAGCGCCTTTAAACGCACGGCCACTTCGGCCGGCTACAACTTGCAGAAAAGTACTGTATCAGGAGCAAAGCGCTCGGTGCAAGCTGAATTTAGCGGGAGAAAGGTAACAAAAGAGGAAACTGGGCGTGCTACAGTAGGAGGCTAGCGCGAGAGTACGGAAATGTAGTGGGGAACTAACACGACGAAAACGCGGCCCGCTCTCAGCACACGCGTTCCTTTTCATAGATTTCCCGGTTACATCGGCAAGTGTCGTCTCCATGCACACTTGTCAGCTTTCATTCCTGTTTTTGTACTCGCCTTCTTCGCGTATTTACACTTCGACTATAGTCGAGACGGCGTAAGTAGATTCCTGACAGGTCGTAGCGCCGTTGCCGCCATTTAACCGCGCACCGCTACCGGCTGCAGGCGAAAACGGTGGCCGTGTGCGGAGCTGTGAGCACACTCGGGCCTCGCCTCGCCACACAGACGTTAAAGTTGTCGGGTGTTGGCTGGAGTCGGCGCAGGGCCAGTCCGTTGCAGCTGTCGCGGATCAACTCGGCGATAGCTGCAGTACACTTTCGCTGGGCACGTTTTAAATCGATAGAACGGTAGGCTTATCGTAAGATAGGTTCGCACATTTACCACTCTCGGACAGATTTGAAATACGTAAAATAATTGTGCAGCAACGAGACACACTGCGGCCATACAAATCGCCTCGGAAAGACGTGTGTAGGACACCGTCAGGAAAACGAGGAACGGTTGGCGGGACGTGTGTTGAGACGTGGCGGGAGATGGAGGAGTGAGGCCGCTACGCTGCAGCGAGCGGTCGCAGCTGGAGACGCTGACACGCGACAGAGCAGAGCTGTCGCGGGCTGACGCGCACTTTCGCCGCGCCGCGCGCCTGCGGGCCTGTCGAGCGTGAAGGTGGCCGGCCAGCCGCCTGCGTGGACACGTCACGTGAGCAGCACACTGGCGACACCCAAAGTCCAGCCACGGCCCCATCCGACGAATTCACCCGTCCAGTGTATGCGATTCGATACGATTAAACCGAAATACAGTATTACCGTAGCATCCACGGTCTGTCTAAAGTTCCAAAGCTCGGGAAAGTTCACAAGACACGGATACCTGCACTCAGTGTGACCGCGCTTCTCATTCAGACACTGCTCGTTAATAGTGACCCCGTAAGCACAGATGATGACACAGAGAAGGCGCGCAGTCATTAAAGAAATAGGTGAAACAGGGTCATTAGGAGAAACATGCGCGGCAGGTGCGAAAGAATTAACTGTGCTACACGGGCGGCACATTGTTTTAATGCCAACCAAATTCGAGAGTGAAAATGTTTGTTTGTATAAGCGTCTCATCAGACCGTATACCGTCATACTGTTGTCTGCCTTGTCACTGCCGCTGCCACGGTTCACGTCAAAATGTATTGGAAACTTTATGAGTTTCTGTTAGTTTGGTATCGAGTGAAGTTGGATTATACAGACTCCAGAGGGCAGCGGCAGCCACCAGTGGTGAACAGAAGACGCCGTGTGGCAGGCTGCGAGGCCGGCCGCCGCCGCCGCTGCCTCGTCATCGCACTTCTTGAGTGAGTACGAATACGAGGGAGTTGGCGCGAGTCTGAATTTGACGATTACGTGCGGAATTACGCTGCAGTTACTGTAACGGCGGTTCCCACGGTCAACTGCATTCAGTGAAAAATAATGCTTTGCTGTGTGGTCGCGCGTTGTGCTAACCACAGGACACGACGAAAAAAGTTAGGAATTACGCTTAATACACTTCCTAAGAACACTCCACCTGGGCTCAGTTGCCTCGCAACAGCCACCGTCGTATCCGAGTGACGGCGCTGGCAACCTCGACAACCACCACCAAAGAAACACACACGAAGAAGCAGGATGGATACGAAGGAAGACGAAAGGTTCGAAGGAAAAGTCCCCTATTATTTCGCAACTTAAATCTTGGATCTGGGAATGTTCAAAGCCTATGTAGACCAGGAACCATCCAGACTATGCTCTGCGATGTAAACTAGACTTGGTGGCACCTCAAGAGACAAGGATACTCACAAGGAAGATGGAGGAAGTGCTGTTAAACACCAATTTGGCGCTCATTTTGTGATGTACGACAAAGTAGCATATTCGGTTAATGAATTTAAAGCTGTTAACAACAGAATTTTCTACACCGTACTCGAAAACCGAGTGTCAGACATCACACTTATCAATGTTCACGCCCCGACAAAAGATAAAACAGAAGACGGAAAGGACCAGTTCTATGATCAACTGAGAGCACACCTACTACAAATGTCACGACAACTCTTGGAGATTTTAATGCATGATCATGAAGAGAGTTCTATGTACAACTATAGGAAGGCCAATGGTAACGGTGAGAGCATGATCAACTCAAATAACCTGAGAGTAAGGTGGACTTAGTTCCACACAAGGGAATACGTGGTGCTAGCCGGATGGAACAGCTAGCGACCAGGTAGATCACGTCTCGGTGGAACGGCGCTGTTGCCATGGAGTCGCACAGAGGAGCCGCTTCCTCGTTGTGTGTGGACTTACACTGAGGTTCACCTATGTGTATAGGAAGAAGAGGGAGGCACTAGAACAGCTTAGAATGTCGGCAAACTGCGTGCAAGTGCAATTAAAGAATAACTGCTTTAGAAATCAAACACCGTTTAGAGACCCTAGAAAACCCATAAGCAAGAGAGAATAAATAAAAGGCACGGTATTAAGTGTAGCGGAGGATACGTCGGGGAGAAAGAAGAGAACGAAGAAGAGAGACGTGCCAGGAGGCCACAGAACAGAGAAGGAAGATGAGGGAGTATTGGCTGCCTGGCAGCGACAGTCAGCAGAGTAGGGAACATCGGAAGGGAGACAAGGCGAATACTGAGAACAGAGAACAGAATACATGTAACCAGTTTATCAGAACAAGCTGAGGCAGAGAGCCACAACAACAACTCGAGACAATTCTTCCAATGTATCAAAAATCGCAAACGTGGATTTAGAGCCGAACCTATTTTATTAAAGGTAATAAAGGCAACTTGATGAACGATAAGGAAATAATTATTGTAGAAAGATGGCGAGAATTTTTTTCAGAACACTTGAATCGTACTGACACAGATCACACGCTACCTGTAGACGCCACAGAGGAAAGGAAAGCTGAACAAGAATGGAAAGTGGCTCAGACGACGTGAAGATTGCAATCAAAAAAACTTTGAAACAGCAGGGCCCTACGGGTGGACAGAATAACAGGTGAATTAATCAAAGAGAGACGTGAGAGTTTCCACTTAGAAATATATACACTGATCCAGTTTGTATGGAAGAATGAGACATTGTCAGAAGAATGGAAATTGGCCGTAATGCGCCCGATATACAAGAAGGGAAGCAAATGGAATGTGGCAACTACAGAGGTGTCAGCTTGCTGGCTGTAACCTACATGATACTGTCTATCAATATCCTCAGAAAATTACAACCATTCATAGAGGATAACATACAGGAATACGAAGCTAACATCGACCAAATCATAGAACACATTTTCGTCTTACGAAAACTGTTCGAAAAGCACTAGGAATATGATAAAAATAACTATAGTCTGTTCGTCGATTTTCAACGTGCATACGACAGCGTCCACAGGAATAGCCTGTACAATCCAGATTCCCTAAGAAGCTAGTGACAATGGTGGATCGAAGCAACAGTGCACTTCCGAGGGTCACGTCGCAAAGATGCGTTTTATTCAATGTTATCGATGGGAAAGTAATACGGGAATGTAGGCAACAGGGTCGTCATTTCAATTGTCTCACAAATGCAAACTATACAGAAATGACAAGTGAACCAATCCGTGAGGTGAAAAAAATGTACCAGAAAAATGGAAAACTACGCACAGAAGATTGGGCCAAAGGTGAAACAAGACAAAACGAATTTCTTGCAATTAGGAAGAAGACAAGAGCAGCAACAATTTCTTGAGATAGACGGCATGACGTCCAAAAGAGTTCACCATTTCAAATATAGAAATGGACAGCAAGGAAGGAATGGCAGTGAGTGAAATGCACGTATTCCATCAGGGAGACGCTCAGCTCAAAATCAGTTATCAGCGAATACTAAGATGACATGTCCTGCAATGATGCACGGTTCAGAAACCTGGAGCATGACAAAACGCGGAATCGAGAAATTATTAATATTTGAAAGAAGATTAGTGAGGAAGATCTCTTAGACATCTTTGATAAAGGAGAACGGAGAAGACTGAGGAATGAGGAAATCTACCTCTTGATGCAACGACCTACAACACTACAGGAGCTGAAGAGCAAAAGAATCCAGTGGGCAGACGATGTAGCCCGTACGTCAGAAGAGACATAAGAAAAGGAACACACACACACAAAAACATATACACAATATTTTAATGCACACGTAGTGTGCAGTTATGTACGTGGTACACATTATACACTATCAAGCATTCATGATTACGTATGCACAGAGAACTACGAACCACTCTGGACACAATCACACGCTGAGGCACTGCAGTGAGTGCGGTAGGGTGCCTGTCCCGTCCCCACAGATGAACCGTTTGTCGTCCTGGCAAGACAGCCATACTTTCAGCTGCAGTGCAGAATGTACATCGTGGTCTCTCGATCGAAAGATCACCTGTCACACCATGTGTGGAGCACAGTGACGTCATCCTCTAACAGACACCTCTCGAAACCTTCAATCGCTACAGTCTTTGGTGCAGCCCGCCTCTGGGTGCCACTGCATCTGTGTGGTATGGCTATAACTTTGATCTGGGTTCCTCAAACTCCACAATCTGCGACACATTCTCTTTCATCAGACCGATAACCTTCTTGTTTTGAGGTGTTGAGGTTTTGAGGTGTTATTCCAACAGGATTATCGGGCGCTTGTCCAGATTTGTCGAATGTTTCTGGATTGTATCTAATTACTTCATACGGATCGCAGTCAGTAGATATAAAGTAACTTGGGGTCGGTGAAGTTTGGTTTTGCCAAGTCATAGTGAAAGCTGTACATTTGGAGTTTCGAGTGGGCCGGAGCACACAAACGAACACAGACATGCTTCCTCAATTGCAATATAAACTCGGCCATTGTCCACAGCGACTAGTCTTTCATTGGTGACCTGATTGAAATTTGGTCTGGCGATGTAATCTCTTCGACCATAACGGCCACCCCACTGGTAAAATAAATGAATTTCGCTATGTTTTCTAACATTTTTCACGGTTCTCCCGAAAACTGAACTGTTCAATAACTTGTAAAAATCTTTTTCAGGTCTCTGTTCGGTGTTTACGTCAATATACTCCTTCACAATTTCCGTTCCCAACCTGAGACTTGGCTAGAGGTTTCTGTAGTGCAGTTGCTTGTTCCCAGCATTGTCAACAGCTTCGGGATGGAAACATTTCGTGGGACAAGGAACTGCGGACACGTTGGCAAGTGTGTGTGCTCGCGCATGTGGATAGGATATGCCAGTTCTGCCTCACCAGCATCCGCAAGCACATCCTGGATCATTTCCATCAATCTGACGATTTTTCCTTTGAAAAGCCATCAGAACGTTCCAAATGTTAGATTCCCGTACAGATTATACACATCCAAGTACAGGATGCCCTATTCAAATGGTTCTGAGCACTATGAGGGGTCATCAGTCCCCTAGAACTTAGAACTACTTAAACCTAACTAACCTAAGGACTTCACACACATCCATGCCCGAGGCAGGATGCGAACCTGCGACCGTAGCAGCGGCGCGGTTCCGGACTGAAGCGCCCAGAACCGCTAGGCCAAAGCGGCCAGCACAGGATGCCCTGTACTCGTCCTCACTCATTCATGGGTTAGGCAAGATGGAGATACTATGTGGCCAAGTATACTTCAGAACTCCTCGAAAACGCCCGTGAGCGCTCCTGGATTGTACCTGATTACTTCGTGTGGATCGCGGTCCTTCACCCAATAGGTGAAACTGTCCGTAAAGTAACTTGGGGTCGGTGAAGGTGCTAGTGTTCATGTAGAATCTAGCAGATTCTACTAAATAAGAGATGCTGAACACCTGAGAAACATACAACGCGTGCTCGTACTTCGTATCTGTTACGACAGTGCCTGTTTACTGGAAAATGTGGGTACGTCAGGCAATGTGGTTTGGTGGAGTCTCTCCATCGAATGCAGGTACTGATACGGAAAAACTCCCTTTTGCGTCACGAGGATATACGACGCTAGTGATGTGCAGAACGTTTCTGAAGAGACTCGTGAGCGAAACGTAGGAAATCCAGGAATCTGAGCGTTATTCCATAGGAAAAAGAAATGCACTTTTTAACGGCACCAGGGATGGCACTGTCCTTACCGCCAAACTGCTGAACGAGAAAGTGAGGCTGATAGCTGTTCAAATTATGAAAGAGGACACGCATGTCCCGTGACAGTTGGTTCTTCAAGTTGGCCGACTCGATCGTCAGTTGACAACACTGTCCAGGTAGAATTGCTGCTTCTCTGTCTTTAGCGCCAGCCCCAGCCTTTACTGTTTCGTCACACACGCAGAATTATAGATCAGTGACAGTGTAGTCGTGTCACAACGTCTGTACCTCAAGAATGCAGCGTCTACAAATACTGTCCATGTCATGGTGCGGTGGCTAAGGTTCACTTCTCGATATGGCTATCTCAGGGTCATCCCGTATCCTTATCCGTCAGTCAGTGACCTCCTGACGCCATCCTCTGCTCAACATACATTATTATCATTTAAATAAGCAGTTACAGTGGCTATATACAGTGGAGCTAGATAACGATGAAAATGATTTCCCTTCACTGGTATGTATTTGGAGTGACGCTATACATATAAAAAAAGTCATCTCCGATCTATCCTTGGCCCTGGGGGTATCCACGTGATATCACACACACACACACACACACACAAATAATGTTGTTACCCGTACTTAGAGGGTATAACGGCAAGTGCCGTCATCTGAGGATCTTTACTCATATGTTTCTGTTACTAATACGGATAATCGACTAAACTGTCTAAAGCAAAATATAGTCCATGGATGTACAATTTTAATTATTTAACGTGGAAATGGCCTACATAAACTCGTGCTAGTGTAAAGTACCACAGAAAAAATTATGAACGCCACCTGCAAAATGCTACTTGTAAGAGACTTCAGGTTTCTATCACGTTCTCCAGTGACACACGGCGGCGATTCCCTGTCTCCATACAGAAGCCATCGGGCACGCAGGCGTCCTCTGGGCGACACCGGCTGCCCCAAGTCTCTGGGCTGAGTAGAACAATTAATCTTACTACTTGCCACTACTATTATTAATATCATTGAGGAAGCGGCGTGTGACTGACTTCCATAATAGCGAATGCCTGCGGAAGGCATATTACTGCAATACGTGTGGTATTCCGGGTAGCGGGGTGCGATGTGTGTTTCGAGGTCCCGTCGTTTTCTCATAATTAACACACTGACGTCCACGAACAGTGGTCGACGCAGCCGTCAGTACAAGAGAGCTCCAGGTCGGGCGCCTCAGTTTGCCTGGAGCGATTCCTGCGCCGTTTGCGGTGTGCTCGCGCGACCAGCTGATTCCGCTCCGCCACGGCAGCTGCGGCTGACTGCAGACAACACCACCTACGTCACGAGGCCTTACCGCTCTCTGCCAATAGGCGAGGGCGACGAGAAAGGAAGGCCCCGGCGCGTCAACGTGACGTCACACGCGGCGTCTTGTTTTGCTAGTGGAAGCAACGTGTGTGAAAGAGGATTGCTACTTGCTGCGTTTGTTTTTCGTACTACAAAAGTGGAGTTTAACTAAGTGCATCAACAGAATATGTGTGTATACGTGTATGTGTGGTGGTGATACATCCACAATTTGTTATATTTACGGTGTTGTGTGCGGAACATTGATAATTGTAAGCAAGGTATGTCAACCTCAAATGCATCTTCGTTTACTACTTTAGAAGATCCTAACCGTTTGTGTGTGTTTATCCTGACGTGATTTCGAGATCTTACACCTCTCTGTAACTTCGACGTAATGTACTGAAATACGGTTTCATTTTATTTCTAGATCTGGAACTCTTGAAATGCCACGTCGATGTAGTGTGTTCGGCTGTCGGTCGAATTATGATTCCGAAACACAGAGAACGACTACATTTTCTTTGCCATCTGACGAGAGTCGACGTGCACTGTGGCTTTGAAATATCCCAACAGACTCGACCAAACTAAAACGGCCAAATATTTGTGTAAAACACTTCGATGAATCGTGTGTAACTCGAGTGGACATAATTATGGGCAGAGGACAACTGAAAAAATTTCCCAGAATAATCCCAAAACTCACCGAAAATGCTGTGCCAACTATTTTTCCCAACACTCCCTCATACTGTTCTAAATCAACTACAAAAGTGAGACGTTTTGCTGATGTGGAAGACGATAATCTTAAAAAACCTGTTCAAGACAGTATTGAGTCAAACAACTTACACATCCAACAAAATTTACTTTCGTGTCTCAATGACATTTCTGTATTTCTAGAAGGTCAGAAAATTTGCAGCAACAAGTGGTCTGTGATTAGAGATGATGGAAAACTGCATATCTGTCTTTTGGGATTAGACAGGGGAAAACCTTGTGTTACTGCATTCATCACTGTTAACAGTGATTTGAGCCTTATGGTAAATATTAGTGAAGGAATTCATTTCGTAATTAATACATCCATCAATGATGTGAAGAAATTAACTTCCATAAACGTATTAGAAAATGTAATATCAATGGTTGAGAAGGGGGAAATTTTGCCTAGTGTTACAGATAAATTAAACTGTGGTGTCAGTTGGTTGCACACTATCCCAAATTATGATGGAAATGCACAACTGAAATTTATCGTAGAACAACTCCAGGTATCACAAATCTCGAAAAACAACAGACATTATTGGCAACAACACCATGATAGTGGCATGCTGCTTGTATGTACATTCTGTCAGCGCATACAATGCCTTCAGGAAATGTGATTTAATGTTTTTACCCCACCCACGAACCCTGCAAAAACTAATTTGTAATTACCAGTTAGTCACTTCATCAGTTCAAACAAGTCCTTATTTAGAAAACAGGGTGAAATATTTATAAAAACATGAGTTGTTAGTGTCTCTGTTGTTAAATGAGATTTATGTGCAACCACAACTTTCATTTAAATCCGGCTCAATACATGGGAGTAGCTTTTTTGATCCCGAGACGTGTGCCAAAACAGCACAGGTTTTTATGGTCTCTTCTCTTTTGTCTAAATATGTTGATGTTATCAAGTAGTGCTTGTTGCTGATTTGTGGAAACGATCTGTAGTACGCTGTTTGATGATAGTTTATCTCAGGTGTTGCAGATGTAATCCAACAAACACATGTGGGTACATTCAAAAAAGTTTTAAATACTATTGTCCTGGATACAGAGCCCCTTATAAATTGAAATTGTCCTTCCAATTCGGAAATTCATTTCCTTTTATTCAGTTCCTTCTCCACCAGTTCCTTCTATTTGTAAAGGTAGGTGCTGCTTGACAGTTAGGGGGCTAGTAGAGAAGTAAACTGGTAATCCAAGATGGTAAATGTTCAATTTTATATCGGAACTACTCAGAAAATACAGTGAGCATAAAATGGAAAAAAATACAGAACTTAGATTATGCATCTTCAGACACAAACCACTATATACATTGACAGAGTGAAATTTTTTGACTTCGTATCCTTGTGAATGTCTATTAAAAATTACTACACACTCAGTACTCCAAGTAGGAATTTTTCCATTGTGGAGAACACTGAAATGATGTATAAGTTCTTCCAAAAAACTAATATCCTTTATTCCATAAACATAATAACTGCATCAACACTGACTTCCTCAAGACACAGGTAAGTGACAAGTTCTTGTCAAACCACAGGTGAGATTTTTGTTTTTGGTAGAACTGACCGCCAAACAACTGCAAATGCATGTTAAAAGTTACTTTATTTTGCACAACCAGTTTCGAGGAAACCTCTTCCTTATTATCAGGTGCCTTTTCCTAATTGCAATGAATAAAATATGCAAGAAAAACGCAGGTGAGAAGTTGCTTCTGACAATTCGATACATCAGGTTTGTTCAAATCGAAGAACTTAATAATACCTGTCTTAAAGTATTTAACAGAAGCAATTTTATTATGCCTCGTAGAGACAACGTGGCATTTGTGCAAAACAGGAAATAAGGTACATCTATTACGTTCAGGTGATCGGCCCACTAGACCTGTCAAAACTGTGGCGTAATGCACAACTTTGTCGAAATCATTCTGTAGAGATGAGCATCTTATGTAATTAAATTTTCACTCATTAAAAATGAAACACCTTGGAGAAAAATCGGCGAAATATACCAGGAAAAATATCGGCTGCTGACGTTTTCTTTCGTATGAGAAAAACACACCTACTGAAAGCAAAGGCGGTCTACCTATATTTCTCTGCACCTTGCACGAATATAATCTAGAACGGAAATGCCTATGACACGTCTGTCTTTTAATTTGTTTCGATCACTGTGACATGAATATTTCGCTGTCTGTAAGAAATGTTCATACACTTACAAATAATGTTATGAATGAAATTCTATGTGAGAGCCTTTCGAAAATTAGTTGTCTGTAACTGCATTTTAGAAAAAATTCTGATCACATTCTTTCCTTTCGTTCGTGCAATTATTGTGTGGTGTAATTACTTTACCGGTTACTGGAGACAAAAATGAACCACAAGCAAAAAATGTCTAAAACCACATACATCTAGACGTAAACTGTGCTTGGTTAGTAAGCAAACAAATTGAATAAACTCTTAATTGGGATGCATATGTTTTATTTGTCATGCCAGATCTGCTGTTTTTCAGCTATTAAATACATATGCCTACAACTGTGTTCTTGATTGCTAGGTTTCTAAGTATATCTTGCATCGAAGTTTACCAGTATTCAGAAATCCAGTATATGTGTATCCAGCACAATTTTAATTCATATAGAACTTTCACGGACGCATTTTAGACAGAGATGCTATCTGTTCTGAATTGACAAGATGTTGGGACGCTGCCGGTCACGTGACATCCTCTGTGTGACGTAGGCGGCGCGGCCTGTCTTTCTCGTTGGCCTCGGCCAATAGGCGACTGAAGAAGCTTGATTGTATTGTACTGAAAAGTGGTCAAAAGCGGTGAAAGATTCAAATATATTGTTTTTTATGTAGACACTGAAAGAACACCACAACATATTTTGTACATAATTATTAATCAGGAACTGAGTGTAAGCATTTATGTTAAGGGTTTTGAAAACACTTCCAAGAAAGTTGAAAAAACTGTAAGTAATATCCACGACCTAGACAATATTATAATATTTCTTGCAAATTTAGTGAGCAAAAAGGAAGAGAAACATCTTCAAGACATCATTCTTGAGTTGTCAGACAACTTAGAATATGAGGGGAAAACTAAACCTGCAGCTGAATTCATAAGAAGCCAGTTTCAGTTAAGCTTTTCGCCTCCTGAGACATGGGTTTCCTCCCCATGTTTTAGTATTTGCTTCTTTGTTGTTTTTTATTTCAAGTCATGCTTACAGATTCATACAGAGCACTGGAAATATTATTGTGCCTCATCCTAATACTATTAGAAACATCTGTGCAAATTCTGATGTTGATCCCAACAGTCCAAACTTTCAAGAATACATTTGGGAGAAAGTATCGAATCTGAATCATCATGATTGTTTTGTGACACTCATGTACGATAAAATACGTATTAAGCCAGCCATGGACTACAAAGGAGGAAATTTAGTTGGTATGGCACTTGATACCACTACTCTTGTAACAACTGCTCATGTGTTTATGGTGCAAGGTCTAATTTCACCATTTGAAGATGTTGTCCACATCCTGCCTGTAAATAAAATGACTGCTGACCAGTTGTTCAATGTAATAAAAAAAGTATTGATTGGGTTGGAAGACATAGGTTTAAAGGTTATTTGCATTTCGTCTGACAATAACTCAATTAATAGGAAAGCTGTTAGTATTTTGCAAATCCACCACAACTTAGTACTGCCTACCCACACCCTTCAGATCATTCCAGGCCCTTGTTTTATGTTATAGACCCAGTACACATTTATTAACGCATCAGATATAACTGGGTGAATTTGAAAGATGAACTTCTGACATGTTGCTTCCCCAGCTTTGAAAATATATCCATGAGAATGCAAGCTTCATTTTCTGCAGTTAGGTCCATATTCGACATTGTAATGAACACATTATCTAAATTTGGATGTGGTTTACATATGAAAGCTGTGTGGCCCTTTTCGTTAGAAACACAAAATGTAAAGCTTGTTCGTCAACATCACGTGTATGTTTACTGGAGTTGGGGCCTACAAATAACATTAAAAATTATGAAAGAACTGCTGAATTTATTAAAATAACAAGCACATTGGGGAAAATTGTGAATGTTAAGTCCCCTTTGAAAGGCCTTAAGACTTAGAGAAGAAATGCAAAAGCCTCTAACAAGCCACAAGGATGATGAGAGGTGTAAATTTCTAGAAAATTTTCTAAATTCTCTAGACAACTGGAGCTCCATGAATTTGCCGCTCAGCAAGGAAAGACTCTCCACTGAAGCATACAACATTTGCATCATTATAACTGGGAACGTACTGTCTGTCAGAACTTAAAATGCCTGGAAAATTTCACACTGATGCCTTGGATCCAGGTTTGAATTGTATCAACAGCTGTCTGGATCCCAGTACTATGTATCAATGAGGCAAATATTTGAGGCCGAGAAAAAGCTGAGATTATCAACTTTGTTAGAGCTTCCTTTACGAGGTGACTAAGCTAAGAAAATTATAAGTTGGATCTCTACAGTCTGAATGTCTTACTGTTGCCTGTGACAGCTCAGCATCAGGTATTTGTAAATTAAGTGTCAGTCAACGTGATGTGGAACTTATCGGTCCAGTATTAGTAGTTCATTGCTGGATACTGTTGCTACAGCACAATAAAGAAGTTAAAGTGTGGTAACTGTGCTCAGTTTTTAACAATAGATAATCAGCTGGCATGTGGTGCTGAGCACAAACTAATTAAAGATCTTGATAGAGGTGGCTTGGGATATCCACAGAAAATGCCATTGCTGACAGTGATGTATTCTTTTTGGTTCATGCGGAAACTATTATCAGATGAACACTGTGATTCCTTTCTCAGGCTTCAAAAGCAACAGCAAACAGCATGTAAACTAATTCTCGATTGTGTCATGGCCAATGATGATTGTGCAGCAGACGTCTGTGACAAAGTTCAGCACATGAATTGTGTAAATTCAGCTATTAGGTATTTTTACGTAATTCGACGGTAATACGGAACGCCATTACATCCTGATCTTTCCGCTGCTGTGTGAAGCTTATAACGTAATGTTTGTCCGTAATTGCTCGATAATGCGCAAGGAAGCGTATTAGGTAATTATAAAAGTGTTTAATTAAAATAATGATAGACCTCAAGCTGGCAAATGACGGCTTTCACGAAATTTAATGCATAGAGCCATAAAAAAGACAATTAAAGTGCACAAACATGAAATAGTGGCTGTTGTGGCGCTTCCTCCGCTGCAAACTAGTGGAGATGAGCGGACACACGGGCGTAGTGAGCAGCTCACCAGGGGTCAGGGTTAGGGTTAGGGTTAGGCGTCGGCGAGGCAGAGGTGTGGAGGGGTGTGGCCGCGAGGCGACGCGCAGTGAGTAAGGGCGCCGGCAAATGGAGCCGTCCGCCGCTAAGCAGTGGATGTCTTCGGCGAACAGGCGAATACGAGAAAGATTACTTACCTAGTGCCACGTACTGCAACTAACGGTAACTATTGTTTCATTTCAGAGAGAATTAACCGACTTCAAGTTCTCTTACTGGAATATTGGTCACTGAAGTTAGTTGCCACTAAGTTGCCGTGTTCGCGCAAAATGTTTTGTCTGGTTCAAAAATGGTTCAAATGGCTCTGAGCACTATGGGACTTAACAGCTATGGTCATCAGTCCCCTAGAACTTACAACTACTTAAACCTAACTAACCTAAGGACAGCACACAACACCCAGCCATCACGAGGCAGAGAAAATCCCTAACCCCACCGGGAATCGAACCAGGGAACCCGGGCGTGGGAAGCGAGAACGCTACCGCACGACCACGAGATGCGGGCTTTTATGTCTGGCTCTAATCTTGTACTGAGGTCAATAGGCCGTTTTCTTCCAGTTACGTTTCGAATCAGTAACCTATTTAAAAATCTTTGTCAGTATGTCGGTGGCAAAGAGAAAGGACGGCTGCAACTAATACTACTGCAACGTGACGGTTTGTCAAGAAAATCTTGTACTCCCGGTTTTCCGCAGTTTGTACGTATTTGCACACCGTGAAAATATTCAACTGCAGACCGGAGTTGGGGCATACAGCCCATCGCCGGTGGCATTATTTTGTGTGTCAAGCACGAAATCTTCACGATGTGAAAACTAATGTGAATCTGTGTGGTAGGCACATTGTCTTGTGTACGCCCGAGAGCTGTGCGACGTTGAAGGCCCACACTTCTCGCCCGCATTTGACACCATCTTCCCTTCTCCCCACTGTCACTATGTACTCGTACAATGTAACGTTCTCCACGACGTTATCTGTACACTGATAATCTTGAGCTCTCTTCTTGTGTTATCGACAGGTGATGAGAGCTTAGACTGATTACAGAAAGTTGGAGTGTTGATGCATTCTCTAGGATCGTTCACCGAAGGCAGTCTGCACAGACGAGAGCATCTTCAGTGAGCAGCGGCGTCCGTAGCTTGCACGAGCCCTCTACCTGCACTCACAACACTACATCTTCTCCTACTACACTCGATGAAACCTTCGCTTCTGTTCGCCGTTCGCCGTCCAGTATGAGGTTCTGGGTTATGGCGGACGGAAATCTTTGGAGCGAACCGCTAACGTGTGAAGGCACTCCGCATACTTAGGTGACGGCGTGGTTACGTGTCGAGCGCAGTTGGGTAACCGGTAGTCCGGCGTTTGCTGTTCGCGGTGCGTCGTGTACGAACGAATCGCGCTGTCGGTTCCCCGAACTCGCACCGATTCTTTGAGGGACTTCGCAGCGGTAGAGCCGAGCTGCAGCGTGCGGGCGTGCGCCACCGGTGCCGGCCCTCCTTCTGAGCGCAAACCATCTGCTCTGTTGTCAAAATAGTGGGATTGTTCGCCGCGCAAAGCAATTCCCGATTAACGCGAGCGAAGAAACGACTAATTTCGCTCGATACTGAAAGCAAAATGCGCCATGCAGTACGGCGGACGCTTCCTTGAGTATCGGTGGTGCGTGACAATGATGGTCCTCTGTTCTCCAGCCGCAGCTGCCGCTGAAACGCGAGCCACGCTGTCAGCCGACACCGCCCACCCGCCACCTGCGTCAGCACTCCCGACTTGCAGGCAGAGGAATCACTGTCCCTCCTATGCTGCTTTAAGTATTGGTACAATTACCGCTGCAAGCCACTTTCGCTTCATTGTCGGTTACTTACAACTCGTAACCACTCAAGTTTCTCTTATACAGGGTGGGGCAGATAAAAGTAGCCCTTGTAAGTATAGAGCAAATGCCCTGAAATTACGGAAACGAAGAGCTGACTTACCAATTATTTACAATGAGAAATACAGTGAAAAATGCGTTTATAGAAAATGCTGAAAGAGACCTTGTGCAACATCGATACATAGCTGTACGCGTTGGCGGACATTCAGATGCACCCGGCGTAAAGTTCGGATATCGATGGTGGCAACTTCACGACTGATGTTGTCTTTGAGGCCTGTGTTGTGCGTAAATTTGTTTCATAGACGTTGCTCTTTAAGTGCCCCACGCGAATAAAATCCGGAGAAGGTGGTGGTGGTGGTTTTGGGGGAGGAGACCAGACAGCGAGGTCATCGGTCTCATCGGATTAGGGAAGGATGGGGAAGGAAGTCGGCCGTGCCCTTTCAAACGAGCCATCCCGACATTTGCCTAGAGCGATTTAGGGAAATCACGGAAAACCTAAATCAGGATGGCCGGACGCGGGATTGAATCGTCGTCCTCCCGAATGCGAGTCCAGTGTGCTAACAAAATCCGGAGAACGTGGTGGCCATAAATGTTTGTTGACACTCAGTCAAGACATCGTGGACTCGTTACAGGGACATCTCAGACGTGTGGCATGTTGCCCCATCTTCCTGGAACCAGCGTGTTCTCTTTAATATTCAGTGAGTCGAGCACAAATGTATCAAAAATTTCCATATACGCAATCGCGTCGGCACACAGTGTTAGGATCCTCCGTTGCCCAGTACCACGTTTTCTGTGGATTCTCACAATCGAAGACATGAAACCACGCTTCATCACTCGTGATGTAATGGAAAGGCTTTAACAAGCTATCGTTGGCGTTACTCAGATGCCTCGTGCAGTAATCTACACGTGTCTGACTGCCATCCTCCCGTAAATGCTGCAC
Source organism: Schistocerca americana (assembly GCF_021461395.2). Taxonomy (NCBI): domain Eukaryota; kingdom Metazoa; phylum Arthropoda; class Insecta; order Orthoptera; family Acrididae; genus Schistocerca; species Schistocerca americana. Next base: position 1,087,783,855 of record NC_060120.1, on the reverse strand, counting down.
AACCATTACACAGTGTTCCGTTAACTTAAAACTTTTCAATCCGTTGCCAACTTCTCCGACTTACATGCGCCTCTTCGACCAATTCACGTGTAGACTTCTTTGGGATTTGAATAAGTCTTCCGTGAATTTCTGCAATAACTTCTGGTGTGTTAACTGAAGGAATTCCTTGTCGTTTGACACTCTGCACAGATCCGTAGATGGGTCAATTTTTATGCGCCTCGGTATTGCTCTCTCTGCTGGTAGTTCTCTATCTGGATCCTGACCTCCAAAATTTCGCGAGTTTTCTTCTCCGAGCCTGTTTTCACACGCGCTTCCCAATTTCGATACATTCTTCTATTGAGAATGTAATGATGCAGACCGCAAAGACAAACGACTAACTTCGCTGATGAAACAGAAATTCTGACAGAAGAATGCTAGCAATCGATGACTGCATAAACCTGTCAATTGTTGTAACTGTTTATTCCATTCCGGAAGTCAAAATATTTGATTCGCATTCACAGGGGATGCGGGCTGCGCCACGCCGCCGCGGCTCGCTCGTAGCAGCCGCGCCAGCCTCACTGTGCCAACACAAGGCGTGGACCACTTGTGGCACGAGTTCAAGAAATATTATCGACGGCAAAAAAATTAATAAGAGATGCTGCAGATCCCCCATGGTTCACAAAGCGGGTCAAAACACTGTTGCAGAGGCAGCGACTGCAGCACGCCAAAATTCGGAGTATGCTGATGCTTGAGGTCCATACTTAACAATCATATACAACCGTTCGCTCGACGAAAGATCCATACCTAAGGACTGGAAAGTTGCACAGGTCACACCAATATTCAAGAAAGGTAGTAGGAGTAATCCACTAAATTAAAGGCCCATATCGTTAACGTCGATATGCAGCAGGATTTTAGAACAAATATTGTGTTCGAACATTACAAATTACCTCGAAGGAAACGGTCTGTTGACACACAGTCAACATGGGTTTAGAAAACATCGTTCCTGTGAAACACAACTAGCTCCTTATTCACATGAAGTGCTGAGTGCTATTGACAAGAGATTTCAGATCGATTCCGTATTCCTGGATTTCCGGAAGGCTTTTGACACTGTACCACACAAGCGGCAAGTAGTAAAATTGCGTGCTTATGGAATATCGTCTCAGTTATGTGACTGGATTTGCGATTTCCTGTCAGAGAGGTCACAGTTCGTAGTAACTGACGGAAAGACATCGACGAAAACAGAAGTGATTTCAGGCGTTCCCCAAGGTAGTGTTGTCGGCCCTTTGCTATTTCTTATCTATATAAAAGATTTGGAAGACAATCTTAGCAGCCGTCTCAGGTTGTTTGCAGATGAGGCTGTCGTTTATCGACTACTAAAGTCATCAGAAGATCAAGACAAACTGCAAAAGGATTTAGAAAGATATATCTGAATGGTGCGAAAAGTGGCAGTTGACCCTAAATAACGAAAAGTGTGACGTCATCCACACGAGTGCGAAAAGGAACTCGTTAAACTTCTGTTACACGACAAATCAGTCTAATCTAAAAGCCGTAAATTCAACTAAATACCTAGGTACTACAATTACGAACAACTTAAGTTGGGAAGAACACATTGAAAATGTTGTGGGGAAGGCTAATCAAAGGCTGCGTTTTATTGGCAGGACACTTAGAAAATGTAACAGACCTACTAAGGAGACTGCCTACACTACGCTTGTCCGTCCTCTTTTAGAATACTGCTGCGCGGTGTGGGATCCTTACCAGGTAGGACTGACGGAGTACATCGAAAAAGTTCAAAGGAAGGCAGCACGTTTTGTATTATCGCGAAATATGGAAGAGAGTGTCACAGAAACGATACATGATTTGGGCTGGAAATCATTAAAAGAAAGGTGTTTTTCGTTGCGACGGAATCTTCTCACGAAATTCCAATCACCAACTTTCTCCTCCGAATGCGAAAATATTTTGTTGACACCGACCTACGTAGGGTGGAACGATCACCACGATAAAATAAGGGAAATCAGAGCTCGTACGGAAAGATATAGGTGTTCATTCTTTCCGCGCGCTATACGAGATTGGAATAATAGAGAAATGTGGAGGTGATTCGATGAACCCCCTGCCAGGCACTTGAATGTGATTTGCAGAGTATCCATGTAGATGTAGATGTAGATGTGAATTTCAAAGAATGCGAAACCACGAGGATTGGCATAGTTTTACAGAAGCTCGAAATTTAGCGCAAACTTCATTGCGAGATGCTTTTAATGATTTCCACAACAAGTCTGACAGAAAACGCAAAGAAACCCTGGTCCTATGGAAAGTATAGCACTTACGAGGTAATGGCTATTATCGACGCGGGGCGTCAAATTTATTCCATATACTTAGATTTCCAGAAGATTTTTGACACCGTTCCTCAAAAGTAACTTGTAATGAAATTGCGTGCCTGTGAAGTCCCGTCTCAATTTTACGAGTGGATTCGGGATTTCCTGTCAAGAGAGGTCACAGTTCGTACTAACTGATGGAAAGGCAGAAGTAAGATCTGGCGTTCTCCAAGAAAGCGTTATAGGCCCGCTGCTGTCCCTTCTCTACATAAACGGTCTAAGAGAAAATCCGAGCGGCCCTCTTAGACTGTTTGCAGATGATGCTGTCATTTACCGTATTGTAAAGCCGTCAGATGATCAAAACCAACTGCAAAATGATTTAGACAAGATGTCTGAAAGCTGCCAAAAGTGGCATTTGACTCTAAATAATGAAAAGTGTGAAGTCATCTATACGAATACTAAAAGGAATCCGCTAAATTGTGGTTAAACGATAAATCACACAAATTTAAACGCTGTGAATTCAACTGCATACTTAAACTAAACAACTAAACTCCTTCCGAACAGGCTATGAAGGCCCAAAGGTACCGACCGGCCGCCGTGTTATGCTCAGACCACAGGCGTCACTGGATGCCGACATGGAGGGGCATGTGGTCAGCACACCGCTCTCCCGGCCGTATGTCAGTTTCCGAGACCAGAGCCACTACTTCTCAACCGAGTAGCTCCTCAGTTTGCCTCACAAGGGCTGAGTGCATGCCGCTTGCCAACAGCGCCCGGCAGACTGGATGGTCACCCATCCAAGTGCTAGCCCAGCCCGACAGCGCTTAACTTCAGTGAACTGACGGGAACCGGTGTTACCACTGCGGCAAGGCCGTTGGCAACTAAATACTCAGGGATTACAAATGCGAAGGAGCACACGGATAACGTGGTGGGGTAAAGCAAACCTAAGACTGCGATTTACTCGCAGAACACTTAGAAAACGCAACAGGATTACAGAAGAGACTGCTTACACTACGTTTGTCCAGCTTATTTTGGAGTGTTGCTGTGCGGTGTGGGGTCCGTATCAGATAGGACAGATGGAGACATCGAAAAAGTTCAATGAAGGGCAACTCGTTTTGTATTATCGCGAAATGCGGAAGAGAGCGCCACGAAAATGATTCGCAAATTGAGGTGGGAATCATTTAAACAAAGCCGTTTTTCGTTTCGGTAGGACCTTCTGACAACATTTTAATCACCAACTTTCTCCTCAGAGTGTGAAAATATTATGCTGGCGCCTACTTACAAAAGGATAAATAATCATCGTAATAAAATAAGGTAAATCAGCGATGACACGGAAAGATTTAAGTGCTCATTTTCCTTGCGCGCTGTTCGAGAGTGGAGAAACAGTTTGAAGGAGGTTCAGTGAACCTCCTACCAGGCTCATGCGGTAATTATGGATTGCAGAGTAATCATGTAGACGTATATTATTAATGTCATTTTCATCTGCAGGCTGTCTTTCACAGTTACCCCCCTAAATATATCTGCTCACTCCGTCTGCAGGCCACGAGTGGCCTACCGGGACCATCCGACCGCCGTGTCATCCTCCGTGGAGGATGCGGATAGGAGGTGCGTGGGGTCAGCATACCGCTCTCCCGGTCGTTATGATGGTATTCTTGACCGAAGCCGCTACTATTCGGTCGAGTAGCTCCTCAATTGGCATCACGAGGCTGATTGCACCCCGAAAATATATCTGCTGCACCTACCAATTAATTACAGACACACGCTTATTAAAGACCATTGATGAATTTCGTGAAACAGTAATTCGTGTTAAAATAGGCAGTAACCTGATTCCAGTTACTCGCGAACTTGAGGATTCATGATTTATTTAGAAAATCAAATTTCATTTTGATACTTCATCATGTACACTAACCTACATAAAGTTAAAAAATACTCAGTTTATGATACACTCACGTTAAATAATTATTAGATTTTATTTATCACTTCGTATATTTGAAGGAAAGTTTCACAAATAAATGTGAAACCAAATAGCTACAACCATACAGGCCTATCAGACTCCTTTTACCGTTGTGATCTCGCCCTGAACACTGCCAATATACAGCAACTCGCTGATTAGAAACGCACAAGAAGTTTACAGTAGTGGGTAGCGAGTAGAATCCAAGTCTTCACATACCTTGACGAAGCAGCACAAGAGCTACCGTCACACGGTTTAGTTGTGCCATTGCTTCTGACAATTTGCTTTGTTGAATTACTGGCTTTAAGAAAATTAAAAAAATAAAAATAAAAAAGAACGCCCTGCCATAAGGGCAGTGCACGCCACATTGTTCCGACGTATCATTTTCTCATTTGTTTTACAGTGATGTCACACACATTTTAATATCGTAACTAGAGAACACACACACACACACACACACACACACACACACACACAAGCGCCACATTTAATGCTTTCCTGCCCAGTAAAGGGAAAACTGGATCAAACGGTTAAATACTTAGGAGAATACTACCAAAGCAATTAAAAACAGAAAAGCGTACTTGTTTTAATTTATATATAGCAAGTGGGACTTCTGAGTCGCTTCATCGGACCTGACCGGGTTCTTTGCTTATTCATTAGTAATATTAGTGTAAAATAATTAAAACGAAACAAAATCAATTATTAACATAAAAATTCTCATAATGACGCCCCTTCACGTCCTATGATCCGTACACTCTTATGGCGAAATGAACAATGCACTGGTACGACGGTCTGTTATTTCTTTCCTGCCATCTGCGGACAGAGATATTGAACTATGACAGCCAATGAGTGTCGTGTGCTACACAAAGTCCCGGCAGGCCACCGGTGCACGCATTCATCTTGAGCCTCTTTTATCATTCTAAGAGGTGGGCGGGACTTTTAAATACGTTGGGCCGATCGAGCCCGTGACCTCCGCTTTACGAGCCGCTGACGCTAACCCATACCACGGAGGACGTTGCCTGCGTAAACCTGATATGCGCGGTTTTTTTTATCACTTCTTTGTGATATTGCAATATGCTTAGTCCATCAACGATATCGTACATTTACCATGGGGATAATGGTACCATCTTTTTTTTGGCGAGACACGAAAGTGAGTAAGATGGGAACCTTATTATTCAGGTGAGTTGTAACACTGCAGTATCTAGCTTGAGCAGTCTTCTACCCGTGAGTAAAGCTCTGCTGCTGTAACAGCCAAGGAACAAACAGAAAACATGGCCTCTGTGGTTTACAGCACAGAGCAATTCATCTCTCGACAAGCGTCGAGTAAACAACTCGGCACAAAGAAACCTCAAGGGCAGCAAGATTTGGTGCGTCTCAAGTTTCGTGTGGCGCTCTGTTTGCAGCGACAAAAACACTCGTCTCCTACGCCTACACAGGCGTAAGACGAGAGAGATTGAGAGAGAGGGGGGGGGGGTTAAGGGAGGGTTTGCTTGGCGTTGACAACTGTTACATGCCTTAGGCGGCTATTTCTCAAGCTTGCGGGCGACGCTAAAAGTTGCATGCTACGATCCGCATCACTCGTTTGTGTAATTTTACGACGGAACGAGAAGAATAACATTTCTCTGCTGTCCTCCGTTGAGAACCCTATTTAATTTTTGTGGCCATTAGTACGTTGGAGAAAGTAATGTTTTTCTAAGACTTTTTTGTTGGATGACTGTCCAGACAAAACTATAAAGATTTCCTTAACCGCTCTCCCAGCTAAGTGAATGGCGCATCGCACAAAATATATTTGTACCGTTTAAGCAACCCAGTCAAAAATAATTTAAGATGTTTTTGCCAATATTTTCCAGTCTTGCTGATAGGCAAGGGACACATAAAATCGGAGGTTTGTCTAAGAATATGCGCAATAGTTTTGTAAATATAGTCAGAGAACAGTTTTACTTCGACACAAGTTTCAGTAACTGGCAGCCAGCAGTTCCATTTGCATTCCAGCATGCTCCAGTTACTTCTGGAAGCGCATTCTTTTGTAGAGCGAAATAAACAATCCACGGGACTGGGTGTAACACGACACATCTTTACAACCAATACCCCTACAGGACATGATGTGCACTTGATTTCCTCCGACGCTAAATCGACCTTTCCGCGGCTAGTCATAGGAGAATCGAGGAATATTTGACTAGAAGGACCCTGAAAGTTACACTAGACGACGAATGCCCCACAGAAATGAAAATAAGACGGAGCGTGCACCATGGAAGCATAACAGCCAGTCTAATGTCACCGACACTACAAGATTGTCCGCTGAAGATGCCGTTTTCTTCGGTAAGTTGTCGTCGTTACACTGTCGCAAGGAACCACAGAAAGACTTGGACTGAATTAAATGTGGGCAAATGTGAGATAATGCCTTATCACTGAGAGAAGGTTTAGTGGTAACACCGAGACGGTGACGTAAAATCAGTACTGTATTAGGTAAAATTGTTTGGAGTGTTGTCCGGAAATGTGGTGCGTCTCTGAAGGAGATCGCATTCGACACTCTAGTGCGGCCGATTCTACAATGGTGTTCAGAGATGGGAGTCGCCAGGAAGCAGGCGTGTCTAGAGACACGGAACGAACTCAGTCAGAGGCACATACTCGGTGTAACGCATACCAAAGTGTAACAGAAATGCTCGCTGAAAAAATGTGATGTAGTTGTTGCTAAACGCTGTTCGGTAAATTTATAGAACCTCTTTTCGAAAAGGAATTTGCGACCATTGTGTTGCAAGACGTGTACATCGCGCAGGGGTCATAAGAAAAAGTTACGAGACAGAGATCTGGGCGAGTAAATAGGCTTTCCCGTTGCTCGCTGTGACAAAAAAGTACTAAAGGCGACTAACCGTTTGTTGTTTTAACGGTTAAGCACCGAGCTGCACCGTTCCACCTAGTGATGTCAGTGGTTCAAATGGCTGTGAGCACTATGCGACTTAACTTCTGAGGTCATCAGTCGCCTAGAACTTAGAATTAATTAAACCCAACTAACCTAAGGACATCACACACATCCATGCCCGAGGCAGGATTCGAACCTGCGATCGTAGCGGTCGCTCGGCACCAGACTGTAGCGCCTAGAACCGCACGGCCACTCCGGCCGGCCTAGTGATGTCAGTACTTGCCGACTAAAGTGCTGAGTGGTCAGAAGGTTTCCGGACTTGGCGGCTGGCAAACAGTATCTGACGTAAACTGTGATTGCGGTGGAGCTGTCCTCTGTTAGGTCTGAACAAATGCAGACCGTGGAGTAAGTTTAGCTCAAGTGTAATAGATGTCATCTAGACTGCTGTGAGCGCTTGTCATTATAATTTCGACCGAATATGAGTTTTGATTGTCTAACTGGTAAGACAGAAGCAGAGAGACTATTTCAGCAATATTACTGACAGCGACGAAATATTATTGAAGGAAACATCACTAAAGCGATAAAGTCGAAAAGAAACGCAGTTCTTTAGAAAGACAACTCTGATGACACTTATCTTTAATTTGTTCGCTAAAAAGCAGTGAAGAGGAGCTACAGACCAGAAACGAGCGTCAAAATGGAGTAACGAAGTTAGCTGTCCAGTCCATGCAAACGGGTACTAAAGTTAACTACAATGTGGGTTAGAGAGAGAGAGAGAGAGAGAGAGAGGCTAGTGCTGGGTGAACGCTGACGCACAGCAAGAGCACGTGCGGCTGCTACGCCACTGTCTGAGGCAACTTCTGCTGGCTGCAGCTCGCAGCCTACCGAGTGGGATCTGACGTAACGGAACGCTACGGTCACAGCACAGCGTCGACAACAGCTTAAACGTATTAGCGGTCGTAGCAAAGCAGAGTAAAGTTTCCTCCAGCAGCAGAAACACAAACGCAAGCTAGCGGATGACAATAAAGTTTTCTCCAGCAACAGAAAGATTATACGATGAAATATATTAACGTGGGTATAAACTAGCTTCCTAAGTTACACAAACAAAGTGTGAACAACTTGCTTAACACCGCCTTCGCCCTCCTTTGTAAAGCAGTACGGCGGCTATTTTGTGTGGCACCGAGTCAGCGAGTTGTCGCCGCAGACGTGTGGCACGGAGAACAACACCCTCCTGGAACCGCTGCTGTACTGCTGGAAGGTGCGATCGCCGACACGAAGGGACGCAGACGGTCCTCGGATATCACTGTGCCTTCGACTCCGTGGGGGCCCGTGCGAATGTTCCCCTTAGCGTAACAGGGGCCGCGACCGACTTGCCGCCGTGGCGCGCTGCTCGTTTCCGGCAGCAGTTGTCCCGGACGGCGGCGCACCTCGGCCGGGTGTGACGAGAATCGGGGTGGACAGCCTACAAGGCGACACGCTTCCATTCTACTGCGGTCGGACCTCGGTGACAGTGTGTACCCAGCCACTGCAGTCCAAACTGATGGCGTCGCCGGGTCAGTACGCTGCGTGCTGCGGGGGCGGGGGCCCGTGTTCTGCACTCGCACTGCCCGCCTATAACCCGCTTTACGGAGGGCAAGCCTCCGACATCGCACGCTGCCCTCCGACCACTTGGCACACGGAAGATCGCGACAGCCAGTCTGACGTTCGTTGCCGTCACTCCCCGGCAGCCCCGCACCGCACCTCAGTCAGCGGGTGTCTCCTTTTGCGTCTCGTGGAGCCGCCAGGTCGTCATTCGCCTCCGCCCCACTTTTACACGTTCTTGCCCGCAACGCCATTAGTTCACGAGCAGTGGTCGAACTGGTTTGGTTTATCGACGCACATTCTGAGGAAAGCGTAATCTGAGAAAAGAAATGCAGGTTACAGGAAAAGTGCGAAATGCTGAGAGCATTGGAAAAGTAATGCCACAGTAGCTTGTTAAAGAGTATTTGCCTGGATAAGATATGACGTACGGAAGTTGTACACACAGCAGGCCAGGAGGAAGTGCACGGAACGACGAACTGATAGGTCGTACCAGAAACAATCTACGATTAGCTAAGTGACAGTACAGAGGAATAAAAGTGAAAATTGTTCCGGATACACTGTACAACACAGTGAAAGGGTAACTCTTTCGAAACGCAGTAACCGTCTCTCACTAGATTAAAAATCTCGAAATTCTGCTCAACGGTGTCCACACGGTTCCTCTGAACGGTGCAAGAAAAGCGTGGCGGTCCGCAGCCTCAGCCTCGGGCTCGGCGTCGCTTCGAACATCGAGGTGTCCACAAATGCGAAAAACAGAGAGGTGTAAGGTGTGTTACCGAGGTCACATTGGCACCGATCTTGACGACAGTTCTTCCCAACTCTATCACGATGGGTCGACACACTCCCTCTTACCCACATGACACCCCTCCTTTCGATTACTCTGTGTCGAGATGAGAACCACGACGACAAGCGTTAAAATACAGCAACTTCATTTGTTACGGGTGGGTGACGAAAACATTTCACACACGTCGCTATTCAGAGATGTCACGAAAATAGCTGAGGGCGTGCGAAAGCAGGTGAGTGGAAGCAGCCCCCTGCTCGGGACGTCGACTCACAGATCCAGCGACAGTTGGCTGCAGTGTGACGACCGACAGCTGGGCTCTGCCACTCTGCTGGCGCCACATCGTGGGCCAGCAATCGCACTAAACGTGACGGCGCCCCTGTCGGGTGCTGTGCGACCACAGTTCTCGGTGTGGTGTACAGTGGGAATGACCCGGGACCGCTCAGAACCTCCGGTTGGATTCTGAACGTGATGCTTATGCTTCTTCAGCCATCGTGTTCCGCGCCCTTCTGTGGTGTGGTCACGACGGGTGCGGTTGCGACATTTACACATACCGTACATAAATAAAATACCAATGAGTCCCTTTACTTTAAGACCTGCCAGTTCGGTAGCACTGTCGGTACCACCCAGCCAGATTTGTTGAGCATTCTGAAGATGTTTCTGCACGGAGGCAACTTGTGAGTGAATCTTACTCGCCGGCAGTCTGGCATCTCCCTCACACGCCTGCGATACCAGCGGCTATCGCAGAAGCTAAAACTCTGTAGGAGATTGTTCAGGTATACTTTTAAAGTGGTCGAAAAAGCTCGACGGGTAGCACCGAGGATGTTGTCGAACTGCCGTGTCACAGGAGGGCGCGAAACACGAGGTCTCAAAGAGCATATGCACCCACCGATCCTTCTAGCGACGTCCACATTTCGTAGAATGGTTTTCAATGGTCCCTAGGGGTTCCACAGCAAAGAAATTGCGGTCCCACTGTGTTCCAAAGAGGTGCGGTCACGTCCAGTAAGATGTCACTAGAGTCAAAAGTTGCCAAGACCGTCGTCCCGTCGCTCATGCGAGTGCGAACTGTCGTTTTCCACCGCAAAATGTGTGGGAATCGACGCCGTGAGGCAAGGGGGGCTTTCACTGCGGCCCTTTGTGCCACCCCAGAGGCCTTTCCGTGTCGATTCTGAGCGGCCGAGTCTAAAACCGGTCGCCACCCTTGCCAGAGTGAACACGAACGACATCACGCCAACAGCCAACCGGCTGCTCCGCTCCAAACATCTTCGACGGACCCACGCACAAACCACGCAAAAACACTCTGACCGGACAACGTTTTGATCGCTGCTACCTAAACCAGTTAAGCAGTATCTCGGTGGTCCCACAGCCTAGCTCGAAGCAAATAAACAAATTATCCGTTCATTATGTTTGGTGAATGTACTATATTATTCGTGTGGTGAGACGCAAGCCAGTGCGACGAGGTCGGGAGCGAGGTTGTGGGTGCGCGAGCGGCCCTGGTTCCAGAGCCGGTTGCTGGCTGCAGGCGCGTCTCTTATCTGCCGACCGCCCGGCCTGGCCGCTTCCTCGCCGCACGCCGCACTATCTGGGCCGGCGAGAGAGCAGTGTGTGCGTGCGCTCCAGCCGGCGATAGGCGCGCCGCGCGCCAGCCTCCAGTCCTGGCGTGGCGCGCGCTCTCGCCTCACACCGCGTCTGCCGGCCTCCTCCACTGCAGCTAAACCGTCACCTCCTCCACCTACTGCCAAACTTGACACGCTATCTGTTTGTTATACGTAAATGTTTCCACCGCATTTCATACGTAAATAACTGTTAACTGTTTTGGATTTACAACTGAGAACAGAGAAAAGACAAAAATGCAAGTTTACTGTAAAATATAAACAGTTACAAAAATCTTAATATTATATGCTTCCCAAGAAATAATACGTTTGTTTTGTGTCGTCACACAAATGTTTCCCTTTTTATTTTTCTTTCAATGCCATAAATTGTTGAATACATTTCAAAAAATGAAAATATACGACTGCTATATACTTTTTTTCACATTGTAAATGTGTCTAAAGTAATCCAAGCATTCTGACGCGCCCCCTACGAAGGTAACCGCTCCAGTTTGACTGGCGGCGCTCGAGCAGATCACGAGAGCAGTTCTCGGCTTAAGTGAGCTGAGCGAGTGGTTCGTGCCAGCCCGACGTCTCACAACATAAACGCCTTCTGTTTACCTTAACTTTGCACTTATTAATATCTTTGTACATTGCCGAGATCCTCACTGCACACACTGGTTCGGTGCAGCTTTCTACGCCGGTCTACCCTGCAAAAGCTACTTCACTTCTAAATAATTAATGCACCGTATATCCGTTTAAGCCTATGTTCATTCGCCCCTTGACCTGCCTCTTTAGTTTTCTAGCTCCACACATTACCAAACTGACGATTTCTTACCTACTCAGTTCTGTTCTTTTCAACTTCACTCAAGTTCCGGCTTAAATGTCTTTTTTTTTTTTCTACCAGTCAAATTCAGTTGCTCTTCGTAGTTATCCGCTCTACTTACCCAATCTTCAGAATTTTCTCTAGTATGACATTTCAAAAACTTGTCTTCTCCTTTTGTCAGAACTGCTTATCGTTCACATCCATACAAGGCTACTCTCCATAACAATAACTTAACAAAATGCTTCCTTACATTTAAAATTACACACATCAAAAAAACACTTTGCATCACCCCAGTTCCCAGTCCTCCTGAAGACAGATATTGTATCACAGACACAGTCCTTTTGACTGCTGGGGGATTGTTCAGAGATGTCACTAAACCCGCCCAGAGCTATAAACAAACATCAATGAACAGCGCCTATTACACGGAGGGGGTCCGACAGCCGATCAGTTCCAGTCACTCCACCAGGAAGCAGGTATATGGGCTCGTGTTGTCTCTAGTACAATCATGCCTAGACGGTAAGTACCGCGGTTCGATAGCGTCCGCATTGTTACCTTGTGACAGGAAGGGCTCTCTACAAGGGAAGTGTCCAGGCGTCTCGGAGTGAACCAAAGCGATGGTGTTCGGACGTGGAGGAGATTCAGAGAGACAGAAACTGCCCATGACGTGCCTCGCTCAGGCCGCCCAAGGGCTACTACTGCAGTGGATGACCGCTACCTACTGATTATGGCTCGGAGGAACTCTGACAGCAACGTCACCATGCTGAATGATGCTTTTCGTGCAGCCACAAGACGTCGTGTTACGACTGAAACTGTGCGCAATAGGCCGCACGATGCGCAGCTTCACTCCCGACGTCCATGGCGAGGTCCATCATTGCAACCACGACACCCTGCAGCGCGGAACAGATGGGCCGAACAACATGCCGAATGGACCTCTCAGGATTCGCATCTCTTTCTCTTCACCGATGAGTGGCGCATATGTCTTCAACGAGACAATCGTCGGAGACGTGTTTGGAGGCAGCCCGGTCAGGCAGAATGTCTTAGACACACTGCCCTGCGAGTGCAGCAAGGTGGAGGTTCTCTGTTTTGGGGTGGCTTTATTTGGAGCTGACGTACGCCGTTGGTGGTCGCGGAAGGCACCGTAACGGCTGTACGATACGTGAATCCCATCCTCCGACCGATAGTGCAACCATATCGGCAGCATATTTGCTAGGCATTCGTCTTCATGGACGGCAATTCGAGCCCTCTTCGTGCACATCTTGTGAATGGCGTCCCTCAGGATAACTAAATCGCTCTACTAGAGTGGCCAGCATGTTCTCCAGACATGAACCCTGGAATGGATTGGAAATCGCTGTTTATGGCATCAATGCAAGAGGACGTACCACTGGATATTAGAGGTACCAGTGTGTACAGCAATCTGGACCAACACCTCTGATGGTCTCGCTGTATGGTGGTACAACATGCAATATGGGAAACACCGCTGCAGAGTGAAAATCTCATTCTGGATGCAATATGTGGTTTTCATGAGCAATAAAAAGGGCGGAAATGATGTTTATGTTGATCTCTATTCTAATTTAGTGTACAGGTTCCGGAACTCTCGGAACCGAGGTGATGTAAGACTTTTTTTGATATGCGTATATTCGGCGTTACTGTCTGTTCTCCAGTGTGGAACCGCGCGACCGCTACGGTCGCAGGTTCGAATCCTGCCTCGGGCATGGACGTGTGTGATGTCCTTTGGTTAGTTAGGTTTAAGTAGTTCTAAGTTCTAGGGGACTGGTGACCTCAGAAGTTAAGTCCCATAGTGCTCAGAGCCATTTTTGAACTATTTGTTTTTCAGAAACGCTCTATTCGCTGTTGTGAGGCAGCATTTAATATCCTACCCCGGCAATCGACAGTTATTTCGCTGCCAAATAGCGGAAGTCATCGATTATTTTCAGTGTCTCATTTCCTCATCTGACGTTCCCAACACCGCTCGATTTAATTGCACTACCTTTCATTATTTTTCTTTTGCTTTTGTTGGCGTTCAATTTTTGAAGCTGTTTTCAAGTCATTACCGCTGAATACTTGAGGTGTGTGGCTGCGGCGTGCAGGCGTTGGGCACTAGTACTCTAACCGGACAGCTTCCTTAATTGTTCGGTCCTTCCAGTGTTATCTCGCATTTATCGACACTTCAAGGAGCGTATCATTAAGTACGTGAAGCAACATTCCAGTCCAGGTGTCGTTGCATCAAACAACGGTGATGTCTCGAAGAGAACAATCTGACTGCTGGTGACGCCATCGGGTAAATCCTGTATCTAGGCGCGCGCCGAGGACAAGTCTCGTGCAGCTAATGCAGTGTCACGTTCGTTTCTGTTGAACACTGGCCGTGCACTGGGTTCTGTTAACACGAAAATTTGTGGACTCAGTCGCAGTCTGTGAAGATACTTGGTAACGCATTATCTCCGTTACTACCCGACGTCGTTGTACAGTGTCGATGGCTAAGAACACAGATTCTACGTACTGACGTGCACCTTCCATATGGGAGATGTCGTGTGTGGACAAAGCAGACAGTCACATCAGAGGTTTTTCTAGAATCCGTACTGAATCTTTGCGAAAACTGTCTTTTTCCGCAAAAACATCACAAAATTTTGGCCCAGAGTGTGCTCTAGCAGCCCGCAGCAGACGGATAGTGGAGGCAGCGCTCAGTAATATTCTCCTTCCGTTCTTTGACCCTTTTTGTGAACAAGAGTGATCTGCGCTGTTTTCATGTAATGCCGGACGTTCTCCACGAACACAAACTGGTCGTATTCAAAGTACGGCCCAGCGAATTCCGTCAGGGCCGGGTGGAACGTTGGCCTTCAGGAGTCCTCTCTGGTTTTCATTCGTGTTGACAGATCTGTAACGAACGGCCGACAATGGCTTCCACATACACCCAAAATTATTGTTTTTTTTTCTTTTTCTATCGACTGCAGCGCTTCGTCTCGTCCCATGCCGGCGATGGGGAGGGCTAGGTGTCGGCGCACGCGCTTGTGCTGCAGTGTCCTGCGGTTGCAGACCAGGAATCCCACGCTCTCGGCTGCCTGCAGAATATCTCCCCGTACTTACTGCAACCTACATCCTTCTGAATCTGCTTATTGTATTCATCTCTTGGTCTCCCTCTACGATTTTTACCCTCCACGCTGCCCTCCAATGCTAAATTTGTGATCCCTTGATGCCTCAAAACATGTCCTACCAACCGATCCCTTCTTCTAGCCAAGTTGTGCGACAAATTTCTTTTCTCGCCAATTCTATTCAATACCTCCTCATTAGTTATGTGATCTACCCATTTAATCTTCAGCATTCTTCTGTAGCACCACATTTCGAAAGCTTCTATTCTCTTCTTGTCCAAACTATTTACCGTCCATTTTTCACTTCCATACATGGCTACACTCCATACAAATACTTTCAGAAACGACTTCCTGACACTCAAATCTATACTCGATGTTAACAAATTTCTCTTCTTCAGAAACGCTTTCCTTGCCATTGCCAGTCTACATATTATATCCTGTCTACTTCGACCATCATCAGTTATTTTGCTCCCCAAATAGCAAAACTCCTTTACTACTTTAAGTGTCTCATTTCCTAATCTAATTCCTTCAGCATCACCCGACTTAATTCGACTACATTCAATTATCCTCGTTTTGCTTTTGTTGATGTTCACCTTATATCCTTTCAAAACACTGTCCATTCCGGTGACATAAACGTAGAAAATTCACGTTTTTGAGTCCACAAATCTCTATGCAACAGAAACTGAAAATCATTTTGCCATTTTCATCGCGAAATTGCCGACTTACTCATGTCTGGGGTAATAATAGAGGGTTGTTTGCCTGGGTTGTCTGCTACCGTAGTGAAAGGTGTTTGCTACTGCAGGGGAGGTGGAGGGCTGGTCTGCTTTCGGTTCTAATCTCGATGGAGACAAATAGACCATCAGCAAAGAAATTTTAAGAAACTCTCGCGCTCCCAATACGTTTTGTTGCTACCTTTATTCTGTACCGGCGCCCTGTGGATGTCAATATGAAACTCTTGTAGAATTTCATACTTGTTACTGCCTACTTTTTCCGCTTCTGTCAACTGAATTTCGTTATGAATCTTCACGCATTGCTAAATTTGCACACTTTCATGGTGGGTCAGCAACGGTAATCCAGTATGACTGGTCTGAACGTTGACACAGACCGTTTCGCGGCTGAATGCGCATAATATTTTGCTAATTCGTAACGATCCGGGGTACTTTGTCTTACTAAAACAGTTATGTTATCTCTATTAGATGAAATTCATTTTTATTAGTACAGTTCATACTAATTAGCGTTTCTTTTTTCATTTATATCTTATATTTACGTGTTGTGTTTAACACACTAATCAGCATTAATATAGTCTTACACATGATTGAAAACCGTCTCACAAAGTTCGGATACTTTTTCAATTTCACGCCTGTGCATAGTATGTTGGTAGCACTTCGTCGTGTTGCCTGTTATGCTGTAAAGCAGACTTTAAAGCTGTACGGATCACGACTGTCCACGACTGTACCCACAAAATCAGTGAACTGAAAATTTTGCTGTGAGTACGAAAAGTTGGTTTTCAGGAATATCATTAAAATCATATTAAAAATTCAGTACTCGAAAACCAGTGAAGTTATGGACTTCTAGACTTACATATTGCCACATCTTTACATAATAGACAGAATTTTAAAATTTGATTGCTATCGGTAAGGGACTTGGAAGAGCAGTTGAACGGAATGGACAGTGTCTTGAAAGGAGGGTATAAGATGAACATCAACAAAAGCAAAACGAGGATAATGGAATGTAGTCAAATTAAGTCGGGTGATGCTGAGGGAATTAGATTAGGAAATGAGACACTTAAAGTAGTAAAGGAGTTTTGCTATTTGAGGAGCAAAATAACTGATGATAGTCGAAGTAGACAGGATATAAACTGTAGACTGGCAATGGCAAGGAAAGCGTTTCTGAAGAAGAGAAATTTGTTAACATCGAGCGTAGATTTAAGTGTCAGGAAGTCGTTTCTGAAAGTATTTGTATGGAGTGTAGCCATGTATGGCAGTGAAACGTGGACGATAAATAGTTTAGACAAGAAGAGAATAGAAGCTTTCGAAATGTGGTGCTACAGAAGAATGCTGAAGATTAGATGGGTAGATCACATAACTAATGAGGAGGTATTGAATAGAACTGGGGAGAAGAGGAGCTTGTGGCACAACTTGACTAGAAGAGGAGATCGGTTGGTAGGACATGTTCTGAGACATCGAGGGATCATCAATTTAGTATTCGAGAGCAGCGAGGAGGGTAAAAATCATAGAGGGAGACCAAGAGATGAATACACTAAGCAGATTCAGAAGGATGTAGGTTGCAGTAGGTACTGGGAGATGAAGAAGCTTGCACAGGATAGAGTAGCATGGAGAGCTGCATCAAACCAGTCTCAGGACTGAAGACCACAACAACAACAACAACAACATCGGCACAGTAGAAGAAACTTTAAATTTTCGGGTGGAACTTCCCCTTAAGCGCTGCGCCGTATATCCTGCTATGTTCGTATCTAAGGCTACGCCGAACCTAGTTACGGTCATTCCTCTGAAGACAGCACACTGTTAGCATTGCCAGTCGACCGCGCTGCGCTAAGTGGCGACGCCTGCCGCCCCATTTTACTGCGAGCGGCCAACGACGGAGACCGCATCCTCCACAGGCCTGCTGTAGTCATGTGTCACTAGAAATCAGTTTCAACAGAATTATGTTGATAGGTTGCAAAACTGCGAACAATCACTTTGTTATAATAATTTATTTTGTCTTTGCTAGTTTCATTCTTCTTTGCTCATCTTCTAATGGAGGGAGGAAGTATGGATTTCATTACTTGAGATTTGCCTGCGTTTCCGCTGCAGAGGTATTCGGTGTCCGCCTACACACATTTTGATTCTAAGAACCTCTCCAGGAGAATCCTGCGATTGTTCCATTATAATATTAATAAGACTGCCAATGATTACATTACAGTACTTTTCAGTATTTACAAATGTTTGAATGATTCTGACTTTTCTTCGCCATCGTAATTTCTGTGAGCAGGTCACTCAAGTCAGAAATGATTTTTAAGTTCCCATCAGTTTGGAGTTTCGTTAAAGCCTTTGCAATCCTTTCGTCAGGCTTCATTGCTGACTTTTTTCTTCTGTTCCCATCAAGGTTTAAAATTAGTCGGTCGCACTGGTGGCTGTAGTACTCTGCATCTTCACAAAGATTTTTCACTAAAGAGTAAACGTTCGGACGAACTTTTGATATTCATGGGTATATTTTTCGGTTCCGTCCTTCTGCGACTTTATTTGTGCGGTGGCGCCTTCCACTACAGTCCCATATCTCTTCGAAAAGTTCGTTATCGACCCATTGGTCCACAAAGTAATCATAAAAGTCCTGCGTTCTTCCCGTTTTCAGGCGTGCTTTCCTGAATACGCAGCCAACCATCATCCAAGAGAAGATGTGCTAGAGCAGGACACATTTCTTATGTGGCGGCGTACTTCATCGTTCTCCTTGTAGGCTGGAGCGAGGCCGCAACACTAAATTTGTTTTCACAGTCATTGATTAAAATGATAATTGCAACCCGTAATCTCCGTTCCAGGGAACAAACTGTTAGCTGCCTGGACGAAGGTGTTTCGAAGTCCATCATCAGAGATGCAGGGTTCCATCCAGGCACGCTAGTTTTAATAGTTAAAAAAGACGTTCATATGTTTCTCTCTTTTTATTTGGCGACACAGCGCAGACGACTGGAACGGTGTTAGATTCCCCCCAAAAACTATAAAGGTCGGCGTGGAGCATAAGCAACTGCCCAAACTGCTTGCTAGATGACTCGAACGTTCCATGCATACAAAACGATTCGCGATTTGATAGACATGCTTTTCCCTTTTAGCTGGCAAACAGCGGTATTCTGTCGCTCGGTTCACTCTAAGAATATTCCTCCAGAATCGGTGAGATCTTGTGTACTTCCCATACATTTTCGCCTAATGTCGTGTAACGATTGTTTCGCACTTCTGTGTGATGGGCAACTACGTTAACAAGTCGTACCCTCGATTGAAGAACTGCCCCGCTTCTTCAACGTAAACCAGTGGAACTGTAGCGTCTCTTTCTTTTGACTGCTTCTTTGTGATGACAAAACGCTTCCGCACTTCATTTGCTGCTTCATCTGGAATACAAACGTGGTTGCTCTCTCCTAAAACTGTGTTACTTTTTGTGGATAGTCTTCCTTTGTATTTACTCTTTTTAAAGTTTACACGATGCCAGTAAGTCCTTATTTGTTTGTATAGTCCACTATACACTGGTACCTGTTGTAAATTAGTAAAGGCTTCCTTTTGATGGTCTCGGTGAACTCCATTATCTCAGCACTGAAATACCAAACACTGCTTGCCACTCAGAGGACAGCTGAAGTGCTGATCTCTGGAAGAAAGCCACGCACACCAAGAAGTGTTGCGGGGAAAGGGAACTTTGCGCCCGAAATGGGCTTTGGCCTTCCCCAGAATACGTCTCCACGAACTCGGCAATTGAGCTGAGCGGTGTGGCCGTGGTGGGGGGTCAGCACAGCGCGGCGCCGGCGTACACCACACCACACTACACTACACTACACTACACTACAGTACTCTACACAACGCCGTAGCAACGAGGATGCGACTGTACCTGCCCCGTGTCGTAAAATGGATTTCATACTGAACGCGGACGAATTGGATTCACCGTGAAACACGGGCGACGAGTATTTCTGGTACTGTTACTTGACACGCTCAAATTCGAGATACGCGATCTGCAATTATTTAATGGATTTAGAAAAATTTTTGTTGATTGAGATAGTAATATAATTATTTTTATTTGTCACACGTTTCGCCTAAAGTTGTTAGCAATCTTCTCTTCGGATCTGAAATTACACGGAAAAATTCTGAAATTACGCAGAAAATTTCTTGTACGGAAAAATGGCGTAGTACTAACTGCCAATACAATGTTCCACGATTTAGCTACATATCACATAATAAAAAAATTATATGTCAGTCATCAATGATATTTTTTCGGCCACATGCTGCCACAGGCAGACACAATGATGTTATTTCCCACCTACTTCCTTCTTACTGTTTTGCGCAATTGTTCGCAAGGATCTGATTCTTGTACCTTTCAGATATTACTAATGAATCAGATTTGTATCTTATTATGTATATGTTCATTGTTTCGACGGTGTATTTTCCTTCTTTACACGTATGTGTACCATGTATAATAAAAAATGTCATTATTTTCATTCCAATGTCAATCGTTGTGACATGTCTCGTTCAGTGCTGTGTAGGCCTGTTGTCTGCTTAGCTGATATACTTTTCATTAAATACGAACAGACTGCGTAAGGTTTACAAAACGTTTATCATTGCGCACTGCTGCTAACAACGCTGATGTAAAACGGTCCCGAATTGCTTGTGACATATTCTTGCCATGGGACGAGTTGCTTTGGGGTTCACGTTAATTTTACACGTTCGTATGATTCTGTAATTTTCTATTGTTGAATTTGTTGGCTACTTTTACTCTGTTACATGGTATCGTACATAATACAAATGTAAATACTGCTCTTTCAAATATATTTACACAACACTGAGTGGCAATTGGGAAATATTATTTTTTAGGTGTACGAAGTTTTTGTATTGGTCTCTTTATCGGGATAATTTTTATTCCTTTTGCTACAGTATGTAAACTGTTCAACAGTTTCTCCGCTTAACGAGTGCCATGTGGCGGAACGTTGCTTCCCTGTAAGCCATGACGCTTAACATCGTTTGCTGTCCCGCCTGATATGAAATGCGCAGTTCCTTGTTGTTCACCGATGCTGCCTGTCATGGGCAGCTCATTCTGTTGCCCACGCTACATATGTGGCGTCTATGCAATATTGTAGTTGCAAAGTGGATACGACATTTGGAATGTTAATACACAGTGGACCACACGATCTCTCAGTCTTGGGTAGGAATTAAATAGTCTCAATTTTTATTTTGTTGTCACGACACAAATGGTTCAAATGGCTCTGAGCACTATGGGACTTAACATCTGAGGTCATCAGTCCCCTAGAACTTAGAACTACTTAAACCTAACTAACCTAAGGACATCACACACATCCATGCCCGAGGCAGGATTCGAACCTGCGACCGTCGCAGTCGCGCAGTTCCGGACTGAGCGCCTAGAACCGCTAGACCACAGCGGCCGGCTGGCATGACACACTCCGTCATAACACTTGTTCCTGATGTAAATATATATTTTTAGGTAATTTTCTATTAATATTTCCTCGACCTGTATAACATTTTTGACGATGTTTCCTCATCATCATCATATATTCTTCTACTTTTCCTAGTTCTTTTTCCGTATTGTTGCGACCATTCTTCTGTGTATTGTGCTGTCATTTTTGCTCCAGTAGTTCCTTTACTATTTTCTGTCTCGGGGTATTCTTGGCTTTCACTCTGTTTTTACTTTAATAAATTACTTAAAAAATTTATTGTGCCTAAATAAAAGGATAACGTTTTGTTCACGTGGCCTCTACGCGCTGTCTCAGTCCGGCTTTCCCAGCAGTACGTAAGCACAACACACATGACTGTCCTCGTAGTTATTTCTTCCTTTCTGTACCAAACGACTTGTTCACTAAAGATGCGTTTTCTGTTGCAATTTTTTTCTGGTTTCCGTGCTGTATCTCTTGTCTTCTATAAGTAAGATGCTTAAATAAGGTAATTTACAGTTTTTTCTATTCTGTTTCTTTTGTGTCAGGTACTGTCTCAATTTTTTATTTGTGTACTGTCAAAATTTTGGGTTTTTCTGCTGATAAAAGTTCAAACAATATCATCTTTAAGTGTTTTTGCTTTGAAGATCTTCGTAGATATCCTTGTATTGTCCCTGCCTGCTTTTAGTCTTTACTATATTTAGACTTTGCTTGTTGTGTGTGTGTAATGCAGTTCGTCTATCTTCGGAATGTGGGCGTGTGTCTGCTGCAGAAGACCTCTGAAGGCCACATTCCAAGCTTCTGTTTGCCAGTTGCTCAGTCCTACGATACTCCCTATTTTCGGTCTAAAAAAATACCCTCGTCAACATTTGGTGCTAAATTGCATTAATCCATTTTTTTTATAATACATCAGAGTATATTTGTTGCTCGCTTATCGTACTGCAATTAGAGGCATCTGTTTTTTCAAGAACGAGTATTTTTACCAGCAATGAGTATTTTTAGCAAATCCTCTATAAGAGTGCTGTAATAACAAGAGTTTATAACTTAGGAAACTTTATCTTTAGCTGTTTATCGACAGATCCTCCCATTAAGCAACAGAGAATGGTTCCGAGCACACGACTACATCTATATCTACACGATCACTCTGGAATTCACAATCAAGTGCGTGGCAGAGGGTTCATCGAAGCACCTTCAAGCTATTTCTCTACGACTCCACTCTCCAACAGCGCGCCGGAAAAACGAGCACTTAAATCTTTCTGTGCGATCTCTAATTTCTCTTATTTTATCACGCTGATCATTTCTCACTATACAAGTGGAAGCCAACAGAATATTTCCGAATGCGGAGGAGAAAGTTGGTGAATGGAATTTCACGAGAAGATTCTGCCGCGTATAAAAACTTGTCTGTTTTAATGACTGGCAACATAATTCACGTATTATGCCCGTTGCACTCTCTTCCCTATTTCGCGATAATAGAAAAAGAGCTGCCCTTCTTGAGATTTTCCGGTGTCCTCCGTCAGTCCCGTCTGACGAGGTTCCCTCACGCACAGCAGCACTCCAGAGGAGGGCGGGCAAGCGTGCTGTACGCAGGCTCTTTGGTCGATACGTTGCATTTATAAGAGATCTTTGGTTTGCTTTACGCACAACATTAGCTTATGATCGTTCCATCTGAAGTTACTCGTAATTGTAATCCCTAAGTATTTAGTTGAATTTTCAGTCTTTAGATTTGTGTGATTTCCGTTAGTGCTCGAGTAGATAAGATCACACTTTTCATTATTTGGAGTCAACTGGCACTTTTTGCACCATAGAGGTATCTTGCCTAAATCATCTTGCAATTGGTTTTGACCACCTGACAACCTTACGAGACGGCGAATGACAGCATCATCCGCAAACAATCTAAGAGGGCTGTTCAGGTTGTCTCCTATGGCGATTTTATAGATCAGGAACAGCAGAGGGCCTTTAACACTTTTTTGGGGAACGCCAGATATTACTTCTGTTTCACTCGATGACTTTCCGCGAACTCTATGTGACAAGAACTCGCACAACTGAGTCGATACTCCAAAGACAATCAATTTGATTAGAAAACGCTTGCGAGGAACGGTGTCGAAAGACTCGCGGAAATCTAAAAATACGGAGTCAATTTGACAACTCCTGTCGATAGCACTCTTTACTTCGTGAGAACAGAGAGCTACTTTTGTGTTTCTCGAGAGCGATTTTTCCTGAATCCGCGCTGACTGGACCCTACTATTGCAGAACATTCACTCTGGGAAGATATTAGTGTGTGAACCATTGTTCGGGAGAGAATGGCTGGGTGTCGGGTCGTGTTGGCGCCACTGGTGCTCCCGTCTCCTCCCCGTCGCTGGCCGGATCCTCCTCCCCTCGTCAGCTGGAGGGCCCGAGTGCACACTGGAGAGCAGCAACAGCCAGAGTCCGGCCGGCGCTTCCAGTCTGGGGCCTCACTTTGCCTCGCCTCGAAACTGGGTGCCTCTGGAAACCTTCCTACCAATCGACATTCTTTCTTTTTGACGTGCACGCGTCTGTTCGCTTGTCGGTCTAACTTGAGCCTACAACGGATAGACCACATCTGTACGTGCTTGTATTTCCCGTGACGTCATAGTACCGGCGTAGTCGAGTGTGCGTGATTGTTAGGAATTACGCTCGCGTAGAGTTACCACTCGACGTTCAGCCACCACCACATTGGTTCCGGTGTCGCTGTAAACAGTTTGCGCAGCACTGCTAGTAAGCATAGTGGCACAAAAACATCACCCTAAACAGGTAATAAAAAGAAAATAAATAAATGATGAAAGAGCTCGTCTCATGAGACACGTAAACTTGTTCGAATTTATACATTAAAGAAATCGAGTCAGAAGGAAGATCACGTTGCGTTGCCGTGCGAATGCGAGAGCTACGGCAGCGTCGGAAAGGAAGCGAAGAAACGGCGCGAAGCGATCACCTAGCTACTGCACCGCTCGTGGCGTAACCAGCTAGTCTCCGTGTCCGCCCCGATAGCTGAATGGCCAGCGTGACGGATTGCCGCTCTGAGGGGCCCGTGTTCGATTCCCGGCTCGCTCGGGGATTTTATCCGCTCAGGGACTGGGTGTTGTGTTGCCTTTATCATCATTTCACCCCCATCCGGTGCGCATTTAAATATGCAAATTACCAACATCCTTGACGGACTAGAAGATGTTTGTGGTGGAAAAGTACAATCCTTCATTTTGCTTAGGGATAGGGAACAAAACATGGTATTCTATATGCTGTTAATTGTTTTCATATTTCTTAAATTACTGAAATAGAGAAATCAAATCCGGTGGCCAGTATCAGCCCACATAATTTTTTATTAGATATACACTGGGATACAGGTTCTGGCGAAGTTTCAACAGAAGTAGCGATTTATTTTCCCCAGACTTATCATTACCTACATTTTTCTTCAGAGAAATTAGTGACGAATTTGGAGTAATATGTAAGTTTTCTCGTTGCCACGTTCAAATGTGCTTGTTTCAGCAAAACACAGCACAGTTTATAAATATTCATGTCACTAACCTTATAACGCAGTTCAAATTGCGACAGAAGCGTGACACAGCAATTGATGGAAAGACAATGAATAGTTAAGGAAAATGTTAATTATCGGTACAAAAATAAACTGTGATTTCTTCATATGTGTTGTTTCAAACCAACAACAATTCTCGTTTCACTAGCTATCGATGGTGCTTAAATATTACATTATTTCACTGAAAAATTCTGTAGTCGCTCGAACATCGCGTTAGATTTGGAAGTGTATCATATTAATCACACGGCAAAATAATCCGCACTTCGTGTACTATCATTTGCTAAAATCTTGTTTCGATATCTGAAACCATTTACGAGATACGAGGAATCTTGTGAATATTCCTTCTGGCTCTTTCGCTGATGCACGAGTTCGGGACAAACCACTTTACTTACAATCCACCTTCTCGAGATTCGTGACAGATAGTAATATCCTTCCAAGTCAAAGAATAATTCAATAATTTTGCTGCATTTCATATAAAGCAACATATGAGAAACGCCCGGCTTTACCCACAGGACAGGACAGATTTTATAAATTGTGGAATGGGGCCAAAATAAGGGGCTGTCAGTTACAATCGAACATACAACTTTATTATTTGATCAAACATTACAAGATGCCCAAATTTTTTTTAAGCACATAGCCTTAATCTTTGGGACTTAATTACTGGCTGAAAGCCACTTTAATTTAAAAACGGCTGGAGACTAATAACTTAAAACTCAAGCATAATCAGAAATTTAAAAGGCAAGCCTTATCTTAAAACAGTTCTGTAGTTACGCTGAAGTAAACAAGTTAAATTCAGATCGGCTGAACGCCTAACACTTAAAACTCCATAACATTAATTTTTCTTAAATACCAAAGGCCTTACGTGAAACAGTTCTTTAATTTAGGATGAAAGCCTTAAGAGCAAAACAACTCAAACTCAAAATCGGCTGAAGGCCCAACATTCAAAATTCAACAACATTAAAACCTTTAAAATGCGAAAGGTCTTACGGGAAACAGTTCTTTAAATTAGGCTGAAAGCCTAAAGAATGTTTCGCCTTAAGGGCAAAACAACCCGAATTTAAAAAAGAAATCGGCTAGAAGTCATACAAGTACAAACAAGAAGAACAAATAAAAAAGGTACACCCAAGGGCGCTCAGATGTTCGAGGGTCGGCCTGGAATTCAGACACTAACGCTCGCTTAGGTCAGACATGCTGTCGGGCCAACCAATCACGATGCGACGACAACTCAGCCGACCGACAGTCAGCGGACCCACCGACAAGATAACTCCCACTTGACCAGACCAGGGCACAACAGGGAGTTGAACGGAGCGACGCAGAAGATATTGGCGCCCGCAACCAATCATACACAGAGCTGTCCTGCTGCAAGTCGCCGAGCATTAAAAGGACGCGCGTGGTGTGCAGCAGTGTTCGACCGGTCCACAGGCGTTGCGGTGCCTTCCATTACAACCACAGGCCCACGGAAGGCGAGCTGATTTTATCCGTAGTGTAATACTGTTGTCCTCACCGAACTGTTCCCGTGTCGCGATCCGCGTTTCGGGTATCCGTTCGGCCGGATGACTGCGCATACCCGTGTGGCCGTCGGCCCGGTGCAACGAGAGACGTCATTCGCCCGACCTGGACTATTCTGTGGCCAGTGCGAGCGCGACTCGCGACGTCGTTCGGTCGGCAGACAAACGTGCACGGGGAGTCTGGTGCGGGTAGCGTGCGCCGAACGGCGCGCTGCCGAGCAGTCGCACAGCGTCGGCAGTCAAACTGCGACACGTGGCGCAGGCTTCGGACCGCTTTCCACAAACGCCACAACACCGCGGCCTCCCCGGTTCCCGAGTGTGGGTTGCCAGTGGCCGGGCCCTTAACACTCTGGCCCCAATGAGACTCGCTTACGCCACTAGTTCTGCCCACTGTCGGTCCGCGTCACGTGACGGTCCTGCCCGTGCTCGCGTTTCCGCCTCTCACTGTGCCTCCGCAGGAGTGTCTCTTCCGAACTGTGTTCCGCCAAAAACTATTAATTAGCACTGCGTTTTTTCACGACCATCTGACGATACTATCTACTTCTTTAAAAATACTACGATAATTTACGATTTAAAATTGAAGTAAGCACGGAATAAATCAAGTTTTTGTCCGTTTTAAAAACGGAGATAAATGAGGTGTTCCATCAAAGTACCACGATACTGAAAGTGTCCCGTCAGAGTAAAAAGTTGGGAACCGCTACTGCGGAGCCACCTACACTGAGAGTTCCTGCATTTATCGCAGCTAAGATGACCGTAGAAATTCTTCTCAGGAATGGCTACAGGTAGATGCGTCTGGGTCCGCTGCTGCTAAATCTCATAGTGTGAAACTATCCCCGTCTAACTTGTCTCTACTGTCCTACTCGTCAACGATTGTACACTGTGCTTTCTTGCCTCTTTCTGCACTACTCTAATTACTAAATGTTTTATAATGTTCTATTTTTGATATAGCTTGAGATTTATCGTGCTGAACATAATGCGAAATAGATACAGCGCCTGGTAAGCTGTGAAAGACGGCCTCAGCGCTCTAATCTTGCCGGGCTAAACAAGTGAATCGAGAAATAAATCAATATCTGAAAGAAATAGTTCAGACAACAGTGTTCCCCAGGTGACCCCAATGAACACAGAAGAGTGGCGCGTCACTGCTTGACGTAAGCCACAACTCATTATTTAAAAGTTCATTGTACACTTAGTGACGCCATAGTCACACTGTATAATTTTTTTTCTTTGAAAAGAAGGGGTTACATTACAGCTTTCAACGAACTATGTCGTCATTTTCAAATGTAAAAACGTCACTTGGAGGAAATATAATGGGAATTATATATATTCGCATTACCTATTCTCCAACCGATGTTTTTACATTTGAAAATGACGACATAGTTCGTTGAAAGCTGTAATGTAACCCCTTCTTTTCAAAGAAAAAAAATTATACAGTGTGACTATGGCGTCACTAAGTGTACAATGAACTTTTAAATTATATTTTACTCTGACTCGTTATGACAGTCAAGTAAGAATATGGAAATGCAACTTATTGAGCTGTAAATAAATTTCGAACCACATATATAAATTTTGCTCTTAGAAATTCTGATGTGACAAGCAGTGTGAGTGTTGTCACGCTTCCTGGGAAATCAGTGCCGGTGCAATTCGTACTGTGTACAGCTACGTCGGTAGTAGTAGCGAAATTTTCCATGCGGGCATACGACACATTAATTAGAGTACCCCACTAGCAGACAGCTTTCTTACCGAGACCTACTACCGCACTGAGACCTCCATCGCTGTAGCGCAAGAGAGGCGGCGCTTACAGCGGCGACCGCGTCACGTTCCGCTCTCTCGAGTTCGCTTATGGCACTGACGCACTGCAGCCTGCAGCCTGCTGCCGTAACAGAGCAACTTCACCAGTTCGCACTGGTATGGTGTTAGTGGCGGCGGGGGAAACGGGGGGGGGGGGGGGAGGGGGAGCGGCGCACTGAAAGCGAGCAGGAGCGCCTCTCACAGTCTGCCACCTCCACCTCCTGCCTGCTGGCTCCTGGCTGCTCGGCCCCAGAACTCGCTCTTCTGATGGAACGTAACAGCGCGAGCCGGCCGCGGTGGTCTAGCGGTTCTAGGCGCGCAGTCCGGAACCGCGCGACTGCTACGGTCGCAGGTTCCAATCCTGCCTCGGGCATGGATGTGTGTGATGTCCTTAGGTTAGGTAGGTTTAAGTAGTTCTAAGTTCTAGGGGACTGATGACCACATGTGTTAAGTCCCATAGTGCTCAGAGCCATTTGAACCATTTTTTTTAACAGCGCGGCTCCGCAGCTGTGGCCACGGTTACAGGAGGAATCCCTGACGTAAGGCGCCTACCGGAGCTGTCCGCGCCACCACCCTCAGAATTAAGTTCCCAGTTGGGTTACGTAATGCCGGCCCCTGTTTACGCACCTATTAGAGAGGCAACAACGAAGGTGCAAAACAGAATTCCCGAGGAGCACCGCAGCCACGCTGCCAGACAGCTCGCTCGCAGGCCTGGGGTTCCCGACCCGAGCGCGCCCGCCACACACGGCCCGCTACGACGCTACAGGCTGGTTCCCACTAGAGCGCGGCAGCGCGTCCTACGGCAACGGCAGCGGCAGCGGCAAGCGTTTTCTGCTTTGACGCGGCGGCTCGCGGAACTGGCGTTCCCATCTGGAAGCGGCAGACGCTAGCGGTGGCCAATGACGGGCCGCCACTGAGGTACGGGGCGGGACCCACCGAAACGCCCGGTGCGTTTGGTTAACTATATCTTACACATACATGAAGGAAAGACGAAGTTGGGTGAAGACATACCAATTTTTCATTTTCTGTACAATGTGCTCTTTCACATATTTCATTATTCATGTTTTCTCATTTCACCATGAACAGATTTCATGACTACCGTTCACGATTGTTCACTATCTCCTAACACATTGAAACAATGTACGACAAAAGAAATTATTCAGATAGTTAAGCGAGACAAAAATTTAAAATGTGATACGGTAGCAGGTACACGAAAACAGTAACAACACAAAGGCTAGGTGGAAGGGATGAAAGTGGAAGCCACCTGATAAAATTTCCCACAGAGCAAAATGTAATCATCGCCAGCACCTTGCTTAAGAATCACGAAAGAATAATATATATTTGGAACAAAGTTTTCGAAACCAGATTTTAAATTGTAAGGCATTTCCTGGTGCAGACGCAAAACTGACTGAAGACTGTCAATAGCAAGAAAAGCGTCCTGAAAAAGAAAATTTGTTCACATCGAATATAAATTCTAATGGTTGGATACTATTTTACAAAGGTATTTGTGTGGAGTGCAGCCTTGTATGTAAGTGAAACGTGGACGATGAACAGTTCTGTCAAGAAGACAATGGACGCTTTCAAAAAGTGGTGATCAATACGAATCCTGAAGATTAGATACGAGGATCGTGTGACTAAAGAAGAGGTACGGAATTAAATAGAGGAGGAAGAGGAAATTACGGCACAACTGTGACAACAATAGGGGTTAGTTGACAGGACGTATTATGGGGCGTCAAAGAGTGAGGACAAAGGGGATTCTGATAATAATCATCTGCTGAAATACTATTCTACTATTTTATGTATTAATGTAAGCAGTGAATTTACTCTTCCATGCACTCCTCCACAAAACATTTAAACCAAAACTGAAATCAGCTGAGCACCAAATCTTTCAACCACTGTCTGACAACTACTGCAGTCACTTTCAACTTTCTATAACTATCACTAGCTAGCCACACACATATACAATATAAGGAGAACAGAAATAAACAAATGTTAGTTGTCAGCATATAATTCTTTATGTTGGCACCATGTACATAAACAAACCAAACAGGAAGGGACATAAGGTGAACACATTGTAGTTACCACTTCAAATCAGTGTTTTCTGTAAAATGTCTACAGCTAGTGACACAAGAAAAAAGAGCAAACATGAAAATGTGCTTATGTTCCATAATCTAAGTTTTAGTTCAACCTCCAGCATGAGACCAGGTGAGGGGAAACGTATATGTCCGCCAAAAACTCGATTCACTGTAAGTAAACAGTTATTCACGTAAAAAAAGAAGTGAACTGTTTTACAATCTGCAAGTATCACATATCAAAACAAAACTGAATCATTCTAGATTCCACCGAAGATGCCTTAAAGTAAAAGGCGAAACGCGTCTTGAATCAGTAAAGTACAGTGGATAAAGAAAAAAAAGTTTGTTACTTACCGAAGGAAATAATCAATAGCTGTATATATTTACTAAATTACATCTTATGACATACCAGCAAATTAGTTTCGGTTTAACTTCTCATTCCACATGCTATTAAATGCTGCTTAAAAAAATTCATCTATCCCTTCTGAAAAACTGTAGTTACTTTCATATCTCGGTAGATAAACACATTTAGGATATTTATCATGCGACGAAATACATGACTTTTCACAAGTTATCGTTTGCAAAAGAACACATTTGATTTCTTGAACCATTTACGAAATTTGCAGTTGACACAACCACATGGTTTACGACGAGCAGGACGAAGTATCGGTCGCGTCGCGAGCAACCCACGCGCGATCACCGCACAGCCCGTCCGCCGACAAATCATTCAATATTTCGAGAACGGTGATAGCTATCGTTCTGCTCTCAGCTTTAAAAACAATTTCGATATGTTGGCTAAATTTCATACGCAATAATGTATTACCTAAAATGAACTGTACGCAAAGTCCACGCAATGCGTTTTTACCTCTGCACACTCATTAAAATTTCGTGTAAAGGTTTACGTAAATGCGATACAGCAACTACTAAAATGTAGACTTTCACGGCCGGAAATATCATGTCCATTATAATTATCCGGGCTGTTATGCCGTGGTCGGTTGATGAATTTTGTCTCAATTCCCAACGTTTCGTCTCCGACTGCGGGAGACATCTTCAAGGGGGTCCTTGGGTCGTAGGTGACAGTAGCGAGCCAGTGGGTGTGTTGGACCTCCCATCGACCTACGGACCCCCTTGAAGATGTCTCCCGCAGTCGGAGACGAAACGTTGGTATTTGAGACAAAATTCATCCACCGACCACGGCATAACAGCCCGGATAATTATAATGGACATGATACAGCAAGTAACCACGGCGAATAACGAAAAGAAATTCGGTCCTTTATCGAGAGAAGATATCAGGCTGTAACATGCACAAGAATCAAGTTTTTCTACCGAATAGTTTCCTTGGAATCGGATGATAAGTATTTCATAGCTGCCGCCGCGTCCGCGGCAGCGGTTCGGCGAAAGTTCGTGTGGCCCGGGGTTCCGTACCTGACGTCACGCTCAGCGCGTTCTGTGATTGGCGGCGCGAACCTGGAGCGCGGCACGCGGCAGCGGAAGCAGTTCGACATGGGCAAACCGCGACGCAGACCCCGCCGCGCCGTGCCGCTGACGCCGTTTCCATGGCAACCAAGCCGCTGACGCGCGGTTTTGACGCGCGGCAGCCCTAGTGGGAACCGGCCTGCAGCGAGGTTCGTCAAGGGTCACTGCTGTGCGGCGACAGTTCTCCAGCGGCCTCGCGCCTTCCCTGGCTCCAGGAGAGCCGGACACACACGCACACGCACACACACACACACACACACACACACACACACTGTACACGGTAAGCTGGCCGGTGGCCACGATGAAACGCGGGGAGCGGCGACGCGAGAGGGGGGACGTTTCCTCGCTTTCGTTTCGGTGCGGTCAACGCCAGAGGGCTCGCACCTCCTACCCACCAGTAGATCAGCAGATAACCTTTACACACGAGACGTAGTAATCTGCGGCAAGGACCATGAACGTAAAGGAAGTCAGTTTTAATGCAGGTCAGTGAGTAGAAGGCGAATGACACTTAAAACATTCAGTCTTCTGGCGGTCAGGGCGGCGTCGCGGTTTATGCGATCGCCCACTGTCGGTGACTTTTCACTGCCTCGACAAAGAAGTACGGAAAGTTTCCGTAGGAAGTTCCAAAATTACCTGCTTAAATTCGATCACACTAAAACACAGTTCATATTTTTTAGACACAAATTCTGGACACATTAAAAGATTCTGATATTGCAAAAAAATCTTAATTAAACACAAGAAATGCAAACTATCACTTTAATTTGTTATGAAAAGTACATTAATGTGTATTTTGTTAGTGCCTTCTAGGTAAGGATGTTGATTAAATAACGATATATCGATATTTTCCCAAAAATTATCGATGTCCATCGCTGATATTCTTTCACCCTATATATCGATATCAAAATGGCTGCATCGAGTGCCGATATTTTTATATTATATTTTTTTCACAGTTTTCGGCAAATGTTTGAAGTTTGATACAGTAGTAGAACATTATTTTAATTTCACTGTGTGAAGGTGTGTTACTGCTCGTACTTCTTGAGCTTCCATCATGTCTAATCTTTCTCTTTAACTGTGTGAAGAAAGTATAAGTGGCACAAAAGAAGTCCGATTGCACTGGGGGTGAATGGAATAACAAGATTTCCGACGTGAAGAAACAGCACACCAACTACTGTTCTTCACATCGGCGTTCTTCAGAAACAGTTGTCGATGAACAAACATCCATATGATAAGACTGGCCTTTACGGTGGGTGGAGACGTGCGGGGGGAAATACAGACGTAATCGGCGCTCGCGGCTACCAACAGAAACTGCAACTGCTGGCGCTGGCAGAAATGAAAAACCGCGGAAGTCTTCCGGACAAATCCGATATGTGACGAAGAAACTGAACGACGGACCACAGGACACCTTTTACTGTGCCACTTACATGCAGTCACCATTCTTAGCAAAGTGTTTTTCGCTGAGTGTGGACGTGCATCGTTTTCCTTTTACTTCTTGCTATACGGGGAATGGGCAGACTTGTTGATGTACAGAATATCTAACAATAAATCAACTTCTAAATATAAAACACTAAAACCGGCAGTACATTTTATCCGCAGCTCGTGGTGTAGTGGGTAGCGTTGCTGCCTCTGGATCACGGGGTTCCGGGTTCCATTCCCGGCCGGGGTGGGGATTTTTCTCTGCCCGCGGACTAGCTGTTGTGTCGTCCTCATCATTTCATCATCATCATCATCATCATCATAATTTGTAACAGTGGGTAGAATGGATTGTGAAAAAACTGGACCTTATAAAACTTGGGACTTCGTACCAGCGCTGATGTGAGCGCAGTTGAGCGCCCCACAAACCAAACAGCATCACCACCGGCAGCATATACAGCGTGTTACAAAAAGGAAACATTCCTCACACACAAGGAAAGAAAATATGTTATGTGGACATGTGTCCGGAAACGCTTACTTTCCATGTTAGAGCTCATTTTATTACTTCTCTTCAAATCACATTAATCATGGAATGGAAACACACAGCAACAGAACGTACCAGCGTGACTTCAAACACTGTTACAGGAAATGTTCAAAATGTGCTCCGTTAGCGAGGATACATGCATCCACCCTCCGTCGCATGGAATCCCTGATGCGCTGATGCAGCCCTGGAGAATGGCGTATTGTATAACAGCCGACCACAATACGAGCACGAGGAGTCTCTACATTTGGTACCAGGGCTGCGTAGACAAGAGCTTTCAAATGCCCCCATAAATGAAAGTCAAGAGGGTTGAGGTCAGGAGAGCGTGGAGGCCATGAAATTGGTCCGCCTCTACCAATCCATCGGTCACCGAATCTGTTGTTGGGAAGCGTACGAACACTTGGACTGAAATGTGCAGGAGCTCCATCGTGCATGAAGCACATGTTGTGTCGTACTTGTAAAGGCACATGTTCTAGCAGCACAGATAGAGTATCCCCTATGAAATCATGGCGGTGAATCGAGGAAGTACAGTACATACTGACGAAACTAAAATGAGCTCTAACAAGGAAATTAAGCGTTTCCGGACACATGTGCACATAACATATTTTCTTTATTTGTGTGTGAGGAATGTTCCCTGAAAGTTTGGCCGTACCTTTTTGTAACACCCTGTATATACTAAGTGCTGCCGATATTTTTATAGTCAGATACGTCGATATTTTTTCCGCCGATAGAGCGATATTATTTCCATAAATCTCAAGCCATTGTGATAATTTTTTAAATACTTATATATAGGATTTCCGATATTTTTAAAAATCCTGAATGGGGCGGGGGGGGGGGGGGGGGGGGAGGGGGGCTCCATACGGTTCCGAAGTTGTGCAGCGACAGTAAACCACAAAATTACCAAATAAGCAGCAACCAGTCGGAAGATCATGTTTTCTTTATTTAATTTTGCATATCGATTGTTAATCAATTAAAATCGATATGCAAAATTAAATAAAGAAAACATGATCTTGCGACTGGTTGCTGCTTATTTGGTAATTTTTAAAAATATCAACAGTCCTACTTCTAAGCTGAATGAGTGCGAGCAGACGTAGAGTATTTATTAATAATTTTGTCTGCATTCTTCAACAGCACATGAAAACATTCAACTCAAGCTTCATCATAATTCACTGTGGTCACTAACATTGCTTTCGTAGTTTCTACAAAAAACTATTTTTGTCGCTGCTCCACACATTACTTATTTGGGAAAATAGCTTTCAGTACCAGCATACTGATACAGCTAAACTGAACATTTAATTGGGGATAAATCATTTCATAATTGATAAATCCGAAACAAATAGGTCCTGAATTACTTCTGATAAAATTGGGCCAAAGTTAAAAAAATCGTGACTGTCACGAAAAAAAGCAGGGGGCGGATGGTCACTTTAAGTGTGTGGGCCATTTGAAGCACACTGGATGCCTAAGCGATATTCCAGTTCCACGTCCGACCTTCCGTGCTCTCCTCGTCAAAACGTGCTTCTGCCGTTCACAGTCTCTGCAGGTCCCACAAAAAAAGAAAGAAAGGCCTCCGCAGGACCTGGGTTTCAGATCTGACCACACACTGTGCCAAGTGCTGGTGGGTGACCAGTCAATAACTAACATACGAAAACAAGAAGAAAAAAAACAGCTTTCGGCGTGTGTGAACATTATGCCGCAAACCGCACCTTCTTACCTATTCCCATTTCGGAAATATACGTCGTCAAAGCTGTAAAGATCATTTTGCAATGTCGTGCATGTGTATAGGAGAGCATCTAAGCGTGCTTGCCTCTGGGTTTTTAATTCAGTGAAACAAAGAAACTAATTCGAGCCGTTTTAATGACTTAACTAAGATTTATTACAATCTATTTATTTCCAAGCAATCGAATTTTCCCACACACGAAACACGTCCTGGTTTGCCCGGGATAGTAGTACAAGAATCAGTCGAGTACGCCTATGGACGTCCTCAAAACTAGGACAAATCCGGGAAAACTCAATCCTGCAAAATTCTAACTTTCTCCTAAGCTAATTAATCCAAATATATTTGTGCTTCTAGTAACACTGAGCGAGTACGCTCGTAGGTCATTTCAACATTGGTACAATGTAATTCAGCTGATCAGTTATAAGGTGCTATTTTAAAAATGGGTCTGCTTGCTGTGTGCCAGACTTGGAAAGGCCAGAGCCGAATCGATTTGATTCCCCGTCGTTTCGAATCGCTCTTGCCAGCCAATCCAAGTGTGGTTTTTTTTCAGGTTTCTCGGCACTCGCCTCGGCGAGTGCTTAGCTCGTTTCAGCCTCATTTTCACGATCTAAAACGATTTCAACACGAAACACATATCTACATATTAACACTACTATGCTGACACATTTAAAATCACATAAGACTTCCTTTTGAGGTAACCTTGGGTTGCATCCTCAAGATTATTGTGTTTCGAATGTTGTAAGAAACTGCAAGGTTTGAAATTTATAAATGTATTTTGTTTGTTTGTACCGCTTAAATGGAAACAAGTAATAGGGTGTTTCAGAAGTGACGGTCAATATTCAGGGATACGGCACGAATGATCATTTGAAACAAAAAAGTCAAGTAAACATGGGCACTAAAGCGCATACCTTAAGAGCTAAGAGCAATTCTTGATCTTCCATACTGTGAAACAAATCGCTTCTACTGCAAGCTCTTTGTTTTCCATATTTTGGGAAGTGGCAGTACAGACGAAAACAGGAAAAAAATGTCCAGTGAACGTGTGCTCTAAAATGCATAACTTAAAATTTATGAGCACGTGTTCATCTTCGCTACTTTAAAAGAGATCTCTTCTAATGAACTAGTGTGCATAACTTTTAAGGTACGCATTTTAGAGTACACGTTTATTGGACATTTTTTCCTTGTTTTGGCACTCACTGCCAGTTCGCAAAATTAAGAAAGCAAAGCGCTTGCATTAGAAGAGATTTGTTTCACATTATCCAAGATAAAGAATTGCTCATAGCTCTTAAGATATGCGCTTTAGTGCCCATGTTTACTTCACGTTTTTGTTTTGAATGATCATTTCTGTCATATCCCTGAATATTGACCATAAGTTCTGGAGCACCCTGTGTACATCAGAGTGATAATATATGAAATGGAGGTATCGTATGACTGAGTAAGACGTGATCCTCAAGATAAATTCAGTGCGATGTACATCTGCAAGTATGATTCATGTTATAAAAGTATATCAAGCAAAGAAATTCACAGGAAATTAACGTTGCGGTTAATAATGGAAGTAAGACTAAAGAAAAATCAAGACACGTTCATATAATTTGTCGACCTGGAAAAAGCGTTCGACAATGTAAAATGTTGCAATATGTTCGAAATTCTGAAAAAAGTAGGGGTAACCTATGGGGACAGACAGGTCATAGACAACATGTATAACAGCCAAGAGGGAATAATAAGAGTGGACGACAGAGAACGAAGTGCTCGTATTAAAAAGGATGTAAGACCCTACTGTTCAGTCTGTACATCGAGGAAGCAATGATGGAAATAAAAGAAAGGTTCAGGAGTGGAATTAAAATACAAGGTGAAAGGATATCAATGATACGATTCGCTGATGACATTGCTATCCTGAGTGAAAGTGAAGAATAATTAAATGATCTGCTGAACGGAATGAACAGTCTGAAGAGTACACAGTATGGTTTGAGAGTAAATCGGAGAAAGACGAAGGTAATGAGAAGTAATAGAAATGAGAACTGCGAGAAACTTAACATCAGGATTGATGGTCACGAAGTAGATGAAGTTAAGGACTTCTGCTATCTAGGCAGTAAAATAACCAATGACGGATGGAGCAAGGAGGACATCACAATCAGACCAACTATGGCACAAAAGGCACTCCTGGCCGAGAGAAATTTACTAATATCAAATATCGGCCTTAATTTGAGGAAGAAATTTCTGAGAATGTAGGTCTGGAGTACAGCACTGTATGTTAGTGAAACATGGACTGTGCGGAAACCGGAACAAAAGAGAATCGAAGCATTTGAGATGTGGTGCTACAGACGAATGTTGGAAATTAGGTGGACTGATAAGGTAAGGAATGAGGTGGTTCTACACAGAATCGGAGAGGAAAGGAACATGTGGAAAACACTGATAAGGTGAGGGGACAGGATGATAGGACATCTGTTAAGACATGAGGGAATGACTTCCACGGTAGTGGAGGGAGCTGTAGAGGGCAAAAACTGTAGAGGAAGATAGAGGTTGGAATACATCCAGCAGGTAACTGAGGAAGTCGGTTGCAAGTGCTACTCTGAGATGCAGAGGTTGGCAGAGGAGAGGAATCAAACCAGTCAGAAGACTGTGCCTATGTGCCACGTTTAGCGAACTTGCAAAAGGAGCAAGCGTCAGGCCTCTGCTACTAATCCATTAGCATCAAAATGCACAAATTGTTATGTCTTGTGCGATCCACATGCATAGTAAATTATAACAGCGAAAATAAAAAAACTCAAGGTGATTCATTTCTACTGGTAATCTCCGCCTGTGTAAATTCGAATTCTGATACTGTTTTCTATAATAAACCTGCGACGGTGTGGAGTATATTTGCACTGCGGCACTGTTTTGTTTAGTGAGCTTATGGCGCTGCAGTTACGAAACTGATCCACGCAAAAGGAGGACTACTTGTGACGATACCGGATACGGTAAGCAAACCTCCATATTTTCACTGACAACATTCCTCACATTATATGACAAGTATCATGTTAGTATTGTTAACAATATCGGTTCTGGTACTCAAACACAAATTTATTGTTTCAGGTTAAATTTTGAAAGCAGTTTTTATTGCCGAGCCTCCCAATCGGATGCAGTAAGGCTAATAGTGACAGATCCGAAGGTGGTCGGAAACTGTGCACTGCTAAATACGACAGTATAGAATACAGGATACGCGACGTTATACAGTGAGAAAAGTCGTGGGATAGCGATACGCACATATACACATTGCGACAGTATCGCGTTCACGAGGTGTAAGAAGGCGGCGCTTTGGCATCTGTACTCAGGTGGTTCACGTGGAGAGATCTCCGACGTGGCTGTGGTCGCACGCCGGGAGTTTACACACTTTGAACGTGGAATGGTAGCTGGAGCTTATCGCACGAGTAATACTGCGTGAAATAACAGCAGATACCAATGTGGGACGTACTGCGGACGTATCTTTAGTACAGTGCGGCGAAATTTGGCGTTAATGGGCTGTGGCAGCAGGCGACCGACGCGAGAGCCTTTGCTAACAGCCGACACGGCCTGCAGCGCCTCTTGTGGGCTCGTGACCGTCATATCGGTTGGATCCCAGACGACTGGAAAATCGTGGCCTGGTCCGATGACTCCCGATTTCAGTCGGTAAGGGCTGGCGGTAGCGTTCGAGTGTGGCGAACACCCCACGAAAGCCACGAACCCAAGTTGTTATGCCCCGTATGTACACTGAGTGGACTGGGTTCTTTGCTGGCTAAGTTCGGCTACTTGGAAACTATTTGCAGCCAAACAACGATGGAATGTTTATGGATGGCAGTCTGTCATGTCAGAACATTCTGGACACTTTCGAGCGAATGATTTGGCCGCCCACATCGCCCGGCACGGGACACGATCGAAAGGTCAGTTGGTGCACAAAATCCTGCATCGGCTACGCTTTGGCAATTATGGACGGCTACAGAATTGGCAGGGATCAATATTTCTGCAGGGTCCGAGTGCATGCCGAGTCGAGTTGCTGCACTACGAGGAGGAGGAGGAGGAGGATGACGTCAGTGTTTAACGTCCCGTCGACAACGAGGTCGTTAGAGACGGAGTTCGGGTTAGGGAAGCATGGTGAAGGAAAGCGGTCGTGCGCCTTCGAAGGAACCGTCCCGGAATTTGCCTTAAGCGACTTGGGGAAATCACGGAAAACCTAAATCACGATGACTGGACGCAGGTGTGCACCGTCGTCGTCCCGAATGAGAGTCCTGTGTGGTAACCTCTGCGCTATCCCGCTCGGCCGGGCAAAAAGAGGTCCGACACAGTATGAGGAGATATCTCGTGACTCTAGTGTGGTATACACGATAAGAACATTCTAGAATATAGGATATAAGACATTACAGAATACAGGGTGGAGCCAGACGTCACCAATACCCGCTCAACTCTGTGGTTCGAATCTTGGCGGAGGAAGGAAGTTTCTGCAGCAGTATTTAGCGTGAAAACGCGAGAGACACTTTTTGACGTCCCTGATGGGCAGTTCAGCGAGACTGTGATGAAGTGCCTCCACGAATGTATTACAGTTCCGTGCGGAGTTGACAGTTTCGCTCTGAGAACGCCTACAGCCGCGAAGCTGTGGGGCCGAGGTTCCTGGATAGCGCTGGAAAGTCTCCTCAGGGCCACCACATCAGCAGACCTACCCACAACCGAGAACCTCTGGGGACCACAGAAATACCAGCTACAATACCGGCTACATCATCTCAGACGTGATTTCCATGCGGAGGCGGTACTTCCGCAAAGAATGACAGCATTATGCTTGAGTCGTGTTATGTAGTAAGTGATGAAACACTGAAAAGCGACGGCACAGAATCAGCGTTATATAAATGTATTACCGTATAATATGTGCAGACTTATTCCATGACTCTGGGCCCCTAACATTTCGGAACATTTATGTACAAAGAGTCTTCAAAATAAGTCCAACTGCAACTGTAAAGAAAAAAAGACTACGGTACCTTTGTGCTCGGCTGCTTTCTTATTTCCGCACAAGTTGGCAAACATCCCGGATGGCGCCTTCACAGCTCGATGGAATTATTCCTTACCTGGAACAACGAAAACGACGCGTTAGGTGCACAGCATCTTTATTACAAGATGTCTAAAGAAAGATGTGTGAATGTTATCGTAGAAGAAACAAATGTACGAATGATACGTCTTTATTCGCCTTTAAAGCAGCCTGCCTGTATTATTTGGCAACTAAACACCTTTGGCCCATCATCAAGAATTCAGTTTCCGCCCCCACACTGCTTGTGTTAGTTACAAACGTATATTATGCTGCCACAATTATGCCGGAATTAGCCGCAGCATGCGTGACTTACGATAGCATCCTGAACACCAGACTAAAGTAATATCAGAGGGGTAAGTGAGTAAGTAAAAAAGGAAATCGGTCTCCGAAAGGAAGATCGACAACAGATGCAGTATTTATGGTGAAACATCATTCAAGAACATGCAGATCTTAGTCGACAGACGTACTTGACATTCTCCTTATCTCGAAAAAGCCTTCGATAAGTTACAGGGAAAAAATGTGTAGCATAATGAAGAAAAGAGTGCGCCTACTGCGTGTGGGTGTAGCACGGGGGAACGGTCAGTATTCAGGGGTAGGACAAGACAAGTCCAGTAGACATGGACAGGAGTTGGAGCACTTGTTCATCTTCGGTACTGTGAAACATATCTCTCATATCGCAAGCTTTTTGCTTTCTATACTTGGATAGAAAAGTCCAGAAGTAATGGACTCTGTGAAGCATAAGCACTAATTCATATTCACTTCTACTGAACAAGTGCTTATAACTCGTAAGGTACGCGTTTTATAGCGGAAGTTTATCGACAACTTCAGCTTTACTTAGTCCATACTGCCTCCTCACAAAATATGGAAAACAAACATATTGCAGGAGAAGTGATTTGTTTCAGAGTGTAGTAGATGAACGAGTGCTCACAGTTTTGGCGGTATAAATTTCAGAGCCCATGTTTGCTGGACTTTTTTGCCTCCTAAACATTGACCATTCCTTTTGGTTCATCCTGTATGAATACTGCAGTTCTAAGAAACGGCGTCTGGAAAGTGCAGTACGACAAACAAACCCTTAACAACCGCCATTACGTACTACATTACTACAGGCCGTGCTCGTGTGTGGTTCACAGTAAAAAAAAAAAAAAAATTCCAGCGAAAGTGCAGCAGAAGTACGGAGCAATAAGAGTAGACAATCTTCGTTTTTGTCTCATCCTCATAGCGTTTACAACTCTGTCAGCAAAAAAATGATAAGAGGTCGAAAGAAATTAACTCGAGCATTCTATATAAAGAGTGGAGTTACAGGTATTGGTTTGTCAGAGCAAGAGGTAGGCACACTTAATGCGGTTGGAACACATTTTAGAAAAAAAAAAAAAAAAAAAAAAAAAAAAAAAAAAAAAGGAAAGTAGTGCTAAAACTTTAATATGTTACATTCTCCAAGTAATAAAGGACGTAAACCGTCCGTTTAATGAACAGAAACATTTGACGTTAAGTGGAGAGTCTGTATAAATAATTTTAAATGTCCCGATGCACTGAGTATTCCCTGAAATTGCTGCTGCAGAACGTAAACTGCCATTACGGCGGACGTTGCCAGCTGCTGTCTGTGTACACAGTATAAGCAGCTCTCTCTCTCTCACCACTTGTACCAGTACGAGGTACGAGTACAGCAGCGAACGGCAGGCCTCCAAAGAGGAGCACGCGGACCGGCGCCGGTCGTCTTCCACGTGCGGTGCGCGGGGTTAGCGTGGCAGCACTTCCCTCTAATCTGTTCCGTAATACAGTAACTAAACTTCGTTTATTTGATCCTTCACTTCGGAGACTTCTAGAAAGTGTTTAAAAAAAAACTACTCAAGGCGTATCTTAGAGCAAGAGATGGTCTATCCCCCTTTTGTTCCACTGTGTTCTTCACAAAGTGCTCTCAGAATGGAAGAACTCCAGAGTCTGGAGAAAATGACCAGGTGCAACTGGGCCACAAAAACAAACCTCTCAGAACTCAGTGTTTGGCCTTTGAAGACGATGTTGCAATACTGGCCGGACACATAGCAATGACAACACGAAAAATC
This sequence comes from Schistocerca americana, assembly GCF_021461395.2. NCBI lineage: Eukaryota > Metazoa > Arthropoda > Insecta > Orthoptera > Acrididae > Schistocerca > Schistocerca americana. Next base: position 1,087,741,630 of record NC_060120.1, on the reverse strand, counting down.
ATTTTGAAAACAACTGTAAAACAAAATTGAGTCTCTAAAAATCTTACGCTAAAATAGAACATATGACAAACTTCATGAACACAGATTATGACAAATTGCAAGTCAATAAACTTAAATAGCTTGGTGATGTAATACAGAAGTGCGGCCTCGACGGGGAGTTCAATACAGGACACGGAAACTGGAAATGGCCTCTCAGTCGACTACAGGTATCTACGTACAATAAGCAGAGTTTTTTTTTTGTCATCAGTCTACTGACTGGTTTGATGCGGCCCGCCACGAATTCCTTTCCTGTGCTAACCTCTTCATCTCAGAGTAGCACTTGCAACCAACGTCCTCAATTATTTGCTTGACGTATTCCAATCTCTGTCTTCCTCTACAGTTTTTGCCCTCTAAAGCTCCCTCTAGTACCATGGAAGTCATTCCCTCATGTCTTAGCAGATGTCCTATCATCCTGTCCCTTCTCCTTATTAGTGTTTTCCACATGTTCCTTTCCTCTCCGATTCTGCGTAGAACCTCCTCATTCCGTACCTTATCAGTCCACCTAATTTTCAACATTCGTCTATAGCACCACATCTCAAATGTTTCGATTCTCTTTTGTTCCGGTTTTCCCACAGTCCATGTTTCACTACCATACAATGCTGTACTCCAGACGTACATCCTCAGAAATTTCTTCCTCAAATTAAGGCCGGTATTTGATATTAGTAGACTTCTCTTGGCCAGAAATGCCTTTCTTGCCATAGCCAGTCTGCTTTTGATGTCCTCCTTGCTCCATCCGTCATTGGTTATTTTACTGCCTATGTAGCAGAATTCTTTAACTTCATTGACTTGGTGACCATCAATCCTGATGTTAAGTTTCTCGCTGTTCTCATTTCTACTACTTCTCATTATCTTCGTCTTTCTCCGATTTACTCTCAAACCGTACTGTGTACTCTTCAGACTGTTCATTCCGTTCAGCAGATCATTAAATTATTCTTCACTTTCACTCAGGATAGCAATGTCATCAGCGAATCGTATCATTGATATCCTTTCACCTTGTATTTTAATTCCACTCCTGAACCTTTCTTTTATTTCCATCAATGCTTCCTCGATGTACAGATTCAAGAGTAGGGGCGAAAGGCTACAGCCTTGTCTTACACCCTTCTTAATACGAGCACTTCGTCCTTGATCGTCCACTCTTATTATTCCCTCTTGGTTGTTGTACATATTGTGTATGACCCGTCTCTCCCTATAGCTTACCCCTACATTTTTCAGAATCTCGAACAGCTTGCACCATTTTATACTGTCGAACGCTTTTTCCAGGTCGACAAATCCTATGAAAGTATCCTGATTTTTCTTTAGTCTTGCTTCCATTACTAGCCGTAACGTCAGAATTGCCTCTCTCGTCCCTTTACTTTTCCTAAAGCCAAACTGATCGTCACCTAGCGCATTCTCAATTTTCTTTTCCATTCTTCTGTATATTATTCTTCTAAGCAAGGTCGATGCATGAGCTGTTAAACTGATTGTGCGATAATTCTCGCACTTGTCAGCTCTTGCCGTCTTCGGAATTGTGTGGATGATGCTTTTCCGAAAGTCAGATGGTATATCGCCAGACTCATATATTCTACACACCAACGTGAATAGTCGTTTTGTTGCCACTTCCCCCAATGATTTTAGATTTTAGAAATTCTGATGGAATGTTATCTATCCCTTCTGCCTTATTTGACCGTAAGTCCTCCAAAGCTCTTTTAAATTCCGATTCTAATACTGGATCCCCTATCTCTTCTAAATCGACTCCTGTTTCTTCTTCTATCACATCAGACAAATCTTCACCCTCATAGAGGCTTTCAATGCATTCTTTCCACCTATCTGCTCTCTCCTCTGCATTTAACAGTGGAATTCCCGTTGCACTCTTAATGTTACCACCGCTGCTTTTAATGTCACCAAAGGTTGTTTCGACTTTCCTGTATGCTGAGTCTGTCCTTCCGACAATCATATCTTTTTCGATGTCTTCACATTTTTCCTGCAGCCATTTCGTCTTAGCTTCCCTGCACTTCCTATTTATTTCATTCCTCAGCGACTTGTATTTCTGTATTCCTGATTTTCCCGGAACATGTTTGTACTTCCTCCTTTCTTCAATCAACTGAAGTATTTCTTCTGTTGCCCATGGTTTCTTCGCAGCTACCTTCTTTGTACCTATGTTTTCCTTCCCAACTTCTGTGATGGCCCTTTTTAGAGATGTCCATTCCTCTTCAACTGTACTGCCTACTGCGCGATTCCTTATTGCTGTATCTATAGCGTTAGAGAACTTCAAACGTATCTCGTCATTCCTTAGTACTTCCGTATCCCACTTCTTTGCGTATTGATTCTTCCTGACTAATGTCTTGAACTTCAGCCTACTCTTCATCACTACTATATTGTGATCTGAGTCTATATCTGCTCCTGGGTACGCCTTACAATCCAGTATCTGATTTCGGAATCTCTGTCTGACCATGATGTAATCTAATTGAAATCTTTCCGTATCTCCCGGCCTTTTCCAAGTATACCTCCTTCTCTTGTGATTCTTGAACAGGGTATTCGCTATTACTAGCTGAAACTTGTTACAGAACTCAATTAGTCTTTCTCCTCTTTCATTCCTTGTCCCAAGGCCATATTATCCTGTAACCTTTTTTTCTACTCCTTCCCCTACAACTGCATTCCAGTCGCCCATGACTATTAGATTTTCGTCCCCCTTTACATACTGCATTACCCTTTCAATATTCTCATACACTTTCTCTATCTGTTCATCTTCAGCTTGCGACGTCGGCATGTATACCTGAACTATCGTTGTCGGTGTTGGTCTGCTGTCGATTCTGATTAGAACAACTCGGTCACTGAACTGTTCACAGTAACACACCCTCTGCCCTACCTTCCTATTCATAACGAATCCTACACCTGTTATACCATTTTCTGCTGCTGTTGATATTACCCGATACTCATCTGACCAGAAATCCTTGTCTTCCTTCCACTTCACTTCACTGACCCCTACTATATCTAGATTGAGCCTTTGCATTTCCCTTTTCAGATTTTCTAGTTTCGCTACCACGTTCAAGCTTCTGACATTCCACGCCCCGACTCGTAGAACGTTATCCTTTCGTTGATTATTCAATCTTTTTCTCGTGGTGACCTCCCCCTTGGCAGTCCCCTCCCGGAGATCCGAATGGGGGACTATTCCGGAATCTTTTGCCAATGGAGAGATCATCATGACACTTCTTCAATCACAGGCCACATGTCCTGTGGATACACGTTACGTGTCTTTAATGCAGTGGTTTCCATTGCCTTCTGCGTCCTCATCTCGTTGATCACTGCTGATTCTTCCGCCTTTAGGGGCAATTTCCCACCCCTAGGACAAGAGAGTGCCCTGAACCTCTATCCGCTCCTCCGCCCTCTTTGACAAGGCCGTTGGCAGAATGACGCTGGCTTCTTATGCCGGAAGTCTTCGGCCGCCAATGCTGATTATTTATCAAAATTTAGGCAGTGGCAGGGATCGAACCCGGGACCGAAGACGTTTTGATTATGAATCAAAGACGCTACCCCTAGACCACGGGTACGGTCAGCAGAGTTACGGCACAACATAACTGGACAACTAAATGTAACGATCAGAAAACGTAGAATGATGTCTTATGCCCATCTGGTTAGAACATTCGCTCCAAGAAATCAGATGTCATGTGAAAGAGACTAAGAGTGGAGACCAGAGACCCAGTTCAAAAAAATGGTTTACCATCTCGCGTCCAGAGGAAACCTAACAGGAAACTGGATCATAGTAATCACAAATCAAAATTATTAGAAAAACCGGAAATTGGATCAGAAGTAGTTAACTACGTAGTCCACATGAGTCCCGAACTGAGTAAGAAAACGGGTATTAATAAACGCCGAGCTGTCTTCCTATCGCGTGTACCGTGCGTGATGGTGGTGCTCCTTCATTCGGCGGCTACTTCATTTCGGTTCCCATGGCTGAGTCGGCATCTTTGCATCCAAAAACATTGTGTAGTAGTCGTCTGGAGTGCAACGCTTGAAACCCGACACGCCGGCCAGTAACAGCACCCCGGACAGACACAGCCCCCACACGTCACTAGTTATACAGGTAGCGAGCAGGTATTACTCGGATGTTTCTAGTATCATCCATCAGCCGATGAAGAAGAAGAACAAGAACGGAAGCCCTTTCTTTCGCGTGTCACATTTAATATACGCACTCTACCGTGATCTCGGGGTAACGTCCTTGATTAGTGATCAAAATGTCCTTAATCCCGGATTCGAACCTCGCCACATTTTGAATAAAATTCACCAGGAATGTCGGTCGAAGACTTCCAGCATAAGAAATCACCCTCATTCAGCCAACGGTCTTGTCAAAGAGGGCGGAGGAGCGGACAGAGGTTCAGGGCACTCTCCTACCCTACCACTAAAGGCGGAAGAACTAGCAATCGCCAATGGCGTGAGGGTGCAGAAGGCAACGGAAATCACTGCACTGAAGACACATGTGGCCTGTAACTAAAAAAGTGTTACGATGATCTCTCCATTGGCAAAATATTACGGACTAGTTCCCGATTCGGATCTCCGGGACTGGATTTCCAAGCCAAGGGGGAGGCGACCATCAGAAAAGGGTAGGATAACCAACGTACGACGAGTCGAGGCACTGAATGTCAGAAGTTTTCAACGTGGTAGGTTCAAATGGCTCTGAGCACTATGGGACTTAACATCTGTGGTCATCGGTCCCCTAGAACTACTTAAACCTAACTAACCTAAGGACATCACACACATCCATGCCCGAGGCAGGAATCAAACCTGCGACCGTAGCCGTCACGCGGAACGTGGTAGGGAAGTTATAAGATCTGAAAAAAGAAATGCTGAGTCAGTGAAGTGAAACTGAAAGAAGACACTGATTTCTGGTCAGATGAGTACAGGGTAACGTCAACAGCAGCAGGAAAAAGGATAGTGAGAGTAGGAATCTTTATGAATAGGTCTGAGAGTGAGTTACTGAGAACAGTTTAGTGACAGGATTATTCTCATCAGACTCTATAGCAAACCAACACCGACAACGATAGTTGCGGTATATATGCCGACGTCGCAAGCCAAAGATGAGCAGCTAGAGAAAGTATACGACGATATTGAACGGGTAATTCGGTACGTCGAGGGAGATGAGAATGTGAGTCACGGGCATTCGAAGGTGGTTGTAGGGTAAGGAGCAGATGTGGGTGTTACAGGAGAATATGGGCCTGATCCTAGGAATGAGAGAAGAGGAAGACTGACTTCTGCAACAAATTTCAACTAGTCATAGCGAAAAATCTGTTCAAGAAGAGGAGGAGGAGGTATATTTGGAAGAGGCCTGGAGATGCCAGAAGATTTCAGCTGATTACTTCGTGGTCGGGCAGAGGTTCCGAAATCAGACGCAGGGTTGTAAGGCGTACCCAGGAGCAGGTATAGACTCGGATCAAAACTGATTAGTGTTGAAGACAACTCTGAAGTTTAAGAGACTAGTCAGGAAGAATCAATGCGTAAAAGAGTGGGATACGGAAGTATTAAGGAATGAAAACGTACGCTTGAAGTTCTATGGGGCTACAAATACTGGGATAAGAATCACAGACGTTGGGAAGAAACACATAAGTAAAAAGAAGGTCACTGCGAAGAAACCATGGGTAACACAAGAAATACACTACTGGCCATTAAAATTGCTACACCACGAAGATGACATGCTACAGACGCGAAATTTAACCGACAGGAAGAAGATGCTGTGATATGCAAATGATTAGCTTTTCAGAGCATTCACACAAGGTTGGCGCCGGTGGCGACACCTACAACGTGCTGACATGAGGAAAGTTTCCAACCGATTTCTCATACACAAACAGCAGTTGACCGGCGCTGCCTGGTGAAACGTCGTTGTGATGCCTCGTGTAAGGAGGAGAATTGCGTATCATCACGTTTCCGACTTTGATAAAAGTCGTATTGCAGCCTATCGCGATTGCGGTTTATCGTATCGCGACACTGCTGCTCGCGTTGGTCGAGATCCAATGACTGTTAGCAGAATATGGAATTGGTGGGTTCAGGAGAGTAATACGGAACGCCGTGCAGCGTCCCAATGGCCTCGTATCACTAGCAGTCGAGATGACAGGCATTTTATCCGCATGGCTGTAACAGATCGTGCAGCCACGTCTCGATCCCTGAGTCAACAGATGGGGACGTTTGCAAGAGAACAACCATCTGCACGAACAGTTCGACGACGTTTGCAGCAGCACGGACAATCAGCTCGGAGACCATGGCTGCGGTTACCCTTGACGCTGCGTCACAGACAGGAGCGCCTGCGATGGTGTACTCAACTACAAATCTGGGTGCACGAATGGCAAAAAGTCATTTTCTCGGATGAATCCAGGTTCTGTTTACAGCATCATGATGGTCGCATCCGTGTTTGGCGACATCGTGGTGAACGCACGTTGGAAGCGTGTATTCGTCATCGCCATACTGGCGTATCACCCGGCGTGATGGTACGGGGTGCCATTGGTTACAGGTCTCGGTCACCTCTTTTTCGCATTGATGGAACTTTGAACAGTGGACGTTACATTTCAGATGTGTTACGACCCGTGGCTCTACCCTTCTTGCGGTCCCTGCGAAACCCAACATTTCAGCAGGATAATGCACGACCGCTTGTTGCAGGTCATGTACGAGACTCTCTGGATACAGAAAATATTCGACTGCTGCCCTGGCCAGCACATTCTACAGATCTCTCACCAACTGAAAACGTCTGGTCACTGGTGGCCGAGTAAGTGGCTCGCCACAATATGCCAGTCACTACTCTTGATGACCTGTGGTATCGTGTTGAAGCTGCAAGGGCAGCTGTACCTGTACACGCCATCCAAGCTCTGTTTGACTTAATGCCCAGGCGTATCAAGGCCGCTATTACGGCCAGAGGTGGTTGTTCTGGGTACTGATTTCTCAGGATCTATGCACCCAAATTGCGTGAAAATGTAATCACATGTCAGTTCTAGTATAATACATTTGTGCAATGAATACCCGTTTGTCATTTGCATTTCTTCTTGGTGTAGCAATTTTAATGGCCAGTAGTGTACTTCAGATGATCGATTAAAGAAGGAAGTACAAAGATGTTCAGGAAAATTCAGGAACACAGAATTATAAGTCAGTTAGGAATGAAATAAATAGGAAGAACGGGGGATCTGATGCGAAATGGGTGCATCAAGAATGTGGAGAAATCTAAAAATAAATAATTGTCGGAAGGACTGACTCAGTCAAAACAGCCTTCGTGGAAATCAAAAGCAGGAGTGGCGACATTAAAGTTCAGTTGGTGTTCCACTGCTGAACGCAAGGGGGAGAGCGGACAGGTGGGGAGAGTACGCTGAAGGCCTCTATGAGGGGAAAGACTTGTCTGATGGCGTGATGCAAGAAGAAACAGAAGTGGACAGAAAAGAGATCGAGTATTAAAATTAGAGTTTAAAGGAGCTTTGGAAGAATTAAGAGCAAATGAGGCGGATGGATAGATAACATTCCATCAGAATTTCTAAAATCATTGTGGGAGGTGCTAAAAAACGACTATTCGCGTTGGTGTTTAGAATGAATGCGACTGGCGATATACCATCAGACTCTCGGAAAAACATCATTTACACAATTCTGAAGATTGCGAGAGCCGACGCGTGCGATAATTATCGCGACACGTGCGAGAATTATCGTACAATCAGCTTAACAAGTCATGCAGCCAAGATGATGACAATAATACTATACAGGAGAATGAAAAAGAAAATTGAGGAAGTGTTAGATGCCGATAAGTTTGGCTTTGTGAATGGTAAAGGCACCAGAGAGGTAGTTCTGACGTTGCGGCTGATAATGGAAGCAAGATTAAAGAAAAATCAAGACCCGTTCATAGGATTTGTCGACCTGGAGAAAGCGTCCGACAATGTAAAATAGCGAACGATGTTCGACATTCTGAGAATATCAGGGGTAAGCTACAGGGAGAGAAGGGCAATACACAATATGTGCAAGAGCCGAAAGACAATGGTAAGAATGGACGACCAAGAACGAAGTGCTGGGATTAAAAAGGGTGTAAGGCAGGGATGTAGTCTTTCGTCCATACTGTTCAATCTGTAGGCTGAAGAAGCAATGATGGAAATAAAAGAAATGATCAGGACTGGAATTAAGATTCATAGTGAAAGGATATCAATGACATTGCTATCCCGAGTGGAAGTGAAGAATTACACGATCTGCTGCTTGGAATAAACAGTGTAATGAGTACAGAATATGGATTGAGTAAGTCGAAGAAGTCCAAGGTACTAAGAAGTAGCAGAAATGAGAACAGAGAGAAACTTGACATCAGGATTGACGGTCACGAAGTAGATGATGTTTAGGAATTCTGCTAGCTAGGCAGCAAAGTAACCAGAGACGGACGGAGCAAAGATGACATCAAAGGTAGACTAGCACTGCCAAAAAGATCATTCCTGACCAAGAGAAGGCTATTAGTATTACACATAGGTCTTTATTCGGGGAAGAAATTTCTGAGAATGTACGTTTGGAGCACACCATTGTATGGTAGCGAAACATGGACTGTGGGAAAACCGGAACAGAAGACGATCGAAGCATTTGAGATGTGGTGGTAGAGACGAATGTTGAAAATTAGGTAGACTGATAAGGTAAGGAATGAGGAGGTTGTGCGCCGAATCGGAGAGGAAAGGAATATGTGGAAAACAATGACAAGGAGAACGGATAGAATGATAGAACATGTTTTAAGACGTCAGGGAATGACGTATATGTACTAGAGAGAGCTGTAGAGGGTAAAAACTGTAGAGGAAGACAGAGAGTTTGTTATATACGCAACAAATAATTGAGGGGATAGGAATTCGTGCCGGACCGCGTCAAACGAGTCAGAAGACTGATGACTGAACAAAAAGGAAACGCACACTGACAGACTGAGTGTTTTCCATTTGGGAAATGTTTCGTTGTGGAAGAGAGGGCAGACACACGGCTCGCCGTATTACGGTAGAACGTTTCCACACATTTCCGACGGTGTGGCGTTTACCTTTGCGGGCAAACAGTAGTTACGTCGTCGCGTTTAGCTTTACGGGAAGGTACAGTACTCGCTGGAGCAGCCGCGAGACAAGTTTTGCGCAGTCTCCAGTGTCGTCATTTTTCCCACAACGTCACTGATTCAGGGAGTTACGGTGTAAGTAGCAGTAAATGGAGTTCCTGCAGAACAGAAAGTCATTGTAAATGACGTCAGTGGAGTGGTCGGTTCTAAGTCAAACGCCAATCGTAGGGTAAACGATGTGTCGGCAGGTTGAAAGAACGATAAACACTGTAAATAAACACGACGTAACTTGTCACTTCGCTTCAGCTGTTCACCTACGACTGTGTTTGGTGGCTTTGTTCCGTCATCAGATGACGGTAAGTTTTGGTTTTCCGCTCAACAGCACTACTACCGGGAAAGCGAGGATACTGACCTATCTGGTAGTTGTAAGAATTCATCATTTTTACTGCACACGCATTTGGCAGATTAGTAAATTGAAACCATTTTCAGACAGGAAGTCGGGTCCATGACCATTGCGTACTTTCCCCCAAGAAACCTGCATCTGCGTTTTACGCACCCACTGTTTACTAGCTGTTGGAGATGTTAGAGGGACTTGGCGTCTTCTAGGTTTCTGGTGTGTATAGCGTCTCGTGCGGTAGAGATTATTGCAAAGTTGTAAATCGGTAAAAACTCTTTTTAAGTATTTAAATAAAGTACGTTTCTACATAAACGAGACCTACGCTCTGTTTATTTTATTGCTCACGTTCTGTTCACTTCTTCGTAGTTTAATTACGCAGTCGCGGAAGCAGCCTATACAAGGTATACACGTATAAAATAAAACAACAGTGTTTCGGAGTTTCGCTGCATCCGTCGGCCCGAGAACTCGATTGTGGCTTCCCGCAGAATACAGCCGTGTGAGCGCGACGCGAGGCCGGCAGTTTCGCTGTTAACGCGGGAAGGCCTCGCGTACTGGCTCGAGGTTTCCGAGTGGTGGTCCGTGCCCCTGCGAGAGGCAGTAGGCTGGCTGGCTGCAGCAAATAACCTGTTTCCTCTTCGAATACTGAATGATAATGAACATAACTGCAGTAGCAACAGAGGAAGAATAGCTGGATGTGTTAACAGCATTAACGCGCTTCCATTTCGGTCGTCTGTTACGGGAAACGATTCTGCCACGAGATTCGGCGGTGTTTTCATTGAGGGCGAGTGAAGCAAGCAGACGGGGCTTCCCCGGCAGCGGCGGCCGGGCCGGCTCTCGTCGACCCCAGCAGCGGGACCGTGGCGGGCGGCCGGCGTCCAGCTCAGGGAATGGAGCGTGCCGGGCACCCGTCGACCAGCTGCAGTGGATGTAGGCGTCCCTCGTTTGACCACGTGAACCAAAGGATTGTTTGACGACGACTCGTTTCGACTACCGACACTTTATTTTTCCTTCGCTCTCTTCGCAGATGAAAGTATACGTGCAGACGTTACAGCTACACGTGCAGCTTTACTCTGAGATGTTGCCGGCAGAGGGCCTCCCTGCCGTAGCACGCACTGCGCGGCAACAGTGATCGAACGCACTCCTCAGTGCGAGCTGTCACTACTCCGATTTCACCTGCACCGTCTCTCACTGGCTGACACGTAGGGCGCTCGAAAATATTTCCAGCTTCTGCCACGAAAGACAGCTCTCGAAGTTTCGTAAGCAGTTTTTCAGGAGGTCAAATGGGCTCTTTCTCCTACAGTCCCCGTCAGTCGGACTTTCCGACATCTGTGTTACACTCTCTCGATGGCCGACCGGCATTCGCATGGCAGTCCTGTGGAGACGCCCCGCGTCCCCTGTCGGTGCAGCAGGATACACGGCTTCCAAGTGCCCGACTATCCTGCCTACACACACCATACAACACTGCAACTGTCACCTGTCCTTTTGCGCAAGAAGAGGTTGCGCTAGCAATCTCAGAGCTCAAAAACAAAAAGTCACCTGGACCAGATGGTATCCACTCGGAAACACTGAAAAAACTAGCACCGCAGATCACCCCGTTCCTAACAACGTTACTGAACGATGCCTTACGGCTGGGCAGGGTACCTACAGTATGGAAAACCTCCAAAGCAGTCATTATTAAGAAATCAGCGGACAGGGATCCTTCAGATCCAAAGACTTACAGGCCAATATGCCTAATAAACACCCTAGCAAAGATTCAGGAGAAGCTACTGTGTAAGCGCCTGCAAACACACAGAGCTCTCAGGGGTATGAGCCAACACCAGTTCGGCTTCAGAGCGGGCAGATCAATAGATGATGCCATAAACCAGGCCCTGCACATAGTTAACACCACAAAACAGAAATACGCCATGGCAGTAATGATTGACATTGCCGGAGCATTTGATGATCTTTGGTGGCCAGCACTGTTTCAGAGGCTAAGACATCTGGAGGTACCGCAAACACTGTACGACAGTTTTCTGGATTACTGTAAAGGCCAAGTAGTCGAATGGCAGATGGACAGCCGGAAAGTAATTAAAAGAATTACCAAAGGCTGTCCTCAAGGGTCGATCTGCGGCCCCATCTTCTGGGACATAACAATCGAACCCCTCCTACAACTTCTGGATGGGGATGACAGGTCAGACGGAATTGTCGCCTACGCAGATGACCTATTAGTTGTTGTCACTGCATACAACAGAGCCCAGTTAGAAGAGAAAGCCAGTGGATTACTACAAACAATTACTCAGTGGTGTCACAACAACAAACTCAGGATAGTCGAAAACAAAACAACATACACTTTACTGAAAGGATCACTCCAAAGGAATCCTTCGGTTAAAATTGGGGACACAAACATCAAACGAGCACGCATTATGCGCTATCTTGGGGTACACATAGATGAAAAATTGAATTTCCACGAACACATAAGGCTAACAACAGACAAAGCAGAAAAAATACTCCACAAACTGGTGAGGCTAAATTCAAAACAGTAGAGACTACCTCTACCAGTCATACGTACATACCACTGTGCGCTCTTCGAATCAGTACTCAGCTTTGCAGCTAGCACGTGGGCACATAGACTGAACGTGGTCACCAACAAAGCATCCGTCAGACGAGGGCAGAGAAGTGTCCTACTTAGGCTATCTGGAGCCTTCGGTATCACCTCAGCGGATGCACTGTGTGTGGTGCTCGGAATATGCCCCATAGATATCACGATCAAATACAGAGCAGCAAGGTACTGGTTAATGGTGGGGAGACTAGATAAGGTACACACAATAACCGGTGTGCCCATAGAGACGATACGTCACCTTAAAAGTTGGCGTTTGGATACATGGCAAGGTGAGTGGGCTGTAAGTGATAAGGGACGTAGACTGCACGACTTCCTCCCTGACATAAGGGAGCGGTTGAGAATGAGACATATCGATCCCAGCCGCGGTATGGTACATTTCTTAACCGGGCACGGACCTTATCCCACGCACTTAAACCGCGTGAGTCTGAGGCAGACACCTACATGCACATGCGGGAAAGAAGGTTCCCCAGAACACACTGTCTTTTTCTGCGGGCAATACGCGAACAATAGACATACACTACACTTAGATTACACAGATACAGACATAGATATATACACAGCAATAAGAGACGAAGAACAATGGGCACAATTAAACGCACTGACAAACAGTATTTCAAAAACAACACATGAAGAGTATATGCGGACACGACATCACAGACATGCCTATGTGCAGCGTAACAGAAATTTCCAGAGGATGGACAGCGATACCCACAGTGACAGCGAAAATAGTGACAATGAGGAGGAACAGGAGGAGGAAGCTGAGATGTGAATGTAAATAAGCAAATTGCTAGCCAAGAAAACACCAAATGATGTACATGGATGCGCACCTAATGTAGTTAATACATGGGATTAGTAACAAATAGGATAAGAAACATTATTTCTCTACTAATAACCATTTGTGTGTGTCTGTGTGACTGGCGGTCAACGGCTCGATGAAACCATTCCGAGGTATTCACCGTCAGTCACACTCGGTGATGGTACTAACAAATCTCTCATCTATCCTATCTTCTTTTTATATTCTTCTTAAAAACAACAAAATTTTATTTATATTTCAACCTCAAATTATTGTTATTTTGAATCATTCTTTGTAAATGTTGTAGATAAAACAAAAGGAAAGAAAACTGAAAAAAGATGAAAAACGAAACTTGTAAGATGTACGGCCTGTTTTAAACATCAGGTAACAGGTCTATAATTTGGCAATAAATAAATAATTAAAAAATCCTACCGACGACTCGAAGCCTGTCATTTATTTTGTCAACACCTGAGCCCACGTGATGGTTACAGATCGTGCCTCACAAGTACGTGTGTTACGTCCTGATTCTAGTTATCTGGGGTAGTCTAAATATACCACGTTTCCATATTTCGCTGCATTTAAAGCTACACACACACACACACACACACACACACACACACACACTAGCGCGCGCGCGCGCGTGAGAGAGAGAAAGAGAGAGAGAGAGAGAGAGAGAGAGAGAGAAGTTGTTCTTGGATGACGAACAATTGCAGAAATACATGAAAAACAGTTGGAACTAGTCGCCCCCATCGGGACCTGTAGCTGGAACGTAAGAGCAATGCGCGAAACGGGAGTCGCTGGCCGCTGTTGCCAGCTGCGCCACCAGCGGGTGGAGGGCGGGTGGGATGAGGAGCGGCCGGCCTACCCGCGGTGGAGGGGGCGCGAGTGGCACAGCGGCGTGGCCCGCCCGACCACAAGTGGCCGCCCTCACCTGCTGACTGGCGCCCAGGGGCCCGACTCGCACGACGAGGAAGTTTTGCGGTGCACGCACTCGGATTCACACAACTTTTCACAGTGTGCGGGAACCGATAACCAGTAACCGGCACCCAGTAACGACGACCGGTAAGCACTAACCGACAACCGGTAACTAGCAGGTAGCAGCGGGCAGGCACGGGTTCTGGCCCCTTCCTCGGACCTTTGCAGGTGGCGGTTAACCGAGTAGACGACCCAGCTGCGGCCTCGGCAACATTTCCAGTCAGCAGCTTGAAACACGTATGTAACGCAGCAGCGATGGCGAGGCATTGTAGCATCTGTGACCAGAGAGTATGCGCTTGACCGCGCGAGTGTTGCGAGCGGTTCTCAGTCAGTAGTAGTCTTTGCGAGTTAGTTGTCGCTATGCAGAGTAGCAGTCAGTCAGTCGTTGCGAGTCTGTAGCTCTGTCTAGTTGAGAGCAGTACTCTGTCTGTAGTCGTCATGCAGAGCGGTCGGTCAGTAGTAGCAGCCCAGTGCGGTTGTGTGATGTAGGCGGTCGGCAACAATGGTCAAGATGAGGAATAAGGTATACTATTAATTAATATAATCATTAGATAATGTAAAAAATTTATTTATTGTAATTATTCTCCAACAAGTTCCCCAATAATAATTTTTATTTCAAAAGCATTTTTTCAAAAATTTAATTTTTTATTGAACTAAAGATCTCGTTGCACTTCCCATTTCATTCCACTTCTTTTGAAGAAAAATTTCACTAGAATCAAAAAAAAAAAAACAGAATATTATTATTTGCAATGCAGTTCCTCCAAGCGGTGCGCAACAACAAGAGCAGATATGTGACATCCATTTATTCCGAGGTAAGACTTTAATTCTGATTGTTTTACACAGGGCCAAAGACCGATATTTCGGTTTAATTAAATTTTCTTATCACTGAATGGACTTTAATTTTTCATGAGGAATTTATATTTGAGTCAGATTGCGAATTTCACATTTTTGTTGCCATTTTCAATACCTCTCATTGTGGGCAGGTTACGCATAGAGCCATGTCCATCAGCATTTCTAATTAGTATCGTCCTTTTCTTTTAAAATTTTTGTGGGGAGGTTACACTTGGCTCCCATTTCTATTAAGTATTGCTTTATTTTCTTTAAAAATTACGGTGGGGAGGTTACACTTGGCGACACCCAGTCCAGGATCGTATTTCGTTGAGAGTCTTTTGAGCGACAGTCAGATATCTGCTCTTATTTGCTTAGATAATTAGGATTTGGCGCAACGCTTTTAATAATATTGTGACTTTCTTTCTACAGGTCAACGGCAATTTGCTGCTTTGTTGTATTTGTGTGTTGCTTTTGCATTGTGCTTATTTGTTTTGTGAAAAATTTTGACTATTGTAAAAATGCCGCGAAAGACTGTGAATAGTGTATCGCGAAGTATTGTGAATGAAATTACCGACTTAAACAACGTGACCGATAGTAATTGTGATACGCAACGTAATGATGACAATCCTGCGTTCACTAACAATCAGTGCATTCCAACCACTAATGATGACTTTCACCTTAATGATGAACAAACGAACTCAATTGTCTCGTCTGTTAACTTGACGACAATTGATGACGCAGAATGCTCTATGGTAATGAGCGCTGCAGAGCTTAACACACCCGATTTGGAAAATTCAAGTAACGTACAGGCAAATTTGTCTAAAGAAAGTGATCAGGATACACAAAGTACGACGGATTTATTTAATTCCGGAACAGTGTCTGACAATGTACATCCGACTGATAAACGTTTTTGTAAATTACAGAATGACCAAATGGTCACACAAAACGCGACAATTGTAGATACACCATCAAACAGTAGTGAGAATAAAGTAGGTAATGTTACTTTGGAACAATTTATGACAATAATGCTACAGTCTAAGAACAAAAATGACGAAAATTTCAAACACTTAAATGAAAAACTTGACAATAATGACAAAAAACAAGACAAACTTAGTGAACAGGTCCGACAACAGAGTGAAAATTTCAAACAACTTAGGGAACAGAACAGACAGCTTAGTGAACAAATTAGAGACGTTGCCGCGCAGTGCCATGACACTAAGGAACAGTTGCGCGTGGAAATTGAGGCTTGTTCACGAAAAAATAGCGAAGAAATAAAGTCTGTTGCACAAGAATTAAGGGAAATGCAAACAGCCGCAACAGATACACTCAGAGACGAAATTAGCGGAGTCGCCAAACAGTGCTCTGAAAAAGCTACACAATTACGGGACGAGTTTAGAGCAATGACGGTAGAACTTTCGCGCACTATGGACGCAAAGATAGACGCGAAATTCGAACAGCAGAACACTCAGATTAACGAGCGCTTTAATCAGCACATACAGAACAGTGATACGCGTTTCCGCAGATTTATTCAGGATCAAAACAAAGTAAAACGACAAGTCATGGAAACAATCACTGCACAAAGACAAGAGGACAAACGTAAAATATTCGCGAAAGCGAAGACGTATGTAGACAATAATATTACTACTGTGTCCGACAAAATTAATACCATAGAACAATTGAACGCGGAATTACGGGATGAAATTTCTGACCTTAAATCAAAAACAGATACACACACAGTAAATATTCAAACAGTGACAGATAGATTCGAACAATTAGATCTAACACAGGATTGTGATGTTATCAAAGCTGATGTTAAAAAACTGAGCGAAACTACGCGCAAGTTGCAAAAACAGATTAATGCGTCTGATTCTAAAACCGATGATCAGGTTAAGATATTGACTGAAAAATGTGATGAATTGGCCAGTCGTATTGATGTTATCGAAAATGCTAATGACAATAAATCAGACGATACTGCACCGGTTTCTTTTATCCAAACACCTGAATTTCAAAATTTACAGCTGACAATTAATGAAATCGATTCATCTAACAACACGTTACGTCGGAAGTTATCAAATTTACAACAAGAAGTAACAGAGATGAAAAACATGTCAGTTAATAACACTTCTGTTAATAATACACAACAGACGCCACTTTATGAACATGTGTCAGAGTCACGCAGCGTGTATAATGTGAGCAATTTACAGCAGCCACGCGACTTAAAATCTGAAAAGCTACGCAACTTGAAATCCGAAATGACACAGACGAACAGATTCACACACAAACCTGAACGTGTTATCAAACTGAGTGACGAGAACGTAGATTTCGAGCAATTTGCATTTGTAAGCAAATGTAAAGAATTTAATAATGACAGAACACAGATACACGATTTGCACTGTATACGACAATTTATCTTTGTACATTCACCGCTATTATCGGTAATGGAGAAACTAGCTTTGAACCAGATGCGACAATTTATTTTTGTATTTACAACAGCATTGCCTGTAATGAAGAAATTTGAATTAGCACGAATACAACAATTTGCCTTTGAAATTTTACCGCTATTGCCTGTAACACAAAAGCTAAAATTTATTTGCAGTGCGTAAATGACCTCAGGGGATTCAGTACGCTTTAATGAATATGTGCCGTAGCGAGCATAGGGCCCCGAGCTGTAGTAGTGCTATTTCATCTTTAGTTTTCTGCACTGCTGCCTTTTCTTCTACTATCCTTTATATCTATCCAAACTGCTCTTTAACTATTGCTCTTTGTAGTATTAAGAAACATGTAATGAATATCCGATGTGACAAACTTTTACCGAATGTGACAATTTTCAGTAGGCACTCCCGTAATGACAACTACCGCCGTAATTTTAATTACAGATAAAATCGTAATCATCAGTATGTGTAAAAGTAAAATTAACAGCAAACGCATTTTTTGGTAACAATAGATGTTTTTCACCACAATAGCATGAAAGTCAACCGCTTAGCATACGTAACCAACAATGCAGTCTACAAGGTCAACCAAACTTTAATGTTTCGCCGCGTGCACGTATAGTCCCAGCCCCAACAAATAGTAACGCATGGCAGCAAAGAAATAACTACGTACAGACAACACACTATTTCAACTCGCATCGCTATGCGCCGTATAGAAATTACTATCATGACAGACGTAAAAATGATGAGCACAATTTTCAGCGTACATTTAATAACAGTCGATCTTTTCAGCAGCAAGAACATTAGCAACAACACATTATCATGAATGATCCAGACAATAGGTGTCATCCATAGCGTAACACGTCAGTATGAAATAACAGAACAGTTCATACAGTGGATATGCCACAACATTCTCCCGTAAATAATAACACGTACGATAGAATTTAACCAGATACAGCACAGATTGCATACTACAGTAACGCAAACATTACTTTTGACAAGCAGAATTTTGCTCACGAGAATGTTATTTGAAGCATGCTTTGTTGAATGCTCCACTATTATCGCACCCAGATCTTACTAGAAATTTTTCCATTGCCACCGACAGTTCTAACACCGCTTTAGGCGTACACATTTTCCAGGAAATTGAAGAAGATGGTTCAATCGTAATCAAAAACATCGCATTTGCAAGCCGCATTTTGTCACCTGCTGAGCGAAATTACTCTGTTACAGAATTGGAAACATTATGTGTTGTATGGGCTTTTACGAGATTTCGGCACTTTCTTTATGGCAGACATACCACCGTTTACACAGACCATAGAGCTATACAATTTTTGCTTTCAGCTAAATTTACTCACGACAGATTAAGTAGATGGAAACTATATTTACAAGAATTTAATTTTACGATTGTTCATATTCCCGGCACACAAAATGTTATAGCAGACGCACTATCGCGTTCTCTCGGCAACAATCAGCAAGACGTAGCAACCAACTTCTGCAAAGCAAATTTCAGCGTCATGTACATTCAACAAGTTGCATTTGAAAATTTCATTTCGTCGTCATTACGAGACATAGTATTCTTTTTTTTTCTTTCACATGCTTTGGTCAGCTGCGCGAGCTAATGCTTCTGTCCGTCAGCTGTGTTGTCTTCTGCTGTCACTACCAATTTACGACACTCACAAAACACAAACAAATGTTTTTCAGCAAATGATTAATTTTGATACGTGCAAACTATTACGGATAGTAACAAAGTAGAATTGGAACACAAAAGAACATGTCCGACCTCACTACCATGTTTTTGCTACATTTTTGTCGCTGTTGAGCTCACTTCAAAATTTGTTACTTTCACTCCGTTACGCAAAGCTACTGCTAAAACTGTTTCGAAAGCATTTGTAAAACATTTTCTATTTCATGTAGGGCATGTAATGAAAGTAATTTCTGATAATGGATCTCAATTTCGTAGTAGTGTATGGACACGCATGTTACGAGCTAGAAACATTTCTCCGATCTATATATCCAAGTACCACGCTTCTTCGAACCCTTGTGAAAGATTAATGAAGGAAATTGGTAAGCTGTGCAGAATATACTGCCACAAAAGACATATTGATTGGGATACACACATACTCTCATTCCAAGATGTAATTAATTCCATTCCAAATGAATCCACTATGCTATCTCCGACTGTTATACTGAAAAACGTTGAACCACCGAACAAAATTAAAGAATTAATAGAATTCCCCAAAAATCGTCGCCTACGACACCACGAAATAATTGACATTGCGCTGAACAACATCAAACGTGCCGCAGAGCGCCGGAGAAGACAGCAAAAACAGGTTTGTACACGCCGCGACTTTCACGTTGGACAGAAGATATTAGTACGTACACACTATTTATCCAGCAAATTAAAAGGTAAGTGCAGTAAATTTGAACTTCTATACGCAGGTCCGTATCGGATTCGCAGTATCCCTCACCCCAATGTTGTACACGTCGAAACTTTGAGAACCAGAAAATCGAAAGGCAATCACCATATCTCAAACATTAAACCGTTTATTGAGTGAAACCACTGTATGGTTCAATACACTATGATGCCATTTACTAATGCAATTAATTCACCTGACTAATTATTGATGATTATCGTATTTTTTTTTTCTTGGCAAGTGCCCGGCAAGGTAAGGTTAGCAGGTCGCTTTTCTTGTCGTCACACATCAGACCATGCATATTTTTCCAGATGAATTTACACATTTACGACTATTTCTGCAATTATATTTATGTGACTACTTATTGATGATTATCGTATTTTTTCTTGGCAAGTGCCCGGCAAGGTAAGGTTAGCAGGTCGCTCTTCTTGTCGTTACACATCAGACCGTGCATATTTTTCCAGATGAATTTACACATTTACGACTATTTCTGCAATTATATTTATGTGACTACTTATTGATGATTATCGTATTTTTTTTCTTGGCAAGTGCCCGGCAAGGTAAGGTTAGCAGGTCGCTTTTCTTGTCGTTACACATCAGACCGTGCACATTTTCCATTTTTTGTGTATATGACTGTACTCCAGTTTTGTTTGTATGCACTATGAAATAGTTAAGATATAACACACACCAGTCGACTTTGACATTTTTTTTTTGCCTTATGACATCTCAACATCGTGACTGTTTCACATTTTTTTTGCTACTGCATTGTATTATTCTGTGTACATTTTTTCGCATCCGAACACTGTCAATGTCTTGGACATATTACGTTTTCTGTCATGTTATGCTGTATGGTTAATTGTGTCACCATAAACCAGTCATTATTTAGTGGGTATAGGATTTAAATGCAAGACATTAATCTTTGTTCATCAATTTCAGAAAGGAATGATGATTCTAAGAAATAAATTTAACATAAATGGGAATTTCACCTACGGAATAAACGAAAGGAGATGCAATAACTTTATGAGGAAGAGTAAAGGGATCAGGATTAACAAGCATTAACAAGACTATACTATACTCATCACAGAATAGCAGTCTTAACTAATTTTTTCTTTCAGAATACAAGGTGATTGATGCAGGCTGTCAGAGAGAACTACACATCGTATTTTTAGTGATGAAATATGCTAGAGATAAGGAATAGTTATGTAATGAGTAATGAAGTGATTTTTTGCAGATGATAGTGAATACTGATGAATAATGATGAAGGAAATGGTATTATGAATAATGAAGTTTTTCTTTACAGGTGATGATAATGGTGAAGTTATGATGATATGGATAATGAAGTTTTTTTTTCTTTATGCTGCGTAGTTATTTAAGTATTTGTTGCGGTTTGCTTTGACAGCAGGTGTTACATTGCATAGTAGGATGACGGAAAGTTTTGGAAAGGACAGCTATGGAACACATTTTATACACATTTCACTACTTGTTAATTCGAAGTATAGTGTGCGTTTCTTCTTTCAGGTCAATAATCCGTTTTTGTATTTTTTCCAGGAGAAGTTTTTCATGACACTTACTAAACCTGTTACTTATTATACCTGTTCTAGTACTTGCATTTTTATATTTTTTTACCCATTTGTGTTTATCATTTATAAATGTGATCACATGTACTGCCTTGTTACATAATCTTGCTACAGCTGACTCATGACGAATGACGTTACCTATCCTCATTTGCAGCAATAGGTCAAAAGCAAAAAGTATTATGCCTCAGCAATTAATTATCGATCCCAACGCAATGCATTGCTACCAAAAAAATGTATTACCAGTCCCACATAATGTCACTAGTTTATGATAATTCTGAATAATACTGATCAACTCTGAATAGCATGTCACTCGAGTAATGACCTCTTAATGAGACTATATTCAAAATAATGCTTTGTCACTAGCTAATAACTGCCACTGTTTATTGTAATGCCTGTGATTACTAATGATTTGACTGTAATTAACTGATTTTTAATAATGACTTTGTAATGATCTGAATAATACTGAATGATGAACTATGTTTTATTCTATTCAATACTTGATGGCCACTGAGTGCCAATAATTAATGTCACTCCACGAATTGTTATTAATTATGCCATTGATTAGCTCTTGTTTCCAATGTTGATACTTTGTTGTTGGAAATGAATGTGACTGTTTCATAATGCTTTGTAATTAGGAAAAGACTAATGATTCTTAATAGATTGGAATGACACATAATTAATTAACTATGGTACTGTTTAATAATGCTTTGTAATTAATTAAGGCTAATAATTCTTAGTATATTGAAATGACAAATGATTAATTAATTAACTGTAATTAGACAAATGATTAATTAACGTCAAATGATTAATTAACTGTAATTATACAAATGATTAATTAACTGTAATTAGACAAATGATTAATTAAAGACAAATGATTAATTAACTGTAATTAGGAGAAGGTTAATGATTCTTGATTATACTCTGTAACTGAAAAGAATGCGATTATTTCATAATGCTTTGTAACCAGGAAAAGAAGGCTACTGATTCTATGTAAAACAATTAATGAACATTTTTCTGTAATACTACATACTTGGTACAGAAATGTTCAATAACTGGGCTATGAATGCCACGAACTATCAATGAAGACTGTAATTGTCAATATTATGTGACTTGATGTCCTTCACCTCATAAGCTGACTACCCTGAATTACTGCAATGTCCATTTGTCCTGTTTATCCCAGTGATCATGGAGCACTATATTTGGTTTTGCACTAATTCTACGTTGGTGTGCCTTGTAAGAGTGTGGTGTTGACACGACATGCTGTCCACCACCATGAGCGATGAAGACATTATTATGGTCCCACTGTTTGGTGTACCTAATGTACTGCCAAAATGAAAACATGGAACATTACTACGACAGTTCAGTGTCTTGGCTACACTGATAAATTCTGATGGGAAAAGAACTTCAAGTTGTGTCACTTGGTGTTGTACTACTGTGGAAAGATATGGACTTTCAGAGCAGCTGTGTGCAATCTAAAGTGCTACAACCATGATGCAATCCTTCCCTTTCCTATCCTGATTCTTGTCACATAAAGAAAAAATTTTTTTGGTAACATCATTTATGTTCATAGGTTATACATTTTTCGATTCGCTAAACTCCAGTGTGAGTACACTTATGTCACTGGTCGACATGATGTTTGCCATTATGTTTATTTGTTGTGAAAATACTAAAGACATTTTCCAGTGCATGTGCACTTTGGACATGAATTTTTTTTGCCATTATGTTTATTTGTTGTGAAAATGCTAAAGACATTTTTCAGTGCATGTACACTTGTCAACATAATATTTTTTGCCAGTCTGTTTATTTGTTCTGAATATGCTAAAGAATTTTTTCAGTGCCTGTGCACTTTGTTATCTGTCAAATAATTTGTATATACTTTTCTAATTTGCTACTATGTTTTGTACTCACATTTTGTCTTTGTCTGATATATTTTGTACTTAGTGCGTGTGCACAACATTTACTTTATGTACTACATCTAATTATTCTTGCCAGTCTGTTTATTTGTTCTGAATATGCTAAAGAATTTTTTCAGTGCCTGTGCACTTTGTTATCTGTCAAATAATTTGTATATACTTTTCTAATTTGCTACTATGTTTTGTACTCACATTTTGTCTTTGTCTGATATATTTTGTACTTAGTGCGTGTGCACAACATTTACTTTATGTACTACATCTAATTATTCTTGCCAGTCTGTTTATTTGTTCTGCATATGCTAAAGAATTTTTTCAGTGCCTGTGCACTTTATCTGTCAAAAAGTTTGTATATACTTTTTTCTGATTTGCTACTATGTTTTGTACTCACATTTTGTCCTTGTCTGATATATTTTGTACTTAGTGCGTGTGCACAACATTTAAATATTCTGTAAGTTGTAGGATTTTGTTAATTAAAGAAAAATTTTGCCGCGCTTGGCAAGTCCAAATGACTCACCATCGCTGCCAAATTTTTGCCCCCCGAGTGGAGGGTTATGAAACACGTATGTAACGCAGCAGCGATGGCGAGGCATTGTAGCATCTGTGACCAGAGAGTATGCGCTTGACCGCGCGAGTGTTGCGAGCGGTTCTCAGTCAGTAGTAGTCTTTGCGAGTTAGTTGTCGCTATGCAGAGTAGCAGTCAGTCAGTCGTTGCGAGTCTGTAGCTCTGTCTAGTTGAGAGCAGTACTCTGTCTGTAGTCGTCATGCAGAGCGGTCGGTCAGTAGTAGCAGCCCAGTGCGGTTGTGTGATGTAGGCGGTCGGCAACAATGGTCAAGATGAGGAATAAGGTATACTATTAATTAATATAATCATTAGATAATGTAAAAAATTTATTTATTGTAATTATTCTCCAACAAGTTCCCCAATAATAATTTTTATTTCAAAAGCATTTTTTCAAAAATTTAATTTTTTATTGAACTAAAGATCTCGTTGCACTTCCCATTTCATTCCACTTCTTTTGAAGAAAAATTTCACTAGAATCAAAAAAAAAAAAAAACAGAATATTATTATTTGCAATGCAGTTCCTCCAAGCGGTGCGCAACAACAAGAGCAGATATGTGACATCCATTTATTCCGAGGTAAGACTTTAATTCTGATTGTTTTACACAGGGCCAAAGACCGATATTTCGGTTTAATTAAATTTTCTTATCACTGAATGGACTTTAATTTTTCATGAGGAATTTATATTTGAGTCAGATTGCGAATTTCACATTTTTGTTGCCATTTTCAATACCTCTCATTGTGGGCAGGTTACGCATAGAGCCATGTCCATCAGCATTTCTAATTAGTATCGTCCTTTTCTTTTAAAATTTTTGTGGGGAGGTTACACTTGGCTCCCATTTCTATTAAGTATTGCTTTATTTTCTTTAAAAATTACGGTGGGGAGGTTACAAGCTGCGCAGGGCGTGCACTCAGTGCAGAGTGACGGCGGCGCTCCGGCTGTGTCCACTGCCTGCCACTGCTGTCCGGCTTTGGGGCTGCTGCGCCTCTGTCGCGCACGTCGCCGGGCCACACCCTGGCCGGCCGGCGACGCGTCGCGAGCGAACGTAAAACCTGTGACGAGCAGTGTCGCGCAAAACTGGTACGAAAACAGTTCTAACAGAAACGACAACACTGACCACTGTGTGGAGGCCGTGTGGTGGTCTCCTCTCACGCACGACGAGCACCGCTCGACAAAGGCCTCCGTCGATCGAGATATAAGAACGCAAAAAAACTGGCACTGTCGGAAGAAGACTCGGGTCGCTACGGAACGCACGTAGAGCGGGTAGTACGTGGTCGTGCGACCCTGCACGCTGACCCGACGGGTGTGCACGTGCCACGCAGTCGTAGGAAGTCGCGGCAGGTAGACGAGTCGACGCGACACGGGGGCGGAAAGGGCGTTCCGCATTTGGGCGTGGCCGTAGCCGCACCGCGAACGGAGCTGCACGGTCCGTTCACGTGAGGACGCGGACTGCTCGACTGACAGGGCGCAGGCTCGAGTGTCGCGCCTCGTCACCGACAGCAGCGTCCACAGCCGTCTCCATCTTGTCTCAAGAACACCCGCCCCGTCGACAGGCCGGCTACACCGCTAGATCGTAATCCAATGGTAATTTGGCAGCTCGTAGATTTGGAACTTGTATACCCGATGTAACTTGTGGACACTATCCCCCCGTCCCAGATGAGGCTACTATCAACACTCTCAGCAGACTTTCACTGTATTTCCGTCGTGGCAGAAACAGAGAAATGAAATGAAATGATCGTATGGCATTGTTGGTCGGGAGGCCCCATGCGGGGAAGTTCGGTCGCCGTATTGCAAGTCCTTTTTAGAGAGAGAGAGAGAGACAGGAGTTTGAATAAACGACACTGTATAGCGGCGAGGGAAACGTGACCGACAGCGATACCGGCCACAAGCGTTACACAACGAGAACACTCATTGGATGTACACAGACGTGCACTTGTCGGGTGTTCGAGAAGGATGGTGGCTGTGGCACTGACAACATGGACTGTCACCGTACTGCAGAAGAAAACTGTGTCGTGGTGGGCAGAGCGTCGGACTGGAAATACGGCGGCCAGGGACGGACGCGGCACCTCTGGTTCTGCTTCCAGGGGACACGGCCACTGAGTGACCGCTCTGGCGAGCTCGTACCGGGGTTCTGCATACCGAGTGTCGAGCTCTACCTAGGGGACGAGTATTGCAGCAACTACACCGAGAGGCCGATATCGACAGACTTTCCGTATCACACGTGTCAGTGTCTTCGGCTGCTTCTTTGTATACTCGACAATCGAGAAACGTAGCTGTTCACTTCAGTCACAGCAGAGGAGAGCTACAAAGGTACGTGTATTTCAGCTTTAATTAAAGTCTTATGTGACTGTGTGTGTTACTTCAAGAGACTGTTGCCTCTGGCCACTTGCGTGTACGACAGGAGGACACAACAGACATAGTCAAACTGTGCGCTAAAATGGTGTTCGTCACAATTTGTCGTCATCCGGACTGATTTCTCACCCTGCAGCTGACTGTACACTTGCTGTCAGATTAAGGGTCCGGTCACACACGATCGGACCGTGTCCCTACCGCGACACGGCCCAACACCGGTCTTCAGTGGGAGGGCGAAATCTGCCACTGAAAGGAACAAATGCAACGGGCCGGGCGCGACGAACGTCAGCGAGCATAGAGCGTGCCGGCCGCCATTTGTCGTGTTTAATGTTCAATGTTCAAATGTGCGTGAATTCCTGTGGGACCAAACGGCTGAGCTCATCGTTGCCTAGACGACTCACACACTACTTAAACTAACTTGTGCTAAGGACAACACACAAGCACCGTGCCCGAGGGGCGACTCGAACCTCCCGCGGCAGTCCGTGGCACGGCGCCTCAAACCGCGCGGCCACTCCGTGAGGGGCGAGGCGGCGGTCCAACTGTTCTGTAGACTGTGCAACCGTGCGAGACTGTTTTCTCTTAACGAAATGGATATGGACAGACTAGTACAAGTGCTTTACGACCAGATAAACGAAAAATACCGGAATGCCGAGCACAAAGACAGAGTCTGGAAGAAAACTGCAACAATTTCGCAAGCCACTTCTTAATACCCGAAAGCGATTTATTTGCTTTTATTTTGTAAACAAATAAAACTTTTTGCTTCGTGTCATCTCTGTGTCAGCGAGCCGAGGTATTCTTCTTGCCATTCCACACTCCCTTGTGAAGATTTGAGGAAGTTTTTTAGTCGGTCTCGTACAGCAGATACAGCCCCTGCTGATTTCACACGAATTCGACGTAGGTTTCGAAGACTTTCACTAATAGAAACAGAGACGGCGAGTTCCCAGTCACTACGAGGAACGACAGAAGCGCGGGCAAGCCTCGGTTACGCCCGCACGTGTGTCACCGCACCTTAAAATCGAGAACCGGACAGAGACTCGAACACGGGTCCTCCTACCTCGCGGCCACTGTAGGAAGTGAAGCTACGAGGGCGGGTGGTGGTCCGAGCTCAGTCGCCAGCGCCGTTTTAGTGTCGGAGGAAATCTCAATACATCGTCGTGTTTCATAATGTTAACGACACAAAGTGATCTGGAAGAAAACCCTAAATGCACCCCCTACACAAAATAGCCAGCAGCAGCGAGAACACGCAACACAGTAGGAAATGGCGAACGTGTTTCGGTCAGCACGAGCCCTTACGGACGGCTTTCGGCGAAGGACGGCGGCTGTTCGGTGGCGCCGTCTGCGCAGCAACAGCCCTGCTCACCGGAAGCGTGCGCTGGCTGCCGACAGAGGCGTGCGTGGCCGGCTGGCGTGGCGCGCCGACAGCCCGGGGTCCTGGCAGCTGCGGCCCCCGGCACAGGCGACCAAAACTAAACTTTGTTTTTGCTTATACTCGTGTAAGGCGGCCGTCACACCGCCACGTCATGCCGTGCTCGTAGACATATAGTTTAGACCAGTACATTCTAATCTGCATGCAGTCGCTTTCGGGAAAGCATTCAGTACAGCTAACTGCAGTACAGAAATTTATTTCTGTTTAAGAGATTAGGGCACAGTGTTTCTTTATTCTCGTCCTAATATTTTGCGTACATACTAACTTGTGATCTTGTATCTATTTTGCACACTGTAATACGGCAAGGGACTGCGCTTGTCGTAAGCGGACACAAGGAGAATTGGTTGCTGGAAGCAGCGTTGGCTACCGTCTACATGCTTCTGGCCTATGCTCCAATTTGCGGCAACATCGGGGCACTGGGCAGGAGAGCTGCGACGCCTCTGGTGATCCGGCTGTCGCTGCATCTGACAGGACGTCCTCACTCGAGAGTGGGTGGCAGACAGTGGCGCGAGGGCTTGTCACCGGGCGGAGCAGGTTCCGCGGCTGGCTCCCTACGCCTTAGCAAAAGGTACGAGGTGCTAGCCCGTGTCGTGGTAACTGTGAGCCGGCACGGGATGCCCGTCCTGTTGCGCTGATTTCCCTGCCCAGTCCGGACGAGGGTCTGGGGTCTCCGGTGTCACGCAGGTGACGGAGCCCCTCGGGGAAATAGCTGGCAAGAGAGAGAATGCCAGTGCGTACCCACGTAGTGGCACACGTCGGCACGAATGACGTCTGCCGCTTGGGTTCTGAGCGCATCCTCGGCTCCTTTCCACGGGTGACTGATTTGGTGGAGGCAACTAGCGTCGTGCGCGGGGTGCAGGCTAAGGTGAATGCATCTGTAGCGGTCCTCTGGTTTGGAGCAGAGTGGAAGGTCTAAACCACAGAGACGGACGGCTCTGGGAATTTCTCGACCTCCGCTATGGGTTACACAACTGTAAGTGCTGCCTTAACGTGTGGGGCGTGCACTGCACACAGAAAGCGGCTACCAGGCTAGCGGAGTACGTGTGGCGTGCACGTGGAAATTCTTTAGATTAGAGAAACCCTCCCTTCGGATTAAAGGCGATTTCCCTGATAAATTAGCCACAAAGTCCTCAGAGAACGTTCGCCGTCGCAGATCAGAGATAGAAAAGATTAATATGATTTTAGTAAACTGCACGAACATCCAAGTAAATGTCCCATAATTATTACTGCTTACTGAAGATTATAATCCACATATAGTATTAGGAACAGAAAGTTCGTTGGAACCAGACGGTAATGACAACGAAATCCTAAGTTCATTAAGTTCTTACTGCAATATTTATCGCACGGATAAGTTAGGCGCTAATGGTGGCGGAGTGTTTACTGCAGTACAGACTTCGATGGAATCCAGCGAGGTTATAACCGATTCCGCTGGTGAATTAATCTGCGTAAAGCTAAGTATCAAAGAGCGGCCAAAAATGGTAATCGGGTGCTTCTACTGACGGCCTGGGTCAGGAGCTATAGTGGTAGAGCGCTACAGACAGAACTTGCAGAATAAAAAATGGTTCAAATGGCTCTGAGCACTATGGGACTTAACATCTATGGTCATCAGTCCCCTAGAACTTAGAACTACTTAAACCTAACTAACCTAAGGATATCACACACATCCATGCCCGAGGCAGGATTCGAACCTGCGACCGCAGCGGTCGCGCGGTTCCAGACTGTAGCGCCAGAACCGCTAGGCCACCAGCGGCCGGCTTGCAGAATATCGTTAGTAATTTTCCTGATCGTGCTGTTGCAATAAGGGACGACTTTAACTTGCCAGGTGTAGATTGGGAGTGTCCTGGTGCCAGAGACAGGGATTCAAGTGACATTCTTCTGGATGCCTTGCCCGAAAATTACTTTGAGCAGATAGTTATAGAACCAACTCGCGAGGGTCCTGGCAACAGACACACCTGAACATATCGAATCAATTAACGCAGGCGAAGGAGATCATAAGGCTGTGGTAGCATCTATGACAAAGGCTCTGACACAGAATGTTTTGCTTATCAACAGCGACAGGATACGAATTTCAGAGTATCTGAGTAGTCAGTATCAAATGGGGGACGAAGATACGGAAAACAATTGGAAAGAATTCAAAGGGATCGTGCAATATGTCGTAGACAAGTATGTTCCGAGTAATGTACCGTTGACGTCAATCTGTTGTAGAATTATGAAACATGGTTTATGCTCAAGAATTATGACGTTCTACGAAACTCAGCTCGCTCTGTTCCTCCGTGAGATTGTGCAAATTTATATAAAAATATATAATATAATTAATTAAACAAATTGATTTTTTCGCTCTTTTATCATGTTGATTCCTTATAGGTTTTTACGCGAATTCAACGTCTTTCACTTTTAACTTACAGCGATTCCTGTATTCGCTTTGGTGTTGAGATTTACACAATTTGGTTAAATGGTTCTCCTTCCGCCATAATTAGTTCTCATTCTTGACAGTGTGTACAATACTGATTCTTAATCAGACTTCTGATGCAGGCAGCTACAGTGACATGACATTGGGATAATGCGCGGAAGAAAAGAAAACTTTCGTGGTTTTGCACAAAAACAAACTCTCAGACTTCATATTTTCACAAAATTATTATTCAGACAACATACTGTACCACAAGAAATACGTCTTCTTGCCACGAGAACTAAAGACAGAGTCTCTCTCATAATTGTAAAAAACGTTCCATCATTTGTAGCAAAATATCTCTCTGCCGACGCTTACAGTGGCCGCGCTAGTGTTTATTGTCATTGGCAATAACTTTTGTCGTAGCGTGTCGGGGCTTTCCCTTTATGTACCCATACAAGATCCGCAGTACGGCAGGCAATGGCGCACAGGTTGGCGCCGTGTTCCTTGATTTCAGGAAGGCACTTGACGCAGTTCCGCACTGCCGTTTAGTGAAAAAAATAAGAGCTTATCGAGTATCGGAGCAGAATTGCGAGTGGATTCAAAACTTTCTTGCAGGCAGGACAAAATCGACAGACGTAAAGGTAATTTCCAGAGTATCCCAAAGGAAGTGTGACAGGACCGTAACTACTTACAATATATATATATATATATATATATATGATCTAGTAGAGAGCGTCGGATGCTCTCTAAGGCTGTTCGCAGATGATGCAGTAATCTGTAACAAAGTAGCAACGCCACAAGATTGTAAGACATGTCCGAAAGAACAGACACAATATCCATATACGTGTATAAATGGTTCAAATGGCTCTGAGCACTGTGGGATTTAACTTCTGAGGTCATCAGACCCCTAGAACTTAGAACTACCTAAACCTAACTAACCTAAGGACATCACACAACACCCAGTCATCACGTATACGTATATACGTATATAGTTCTGGCAACACCGGCCATGACCTTCTTCTTCTGTGCGGACGCACACATATTCTCCGCCCTCTTACGGGACTTGGTGAGAATGTCTTCCACGAGTAATGGGTGTGTTGGTGTGGGACCCTACGAATGCAGTGTGTGGAAGGTGAGAATATGGGTCTCGCGGGAGGCGTGCCAGAGATAAATCCCTGCAGTCGCGCTATCCTCTGTGCGCTCGGTGGCTCAGATGGATAGAGCGTCTGCCCTGCAAGCAGGAGATCCCGGGTTCGAGTCCCGGAGCTGAAGGTATTAATACAATTCTAATCTCGTTCTAGACGGCTGTAGGTCATCAATGGTGTCTGTTCTTTCGGACATGTCCGAAAGAACAGACACCATATCCATATGAGTATAAACTTATTATATCTCCAGAGCTTATTCGTTAGTTGGAACGCTGGCACACGAATTCTATGCTGCAAGATTTTAACGCCTTGTCGAGCGATGGGATAAGTGTTCAAATTTACAATGGGAGTATGTTGAAAAGGAAAATAAATTTCAGGCTGGTACACCTGGCTCTATGCCAGTTTGCGAGCTGTTTGTCGACCCACCCTCGTAGCGATGTCAGCACTGGTTGGTCGATGTGCTTTGTATCTTCTCAGCGCATTAATCACGCTCTCCGAGGTCGTGAATCGAGACTGAAGCAGCTTCTGCTCAGACTGTGAATGCCCCCTGTGATGACATAGCTGAGTGGCCCCTCACAGCTCTGTCAAGGCTCCTTTGCGCCCGGCACTGCTTCCTTGTGCTGGAGTCTTGTTAGGACCGCGCAGCTTCATTGGTAAGAGACACGTTTCGTTGCTGAATGATTTATTCAATAATAAATCCTGAGTTTCAGGTAGCTGGGCAACGACATAACTGATCCTTATCCTTTCAGGCAGTAGCAGACGCAGCAACAGGGAAGTAACCGCTTTTGTGGCATTTACGAGTTCCTAACCAGGAGCGAATTTTATTATATCATCTGTGTTCTTTAATAGTCTTCTTTCTTGAGTTTCTGCATCTAAATTTTATATCTAATAGCCACTGTTCTCACGTTTTCGTTTGCGTCGGAAAGTAAACCGATTTTGTGACATATTACAAGTTCTTAATCACGGTCGAATTATTTAGTTTCACCTGAGTGCTTCGATAGTTAGGTTTTTCAGTCTCTGCGTATTATTAGACACAGTTCCTGCGTTTTCGTCAGGGTCTACAGTAG
The DNA here is from genome assembly GCF_021461395.2 of Schistocerca americana. NCBI lineage: Eukaryota > Metazoa > Arthropoda > Insecta > Orthoptera > Acrididae > Schistocerca > Schistocerca americana. Next base: position 1,087,709,726 of record NC_060120.1, on the reverse strand, counting down.
AGTTGCGCAGCACGTGCCGATAGTCCGTTTATTGCATTGCTTAGTTTTCCACGGTCTTTAGAATGGACAGGGACTGCGATTGTTGTGTGCGGATGCGAGCCGAGTTGGTGGCACTTCGCTCTCAGCTTCAGGCTGTGATGGCTTCGGTTACACAGCTTGAGGCTGCAGTGGATGGGCACCACTGTAGCGGGCCGGCCGTGAAGATCCAACGGACGTCCAGCACTGCCGAGTCCTGCGAGCGGCGGCCAGCCCAGTTACTGCTCGGACTGAGGCTCACCCCTCACCCGTGGTCGAGTGGGAGGTCGGCCCTGGGCGAAGCAGCTGGCGAAAGACTTCCCAGGCGGCCGCACGTAAGGCCTCCCTGGTTTGTCTGACAAACATGTTCCAGGTGCTGTTTGTGGCTGGCACTGTCGCTGAGCCACATGCTGTCGCCTGTCCTCTTTCACAGGAAACCACTCAGCCTCCAAGATCCGGGCAATCACAGAGGGTGGGATTATTGGTAGTTGGGAGCTCCAACGGTCGGCGCGTTATGGTGCCCCTTAGGGACATGGCTGGCAAGAAGGGTAAGAAAACAAATGTGCACTCCGTGTGTATACCGGGTGGAGTCATTCCAGATGTGCAACGGGTCCTCACGGATGCCATGGAGAGCACCAGGTGCAGCCAACTAGAGATAGTTGCTCACGTCGGTACCAATGATTTGCCCGCATCTCGTGGTCGTGCGGTAGCGTTCTCGCTTCCCACGCCCGGGTTCCCGGGTTCGATTCCCGGCGGGGTCAGGGATTTTCTCTGCCTCGTGATGGCTGGGTGTTGTGTGCTGTCCTTAGGTTAGTTAGGTTTAAGTAGTTCTAAGTTCTAGGGGACTTATGACCACAGCAGTTGAGTCCCATAGTGCTCAGAGCCATTTGAACCATTTGAACCAATGATGTGTGTCACTTTGGATCAGATGAGATTCTCTCTGGCTTCGAGCGGCTAACAGAAGTGGTGAAGGTTGTCAGTCTTGCTCGCAAGAGGAAAGCAAAGCTGACAATTTGCAGCATACTCGACAGGACCGACTGCAGACCTCTGACACAGAGCCGAGTGAAGGGTCTGAATCAGAGGCTCAGACGGTTATGCGACCGTGTAGGCAGCGGATTCCTCAACTTGCGCCAAAGGGTGGTTGGGTTTCGGGTTCCGCTGAATAGGTCAGGTGTCCACTATACGCAGGAGGCGGCTACACGGGTAGCAGGGGCTGTGTGGCGTGGACTGGGCGGTTTTTCAGGTTAGAGGGTCTCGGAAAAACACAAAAAGGGCTTCAGTCTCAAACGGTGGAGGCTGAACACAGGAAGAACGTAGACACAGGAACCATTGGTATAACAGTTGTAAAATGTCGTAGCTGTGTTGGGAAAGTACCAGAGTTCCAAGCGCTAATAGAAAGTACTGATGCTCAAATCGTTATAGACACTGAAAGCTGGCTAAAGCCGGATATAAGCTCAGCCGAAATTTTTGCGAAGAAGGATAGGCTACACACGGTTGGCGGTGGCGTGCTTGTTGCTATTAGTAGTAGTTTAACTTGTCGCGAAATTGAAGTGGATACTTCCTGTGAGTTAGTATGGGCAGAGGTCATTGCTCCCAACAGAAATAAAATAATAATTGGATTCTTTTACCGACCTCCCAATTCAGATGATACAGTTGCTGACAGGTTCAAAGAAAACTTGAGTTTGATTTCAAACACGTCCCCGACTCATACAATAATAGTTGGTGGTGACTTTAATTTACCCTCGATATGTTGGCGAAAATACATGTTTAATTCCGGAGGTACGCATAAAATATCATCATAAATTGTGCTAAACTCATTCTTTGAAAATTATTTCCAGCAGTTAGTTCATCAGCCCACACGAATAATAAACGGTTGTGGAAACACACTTGACCTCTTAACAACAAATAATCCTGAGTTAATAACGAGCATCCAAACCGACTCAGGGTTATCGTAGCGAGACTGAATATTGTAATCCCCAAATCCTAGAAAAATAAGCGAAAAATATACCTATTAAAAAAAGAAGATAAAAAATTCACTTGCAGCCTTCCTAAGAGACAATCTCCACTCATTCCAAATTAATAATATAAGTGTAGACCAGATGTGGCTTACATTCAAAGAAATACACTCCTGGAAATTGAAATAAGAACACCGTGAATTCATTGTCCCAGGAACGGGAAACTTTATTGACACATTCCTGGGGTCAGATACATCACATGATCACACTGACAGAACCACAGGCACATAGACACAGGCAACAGAGCATGCACAATGTCGGCACTAGTACAGTGTATATCCACCTTTCGCAGCAATGCAGGCTGCTATTCTCCCATGGAGACGATCGTAGAGATGCTGGATGTAGTCCTGTGGAACGGCTTGCCATGCCATTTCCACCTGGCGCCTCAGTTGGACCAGTGTTCGTGCTGGAATTGCAGACCGCGTGAGACGACGCTTCATCCAGTCCCAAACATGCTCAATGGGGGACAGATCCGGAGATCTTGCTGGCCAGGGTAGTTGACTTACACCTTCTAGAGCACGTTGGGTGGCACGGGATACATGCGGACGTGCATTGTCCTGTTGGAACAGCAAGTTCCCTTGCCGGTCTAGGAATGGTAGAACGATGGGTTCGATGACGGTTTGGATGTACCGTGCACTATTCAGTGTCCCCTCGACGATCACCAGTGGTGTACGGCCAGTGTAGGAGATCGCTCCCCACACCATGATGCCGGGTGTTGGCCCTGTGTGCCTCGGTCGTATGCAGTCCTGATTGTGGCGCTCACCTGCACGGCGCCAAACACGCATACGACCATCATTGGCACCAAGGCAGAAGCGACTCTCATCGCTGAAGACGACACGTCTCCATTCGTCCCTCCATTCACGCCTGTCGCGACACCACTGGAGGCGGGCTGCACGATGTTGGGGCGTGAGCGGAAGACGGCCTAACGGTGTGCGGGACCGTAGCCCAGCTTCATGGAGACGGTTGCGAATGGTCCTCGCCGATACCCCAGGAGCAACAGTGTCCCTAATTTGCTGGGAAGGGGCGGTGCGGTCCCCTACGGAACTGCGTAGGATCCTACGGTCTTGGCGTGCATCCGTGCGTCGCTGCGGTCCGGTCCCAGGTCGACGGGCACGTGCACCTTCCGCCGACCACTGGCGACAACATCGATGTACTGTGGAGACCTCACGCCCCACGTGTTGAGCAATTCGGCGGTACGTCCACCCGGCCTCCCGCATGCCCACTATACGCCCTCGCTCAAAGTCCGTCAACTGCACATACGGTTCACGTCCACGCTGTCGCGGCATGCTACCAGTGTTAAAGACTGCGATGGAGCTCCGTATGCCACGGCAAACTGGCTGACACTGACGGCGGCGGTGCACAAATGCTGCGCAGCTAGCGCCATTCGACGGCCAACACCGCGGTTCCTGGTGTGTCCGCTGTGCCGTGCGTGTGATCATTGCTTGTACAGCCCTCTCGCAGTGTCCGGAGCAAGTATGGTGGGTCTGACACACCGGTGTCAATGTGTTCTTTTTTCCATTTCCAGGAGTGTAGTATCGGCAGCAATTGAGAGATTTATACGAAATAAATTAACAAACGACGGAGGTGATCCTCCTTGGTACACAAAACGGGTTAGAACACTGTTGCAGAAACAACGAAACAAACAAGACAAATTTAAACAGACGCAAAATCCCCAACATTGGCGATGTTTTAAAGCAGCTCGAGATATAGCGCGGACTTCAATGCGAGATGCTTATAACAGTTTCCACAACGAAACTTTGTCTCGAAACCTGGCAGAAAATCCAAAGATATTCTGGTCGTATGCGAAGTATGCTAGCGGCAAGAAACAATCAATGCCTTCTCTGCGCGATAGCAATGGAGATACTATCGAAGACAGTGCTACCAAAGCAGAGTTACTAAACACAGCGTTCCGAAACGCCTTCACAAAAGAAGTAAATATTCCAGAATTAGAATCGAGAACAGCTGCCGACATGAGTTCAAAAATGGTTCAAATGGCTCTGAGAACTATGGGACTTAACATCTATGGTCATCAGTACCCTAGAGCTTAGAACTACTTAAACCCAACTAACCTAAGGACATCACACAACACCCAGTCATCACGAGGCATAGAAAACCCCTGACCCCGCCGGGAATCGAACCCGGGAACCCGGGCGTGGAAAACGAGAACGTTACCGCACGACCACGAGCTGCGGCCCCAACATGAGTAACGTAGAAGTAAATATCCTCGGAGTAGTGAAGCAACTTAAATCACTTAATGAAAGCAAGTCTTCTGGTCCAGACTGTATACCAATTAAGTTCCTTTCGGAGTATGCTGATGCATTAGCTCCATATTTAACAATCATATACAACCGTTCGCTCGACGAAAGATCCGTGTCCAAAGACTGGAAAGTTGCACAGGTCACACCAACATTCAAGAAAGGTAGTAGGAGTAATCCACTACATTAAAGGCCCATATCGTTAACGTCGATATGCAGCAGGATTTTGGAACAAATAGTGTGTTCGAACTGTTATAGGCCTTTTGCTGTTCCTAATCAATATAAACGATTTGGGAGACAATCTGTACAGTGGTCTTCGGTTGCTTGCAGATGACGTTTATTAACTAATAAAGTCATCAGAAGATCAAAACAAACTGCAAAACGATTAGAAAAAATATCTGAATTGTGGGAATAGTGGCAGTTGACCTTAAATAACGAAAAGTGTGAGGTCATCCACATGAGTGTTGAAAGGAACTCGTTAAACTTGGGTTACAGGATAAATCATTATAATCTAAAAGCCGTAAATTCAGCAAAATACATAGGTATTACAATTACGAAGAACTTACATTGGAAGGAACACATAGAAAATGTTGTGGGGAAGGCTAACCAAAGGCTGCGTTTTATTGGCTGTACACTTAGAAAATGTAACAGAGCTACTAAGGAGACTGCTTACACTACGCTTGTCCGTCCTCTTTTAGAAGACTGCTGCGCGGTGTGCGATCCTTACCAGGTAGGACTGACGGAGTACATCGAAAAAGTTCAAAGAAAGGCAGCACGTTTTGTATTATCGCGAAATATGGGAGAGAGTGTCACAGAAATGATACAGGATTTGGGCTGGACATCATTAAGAGAAAAGCGGTTTTCGTTGCGACGGAATCTTCTCACGAAATTCCAATCACCAACTTTCTCCTCCGAATGCGAAAACAATTTGTTGACACCGACCTACATAGGGAGGAACGATCACAGATATAGGTGTTCATTCTTTTCGCGCTATGTGAGATTGGAAGAATAGAGAACTGTGAAGGTGGTTCGTCCGCAGCTCGCGGTCGTGCGGTCGCTTCCCACGCCCGGGTTCCCGGGTTCGATTCCCGGCGGGATCACTAGTATACCAAACTCGGGAGTACGTGACACTAGTACTGAATGTTAAGAAAATCGCAATAGGGCTGCTGCCCGGACTCTAGTGAGACACGAAAGTAACAACGCCTGCAGTCCCTCAGTTAGCGGAGACGCGCGCTGGACACGCCGGGCAAGTAACCACGGCTCCGTACGGCTGCACCCGCGGCCCGTCAGTAGAGCTAGCTATTGCGGCTGCGGCTTGTAATTTCTGTGTCCTCGATCTACGTCTGCCTTTGCGTCACTTTGTGCTGTGGGCGTCAGAGATACAGAACGACCTAGTCGGAAACTGCCTGATGCTTTAAACTTTGTCTTTATAGTCGAAATGGGCTTTACGTGTTATTTTATACTGAAGAATGTAAAGAGCACTGGACAGAGGCAGCTCGTGAAAGAGCCACCGCACGACGCCTCACGTTTACTGCTGCCTTAAAAGGTCATACAGCCCACGGCGGTATCTCAAAAGCATTGCGGTATTATTTTACAGAATTGCTTGTTTGGTATGTTCAAGCTGTAAATGAAACTTTCCTTTTATAACACAGAAATAGAATTAAAGGCACCGCAATATTCAGACAATTTGAATTAAGGCATCGCAATATTCAGACAATTTGAAGTTGGCTTTTAGTGAGAAAACTGCATTCCATCCGTATACATATAATAAGTTAGAAGCAATTAATAACACAAAATGTAAATAACAGCCCCCATGTTTTGTGACTGTAATTTTTTTGCCCTTTCCGTGCGGCGCACTCCTGTGCCAACTCTTCGTCCAAGAGCAGCACGTAAGTCCAACGTCCTCAGTTATTCGTTGTATGTACTCCGGTTTCCGGCTTCCCTTACAGGTTTCATCCCCTTCAGCCCCCAGTCGTATCACGTCATTCTCTGACCCTCCTTCTCGTCACAGTTTTTTACACATTTCTTTCCTCGCCGATTCTCCTGATAAATACTGTAAGGGAACACCTTTTCACCCGTAGTTTTTATGCGATTTCCTTCGCAAGCGTTATCTTTTTCGTCTCCTAGGTAATCCTGATAGTTTCTCGTAGCACACAAATGAAATATAATTTAAGTAAAATATTTTCGAACAATGTTGGTAAAGTGTAAGCACTATTAAAATGGATTTTGTTTCGTTTTTCGTGCCGCAAGATTAGCAGATTGGCGACGTTTTACTGAAGCTCGGTACTTTGTGCAGACTCCAGTGTCTCGAAATACAATAGAAAATCCAAAGAGATTCTCGTCGCACGTAAAGTACACCAGCCCAAGACACGACCAGCGAATTCACTGCGCTATATCTACGGTAATATTACCGACGAGAGCGTCACTAAAGCGGAGTAATTAAACTTAGTTTTCCGAAATTCTTTCGCCAAAGAAAACGACGTAAATATTTCAGAATTCGAACCAAGAACAGCTACAAACATGAGTAACTTACATGTAGATGTCCAAGCTGTAGCGAAGCAGCTTAAATAACTCAATAAAGGCATGTGTTCCGGTCCAGATAGTACACCGTTTAGGTTCCTTTCAAGAGTATGCTGATGCAATAGCCCCGTAATTAGCACATGTATAAAACCGGTCGCTCGAAGGAAGACCCGTACTCAGAGACTGGAAAGTTGCACGGGTCACACCGACACTCAAGAAAAGAAGTAGAAGTAACTCTACGAATGAAATTACTGTCGTCAATTTGCAATAGGATTCATCGAACATACACGGTGTTTCAACATTATGAATCACCTTCAAGAAAACGTTCTATTGACAGATAGCACGTATTTTGAAAATATCGTTGTTGTGATAAACACAAGCAGCTGTCTATTCGCAGCAAATCTATAAATACGGAATCGATGTGATATCCGTTGTAGGTGGCACTCTTTATTCGCAGTAATGAGTGCTACCTGTAACGGACATCACATTGATTCCATATTTCCAGATAAATTGCTTGCCTATGGAGCATCGCCTCAGTTTTGCGACTGGATTCGTGAATTTCTTTCACACAGGTCACAGTTGGTATTAACTGACGATTGCCATCGAGTAACAGTCATACCTAGTGTTCCCCAAGAAAATGTTATATCAGCTCTTTCTGAACCATACACATGATTTTGGAGAGAATCTGAGCACTCTTCTTGGACAGTTTGATATTACAGTCATTTACCGTATAGTAAAGCCACCAGAAGATTAAAACCAATTCAAAAATGATTTAGGCTAAATATCAGTTAAGTGGCAAAAGTGGCAATCGTCTTTGAATAAGTAAGACTGTGAGGTCATCCACATTATATTTCGGTTACACAATAAATCACACAAATTTAAAAGCTTTCATTCAACTAAATACCTAGGAAGTACAATTATGAAGAACGTAAATTGGAACGATCAGATGGATAAAGACTGTGTTTTACTGGCAGAACATTTAGAAGACGCCGTAGATCTACTAAAGAGACTGCCTACACTACGCTTGTCCGTCCCCTGTGCGGCGTGGGATCCTTACCAGATAGGACTGACAGAGTGCATAGAGGAAGTTCAAAGAAGTGAACTCGGTTTGTATGACCACAAAATAGAGAAGAGAGCGTCGCGGATATAATAAGCGAGTTGTGGTGGCAACCATTAAAATAAAGGCGTACTTCGTTGCGGTGAGATCTTTCGACGAATTTCAGTCACCAACTTGCTTCTCTTAACGTAAAAATATTTTAGTGTCGCCAACGTACATGGGGAGAATGACCATCGTATTAAAATAAGAGAAATCAGAGCTCGTACAAAAATATTTAAGCGTTTATTTTTCCCAAGCGCTGTTCGTGAGTGGAACGGTGGAGAAATTGTCTGAAGGTGGTTTCAAGAAGATTCTGCGAAGCACTTAAGTGTGAATTACAGAATAGTTGTGTGGTTATAGAGGAAGTCTGATACACACTAACAACTCTCTTCTTTTATCTTATCAGTCCATCTAATTTTTAACATCCTTCTATGCACTAGAGTTGAAATGCTTTGAGATTTCATACAATGGATGACTCGCCGCCATCCAATGCTGCACTCGACACGAACATTCTCAGAAATTTCTCGCTCAAATACGTGATACGTGGGTGTGACTCGTTGTGTCCAGGACTGCCCTCACTGGCGCACGTGCTGGTCTCGCTTCGTCCGGCACGCACAGTTCTCCTTCCTTCAACGAGCCTACTTCGTGGTCCCCAGTTTTGACGTATCGTATCTGCTACTCCTCGTTACTGTCGCTTTTTCTTCTGTTTACATTGTGTGCTCACTAAAGTTAGTGTTGATTGCATTTAGTAGGCCCTGCAACTGTCCCTCGCTTTCACTGACGGTTGCAATGTCGCCAGCGACTCGTAACACTGGCGTCCGACAACAACGGCCGAGTGCTGGCCACTTCTGTAGCGCCGGGTCTGCGACGCCGAGGAACACAAACCGACAGCCAAGCGAGCCCGACATTGTCGACGAGACACGGTTACTTAGTGGCGGCCTCTCGAAGCACGAAAGCGGGACATTCAGACACGAGTCTCAGAGCTAGGAGCAAATCGTAGTAGAACGCGTGGCCAAATAGTTTCCACTAAATGAGCTTTCCACCTGTACACTTTGGTGTCTTTAACGTGTTCAAAAAGAGTTCAAATGGCTCTGAGCACTATGGGACTTAACTGCTGAGGTCTTCAGTCCCCTAGACTTAGAACTACTTAAGCCTAACTAACCTAAGGACATGACACACATCCATGCCCGAGGTAGGATTCGAACCAGCGCCCGTAGCGGTCGCACGGTTCCAGACTGTAGCGCCTAGAACCGCTCGGCCACACTGGCCGGCCTTTATCGTGTCTGTCTCGCACTTGCGGTAATTCTCATTTGGTAACTTCCAAACGGTTAGCACGCACTTACTTGGCATTTTTAACTGAAAAGAGCGGCGTCATGTAGCAGTTACAGGAGTGTAGGAAAATTGATGGCACCCTAACATCGAGCGAGGTGGCGCAGTGGCTAGCACACTGGACTCCCATTCGGGAGGACGACGGTTCAATCCCGCGTCCGACCATCCTGATTTAGGTTTTCCGTGATTTCCCTAAATCGCTCCAGGCTAATGCCGGGATGGATCCCACGAAAGGGCACGGCCGACTTCGTACCGCAGCCTTCCCCAATCCGACAAGACCGATGACCGCGCTGTCTGGTCTCCTCCCCCAAACAACCCACCAACCCTACGGATCTCCGGCAGCCTAACAGCCAATGAACGTAGGCAATCGAGATGACGTGAGCGCGTTCTTTAAAATTACACGACTTTGGTAGACCCTCATTATTCATTCTTAGGTACGCTATACGTAAAAATGTGGTCTGCGAAACTACTCACACGGGACGAGATGGTGGCTGCGACCGGCTGTGGAGCCGGCGAGCGTGCGCCGCGGCGCGGCGGCCCGATTGGTGCACTGCCACTCACCTCTCGCGGCCCGCAACGTTGGCAGCACTGAGCGACAGGTGGCTCGGCTCGCACTGCTTATCTGCCGCCTTATCTGCGCAGATGCCGGCGACGCCCAGTTCCGCGTACCGGTCGATTGGACAGCACCCTATGGCCACGCTCGCAAATTGTTTTGTAACGGCAGAAGTCTGGCCACCGTTTTTCCTGTTCCAAAACGCTTCTTCATTCTTGTCAAAAGTCTACGAAAAGTCACTCATCACATCAAATGTATAAATGGAACACAGTACTAGATGTGTGCACAAGCTTTTGTGTAATCCTGACGCAAACACGGCACGTGACTGAAGAGAGCCGCACGCCGTGTGGGTGGTACGTCCCGCCGATAGCACTCGACTATCTTGTTACGCCTCTGCGCCAGTCCTGCCCACTTCTGATGCAGCAAAAGAGGGCCAGTTTTCGGTTCGATGGGGAAGAGACTTTTGTTCGGCCTGATTCTATTATCCTCTTAAATGTGTGGCGGGCAGAGGCGACTAGACTAACTTTGAGGGTCAGTAATTTTCGAGTAGCGATTTGTGTCATTCAACAACCGTTGCATGGTAACTTCTGAAAGTGAAGCAGTAGTAGAGCGAGCATTAAACAGCCAGTAAAAAAAGCTGATATAAATGCTCTTATCCCTTTTTAACAGATTAGTTTCCACACTGTCCTATCTGATCATGTAAGCGTAGGAAAAGATGTGGAATGATTTCAAAGTGACGGTATCGACGGCAATTCACAAATTAATAAGTGATGGTACTGATCCCCAATGGTATACGAAAAGCGTCAGATCGCTGTTGCAGAGGTTTGTGACTTGGCAATCTATCACAACCAATCCACTGTGACGGGTAGCCGAAAGGCACGCGTTTAAGCTCAAGCAGGCTGGCGTGAGGTCTGAAACAGTTAAAGGAGTTGAGTCTAATAAAAAAGCACGTAGCTTTTGGAATACTTAACTTTAATCCATAATTGGTGAACATCGGTCTGACGGTACATGCATCACAAGATAAATAGCAAATGATAATGGCGCCTTACTAGGTCGTAGCAAATGACGTAGCTGAAGGCTATGCTAACTATCGTCTCGGCAAATGACAGCGTAATTTGTCAGTGAACCATCGCTAGCAAAGTCGGCTGTACAACTGGGGCGAGTGCTAGGAAGTGTCTCTAGACCTGCCGTGTGGCGGCGCTCGGTCTGCAATCACTGATAGTGGCGACACGCGGGTCCGACGTATACTAACGGACCGCGGCCGATTTAAAGGCTACCACGACGTATACTAACGGACCGCGGCCGATTTAAAGGCTACCACCTAGCAAGTGTGGTGTCTGGCGGTGACAACACACAGAGTCAACGAAAAAAGCATGCCAAATTTAAAAGAACGCAAAATCCTTAAGATTGGCAAAGTTATGCAGAAGTTCGAAATATAGAGCGCATTTCAAAGCGAGATGCTTTTCATGATTTCCACAACGAAACTCTGTCTCGGAATCAGGCAGAAAACCCAAAGAGATTCTGGTCGTACATAAAGCACACCAGTGGCAAGACGCAATCAATACCTTCACTGCGCGATAACAACGCTGAAGTCACTGATGACAGTGCCACTAAAGCAGAGTTATTAAACACAGTTTTCCGAAACTCCTATACCAAAGGAGACGAAGTAAATATTCCTGAAATCCAATCAAGAACAACTGCCAAGATGAGAAACATACAAGTAGATATCCTCGGTGTAGCAAAGCACCTTAAATTACTTGATAAAGGCAAGGTCTCCGGTCCAGACTGTATATGGTAAAGGGAAATATATTCGTGATAAATTTGATATTTTGCTAATTACTTCTGATGTTTCCAGAATGAGATTTTCACTCTGCAGCGGAGTGTGCGCTGTTATGAAACTTCCTGGCAGATTAAAACTGTCTGCCCGACCGAGACTCGAACTCGGGACCATTGCCTTTCGCGGGCAAGTGCTCTACCATCTGAGCTACCGAAGCACGACTCACGACCGGTCCTCACAGCCTTAATTCTGCCAGTATCTCGTCTCCTACCTTCCAAACTTTACAGAAGCTCTCCTGCGAACCTTGCAGAACTAGCACTCCTGAAAGAAAGGATACTGCGGAGACACTCCGCTGCAGAGTGAAAATCTCATTCTGGAAACATCCCCCAGGCTGTGGCTAAGCCATGTCTCCGCAGTATCCTTTCTTTCAGGAGTGCTAGTTCTGCAAGGTTCGCAGGAGAACTTCTGTAAAGTTTGGAAGGTAGGAGACGAGATACTGGCAGAAGTGAGGCTGTGAGGACCACCGTACTTCGCTAGCTCAGATGGTAGAGCACTTGCCCGCGAAAGGCAAAGGTCCCGAGTTCGAGTCTCGGTCGGGCACACAGTTTTAATCTGCCAGGAAGTTTCATAACAGCGCACACTCCGCTCCAGAGTGAAAATGTCATTCTAGAAACATCCCCCAGGCTGTGGCTAAGCCATGTCTCCGCAGTATCCTTTCTTTCAGGAGTGCTAGTTCTGCAAGGTTCGCAGGAGAGCTTCTGTAAAGTTTGGAAGGTAGAGACGAGATACTGGCATAAGTAAAGCTGTGAGTACCGGGCGTGAGTCGTGCTTCGGTACCTCAGTTGGTAGAGCACTTGCCCGCGAAAGGCAAAGATCCCGAGTTCGAGTCTCGGTTGGGCACACAGTTTTAATCTGCCAGGAAGTTTCATATCAGCGCACACTCCGCTGCAGAGTGAAAATCTCATTCTAGAAACATCTCCCAGGCTGTGGCTAAGCCATGTCTCCACAGTATCCTTTCTTTCAGGAGTGCTAGTTCTGCAAGGTTCGCAGGAGAGCTTCTGTAAAGTTTGGAAGGTAGGAGACGAGATACTGGCAGAAGTAAAGCTGTGGGGACGGGGCGTGAGTCCTGCTTGGGTAGCTCAGTTAGTAGAGCACTTGCCCACGAAGGGCAAAGGTCGCGAGTTCGAGTCTCGGTCCGGCACACAGTTTTAATCTGCCAGGAAGTTTCGTCTTCATTATTGTTATAACATACTGCTAGGCATTGTTGTTTACGATGTCTGAATGCTCAAACAGTTGTCGCACATATAAACTTCCTCCTCTGCGCCGGAATGCTGGCAGAGCACATGGTATGGTGTTAAGCAAAATGAGCATTGGATCCATTTAGGTCCATTCTTTTTGCGAACATCACCTGAGTGAGATTCATGGCATGTACCCCAAAGCCGATCATCTTCTGTCTCATCTTGCTTGCGTGTGGGTTTTTCGATCTCTGATTTCGATGTGCAGGCTTTTAGTTGCAGTTCTTCATTGAAACACTTCGCTCCTGAATCTTTCTTTATTCTTTCCTGATTCACACTAGGCCTTTTATCATCTGGTGGGAAGCACAGAACTACCACAATACGGGCCAACCTTCTCCTTACAAAGGGATGTCCGCTGCACACAAGCAAAAAATCATCACGAAAATATCTCCCTTACCCCTACCAGTCAGGCAGGCCCCTTTCAGCGTATGCTATTACAATAGCTCCTTATTTTGCAAATATACACAACCGCTCGCTCATAGAAAGATCCGTACCTAAAAACTGGTTCAAATGGCTCTAAGCACTATGGGACTTAACAGGCAATCATCGTAGGTCGTACCACTCGGTCCTTCCGGCTCATGGATTTCTCCCTTACCGTCTGGGCCTGTCCTGTCCGGCTCTCCCCCACCCTCACCTACCTTGGCCTCACCATTGACCGTCACCTCACCTGAATCCCTCATCTCCACTCCATCTAATCCAAAGCCCACAACCGCCTCCACAAAGACTCCTCAAACTCCTCTCTGGCCAGACATGGGGGTTGCACCCCTCTGCCATCCTCCACACCTACAAATCCTTTATCCATCCCATCATCTGTTATGCCAGTCCTGCCTGGATATCTGCCCCCCCCCCCCAAATTCTATAAGTCCCTCCAGATCCTCGAGCGCCATGCACTCCGCCTCGCCTTCCGTGTACGCTTCCCGTCCCCCACGCGGATCCTCTATGATCTCATTCCTTTCCCCCAACTGCTCCTATTCCTCGAACATATCTGCATACTCTACACCTCCCGCCGCCTTGAACCCCCTCACCCCCTGGTTGCTCCTCTCCTCTCCCATCCCCGCCCCCTGCCACGCCTCCACTGCTGTGTCTCCCCTACCCTCCATCTCTACACCCTTCATCTCCTTTCCCAAGGTGGCTTCCATCAACTCCCCCTCCTGGATGATGCCCACTCTCCCTCCATTTACCCCTCCTATCAACTCTGATCCTCACTCCCCCTCCTTTCCTCTGTTATTTTCTTGGGCTCCCTCTCCCCCCTTCCATCCTCTTTCTTCCCCACCTCCCCTCTCATTGCTCCCTTCTCACCCCTGAGTCCTTTTACATTTCCCTCTTCTGCCGCCTCTCATGCCCTCTCGCCCCTCATTCCCTCGCATCTGCCCTTCTCCCCCTTTATTAGTCCTCTCCCTCCTTGGTCCCCCCCCTTTTTTCGTTTTTTTCCTTCCTCCCTCCTTGTTCTTCCCCCTCCTCCAGGTCCTCACCCCCCCCCCCCCCCCCAATCTGCCTTTGGCTTGGGAGTGTCATCTTTGTGCCGCCACTTTCGTGCAGTGTTCTACAGTGAGTGTTCTACAGTGAGTGTTCTGTGTTGTGTTTTTTGGGAAGTGTAGCGAACGGCCATCGTACTGTCGCTGGGTGTGCCTTTTATCTCTTGTGAACAGAAACCAGACTGTCGCCGTGTTTTTTAATTGTGTGTGTTACTTGTCTGATTCCTGTGTCTTTTATTAACGTTGCCAACCCCTTTTGCTTTCTGTTTTAACTTTCCGCATTTTTCCGCCATTTTACATTTGACGTCACCGTTTTATCGCCTGTTTTTCTCGTTTCTTTTCTTCTTCCATTTTTTAAAATAAAAGTCTGTAGGCTGTAGAGCAGCGTACTAATCTGCTGCCAGCCCGCCCCCTTCGGGGGGAATTGAAAATCAATAAAGGAAAAAAAAGGGACTTAACATCTGAGGTTTAAGTCCCCTAGACTTAGAACTAATTAATCCTAACTAACCTAAGGACATCACACACATCCATACCCGAGGCAGGACTCGAACCTGCGACCGTAGCAGCACCGCGGTTCCGGACTGGAGCGCCTAGAACCGCTCGGCCACAGCGACCGGCTCTTAAGGACTGGAAAATTGGCCAACTCACACCAATATCCAAAAAGGGAAATAGGAGTAATCCGTTGAATTACAGGCCCATATCACTGACGTCGATTTGCAGTAGGGTTTTGGAAAATATAATGTGTTCGAACATTATAAATTACCTCGAAGAAAACGATTTTTTAACACACAGCATGGATTCAGAAAACATCGTTCTTGTGAAAGACAAGTAGCCCTCTATACTCATGAAGTAATGAGTGCTATTGACAGGGGATGTCAAACTGATTCCATATTTTCAGATTTACAGAAGGCCTTCGACACCGTACCTGACAAGCGTCTTCTAATGAGACTGCGTGCCTATGGAACATCACCTCAGTTGTGCGACTGGATTCGTGATTTCCTGTCAGAAAGGTCATAGTTAGTAGTAATAGACGGAAAGTCATCGAGTAAAACAGAAGTAATATCCGGCGATCCCCAAGGAAGTGTTATAGGCTCTCTATTGTTCTTGATCTATGGTAACGACATAGGAGACAATGTGAGCAGCTCTCTTAGATGAGCTGTCATTTACCGTCTAGTAAAGTCATCAGATAACCAAAACGAATTGCAAAATGATTTAGGTATTTGTATGGTGCGAAAAGTGGTAATTGACCCTGAATAAAGTGTGAAGTTCTTCTCATAAGCACTAAAAGGAATCCGCTAAATTTCGATTACGCGATAAGTCACACAAATCTGAAGGCTACAAATTCAACTAAATACTTAGAGATTACAAATAACCTAAATTGGAAAGATCACATACATAATGTTGTGGGTAGAGCCAACCAAAGACTGCGATTTATTGGCAGAACACTTAGAATGTGCAACAGGTCTACTAAAGAGACTGTTTACACCACGCTTGTCCGCCCTATTCTGGAGTATTGCTGTGCGGTGTGGAATATGTATAAGCTGACTGATAACATCTAAAAAGTTCAAAGAACGGCAACACGTTTTTATTTGTCGTGAAATAGGGGAGATAGTGTCACAGACAATTGGAGTGGCACTCATTAAAACAAAGGCGTTTCTCGCTGCGACGGGATCTTCTCATGACATTTCAATCACCAATTTTCTCCTCCGATTGGGAACACATTCTTTTGGTACCCACCTACATAGGGAGAAATCATCATCACGATAAAATAAGAGAAATTAGGGCTAGCACAGAAAAACTTAAGTGTTCGTTTTTCCTGCGCGCCGTTCGAGAGTGGAACAGTAGAGACACAGCTTCAAGGTGGTCCATTGAACCCTCTGCCAGCCACTTTATTGTGAGTAGCAGAGTAATCACGTAGATGTAGATGCAGAAAACGTTTGCATTCTGTCCCCGAGCCCGTTTGGCTGCTAGGCTGAACCACAACTAATGCCACATACAGACTACTAACAACTTTGTAACACCTAAAGTTGGCTAGTTAATGAACACAAAACTAGTTATTGTATAAAATCAGGAGAAGGCGATGCTTCGTGATTAAACGCAGAACTTCTTGCAACGTGGAACTGACAGAACGCGTAAGGACATTGCCGTGCACGTCCGTTCGTTTCAAGTTGCGTTATTCCAGGTTTCGAGACAAGCGTTGCTGTTCAGCGAATGTGTACAATGAAAATAGACGGAGATTGGGGAGTCAAGTAGCCAGCTGGGTCATGGTGTTACGTTGTTGTTGCTGTGGTCTTCAGTCCTGAGACTGGTTTGATGCAGCTCTCCATGCTACTCTATCCTGTGCAAGCTTCTTCATCTCCCAGCACTTACTGCAACCTACGTCCTTCTGAATCTGCTTAGTGTATTCATCTCTTGGTCTCCCTCTATGATTTTTACCCTCCACACTGCCCTCCAATGCTAAATTTGTGATCCCTTGATGCCTCAGAACATGTCCTAGGTGTGCATAAGGCGTTGTTTAAACCACTCGTTTAAGTATATTGTTTATTTTTTTCTGATATTTCAGTACACCTCGTAATTGACGCTGGTGTTTAAACAATTTCAGACGACGTTAAAGAACTGCGGTACTTTGGTTTTATTCCAACAGCAATAGGAACCGTGTAAATTGACTCTCAGAGGTCGCGCTAAATATACTAGGCGAGTCACAAACTGTTGCCACCAGGAATAACTCCGAAAGTACGATAGGAGCTGAAAAGTTTGTGGCACAAAAGTTGTATGGGACAACGGGGGCCATAATATGACATTTGTTTTTTGTTGCTTGGTGGAGTCGCTCCAGAGATATGAAAGCCAACTTTGCTTTTTAAATAGGATGCTATTGTTATGCACTTCTTTTCTGATAGCGGCTATCGAGACGAATCCAACGATGTATAACAGTAAGACCTTTGAAGGTCAACGAAGGTCACAAAGGTGGCACGAACGTCCATTTACGGAAGGTGTTCGAAGTGATGACAATTGGTATCAATGCAGTGCTGCAATCTTTTATCATTGATTGAGTGGTATTCCTTATGACATCGCCGGCCGCGGTGGTCTAGCGGTTCTAGGCGCTCAGTCCGGAACCGCGCGACTGCTACGGTCGCAGGTTCGAATCCTGCCTCGGGCATGGGTGTGTGTGATGTCCTTGGGTTAGTTAGGTTCAAGTAGTTCTAAGTTCTAGGGGACTGATGACCAAAGATGTTAAGTCCCATAGTGCTCAGAGCCATTTGCACCTTATGACATCGGCACTTATCGAAGCACATGCTCTGACAATTCTCGCATATCTTCAGGTGTAGTTGCAACGTCTTTATAAACAATGTCTTTTATGAATCCCTCAAGAAAAAGTCAGAGGCGTCAAGTCTGGCGAACGAGCGGCCACGACACATCTCCTACGAGTCCAATCCAACGATTTCGGAATTCTCTCTGCAACTCATTTCTATCCATCAGCGAAAAATGTGGCGAACACCCATCGTGTTGATACCACTTTCTGTTCCTTGTTCCTAAATGTACTTCTTCCAATAACAGACCTAATGTTTCTTGCAGAAATGTGGCATACTTCGTACCATTAAGATTTCCTTTGATGAAATAGGGACCTACAGTTCTGCCCTCCAGAATCCCACACCATAATACATTTACCGACTACGGTTTTTGGTGTGCAACTTGCCGCAGCCAAATTGCATGTTATTTAAATTAACATTTCCATAATTCGTGAATGTAGCCTCGCCAGTAAATAAAATGAAATTAATAAATGTGGCATCCCTCTCAATCTCAAGTAGAGCCCTTCGGCAGAACTCAATGCGACGCATACAATCCGTAACAGTTAATTCTTGGTGGAGACTGATATGGTAAGGGTGATATTTATGCCGATGCATAACACGAACAACACTACTCTGGCTCATGCCAGACTCCCTTGAGATTTGACGAGAACTAACACAAGGATCTCGAACCACAGTGGCAAGAGTACCAATTTACATTTCCTCGTTTGTAACTTTCCTTTGCCAGATATGATTCCCATGCGTTAAAGATACAATTGTTCTCAATTTATGGCATACATATTTAGATGTACGGCGTATAGTGTGACTAAGTTGAGGATATCTTTTAGCGTATAAGACTAGCTCGCACTGAATTTTGTTGGCATTCTCCATAAATGAGAAGCATATCGACTTGTTCTTCGAAGGAAGACGTCATTCACGCTCGCTTGATTCGACGCTACTAGTCTTACAGTTCCTATTAGTGTTGTATTGCGAAACCGTCGAATGGTGTTTACATGTCAGTGGTACGTAAGATGGATACGCTGTATTCGGCGAATATTTACTATTTGGACGATATGCGAGAGAGAACTGTCAGAGCATGTGCTTCTTTAAGTGCCGAAGTGATAAGGAATAAAACTCAATCCGTGATAAGAAGATTGCAGCACTGCACTGATACCAATGGTCATCACTTCGAACACCTTCTGTAAATAGATGTTTGTGCCACCTTTGTGACCTTCGTTGATCTTGAAAGATCTTACTGTTACACATCATTGGATTTGGCTCGATAGCCGCTATCAGAAAATAAGTATCAAACTACAGCATCCCATTAAAAAAAAAACCATTTGGCCTTGATATTTCTGACGCGACCCCACCTAGCAACAGAAAAACCAACTTCATAGTATGGCTTCCGTTGTCCCAAGCAACACTTGTCCCACAAACGTTGCAGCTACTATCATAGTTTCGGCTTTACTCTAAATGGCAGGCAACAGTTAGCGACTCACCCTGTACATGGCGACCGCCGGGATGCGCTACGCGTCTGTTGCAGGGCCCCTCCACACGTGGCAGCGACAGCCCTTCCCGGTCGCCGTCCACCTCCCTGGCGCACTTTCTTTCTTTGTGGCACACAGAGACCTCTTTTCATTGGACACTACCTGCTTCAGCAGTTATTAAAGCTGGTGTTTAAGCGATGTACGGATACTGTTACAGAAGTATGTTGTAGATGTTACAAAATTATGCAAATGCTGCTGCTTCAGAAGGTGTGTCACAGCAAATATTCAGTAACAATTCGGTTCACAAACGGAATACATATCACAAAAGTACTGCTCCAAACACACTGGCACTCTAAGCACTGTGAGACCTATAGTTGGAGCTGCGACCATCTCCAGACTCTGAATTACGTGAAGATTTGCTTTGTAAGCGATGTCAATGAGAAACGATCCATCAGCCCCATATTACTTTACCGATCCCGAATCCGGTATCAGATGCAATTCCGATTTCACACACCAAAATGACATTTGGAAGTCGAAATAAAAATCTCTGTAACTCTGAATAGGACGCTCACCACTTGTCGAGTTTTAACTGCTTGCTTGAAGCTGAGTCCAACAGCTGCTGTGGTGTTTATCACTTTGATGAAACGCTGAGTGGGCTTAGTTTATATTTGCTGCTGGAGTCAGGGATGTTAAGGCCCTTAGTCTTCCTCACGTTTTGAAGCACACTGATGTATTAAAAAACACACACAAACAGAATTCGAAGCACAGTCCTGCAGACGAGCAAAGTGGCTGCAAGTTTCGGTGAATTTGCAATGTCCTGTAACCGCAGGTCTGGAGAAGCTCTGAAGCCACAGCGGCAGGTGGGGAAGAGCACCCCACCCGTCTGTCTCGGACAGAGGAGGCTGGTCTGCTTGGACTGGTCACGTGACTCTCAGACGTCAGGGACTCTCCTTAGATACCTTGTCCCTGTTTAGTTCGAACCAGTCTTTAGAGGCTCCTGCGTTCCACACAAAGGATGTCTTCTTACTCGAGCTTCCTGTGAATGGAGCATTGTGTTTGGTTCTTGTTTAATTTACACGCCAAATTGCTACTGGTGGTGTGGGAACAATGTCCACTAGTTTCTGCAGATGGACAAATACTAGAATTTTAGCCATACTATATTTTGTACAGATCGAAAAACATAGATCAGTCATGTTACACTGACAGTACAGCCTGCGAAAGTGGTCTACAGGTCACGAAATACGGAAACTCTCGCCAAAGACCCTTTCTCAGTTACACTAGTCTGCTACTAACGAGGAAATTCGAATTTTTCGGCGTGAAACCGATCTCCATCCAGGCTATATCACCAGAAGCACTTGTACCACAATACCATATTGATGTAGTAAACACAATTCGTGTCGTGCAGCATACAAGATCATCGCTTTTGCTTCCCTCATATAGCTGTCGATCACCAGACTCACATACGTATACTGCAAAGACTGACAGATCCCAAGAAACATAAGTACATGCAGCGTATATAGTGGCAGCACTAGATATTCCCTGCGAGGTCGGTCAGCCATCCACCACAGCCGGCAGTCACGAGGCAACTGCCCCACACGTGCTGGCTTGGTGCGCGATCACAGCGCCCTCCCGCCCTCCGCGGACGGAGGCCACTCTCTGAAGGCTGGGCTGGGACCCCCCGGCACAGCTGGAAAGTTTCCGGCCTGGCCTGCTTGCTGCCGTGGTTTGTGCCTCCAGCTGCGATCATCTCCAGACTCAGCGATTACAAAGACATATGTATTTGCACGTGGTTTGCTAGAATATCATATTGTAGTGTCACTGCCAGACACCACACTTGCTAGGTGGTAGCCTTTAAATCGGCCGCGGTCCGCTAGTATACGTCGGACCCGCGTGTCACCACTGTCAGTGATTGCAGACCGAGCGCCACCACACGGTAGGTCTAGAGAGACGTACTGGCACTCGCCCCAGTTGTACAGCCGACTTTGCTATTGATATTGACATTATAACATGTACCGTCAAGAGCGATGTACACCAATTGTGGATTAAAGTTAAGTATTATATCAACTACGTACTTTATTTGCTACTATTAATTCCCTTAACTGTTCCAGACCTCGCGCCAGTCAGCGTGTAATTAAACGCGTGCATTTCGGTCTCCTCTAGCAACACAGTGTTGGCTCTTCTGCCAACACTTCACATACCACTGACACGATAGCTGTCAATATCAACCACGTACGAGCATGTTACCGATCGCTTGCAAAGTATAATTCTGAAGATATTTTAACAAATACCGATGTCAATTATATAACAAATTCTAGATCATCCTCGTACTTTAAAAAGTCAACTAAGGCTTTTATACATATAACTGCATGTCTTTCGCATGTCTGAAGAACCAGGAGAAAACGTTCAATAGAGTGTCCGTCGGGTGGCCTGTGGAGGGGGCGGCGGCGCCACGGCCAGGGGGCAGAGGTGACCGGGATGCGACGACACGCCGGCGCCCCTGCTATAATCCCGCCCGTTTCTCGGCACGGCCGTCGCGCCGGCTCACGTTTTCCGAAACACGAAAGGCGCTGCCGCCGTTAAACGAGCCCGTAAATTCAGCCCCGCGGGGGCTGCAGCTGGGGAAACAAACGGCGACGGTGGCAGCGTTGACAAACAAACACGCCGGCCGCCGCCCGTAAAACAGCACAGCACCCGGGCATAGGGAGCGCGCTCCGCCGCCCCCGCTCACGTCTCCCCTGGCCACTGATACCGCTGCCTCGCACTTGCTACTTGCGCGTACCGCCGTCCACTATCTTATGCTCGAATGTAATTAAATGCCTCTTATAGGAGCACAGTTAAAAAGCAACCACGTCTGCGGGCAGGCGTGGCGTGCAGTGAAGGGCAGAACGCAGAGGGTCGCCTCGTAAGGTGATGTGGCGCCATCTAGAGCGTAACTGCGGCGCCAGCGTTCCTGCCTCCTGGAAATTAAGCGCTAATGCAGCAAAAACACGGGAAGGTAAAAGTGCCAGACAGACTGATACGTCGCTGCAATCGCTTTCTGGGCCTAAACACAGCGCAAGCAAGTGTTTGTACTCGATACCCGTCACCGGAGAATTACGAGACAATCATTTTGTCGCTAAAACTTATCCGGCAATTACAGTGAGAAGCCGCACAGTTTCGGCAGCACTTACTACATGTCCTTGAATGACAGAGAGAGGGAGACACAGAGAGAGAGACAGAGAGATGTGAGTGAATGGTTTTGACATCTGAAACGCCGGACTACGGAATCAACTGCCAACACTGAACAGTATGTGTCACTTGTCACGCACGCAAGTAAATTTAGCACGTCGGCCAATGTACACCGATTCTCAGATATCTCTGAGAGAAAATCTGATGCAGACTCACAAGTTGAGACTAGTAGAGACAAGTTACCGTCGCCAGGTCACTGAACGGTCGAGAGACGTCAGTAGGGGAGTTCCAGGAGGTGCGGACGAGGTCTGCAGACAGCAGCGGTCGCTGACTGATCAGAATCCCTCCCCCCTGCCTCCCACTGCCCAGTAGCCAAGTACTGCTAGCAGCGGTAGCGGGGAACCGCCTGACGTCCTCTGCATCCGCGCTCCCTGCCCGCAGTACTTGTTTGACACTGGGATCCGACACGCAGGAACGCCTGCCTGTGGACCGATCGGGACTCCCGAACACCAGTTCCACATACAGTAGACATCACGGACCAAATTACTTCTCAACTTTCATAGCCAGAGAACACAACTGCATAGAAAATCCTGCCCACCGTCGCCTCTGCGCCTCTTTCACGTTTCCGACGACAATTTAAAATGCACTTTTATTGCTTCGAGGACAGGTTTCCAGTCCTGTTTTTGTTTATGTGCTGGAAACTGAAAATAAACAAATGAATGACACCACACACTAGTCATGACAGCACCATATAACCACAACTGCATCAGGTTACCTTAACAGCTCCTCAACTGCTCGAACAGTCCACGGGTATACTGCCGGTTCATAGTGGCCAACGGGCACAATATTCCGGCGATCAGGCATGTCGCCATCGTCAGGTGCGCTGACAAACCGAGCTCCCGAGGGCGGATGGCCGATTCAAATCCCCTCCCCCCGCGGGCCGCTCTCTTCGCCGTCCGCGCCCGCGCGCCGGCGGTCGCGAAGACGTGGGCGTCGGAATCCGTCGTAGCGTCGATGTGCTTGCTACGTCCGCCCTGGTCGCCAGTTCGTACTTCTTGCCGAGAGTCTTCTTAATTACATTCAGTGCCGGGTCCCAAGCCTTGCTGAGCTTGTAGCCGCAGTCTCGGTTGATAAGATCTTCCCTGGTGCGAATTTCGATAGCCTCCCTTATAACGCTGTCCCAATATGTAGAGGTCTGAGCCAGGATCTTGGTACGCTCATAATCCATCTCGTGATTCTCGGACAAATAGTGCCCTCCTACCGCCGACTTATTTGGATATTTCAGTCGAGTGTGCCTTCGATGTTCTTGGCAACGATCTTCGATGGTGCGTACTGTTTGTCCGATATAAGTCTTCCCGCACTCACAGGGAATTTGGTATATGCCGGCCTTCCTCAAACCGAGGTCATCTTTCACACTTCCCAGTAATGCCCGTGTTTTATTGGGCGGGCAAAAGACGGTTTTAACTCGGTGTTTCTTTAATATACGGCCGATTTTCTCCGATAGTGCGCCACTGTACGGAATAAAGGCAGTGGCTACCTCTTCTTCCGTGACTTCATCCGTCTCCACAGGTTGTGCTGTGGTGGTGAGACGGAGAGCGCGTCTGACCTGCCAATCCGAGTACCACTTTTTTCGGGACACGGTCTCGAGGTGTCTGAACAAATCCAGGACATGTAACGGAGTGTAGGACACTGTCTGACAGCACGTGTACCCGAGGCTGTTTGTTTTGAAAGCTCAAAACTATTCAGTAGTTGTACACCGCACCGCGCCGCTACCTCTGTCTCTACTTTCATCCTGCGTACGTTCTCGAATAGACTATCTACCTCAGTATGTTGTATCAAGAAACTCGAGCATATTGTTAATTGAAACTGGCGCGCAGCGACAGGCCGAGTTGGTCGGGAGGTACAATTTCTTTGTCGGAGCACGCAGAGTAGCAGGGAGCGGCCAGGGCACGTCTTTTACTGACGTGAGTAACTGATGCGCCGACGGAAGCAGCCATCACCTCACCACCTCTTCTTCGGCGGCACTAGCGTTCTCTTCTGAGGTACGCGTGCTTCGTCCGACCGGCCCTTTAAAGCCACTCGGTGCACTCGAGAGTTCAATCTTTACAGTCTGGCTGTTCCCGGAAGTATATAGGGCCCCTGTCTGCAATGGACAAATTTGTAACGAAGCGTTTAGCTTCTGGACGCCGTGCACTAGCTTCACTATAAACACCGAGTGCTTGCTATTTGGGATGACGCTGACGGAAGCTACGTAAAACACCGCTATATGTAGGATACGTAGATTTGTCGTGCGCATAGTGTTACATTGCCGGCAACAGTGAGCTCTCGAAAGTTTTGCAGTTTCGAATTCCAGCGATTTTCCCGTGCTACTTCCATCTATGGCTTCCAGCGACAAACGGCCCAGCTGCTACGGCTTTCCACCCAGCAGGTGGGAGCACACCCGCCCCCACGCACAGGCCGTCTGTTGCAGAAACCACCGAAGCCTGCATACTCTGGGTTCACTGCGCCTCCTGTCGCACCGCTGCACACTCTTGTACTTCTTTATATGTGTTACACGTCAAGTTCACAACTCGAATACACCTCTCCAAAACCAGTTCGACGCAACTCTCAAAAGTTCTCCAAAATATTTACTTCGAAATTTTCCAGCTGTGTTTAATATTCTAAAGTAAGGAACATCATTTTCGAGTAGTGTGGCTCTGTGGCAGACTACGTGCTCGATGTATGAGGGGGCCTGGGTTCGATTCTAGGTGGAACCAATTCTAAACGAAGGTGCACTTCTACGAGCATTTCCCTAAAGCGTAGGATACATGAGACGCACGATCCTGGTAATCGCTACGTCGAATCTCGTTTCGGTCATTAGTTTTTTCGTTATTTTTTTCTCTCAGTTCGAATACGTCCGTCATTTACATATAAAATTCATCAAATGTAGACAAAGTAATACTTGTAATTAACATTTCTGTGACCAATGCTGAACCGTGTCGTTTGGCACGGTTCCTGTTTTTCCCTCGGTTTACTCCCGTTCGGAGTTTCCGCGCGCGCTGGGAGGAGGCGGTGTGTGCCGGGAGGAGGCAGCTGAGGCGAGTGTTTGGCACTGGACGACCGTTCTGCAGCGGGGCGCCCGGCTCCTCCATGCTAAGTCTGGATGGACCCAAAAACCCGGGGCGTGAGGACACAAGACGTTTGGTTTCCGTCCACCAGCTGGGAAAGCTATGAAGTCCGTCTGCCAGTAACATCCGGAAGGTGGTGTCGTCACTGAAAGTAAGATTTTTCATCTAGTTAGTGCAACGGCCGTCGTCTGGCGGGGCCAATCTCCCGGTGTTGTGGGAGCTATTAATTACTGTGTGGCAACGTTTCTCTGCTTCGAGTTTGTGATCGGAAATTGCCTTGCGTGTGTGTTACTGCCCCCTTGCATGATGGTACATTTGAACGCCATGCTGACTTAGAGCCAATTAATTTTATGGATGTCTGAAATGCGAGGTTATGTTAATGTTCGCCAATATCTGTTGTGTATTAGTATGTAGACATATTTAACTTTAGTCGTTATTGTGTATATATTTTTGTGTTAAGGAGTTTAGACCCCGTGGCATTTAAGTGTTCTATTTAAGGTAGTGCTAGAGTTGTGACTCGGCTGTCAACCCGAGAAGGTTTTATCATCAAAATTCGCCGAGAAAGCCTGCATTCTCATATACTAGAGTTTCTATTTGGTAATCCGCCTAGCCACGACTGATGTCGGTTGGTCGGTCTGTCTGAAATGTTGGGCCTATTGGGTAGAGACCATTCTTGACTTGCTCTCCTCAGCTCCGAAGTCCCGTATTGATACTACGTCGGTAGTTCTGCTGGAATCTCATTTGCAGAAGTTATCAATTCTTGTGAGCACAAATAAAGCTATCCTTGCCTCTGTAATTTTCGTCCGCTGGCCAGCAAGCTCCGCTTAATGATTAAAAATCGCCAACTGTTCTTCGTGTTAGACGAGTTCCCTTTCCAGTTCGGGTAAATGTTTCCTCCTCCTGGTGGAGCCATCCTCTTTCCCGAGCCACGCTGGGGTAAGAGTTGCCCGAGTGTCTATTGCCCAAGAAAAGCGAATTCGAGTTCTGGATAACATAAGTATTGTACACTTTTAAGATAGTTCTAGGCTTGGAGAAATTGCTGTTTGGTAAAATTTAGCCTTCTGTGTCGATAATCTGGCGTATTCCACGATCCAATATAGTTATAGAACTGAAAGATTTGGTTTTGATACGTTGCTGAGACGTGACTTAATTATTTGCTATTGATGTTAATTGCTTTAAATGAATCTTCTTTAATTTGCCGTTATAATTCTTAATGAGCGATCGTCCTTAATGGTGTAACATTTAATGAACGTCTGATTGCCCCTATGTCACCCACGGACTTCATTCACAGACTGAAAAGGTGATGCTTGCTCAACTTAATGGGACTTCATTAACTGTTGATATTTATTGTTTATAGCCTTAAAAATATTTTTGTTAAAAAAAATGGTTCAAATGGCTCTGAGCACTATGGGACTTAACATCTATGGTCATAAGTCCCCTAGAACTTAGAACTACTTAAACCTAACTAACCTAACCTAAGGACATCACACAACACCCAGTCATCACGAGGCAGAGAAAATCCTTGACCCCCGCCGGGAATCGAACTCGGGAGCCCGGGCGTGGGAAGCGAGAACTCTACCGCACGACCACGAGCTGCGGACACACGGAACAAACGTTTTCCGTAACCTAATGTTCGGCACTATACTCTAGGTGTCTTAACCTAATGTTTGGCCCTTTGTCAGCACTTAACCTATTCTTCTGTTAAGTGGTTTTCCGTGCCACCCCCATTTCCTTAAACTATTCTACCGTCTTATATACCAAACTAAGTAATTAGTTATTTTCTCCCACCATTTCCTGGTACACTTCTCGAATTTCACATTCCTTTGAACGCCATTTCTGATGCATTCTTCTTTGTCACCCACCCCCTTAAACTTTTGTACTACATTTTACATAAAAATTATACAAATTAACCTAGTGTTCTGCACTTAACCTGATGTTCTGCTCCGTGTCACACACTCAAGCACAACATTCCCTTAACTATTGTACCACTAACACCATGTTGATATAAAATATTTATACAAATTAATGAAACCGTTATTTTTCACAGGTATGGCGTATTTAATTTTAATTCACAGCATCCTGTTGGTCAGTAAAATCGATGTAATACAGTTTAAACAAAAGATCTCTAATAACAAAACACATCCCACCGGTCGACAGCTGAGGCCGCCGCCGCCGCCCCAGACACTGCCCGCCGCCCCGCCCTCGCCGATCACGTGAGCTACAGCACACACCCCTGCCCAACTCACCACCGTTGGGGGTGTTGAGCAGAAGTATCTCACGAGTCTTCCACTTTATGCTGTGCGCAAGCGATGAGCCGAGGCGAGCTTCCCTCTGTCAGTAGGTTTCCGAGACCGGGGTAATCAGGACCTCTGATGGAATTCTCTCGTAGAAGATGTGCACTGATACACGAGAGCGAATAAAATGAGTTCGAGATGTGATCTGCGAGATTCTCTTCGTTCTAGCTTTAGTCTTATCTTTCTGAGTCATTTGTTTTAGTGCCCGTAGAAGTCCGGCGAGAAGAGCAGTAGGTTCCGCCCCTGGATGTCCCCGGTTCAGTCACAGATAGGGGCGGGCAGTTTTCCTCGTTCCAGACTCTCAAGGACGATTGCATGCCGACTCAGTCTGCCGTCAAATGGGAACGTTTAGTCACCCCCACCCCCCCGCCCCGTCCCCCACCGCTACCGATAGTGCCGCAGCTGGACTCTGCCTGCGGTTACGCTTTACCTCATCAGCGCTTACTTTTAACACGACTCCTCCCAGCAAGCTTGCCCGTACACTTTTGTAATTTCTGAGTTCGTAATGTGGAGTATAAACTTGTGGCAGCTGCCCGCAGCACACACAACCGACGGGTTGCTCTGCAACTACAACTGTTCTGGTACGTACTTTTGTACTTATCGTATGGGGGTTTCAGGTCGGGTATGTAAGATCAAACCTAGCATGTCTTGTTTCACTGCATCTCTAATGTTTCAGTGGCTACAAACCTGATTAGCGATATAAAAAATCGTAACAGAAATTTAAAATAGCGAATTGTATGTCAATAAATCGCCAACTGCTTTAACACATCTGCAGCCGTTGCAAATTTGAACGAAACCGGTAATCATCATTGAGACAAATGCTTGGAGAATGAATAAAAATGTTAGAATCATCGGCTAAAATTTGCAACGGGGCAATAGCAGTCGAGCTGCAAATATTGCAAGTGGAGAAAAGTGACAGAAGAAGACATTCGTGAAAAGAAATAACGACAATGTTCGCAACGTGGACACGAAGGACAACGGAACGACATTTATTGCAGCTTTAGATTTATTTCAATGTGGTAGCACCGTTATGAGGAACACTATTGAGTAGGCGTTACAACTTACGCTTACGTGCAAGCCTGAGAGAACAGAGGTGTTGACCATCCACGAGTACTTGCAGTGCGAGTCCCCGACACTGCCCGTGTTACCTCTACTCGTACTACTCGGCAGCCACGTAAGAGAGTTTGTGCCGGACCGACACTCGAACGCGGATTCTGCGGTTATCGCGAGCAGCCGCCTCGACAACTTGGCACATACGCGCTCGCCTCCCAGACCGAACAAAATTTTCGTACGTCACAACTGGCTACTATTTCTACACCTGCAAGGGCTGATGTCGAGGAATCAGGGGTAAGGGCAAGATGGCCGCCGAGTCGGTTGCCCTGTGATGTGGCTCCGCATTCGGCTGCAGTTTTTCTCGGTAAAAATTTGACTGTGGGCAGTGATGTTTGATTGTCGGGTACCGGGAGTGTCATCTTACATAGTCCGTTCTCGTTTACTCATTAGCTACTGTAAATACAGCAGAGAGAGCGATTAGAGTACTTGTAGTGCAACGCGCCGCAGGAGAGGCCGCGGCCCTGCGGCAGGCCGAGCGCGTGTCGGCAGCGGCGGCCAGCGGCTGCCTCGACGTCAGCCGTGGCGGCCACAGCTGTCGATGAGCAGCCGCCTGCCTGCGCTCGGCCCTGCTCGGAAGAAGAGGGAAAGCGTGGGGTAAGGCGCTGGCTCGAGCCGTCGACGCCACACCCGGAATGGAACACACGGAGGGAGAACTTGCGCCCATGACCCCACTCAAAAGATAGCAGCCGTAGATAAAATATTCGGCGAAATAGGAGTAGAGTTAAAAGTTAAGCATGCTTCATCTGCTCTGTTAACCGTCATTAGAGACAAAGTGTTTCCCTTAGCTTTTCAAATAACTAGCCTCGAAGCTAAACTGTCCTGCCTAATTGCGATTGAGACTTGTACTACAGAGAGCATCGAATACAGTCACAGACTTACAAATAAAAACTTTCCAAGAGAGGGCTGAGAACTTAGAGGACGAAAATACGGAACTCAGTGTAGCGAACCGAGACCTGCGACAACAAATTAGCGAATTAACTAACAAACTCACACAACAAGCGCAAACACAAGCACACACTGATATATGCTGCCGCCTTAACGACAGACCACAAAACCGAAGAGGCCCGGAGAATAGGAGACGCTAAAACAAAACAGGCCGCAACCCTATATACCAAATCGACAGCAAATCGAAACGCCAAAGCTGTTCGACAGACAATCACCGAGAACATACAGTAAATCCCAGGAAAGACAATATACGTATCAATTTAATCAGAACCACTCAGACTGCAGTATAGTAGAAGAGGAAACACAGGAGTAGTGTCGAAAAAATAAATAATAGAAAAGACTAAAGACCTGCGCACCATTGTCTGTGGAAGACCGCGAAAACGCGAGCCACTGGTGGCAGTATGTCACGTGCCAGATACACTTACCGACGAGGAGCTTCTAGAAAGCCTTTACGAGCAGAATCTAAGCGGTGACAACACGAGAGAAGACTTGGACGGAGAAGTCAAAAGAAGGTTTAAAACAGGCCCTAAGGCAAGGGGTTTCAGTCACCAGATACTGGAGATCAGCCCACACCTGTAGAGAGTAATTCTGAGTAATGCACGTGTACAGAATGTACGCAGATCTCTGCACAGTGTTCTACACTGCTAGGTGAG
Source organism: Schistocerca americana (assembly GCF_021461395.2). NCBI lineage: Eukaryota > Metazoa > Arthropoda > Insecta > Orthoptera > Acrididae > Schistocerca > Schistocerca americana. Next base: position 1,087,679,345 of record NC_060120.1, on the reverse strand, counting down.
AAATTAATTCTTAGCAATCGTATACGGCACTTGTAGTGGTCTGGCAACTTGGCACACCACGAGCGCAGTCTACAACAGACTACATCTGCCGACCATTTACTGTCCGCTTCTCTTATGCGAACAGGCAAAAAATCTGCGCTCGTCTTTATATAGTTCAGTTACTTTCAGTACGTCAAGTGACTACGTATTTGCAGTTTTGAGTGAGCCATTTCATAAAATACGTTCCTGGAGACAATGGCCGAGAAGCGTGTAATTCGTAACTGTGACGCTGTCAGCGACCGTTGTACTGGTGGTGGGAAACGGACTGAACTGACGAATGCGGGCTCTCGCTGCCGTCTATAGCTGACACCGCGATGTAAGGCCGCATAATTGTGCCGCAATTCAAACTTACTGCACGTCCCTCACTTTTAACTGTGTTAGTCGTATGCTGCATAAACTTCTTTCATTCAGGAATTTCTCGCGCTCTAATAGTGAGTTGCACTGAGCGTATTCACTGTATATGCGATTTATTCTCCCAATCGGCATGATCGTTGACTGAGCTAAGAGCACTGAATAAGCAGCTCCGACGCCTGTTGTGCTGAGAACTTGCTACTCTTACCGGTTTTCGTGTTTTGAACGTTGTTTTCTGCTCGGTTGCGCTAGTATTACGACGTTAAATACCAATTTTCTTACGTTTTTATGTCAGCAATGGCTTATGCTTCCTTGGTTAAACAGCATGTACGCCATGTGAAGTTTTTACAATAGATATTTTCCCATTGTGAATATGATATATGATCGACGGTGGAAACCGGATGTGAATGTATATGTTATACGACAGCACAGTGTGTACCTTTTTTTTTCATGTATGAGCATTCAAAGGAAGCCGCCATTCGAACAAGTTGTAAGCTGCGTGTGGGTGTGTGTTGGCACAGGTGAGACGTCTTCTTTGTCAGAGTTTGAGCTCGACAACAACGTAATACAGGCTACTAACAACACCAGGCAAACGATGACGACTGAGAAAGAAATGGCGGAGTCTTAAAACTGAACTACGCGAACTTGTGACATGTGCCCTGTTGCCGAGACTTCCGGAGGATCTGCCTCAGCAGGCAGCAACATCGCTCGCCCTCTCTAGATGAACGACCCTAGGAGAGGGTGCAACTGTTTTTGGAATTGTTTATGTACAGTGTTCAGGTAGAAGTAGCCAAAAAGCGTGTGGAAGAGCACGAATGACCGCACTGTCGTTCATATAGAGAGGGCGGCCGATGTCGCTGCCTGCTGGGGCAGTGGTGAAATGTGCAAATATCTATGCAAGAACTCGAAACAGAGAAGGTTACATATTTCCGGCAATTTCAAACGTCGTGCAGCAGACAGAAAGGGACCGGCGCGCGCGCTCTGCGGCACGAGTTGCCGCGCGGGGACCCTCGGATTACCGTTGCGCGGCGCGCTCTTCCCGCGGCGGGCAGCCGACGCCCGGAACCTACGCTAACAGAAACGGCTCGCGCCTCGCCCGACCAGCACCGGAAATCCCGCTGTTTCTAACAAGGGAACCTCCCCATCGCACCCCCCTCCGATTTAGTTATAAGTTGGCACAGTGGATAGGCCTTGAAAAACTGAACACAGATAAATCGACAAAACAGGAAGAAGTTGTGTGGAACTGTGAAAAAATAAGCAAAATACACAAACTGAGTAGTCCATGGGTCACATAGGCCACATGTTGCAGAATGTGAGCTCAGGAGCGCCGTGGTCCCGTGGAAGCGTGAGCAGCTGCTGAACGAGAGGTCCTTGGTTCAAGTCTTCCCTGGTGTGAAAATTTTACTTTCTTTATTTTTGCATAGTTATTATCTGTCCGTTCGTTCATTGACGTCTCTGTTCACTGTAATAAGTTTAGTGTCTGTGTTTTGCGACCGCATCGCAAAACCGTGCGATTAGTAGACGAAAGGACGTGCCTCTCCAATGGGAACCGAAAACATTTGATCGCAAGGTCATAGGTCAACCTATTCGTCCACAGGAAAACACATCTGATATATTCTATACGACACTGGTGACGGCATGTGCAGCACATGACAGGAATATGTTGTCGACCCACCTAACTTGTACACTTGGCGATTCTTCTACCTTGCCCGATTTAGGTTTTCTTGTGGATGTGATAATCACTCCCAAAAAAGTGATGAAAACATAAGAGTTTGTCACATAAACTGAAAATAAAAAATAAAAATTTTCACTCAAAGGAAGATTTGAACCAAGGACCTTTCGTTTCGCAACCGCCCACTTTACCACGACACCATGGCGCTCCTGCCATCCTACTATCCTTAATGTTCTATATGTTACCATGAACTACTCAGTTTGTATATTTAGCTTATTTTTTCACAGTTCCACACAACTTCTTCCTGTTTTCTCAATTTATCTGCGTTCAGTTTTCCAAGGCCTATCCACTGTGCCAACTTATAACTAAATCTGAGGGGGGTGCGATGGGGAGGTTCCCTAGTAAGAAGCGCTGGGCCATCTAGAGCCCCCACTTCAGTCGCTTCCGTTTGTGGCCGAGCCGCGCACGAACCGCGAACGTGGACGTAATCGGTGACGAGGAGTCTGGCTAGAGCAGTGCCAACCAGGCTGCTGCACCCGCCTCGCCTCCCCTTCCCCCCACTCCATTCCACTCCTCCCCTCCGCCCCCCCCCTACTTCCCTTCCCAACCCGCCCGCCACTGCACTCCCCACCCCAAACCAGAGGCTGCGCCGGCGGCTGCAGCACAACTGTGTAGCGGGGAAAGTGCCGCACACCGAGCGACCGGAACCAATGGAACTGATTTTAATAGGCGGACACGTATCACTCCTGCCGCCCACGAAGGTTACGTCTTCAAAGCCCGCAATTCGTACACAATACGTAGTTGGAGGTTACAGAAGCACAGGTGGGTCAGGAGACAATAGTACAGTCGCGTTTCAGGTACTGCGGGGATGGGCACAAGTCATATTTCCCGAAATAGAAGTCGTAGTGTTGTCGTACATATTCGTCATCGAAGTAGAAACGTGGCATTTCGACAAAGCGATCAGAAGACAGGAGCGTGGCAAGTATGCCGAGGGCACGGCGAGCGTGGCTTCTGTTAAGAGACCCGCCGCGTCCGCCGACACGCCACTGTTCCTTCAGACGTCTCTCCTCCTCTAGTCTTTCTACATTCCTCGGTCTTCAAACACCGACTGTTGACAAATGGAGACTTTTAGCTCGACGAGCGGCTCCAACAATAGACACATGCCCGTATTTTTTATTTGTCGTTCGGGTAGGGCAGCTCGGCTCGTGCTAGGCAGATCTGGACGGCGGGCGCAGAGCCGCCAGCGACGGCAGCGGCAGCGCCACCAACGAACGCCGGGCCGGGCTCGGCTGGCACTCGCCGGTGCGCGGCGCCCGGAGCGAGCTTTGGCCGAGTACACCGCGTGTCAGTCATTCACAATCGGTCACCGGCACTGTTCCCGACTTCACTCCCGTCCGTGGCAACCTGGGACGGTGTCAGAGTGTTTTCTCTGGTGAGTGCTTTCTACAGGCTAAGAGAGCTTATTTCACGGTATCATTCACCCTTCAACTAAAAGAGGATATAACAGATACGAATAGATTAGCAGCTTCCTGCTCTCATATACTCACACACACACAGCACGCGTCCAGGGTGAACCAAGTACGTACCTGAAAAAGACGAAAATGTTTTACGTTAAAAATATGGTAACTGTTGTTAAGATGCTTATACGACAGACATATTATACAAAAATTATTCTAGTACTGCTAATCATTGCACCCAACAACTGTTCACTCAAAGTCGCGCCAGGTCGTTCTGCTACGTTCCATTAGGTAAGGTGACCATATTTCTGGGAGTACAAGCTGCGACGAGTTTCGCCGTCCGGTGTGGCCGCGCGGTCAGAGGCGTCATGCCACGGATTCCGCGCCCCCTTCCCGCCGGAAGTTCGAGTCCTCCCTCGGGCATGGATGTATGTCATGTCCTTAGGTTAGTTAGGTTTAAGTGGTTCTAAGTTCTAGGGGACTGATGACCTCAGATCTTAAGTCCCATAGTGCTCAGAGCCATTTGAACCAATTCCGTGGAACTGTATTTCAAAATAAGTTTCACCATAAATATTGCTTTCAGAGTCTCTACTTTCATTTGAGTTTCCTCAGGTGCCCGCAACTTATTCTTCGAACAAGAGACGTACTCGACTGCTGCATGCGTACCGGGAAGATATAAGACAAATTCCATAGTCAGAAATATTTTCGTAAGTTGTATGTTTGGATGTAGGTTGCAGTAGGTACTGGGAGATGAAGAAGCTTGCACAGGATAGAGTAGCATGGAGAGCTGCATCAAACCAGTCTCAGGACTGAAGACCACAACAACAACAACAACATTTGTTTGGATGTGGAGTTCAAATTGTTCAAATGGCTCTGAGCACTATGGGACTTAACATCCGAGGTCATCAGTCCCCTAGAACTTAGAACTACTTAAACCTAACTAACCTAGGGCCATCACACACATCCATGCCCGAGGCACGATTCGAACCTGTGACCGTAGCAGTCGCGCGGTTCCACACTGAAGCGCCTAGAACCGCTCGGCCACCCCTGCCGGCGATGTGGAGTTCATTTGTATCCAACGCACATCAGTTACAGGTTTTTCTATGTTCCACTTCTCTACTTCCTATGGCAAACTACTACACATTAAAACACTCTAGCAACAAGCCATCATCATTAAGAGACTCGTAGCATTTTTGTACCTCATTCCGTATGTGTACACAGTTCAGAAGAACCCAATCGTACTCTGGAAAGGCACTAAAATGGTCGGTCCATTGCTCACTGTATATTTTCATTGAAATAAAGTATACATTTTTTTTCGGTGCTAGAAATACAAACAGTTACTATTATTGGTAATTCAAATGACCTAGAATGAGATTTGATTTCTAACAGGCCGATGGGGACAAGCGGCCAAATCACGCAGTCTGCTCACTTAACATCACGCTGCCTTCACCACACCCACCAGATACTTAGCGTGCCTGACATGGGACGACCACGACAAATCTGGTAAACTAAAATACAGAAAACTGAATAATTTCCTCTCACACCTTCGTCATTCCACCTGAAATCGTGGTCTGAACGGAAAACGCAGCGCGGACTTTAAAATACGATGTGCTGGTCAAACTACCAACAGTAAGATGCCTTTTCTTCTAGAACCGCCTATTAACCGCAATCGTACTAAAATCAGTCCTTCTCTAAAAACGATAATGGATATTTCATACTGTGTGAACGCCTCGAAAGATGTGGACTGTCAGGCTCCATACAAGCTGGACAGCGACGTCACAGCCAGAGACGCTGATTTATTTCCCGGCCGCACTTCTCAATACAGTTAATCTACAACATCACCGTTCGGCCATTGGTGAACGTGCAAATTCGTCCAAGAGCAAGCGGAGCAAGCTTATAGAACTGCCATTTATCATAGAACTGATTGTGCCAGTTCGAGAACGTGTACCCCAGAACTTCGAGGTACATTATACGTATGACATTTCAATCGATTCATACTTTCAATAGAATATTCCTTCAAGGAAAATTACTTTGATGCCAGAAACCAGTAAGCAGCCTCACTGGTAAATGCATAGTACCTTCTTATGTTTATAAACATCAATGCAGATTCCAAGTTTTCGATGTAACAATATAGAATTACATTCGCCATATGACTGAACACTAATTAATTCTCTTAAGGGTGGAGAAATTCTAAAGTTTAAAAACTTTGATGCCACCTACAACATTTTGTTTGCTTATAAAACCTCACAACATGCCATCTTAACGGATTTATTCAGTCACTTTCGTGCCTCGACTGGAGTAAGAGTTTAATGAAATTATTTCTGTTCCCTGGGTGAACGGTAACAAGGTCAGCATTCGAAGAGATTAATGTGGGAAACCTCTCAAAGCAAACTCAAATTGGTCGGCACAACCGACTCTTAAGGGGAAACCACATTAGGAGGTTCAAAAAATCCGATTTTAATTGCATAAGTCGTTAGATTAGCTATCCAAGAATACGCTGTCAAAACTTCAAAGCGAAATTCGCATTCGTTCAGATTTTATGAGCATAGAACCGAGTGCGCATCGGCTACAGGCTAGAGCGCAGATGAAGCGGAGCACTACCTCAGCAGAGGTGCTCAGGTGGACGCACACAGATGGGGAATCAAAGCTTTAATTCCACTACTTGGCGATTACCTCCGGAACACTTGAATTGGCATCGTATTTAGCAGCGGGATTATTCAGTGAAGGAAATTCGTACCTTCTGATTGTCACGAACGGGGCAGGAATTGTAGCAGGCACGTAAAGCTTCTACTATGAGGAACAAATGGATAACCAACGCATGAGCCGGCAGAATCGACATAGTTCATTGGAATCGAAGGAACGTCGGAAAGCCTAGAAAGCATTGCTACAAGAGGAAAACTTCCTCGAATTTCTAGTTTCCGAGAATCATTTTTTCAAACGCGTTTAACTCGAAATTACTTTTTTTTACATTTGCGTGCTGTCTAACTCAAAAAGTATAGAACCTATCATTATGAAAATTGATAGTATGATTCTTTATATAATTACGAATTATATGAACCAACTTATGAGATGATATAATGATCTTAAGGGTATTTTTTTGCATAATTAGAGAAAAATCGTGAGAATCGAAGTAAATTGTTCCAACTCCTGCAAAATTTTTAATGTTAATTATTTTCACCTGCATTGAGGTTCACATTCTTAGAAAACGTTATTAATGTAAAATCAAAACGGCTTTGATTTCAGATGAGAATCGGAATGTCTACACTGGACGCAACTGGAGAAGTATACTCAAAACCTTCAGCGGACATCACAGCGTAACTTTGTCATGTTTGGCTGAAATTATTCAAACAAATTCAGAAAAACTGTTCGAAATATGAATGAAATAATCTCAAAATTTGATTAAATTCTAATTAATTCTTCCCACCGAAAAAACCCCAATAAATCAGTATCAAACAGCCCCCTTAACAAAGATGGTTCTCGTGTTCCCCGCTTTCTGCAGCCACGAAAACTGGCCGCCGATCCTGTAATTCTGCAACTTGCTCTTCAGCTGCACTGCATTCCATGCAGTTTGAGCAGTGCAAGAGATTTCTCATTTTTTCTGTCTTCTAGCGCAGAAAACGGTTTTTTCTTTTTTAGATCGACGAATCTGCGACCGTAGATGAAGTGAAGACGAAGACACGAACGGTATTGAAAAACTGTGCTTTTCAGAGCCGAGTGCAATGGCTGTGCGCGTGTAAAACACGACGCGGTGTCAGGAAGCCGTGACGGCTGCTCTTTGACGACAGACAAACGGCAAACCACCGTCGTGCAGCAACAGGAAGGGGCTGCTCTGTGGACGCACGAATTCTGCAGCCGTGTTTATCTTGCGCTGGGAGTGTCACTTCGGTCAGGCCCGTAAGAGGAGGCGTTTTGGCAATGTTCTGTAAGCCACGACTGCAGGACTGCGCCGAAACGACCGCCACGCACAGCGAAAGCCATAATTCCCCTAGATCGACTTAACAACCAAACAAATCCGAGTTGTACAGTCACCGCTGAAGGTACAGTACTTAGCGCCGCTCTCGACGCTGTTAGAAGTACGGTACTGTACGTGAGGAATGTGTGACGGTTAGAAAGTCATAAAGACTTTCTAAAGGCCGAAACAGTGCGAACGCGTGCTTACCGGCGCGTGTGCCGGCCTCTGGCAGGAAGCAGAGGGGCGACCGTGCGCGCCACGGGTTGCAGCAGTGCTCAGCAGGTAACTCGCAGTGTGGTCGGGTCGACACGGCCAACGTAGGGGTCGTCTGCTCCGACGAACGGCGTGCCCCGAAACACTCGTGCTCTGACGTCAGACAAGCTGGCTTTGGCGCGCACCGGCGCACGTGCCGCTAGAGGAGTGGCTGCGGCCTCGCACTCTGCCCCATGAACCAGGGACACACAGCTCACACTGCGGTATTGTTTGTACAGCGTCCTAAGCGAATACTATCCGTCGCCATGGCTAGTTCAGCGGAGGGAGCAAACGGCAGCATTACTTTGTCCTTTCCCCAAATCCCAATCCGTGTCATTCGTATGTCCCAGCTCGAGTGCAACGCTGCAGCTATGGCTACAAATGGATAAATCGTTGAAGGGCTCCCGATGTACGATAGCCTCTGGCACAATCGTTTCACTCTATTGGAGCGGGCTGAACTTTACCACGACGTAACAAATTCTCTGTCTCAATTACTACCTCAAATTCAGCTCTGATGGAATGAGTGCCAATACTGACGCGTTGACACCCACAATCTTGCAAATGAAACGTACTGGTGAAGAGCAGCAGGGCACTGACAACCAGGCGAACACGTGGCTCTATACACTCGCGCGCCCTCCCCATTCCAGTCGCCACAGACTACGTACCACTGCAGCGCTGGAGACGGTTATCGAGTTGAAATCAATTTGAACGCAGAGAAACGTGCGTTTCAACATATTTCATACGACGTAATCACACTTTCTTTATACACTGACGAAAAATAATCGTAACACCCAGAAGGAGTTCTGCGACATAAACGAAAGTCGGTAGGCGTGTTTCGTGCCAGTCGCATAAGATTGGCGCTAGCAGCGCCTCTGTGAAGATTCACATCAGGTTTGCTTTAAATACACGCTGGAACGGTAGTGACTTGTCAAGTGGTGAGAAATGAATCTAATGTAGACGATTGCTGGTAGCCGTGGTTACCAGAAACTACGACTGCAAGACGACCGGGCGGCCACGTCCCTACAGCAGAGGCAGCAGCTGGCCTCACAGTGGCATAAGAAACTGCTGCAGGACAGCTCGCAGCTCGCAGCGTGCACCCCACTGAAGCCGGACCACCGTCATCTGCCACTCGACTAGTGTCCGGCGACAGCTCGTTGGAGTGCACGTGGGGGTTTCTCGCGTTTTCTGATCAAAGCTGCCAGCCATAGCCGTGTATTAGTTGGGGGCCTGTAACCGACCCGCCTACATGCTACACACACTGCACCTACATCTGGACCTCGTATGACACCAGGCGCACTCTCGTGGTTATACTGCGCTCCCTGACGGCAGATCTGAACGTCAATCTGCTGATTGAACCTGACGTCCGGTAATTCCAGAGGGTGTTTTCCAACAGGACAGCGCTGTTGCAACGCGACACAGTGCCGACACGCTGCCTCGGCCTGCTCCGTGTCCCCACTCGGGCGCATACGGCGTCACCCTCGACCAGCGTCAGCCGCCCACAAACTGACATCCGACGCCTGTACAAAACAATGCTCCCGCGGTTACACCGCCTGTTAATGTACAAGCATTGTACATTGGCAGTGGGTCATCTTCCAGTGTTAATCACTTACATATGTAACCTAGAAAAACATATTCACAACATTTTATCACACTACATTAAGTGTTTTTTGGTGTTGCTACTTTTTTCAGTCAATATATTTCCTTAAAAGAATTACCCCGTTATTTTTTTCCCCCCGATGTGGCCATTGCTGACGCAGCATAGCCCTTGTGTAGGGGAACACTTCAGTTTCGTCTTGAAACCACGTGTCTACAATGTTTCATCTTTTCACAGTTGACACATCTTTCAGTCGTACAATCCATCTCCTATATATAGTGGATAAGCTTAAATCCTCCTACAGTTTCTACTCCCTAGGTATAACAGTTTTTTTTCTATGTGTGGTGTCGTCCATATCCTACGTATGTAGTGCTTATGCCACAGATTAATAAATACAAACGTGTGAATATAGATACCACACATTCGAATTCAGTATCGGGATTTTTACCATAATTTTCCATATTTTCCCCCATACTCTATGTGTAAATGTACTTACTGCTTACCGTATTTATTTAGGATTTTGGATTCTCCCACAAAGCCAGGAGAAATCTACGAAACCATCTGCAAGATGACTGCTTCCTATTCTTCCAAATGTCAGCCTCCAAAACATCTCCATCATCACTCACAATGCTAATTGCCAAAGACAAGCTTTATATACGCTAAAAGACACACACGGATTGTCGGGGAGGTGGAGTACTGACTTCAGCTATCTTAAAACCGGCTTTATACCTACCGACTCTTCCAAAATATAACTCTATAAGCACCTAACAACGGCGACAGACCGAGCGAGGTGGCGCAGTGGTTAGACACTGGACTCGCATTCGGGAGGACGACGGTTCAATCCCGCGTCCGGCCATCCTGATTTAGGTTTTCCGTGATTTCCCTAAATCGCTCCAGGCAAATGCCGGGATGGATCCCACGAAAGGGCACGGCCGACTTCGTACCGCAGCCTTCCCTAATCCGATGAGACCGATGACCTCGCTGTCTGGTCTCCTTCCCCCAAAAACCACCACCACCACGGCGACAGCCATTTGTACTTCCTCGTATGTTAATAACGCTGAATACAGTCCTACTGCGGCAGTCAGAGCTTCCTCTGTACTCTAAAGATACAAGACGGAAATAATGTTCGGAATTCATCGACTGCAGTTGTCGAAGCTTCTACAGTGACGTGACAAAAGCCCTGGGATAACGATATGCACAGATAGAGATGGCGTACACCAGGAATAAAAGGGCACTGAATTGCCGGAGCTGTCATTTGTACTCAGGTGACAGGGTTTCCGACGTGACTGTGGCGCCACAAAGGGTATTGACAGACTTCGAATGCGGAATGGTAGCTGGAGCTAGACGCGCGGGACATTCCATTTCGCAAATCGTTAGGGAATTCAATATTTCGAGATCCACAATGTCAAGACTATCCTGAGAATATCAAGTTTCAGGCTAAAGCTCTCACTACGGACAATGCAGTGGCCGATGCCTTTCACTTAACGACCGAGAGTTGTCGGTGCTGACAGACAAGCAACACTGTGTGAAATAACCGCGAAATCAATGAGACGCGTACGACGAATGTATCCGTTAGGACAGTGCGGCGAAATCCGGCGTCAACGAGCCATGGCAGTGGGCGGCCGGCGCGAGTGCCTTTGGTCACGTCACGTCACCTGCAGCGCCCCTCCTGGGTTCGTCACCAAAAAGGTTGGATCCTAGGCGAGTGAAAAACCTTGGCCTGCTCAGATGAGTCCCGATTTCTGTCGGTAAGAGCCTACGGTACGGTTAGAGTGTGGCGAAGCCACGGACCCAATTTATCTACAACGCACAGCGCAAGCTGGAGGTGGCTTCATAATAAGCTGTGTTAACGTCGAATGAACTGAATTTTCTGGTCCAATTGAACGGATCGTTGACTGGACACTTATGTTCGGCTACTTGGAGAACATCCGCACCCATTCGTGAACTTCACGTTTCCCAAACAACGATGGAATTTTTGTGGCTGACAATGAGGCGCGACACCGGGACACGGTTTGACGAACATTCTGGACAATTCGAGCGACTTATTTGCCCACCCAGATCACCCGACACGAATTCTATCGAACATTTCTGGGACATACTCGTGAAGTCAGTTTGTGCACAAAATACTTCACCGGCAGCACTTTCGCAATTACGGACGGCTGTAGAAACAGCACGGTTCAGTATTTCTGCAGGACACTTACGACGACTTGCCGAGTCCGTGCCACGTCGAACTGCAGCACTGCGCCGGGAAAAAGCGGGTCCGACACGATATCGGGACGTACCCGATGACATTTATAACCTCCGAGTTTGCAGTCTGAACACTACCGTAAATGAAAATCTGACGCTACGCGGGTGGATGCGAAACGTTGGCACGCATTCGAAACAAATGAAGAACGCAGTCCTTCGCAGTCGTAATCAGCCAATGGGAGGGTAATTCGCTTAGGCTGCCCCTCACATCACGTCCAACAACGGCCGAGAAACTGAGTTCAGATGGAACAGTCAACTGGACACTTAAACCTGTGTGCCCGAAACGGTACAAAACTGGATGCAACGAAGTAATATAAGTGAAGCGAAAATAATCATTTTGCACTACCGTATTATTCTCATTCTTTTTGCCACTACGTTCTTCGTTATTCCCAAGATGTCACTGTTTCGTACAGACTGCATTACGTTTGCCGACGACATGTAACTTGACACTGAAAGATAATAGTTACTGCTTTATTTTAAGTTGTTGCCGAGTACCCGAATAACGCAGCGAATCACAGCTCTGTGCTACACGTAACGCATCCTCGCATCACTGACTCGGCATGTTATTCTTCGACGGTAGCCCCGAGATCGTCAGTTGAGGAATTGAATGTTGGTTTCGTGTACGACAACCACGTAATTTCTTCTTCTTTAACGAGGAATCCGAAGTCAGATCTCTGTATTTTACCCCTGCAAAACATATTTCGTGACAAAAATATTTCCTAACTTCAACTGGATGTGAACTGTATGCCTATCACAGGCGCGACAGCCAACAGATTTTCGAGACGGTCAGGGTGACAGCGTCAGCAGCAGCAGTTGAAAATGCTTTTCAACATAGGCGACTCGACTACGTTATTTAATAATATTTATACTACTAACATTAATTTATTCTACTAATAATACTACATTAACACACTACAAAAATAATATTTACATAAAATATTCTCGATGTGCTCACAGACGCTGCCATCATATAGTAGCCGGATATCAACACGACTCGGTCCATCGTCGGCTTCATTTCATTTTAGAACCCATCAAAGTCAGTGTAATACCGTCGGGTAAGGGGTAATATTGTCGTAGCGCTTCTGAAGAAGATCAGTTCGCCAGTAGAGTGTGGCAAGTACGCGAGTGAGACAAGGTGCAGTGGGAGAATAGTGAAGTGTGATGTGGCGCGGGCCCCAGACACGCGCTCTGGCTGCAGAGCTGTGTGTGTGTGGCGCCATATGGGCTGGGGCGGGGTCAGTGCTCTGGGAAGCGGCCTCAAGGCCGGCGCTGCTTCCGCGTCGTGAGCCGCACAGCGGCCCGCGGTCCACCGGGTCCCCCACCTGCCGCCTGCCGCCTGCCGCCTTCTGTGGGCTCTGCCAGCAGCTCCGTCTGCAGGAGCAGCTGCACTGGCGCCCGCCCAAAACAGTCCACCAGCGTCCGTTACTACGGTAATAATGACGGTATTCATGGACGTGTTGGTGTGCTCTTCAGTCCGAATACTGGTTTCAGGCAGCTCTCCGTGCTGCTCTAACCCGTACAACCCTCTTCGACTCCGAATAACTACTACAGCCCACGACCTTCTTAATCTGCATACTGTCTCGGCCCCCTCTACAATTCTTACTCCCCCCCCCCCCCCACACACACACACTTCCCTCCACTACTACTTAACTGGTGATCCCTTGATGTCTCAGAATGTGTCCTACCAACCTATCCCTTCTTTTAATCAGGTTGTGTCACAAATTTCTTGCCTCCCCAATTGTATTCAGTACCTCCTCACAACTTATGCGATCTACCCATCTAATCTTCAGCATTGTAATCTACATCCATACTCCGCAAGCCACCTGACGGTGTGTGGCGGAGGGTAACTTGAGTACCTCTATCGGTTCTACCTTCTATTCCAGTCTCGCATTGTTTGTGGAAAGAGGGATTGTCGGTATGCCTCTGTGTGGGCTCTAATCGCTCTGATTTTATCCTCACGGTCTCTTCGCGAGATATACGTAGGAGGGAGCAATATACTGCTTCACTCCTCGATGAAGGTATGTTCTCGAAACTTCAACAAAAGCCCGTACCGAGCTACTGAGCGTCTCTCCTGCAGAGTCTTCCACTGGAGTTTATCTATCATCTCCGTAACGTTTTTGCGATTACTAAATGATCCTGTAACGAAGCGCGCTGCTCTCCGTTGGATCTTCTCTATCTCCCCTATCAACCCTATCTGGTACGGATCCCACACTGCTGAGCAGTATTCAAGCGGTAGGCGAACAAGCGTACTGTAACCTACTTCCTTTGTTTTCGGATTGCATTTCCTTAGGATTATTCCAATGAATCTCAGTCTGGCATCTGCTTTACCGACGATCAACTTTATACGATCATTCCATTTTAAATCACTCCTAATGCGTACTCCTGGATTATTTATGGAATTAACTGCTTCCAGTTGCTGACCTGCTATATTGTACCTAACGATAAGGGATCTTTCTTTCTATGTATTCGCAGCACATTACACTTCGCTACATCGAGATTGAATTGCCATTCCCTGCACTATGCGTCAATTAGTTGTAGATCCTCCTGCATTTCAGTACAATTTTCCAGTGTTACAATCTCTCGACATACCACAGCTTCATCCGCAAAAAGCCTCAGTGAACTTCCGATGTCATCTACAAGGTCATTTATGTATATTGTGAATAGCAACGGTCCTACGACACTCCCCAGCGGCACACCTGAAATCACTCTTACTTCGGAAGACTTCTCTCCGTTGAGAATGACATGCTGCGTTCTGTTATCTAGGAACTCTTCAATCCAACCACACAATTGGTCTGATACTCCATATGCTCTTACTTTGTTCATTAAACGACTGTGGGGAACTGTATCGAACGCCTTGCGGAAGTCAAGAAACACGGCATCTACCTGGGAACCCGTGTCTACGGCCCTCTGAGTCTCGTGGACGAATAGCGCGAGCTGGGTTTCACACGACCGTCTTTTTCGAAACCCATGCTGATTCCTACAGAGTAGATTTCTAGTCTCCAGAAAAGTCATTATACTAGAACATAATACGTGTTCCAAAATTCTACAAGTGATCGATGTTAGAGATATAGGCCTATAGTTCTGCACATCTGTTCGACGTCCCTTCTTGAAAACGGGGATGACCTGTGTCCTTTTCCAATCCTTTGGAACCCTACCCTCTTCTATAGACCTACGGTACACCGCTGCAAGAAGGGGGGAAAGTTCCTTCGCGTACCCTGTGTAAAATCGAACTGGTATCCCATCAGGTCCAGCGGCCTTTCCTCTTTTGAGGGATTTTAATTGTTTCTCTATCCCTCCGTCGTCTATTTCGATATTTACCATTTTGTCATCTGTGCGACAATCTAGAGAAGGAACTACAGTGCAGTCTTCCTCTGTGAAACAGCTTTGGAAAAAGACATTTAGTATTTCGGCCTCTGTTTCAGTACCTTTTTGGTCACAGAGTTTCTGGACATTTTGTTTTGATCCACCTACTACTTTGACATGAGACCAAAATTTCTTAGGATTTTCTGCCAAGTCAGTACATAGAACTCTACTTTCGAATTCATTGAACGCCTCTCGCATAGCCCCCCTCACACTACATTTCGCTTCGCGTAGTTTTTGTTTGTCTGCAAGGCTTTGGCTATGTTTATGTTTGCTGTGAAATTCCCTTTGCTTCCGTAGCAGTTTTCTAACTCGGTTGTTGTACCACGGTGGCCCTTTTTCATCTCTTACGATCTTGCTTGGCACATACTCATCTAACACATATTGTACGATGATTTTGAACTTTGTCCACTGATCCTCAACACTATCTGTACTTGAGACAAAACTTTTGTGTTGAGCCATCAGGTACTCTGAAATCTGCTTTTTGTCACTTTTGCTAAACAGAAAAATCTTCCTACCTCTTTTAATATTTCTATTTACGGCTGAAATCATCGATGCAGTAACCGATTTATGATCGCTGATTCCCTGTTCTGCGTTAACTGTTTCAAATAGTTCGGGTCTGTTTGTCACCAGAAGGTCTAATATGTTATCGCCACGAGTCGGTTCTCTGTTTTACTGCTCAAGGTAGTTTTCAGATAAAGCACTTAAAAAAATTTCACTGGATTCTTTGTCCCTGCCACCCGTTACGAACGTTTGAGTCTCCCAGTCTATATCTGGTAAATTAAAATCTCCATCCAGAATGGTGGGGAAATCTACTCTAAATATTTTCCAAATTATCCTTCTGGTGCTCAGCCACAACAGCTGCTGAGCCAGGGGGCCTATAGAGACATCCAATTACCATGTCTGAGCCTGCTTTAACCGTGACCTTCACCCAAATTATTTCACATTTCGGATCTCCGTCAATTTCCTTCGATACTATTGCACTTCTTATCACTATAAACACGCCTTCCCCTTCACTGTCCAGCCTGTCTCTGTGGTATACATTCCAATCTGAGTTTAGAATTTCGTTACTGTTTATATCTGGTTTCAGCCAACTTTCCGTCCCTAGTACTATGTGGGCATTGTGACCGTTTATTAATGAGAGCAGTTGTGGGACCTTTCTATAGACGCTCCTGCAGTTTACTATTAGCAGATTAATATTGTTATTCCCTGTTGAATTTTGCCTGCTCCTACCTTGCCGCGTCTCAGGAGGCGTCTTGTTGGGCCTAGGGAGGGAATTCTCTAAAGAACCCACATGTGCACTCCACACGTACTCCGCTACCCTTGTAGCTGCTTCCTGCGTGTAGTGCACGCCTGACCTATTCAGGGGGACCCTATATTTCTTCTCCCGATAGCGGAGGTCGAGAAACTTGCACCCCAGATCTCCGCAGAATCGTCTGAGCCTCTGGTTTAAGCCTTCCACTCGGCTCCAAACCAGAGGACCGCGATCGGTTCTGGGAACGATACTACAAATAGTTACCTCTGATTCCACCCCGCGAGCGAGGCTTTCCGCCTTCACCAATTCCGCCAACCGCCTGTATGAACTGAGGATGACCTCTGAACCCAGACGGCAGGAGTCATTGGTGCCGACATGAGCAACAATTTGCAGTCGGGTGCACCCAGTGCTCTCTATCGCTGCCGGCAGATCCTCCTCCACATCTCGGATGAGACCCCCCGGCAAGCAGACAGAGTGAACACTGGCCTTCTTCCCCGACCTTTCCGCTATTTCACTAAGGGGCTCCATCACCTGCCTAACGTTGGAGCTCCCAGTAACTAATAAACCCCTCCCCCCGTGTGCCTGCTCGGACGTTGCTGAAGGAGCGGCCACATGTCCACCCACAGGCAGAGCGGGCGATGCCACACGGCCAGCCTCCACATTGACCCTCCGCCTCGTGCGCCGCGAACGCCGTTGAACCTGCCACTCCCCTTGGGGAGAGGGTGGCCCAACCGCGCCCGGTACCCGCGCAGATGTCTCGACAGCAGGGGCAGTGGGTGAAGCATGTAACACCTGGGGTGTACCATGCGGCGCACCAGACTCCCCACTGCCGCTACACTCCGAGGCAGCAGCCTGAAGACGGCTGACCGCGGCCATCAACACGTTCAGCTGTTCGCGAACAGTAGCCAGCTCCTCCTGCGTCCGTACACAGCATTCACACATCCTATCAATTTACTGTAGAGAGTTAATCAACTTTTAACTAGACTGCTAATTTACCAAAGGCGGGTGATAGTTGACTAAACTGTGGTTACTAGACACTCCTTGCAGAAAACAATGAAAATAGCACTACCTGTCTCTGGACTGTATTCAAAACAAAAACTAGCACTACTGGCACTGTGGCTGACTAATGGGACTCTCTCTGACTGTATTCAAAACAAACAAGAAATCTATGGAACACTATTACTAGCACTCGACAATTAACGATTCCTAAAAGCAAAAACACACGGTAGAAGAAGTGACAAGTAAGAAAAATACAGTTAGTACTTAAATTAACGTAGCTCGCTGCACAGCAGACGTGACACAAACGGCAGTTACGACGACACTGACACTAGCATCAGATTTCGAAAGCTTCCAATCTCTTCTTGTCTAAACTGTTTATCGTATATGGCTGAATTCCATACATGGCTACACTCCGGACAAACACTTTCACACCTAAATCTATATCCTAGTCTATACTTTATATCATCTCTACTTCGGCCATAATCAGTTAATTCTACTGCTCGGATAACAGACTTCATCTACTACTTAACGTGCCTCGTTTCCTAACGAAATTACCTGATTTAATATCACATTCCCCCGTCCTTGCTTTGTTTTTGTACTTTTTGTTGATGTTCACTTTATATCCTCCTTTCATGACACAGTTCATCCCGTTCACTTGCTCTTCCAAACCCTTTCCTGTGTCTGACGTAATTATGACATCACCTGCAAAGCACGAACTTTTTATTCCTTCTCCCTGTACCTGAATTCCTACACCAAATTTTTCTTTGCTTTCCTTTGTTGCCTGCTCGATGTACACATCAAATAACATCAGGGATAGACTACAACCCTGCCTCACTCCCTTCTCAACCACTGACTCCATTTCATGTCCGTCGACTCTTATGACTGCTGTCTTGTTCCTGTACAAGTTGTAAATAGGTTTTCGCTCCGTGTATTTTACTCCTACTACCTTCAGAATTTCAAGGACAGTATTCAAACCGACACTGTCATAAGCTTTTACTAAGTCTGCAAATGCTATAAAAGTAGGTTTGCCTTTCCTTAACCTATCTTATAGGAGAAGTCGTAGGGTCAAGTATTGCCTCACGTATTCCAACATTTCTACGGAATCCAAACTGATCTTTCCCAATGTCGGCTTCTACCAATTTTTCGACTCTTCTGTATGGAATTCATATTATTTTGCAACCATGCTTATTAAACTAATAGTCTGCTAATATTCACCCCTCTCAGCATCTCCTTTCTTTGGTATTGGAATTATTACATCCTTTTCGAAGCCTGAGTATATTTCGCCTGCGTCATGTATCTTGCGTACCAGGTGGAAGAGTGCGTCTCCCAAGGCTATCAGTAGCTCTGACAGAATGTCGTCTACCCCCAGGGCCTTGTCTCGACATAAGTCTTTAGTGTTCTGTCAAATTCTTCTCGCAGCACCATATTCCCTCATATTCATCTAAGCCCTCTTTCACTTCTATAATGTTGCTCTCAATTACATCACCCACGTGTAGATCCTCTATATACTCATTCCGCCTTCATCTTTCCCTTTTTCGCTTTGGACTGTGTTTCCTATCTGAGCTCGCGATATTAATACAGCTGCTTCTATTTTTTCCATATGCCTCTTTGATTTTCCCCTAGTGGTATGTGCTTCTAACTACATTTCGGCCTGGTCATTCCTGATTAACCATTTTGAACTTCTTGTCAACCTAATTTTTTAGACATTTGTATTGCCTTCTGCCGTTTTCATTTATTGCTTCATTTGTGTGGCGATAGTGTCCGTAGTTGCTTTATAATTCATGAGGGTATTTTTGATCCGTCGTTGCAACCACAAAAATGCGTGATTTTTTCACCAGACGCGTTTCGCTTTATTGAGGTAAATTATCATCAGTGGTCTGTAATTAAGTTTATTTACATTTTGATTTGCTTTTTAGATCGAAAAACAGTTCGTTAAGAATAGGTTGCTTTGTACTTACGGTTATTTTTCGGCTGCTTTCTCGCTTACGTCGGGAAATGCCGTCTGCTTGCACATCGTTGTTTTTCTGTGTTACACACTGACAATTTTCGTCTACTTTTTTGGTGTTCTACAGTAATCGCGTATGGGACCAGAGTGAGCGCGCCTTGCAGTTCTGTGACGTCAGTATAACATTCGAAGAATTCTAACTGTACACACGAAAACAGACCCAACTTTCACCTGCAGCGGTGTGACAGCGATGGCTCGCACTGGCTTGCACCCCGCGATGGCTCGCGGCGGCGTCGGCGTCGAGCGTCGAGTCGCGGGGTGTGTCTTTTATTAGCAATCTTTTGTTTAAACTATATTCCATCGATTTCACTCACCAACAGGATTTTGCGAATTAAGAAAAACTACTCTATACATGTGAAGAATACCGATTTAATTAATTTGCATAATTTTTTATATCAATATGGTGTTACCAGTACAGTTGTTAATGGTAGGGAGTGCGTGAGTGGGTGATTTGGAGCAGAAGAGCAGGTTATGTGCAGAACACTACGTTAATTTGCATAATTTTTATGTAAAACGCAGTACAATAGTTTAAGGGGCTGTGTGACAAAGAAGAATGCGCCAGAAATGGCGTTGAAAAGTATGTGAAATTCGAAAAGTGTACCAGAAAATGGTGGGAGGACATAACTGATTACTTAATTTGGTATCACAGGCGGTACAATAGTTTAAGTGCGGTGACATGGAAAACCACATTACAGAACAGGTTAAGTGGCGAGTAAGGCCCAAACATTAGATCAAGACACCCAGAGTATCATGCGTAACATTAGGTTATGCAACATGATTGCCCCATGTAACTGCTTCTTGCAAGACCGACATGCTTCCAAACAGTCGAGAATGATGAACTAGAAAAATCTAACCCCCACAAACTGATTTTACAATAAATAAAGAATATACCATTTCCATATATTCGATACATTGTCTAAATTGTTTAAACAATATTCCACATAGAGCAACCGAATTCCCTCCAAATGATGGATCAACTGAGTCTTTTTCCCACCAATTCCTAGGAAGAGGTGGCGTTCGGATGACGTAGGTTAGTGGAGGTAGCCAAACTGCCCTTTTTTCCCGCCATAATCAAACTTCCAATCAGAGGGATGTGGCACTTGCGTCGTCAACTGACGTCACGGCCGCCATCTTGGATGAGGTCGTACGCTGTGCACGTTAGTACACGTTAGCCCGCCAACTCGGGTTGGTAAGGGGACGTGACAGTCCGATGAGGGTCGTGGTGGAGACTTTTATCTATTTTATTCCATGTCCAGGTGGGTGTGGCACTCACTAAAAGCTGAGAAAATTTGAATTTCCCACCTGGGAGGGGGGCGTGGTGGGGCTGTCATGGCACTTTCCCACCAGAGAGGTTAATTAACTGATCAATTTTATTAAGTAGTCAATCAAATTGATATGAGTGAGGGGGGGCCTATTCCAATAACTCAGACCTGAAAGTGTACCTGTAACAGCGGAGGGGGGAGGTTGGGGGGGGGGGGGAGACGGGGACAATAGGTTAAGTGCCTGTCAATGAAAAGGAAATGCGATAATGGAAACTACTTAACAAAAGAATAGGCTAAGGACCTGTGAATCAAAGGAGAACAGTAGGTCTGTCCCAGCCCGCATCTCGTGGTCGTGCGGTAGCGTTCTCGCTTCCCACGCCCGGGTTCCCGGGTTCGATTCCCGGCGGGGTCAGGGATTTTCTCTGCCTCGTGATGGCTGGGTGTTGTGTGCTGTCCTTAGGTTAGTTAGGTTTAAGTAGTTCTAAGTTCTAGGGGACTGATGACCGTAGATGTTAAGTCCCATAGTGCTCAGAGCCATTTTTGAGGTCTGTCCCAGAGTGCATACCTGCCCCTGATGTAGGCAGCCTACACTAACAAAATGCACTTGTAGGAGCTTAGCCCCTCTACTACCGTAGGGGAAATGATGTAACCGACACTAACAAAATGCGCTCGTAGGAACATAGCCCCTGTACTACCGTAGGGGAAACAATTTAGACAATCACTTGAAAATTCCGTTGCTTTTAAGAGTTCATCGGCGGCCTTCGTCTCGTGGAATAGTGTCGAGCTGGATGCGATGGTACCTCTGGCTCGGACAGCCGGCGTCTGCCGCTGCCAGCGCGAGGACACTCTTTTAGCCGCAACTCGCTCGTTCTGTCGAGCTCGCTTTCCTACAACATTGCTCACTTGGAGACTGTAGATGTTCGCGGTTTGAGAGTGGGAAACAATCAGTGAGTGTGTCGTCGCCGGCGCCTTAATCTCTGTCCTCTCACTCTCGTGTGCGATAGTGGCACGAGGGTCGCGCAGTCCTCCTCCATTAGAGGTTCTCCAAATCACCAGCTGGGAAGTTTGTACAAGAGTTTCCAAATACAGGCGACATTACTTTGGTAGCAGCTGAGAATTCGGCGGGCACGGGTGAGCGGAGCGCGGCACGCGGCACGTTGTGCCCACAGCACGCCCTACGTCGGCGCGCAAGTGCGACCGCGGCGCACAGGTGAGAGCCGGTCCTTCTGCCCTACGTGAGCTGTCAGCTGCGCGGCGAATCACACCACTTCCAGAGAAAAAAGTGCACTAAAAACCCTATAGCTAATTTTTCGGTACATTGTTCCTTTAACAAATTAAAAACAGCTTCTTTCGGTTTTGCAAGTTTTCTTCACTACATCACACTTCTCATTGGATTGTAGCGAGACTAATTGTTGCAAAGAACTGATTTTTTCCGTACCTTACAGTATCGTATCGCAGCTTGACGATCAAGTGTCAAATTTGCCCATATTTGTCGTACTCATTGTGATAATCAATTTCTACGTAAGCTATGGCATCAAATTTAGAGTGTTTACGTCGAAAAATGTGGTCGCTGGCTACTTTAGGTTTAGTTAATTTTAGGTGATATGTTCCTGCGCATAAAATGTAGCTGACATATCGAAATTGTTTTTAAAGCTGAAACAAAAGCCATATCTCAGTACACAACGGAGAAAGATGCTGAAGTATTTTTATTGGAGGGCGCGCCGCCTGCGAGTAGGCTGCAGCTCAGTCGTGAACAGTTGTGCAAGCAGACGCGTTATTAACCTGGCAGCACACACGCCCTGCATTCATTGTGGGCAGAAGGAAGACAATTTTAATCGAAAATTCGTATCTCCACTATCAAATACTGAAGAAATATTGTCTACGACAAAGGAGTGAAATTAATATTATATACTTGGAAAGGCATATTCGTGGAGAATTTCACCATTTGTACGGAGAATTGAAATGTCAACCTTTGCTATTCGAGGAGTATGCTCGAACGTTATCTACAGCGTTTGATTATACCGTGGACGCTATAAAACCTGTTCTGCCATTGAATTCAACGAATTTCCACCGACCTATTTCAGTTGAAGAACCGTTGATGGTTACTTTAAGGTAAAAACACAAACAAGTAATAAGTCAGTCCTTTTACTTCTTTATTCACTTAACTGTATGTACTTAATATTATATATTTCTCAAACATTACTAAGATCTGAACTATCAACTTGTGGCACCTGTGGCGTATTTAGCTTCGACAACTGCTTCAATAACAACTCCTGCATTTGTGTTCTAAAATGTAATTTATTTAATGTTGGCAACTCTTTCATATATGGCAATACTGTCTTGAACCACAGAACGTCTTCATCATTGTTATCTTTTTGGTCCTGACCCATTATTTTAATTTTCTCTGTCTCTACTTGGAGAAATGCATATAGCCCATCTTCTTTTTGCTTACGTTTTTTTCTCGTTGCAGCCGGTGGAAGCCGAGCCCGAAAGGCCGCGCGGGATTAGCCGAGCGGTCTCAGGCGTTGCAGTCGTGGACTGTGCGGCTGGGCCCGGCGGAGGTTCGAGTCCTCCCTCGGGCATGGGTGTGTGTGTTTGTCCTTAGGATAATTTAGGTTAAGTAGTGTGTAAGCTTAGGGACTGATGACCTTAGCAGTCAAGTCCCATCAGATTTCACACACATTTGAACGTTTTTGAGCCTGAAGGGATGCTGTCATTGCGGGTAGTTTCCGTTGCTTGGCGCATGGCCTGCCCTGGCTCTTCAACTACAGGAACCTCAAGTTCGGGCTCGTCGTTGTCGTCAGCACTACTGCCACTGGGAGTCTCATTACTTTCTAAGGCATTTTCTGTGTCCCTCACATCCATTTCGTCTTCCAGAGTAGTAGCACATGTAGAGTCCAAAAGATCCGAAGACGTGCTGAGTGTTCTGGCCGAATGTCCCCTTCTGCTTTTCGTTGTGCCAAAATATTTTTTAAACTTAGCATGGACTCAAAATATGGCCAAGTGCCTGTATATGCCGGTTCACTGTCGCTGTCAGCCCCAGAACGAGGCTTAGGTATTTTTTTCAATTCTTTTGCAAACATGTCCCTTATATTTTTCCAATATTTCTTAAAAACCGTTTCGAAATGTTGACTCGATTGTTTAGAATTAATGGCGACTGGTATATTCGCGCTCAATGAAAATGGAACTTTCCATACGCTATATGATCTGTGCGAACATGAGACAAATTTAGTATCAAACTCTCCATATTACTGATTCATTCTTGCACATCAAAGCGTAGGAAATTAATGCGATTCGTTAATGACATAATAACTGATTAGATGCTGCAGACGTTTACTCCACAGTTAACCGTGTTCTTCTGGCAAATTTGACCTACGTGATTTATAATTGCTTTTCCACTGAATCGCTCTATATCATAACAACTGACTGCTTGTTGACGATCCATTTCAAAAGATGTTAAAGGCACACAATAATAATGTCGTGTGACGAAGGCCTCCCGTCGGGTAGACCGTACGCCTGGTACAAGTCTTTCGATTTGACGCCACTTCGGCGACTTGCGCGTCGATGGGGATGAAATGATGACGATTAGGACAACACAACACCCAGTCCCTGAGCGGAGAAAATCTCCGACCCAGCCGGGAATCGAACCCGGGCCCTTTGGATTGACATTCTGTTGCGCTGACCACACAGCTACCGGGGGCGGACAAGGCAGATAATGGCAGGGTATCACTATAGTGACTATACTCTCGAGCTCGTTAGCGTGTAAACAAAGACTGTGTCACCATTCTGTTGTCAGCAGTTGTGAAAGGGACAGGTACTACAAATAGTTATGTTATTTGTTAACGTTCCATTATCGCATTACATACGTAAAAAGGAAAAAATAGTATTGTCCAATTTTGAACCTACCCTCATTTTTAAACAAATTTAAAGAATATAAGAAATCCACATAGATTCTTCATCATTCCAGGTACTTAGCCACGGACCTATCTTTCCATCAACTCGGTTTTTTATTCACAATTTCTAAAACGGCTATTTCCACAATCGTTAGAGAAGTTTGCAAACCTATCTGGACAACACTCTGAGCCAACAGAAGAAGAAGAAGAAGAAAAAGAGGTTCAAATGGCTCTGAGCGCTATGGGAGTTAACATCTGAGGTCATCAGTCCGCTAAAACTTAGAACTACTTAAACCTAACTAACGTAAGGACATCACGCACATCCATGCCCGAGGCAGGATTCGAACCTGCGACCGTAGCAGCATCGCGGTTCCGGACTGAAGGGCCTAGAACCGCTCGGCCACAACGGCCGGCCAACAGAAGATGATTTTTTAAAAATAGGACAATGTTTTTGGAACAGATGGCAATTCCCTGTCTTAGAAGTATAGATGCTAAACACATTCGTATTAAAAGACCCAGTAAATCTGGTTCCATGTATTACTCCTACAAATCTTCCTTTTCCACTGGATTACTAGCCGTCACCGACGCAAATTATAGGTTTGTCGTGGTGAATGTAGGCTCCTACGGCAAAAACAATGACGCAGGTATGTGCGATGAATGCCCCTTCCGACAAGCAATACAAAAGGGAAGAATAAAACTACCTAAAGAAGAACTTTTACCAGGATCCAGTATCAAGTGACCATATGTTTTTAAAGACGATGCAGCATTTCCACAAAAGGAATATTTAATGAGGGATTTTCCAGAAAGAACGGCGGCAGTAGGTGACGGTAAAGAAATATACACGTATCGGTTATCTTGGGCAAGAATGGTGCTAGGATGTTCTTTTGGTTCTATAGCATCTACATTTAAATTTTGCATAAACCTATCAAACCCAGTGTGGAAAATGCAGCACATGTTGTTAAAGTTATAACTTTATTACACATCATCATCTGTGATCTTGAATCAATAAATGAGCCATTTTTCCAAGATGTATACCGAAATATACTAAATACGGTACAAGACAATTTACAAAAGAGAAACAATGCATCATCACGAGCAGCTGTGCAAGAGAGGGATAATTTTAAACTGAATTTTGAACAAAATCCTGTACAAAGAATGTAGAGCACTCTGCTTAAAAATGTGTTATGTGCTGTTACTTGTAGTATTATTTATATCGGCAATGAAGAAAAATTTTATATTGTACGTTGAATAAAATCCTGCACTCAGAAAGTAAACAACACTGCTTAATAAATCTATGTTACACATGTACTTAATTGTACTACCATTTATTTTCGCAATTTCCTCCCATTCGCGGTATGATATTAAACGGTTGCGATAATTTTTATTTCTGTTGTTCCACAATACATGCCGTTCTCGAACAGCGCTGATCAAAATTTCAGCCATTTTAAGATGAATAACACAGTGCAAACCGCGTCCACTTGGCGCGCAAATATCAAACAACTTGATCGCGCCGCACACCGCCCCACACGTACACGCTGACGTAGGACAGTTTGACCGCTGGCCACTGTCTGGTATTTCCGCGCTGTCGCCGCACCGCAGAGCGTTCCCAACAGGTCGCTCACGTAGGACGCCGCTTAAGGGGCTCCGGAAAGGCTCAAAATCATGAAAAGTTCAATTTTTACTTTTTTGCGTTTTCTGAATCTGTAGACTATTACCTTTTAATAGATATATAATTTATTCAATTCCGAAGACTACAACTATTTTTAAATTTTTTTTTGAAATGTGTTCTACATGGGCGTGACCCACTGTGGCGCTGTTAAACTGCTGTCAAATGGTGTTATTATTAACGTCCGTGTTCATCAGGTACATTTTAGTGATGTGAGATAAAGTATGTGTTGTGGCTAACCTGTGATGGTTCAATATATAACGCTCGTGTGATTGTCGATTGTTTCATGTTTATTTACTCTGTCGTTATCTCGAAAATATTCGTAATTAATTCTGTTTCTTGAGTCTCTGTTTTGTTGAAGTATAATAATGAGTAAAAGTAAAGTTATTAGAAATCCTCTGAAGGCTTTTAAGAAAAGGAGAAATGTTGGAAAGCCAAAGGTATGTGTTATTACTGTAAACAATAAAGACGATAACCAAGTGAGTGAACCTAACCTCTCAAGTACACCTGCCCATAGCAGTCAAAGTGGGAAAGAAAATACTTCACAGAAGAAGCTTGGTTCAATGAGTGAAAACTATGAATGTTTTATGGGCGAATCGGATGTGAATGAAATATTTGATATGTCGGTTCTCAAAGGAATTTTTTCAAACTGTGTAAGGTGTATTCATTGTAGTGAAGTTGGTCTGGAACTCTCCATAATAAAGCACGTAGGACTAGCTAGTGAAATACAACTGAAATGTGATAAGTGTTCATACATGACCACCTTTTGGAACAGTGTTGCAGTAACTGCAACTGAAGAAAATGGTAGCAAAATCTACGAACACAACAACGAGCGATGCTTGCTTTAGACAAGGAACGCCTTCGGGCTGCAGACAGGGCTGTAAAGAGTCTAGAAATACAAGCAAGAGTAAACAGGAGGAGGAACAAGAGGAAGCTGGAGGAGGAGTTTGCAGAGGATGAAGATAATCCATCCTATGGACCTGGAATGCACTTTCAGTAAATGTTACACAGTACCTTCTGCATAATTTAACACAGCCTTTTTCCAAAAAACTGTATATTTTTGAATATATAAATAAAAAATTGCAAAAAAATGTTGTGAATTTTCATTACAATTGAAAAAAAATCATCTTCAATAACTGAACTAAAATTTTGTAAAATCCCTGTGTTAAGTTGTAGCCCATATTCCAATAAATAATCTGTAAAAAGTTCAACTTCCTACCTCAAATACTTTGTGAGGAAAGATGTAATTTATAAGCGTTATTTTAACATTGCAAGTATAGGGCGTTCCGGAGCCCCTTCAAAGCGAGTGGGCGCGTAGCCGCGGTACGTGTGTGGCAGCTGGCGGCGGAGGCTGAGGTGAAGG
Source organism: Schistocerca americana (assembly GCF_021461395.2). Lineage (NCBI taxonomy): Eukaryota > Metazoa > Arthropoda > Insecta > Orthoptera > Acrididae > Schistocerca > Schistocerca americana. The sequence goes on along the minus strand of NC_060120.1, from coordinate 1,087,651,978 downwards.
GCTGCTCGCGGGACCACACAGCTCCAGCTCCCTCCGACTGCTTCCTTTGTCGGGGGGGGGGGGGGGGGGGGGAGCAGAGTCTTGCCTGCCGGAAATTAAAAACGGGAGCCGGCTGCGGCCCGCCGTGTGGGCAGCGGCAGCCGGGGCAGAGGAGGGGGCTGCGCCACAGCTGTTATCCCAACAAACTGTTTCCGCACCAACTCCTAAATAAAAGAATACAAAAGCACCCCACTCACCAGATGTGTTCGACAGACGGGACGTTTCGCGAGTCCGGCGCTCTGTCAAAGGCGAACTCACGCCGAAAGCGGACACTTCCTGACAAGACGCATACGAGGTGCTCACTCGCTACGCCGTACATTACCTTTGCAAAAAAACTATTTTCTAGAAACTTGTATCGAGCTGCAACTCGTCGTAGCTCGTTAGCTTTCTTCGTTTAAATTTAATTTTATCACATACAGAGACGAGGAATAACAGGTTATTTTGCATTACGGTAAAATCGCATCTAGCGAATTCTCTGTGGGATTGTAAGGCTGTTCACTTCGGTCGGCGTACGGACTTGTATAAGTTGTTACTGCCAGCGCAAATACTGCTGAAATGGGAAGGTGCTTTACGTATGTCTACGTAAGCAGTGGAACAAAGAGAGCACCACTCCACAATGCGTAGTTGCCAAATTTATTCAATATGAGGATCCGAGACGGCGGTCATCACACTGACGTTCTCGCGGGATATTCAAATTCGGGCGAGAAAATAGGTCAAGGGAGCTACAACAGTAATCCAACTCCGCTTTTGTGGGAAATAGATCCCGAATCCGATATAACCTGTAATATCCGATTTTACACGACAAAACGACGTTATTTGGAAGTCGAATCAAACATTTGCATAACTCTAAACAAGAGTCCCAGCACTTTTCGACTTTTAGCTACTTGGTTGCAGCCACTGCCAGAGATAAAAAAAAATAAAAAAAATCATTCCTATAGATCCTGCTGTGTTCATCACTTTTCTCAAACGCTGCGTGGGCTCAATTTATATTTGCTAATGAAGTCTGTGATATTAAGGGACTTATTTCTTACTTTTCTCACTCCTCAAAGCGCACCGGTGTCTAAGCATAGACGGCAAAATCAGAACAATTACGTATCTAAAAGTTCGTGACATATTTCAAGTCTCACAATAGATCGTGAAAAAAAAGAAAAAAAAAAAAACACACACAAACAGAATTCCAAGCGCTGTCCTACAGACGAGAAAAATGGCTGGAATTTTGGGTGAATGTCGATGTCGTACAACTTCTGGTCTGGAGATGCTCCAAAGCCAGAATGGCGAGTGGGGCACAGCATCCCGCCTGTCCGAGCGCTGAACTGCTCGGACTTGTCTCTGAACACTGGAACGAAGAAGACATCAAGTTAGTGTGAGTCGTCACGGAACTTTCCGTATATTCCTTGCACCTGTCTCGTAGAGACTGCTTTGCCCTACACAAAGCATGTCTGACACCGTCGAACTTCTGCAAAACGATACTCCGGGCTCTTTTATTTTATTGAAACAGTCAGTTGGAGGAGATAAAGGAGATCCGGTCATTATCGATGACGTAAGTCAATTCGGAAGAAATTTCATTGAGACTGAACCCAAGGAACTGTCAGTGTAAGGTCAAATCCGGTTAGTGTGAAACATTGTCTAATTTGTTGCTTTTATTGCAGAAGAAAACTGGCTCTTGAATCTACACAATGGTAAGTGTGAAGTCATCCACGTGAGTACTAAAAGGAATCCGCTAAATTTCAGATATACGAGAAATCATACAAATCTAGAGGCTGTCAATTCAACTAAGTACTTCGTAATTACAAATAACTTAAACTGGTACAATCAGATCGATAATGTTGTGGGGAACGCCAACCAAAGACTGGGATTTGTTGACAAGGCACTTAGAAAATGCAACACATCTACTAAGGTCACTGTTTACACTACGCTTGTCCGCCCTCTTCTGAAGTATTTTTTTAATAAAATAGCATTTTTCTAAAAAATTCTTTATTAATACAATTCAATAATAATTATACAATAATAACCTTAACTAACTAGTGGGTCTTTAATTAATACAAGGCCGGCCGCGGTGGCCGAACGGTTCTAGGCGCTTCAGTCCGGAATCGCGCGTCTGCTACGGTCACAGGTTCGAATCCAGCCTCGGGCATGGATGTGTGTCATGTCCTTAGGTTAGTCAGGTTTAAGTAGCTCCAAGTTCTAGGGGACTGATGACCTCAGGTATTAAGTCCCACAGTGCTCGGAGTCATTTAATTAATACAATAACAAAAAATGCAGCTTCTACTTAATTAATTTTTTACTGGCATAATTCTGTGGACAAGGTTAATCTACTCTATTAAGCTACGCTAATGCTAATCTACTTTGCAGCGTTACAGGTGTGTCAGTTGGGCTACAAACCCCAGTGGGCGTGCCCTGGCACTGGACTTGTGGAGTGGGATCCGCATCAGACAGGATTGACGGTGGACATCGAAAATGTTAAAGATGGGCAGCTCGTTTTCTATTATTGCGAAATTGAGGAGGTGGCAATCATTAAATGGAATCGTTAAATGGCGACCATTAAAACAAAGGCGATATTTCGTTCTAGCAGGATTTTCTAATGTTCTTTCAATCACCAACTTTCTCTTGTGAAAATATATTGTCAGCGCACACGTACATAGGAAGAAATGATGATCATAATAAAATAAGAGGAATCAGAGCTCGCACGGGAAGATTTATGTGCTCGCTTTTACCGCGCGCTGTTCGCGAGTAGTACGGTAGAAAAATATCTTCAGGCTGGTTCGATGAACACTCTGCCAGCCAGTTAACTGCGAAATACAGAACAGCCATGCAGATGCAGAAGAAGCGCTTCTATTTACTTCTGCAATATACTTCGAATACGTTGTTTGCAGTACCTTGCTCCGTATTTTCAGACCGTAGTTTTCTCACATCAGCAATTATCTCTCAGTTTTTAATCTGTCTATTTCCTGTTTAGCAGTAACATCTGGATCAAGAACTACCTCTGTGCTGGTCATCTGATGTAATTTATTTTTATCTACGAGTGCTATTTGGAAAGTAAGGGACGATTGGTCGCGGGATGGAAACCAAAGCGAAAATCAAAACTGCAACTGTTTGCTACCTACACATACCAGATACTCCCCTACACAGCGCCGCTCCGACTTAGACATCTGTCCTAGCGTTGTAGCACCTTTTTAGCAGCTCGTTGTCTGTGCCAAAATGTTGTATTCATAGCTAGCGGTTCATCTGAGCAGAGATGAACATCAGAGGCTGTACGGTGTGCGACTAAACATTTCCAGTCGAAAACGCTGTAGGAGCTTCCGAGCTCCCTCATTGCCCCTGCGGTGTGGTGCCGAGAGCTGTCACGACGCCACACTAGAGACACTGCCCAACAACTGTGCAAAGCTTCGCCGGATTTTCACTGGGGGTTTCCATTTCGCGACCGATCGTTCCTTACTATCCGAACAGTCGTGGTACTTCAGTTTTCTTCGGAGATAAAGCTTCTAAAGCAGACAGCGTACACTTCTCTTTTCACATGCTACTTCTTAAAAAAAAAAAATCTATTTTAGAATGGCGTTACTGTTGCTGCTGTTATGGAAATGAAACGTTTGTAAATGCTATAAAAAAAAAATCCGTGAATAATTCCGAGCCGATAATCCATAGAAAGGGTCTGTAAAGAGGATGAGTATGTGGCACTTAAATGTACGATGTCCTTGCTGCTGCTTGCGGCAACACCGCATGCATTTCCACGCCAATTTGGAATTTCTTGTGTTGGCAAAAAGTCATTCTTCAAGTATCTTTTCAAAAGAGACCCCAAAAGCTCATTTTTACGTCCCGTTCATAATCTTTGGGAAGGAAATGTCAACAAAATCCTTGCACAATTCACGTTAACCGGATCTGTTCTTTTATAGCGTGATAGGCATATGCGCTGAAGTGCTCTAATCTTTTTGAAGGTCATATCAAACGACATCCACAGTTTTATATAAAGCAATAGAACAATGATATCTACTTCTGTTCACGGTACTACAAAACGACCAGCAATAAGAATTTATTCAGTTTGTTTTAATTTGGTAATTCGCTTGCATTAGTAATCCGCGCGTGGCGTTTTCACATACGGCTGCTCACTTCCCATATTCCTGATGACATGACGCCTTTTCGCCAGCGGTGTGCAAGCCTGCCTCTTAAAGCGGTGCGGTTTAAACAGACAGCTGCGTCAACACCTGCTGCGCCACGCCACGCGCTGTGGACCTCCAGGTGGAAAGCCTACGCTCTCGCACGCAGTCTAACGGGGCGGGACAGCGCCGGCAGCAGCGACGCGACGTGACGTAGCCGCGCCGTCCGGTGCCACACGTCACTGGCAGCAGAACGTGGCCGGCGGCACGACACACTCTGCACATGGAGCACTAGCAGCGAGACCAACTCATTTTGTCCTGCGATTCTCTCTTTACCTGCAAGACCAATAAATGATCCCGAGTGCAATACCCGTTCTTTGATCTTGTCGGGTACTTATTTACGATGGCAGCAGAGAAACGGGAACGCAGGAGTGAGAATCCACTGCAAGTGAAATGTCAGGGGCAGCTGCAGTGATCGAAATTAATGTCAGCAATTCGTGGAAAAGAAAGAAGATACGTGACTAAACATAATATGCTCTGTGACTTCCTACGACCTAACACGCGGAACTTCGGCACTAACACACCGAAAGAGCATGCTACAAACCACATTGCCCTTGATAATCTATAGTTAAATATGCATCTCTCATGAGTTTATTTTTATGAGGATCTGACCTCATTATGTCGCTCATCCGCAAGAAAAGTGACACAATTCAGAAACACTAAATTTTGCAAGACAAGCAAAAGAAAGATCGACTTTCTGGTGTCGCAGTATAAAGCCATGTAATTTAACGCCTCTGTAGCTGTAATAGCGTACATAAAAGAGTAAAATCTGTAAAAACCAAAAGGTTAAAAACATTCTGAGGACTGAGTAAATTTAACCCCCCCCCCCCCCCCTCTTCAAACGCAGTGATGTAATCGCATTTATGAAATTTTTCTTGTGGCATAATTTATTAAATTCCAGTTCTCTCTCAAAATAGTACATACAATGATGTGAATTTAGCTCACTCACAATATTTTAAACTTTACTATAACTTGCATAAAAGCAAATTCAGATTCAAAGCAGAGTTTCCGAGAAATTAAATGTAAGAAAAAATAAGCCTTTTCCTAATCTTTGATATCTTTAACAACATTAAAAAGAATTTTTAACCTCACAATTAAATTTCAGCAAAAAATACTTCTGAAACACGTGTATGAAAAGAAGCTATTATCCTAAAAATAAATCACATTGTCTTAATTATATCACAATATTGTCGGTAACGATGGGAAATGGAATTAGGCGAGTTACTTTACCAAATTCAGTATTACAATAACTATTTACTAGCACTAAACACTGTAAACTGCACTGTCATAAAAACAAAAGCTTTATAACACAACAAAAATAGAATTATTTTATCGATTCTTTTTATATTACAAATAAATTAATTATTCTGCATTATAAAGAAATTTCACAAATTGGAACATCGTTTACAACAATTTTGTACGAGTATAAGAGTACAGCCTACTCTCCATGTTGCGAATGGTACAAGTTAGAGGAATATGCTGGTAAGCAACCAGGGACAGACGCTCTTGTGTCTTGCGTTCACTCACAGCACGAGAATACTGTTCAACGTCCCGTCGACCACGAGGTCCTTACAGACGGAGCACAAGCTCGGAGTAGGCAAGGATGGGGAAGGGGATCGGCCGCGTACTTTCAAGGGAACCATCCCGGCATTTGCCTTCAGCAATTTGGGGAAATCACAGAAAACCTAAATCAGGATGGCCGAACGCGAGTTTCAACCATAGTCCTCCAGAATGCTAGTCCATTGTGCCATCTCGATCGGCTTCACTCAAAGGATGTAGTCTCGAATTGCTTTGTGTAAAGAAAGAAACTCTCTCTTACATCTAGTTGTGATTTCAACTTCAAAAAAATCAAACTAATCAATAAGAGCACTTAAACCTGAATGTAGATGGTTTTGATTTATTAAATCTCAAAATTTTGATTCTGGAAATCTCAAGAGCATTACTTTCATTATCTTTTAGAACCTGAGCACTACCTATTTCTCCACTGAGTCGTCTCGTATCTAAAAAGTCAGAGTGAACCAACTCGCTCACATTAAAAGGACGCCTCTTCTTATCGCCGGTTCTAGTTAAGGTCGTGCACTATTGTGGAATGTAAATAAGGCCAGTTTTCTTTGCTTTTTTTAATTTTTTTTCTACTACTGAATCAACGACATCGCCTTCATTCTGCGTGTGTCCATAGTTGTTCTGTTCATTTTTAAGGTTTTCTCGGCATGCATGAATAATGACAAATGTATATATTTTTGCTTTGTCCGCCGCAATTATCGCAGTAAACAGTGAACTGCAAATTTTCATCGTTAACGAGCCAAGAAAGTTTTTGCAGATACATCCGCAAGCAAGCATCTATCTCATTTGAACCATGCTGACCCCAACAATCATTCCAAGATGGCGATATCACTATCAAGCTGATAAATACTCCTTGATTTGTAGAAAAAAAAGAGATTTTACCAGCAGGACACGACATTACGGTCCGAAAATCCAAGGTAGACATGATGATGTTGTTATTAATTTGGCGTTTATCGTGATATTTGGCTTGGCGACTTAGAACCTTCTCTCTTTCATGTTCCTGGAACTTCGCTTTCAGTTCTTCATCGTTTGGTGCACTTTTCCACGCCTCTCACAAATTACACAAGTCTTTTTTCGGTACAAAGAATGAAGCGTTGTATTCGTTATTAAAAATTATGGAATACATCATTAGTTTGGTGGCTGACTGACCCTTCTTTTCTTGCATATATACGTTGTCTTGATGGTGCGCTGCCCAACTTTTATCCCCCAGAAAAACGTCACGATTGGTCTTAGCTCGTGTATAATGGCTGTCGACTCTGGGTACAGAATTCGTGTGTTGTCTTACAGGGTCTTTAATTAACGTGTCGACTTGTCTCTAATGCCCCTGTTTTCCCCTCCTTTCAGTGCCTGTGAAACCGTTGATTTTCTTGCTGAGAATCGCACGGATGGAAGCATGTCCTTAATACCCAACGTGTTTAGAAGAAACTGTTTACACACACGTAGCCTGGAATCTTTATTATAAAGATAAAATGTGTGGTTCAGTTGACGATACTTATTTGGGTTATTGTATCTACACTTGGAAGCATTGCCTCAACGTTTCCAGCTACGGAAGGATGTTGTTTCCCCGAATCATCTAACCCCCAGCAATCATCGAAAATAACTCTTCGTTCTTCGTCAGTGAACAATGTACTGCACTGGAGCCTACACTTTGACGTACAAGTTGGAAGTAATTTCCTTTCAGAAAACTTTTTTTGTCTTAAAAGAGGAAGAAATATATTCTTTGCCTGAGTTGCGCTGGCGTTTTTATATTTGTTTAATCCGAGCAGTACTTTTAGAGGTCTTTTTTGTTGCGCCTAGTTGTGGACGATTATATGTTTGGCGAAGTGTTTTTTTGATCAAATAATTACATTATTACTTAGTAACGAGCTGCCAGAGACAGATGTTCCTTATACCAGAATACCCTCAAAACATCCCCGAACAAGCTCTGAAATGTCACCTGTGGAACCCTGGGTGACACGAGTCGCACGTACCGCACCGCTAGCGCTACCAGTGCGCTTTCGCTGTATGTGACTCAAAGAGTGAAAGCAATTTTCTTCCTACACCCATACTGTGCAAACAACTGTGAAGTGCACGGAAGAGGGTACTTCCCACTGTACCATCTGTTAAGATTTCTCATCGCTCCAGCCACCTACGGAGCGCGAAAGAGAGGAGTGCTTAAACGGCTCTGTGTCGGCTGTAATTTTGTTAATCGTTCTCGCGGCCTCTACGGGAACGGTACGTTAAGGGCTTGTAGCATATTCCTAGATTCGTCATTTCCAGCTGATTCTCGAAGTTTATTAACTAGGCTTTCTCTTGATATTTTGCGTCCATCTCGAAGCACTGGCCAGTTCAGTTGATCCACACCTTGGTGGCACTCTCTCCCCTTCCCCTGTCAGATCCCACGCGCCCGGGCAGGCTTGACGAGTGTTTTGTACGCAGTCTCCTTTGCATTTCCCTAGTATCCTGCCCCTCCTTTACCTACGACTGAGCCTGTGTGAGCCTTCCTTTTCATATCCCTGCCAAGTGTTACACACAGTATTCCTACGAGTTGGCCGATTCTAACTGTGACTCGTTGATATTGTAGTCATAGGACACCATTTGTGAAGTGCACTACTTTACATTCCCGAACATTCGAAAGAAGTTTTCAGTCTTCTTGCCACTTTAAAACTTATCAACATCTAATTGAATATTTGTGCAACACCTCATTATACATAACTTGGTCATCCGTGAAAAGTCTCAGGTTACTAAAATACTGACGGAAAGGTCATTACTATACTACGTAACAACAGGGGTCCGAACACACTTCCCTGGAGCAACCTCTAAGCTACTTCTCAACCTGTCAATGACTCTGTGTCGAAGATAATTGCTGCGTCCTCCCTACCAATAACTCCTCAATCCACTCACGAATCTTGCTAGATACCACAGACTATTGTGCTCTCGATAGTGAGCATAGATGTACATCGGAGTCAAATTCTTCTTGGAAATGGACAAATATTACCTCTACCTGACAGCCTCGATCCATAGCTTTAAGCATATCACGTGAAGAAACTCCAGGTTTGGTTTCAGATGGTCCATATTTTCGGAATACGTGCTCTTTGGTACGGAGGAGATGCCGCATTACGTCTGACCTCAGAACAGATTCTAACACAAAAGAACGACGCGCACGGACCGTCTCCACACGTGTGTTGGGCTTGGAATCTCACTACCTGGAGTAGAGAAATGAGCCCCGATGACCAGTGGAGACGTGTCTAGAGTGGTCCCGGACAGCGGCGACGTAGCGACCTGATGGTCGGCCACCTCACGGCCTCACACGGGGCCCTTTTGTTCAATCAGCACCGCACACCGGTACCTCAACGATATTCTACGCCGCCTTTGTATTGCCCTTCGTGGCAAATCATCCTGGGCTCACATTTCAGCGAGATAAGCCCGCCCACACGCGGACAGAGTTTCAGCTGCCAAACCCTGCCTCGGTCGGCAGAGTCATCGAATCTCTTCCCAACGCAGAACGTTTGGAGCATTATGGACAGGGCCTCCAACATGGTCTGGACTGTGGCGATATGGAGGACATCCAACAATTCTGTCAATCAATGCAAAGTCGAATAACTGCTCGCATAAGAGCCAGAGGAGGACTAACGCGTTACTGACTTGCTGAATTTGAGGATCTCTTTCTCTCGAATAAATGATCCAATATTCCTGAAGCAGCAATCATTTGTTTGTCCGTGCATCTACCGAGTTCCTCTCATCCCAAAAGTTCCTTCGTGGTCCGTCGTCTTTTTTTTTTTTTTTTTTTTTCTTTTTTTTTTTTTTTTTTTTTTTTTTTTGCTTTATTGAAGTGATGTAAAATTCTACAACAAATTTATATCACAAACGTACTGGACGTTAGTTTTATGGTTCATTTCTGATACGCACCTTGTACGTAGGTGTGACCTGCCTGTTCTTTATTCCAAACACTGCGCACCGGTTTTTGTTCAAGGGATATATGATAGATAAGGTTAAAAGGGACCTAACTCAGACGAAAATCTGCTATAGGCTCTGATAGGGATTCCATTGGATGCTGCAGCTTTGTTAAATTTTAGCGGTTGCAGCTGTTTCCCAAAACCACTGACACAAGTATCTGTATCACGTCTCCGTGCAGTGGTGCTAAGATAATGAAGCAGAAAGAGTCCTGGATAATTGTGCATCACATCACTGTCGTATTGCTGAGTTACCGTCGTAAAATGGTATACTGAGTAACAGATTGCACATCAGACCTCACGTAACAAGAACGTTTCAAGGTGACAAAACATAACAATTTTTCGTATTAGGACACAGTATGCACGGTAATGTTACCAATGGCACTGCAAGTAAAGGAGAGTTACTAAATCCGGTTTTGAGAAATTCCTTCACCAAGAAAAAAAATTAAGCATGTGTGCGACTGGAATCGTGATTTACTGTCAGAAAGGTCACACTTCGTAGCATTTGATGGTGAGTCATCGAATAAAATAGGAGTGATGTGTGTCGTTCCGCAAGGAAGTGACCTTTGGTGTTCCTAATCTGCACGAATGATTTGGGAGACAATATGACCACAGCCGTCTTAGATTGTTTGCAAATGATGATGTCACTTATCGCCTAGTAAACTCACGAGAATATCAAAACCAGTTGCAAAACTATTTACACGTGGTAATTATGGCCATAAATAATAAAAAGCGTGAGGTCATCCAGATAAGTTCTAAAAGGAATCCGTTAAATTTCGGTTACACGATATACCACACAAAACAACAGGCAGCCAGTTGAACTAATTATCTAGGCATAAGTGCTACGAACAACTTTCATTGGAGCACTCACACAGATAACGTTGTAGGGAAATGAAACCAAAGACTGCACTTAATTGGCAGAACACGTAGAAGATGCGACAGGTCCACTAAAGAGACTCCCTACACTACGCTTGTCTGTCCTAGAGTATTGTTGTATGGTACGGGTTCCTTACCAGATAGGATTGACGGAGGGCACAGGAAAAGTCCAAAGGATGGAAGCTCGTTTTGTATCATCGCGAAATAGAGAAGATAGTGCGACGAGTACGATATGCGAGTTGGTATGACAACCATTAAAAGAAAGGTGCTTTACGTTGCGGCGAGACCTTTGCACAAAATTTCAACCTCCAACTTGGTCTGTGGAGTGCGAAAACGTTTCGTTGACGCTCGCCTACAAAGGAAGAAATGAACATGTTAATAAAATAAGAAAAATCAGAGCTCGTAGGAAAAACTTAGATGCTTTACGTCGGTCATTCGCAAGGCGAGGGGGAGGGAAGGTGGTGGCGCAGTGGGCAGGTGAGCCGGCTGCAGGTTTCACAGCTTCCGCAGGTCCGCGCGGAGGCAGAAGCGGTCGCGGTGGCGCCACCACTGCGGCCGGATAGCTCATTTATTACTGGTGTTACTCACGCCACTAATCCAACTCATTATTAAGATCTCTTAATGACAATTTTTTGTACTAGACGTTACACGTGCGATGTTTTACTGTCTCGAGCTTCATCTAGTTAAAGGCACCTTATTCGCTTTCTGTGTCGTGCGTGTGAAGTACGATCCTGAGATGCCAGGGCTGGACACCACAATGCACCCTGTCGCGAAATGATACGCTTTGCGTCACTCGCTTGCTACACTGCTATCCCTGCCAGCTGTCAGCGTGAAGACCACGGTGAGATACTCCCCCACTCCCCCCCCCCCCCCTCCCCCGCCATGTCGGCCAGCGGCGTAGGGAGAGCGCAGGAAAGCCAACCTGTCTCTTGCAGTGTACACAATGCACTAACTAAGTGTAGCAAAAATAGGCACGTCAGCGGACGACGTGGCCGAAGCTCGACCTTTCTCACCAACATTATTTCAAAGTACCACGCCCCTTTAATCAGATTCAGCTTAATACAGCTTAAATCTGTATGGGAGTACCTGAGAAATCTTCTTGCAACTACCTTTCCTGTTACGTCAGCCCGAGATGGGCAAGGCACTCTAACACACTTTCAAAAATGGTTCAAATGGCTCTGAGCACTATGGGACTCAACTGCTGAGGTCATTAGTCCCCTAGAACTTAGAACTAGTTAAACCTAACTAACCTAAGGACATCACAAACATCCATGCCCGAGGCAGGATTCGAACCTGCGACCGTAGTGGTCTTGCGGTTCCAGACTGCAGCGCCTTTAACCGCACGGCCACTTCGGCCGGCAACACACTTTCACAAGGTAACATACATAGCAGGAGGTCCGCTGTAACGATAATTATTAAACCATTAACTGCTACAGAAAGCGACTATAAGGTCAAATACGTCAATTATGTTTTATAGACTGATCATCCGGAACAGTAGCGTCAGCGGGTGAGCAGTGACTGCTGGTCAGACACACGTATCAGTGAGCGTGCTGTCCGGGGAAGGCGCGCAATCTGTCAGAGGCTGACCGAGGGCAGACTGCGAATGCGCGGACACTCGGCGCGAGACTTTCAGAAACTGGGAGACTGGTCGGGCGTTGGGCGAGTGCTGTGGTGAGTGCCCTCAGCTCGTGGCGGCCAGGCGGCCACCTCTCACTGCAGACATCGGACATCGTCGACTGGCCGCACTGATAACACAGGGCAGGTGGCCAACCGTGGCGGAACTAACATCAGACGTTAATGCTGGGCAGAGTACAAAGAGACGGCGCACCGACACACTCGTAACGACGGGCCTCCGCAGCCGGCGACCCGTGCGCCTGCCAGTGCTAAATGCACGCGACCACCGGCACTGGATGCTGGCGCAGAGCCAGAGCGTTGCAAGGTGCGATCTGCTTTATCGTCGTGCCGATGCGAGGGCGCCAAACCGTCACACGTGTACTGCGGGATGCTCTGGGCAACATTCACGTGGCCATCCGTGGCTCCAGTGGAGGTCGTACAACGAACGCTCCGTAACGACCGACGAGTATCGCACACTGGTTGCAGACCACATACACCTCTACGTGACAATCGTGTGTCCCGATGGCAGCGGCATTTTTAAAGAAGATAATGCTCTGTGCTACAAAGTCAGGAGTGTGATGGAGTGGTTCGAGGAACACAGTTGCGAGTTCCAATTGATGCGCCGGTCTCCGAACTCACGAAATCTGGACCCGACCGAATACACGTGTGACGTGACTGAGCGTGGCGTCAGAGCTGATCGGCCCGCTCCCCGGAACTTCCCAGAGTTGGGCGTCTCGTGTGTGCAGACGCGGTGCCGCCTGCCTCCAGCGGCCTGCCCACGCCTCACTGCTTCCGTGCCGCCGCTGTTGTCCGTGCCGAACGTCGACTTACCGGTTCTTACGAGGTGGTCATCATACTCTGGCTGACCAGCGTATAGTAGAGCAACTGAACACGCGTGCACTATTCGGCTGCGTCAACTATTCGGTATTTAGTGAGATCCTCTGATCACTTTTATTGATATAATAATATGTTGGAGTCGATGCAGCTCTATCCTAGTCGATTATCCTATCATATCCTACATGTAAACGTAATTCTTATTTGTACTGTCATGTCCGGTGAGTGTCTCGATCAGTTGGAATGTGCACCCTCCCCCTAGTCCGGGAAGTGGCGGATCCATGCCGTGAAGCGGCTGGTCGAGTCCACGCCTCGGCGGAACATGTGCACGGAGTCTAACTTGGCTTTTATTTAGTATCGATTGTTCCTTTCAAATTCTTTCAAAACTTTACTCGATATTTCGTTTAACAGTTTGTTTACAATGTGAAACGAGTCTTCTTCCCTGAGCAGGTGGTGCGTGTCGTGACTGGGAAGTTGTTGTCCAACTTGAGCTGGTTCAAAATGCCGCTAAGCACTATGGGACTTAACATCTGAGGTCATCAGACCCCTAGACTTAGAACTACTTAAAACTAACTAACCTAAGGAGCTCACACACATCCGTGCCCGAGGCAGGATTCGAACCTGCGACCGCAGCAGCAGCGCAGTTCCGGACTGAAGCGCCTAGAACCTCTCGGTTTACGTTGTGCTGGAACGTCGTGGAAGACGGGGCACTCAGATACACCACACGGTCCGGGGTGCCCCTTACTGCAACATAGTCGCACGTTGGTATGCCGGGGAGGGTCCACGTCCGGTAAGAAAGTGCACCAGTCGTCTTGATGGCTTCAAGCATCTAAGCTGTAGCGCTCCTTCATGTATGTTCTTCGCCCCTTTTCCTCATTATCCCACTGCTCCTGTCATACTTTCTCTCTCCTCCTTTTAATTCCACATTTGTCCCCTACGTAAATCGCCATTATTTCAAACTATTTTTTCCCTTTGTAATACAGATATAAATTTAGGACCCAGTAAAGTGTTCAAGTAGTGGGCTAAATGTTTATGATGTAGTTTTCTGAATAAAAATTTAAAAAGAAGTCTGAATATGTATATATCTTCTCCCCCCCCCCCTACTCCCCCCTCCCAGTCTGCTTATGTCGATTACACTTTTGCCAGATTTATCAATTCAAACTGTTTGCACATGTCATTGACAAAAAAAACTTGGTGCCGAATACTGATTTGTAACAACACACTCTGAAGTCGCTGTTAATAAACTGAATTCGGGTGTAATTTAATTACAATCGAGACTATGGCGTGTTAGCGCCACGGGGGAACACTTTGCGACAGCGCAGTGGAGAAACAGATTCTCTAAACGCCGTAGTGCGCAGCCCGTCTGGTACGTCCTCGAGATCGGTGTGGAGGACAGGGCTGGAGCGAGCGAGCGACGCGCTGCAGGCCTCGAGTTCCGCAGCTGGTGTGCAGGAGCCGTTCCATTATTAACGCCGCCATTAGCGCCGCAGGCTCGCCCTCCCCCGCTCCTGCCACCGCTGCATCGCACACAGCCTCCCGCGCCGCCTCTTCCGCAGCCGTGTACCGGCAGCGGAGGAGTAGGCTACAGCCTACATCACAGGGGGAGCGACGCACGGGTCCTCCACTCTTCAAACATCCTCACCTACCGGCCAAGAAATACCCTTCCTTCCCCACACGTCTACCAGTCGAAATTCAGTTCGCGTCGTTCACACGCGCTGTCCTCAGTGCTGCGCAGGGCCGAATCCAGTTGATCAAGGGTTTCTACCGCGTCGAAAGGCATTTCGTACAGTACCACACCGACAGATGTCTCCTTCAGAAAACGTGTATCCGACAAGGTCTTCGAGTGGATGGAAAACTTGCTGACAGCCGGGACGCATCACTTTATCCTGAGTGGACAAGTGATCGAACCAGTGCTGTTCGTGTTGTACGTTAATGACTTACCGGATAATTTCGTTTCTAATACGAGACTTTTCGCACGTGATGCGGTTATTTAAGAGGAATTTTTATTCGGCGAAAATTGCAGTAATATCCCATTATGTTTCGTCAGAATATTCCCGTAGATGTGAATGTAGAGACACGCAAAGTTATACGTTTCTCGCAACACAAACCCGTGGAACGCTTTCAGTGTAGAATTAACGAGTTACAACTTCAGTCCGTCATGCGACTGTTCGAGGTTCTCAGCCCTAATGAGTATTTCGGGATGCGTCGGGTTTGCTGCCAGATGACGACGACATCTTGGAATACATTTCGGTCGTCAACCGTTCAGCCGTCTTCAGCGTAAAACTCGCCCGAAGATGTCCCAGTGGTTGTCATCCGAAACATCGTGGCAAGATGTCGACGTCATCCGGCTGACTTCCGAAACGTCTCGGAAGAGTCAATCGTATCCTATTGATACGTGTAGCGATGGCGAGAGCATCGGCGATGCAGGCTCAGTTGTGGGTAGATAAAATAGCGAGCTACGATTCTTCGGTAAGTTTGAGGGAAGCGGCAGTTGGTTTACAAAACGGCTGTACGGCCCCTAGCTAGAACTACCCCGTCCTACGGCACCTTTTTCAGGTCAACTAACAATGGGCACGGAGTGCACAGGAAGACGGGGGCCGTGAACGTTGGCATTCTCGCCTCGCCGCCGAAGGAGAGTCACACAAGTGTTCGGAAAATCGTAGCTGCCGTACACTGAAACAAAGACGACGTACGTCACGAGATGCATAGATTCGTGCGATGTCTATAACCTTCCGAGGCTCTTCAAGCTCTACGGATCTGTTCTGTGACGTCTCCCCGATAAAACTGGGCGAACAACACCGTTAAAACTATCCTCTGTCATTCTCTGAGAATAGATTAAGAAAAACAGGCCTACGCACTTCAGTACGCAGGAAGGACAAGGAGGCGAAACATTATCCGTTACTAACACGGATGACGAACAGAGAGCGTCAGGCGAGACGAGAATGTTTCATTAACAGGCGAAGGGGCCCACTACTGTTCAATGAGGCTATCGCCGGTAAAGTACTATAACAGCAACCAACGGAAAATGCCTCGCAGTAACTGTTCGTAGTGGCCTAGAGCGGAATGACCACATGAAACTAATTACAGGAAAATCAGATGGAAAGCTGAGATTCAAAGTGAAAATATTAAGGAAATGTAATTCATCCACGAAATATTTGGCTTACGAAACACTCATTCGACGTGTCATCAGTGAGGGACGTTCAGCTGGTTGGATTAACAGAAGACAGACCAGCTGCAGCGTGTAGTGGGAGCGAGGGCGTTACGGAGGCGTCCGACTAGCTACGGTGGCAGAGGCTGCTCGAGAGGCGCTACGGCTGTGCGTTACACACGAGTTCACTGCTGAGCAGGCGCTCCAACAAGAGTGCGGCAGCCTATCAGTTCTGCCGACATACATCTCGACAAAAAGAATACGGCGAGACAGTGAGGCGACGCACACTCGGTACGGACGTTTGCCGCCTGTCGCTCTTCCGACACTCCGTTTGCTAGTCGTCAGTCGGCTTGTCGAGTGCAGAGGCAGGTGCACCGTCGGACGCGATCTCTGGCAGCGAGCGGCGGTGTTACCGAGCTGAGTTCCGCTGCTGCAGTTTGTCATTTGAACACTGGTCGCGCACTGTTCGTCCGACGCGTTTCCACACTGAACGAAGAAATATCGGAATATCGGGGTTTAACGCTCCCACACCGCCAGGCCGACATTTGCATCTCCAACAAGACAAAGAATGGGATCCATCGACAAAGACTATTCGCAAAAAGCAGCAGCCGAAATATTCAAATTACTTTTTTCTGATGCACTGTCGTTTGCAAGTTTGAGCGCATCACCTGTTTGCAATACGGCTCCATTATACACGTTACTTGCCTAACAGCCAATTTTGGAGACGGAGATATCGCTGTACCCCAGGTAACAATCTGGTCGACGTTAATCCGTGTCAGCGTTGGCACGAGATACTCCCCAGGCAGGGAACGGATGTTAACACTCCCACAACAAACGTTCTCCAATAACTGAATTTCATTCGATGGAACAAATGAACAGATAATGGGGATGAAATTAACGAACACGCGATGACTGAAATGATATCGACGAAAACTTATGTCAAATACGTGTTTCAGTTCCGGTCTGACACACATATACTTGTTGGCTATTCACACCGTATTCGCCAAACCAACTATTGACAACAGAGTGGTCATGAAATTTTGACTACCTTCGTGGAAAAAGTAAAAGCTCTGATCACGGAAGGTGGCGGCGGTGTCGTTCTGCCGTACATATTCAGCCTTCACTGTAACACGATGGGCGCCTCGAGTGTGACGTAGCTTTTGCATTTTGGCTTTCGAGTAAACGTCGACCCTCAGAAATGAGCGCACCGTGTGCAGAGTGTAGCGAGACGCCTCGTCTCGGCGGCCTCTCGTAATCTGGTCAGCAGTTGTGGCTAGCTAGTGTGCGCCTGACACGTCCGAGAACAATCTGTTAGCGTCGTCCGAGAAACCACTGAGCACCAGCTACCAGCTCGCCCGCACCAACGCTTCGACTCCACTAGCCTCGCAGTTCCCGGTTCCTCACAGAGAGACGATCTGCCAGTTGGTTCTTCGGCACTGAGGCCTGCCCCGGCGCGTTATACGGCAGAACACGGTTTTCTGCCTAACTTGGCCGGCTGGGCGCCCGCTGTCGCAGCGCCCCTGCCCCCCAGACACAGCAAGCGAGACTCCACCCCGCCGACGGGCTGTGCCGTCCTGCGTCGGCTCCTCCAACGACACGCAACGCTATTTTGGCGAGGGGATTTGTTCCTGCGTACAAACTAACATGAATCACATTCAACTTCATCGTTGGAAAGCGATGGTTAAAATTGGTCGCTTCAAAATAATGAGACACCCTTCCCTGCCCGCTATCTCCGAAGTCGACTAGGATCCATTTCGACACTCGGATAAACCGTTGCGTGATCCTATGGTCGTCCTCACACGCGACATGTTTCCGGTCGCGAAGCCCGCCAGAAGTGCTGTCTGCCGTGGTTGCTGCTCGCTCTGAAACGATCACACCATCCCAGCAGTTCCCGGCTGCACCTGGCGCGCTAATCTGACAGTGCCTTTACGAAAGTGGAAGCGCATAAAATCGTTGCGTTAACTTTGTTAGCGGCCTTCGGAGGAGGGCCGAGAAAATCGTGACGATGGTTCTGGACTTTCCGATGGGTCGAGCAGCGAATTGCTGATACAGCAACACTACATATACTGCGCTACGATTTGAGATACGTGCTAGTACAAATTATTCTTTAACTGAATTGAATCTCCGACACATTTTCGGTTTCAAATTTTATACAGTTTAATTATAGTGTGTAATATCAGTCTGGGCAAGAATAACATCTCTTTTCAAGTGTTATATTGACTACCATCACTCCGAAACCACAAACGTCACGATATAGCTTTCAAGATCGACATTCGACTGTTAATTTCGTTCGAATGGAAGAATAGATTTTTCCGAAGCTGCTCACCACGATCGAAAGAGATATCAGTCGCAAGCCACAAACATGAGACAATCCGCAGAACTGTCATGTAGGAATATAACTATTAAGTCAAGTTGGGCAATAGCAAAAGCTTCCAGTTTACTTCCTGACATAGACTGTTAGTCACATTAAAATTTCTGTGAAACCTGGTAGTGAAATGAAATATCGTATGGCATTGTTGGCCGGGAGACCCACGCGGGGAAGTTCGGTCGCCGTATCGCAACTCCTTTTTAGTTGACGCCACTTCGGCGACTTGCGAGTCAATGATGATGAAGACACACAACACCCAGTCATCACGAGGCAGAGAAAATCCCTGACCCCGCCGGGAATCGAACCCGGGACCCCGTGCGCGGGAAGCGAGAACGCTACCGCAAGACCACGATTCGGTTACGATTGTGGACGGGGCCGTAATAAGTTACTATTGGTTGCCTTTTACAATTACACACAATTTATTTTAACCAGTTTACTATCTGTCTGAACACCTAGAAATTTGAACTGTTCAGTTTCACTAATCATATGCCCATTCAGTCAAATTAAAACGTCAGTTTTTTTTTAATTGTGAGTTCAAAACTGTAAAAATTGAGTCTTACTGTGATTTAGCGTTAGTTTATTTTCTACAAGCCACGAACTTAGGTCATGTACTGCACTATTTGAAACCGAGCCAATGTTGCACACAACATCCTAAATAAGGAACAGGAGTGGCTCCAACACTGATTCCTGGGGTACCCCCCACCCCCTTGACCGTAACCCACTCAGACCCCACATCACAACCATTCTCAACATTCTGAATAATGACCTATTGCTGCCTGTTGCTGAAGTAAGAGGTGAACCAATTCCGTAATGGTCCAACTTCTGGAGCAATATTTTGTAATCTGTGCTGTCACCGCCAGACACCACACTTGCTAGGTGGTAGCCTTTAAATCGGCCGCGGTCCGTTAGTATACGTCGGACCCGCGTGTCGCCACTCTCAGTGATAGCAGACCGAGCGCCGCCACACGGCAGGTCTAGTCTAGAGAGACTCCCTAGCACTCGCGCCAGTTGTACAACCGACTTTGCTAGCGATGGTTCACTGACGACATGCGCTCTCATTTGCCGAGACGGCAGTTTAGCATAGCCTTCAGCTACGTCATTTGCTACGACCTAGCAAGGCGCCATATTCAGTTACTATAATAATATTGTGACTCATGTACCGTCAAAAGCGACGGTCATCATTAATGGATTAAAGTTAAGTATCAAACTAATTACGCCCGCTTTCTGAATTCTAATTCCTTGTTACGTTCCAGACCTCACGTCAGTATAGTTCTTTCCTCCTCACGCCAGCCTGCGTGAGCTAAACGCGTGCATTTCGGCCCCCACTAGTAACACGGTGTTGGCTCTTCTGCCAACACAATATAATCAACACAATCAAATGCCTTAGTTAAATCAAAAAATATGCCAAGAGTTCTAAACCTTTTGTTTAACCCATCCTGTACCTCACAGAGAAAAGAGAATATAGCATTTTCAGTTGTTAAACGACTTCTAAAGCCGAACTGTACATTTAATAGGAAATCGTGTGATATAAAATGATCAATTATCTATACATACACAGTCTTTTCAATAGCTTTTGCAAACACTCATGGCATAGAAATAGGTCTAAAATTATCTACATTATCCCCTTCTCCCTTTTTATAAAGCGGCCTTGCTACTGAGTAGTTTAATCGTTCAGGAAACTGACCATTCCTAAAGGAAAAATTACAAATATTGCTAAATACAGGGCTAAAATGTGCAGCACAGTACTTTAATATTCTGCTCGACACTCCATCATAACCATAAGAGTCCTTAGTCTTCAGTGATTTAATTATTGACCGAATCTCCCCCTTGTCTGTATCACAGACGAGAATTTCAGACATCAATCTCGGAAAGGTATTTGAAAAGAAAGTTATATGATTCCCTGTAGAAACTAAATTTTTATTTAATTCACCAGCAATGCTCAGAAAATGATTGCTAAATACTGTACATACATCTGATTTATCAGTAACAGGAATATTTTTACTGCGAACTGACTTTATATCGTCGACCTTGTGTTGTTGACCAGACACTTCCTTCACAACTGACCACATGGTTTTAATTTTATCCTGTGAATTAGCTATTCTATTTGCATACCACATACTCTTTGCCTTTCTAATAACATTTTAAGCATCTTACAACACTGTTTGTAATGGGTTACTGTAGCTTGATTGTGACTACTTCTAACATTTTGATATAATTCCCACTTTGTTCTACATGATATTCTTATCCCACTGGTCAGCCACACAGACTGCCTATTACTGCTAGTACCCCGTTTAGAACGTTCTAATGGAAAGCAACTCTCAAAGAGCATGAGCAACGTGTTAAGGAAAGCGTTATATTTATCATCTATGTTATCGGCACTATAAACACCCTGCCCCTCCTGTTCCTTGACAAGGTTCAAAAAACTCTCTATTGCTGTTGTATTAACTTTCCTACATAGTTTGTAATTAAATATGACATTTGTTTGAGTACTAAAGCCTTTTAGTGTTAAAATTTGTGCATCATGGTCTGAAAGGCCATTCACCCTTTTACTGACAGAATGCCCATCTAGTAATGTAGAATGAATAAAAATATTGTCTATGGCTGTGCTACTGTTCCCCTACACCCTAGTTGGAAAAAACACAATCTGCATCAGATCATATGAATTTAGCAGATCTACAAACATCCTTTTTCTTGCACCATCACATACAAAATTTATATTGAAGTCACCACATATAACTAATTTCTGGTGCTTCCCACAAAGTGAATCAAGAACCCTCTCTACCTCGAGCAGAAATGCTCTGAAGTCAGAGTTAGGAGACATATAAAAAACAAAAATTAGTAGTTTTTGTTTCACTAAATTAAACTGCCCCTGCACAACATTCAGATATCTGAATGTGCAGTGTCGTGATACGTTTGTGGACTCAAATGGAATACTGGGTTTTACGTACACAGCCATTCCCCCACCCAGCAAGAAACTCCTTGAAAAGCAGCCATCTAATCTGTATCCTGGTAAAGGAAGCCTCTGAATTGTCAAATTATTTAAGTAGTGCTCTGATATACCAATAATTCCAGAGTCAACATCTATAAGCAGTTTACTAATTTTATCTCTAATGCCACTTATATTTTGATCAAATATTCTAACTCCTTCTCTACTTGGAAACATTACATCCTCAGAAGGTGAGCCCTTAGTTAGAGGGACTTCCTTTAAGCAGGTATACCTATCAGCTGGCTTCAATCTAAAAAAGGTGCAGCTCTAACACCAACTACCACAGGAATTTTTCCATGAGTGATCCCACCACCACCACCACCTATAAACTTTGCCAGCCTCCGCTTCCCACACCTATTGAGTTGCAGGCCATGCCTAGTGAATCCCGATCTACTGATAGACCCTACTGGCACCACTGAGATGTGACCCACGCACTCTGCTATCAGCGCCCTCCCCATCCCCACGTTAACGCACCTAACAGCCGAATTAAGGTGAGGCCGATCATGACGCTGTAAGAGGTGCACGAAATGCACACTAGTGCCACCAGTTTGAGTAGCTATCTTTACCAGGTCACCACCTACATCACACTACCCGTCCCTATCAAGACTGTTCCCTGCTCCACCCACTATCACTACCTGATCCTCTTTCGTGAAATTCCTGCATAACTCCCCTATGCTGTCAGTCACCTGAGCTAAGCTAACCCTGCACTATGCCTCACAATGCTGGTGACCTGGTACTCACTCCCCGACACTTCCTGCAACTGCTGGCCCACGCCTCTACCGTGAGAACTACCTAGCAGCAGAACCTTCTTTCTGTTGGACTTTGCAATTGACCTAGGCCTCCTAACTGCTGAGAACTGATGCATCTTCCCTACATCTACAGCTACACGAAGCTCCTCTCCACTCATCTCTGACAGTTGGTCAAATCTACTTCATATAAGCAAAGTATAAGTGTGTTATCGATAGCTACGACGCCACGGCGTACGTGCAAGTTCTTAGGTTGGCACTACGACACCGACACCGACGACAGCGCCCTCTAGCCGGCGCTGTGCAGCTCTACGAGCGCCGCTCCAGATTCAGCGCATCTGATGCCGAGCAGACGACCAACCAACATTGTTTGTATTTCACAGAGGGCGAGCCACTACTTGTAACTTGATGTACAGCTTCGCACCTACGTGCTCGTCTCAGCCAATGTTAAGTACACAGTAAAACCACTTTCAACTGCAGTACCATCTGTTCTACCTCACCTGGTCCTCTTCCTACATTCGGCCTACCCCCAGTTTTCAGGAGCAGACCCACGCGCCGCCTATCCAGGCGGGATACAAAAATAGCTGTCTGAGTAGCTCCTCCTCCCGGATGCCTTCTTGCCAACTGCCAGTCCCCACTCCCCACCACCCTTCACCCTCCTCAACCTATCTAGTTCCTCCTCTCCGCATTGTAACTGCACCTGAAGGTCACAGACCTCAGGCTCCTGCTCCTCTATCAACTCATTTCAACTACAGATTCTGCGTTCCCAGGAGAGGATCTCGCTAGAATGACCACTGGCTTCCCCACTGCATTCTCCGCCCCCCTCCCCTGATAATATTTTGAACAAATCCCACACCGTAACCCACTACTCACAAACCTACGACAGAGCCCACGCTTCTCACTCATGGAAAAATTTTACAGTTATTGAAACAAACTATACGTCTACGTTACCAAAGTTCAGTTACACCAGTAAAACTATTTGTGGAACTAACAATAGCGGTCTCGAAATTCTCTATCTACCAGGAAAGCAACTACTTGTATTAATACTACTACACCACAGCTAATACCAACAAAACTTCGCAAAATTATTAGCTGAAACCAAAAAATTCAAACGGCCACTGGAACACTAAACGACGTTAAAACACTGAATGGAAATTTTACTGAAAGAATAAGAAACGCCAGTTGGAAACTAAAGCACCAAATTTACTAAACGATTTCAACGCACAGCAAACTCCAAAAAACACAGCGAGCGAACATTTTCAAAAGTTTATTAAATCGTTATTTCGCCACAAACGGCACGAAACACCGCTGAAAACTATTAAATTTAATAACTGCATAGCAGTGCACAACTAAGTTTGTCAGTACTTAGCTTTATTACCGCTACAGCTGCAGTGCACGCCGCAAAATGTAAACACACTACTCAAGCAAATCCCACACCGTAACAAACTACTCAAAAACCTACGACAGAGCCCACACTTCTCACTCACCGACGAGGGGGTGTAAGAGGGGAGTTCACATTCCCTGATTTGTCACCTGCCGCGCTACACACATCCAACAATAATGAAGACAATCGAGCGGAATGTATGATCGTAGAGCTGAAATCCCTTAACAGAAAGCATTCTCTACAAACCTTCTAAGGTAGATGGGACTGCATGCTTCGAAGAGTATTACAAGCATAGCTGGCGGCACTAACATCAATTTCCTATACAAGACTTCTTACAATGTGAAATATCATCGGATTCTTTCTTCTTCAAACGTGTCGTTACTTCAGCTTGCTCGTATCAACCACTCGAACACTAGTCACACTCTCATTCACATATTTGCAACGAAACCCACAAACACAGCACTTTGTACTCTCAAATACCTGAACCTGACATGTCCATCTATGACATACACTCCTGGAAATGGAAAAAAGAACACATTGACACCGGTGTGTCAGACCCACCATACTTGCTCCGGACACTGCGAGAGGGCTGTACAAGCAATGATCACACGCACGGCACAGCGGACACACCAGGAACCGCGGTGTTGGCCGTCGAATGGCGCTAGCTGCGCAGCATTTGTGCACCGCCGCCGTCAGTGTCAGCCAGTTTGCCGTGGCATACGGAGCTCCATCGCAGTCTTTAACACTGGTAGCATGCCGCGACAGCGTGGAGTGAACCGTATGTGCAGTTGACGGACTTTGAGCGAGGGCGTATAGTGGGCATGCGGGAGGCCGGGTGGACGTACCGCCGAATTGCTCAACACGTGGGGCGTGAGGTCTCCACAGTACATCGATGTTGTCGCCAATGGTCGGCAGAAGGTGCACGTGCCCGTCGACCTGGGACCGGACCGCAGCGACGCACGGATGCACGCCAAGACCGTAGGATCCTACGCAGTGCCGTAGGGGACCGCACCGCCACTTCCCAGCAAATTAGGGACACTGTTGCTCCTGGGGTATCGGCGAGGACCATTCGCAACCGTCTCCGTGAAGCTGGGCTACGGTCCCGCACACCGTTAGGCCGTCTTCCGCTCACGCCCCAACATCGTGCAGCCCGCCTCCAGTGGTGTCGCGACAGGCGTGAATGGAGGGACGAATGGAGACGTGTCGTCTTCAGCGAGTCGCTTCTGCCTTGGTGCCAATGATGGTCGTATGCGTGTTTGGCGCCGTGCAGGTGAGCGCCACAATCAGGACTGCATACGACCGAGGCACACAGGGCCAACACCCGGCATCATGGTGTGGGGAGCGATCTCCTACACTGGCCGTACACCACTGGTGATCGTCGAGGGGACACTGAATAGTGCACGGTACATCCAAACCGTCATCGAACCCATCGTTCTACCATTCCTAGACCGGCAAGGGAACTTGCTGTTCCAACAGGACAATGCACGTCCGCATGTATCCCGTGCCACCCAACGTGCTCTAGAAGGTGTAAGTCAACTACCCTGGCCAGCAAGATCTCCGGATCTGTCCCCCATTGAGCATGTTTGGGACTGGATGAAGCGTCGTCTCACGCGGTCTGCACGTCCAGCACGAACGCTGGTCCAACTGAGGCGCCAGGTGGAAATGGCATGGCAAGCCATTCCACAGGACTACATCCAGCATCTCTACGATCATCTCCATGGGAGAATAGCAGCCTGCATTGCTGCGAAAGGTGGATATACACTGTACTAGTGCCGACATTGTGCATGCTCTGTTGCCTGTGTCTATGTGCCTGTGGTTCTGTCAGTGTGATCATGTGATGTATCTGACCCCAGGAATGTGTCAATAAAGTTTCCCCTTCCTGGGACAATGAATTCACGATGTTCTTATTTCAATTTCCAGGAGTGTAATTTTCATGACCTACTCGCTAGAAAGTTCCAGACAGAAACTGCAGCTGACTACATACCGAGACTTCAAATGCATTAATTGATCTGAACTGGCATCTGAGGCCTAAGAAAGACTATGGGGGAATCTTCTATTCCCTTCTGGGACATAAACAAAAAATTCGTGGAGTTACTAACAAAATTACTCAACTAGATGACAAATACGCTCCCCTAAAGCATCCACATCTACATCTACGTGATTACTCTGCTATTCACAATAAAGTGCCTGGCAGAGGGTTCAATTAACCACCTTCAAGCTGTCTCTCTACCGTTCCACTCTCGAACGGCACGCGGGAAAAACGAGCACTTAAATTTTTCTGTGCGAGCCCTGATTTCTCTTATTTTGTCGTGATGATCATTCCTCCCTATGTAGGTGGGTGCCGACAGAATGTTTTCGCAATCGGAGGAGAAAACTGGTGATTGAAATTTCATGAGAAGATCACGTCGCAACGAAAAACGCCTTTGTTTTAATGATTGCCACTCCAATTCACGTATCATGTCTGTGACACTATCTCCCCTATTTCGCGACAGTACAAAACGAGCTGCCCTTCTTTGTACTTTTTCGCTGTCATCCGTCAGTCCTATCTAATGCGTGGTGTAAGCAGTCTTTTTAGTAGACCTGTTGCACCTTTTAAGGGTTCTGCCAAAGAACCGCAGTGTTTGGTTTGCTGTACCCACAATATTATCTATGTGATCTTTCTAATTTAGGTTATTTGTAATCTTAATCCCTCAGTATTTAGTTGAATTTACAGCCTTCTGATTTGTGTGACTTATCGCGTAATCGAAATTTAGCTGATTTCTTTTAGTACTCATGTGAATAACTTCACACTTCTCTTTATTAAGGGTCAATTGCCACTTTTCTCACCATACAGATATCTTATTTAAATCACTTTGCAAGTCGTTTTATTCATCTGATGACTTTACAAGACAGTAAATGACAGTATCATCTGCAAGCAATCTGAGACGGCTGCTCAGATTGTCTCCTATGCCGTTAATATAGATCAGGAACAACAGGGAGCCTACAACACTTCCTTGGGGAACACCGGATATTACTTCTGTTTCACTCGATGACTTTCCGTCTATTACTAAGAACTGTGACCTCTTTGACAGGCCTCGAAAATTGAGAAGGAAACCTGCACCTTGCCTAACTGAAGGACTAAAACAGCTCACGAATCTCAAAGATGCTGCGCCTCGGGAATACAAACAGCCCCCCCACACCTGACAATCGTATTACATACAAGCAGAAGCCGAACAGAAACAGCCAGGTTCAGAGAAGTGCTATACTGAGGCTTGCCCATACATTAACCGCTGACAGAAATAGACCTGCTGTCCTGTGGTAAAACCCGCGCGCCTGTGGTATACGAAAGTAGAAGCTGCAGCCGAATCCATTGTCTCAGCCGAAGGAACTGAACCGGTACTTTAAATTTTCTACAACCACAACTGAAACACAAACGAAACGGAGACTCTTTGGTTAATTCCTGGGGGTCTAAAGTATAGCACCTGCAATATGCAAGTGATGACGCGTATTATTGGCGCCCTACGCTACCACCTGCCGCGGCACCCGTATTTCCAGTCTTCCTGCAGCGTCTGAGGCCTCGGAGTATACAGCCCACAACCAGCTAACGACAAACAACCTACTAGGCGACTACTAACCAGGGTTCCGTGAAAATCGCAGCACGACATCTGCCTTAATAAAGATATCGGGTTAGCTGAAGCTTGTCATGGATGCACAGTGGGCAACTATCGCATATTTCTTAGGCTTCTACAAAGCCTGTGACACTGTCGGTTTCGAAATTTTGCTCGACAAACTTGCCAGTCTAAAGCTCTCGCCAAGTGCAGTGGCATTATTTCGCTCATACCTGACGCCTGACCAGCATTATAAAGTCACAACGGAGAAAGGTCGTATTAGGTGTCCCCAAGGGTTCGGTATTGTGTCCTATACTCTTTTCATTGTACTTAAATGATGAGTCATTGTTTTGCCATTCTGCGAATACCACATGTAAGCTGATACAAGTCGTATTTAACTGAAAAAAAAAAAAAAAAAAAAAAAAAAAAAAAAAAAAAAAAAAACATGAAGACACATCTGTCGAGAATCTCAGTACCGAAGTGTACGCACTGTGGAAATTGGCGAAGGATGTAGCGTTAAAGCGCAATCCATACAACACCTAAGCAGTGATCGTTGGTCTTTCTAGGCTCATTAGCTCGAAATATCGGGAATCCCTACCATCTTTAACCCTAATGGGACAAATATCATCATCTCTCCTTCAACAACGTGTCTAGGAGTAATAGTCAAAGAAAATCTAAATTGGACGGAGCACGAAACTGCAATGTGCAAGAAGGCCTCAGCGTCTCCTTATGCCCTGCAAATATAAATGACCCGAAAAAGAAAGTTTACGCTTTCAGTTATCGATTAAAGCGACGTTTCCCTGCTGGGCCTTCCGCTGGAAAGCTCTCGGTGCCTGCGACTGTCTGTGTACCTCTGACGTTCGACTCTTTGATCACATTTCATGCATAGTTATCCTGGCTGCATGCACACAGACACACAGACTCCCACACCTTTTTTTTCCGTCTTGCCAAAGAACACTGTCCCTGACATCTCTCTTCGACAATGACGCTCTTGTCTGAACACCACAGCAGAAATACCCCTTCCCATCAGAGCGAAATCGTTTGTGTCCCACAATAACCTCCCGGATTATATTAGAGGACTGAATAACATCTTCAGCTTCAGAAGGCAGTTAATGACACGTCTACTAAAGCAAGAATAAGAATTACCATTTTCCCTGTACGCACTGGTTACCGAGACAAATCCTTCTTTACAACGAAATCTTCCTTTTTTCCAAGTATTCTTAGCTGATGTAGTCTTTTCGATTTCGTTTCCGCAGAACTCGCTATTTCAGAAAACATCTATTTTGTACACCTATAAATTCTTTTTACAACTGCCACTATCATTAATGTAATTATTGTCATTATCATTATCACTAAAAAATCATGTAAAAAAGAGGTAGTGTATGCGTGAAACCATGATCCGATGTAAGATGTAATCTGATCAGTTTAAATAAATGAAATAAATAAACAGATGAGTAGATCGAATACTGAGCCCTCGGTGCGAACTCATGCTCTGACACGAATAGTCCAGCTAGGACTATGTGCACATACAAGTGTTTTTGATGTTTTAAGTTTAACTTACATTTCTGGACTGGAGGCGGCTACACAGCGACCGAAATCTAGGTACGAATTGCGACTGCTCGCTGCACCCTTTACTACTTGAAATGAACACAGTCGCTGGGCACAGTTGTTCCGCCATGGAATCGAACCTGTCGTTTCAAAAATCTTAGTGCTACTAGGAGACAAAGTACTCGCCGCTGGCGCGAGTGTCGTTTGCTGAAAATAGCTATTCAACGGGACAGTGTTCAAACACGACTTTCTTTTACCAGTCAAGTCACAGACTTTGAGAAAATATTGAAAATGTTACGTGTTCAACTACTGTTTGCAGAAGGCTATACGGCTTGCTGTTGGCACACAGAGCGACGTGCGTTGTTTCGTGAGGACTCTAGTAGCTAACTGGCTGTGAGCACACGTACTGGCGAACAGTTGTGAAAACTGTAATTACATACAGGCGCCGCGTCAAGGGTTTGGACAAAAATATGCAAACGCAGCGAGAAACGCGCGCTCGAACAAAGTAGCGGTGCCAGCCAGAGGTGGCAACGAACGGCGCCTGTGGAGTGCCCTCAGTACGCTGGGAGTCCACACGCGCTCGACCGTTGGGAATCTGTTGCTGCTCTCAGCTGTGATGCTCCCGCAGCCGAAGTGGACGCGCCGCACACAGGGAGAGCGGAAACACGTCGTCCGCTAAGTCACAGCTCGCACGGAAGTGTAGCCGGCCGCGGTGGCCGTGCGGTTCTACGCGCTCCAGTCCGGAGCCGCGCTGCTGCTACGGTCGCAGGTTCGAATCCTGCCTCGGGCACGGGTGTGTGTGATGTCCTTAGGTTAGTTAGGTTTAAATAGTTCTAAGTTCTAGGGGACTGATGACCTCAGCAGTTGAGTCCCATAGTGCTGAGCCATTTGAACCATTTTTTGAACGGAAGTGTATGTTGGGTCATCGTGACGGACTGAGATTGAAGAAAACTGTGACGAAAAATGAAAGGACGATAGCTGCAAAAGTGACTGCAGAACTGAGTGTTACACTTGAGAACCCTTTCAGCACCAAAACAAGGAACTGCAAGGGAGCTGGAATTCCAGAAGCACTCAGCAGTGTCCGTCACAGGAGAACGTGGTGCCGATGCCATAAAACACGGGCTGTGCTGCGGAGCAGCGGAGAAATGTTGTCTGGTCGGGTCAGTATCGTCTCTCGTTGTATCCGATGTCTTGCCAAGTTTGCGTACCCAAGAGTCACACGTGGCGTGGGTTCGGTGGTGATTTGGCCCCACGGTTACTCTGCAAGTCGCGTTACTGCCAAAAATGGTGTGACCATTTCGGCGGCCAGGCCCACGGCGGAATGTCTGTTCCCCAACTGTGATTGTGTGTTCGAAGATGAAGGGGCCCGCGTCCGCGCAGGACTGCTGCTTTTGCGAGCACAGCGAGAAGTTGTCGCATCTGCTCTGGCGCTACAGCAACCACACCCCAATAGTAGTGAGCCTTTGTGGTCCACAGAAGGGCGCGTCATCAGTACCCACCTCAGTTACCGTTACCTCAACTTGGCATTATTTTGCAGGGAGAGCAGTATGAGATTCTCTCGAAAACTATGCAAAATCCGTGTTTATCCATTCTGACACGAGTGAACGTTGTTTTGAATGCCAAAGTGTTTCCTACGCCGTATCAGGCATGTTAAAGTGTCGTGCTTTTTGTGTCTCTCTCTCTACATCTTGCCATTCTGCTGTTTCTAGCATTTGACAGCATTAGAAAAGCGACTGAGAGGTGTTTACAAACATCCCTCACAATTTCCTACCGGTAATTGTTTTTTATGATCGTACAGATCAAAGCGGGTACGACAATTAAGAAACTCAGTCATCACCTGTCGCCGTGTTTCCGAACACGACTTTCATAAAACTCTCCTTTTCGTCTAAAATCACATTTTACCAGCACCTCGCATGCCAAAACCATTTCATGATGATGTTCACAACTTTCCACTTAAGAACTGCATAGCGTTTAGTCAATTACAATGGCACCTCGATGCCGCTCCAGCAGATCCATTAGTCCCACCGTAAAGTCAAGCCGGTTACCTTTGTCCTTCCTTGCCACCTTCCACCCCAACCCCCCCCCCCCATCACCCCATGGTGTGGTGGTATATCGGTACGTATGCGACAACATGCGTTCCTGTTATGTTCCAAAACATAGCACATACAAACGGGATTTTCCAGCGCTCATATCTCGGGATATATTGGGGATAAAAAGGTAGTGTGAAGATTTTTGGATAGCTATTGGGCTAGGGACCATTCGTACACACAACAGAAGGGTGGTCCTACACTACTGGGTCAAATTACGAATAATAGACACTTCCTTCCACTTAGGCAAATGGAGCAAATCGGCTGCTTGTTGTTGCATTAGATGTCGTTTACGGTGGGCTTGATGGGCCTTATGGAGACACGATTAGTCGATGGCCGACTCGTCGGAAAACTCAGCGAAAAGGGATTTTTCTTTTTTAGTATTTTTCGCCGTCACGAGCGGGACAAAACCGAGCCGAGGTTTCCAATACAGCCCTGCACAGCAAATGGTTAAATTTTTACTCCATATTCCTAAGATTCAAATGTCGAACAGCCTTGAAAAATTTCTCGATATCTCAATCCGCTTCCGAGATACAGAGGTTCAAAGTTATACTACTTCTACACCTAAAATACACACGTCCAGTCCGGCGTGAAGCGAAATTTTGAATAATAAATAACAGCAGTGTGCTCAAATTTTAACAGTACATTCTCTACGCATTTGTGTAGAACAACCGTCTCCACGTTTTGAAAAAACTTTATACGTTATCGAAAAACACCCCAAAAACTTGGTATTCAAAATGGCTGTAAGTTTCATGGTGTTTTTCTAAGATCCCGATCTCGAACAGACTTGAAAATTTTCTTCGTATCTTTATCCGTTTTGGGGATACAGAGGTTCACACGTAAAATGGAGCGTGAGGCGAAAACGTAATTTATTAAGTGACGCAGTACGAAGAAATATGGTGTAAAGTGTGTCCGTTTTCATCTGGGAGCCCCATGTTGTAGTACTAAACACATGCAAATTTTTTTTGTACGTAAAATCCAGTCTGAGGTGTAAAATTACTTTTGCGTTATTTCAGTTTCACATAAGTAAATCATCTAAATTTTTACTAATCAATACATTTATTTTCGTGAGTTACATGCCCTGCTGCAGAGGGAAAAGAAGGAAACCATCGGAAAATGCTCCCATCAGAGCATAAAAAAGGCGAATATGTTCTTGTTTATTTAAAAGACTCTGACTGAAAAGTAGTGTACCAGCTGCGTCGTTCTGCCTTCCTGAGCACTTTCCCAAACATTCTGGCAAGCAGACATATTTGCGCATTTTTATTCTGAGGGTCAAGAAGATAGCGACAGTGGTGAAGAGACGGAAAAGTAATAAATACTGGGAGATGGCGGACGGTGGCGGTATTATAGAAAGCACGAAGGCCACCATGGCAGTGTGAGAGAAATAGTGGCAAAGGACCGTAGCTGACAGCTCTAGGAGGCAGTGCCAGTGGAGGAAAGCGGGTAAGAGCCAGTGATAATGGGGGACACGTGGCAACAAGGAAGAGAGACATATTGACAGTGAGAAGAGACAGCAGCAGTAGGAAGGAATGGGTGATACACCAGCAGTAAGAGGGAGGGAGGGAGGGAGGGGCGCTCAGAGGAGACTGTAGGGACTGTGGCTGCGGCTGGCAGGCAATGGGTGTGAGCGACCTGCTGGCACGGGCACTACCCAAGTCAGAGCGCGAACACGTTCGCAAGCGAAAATTTTTAAGGTGCTCGGGAAGGTACCATGACGTAGCTGGTACCCTCTTTTCAGTCAGTCTCTTGTAAATAAATTGGAACATATTCGCATTTTTAGTGTTGCGACAGGAGCATTTTTGCACTGGTACGTTTATACGCCTCTTCCTGTCGCTCCAGTTCCTGTTTTGTGCATCTTCAAATTGCACTACCCCCCCCCCCCCCCCCCCGCAATCTTTCCATAGGCAGAGCGTCAAACGCGTTTTTCTCCATGATTTCCCATCTCCCTTTCCTTCACAAGTGTTAAAAACAGAGGACAACATCATTGATGGTTTGATGATACCAGAATTGTATTCAGTTATATTAAGAAATGAAAAGTAACCAAAATACTGTTCATATATTTCGTACAGTAGTAACACCGAATGAAAAATGCTCCTATCGCAGCACAAAAACGGCAAGTACGTCCCCGAACAGAGTAAGGGATATAAAAGAAGGTAACCATCTTTCCGACTACTTGCTACATCAAACAAATTTGAATCGAAATAACTTGAATAATTCGCGCTTTTTTACTTGTTAGTGTTAGTAATATAATGTCGTGTAATACAATGCATCGTGACAAGTAAATTAACACGCTACATAATGTCACTGCGAGCAAGACGACATTAAAGTTTAGAATGTTTACTTGGTATTGCAAATGCGCCTCCACTAATGGATACTTTCTGCTGCAGCTGCCAGCACGAACACGCGTGTTTACTTGTTCTTTCGGCCCTCAGGTAGTGAGTGGATCCAAGACAGCACGCGGCCCGGCCTAGACCAGCACCTCCATGTCGCGTCCGCTCAACAAGTCGTCGCAGGTACCATGCAGAAATATTGAGCCATTTTGCCTCTATAGCCGTCCATAATGGCGAAAGTGTTCCCGGTGCAGCATTTTTTTTGTCAGCTGACCTCTCGATTAGCGCTGCTGCTACGGTCGCAGGTTCGAATCCTGCCTCGGGCATGGGTGTGTGTGATTTCCTTAGGTTGGTTAGGTTTACGTAGTTCTAAGTTCTAGGGGACTGATGACCACAGCAGTTGAGTCCCATAGTGCTCGGAGCCATTTGAACCATTTGAACCTCTCGATTATGCCCCGTAATTGTTCGATGGGACTCATGTCAGGCGATCTGCACGGCTACATCATTCGCTCAAATTGTCCAGGATGTGTGCCTCAAGGGAGGGTCGTAGGACCGTTGCTATTCACAATATACATAAATTACCTTGTGGATCACATCGAAAGTTCACTGAGACTTTTTGCGGATGATGCTCTGGTATCTCGAGAGGTTGTAACAATGGAAAATTGTACTGAAATGCAGGAGTATCTGCAGCGAATTGACGCATGGTGCAGGGAATGGCAATTGAATCTCAATGTAGACAAGTGTAATGTGCTGTGAATACATAGAAAGAAACATCCCTTAACATTTGGCTACAAAATAGCAGGTCAGCAACTGGAAGCAGTTAATTCCATAAATTATCTGGGAGTACGCATTAGGAGTGATATAAAATGGAATGATCATATAAAGTTGATCGTCGGTAAAGCAGATGCCAGACTGAGATTCATTGGAAGAATCCTAAGGAAATGCAATCCGAAAACAAAGGAAGTAGGTTACAGTACGCTTGTTCGGCTACCGCTTGAATACTGCTCAGCAGTGTGGGATCCGTACCAGATAGGGTTGATAGAGGAGATAGAGAAGATCCAACGGAGAGCAGCACGCTTCGTTACAGGATCAGCGAAAACGTTACGGAAATGATAGATAAACTCCAGTGGAAGACTCTCCAAGAGAGACGCTCAGTAGCTCGGTACGGGCTTTTGTTGAAGTTTCGAGAACACACCTTCATCGAGGAGTCAAGCAGTATATTGCTCCCTCCTACGTATAACTCGCGAAGAGACCAGGAGGATAAAATCAGAGCGATTAGAGCCCACACAGTGGCATACCGACAATCTTTCTTTCCACGAACAGTACGAGACTGGAATAGAAGGTAGAAAAATGGTTCAAATGGCTCTGAGCACTATGGGACTTAACATCTATGGTCATCAGAACTTAGAACTACTTAAACATAACTAACCTAAGGACATCACACAACACCCAGTTATCGCGAGGCAGAGAAAATCCCTGACCCCGCCGGGAATCGAACCCGGGAATATAGAAGGTAGAACCGATAGAGGTACTCAGGGTACCCTCCGCCACACACCGTCCGGTGGCTTGCGGAGTATGGATGTAGATGTAGATGTAGATGTAGAATGTTCATCAAACCAGTCGCGAACAACTGTGACCCAGTGTCATGGCGCATTGTCATTCATAAAAGCTCAATTGTTTTTTGGGGACATGAGGCCCACGAATGGTCTCCAAGTAGACAAACGTAATCAGAGAACCCAGTCCATTCCATGTAAACACAGCTCGTACCATTACGGCTTGCACAGTGCCATGCCGGCCGGAGTGGCCGACCGGTTCTAAGCGCTACAGTCTGGAACCGCGCGACCGCTACGGTCGCAGGTTCGAATCCTGCCTCGGCCATGGATGTGTGTGATGTCCTTAGGTTGGTTGGGTTTAAGTAGTTCTAAGTTCTAGGGGACTGATGACCTTAGCAGTTGAGTCCCATAGTGCTCAGAGCCATTTGAACCATTTTTTGCACAGTGCATTGTTCTCAACTTGGGTTCATGACTTCTTGGGGTGTAGGCCACGCTCGAGCCCTACCATCAGCTCTTACCAGTTGAAATCGCGACTCATCTGACCAGGTCACGATTTTCCACTCGTCTAGGATCCAGCCGATACGATCACGAACCCAGGAAGACCCCGCGTCGGTCGTCAGCTGCCATAGCCCATTAACGCCAAATTCCGCCGCGTTTTTCCTAACCGATACGTTCGTCGTACATCCCTCATTGACTTCTGCGGTTATTTCGCGCTTGTCTACTAGCACAGACAACTGTACGCTAGCGCCGCTGCTCTCGATCGTCAGGTGAACGCCGTCGGCCACCGCGTTATAACGCCTGAGAGATTTGTGCGTCTAGCTGCAGTTGCCATTCCGCGCTCTTACCTGAGTGTACGTATCGTGTTACTTTACATGATATGCATCATATTGCGTGAGATGAGTACTGAAACTAACTAGTAAAAGAACGCGAATATGTCCAGGTGTTTTGATCTGAATGTTTCTGAAGCTGCCAGATACGTCGAAAAGCTACTTCCCTTCTTTTACATCTCCAACTCTGTCCAGGACACATTCGCCTTTTTTGTGCGACGATAGGACCACCTTTTATTGTGGTTCCCAACTTTTACTCCACCATAACTTTTCACATTAGACCGCCAAGGATCATTCACATAGTTAAAGGAGACGAAAATTTAATTGTGATGGGGGACCAGAATTCGATGATAGGAAAAGGAATAGAAAGAAATAGAACAAATTAAACATCGTAACACTTGGTTTAAGAATCATAAAAGAAGGCTGTATACGTGGAAGACGCCTGGAAGCACTGAAAGGTATCGAATTGATTATAGAATGGTAAGACAGATATTTAGGAAACAGGTTTTAAATTGTAAGACATGTGCATGGGCAGATATAGACTCCGACCACAATTTATTGTTTGGCACTGACGATTAAAACAGAAGAAATTGGAAAAAGGTAGGAAAATTGAGGAGGTAGGACCAGGATAAGTTAAGAAAAACCAGGGATTGCTGAGAGTTTTAGAGATAGCATTAGACAATGGTTGAATAGAACAGGGGAGAGGAATACAGCAGAAGACGAATGGGTAGAGAGGAAATAATGAAGGCAGCAGAGGATCAAGTAGGTAAAATGACAAGATCTAGCAGAAATCCTTGGATAACACAAGATATACTGAATTTAATTGATGAAAGGAGAAAATATAAAAAAGGAGCAAATGAAGCAGACGAAAGGGAATACAAACATTTAAAAATGAGATTGACAGGAAGTGCAAAATGGATAAGCACGAATGGCTAGAGGACAAATGTAAGGATTTAGCAGCATATTTCAATAGGGGAAAGATAGGTACTGCCTACAGGGAAAATAAAGAGACCTTTGAGGAAAGAGAAACAGCTGTATGAATATCAAAGCTTAATGTAAAATCAGTCCTAAGCACAGAAGGTGAAAGGTGGAAGGAGTGGACAGAGGGTGTATACAGAGGAGATATACTTGAGATTCATATTACAGAAATGCAAGAGGAGGTAGATGATAATGAGATGGGAAATACGATACTGCAAGAAGAACTTGACAGAGCTCTGGAAGATCTAGGTCGAGACAAGACCCCGGAAATAGACGAGTTTCCGTCAGACTCCATGACAAAACTGTTCCACCTGGTGCGCAAGATGTATGAGACACGCGTAATACACTCAGACTTCAAGAAGAATGTAATAATTTCAATTCCAAAGAAAGCAGTCGCTGACAGATGTGGAAACTACCGAACTATCAGTTTAATAAGTCATGGTTGCAAAATACTAACACGAATTCCTTAAAGAAGAATGGAAAATTTGGTACAAGCCGACCTCGGGAAAGATCAGTTTGGATTTCGTAGAAATGCTGGAACACGTGAGGTAATACTGAACCTGCGACATACCTTAGAGGATACGTTAAGGGAAGGATTTGTGGTTTTAGAGAAAGCTTTCGACTGTGTTGACTGGAATACACTCTTTGAAATTGTGAAGGTAGCAGGGGTGAAACACAAGGAGCGAAAGGCTTCAACTTGTACAGAAAACAGACCGCAGTTATAAGAATCGAGGGACATGAAAGGGAAGCATTGGTTGAAAAGGGAGTGAGACAGTGTTGTAGCCTATCCCCGATGCTATTCAATCTGCACATTGAACAAGCTGTGAACAAAACCAAATAAAATCCTGCAGGTTCGCTGATGACATTGCAATTCTGTCAGAGACAGCAAAGGACATGGAAGATCAGTTAAACGCGATGGACGCTATAAGGTGAATACGAACAAAAGCAAAACAAGGGTAATGGAACGTAGCCGAATTAAAGCAGGTGAAGCTAAGGAAAGTAGATTAGAAAACTGGACATTCAAAAGAAGTAGATGAGTTTTGCTATTTAGCCATCAAAATAACTGATGATGGTCGACGTAGAGAGGATATAAAATGCAAACTAGCTATGGCAAGAAAAGCATTTCTGAAGAAGAGAAATATAAATTCAAGTGTTAGGAATTCTTTTCTGAAAATAATTGTCTGGTGTGTAGCCATGTATGGAAGTTAGATATGGGCAATAAACAGTTCATACAAAAAGAGAATAGAAGCTTTCGAAATATAGTGTTAGGTACAGAAGAATTTGAGTATCAGATGAGTAGATCACATAATGAGACAAGAAATTTTTGGCACAGCTCGCCCAAAATAAAGAATCGGTTTGATTGGTCACATTCTGAGATATCAAGGGATCATAAATTTAGTACTGGAGGGAAGTGTGATGGGTAAAAACGGTAGAGGGAGACCAGGAGATGAATACAATAAGCAGATTCAAAAGCGTGTAGGTTGCAGTAGTTATTCGGAGATGAAGAGGCTGGCACAGACTAAAGTAGCACGTAGAGCTGTATCAAAAAGTCTTCGGACTGAAGACCGCACTGACAACAACAACAACAGATTGGCGACCGATGTAGAATTGGGGTGACTCGGGTGGCGACTCACCTGGTATAGGATTTTTTATTGTCTTTCGAACCATGTTGCTTGTATTGTGGTAACGGATAAAGCTTTCACAAAACAATACGACGACCATTAATTATATGTGTTTGTGTACCTTCTTACAAAATTTGAACCGATTCGCACAAGTTTGAAACGCGGAAGTGGCGCGAATATAAAAATAAAAAAACAAGAGCCTTTTTTGGATGGAGCTAGATTCTTGAAAGCTAGTTTTCAATATTATCGTCAGAATGCATTTTTTTATTGATCTGGTTTAGTTTAAACCGTTTCCGCGTAATGATTTCACGTAAAAATTAATTTTACGTTCTACATTTAACTCGACTTTAAACCACAGTATCCCGACAACGGATACAGATTATTGGGTAAAAAACTTGGTTTTGACTTTATCCATTTATATACGTTCGTGCAAAGTTTAAACCGATTCGTACGAGTTTAAAGTATAGAAGTGGGGCGCTTGAAAGGCTTCCCAGAAAAAACGTGCTTTTCGCACGTAAAATCCGAACGAAGCAAGATTTTTTCAAACGGTTAAAACTTATCTCGGACCAAGATCCGATACATCGGCGGATCAAATCTGAACCATCAGTCTCGCTCCAGTCCAGAGTTATTTGAGGGTGACTGTTTTAGTACGTAAAATCCGAACAGTGCACGTACAAATGGTGCAATAGTTGAGTATTAAATTCAGCCCAGTTAAAATCGTATGCAAATGTTGTTAATCAATTCGCAAAATTTGCGTGGATGGCAACTGCGGTCCCACGTCAAACCTTGCTCGATACATTGTAACGTAGGTACAGTATGGCAATGCAAATGGCCGCTGGTCCTGCTAAGCCAAAAACCTTTTACCCCGTGCTCCTAGGTCAAACACATTCTTGGAAAATGGAAGACGAACAGCACGTATTCGCCGCCCCAGCAGGGGGAAATTTTACTGACACACTCTTGAGGACAGACGCACGCGACGCACGATCTCACAGGCAGCGCCGTACGCACGTGAGCGCAGCCATCAGAGCGCGCACACTGTCATCGCATGCGCCGTGTGTAGCCTCCTTTTGGAGCACTGCAGGCTGAAATTCCGCCTCGGAAACGATCGTAGAGGTGCCGAATGAAGCCTTAGGAATGGCCCGCCTCGGCAGTTTCCACCTGGTGCCTCCGTTGCCGGACGTGCAGACCGCGCAAGATGATGTTTCGTCCGGCCCCAGACGTGCTCAGTGGGGACCGTGCTGGCCGGGGTGGCTGACGTACACCTTCGAGAGCACGTCGGGTGGCACGGGACACACGCGGACGCGCACTGTCCTGCTGGAAAAGCACATCACTTGCCGGTGGACGAGCGGTAGCATGATGGGTGGAATGGCGATTTGAATGTACCGTTCACTGTTCAATGTTCTCTCGACGATTACCTGAGGAATACGGCCAGTGTAGGATATTGCTCCCCACACCACGATGCCGGGTTTTGGCCCTTTGTGCCTCCGTGGTACACACGCTCGATTCTGGCGCTCACCTGCACGACGCCACACACGCGTACGACCATCATTGTGACCTAGGCAGAAGCGACTCTCATCACCGAGGACGACACGTCTCCATTCGTCCTTCCACAAACGCCTATCGTGACACCAGCGGAGGTGTGTCGAACGATGCTGCGGCCCGAGCAGAAGGCGCCCTAACGGTAGGCGGGACCGGGGCCCTGCTTCGCGGATACGGTTGCGAACGGTTCTCGATGATACCCCTC
This sequence comes from Schistocerca americana, assembly GCF_021461395.2. Classification (NCBI taxonomy): domain Eukaryota; kingdom Metazoa; phylum Arthropoda; class Insecta; order Orthoptera; family Acrididae; genus Schistocerca; species Schistocerca americana. Next base: position 1,087,612,061 of record NC_060120.1, on the reverse strand, counting down.
GAGCAACGGCGCCCCTAGGTTGTTGTGAAGTGTCGGTAGTCGGTAGGACGCGACAGTCTCGGCCGCTGTCCGGACCCGGGTCTGTGGGCACGTGCACCTCCTGCTGACCGCTGGCGACTTCATCGGTGCACTGTGGGGACCTCGCACGCCACGCGTTGCGCGATTCTGCGGTACGCCCACCCCGCCTCCTGCAGGCCCACTGCACGCCCTCGCTCGAACCCCGTCAGCTGCAGAAACGGTCCACGTACGCGCTGCCGTGGCGCGCAGACGCAGGCCGGAGCTCCGTACGCCAGTGGCCCCGGCGGCGACCGACCGCGGCGGCCGAAAACGCGCCTCCCGGTGCGTCCGCAGCGCTGCGCGATTCGCCGTCGCACGCACCGCTCTCCCTCTCGTAGTGTCCGGTGCAAGTATGGCGGCTCTTACTCATTTTTCAGGAACGTAGCAACCGAGCACAGACACCCTCCCGAACCGAGATTCTGCGTGCAGCTTTTTCACAGTCATTTGTTAGAGCACTCGCGCACTCTAACGAATTGCCGGTTTTGTGTAGGAAGGTATGCTGGCTGCCCTATATAGTCCGCATAAGAAGCTACCGATGCAATAACGTAGTTGTCCACTGTCGTTTGCGCCCGATCGTCTGTGCGGAAGAGAGCATAATGTCACGCGAAATCGACGTATGCGTAAGAGGAGAGGTGCCGGCGGGACGGCAGTCAACTCGGTTTGCACGCGGTCAGCCTCCTCTTGTACGGAGCAACGTGAAGAGCGGCGGCCACTCTGCGTAGCTGTCACACAAGTTTTTCTGCGAGATCTCCATCGGTCCATGTGTGTGACGGTGCAGCTTCTTTGAAATTAGATTGCTGGCATGCACTCCGAGTGTCTGAAAATGGGGCAAATGCCGAAACTAGCAGTCACAGGTAATAACCGATAAAAAGAAAAGGACGCACGGCAAAAGGACGAGGGCAGCAAGAGCGCCCCCTGCCGGCAGGCTTCACCGCTGCCTGCCCCAGCCAGCCTACTAACCACTGGCAAATTTTCGTTGCCTATGGCGTCACAAAGTCGCTCTCACAGAAGTGCAGATACGAGCGCTATTTCTGGAGAAGGCTACTGAGAATTTCTGTTAAGGCCGATATTACGCTATCATATTTCTTTGTCAGAGTTGATATCTCAAATATTTATGTCAAATAAATTTTATGGTGTAATACGGAACTTTGTCAAATCTCGCTTGTCGTCAAATAAATATGATAAATCTAGGGCCTCGCCGTCTCGTCGTAGATTTCCTTCGACTCTTCTTTTTTAATAATCTTGCGCTTCGACTAGGGACGCCCCACCGCTTCCCCGAGCAACCGGGCACATTTCACGCTATTAATTGTGTCTCAATTGACAGGTGGAATATACGGTAGGCGAATGCATAGCCACGATCACTGCTACAGTCATCGACCTCAAGATCTAGAAACATCCAGGCAGCTTTTCAGCAAGGATGAAGTGACGCAATTCTTCTTCTTCTTTCTTCTTTATCGTCGCCCTGTCCCACGTCACGTAGGGTCGGCGTTGCTCTTCTGGATCCTTCTCGTCCATAGTACTCAATCCATTGCCTCTTCCTTCTTCCATACTTTCTCCCTTAGGTCCCCGGATATCTTATCCTTCCACCTCATCTTCGGTCTTCCTCTCCTTCTCGCTCCTTCAATCTTTATATCTTCAACTCTGTCCCCGATATACTCTTCCCCTTTTCTCTGTAAGTGTCCATACTACCTTAGTCTGCTCTCTTGCATCTTTTTCCCCATGGGTCCCACTTTCACAGCTCCTCTAACAAATTCATTTATGATCCTGTCCTTCCTTGTTACCCCACACATCCACCTCAGCACCCTCATTTCCACCACTTCCCTTTCCTGGGCTACTATGATTGGCCATGTGTCTGCCCCGTATATCATAGCAGGTCTTACCACCGACTTGTACACTTTCCCTTTCAACCCAGTGCTCACCTTCTTGTCACACAACACTCTACTCATTTTCCTAAAGTTGTTCCAACCGCACTTTATTCAGTGTTGTATCTTGCTTTCCAGTCCTCCATCCCTCTGTATGTACAACCCCAGGTATTTAAATTTGCAGACCGATTTCAGCTCATCATCCTGGATCTTGCAAGACCTCATCTGCACATCCTTCAGTGCTAAATATTCTGACTTTGTCCTGCTAATTTTCGTCCCTCTTTCTTCTAGTGCCTTCCTCCAATCCTCCAGCTTTTCCTCAAGTCTGTCGATGCTCTGTTCACGAAGAACCACATCATCCGCAAACATCATATTCCACGGCGCTTCCTTCTTCACATCTTTCACCAGCACATCCATAACCAGGTCAAAGAGGTAGGGGCTAAGTGCAGACCCGTCATGTAACCCTACTTTTACTAGAAACTCCTTTGTCATGCCCACACTACTTCTCACCTGTGTCATTGCTCCTCTACACATTTCCTTCACTAACCTCAAATGCGTCAAACGGCTCTGAGCACTATGGGACTTAACATCTGAGGTCACCAGTCCCCTAGAACTTAGAACTACATTAACCTAACTAACCTAAGGACATCGCACAACACCCAGTCATCATCACTAACCTCACACACTTCTCTGGCACGCACTGCTTTCTCATGCTTCTCCATATTTCGTCCCTCGGGACTCTGTCATATGCTTTCTCCAAATCAATGAAAGCTAAATGTAGATCGGCTTGTAGCTCCCCGTGTCTTTCCACTAGCCGTCTTAAAGCATGTACTGCATCAGTCGTTCCTCTTCCAGGTATGAACCCAAACTGCTCTTCACACACCACAGTCTCCTTGCGTAATATTGCTTCTATAATTCTTTCATTGTGTGTGCCATCAGTTTAATACCTCTATAGTTACTGCAGTCCTGCACATCACATTTCCCCTTAAATATTGGGATCTGTGCACTGGTTCTCCACTCGTCTGGCTTCTCCTCCTGTCGCCAAATCTTCTTCATTAAATCCCAAAGGAGCTCAATTCCCTTTTTACCGAGACACTTCCATACCTCAACGGGGCCAACTGCCTTCCCATTTTTCATCTTTTCAATTACCCGTTCGACTGAAATAAAAAATTCTTTCTTAACTTTCCATTCTACTTTGTCTATTTTTGAACTTTGGATGCAAGTTAGAAAGCGCTTCAGCTGTTTCGTACTTTTCACTAATTTTGTAGCTGTTGGAACACTGATTCCATTAACTGAATTATTCAAACATAAAAATAGATTTTATTCCTGATGTAGTGTACGTAACATTTGTTTACCTTCACATATTCCTCCTTCAGTGCTTAATAATTCGCTTCACACATATCTGGAGTTATTTTGGTTCGTGTGCACTGTGATACTCGAGAGCCGCGTAGAAACTTGAGTAGTTGTCTCCTGTATCAAGAAATCGCAGAGTAACCTTTTGCCTGTCTTCTGCACATATACCATTTCTCAAGAGAGTATTCTGTTTTGTAATATGAGAAGCTATTTAAGTGACCAAATAGTGAAATACACACTCATCCATTCGTAGTAATTTATGTGTAAGACTTGACGTCCTCCACTTGCAGCTCTCGCAACAAATTTGCTGAATGCTTCTACTATCTCGGCGTAATACCTACGGCTTCATCCAAGTACGTTTCCATTTTTTTCGCCGCTTTTCTCCCAAATGCACACACAATGCAATTGTGCTAGTAGCAGCTGCAGCGCATAATAACAAACTGTTGTCCACCATCTTGAAATTTGATAAAAAATATGACGAGAGTGTAAGACCACCTTTCAGCGCCACGTCAAAGATCGTTCTCAAAGAAATTTGACGAATATTTGATCACATTTATTTGTGGAATAAATATGACAGTGTTACACCGGCCTAAGGCTAGTAGAAGAGAAGTAAACTACTTTTCATAATGACCAAAACGAGAAAACGCTCATAAGATTGTGCTCAGACGAGACTGAATTGCATACGTGGACGTGGTTTTCAGCGTGTCGATGTAGTCACGTCATGTGCGACCGCAGCGCTTTCCAGCTGCAGTGGTCCGTTTCAAATGGCGTCGACCACACAAAAGCTGCGTTCACGTCACTAGGAATATGCGCGGAGAAAATCGCGAACAACTGGCATTGTCTGTGCATAGAAAGGTGATTAACACAGTTAAAAGACATCTTTAAAAGTATTCCATTCCCTTACACACAACATCTTAGTGATAACATACTGAAACACACAAACAAAGATTTCATGAATAATAAGGAGTTAAAATTTTATGCCTGGACAGTGCGCTTTCAAATACACCGAATTTGCATAATCACAAATGTCATCAAAGTTATCTCATTTGTACCCATAAATTCAGAGTTCCTGTCAAATTAAATTTTCACCTCTACAAGACTACGGATGGGTGAAGCCTCCACGAAGGTTTCTGATCCCGTCCAAGACCTCTGCGCTTACACGTACACCAGCATTTTTAAGTGTCGACGTCCCGACGTTTTATTATAAGAAGTCGTACCCCAAAAAACGGCACATGGCTGGTACCTCCGAAGAGGTTGATAAGTTAAGGCAGCACGCTTTCATAATTTGCAAGTTCTAACAGAAAAAAAACAGGCCAAGTACTTTCACTTTATCTTTACCAAGCACCATTCCGATATGGCATCGCCTCTTTACAGTGTGACGAAGAAATCGACGCCGCACTGATTGCGTACCCGTTTGGCGCTACGTAGCACGCTGTCGAATGCAGTGTTGTGGCGTGGGAATGTCTGCGACTGAGCAGGTCGGCTCAAGGGAGAGAGAGAGAGAGAGAAAGACAGAGAGAGAGGGAGAGAGAGAGGGAGAGAGTGAGAGAGAGGGAGAGAGCGTTAGCCGTGGCGGCAGCCTGAGGCCGCATTCCGCAGCCCCGTCCATCGCCGCCTACTACCGCCCAGCCCGGTCCGCTCGGCGTCGCATAACTGTCACTTGCTATATCTCGCTTTCGACCAACGTCATCGGGAGATCTGCCTCGCTGTCGGGCCAATTCCGGCCACGGGAAACCCCTTCTAATTATCTGCGGCGTCTACCGGGAGACAGAACAACGTCGGCAGTCCCTGTGCGGGTTTTACTCGCTCCCTCCCAAAGGCTACCTACCGTCCTGTGGGCGAAATAGCTGCCTCGCGGCAGGGGGGGGGGGGGGGGGGGGCGAAAAGTTCCACTTGTGCAGGGCGCCCAAATCCACCTTCGGTGCAGCACAATCGAGGTGAGTGCGTTGCCCAGTTGCCTAATGGTAAATTGGTTTGCCGACGCGTTACCGTGAAGACTTAAACTGCCGTACCGCAGCATGCGAGCCGTACGAAGACGACGAATGCTCGAATTCGAAACCCGATGCGGTGTTTTTTCACTAAAGTAAACCAAAACCGAAGTGTGTGTAGTGACTGTGACGGCCATTCGCAGCCACTTCCGCCCGACGTTTTCAAACTACTCCGTTTCTACATTAATCTTCAGACTGGCAAAACTACAGGCAGTTGAACGATTTCTAAACTGTTAGCGGTCGTTGCTATTCGTTACTTCCATGTTTAGAAACCGTTACTGAGGTAACTGTAGTACACTGTGATTCCGTGATGACGTTATATGCTCTCAGAGATTACGGAGAAGGGTGAGTGAACCACTTTGAGTTAAGGAATCCTCGTTCGGAAACGACCGGGTCGAAAGTTACAAGCGAAAACCATTCTGACACGTCCGACACTGGAATACGTGTACTCGGTATTTTTGTTGCTAGAACTGCAGGGTAGTCAACTTTCAGAGGCTCAACCAAAACGAGAAAAAAAGTCCAGTACGGACTCTGCAATGCGTACCTCGAAGGCTCCTGGCACTTTATCAGTTTGAGAGGTGTCTTTCACAGTAACGAAGATGAACAAGTGCTCTAAAATGTATACCTTAAGAGGTGTTGGCCCTTACTCATCTTCGCTACTGTGAAAGACACCTCTCGTACTGATATAGTGCTTTTAGCTCACGAGGTACGCATTTCAAAGTCCATACTTATTGGACTTGTTTTCATCTCAAAATATGGAAAACAAGAAGTTTGCAGTATAAATGATTTGTTTCACGGTATCGAAGATTAATCGATCCCTACTGCTGTTAAGGTACGCATTTCTTGTTTCGGTCCATACTACGAGTACATCTGAAAGTTACCTACCCTGCAGCAACGGTAGCGGTACTCCCATTCCACTGTCAGAGGTGTCAGAACAAATTTCGCTCGTAACTTTCGACTCGGCCGTTTCCGGACCAGCGTCCCTGACCTCGAACTTACATATAATCCCTGAAACTTTGCAACACCATGGCCGAATCAACCTGTATTTTGTTTTCTGTGAATTATCGGCAAAGTACTTGGAATTAATATACAGCACAAAATTTTCTACGTTCTCTGCGAGGACATTCTCTTGCAGGCACTTACCGAGTCACCAGCAAATGTCGAAACAACAGACACAGAATGTTGGCATTAAAAGAGTCGACACTTGTCGGCTGGTTCGTTCTCCATCATTTCCACCGTGTACCTCCAGTGGTTACAAGACATCGGCTGAGTGGCGACGGGGGGAAGGGGTGGGTAAGTGGCTGGTCGTAGGGAAACACGGCTGCCTTCGCCTGCCGCCAAGTGGCTTCACCCCCTCCGCCCCCCCCCCCCCCCCCCCCCACATACACACAGACCATTTTCCTATCAAACCGGCCGGCCAGAGAAGTAAGCCGGCGATGCATTCTGCAAACACGACTGACTGCAGCTGTTCCTGCGAGGGCTTGTGCGCTTGCGACTTGCCCGAGCGGCTCCAAAAACCATTCGAGAGGGGGAAAAGGCGCCTGTTCATTCACGCACTGATCGCAGCTGATGCCAACAACTAATGCGACACACTTCGGAGAGGGCGGGCAGAACCGGCAAACCCCAACAAGGTGATTACAGAACACAGAAAGACGCCACACTAAGAAAATAAAAAATTCCCGAACGGAAGCACAAAAGGCCGAAACAATGAACATCACCTCCACTTACACGATCGCCCGGGCACAGTCACCCGGAAACACTGACGCTGCCAAAGTTGTGGGAGTTTGCTACTGTTACAGTTGTCTGATATTGTGCGAAATCGTTAATCTTTTTAATTACAGTTTCGTATGAGTTATTCTAAAGCGAAGTCGTAAGCACTAATGCAAACAAATAATTATTATTGTACGTATTAAAATATTTTGTATCACACATATGTATAGTTATTAAAATCTTACGCATGTGGGGCACATTAGAAGTGGGAGGACCAATTTATATTTCAGTGGTGGTAGTTGGACAGTAGGGAGGGGGGGGACTAACAATCCCCCCCCCCCCCCCCTGTTCCTCCCCTCTAGAACGCAGCAGAGGATCTGCGGCTACTGCAGTCTGACGTCCCGCAACGGAAGAAAACCGAATGTGTACGCGTCGCTCTAGACACTATACGAGATTTATAAAAAGGACAAGTTAGACACATATAACTGAAGCAGTAGCGCAATATCTTACTCACTTACACGGTACAGGCCCAGCGCGAAAGAGAGACGTACCTGAAACAAAGGAAAACGTTTTACGTTAAGAAGCTGTTTACTGTTGAGATACTCACTGTGGGACATATATTACACACAAGTCTGCCGAAACGACGTGCAGTGCGCGCGTCCTTCCCTCCACACTTGGTGTCTGATGCGAGACCTGGCTGCTGGTAGCTGCTGCTGTTGCCACCACTCTGCGTAACTTACTTGCGGACAGTTCGCCAAACGACATGTGCTCGCCAGCCAACCGCGGGCTGACAACTGCAGCTGCCGATTGGCTGCCTACCCGCGACCATCTGCGCACATTCCTCAATTCGTCACTGATCCGCGTACAGCCCCAAAAAAGGAACTCGTCCAAACGCTTATAATTCCAATTACTGATTACAGCGATGTTATGCTGCAAGGCCTTCCTCAGGAAAACTCTGGGTGGCTGGACTCGTGAGGAACGCCTGCTTTCGCCGTATCGGCTGCTCGACCACAATCCACCGTCTCACATGCTGCCGTCCTGGGTGCCCGCAGGCAGGCCAGATACTTCCGTACCCCGTGTCTTCTGTACTGTCCTATCAACGAACACCGCCCCTCAGCTCTCTCACCGCCGTTAACACTCTTGTCCGAACAGCACAGCAGAAACACCTCTTACTATCAGAGCACAATCCTTTCACTCCCACCCCATCTTTCAGCCCTTTGTCCAAGTTCTTTTCAGTAGCACGAACTCGACTCTGGAATGACTTCCCTCAACGTGTCACAAAAAGGAAAATCATATGCAGCTTCAGAAGACAGCTAATGAGATATCTACTGAAGCACAAATGTGTTCATTCCCAGTAATGTCAGGTGGAGCAGACTATCACAATTTCTTTCCCTCAGAACACGCTATGTCAGAAGTGACCTTTGTACACCCATGAGAACCTTTTGTGTCTGCCAATATAATAATAATAATAATAATAATAATAATTATTATTATTATTATTATTATTATTATTATTATATTACTCTTATTGCAGCGGCAGAGCAGCAGCAGTTGTACTAGTACTACTATTATTAACTTTATTAATGTTAGAGCGATTTACTGACATACTCTCTACATATAGCCGGATTACTTTTAATTATATTGATGCTACTTTATTATTGGCTTTCATACTGAAATCGTCGTTTTTTTTCTTACGTAAGTATGATGTGAAAGAAAAGTACTGTGTATGTGGACCCTGATGCGATGTAAGAGTCAGGTCAGGTTAAATAAATGAATGCATCGCTGCCTTTGGTGCACCGTGCTCTACGGTACAGTTCCTGCCGTTGCGCAGAATTGCAGATGACTCCACTCGTGTAACCAACTCGACAATAAAATTCAACGCCTTGCGAGAGGACAGTTCATCTTCGTTCCTTAAACACTTATTAATCGTAATATTATTTATCAAGAAAGAGTTACAGTGTGGTCCACGAAAATGAATGTAACAGCAGACCTGTCTAAAGGATATTAATTTATAGGTGTGCTAGGAGTGATGCAGCGTCCGTCTTCCATGTATTTACAGAAAGAGTGGTGATAGAAAACACTTTTTTTTGTACGTACAGTTTTACTGTTTCTAAAACTATTCACCCTTAAAATGTATGTAGTTTTGCTTGTGTTACAACAGAGCGCCGAAACATTTCCTTCGCTACGATCTCGATGCCTTAGAAACATACTTTTGGGAAAGTAGTTACTTAGTTTGGTGTTCCATGTATAATTTACACGACAAACCATAATGATGTGGAACGAGTAATTTTATACTCAGATTACAATTTTTATGTAAATATGGGTACATGCTGATTATTTACAAAGAGTTTCTTTCTTTAAAAACAAAAAACTTATCTGACTGTCGGTCATTTTACATCAGTGATCAAAATTTTCTGTTTCAGCACTGTGCATCCCTTTTTGCGGTAGAGACAACCTTAACGCGGCATTCAGCTTCTTCCTGGGGTGACGTAACCCTTGAGCACGCATCTTTCGTTCAAATGGCTGTGAGCACTAGGCGACTTAACTTCTGAGGTCATCATTCGCCTAGAACTTAGAACTAATTAAACCTAACCAACCTAAGGACATCACACACATCCATGCCCGAGGCAGGATTCGAACCTGCGACCGTAGCGGTCGCTCGGTTCCAGACTGTAGCGCCTAGAACCGCACGGCCACCCCGGCCGGCACGCATCTTTCATTTTGCTTCAGGCATAAAAATAAATCATTAGGCTATGAGCCTAGAGAGCAAGGGCAGTGAGTCACGTATCCGATACTTTACTTCGCGAACGAAACTCGCTGCTTTCTGTTGACACTGCAACATCCAAAACAGCCGATTGGTGCCCAGTCTTGGGCTCGTAGGAATGCATCCAAGTTTTGCCTGGTGTTACGATGTCGTACACGGATTTTGCATACCCTAGGTCAAATTATTTGAGTATTTATTTACAGCACTTGACATGTGCTTTCGACATCTGAAAAATATCGTGTGACACCGAATTTTGTATTGTCTGGCTGAAATTTAGTGAGCATTCCGGTTTGGCTAAAGGCTTCCGTGTCTCACACGGCGACGTTCTTCGTTCACGCTGCTTATTGCATCGATATTTGTTGGATAGTGAACAACACATTGATTAACAGAAGCTGAACGAAGCGATTCGATACACTGTAGTTGGGTTATGTCTTTGCGAAAATCGTAAAAAGTAGTCCGAAGAAATCCTTAACGTCGAACTTCCACGTTCACGCGACGCTCTCTCTTTCAAGCACTCACTGTAAGGTTCTTGTCGACGAATTTTAAAACGTTGGAAATGCCACCTATACGAGAGTGGCATCGAGCGGCCGGGTGTAAAATATCTGATAAAGCTGAGCCGCGTGTGGCGGAGAGGGTGCAGCCGGCGACGTACGTAATTCCTACGTTTAATGGTATAAACATATTCCAGTATTTGTTTGGAAACATGATGTCTTAGCACTTTAACGTCATTCTTTTTCCATAATTTCCTTGATACTGAAAGCAAAAAGCAAGCAGTATGCGACCCGGGATGGTTAAAGTCTATTTGTTCTGCGTGAGGTAAACAACATGCTCGAGCGAAACCTTTTAGATGTGGTGTACAGTGAGCCGGATGACAGCGCCGCGCCGTGCCCAAACTACACACGGCAAAAACGCTGGCGTCACCTCACCTCAGCTCACGTCACGTCACGTGTGCTCTCTCTCTCTCTCTCGCCGCTGCCTGTAAACAAGCGTGCGCGCAAACAAAGCCGGCCGGCTGTGCTTATTATGGGGAGTGCTGCGCCACGCCGCCCGCAGGCGCGCGCACACAAAAACCAGGCCAGGCGGCTGGCAGGGGAGGGGAGAGGGGTGACCGCCCTGCCCCCTCTCCCTCTCCCCCTCTCCGGGCGACTGACAGCTCACTTGCGTCAGCGACGCCTCTGGAACTAACAAGTGAGCCAGACGGCAAACGTCACGCGGCAAACTGCATTAACTGCCGGCAACTTCACGTCTGTCATCAGCCACAGGCGGAATCGTCAGAGGTCTCCGGCGGCCGGACTGAATCGGTGCTAGCAGGCAAAGACGTAACGGACAAGAAAGTATTTTTTCTGCGAATTTAATTGTTAGCAGCGAAGTGTCCTCGGTAATGGCGAAAGCGTCACCTCCAGTGACGCGGAAAGAACGGGAAGGGTGCCCTTTCCTCATCTTGCTACACAATGTAGTCACTCCCTGCCACTCTCTACTTCCCTTTCACGGTCCGTGGATTCGAATAACCGGCAGCTACACTGCTCTTGCCGACTGACGGTGAGCCGTCCACGCGCGACGACCATCTTCGTGCCACATCGGCCTACGCCAATAGCAGGAGAGCTATTGCCCAGGAGCACCTGTTGCTGTGTGTACGCAGATAAGGGGTGTCTTGATCATAAAATGTTTGTGTAGGCCACGGCAAGTCCTGACTCACCGTAAAATCCTTAATACACAAGCGACATCGATGTTCTGCTCCGGTAACCTTGTACTTGCGTAGCGGATCTGCACACAGCGCTGAAGCGAGCGACTTGTCCTGCCGCGCGGGCAGAGTTCGCCGCGACGCCTCGGTCACAGCGTTCGTCCTACAGAAGGTCTGTCTACCCATTCTTCCCTGATATCTTCTTCCGCAGTCCAGTCCACGAGAATGACCCGTCAGAAACTGAATGGTGTTCTCCGGCTACAGGAAGCTGTTTCGGAGACAAGCCGCGCTGAGTGCATCAAAACATCTTTTGGATCACGCTAACAGAGCCGTTAAACGACAGATACTCTATGAACGAAAACTACTTGATACAAAAACATCGACAAGCCCGTGAAAAACTTAAGTTACAGCTTCCATACTCACAATCATTCTCAAGCGTAATAATAAGCTTCATGGTGTCCAACCGAACGAGTTACCAAAAATATTATAAAATGGATTCTCTGCGACAGAATGCTCACTCAAATATTACACAACTCGATCCATTTGAACGTTCAATTATCGGTCCCCATTTGCACAATACGCGAGGCAGATTTTAGTTAATTCAGAAGTCACGGTGTACACATAAAAACTGGAATTGTATTAAATTTTCACACTTCAGCGTTAACTTCGCGGCACTCCACGACGAAATTTTACTCGTTACTCCGCAAAATTATTATATCTATTCAGAGCTCCTAACTAACGTGTTCGAACATGATGATGACTGAACTCCGAACTGAACCACACATTCACAAAGCAGGTGAAATCAGAACAAACGTCCGCTCTTCTCATTGGCTGGGAAACATCATAGACAATTCAAAATTAGCATTAAGCCACGCAGTGCTCGGTTTTTTACATTTCACCAACTACAACTTTACGACCAGTTTATTAAATGAACTTAAAAACCCATAAATATGAAAATAACTATCTCTTTAAATAACGGAATTATCATAAAATGTTTCTTGTTTTCCAGTAGCGTAAACTGGGTAGGCGGACTTGTTAAATTTCCCCTGAGAATATGACTCTTTCTCTCTGCACAGTCATACTTCTCACACTGCTGCATACTCAGTTAATATACATCAAAATTTTCAGTTATTATTTTACTTTTGCTTTACACCACCGTCCACACTAACAAATAAATATACTGAATCGTAAATAATTAAGAGCAGAAATAATATAACGAGGGACAGAGTATTGTTTCCGAAACATTCTCTTTTGGCTACTGGATTCCATAGTCCAGAAGATGCTGACTACCGGCAGTGTATTACAAGACATCCACGTCCTTTCTCTGCTGGAAGTTGCTCGCAGCAGTTGGATGGTACAGTTCCGGGTGCAATTCTGATATCAAATTGATAAGCAAATTAACTAAATTGATCAATTAATTACACCTCACCCCCATCTCCGGATGATGTCATATCTTCCCCAGTCGGCATGTGGGTCACCGCCCCCCGCCCCCCCCCCCCATTCACCAACCCCCTAACCAATTTGTGGGAATTTCAAATTTTCGCGGGAAATTAAAAAACTGGGGGGAATTTCAAAATGGCGGGAATGTAGTTTATCGAAAGGCTTTGCTGACGTCCCACCTCCAACCCCGCACCTGGGAATTGGCAGGAAATTACAAATGGCAGTGCCCTTGCTTGTACTCGAACCCTGGTCCTTGAAGATAGAAAGCCCGAGTGTACCCCTTCCCCAATACATTAAAACTGCCGTGATGTAGGAGAGGAAGGTTAGGTTAGTGTACATTATATATTTTGGTTGGGAGACTCAACAACAGATCTTCGATGCAACTTACATTGCCAATATTTCGTGCAAGAGATACTCATTTTGGCACGATTTCAGCTTTATTGTCCCTAGTACAGGTCAGTAGCACGACTGTTTACTTCAAATGGTTCAAATGGCTCTGAGCGCTAGGGGACTTAACTTCTAAGGTTATCAGTTCCCTAGAACTTAGAACTACTTAAACCTAACTAACCTTAGGATATCACACATATCCATGCCCGAGGCAGGATTCGAACCTGCGACCGTAGCGGTCGCGCGGTTCCAGACTGTAGCGCCTTTAACCGCTTGGCCACCCCGGCCGGCTTGCCTTTATTCTCCAGTAATAACAACAGACCGAGGTAGCGTGCTGCGCCTATCACACCTCTTAAAGAACCACGATGGCGGCACCTGATTATCCCAATTCTGCTATTTTGTGTACCAGATGTCCGAAGCGTGGAGGCACCCCTTTGTGACTATTATTCTTATGCATAAGATTGAACAGCGCATTAGTCGGACGCTATAGTATATCACTGCACTCAAATGCACCCAGTCACTCAGTGCCAAATATTCTACAGCTGCATTGCATTTGCTGTTTGCCTATATCTATGCGTGTGTTGCAGATAGGCCTAAGTTAAGGTTAGAATGTGGATTCACCCCATGTTATACCCGAAATGGTTCTAGATGTGGATCCACAGCGCGCTACGTCCGAGGCAGGGTTCGAAGGTGGATGGTTCAAATGGCTCTGAGCACTATGGGGCTTAACATCTGAGGTCATCAGTCCCCTAGACTTAGAACTACTTAAACCTAACGAACCTTAGGACATGACACACGTCCATACCTGAGGCAGGATTGGAACCTGCGGCCGTAGCAGCAGCGCGGTTCCGGACTGAAGCGCCCAGAAGGTGGCTGCACTCCGCATTATATCCGGAACGGTGTCTAGAGGACGATCCGCAATGCCGTATGTCTGGGGCGGGATTCTAAGGTCAATCCACCAGCGAGAGGACTTTTTTGGGTTCTTCGACACTCAATATGGAGAATGAACGGCGTCTGAGAAAAAGCTTCATTACCAAAAATCTGTTTTCAGATATGGTGTATAGAATATATTATTGCCAATTAGAATTCTATTATTAGAAAAATACATAAATAAACTGATGAAAATCGGTAAGAGCGCTGCGAATAAGAAAAGATGTCTTGACGAGTAGCTGTCTTGTAACACAGGAGGTCGAAGATGAAGACGTACGGCAGCTGGACAAGGGAAATCACCAACTCGGCCTCATATTTCAAGAAGAAAACAGCACACTTGCAAGATACAAGTCCCAGTAATCGGTACTGCGAGAAAGTCTGGGCCGTAATTGTGATACGTGGCAGTTACGACCTTCTGAAAGGTCGTTTTTGAACGTGCACGAGCGCCAGTTGCCGCTCGGTCCGCTCCACTGCCGCCGTTTGTGTCCGAGCGCCACGCACCGTACACTGGTAAAAATGTTTTCCTCACTGTGTCAAAGTGCCTCAGACCTATCTGCTTTGAACAGGTGTAGTATCAACAAATGAAACGAACTGGTGGGTTACCAAAGAACAAGCGGCACGCTGCTCACTTATTAACCTCGCCGTTGTGCGTTATTTTCTTTGGAATTTAAAACTGGCACTGTTAAAGTGAATTACATTTGCAGGAGATGAGCTTTCTTCAACGTGACGGGTATGATTAAATTGTAATATGAGGCGTATATACAGCAGCTGAATGTCATTACGAGAACATTGTTAAAATAATATTGAACGGATATGTGCGTGAGTTTGATATATAATTTACCGTCCTCTTAGTCCCCCCTGCCTTCAAGTATTTGGAGTATACCTCTTAAAATCTCTAATTGAACTTGATATTATCCAACTTTCTTAGTACTATATTACGTACATACAGTTTTGATCCCTTATCCTTACTTAGTGCATTTTAATTAGACATACATGTTTTCAGATTTTAAATTTCCGTACGGAGGCGTTCAGTTGTCGAGTTATTAACCCCCAGCACGTTCCACCGCCGGTCGCGCACGGTACGTTTACGTTTAGTCGATATTGAACGGATATGTGCGTGAGTTTGATATATAATTTACCGTCCTCTTAGTCCCCCCTGCCCTCAAGTATTTGGAGTATACCTCTTAAAATCTCTAATTGAACTTGATATTATCCAACTTTCTTAGAACTATATTACGTACATACAGTTTTGATCCCTTATCCTTACTTAGTGCATTTTAATTAGACATACATGTTTTCAGATTTTAAATTTCCATACGGAGGTGTTCAGTTGTCGAGTTATTAACCCCCAGCACGTTCCACCGCCGGTCGTGCACGGTACGTTTACGTTTAGTCGCGGTACGATGCGCGAGCCGCGCTGCCGCACACACTGCACGAGGTGCAGAGAAAGATAAGCCTGGCCAGTGAGCATTCTGTGCTGCTACTGGCTGAGCGGACTTGTGACGTCATATTTCGTGAACGCTCGGCTCCGTGAAGGGCCCACGGCAGTTATGGTCGCTGCCCGCCGGAGACGGCTGCTGGCGCTCGGAACACGTGCAGAGCCACGTGCTGTGACGTGCGGGAAGCAGTGCGTAGGCCTCAGCTCGGCACACCAACTGTGATCGCCTCGAGGCTGAGTGTTTACGTACAAGCGAGATACTATCTGCTGCTGTGCAGTCCTACTGCTTACTAGTTAGACAACGACTGAAGTAAACAGGCCGGCCAGTGTGGCCGCGCGGTTCTACGCGCTACGGTCTGGAACCGCGCGACCGCTACGGTCGCAGGTTCGAATCCTGCCTCGGGCATGGATGTGTGTGATGTCCTTAGGTTAGTTAGGTTTAAGTAGTTCTAAGTTCTAGGGGACTGGTGACCTCAGCAGTTAAGTCCCATAGTGCCCAGAGCCATTTGAACCATTTGATGAAGTAAACAGTCCTGCTACTGACCTGTACTAGGAACAATAAAGCTGAAATCGTGCCTAAATGAGTATCTCTCGCACGAGGCACACGAAGTGAATCCTGTTAAGCAGAAGAGGCTGGATGCTACACCTGTAGACAAGCCGTCATATCATTTACACGAAAGACAGTTATAAAATAACAGCATACTGCGAAGTAGTGTGTTTCGTTGTAATACCAGTAATCAGTAAGATTCCAGAACAGCGGATTCCTGTGGAACATTCTATTCTCGTTTGTACGTAAATACACAGTGATGAGTTAACAGGGCTAGAACCACAGTTGGTGTTACGAACTGAGCTGACGTGAGCTGGCGACCTCTGGCGCAGGCGCTGCGTCCTGTCTGTCTCGTGGTCCTCAGGAACCAGAGCTATCACGTGTGGTCGGTGCACCGATGCCCTGTATTTGCGGTACGTTTCAGTTTCTACTGAAATAACAAAATGAAAATTCACATTCTGCTACTGCTAGAGAGTTACCTCTACAGCCAGTAACTACGTTAACACAAGAGCAGTCTGTCTTAAATGGCTCCCTCCACCTATTTTCGGTCAACTCATCGTCTTCGTGACGGTCTGTCGCCCGGTCCAGGTAAAATGTTTTGCCAAGTGGCGCCCTCCTGGGAAGAGGGGAGTGCGACGGCCAAAGCCCCTCTCCAGAGTGTTGCATCCCAGAGTCGCTCTCACAGCCAGGTCGCCAGACACAGGATTTACGGCCCGCAACGCAACTTTCTCCCTGTTCTGCGTCACCTAGACTACGGTCCCTCGGGTACAAGTTCTCTAGAGGCTCCTCGTGTACTTATACGAACATTCTGCCCACAATTTCTCGGTGTAAAAAGTCATAAACTACACATACCAAATGTAGTACTGGCAACACCGAGATCGTGGCCTAAAAGATGTATATCAATCCGTCTGGCAGCATTGTTGAAGCGAGAGAGTGGCGCGCCATCTCTCAGTACCACAGCCCAGGTAGCAGGAGAACGGAGCAATCTGAGATTCACAGAGGACCGAGCGAGGCGGCGCAGTGGTTAGCACGCTGGACTCGCATTCGGGAGGACGACGGTTCAGTCCCCCGTCCGGACATCCTGATTTAGATTTTCCGTGATTTCCCTAAATCGCTCCAGGCAAATGCCGGGATGGTTCCTGTGAAAGGGCACGGCCGACTCCCGACTTCCTTCCCCAGCCTTCCCTAACCCGATGAGAGCGACGACCTCGCTCCCTGGTCTCCTCCCCCAAAACAACCCAAACCACTCACCACAGAAGAAGGGCTTTCAGCACAGAAGAAGAACGCTGATAAATGAATATTTAGAGATCGAGTTGTTTCCAACGATTCAGATAATTGTTGCTACAGAGCAGAAATGCTCATATGAAAAATACGTGGATAACACACCAAGCAGCTATTAAAGATCTTTGAAATGACACGTCATCGACGAACCCACGTCTTCACAATGAAGAAAGTAATAAAAGTGTATTTTTGTGTCGTGAAAGTAATCGACTACTGGGAAAAATATTTTCTAAACGGAATCTATGGGTCAAGGACATTATTTTGCAGGTCAGTTCCTTTGCACACAGTTGTGCAGGAAAGTAACTTCCTTCAGCGGAAAAATTCGGATATCCTCTACCTGCACTGTCAACCTTGTGTTCCCGGATAATCCACAGTTTCGTTTGCCACCAGATATTTTGAAGGATGTTCTAGTCGGATTAGCAAATTCAAATGATTTCTACAAATAAAGCACTTGTATAATTTCTTGAGTGAAAACGGCAGTCTCCAGCTGTTAACTGGAATTCCTTTAAACGTGCGATGAATACAAAATGAAATTGAGAGTTGTACCAGCCTTGTTCAGACTTTTTCAGAACAGACTTGGAAAACTGGAGACTCATTTCGGAGATTTATTGTGACAGAAAACTGTAGGAAGAGGCTATACTTTTGTGTGTTTTGATTCGATAATGCTCGACTTTTTAAAAAAAACAACAGTGCGTGTTTAAAAACTGACGCCAGGAAGTCGCCAGGTTCTTTAAGTGACCAGCAAAAAAATATTTCACGGCCACCACTGAGTGGGAAGCTTAACAGCCTTCTTTAAGAAATTGGAAGTGGTCAGCCGGGAAAGATTAGATATCTCTGTAAATGACGGACTGTGGTCCCACCTAAGTAGACGTTTTTTGCCAAAACATGGCCATTCTTACTGTGACAATTACACCTCCCTAGTCTACAATCTTCTTCTTCCAGACAAGAGATTTTGAGTCCCCGATTGGCTCCTCTACCGAGGCTCGGTGGAAAGTGTTTACGATTCTTTGCTTCTGCGTCTTCTGGTCCTCCACTAGTGGAGAACTTTATGTCTTTCTCTGGTGGACTGACAGGCAGTGGGAGTTTTCAACTCTACCGACAGTGAAACTGCACGTCATCCCAGGCATATAGTGTGTCACGAGGGTGAACTTATTCGTCCCGATTCGGCCGTCTGACGTTCGACGAGTGCAGCACGCACCACTGCGCCTGACACGCGCCGCGTTACAGGGGAGTACCCCGCAGATCGTAGGGCCGGGGACACGTCGGAGCATTACGGCCGCTGCTCGCCCACAGCGCGCTGTCTTCTGCTGCCGCCAGGATCAACGAGAAAGGGTAAAGTATTGCTCCATTGGTAAATGACATTCGCAGCTGTCTGTTCTCCGTCAACCATAGTTTGTGATGTACTTGGTCGTAGTTGATTCCATTTGAATAGAATTTGGCCTCACAGTCGATTCATGTCAAGGAAGTCAGATTGCGTAGTAAGAGGGATTAATTGGGGCAAGAATTTGTATAGGTTCCACCCCAGCGAGTGCACCACTCATTTTCTGATCTGTTTTTGTCATTTTCTTTGTAAGATTTATCGGACGCAGGCATTGGCAACAAAAGTGCCATGAGTACATTCACTAATTTCATATATAAAAGTTAAGCGTGTAGCTCAAAATTTGAAGGTTGTTGAGAACATGGTACTTTTCTTTATGTAAAGACAATAACATTAGATGGACGGATGGATATGAAAATGCAGTCGAGACCAGGAGGAAAACATGAAAGAAACGGCAATCCTGTAAAAAGCAAGAAGACTGGTCGAACTTCCAGAATGCGAGAAAAATTGCTAGCAAAACGATCGGAAATGCCAAGAGAAGTAGATGGAGTGAGAAACTTGAAGAAGCAAACACAACCATCAAGAAACAAAAATCACGAGTCTTTTTCAGAGAAATGAAGAGCAGAATTAAAGGCTTCGAGACAAAAGAACCCTTCGTAATAGGACAAGATGGCACAATAAAAATTGGCGAGAAAGAGGTGTTCGGGGAAATGTCTAGGTATTTTAGAGATTTGCTGAATGCAGAAGCAGCGATAGTAAAGTGGACACACTTACGCTCTTGGGGCGGAAGTCAGGATAGTCTACAGAATGCATCCACCAGGGCAGAGGTAGCAGAGGCAATTAAAAACCTAAAAAAACACGGCATCAGGCAATGATGGTAACTGTTCTGAAGAGATGAAGTGGGGTGGGCCTGAAGTAGAAAGAATATGTACAATATAATGATGGATATCTGGAGAAATAAGAAAATACCCGTAAACTGAAAAGAAGCCATTATAATACCACTACACAAGAAAGGGGACAAGAAAGTACTGGATAACTAAAGGTACATCTCTCTCTTTAAACGTAGGGTACAAGGTTTTGTCGAGAATCTTGCTGAACAACTGGGCCGACAACAGGTGGGTACCAGTGTGGCCTTAACTGTACAGGACAGATATTTGGAATAAAAGGCTTGATAGGACACAGACACAGGAAGGAAAAAAGATAACAGTGACATTTGTGGACTTCCGAAAGGCCTACGATTAAGTTGACAGAAGTACTCTGCTTGATGCGTTAGAAGATAGACGACTGGATGCTGCAACACACGCAATAATAAAGGAAGCGTTAAGCGGCTCTACTGCGAGGATCAGGCAGCGCAGTACGCTGTCAGATAGCAGTCCGGCAGTTATAGTTAACCTGGTTTTGGACGAACTAGTGAGACAGCGGAGGCAACTAAACAGTAACATGAAGGTCGAAGGTGTGCAAATAGGGTACAAGGCAACAGTGGACTGCCTGGCATTCGCAGACAGAAGAAGAGGCAAAGAGAGCACCAAAAAAATCTAGCCGAAACAGCAGGAAAGGTCGGACTGGACACTGCATATAAGAAGACCGAGACATGAACACTGAGTCTGACTGGAAGATAGATGGCCAGTGGTTGAGAAAGTCAACAGTTTTCGTTACTTGGGGGAGAAGATAACTGGTGGCATACAGAGTAACAGTAGCGCATTAGACAGGGCACAGCTTTTGCAGAAGCTTCGATATGCGGTGAAAACAACATACGATAAGAAAAATCTGTCACGGAATGCCAAGTTGCGACATTACACGGCAACTGTAAGAGCTGCTGCTCTGTACGCGTCAGAAACGATCACACTCGGCAAGAGAGCTTGTATACAGCTGGAGAAGGAAGAGCGGAAAATTTTGAGACACGTATGGGGCACCAAAAAAACTTGGGGATATCCGGATGAACAGAACACGACAGGAACTGTATGAAAATACTGAACCCACATCGAACGAGATACGGAGTAGGAGGTTACGATTTGTTGGGCACATCGTGGGGATGGACGAGGAGAGGTCGACTAAGACGATATGGAATGCATCACGTCATACGGGAAACAACTGGGTGAAGGAAGTCGGAGCTGACTGGAAGGCTGTACGAATAAAAGAAAGGAATCTGCAGGCAGTAATACAGGTCAGGGAAAAGTATAAAGGGTTGGTGCATGGTCACAGGTGGCCGGACACCAAAATCAAAGTTGCCCTAACAGAAGAATAAAGAAACAGAAGAAGCGAGAGAATGAAGAGGTATTAGGATGAACGAAGACGTGCAAAATATGCCACAGTGATCCTGAAGGGTCCAAACGAAGCTGAATAAGAAGAAGAAGAATAACATCTAGCATCACTTGGACATATATTTATGATTAAAGCAAGCGACGGCTTGCAGTAGCATTACACGAAGGAGATAACCCGCTCTCAACCAGTCGTTTCCGTGGTAAATTTATCAGCTCCGAACGCTTGTCTCTAACATAATCAGTTCCTTTGAAATGACGAGAGCATGCTCTAGCGTTTGCAACATTCGTGGCGTCTTTTCCACAGTATTTCGACAGCCAAATCCTTTGCAGACTTCCATCGCGGGGAAAGGACGAAGTACTAAATCCCTTTAGCGCTCTGGACTCGCATTCGGGAGGACGACGGTTCAATCCCGTCTCCAGCCATCCTGATTTAGGTTTTCCGTGATTTCCCTAAATCGTTTCAGGCAAATGCCGGGATGGTTCCTTTGAAAGGGCACGGCCGATTTCCTTCCCAATCCCTGCCTAACCCGAGCTTGCGCTCCGTCTCTAATGACCTCGTTGTCGACGGGACGTTAAACACTAACCACCACCACCACCCTTTAGCGCTGCGAGTATAAGCCAATAACAGCACAAACTGGCATTACTTGCGCACACCGAAAACACTTTAACTTGCAAATACCCACAACACAAAAGCAACTAAGCGAAAATAACAACGTTAAGGAAACCAGACAGCCTCCAACATACAAATTAGGCGCGATGTGTTCCTCTCTGACGACACGGGCACAATGGCAGAAACCACCGCTGGAGCACAAATTTGTTTCCTTCTGCGCCCCCCCCCCCCCCCCCCCCGCATTATATGGAAACTACAGTATAACTTGGCAAGCGCAGCGTACTGTTAGCTGGCGTCGAATGCTTTGGCATTTGTGTTCTGCTGCACTATTTTGTCGTTATTTAACATGTCATTTACAAACAGTGATCTCAATTTCGCTAGCGCAAACTATTTAACTGACGAGTACATGCTTCTTCGTGGCTGATCAGAACACGTGTGCGTACTTGACAGGCGCCGAGTTGTAGCTCGGGTTCACGTACGGTTTGTCGAGACAACGGAAACCGCTGTTGGAGTGTTTTTTTAATTGGTACGCTGCGTGCTTTGAAAAAAAAAAATACATCTTTACTACAAAGAACCGAGTGAAGTGGCGCAGTGGTTAGCACAATGGACTCGCATCCGGGAGGACGACGGCTAAAGGTTTTCAGTGATTTCCCTAAACTGCTAAAGGCAAATGCCGGGATGGCACGGCCGATCCCCTCCTCCATATTTCCCTAATCTGGGCTTGTGCTCCGTCTCTAATGACCTCGATGTCGGGGGGACGTCAAACACAAGACCACCACCTCTTCCTCCTGGAAAAAAAAAAGAGGGCGAACCGAGCGAAAATCAGGTAGGCCTACAGCCTCCTGACTGTTTTGTATGTATGATTACTTAAATGAAATTCGTATAAACGCGATAAGTCGAGTCTGTGACTTTGTGTTTGCTTGCGTTGGTTGACCTTTCGGTCGATGTGGTGTGGGGCGCTGCGAACTGGTCTCTGGGCACCCCTCTCTGCATGCCCTACAAGAGGAAGCAGAAAGTAATATTTATCGTACGAATGCACGAGACAGCTTCCATTATCCCAACTAAGCGCGGGACATGGATGTTCAGAAAAGCGGCTTATTAGGAAACTCCAACTGTATTATCTTATTTACCAATAAAAACTACATGTATTTACAACACCCTGAATCTGTTACCCTTACAAAAAAATGGTTCAAATGGCTCTGAGCACTATGCGACTTAACTTCTGAGGTCATCAGTCGCCTAGAACTTAGAACTAATTAAACCTAACTAACCTAAGGACATCACACACATCCATTCCCGAGGCAGGATTTGAACCTGCGACCGTAGCGGTCGCGCGGTTCCGGACGGAAGCGCCTAGAACCGCTCGGTCACAGCGGCCGGCGGTCGCTTTCATCTTGAGCTTGAAAGAGTCGCAAGACATTCTAATTGTTTCAGAAGCAGCCGGTACTTTCATCTTCATTTTCTGGACAAGTAGCTGACGGGATGCTAGCGGCGCCAGATGTATCAGTGACGAGGTTTACAACTTCGTTATCCTGCATGATTTGGTATATCTCGACACTCGTCTGTTCTTGAACCTCTTCTTCGACAAATTCATGGCAACTGAGTTCTTTTAGCATACTGAGCAATTCGGATATATCATTCTCTTCCTCATTTTCAATTAGAACTTTTCACAATACCCAAAATTTTATTCCAGGCTTTTTTTCTCAAATTCTGTTCCTCCTTCCTGTCCAGTGCTGTTCCGATCAGGTAGGACGCATATTTCAAACCAAAATTATTGGGATTTTTTAGCGGATTTTCTTCTTCCTCCTCTTTTTAACAATATCTTACGTAACAATTATTTTCTGTTATACTGTTAGAAAGTCTCAGTAACACCTTGATCCATGGGCTATAATAAAAAGGTTACGTTACGTGCAAGAAATATTTCGTTTGAGACGGATGTGTTGATGCGTTGTGAAGGAGTAGTAACGTTTTCTCTCTTTTGCCATTCTTTAATTGGTGAGCTTTTACAGAGAGTACAAAAGTCCACGAACCACTCCGTGAAAATAGTACTATCCATCTGGGTGTTCAGGTTCAAACTAGAGCCATTGTAGACATATTAACGTTTTCGGAACAACGCCGATTCTTACTTTTCCCAATGACGAGCACTGACAGTCGGTAGCTATATACCAGCAGCTTTAGCCAAGCTAAAGCACTAACACTATCCTGCTTATTCTACGACCAGGAGCTGCTAATTCACGACGTGAAAACACAATTTTTCTTGGCAAAAATTTCCATTCGGACGCAGTTTCGTCAGCATTGGAAACGTTTTCGAGAGCGTAAACTCCTCATTAGAATCGACAGCTAACCGAACAGGTGAACATGCCAACGTTGCAAGCAGATGATGAAGAAATAGATAACGTATATGAGGATATTGAACAGATCAGTCATTACATAAAGGAGACAAAAATATAAGTCATGGGGGATTGGAAGATGGTTGTTTCGGAAGGACTAGAACAAACGGTCACGAGAAAATATGAGCTTGGTAGTAGCAACGAGATAGGAGATAGACTAACTGAGTTCAGCAATAAATTTCAGCTAATAACAGTGAATACTATGTTCAAGAATCACAAGGGGGGGGGGGGGGGGGGAAATAGGGAAGATTCCAGTTAGGTTACATCACCTCACGCAGAGATTCCGAAATCAGATATTGGATTACAATCCAATATCAGATCACAATTTAGTAATGATGAAGAGTAGGCTAAAGTTTAAGCCAGGAAGAATCAAAGAGCAAAAAAGTGGGTTACGAAAATGCTAAGGAATGAAGAGATATGCTTGAAGATCTGTGAGGCTACAGATACTGCGATAGTGAACAGCACAGTAGGCAGTTCAGTTGAAGAGGAGTGGACCTCTCTAAAATGAGAAATCGCAGATGTTAGAAAGAAAAACATAGGTAGAAGGAAAATAACGGCGAAGAAACCTGAGTAACGCACGAAATACTTCAGTTGATCAATGAAAGAAGAAGTACAAAAATGGTCAGCGGTATTCAGAACTACGGAAATACAAGTCACTTAGGAATGAAATAAATAGGAAGTGTAGGGCAGCTAATTGGTGCATCAAAAATGCGAAGAAATCGAAAAAGGAATGATAGTCGGAAGGACTGACTCAGTCTATAGAAAAGTCAAAACAACGTTCTGTAAAACTGAAAGCAAGGCCGGTAACATTAAGAGAGCAATGGGAAATCCACCGTTAAATGAAGAGGACAGAGCAGATAGATGGAAAGAGGACACTGAAGGCCTCTGGGAGGGGGGAAATTTTCTGAGGACGTGACAGAAAAGGAAACAGGAGTCGACACGGAAGAGATACGTGATCCAGTATTATAATCAGAATTTAGAAGAGCTTCGGAAGACTTATGATCCAAATAAGGCGGATGGGATAGATAACATTCCATCGGAATTTCTAAAATCATTGCTGGAAGACTATTCACGTTGGCGTTTGGAATATGACACTGACGAAATATCATCAGACTTTCGGAAAAACATCATCCACACAATTGCGGAGATTGCAAGAGCCGACGCGTGCGAGAATTATCGCGCAAACAGTTTTGCAGCTCATCCATCCAAGTTGCTGACAAGAAAAAAAATACAGAAGAATGGCAAAGAAAACTATGGATGTGTCAGATGGCGAGCAGGTTCGCTTCAGGAAACATGAAGGCACCAGATAGGTAGTTCTGACGCGGTTGATAATGAAAGCAAGACTGAATAGAAATGAAGGCACGGCAACAGGATTAGTCGACGTGGAAAAAGAGTTCAGCAATGTAAAATGGTGCAACATGTTCGAAATTCTGAGATACACAGTGGTAAGTTATAGGGAGAAATAGGTAATATGTATATACAGGGTGTTACAAAAAGGTACGCCCAAACTTTCAGGAAACATTCCTCACACACAAATAAAGAAAAGATGTTATCTGGACATGTGTCCGGAAACGCTTAATATCCATGTTAGAACTCATTTTAGATTCGTCAGTATGTACTGTACTTCCTCGATTCACCGCCAGTTGGCCCAATTGAAGGAAGGTAATGTTGACTTCGGTGCTTGTGTTGACATGCGACTCATTGCTCTACAGTACTAGCATCAAGCACATCAGTACGTAGCATCAACAGGTCAGTGTTCATCACGAACGTGGTTTTGCAGTCAGTGCAATGTTTACAAATGCGGAGTTGGCAGGTGCCCATTTGATGTATGGATTAGCACGGGGCAACAGCCGTGGCGCGGTACGTTTGTACCGAGACAGATTTCCAGAACGAAGGTGTCCCGACAGATTTCCAGAACGAAGGTGTCCCGACAGGAAGACGTTCGAAGCAATTGATCTGCGTCTTAGGGAGCACGGAACATTCCAGCCTATGACTCGCGACTAGGGAAGACCTAGAACGACGAGGACACCTGCAATGGACGAGGCAATTCTTCGTGCAGTTGACGATAACCCTAATGTCAGCGTCAGTGAAGTTGCTGCTGTACAAGGTAACGTTAACCAAGTCACTGTATGGAGAGTGCTACGGGAGAACCAGTTATTTCCGTACCATGTACAGCGTGTGCAGCCACTATCAGCAGCTGATTGGCCTCCAAGGGTACACTTCTGCGAATGGTTCCTCCAAGAATGTGTCAATCTTCACTTCAGTGCAAATGTTCTCTTTACGGATGAGGCTTCATTCCAACGTGATCAAATTGTAAATTTTCACAATCAACATGAGTGGGCTGACGAGAATCCGCACGCAATTGTGCAATCACGTCATCAACACAGATTTTCTGTGAACGTTTGGGCAGGCATTGTTGGTGATGTCTTGATTGGGCCCTGTGTTCTTCCACCTGCGCTCAATGGAGCACGTTATCATGAATTCATACGGGATACTCTACCTGTGCTGCTAGAACATGTGCCTTTACAAGTACGACACAACATGTGCTTCATGCACGATGGAGCTCCTGCACATTTCAGTCCAAGTGTTTGTACGCTTCTCAACAACAGATTTGGTGACCGATGGATTGGTAGAGGCGGACCAATCCCATGGCCTCCACGCTCTCCTGACCGCAACCCTCTTGACTTTCATTTATGGGGGCATTTGAAAGCTCTTGTCTACGCAACCCCGGTACCAAATGTAGAGACTCTTCGTGCTCGTATTGTGGATGGCTGTGATACAATACGCCATTCTCCAGGGCTGCATCAGCGCATCAGGGATTCCGTGCGACGGAGGGTGGATGCATGTATCCTCGCTAACGGAGTACATTTTGAACATTTCCTGTAACAAAATGTTTGAAGTGAAGCTGATACGTTCTGTTGCTGTGTGTTTCATTTCCATGATTAATGTGATTTGAAGAGAAGTAATAAAATGAGCTCTAACATGGAAAGTAAGCGTTTCCGGACACATGTCCACATAACATATTTTCTTTCTTTGTGTGTGAGGAATGTTTCCTGAAAGTTTGGCTGTACCTTTTTGTAACACCCTGTATATATATACAATATGTGCAGGAACCAAGAGGAAACAGTAAAAATGGGAGACCAAGAATTCCTCCCTAGTGTTCAATACATCGAAGAAACAATGGGGAAAATAAAACAACAGTTCGAAAATGGAAATAAAACGCAAGATGAAAAGATATCAATGATAAGATCCGCTGATGACACTGCTACATTCAGTCAAAGTGAAAGATAATTACAGGATCGGTAGAGTGGAATGAAGAGTGTAACGAGTAGAGTGTACGGTTTGAGAGTAAATCGAAAAATGACGAAAGTAATTAGAGGTAGCTGAAATGAGAACAGCGAGAAACTCAATATCAGAACTGGAGACCTGGAACTAGATGAAAGTAAGGAATTCTGCCACGTAACCAGAAAAATACCACGTGACGGACGGAGCAAGGAGGACACAAAAAAGCAGACTAGCTCTGTCAAAAATGGGATTCCTGGCCAAGGGAAGCCTACTAGTATCAAAAATAGGCCTTAATTTGAGGAAGAAATGTCTAAGGATGTACCTTTGGAACACAGCAGTGTATGGCAGTGAAACACGAACTGTGGGGAAACCGGAACGTGAGAGAATCGAAGCATTTGATATTTTCTGCTACAGAAGAATGTTGAAAATAAGGTAGACCTATAAGGTAAGGATTGAGGATGTTGTCCACAGAATCGGCGACGAAAGGAGTACGTGGAAAACGGTGAAAAGAGGAAGGGACAGGATGATAGGGCATCTGTTTAAGACATGAGGGAATGACTTCCACGGTAGTGGAGGGAGCTGTAGAGGGTAAAAACTGTAGAGGAAGACAGAGATTGGAATACGTCCAGCAAATATTTGAGGACGTAAGTTGCAAGTGCTACTCTGAGATGAAAAGTTTGGCACAGGGGAGGAATTCGTGGCGGGCCGTATGAAAATAGTCACAAGCCTGACGAATCAAAAAATTTTTTTTCCTTCAATACGCACCTTTGTTTGATTTCGAAAGAATCAGCAGACCTTCCTTATCCTTGTATTTGAATCTCACAAATGCCGTGTCTTACTTTAGAGCGTTTTTACCAGCCAGTGCTTGCTTTAAAATTCGATGGCTCACAAAGACTTCCATTAAATTGAATTGCGTTTTAACTGGTGATAGATTCTCCATGTTATCTTTTTTTGTAAACAGAATCACCTAGGCCTGTGTTCGTGGTGAGTTTCATTGTTTAACGACTTGTCAATCATCAGTTCAAATGGTTCAAATGGCTCTGAGCACTATGGGACTCAACATCTTAGCTCATAAGTCCCCTAGAACTTAGAACTACCCAAACCTAACCAACCTAAGGACATCACACACACTCATGCCCGAGGCAGGATTCGAACCTGCGACCGTAGCAGCCTCGCGGTTCCGGACTGCAGCGCCAGAACCGCACGGCCACCGCGGCCGGCCAGTCATCAGTAGAACAAGCTTAAATATAACATTTGTGAGTCTCGCCTTTTTCTTAAATATTGTCGACATAGCAATCTTGTACGTATTAGATAACTTTGTTGCAGATTCACTTCCGAAGAGTTTTGATAATCTCGTCTTTATCTCTCACAAAAAGGACAACACGTTTACATTTAGGAATTGTATATCGCAAGTGTGCTTTATGTGGAGAAGTTGGCACAAGTGATGATAGAGAGGTCAGGGGCACGGCTGCCACTGCCGCCGCCCCGCCACTCGTGCTGTGCTCTCCCCCCCGACCGTTGCTGGCCATCGGGGCAGTGCGCTGGCACACAGCCTTCGCCTTCCCGCCGGCCCATTTGACTAACCTGCGCCATCGCTGCTCGCTGCGACCCTCGCCGATCCACTTCTCTACGCCTGTCTACACCCGCACTCTGTAAATCATTGTGAAGTACACGGCACACAGGGTACTTCCCACTGTATTGTGGTGTCGTCCTGTTCCATTCGCGTTCGGAGTCTGGGGAAAAAGACATCTTAAATGCCTCTCTGCAAGCTGTGATCAGTGTAACCCTGTCTTTGCGATTACTATAGGAGCGATATACGACACACAGTACCATATTGCTAGATTCCTCACTCGGTACTGTCTTGATATTATGTTACGACAAATAGATTACGTATCTACGTCTAGCATCTACCAGCTCAGGTTTTTCTGCATTTCCGTGGCGCTGTCTCGTCGATCAAACAAACGTGCGATTACTGGTGCTGCCGTTCTTTTTAAACGTGTAATATCCCCAGATACTACTGTTTCGTATCGACGCCAAATACTTGAGCGATATTCTAAGATGCCGTCTGGTAAGCGATGTCCTTTACATACTGAAAGCATTTTGCAGAATCGTATCATTAAAACTAGCATACACACATACTAATGTTTGTTGTGAGCTCACGAGGTAAAATACTAACCTATTCATGTTGTGAGTTAATAGTAAGGTGTGAAACTCCCCTTTGAAAAATTGTACAGGACTGTGCTTAAACTGACACAATATTTTTTAGCACAACGCAATCTGACTTTCAAAGATCCCTACAAAAGAATGGCCCTGACTAACATTAACCTATACGTTTCACAAATCACTTACCTCACAAAAATCTTCGCTACTCAAGCTACTGCAATATAGCGAGCGCCACTACTGCCAGCTAAATAAAAGATTCAAACTACGGAAGGCACTAACTACTGATAGGGATAGTTAGCAAATGAAAGATATTAATAGAGAACAAACAATGTATTTACCTTAATATCATCATAATATATATAGCAGTTCATGACAAATTACAAAACTCCGCCATCTCTCTCCCCACATCCACCACTGCTGGCGGCTCACCTCCAACTGCGCAACGCTACGCGCTGTTCACATCCAGCTGCCGCTGCCCAACACTACAATGGCAGACAACAATGCAAACTAGCCACAGACTGCACACAGCACAGCCAGTGATTTTCATACAGAGGTGGCGTTACCAATAAGAAAACATAAACAGCCTACTTACAGGTGGGTACGTGCGCCGCTCCGCCGTGCCACCACTTGCTCTCTTTAGCGGAAAAGTTTGACGGCCACTGGGTTAACCTGTCGTCCGATTGACCTACGTTCGGATAACAGAAGCTCTGATGCAATATACCATCAACCACCGGCTTTTTTGAGTTTCCAATTCTTTTAAAAACCAGCTTTCTTCACGCCGTGAATTTTGTAGTTTTATACCGCGTTAAAAAATCGGTGATTTAAAGTACTCATCAATAATGGCAAATTTTACTATAGAACCAAGTTCGAAATTGCTAAAAAATCTGCCGTCTCTTAGATTTTTGTCGAGTTGTTTAGTAGGTACGTAAAGTTTATATAGAACAGATCGCATTTTTTCCGTGGTTTCGATGTCGATACACTGGGCTCGCATTCGGGAAGATGACTGTTCAAATCCCCGCCCGGCCATCCAGAATGGGGTTTTCTGTGATTTCGCTAAATCGCTTCAGGCAATGTCGGGATGGTCCCTTTGAAAGGGCCGGCCGGAGTGGCCGCGCGGTTCTACTCGCTGCAGTCCGGAACCGCGCGACCACTACGTCGCAGGTTCGAATCCTACCTCGGGCATGGATGTGTCTGATGTCCTTAGGTTAGGTAGGTTTAAGTAGTTCTAAGTTCTAGGGGACTGATGACCTCAGTAGTTAAGTCCCATAGTGCTCAGAGCTATTTTCTTTTTTTTTTTTTACTGTTCGTAAATATTCGGTCCAGAGTGGATTTGCTTCGTATTTCATCGACAACGAGATCATAATGGATATAGGCAGATAGCTACTACATCTGGTCAAGGGCGCAAATAGCTGGCGTCATCTTACTGTAGCATCATGGCAGTATTTGCTTAACGTGAACTAGGGAAATCTTAGCAAGTGTAAATATGAATACACTGAGGTTTGGCGTGTGAAATTACTATAGTCATTTCTTGGTACTATTAACTGCGCATATGTACATTATTTATGTCCAGCACCTCACTGGGTGCTCTACTTTGGAAATTGTGTTTACTATAGTTCAATTCTTTTATCTTGGCGGTTCGCGCATGCCCGCCCAGACGGGGGAGATTGCTGCGTTGCCAGTTGCCCACGACGCACGCGCCAATAGAAGCAGCGCCGTAGTATAGTATAGTTCGCAAACTTACGTTTAGGGGGAAGCGCGCAGTTCATGAAGTAAAGCCACCACGGCTTCATTAACCCTTTCGCTACTACAGAGACGTGCTCCCCGCATTCCGCGCAGTGCGCGATTTTGTCACTGCACTGCTTGCCTGTGCAGACACATCGTGTTCCGACTGCTTTGACAGTCTTATCATTCGATTCCACAAAAACTATTTGGCCCAAAAATTAGATTTTTACACATCTTCTTGACCGATACCTTCCCCCCATAAATGACTTAATTTCGGTTCGACGTTCAACGCAGTTATTGTGCAGCATTAAATGTAGTAAACCTTTGTACGAAATTTTGAAGAGTTTGCAGAGGTAAAAGTCTATAGCATATACTTTCCGTATGGTCGATTATAGTTGCCACAATGTTGAGAATGAAATGTGGACAAGACAGCTAAATTTCATATAAAATTTAGTGTATAACAATACCTCATTTAATTTAAGTACCAGATAGGTGCCGTATGTAATATTGAGAAATATTCCGTCTTTCCCGACTGTAACAAAAGTTTTATTTACACTGAGCACGTTTGGCTTTATTTTAAATAAAGAGACAAAGCACTAGAAATTTAAAAAAATTGCATTCAAACGAATATAATTCGCGAAGTAACGCACTTCGATATTGATTTTAAATAATGAAAATATTACGCTCCACACAAGGTTTGAACTCATAACCTTTCGCGTAGAAGCCTACCACCTTAACCATTACGCTATCACCACTTGTCTGACTACAGAGCCCCATGAAGACTCTAACACGTCACGCAAAATACTGACAAACGCTGTTGGTATGACTATGAATTACTCACGCTTCGTCGAAGTACAATAGGAAATAAACAATTACCGCTGTTCTTTATTGCGAAAAAGCGGTTCGTGTGATAGATACAAACACCTTTCCTTGCTATCGCCTGAATTAGGAGTCTTATTTCCTGTTTGGTTTAATTAATTAATAGAATATGAAGCAGTTGGTACAAAGAATGCTTTTTCCAAACTTTCTATAAAAGAAAGTCTGCTATCAAGACATTGCTTTTGTTCAATTACTTTATTTATGACTGAACGTTACTAAAACTGAAGACACTCGTCCATGCTCTGCAATGCAGTTGAGATCTGGCAACGTCGTTCTCTGTTCATTGTCAGACTGTGTTTTGTGACGTCAGATGCGCAGAACGAACCTAAACTCGGCCGCCAACATAAATGACGAGCACTTTAGTCACGACCTAATGAAAAATGTTAATGTTAGAATTAGATACAAAACAAAAGAGATTATTCATTGTAAATGTGATGTAAGATTATTTAACTAAGATAGAATATGTGACAGAGTAACTAATGAACTATAGACAAATTAGGGCAGTTGTACATAGAAGAAAAGAAACATTTGTGACACATTCCAAAAATGTGACTGAACAAAATAATCTTGTCTTAATAGGTCCTAAATTACAAAGAGATGCAATATAACAGGGATATTAAGCAGGTGAGTGAAGCAGCTATCATAATACGAAGCAGAAACTTTTTTGACACAATGAGAATGATTACAGCAACTGAAATGAAGGAAATGAGGTATGCGAGTAAGAGGGGTAATTCACAACATGGCCTGGACGGGACTACAAGCGCTGTCTGCAGTAAGAAGTGGCGAGCAAGGGAAATATGCCTGGTCATTCAGCACTAAGGTTGGTCTGACAGACATGTGTTTACTCAAATGCCTCATTTCCTTCATTGCAGTTTATTTTCTCTTGTTTTATTCCTGATTCTAACAGTGAGATTTTTCACCTCTGGAAATGGACATATTCTGTACATGCACTAGTTTAAAATCACTGATATGACAAAATCTGAGTACACCACATGACGATGTAACACTCAAGAAGTGGTTCGTGTAACAAATAATAAATACTGTTGCATATGAGTGTGCATTTCATTCATAATGTTACGAGTTAGTGTATCATAAAGTTATTTTCAAGACAGTTTGTTTTTCACACTGTTACAAAGGGTTACTGTAATCATTACAGTGCTCTGTAATGAGGCTTTCTGAAAGTATCAGGAGACACATTTCCTTCAGCGTTTTTGGATTCACGATGAAATAAATGACTTTCGCTGTGGCCAGCCGCTGGCTTCACGGGTGAAAATTTATCGTTTCCTTTTCCTCGTTTCACATTGATTTTTTCAGGTACTATAAAACTCTTCTTAGTGAAGCGAGTCGCGTTTCAGCAAAGAACAAGCTGTAAACAAATGTCAAGATAAGCGCATAGCGGCGAGCAGAGCGGTTTCAGAGCCGCATGCAATCACGCATGCTCAGACAGCACGCATGTCCGGCCACGCTCGCGAGCGCTGGTGTCTGCTGTCTGCTCAGACTGGGCTGGCGAGCTGTGCGGCTCACAGAACGCTCGGGCGTGTGCCAGCGGCGTTGCTCCTCCGTGCACAGAGCACCCGTAACACACGGTGCGGTCACAGTAACGGGACCACCACCTGTGTTGGGTGTCACCAAGCAATAGTGTCTCACATACGGTAGGTGGCAGCAATAGTTGAGGAGGATATATAAAGCGTGTCGGCGGGATACGGAAAGCTGTCCTGTCGTCATAATCCTGAAATGGAGACACTAATCTGACGTCCGTGAGATCATGATCGTTGGCTTTTGGGCCCAGGGTGGAAGCACTTCTGAAACAACGTTACAAGTTTGTGAATTGCTAGGGCTAAAGTGTACTGTCAGTGCCAAGTGTCGCTACCCAGAACCGGCGCCGAGGCACTAGTGGTGCACAGACGACTGCGGCGAACGGCAGCTGTGGAGAGAGCGTAGAGGCGCGACCGTCGACCCACTCACCGACCGACTACCCTCTGTTCGGCAAAGTGTCGCCTCCACAGCACCGGCGCCGCCTGCCATTCGTCACTGACGGAGGCTACAAGCTGCGTGTCAGTATAGAAACTGGACGTCCAGCGATTGGCGACGCGTGGCTGAAGAATCACACGTTCGGGCAGATAGCTATCGGCACGCACGGCGCGAAACGTCTGAAAGCGAAGGGTTCGAGCCGGAGGAGGGTGTGATACCGACAGGAGAATATCCTCGTGCCATTCATCTCGTCATTCTATAAGGCGCAGTGGACCGACACAAGGACTCGTGCAACCTCGGGGATTGTACCCACCCCCAGCAAGCATCTCGTATTTCCTCGGCACGATGACGTCTGCCAGGAGGACAGTGCAACGCTTCACACGGCTCGCACTGTACGTGCGTGGATCGAAGAGCACTCGGACCATTTTACTGCTCCGGCTGTACGCACCACTGATCCTCAGTCGAAAAATCTGTCCAGGGCGCTGGAGTCGGCAAGGCTCCCATCCAGAGCCACACTGGCTGCCTTGCTGCACGACGCTTATCCACGCTGCTGGCAGGTGGTCACATTAACGTGGCTCGTTATGACCATTGTATTGGCAAGCGGCTTTAAAAAGGATTCAAATACACTCGCTAACGTTTAATTTACTACGTATGGTTAAAAGTGTGGTGCTACTTCCGAGACTGCAAAATCGCGGAAGTACGAAATTTATTTTCTTTGTACAAGCTTTTTAGAGTTCCGTAACTCAGTAGCTGAAAACGCAACCGTTACAGAGCTACCTCGTTGCCCGCCTGTTTATCTCGCTGTCCGACTGTCAAAAACACTTTTTCTCGAGAATGGGTAGATGTGTCAAGTTGAGAGTTATGTCACGTACCGAAGGCTACCGCGGCTTGGACGTGTAAACAGTTTAAGGTTCTAAGACAATGCAATCAAAAAATACGGTAATTTATGTCACAAATTCATACTATACTTTTAGATTTCCAAAAAGCTTTTAACACCGTTCCTGACAAGCGAAATCTAGTGAACCTGCGTGCATGTGGATTATCGTCTCAGTTGTGCGAGTGGATTCGTAATTTCCTGTCAGAAAGGTTACAGTTCTTAGTAACTGACGGAAAGTCGTCGAGTAAAACAAAAATTATATCTAGCTATCCCCAAGGAAGTCTTATATGCCCTCTGCTCTTTCTTATCTACATAAACGATTTAGGAGACAATCTGAGCAGTTCTCTTAGGTTGTTTGCAGAAGATGCAGTCAAAAATGGTTCAAATGGCTCTGAGCACTATGGGACTCAACTGCTGAGGTCATTAGTCCCCTAGAACTCAGAACTAGTTAAACCTAACTAACCTAAGGACATCACAAACATCCATGCCCGAGGCAGGATTCGAACCTGCGACAGTAGCGGTCATGCGGTTCCAGACTGAAGCGCCTACAACCGCACGGCCACACCGGCCGGCAATTTGGCAAGGTATGGTGCGAAAAGTGGAAGCTGAGTCTTATTAATGAGAAATGTGTAGGCATCCACACGAGTACCAAAGAGGATCCGTTGAAACACGGTTACACAAAAAAAAAACACACACAAATCTTATGGCTGTAAACTCAACCAAATACTCGATTACGAGAACTTGAATTAGATAGTAAACTAAAGACTGCGATCTATTGGCAGAAAACTTGGAAAATGCAACAGGTCTACTTAAAGAGACTGCTGACAGTACGCTTGTTCGGCCTGTTTTTGAGTATTAGTGTGCGGCGTGCCATCCGTATGAGATAGGATTGACGGCGGACATCGAAAACCATCAAAAAAGTTCAGACAAGGGCAGCTGGTTTTGTATTATAACGAAGTGGAAAGAGAGAGACAGCCACGGATATGGTACGAGAACCGGCAGTCATTAAAATAAACAAATACAATTTAAATTATAAATACAATTTAAATTATCAGCTTTCTGGTCAGAAAACTACTTAAAACTAAGTAACCTAAGAACATCACACACATCCATGCCCGAGGCAGGATTCGAACCTGCGACCGTAGCGGTCGCGCGGTTCCACACGGTAGCGTCTAGAGCCGCTCGGCCACCCCGGCCGGCTAGAACGGAAGAGAATTAGTTTGAACCCTCTGCCGTGAACTTAACTGCAGACGTGGACCTTCTGAGACTCGTCGCAA
Organism: Schistocerca americana; assembly: GCF_021461395.2. Classification (NCBI taxonomy): domain Eukaryota; kingdom Metazoa; phylum Arthropoda; class Insecta; order Orthoptera; family Acrididae; genus Schistocerca; species Schistocerca americana. The sequence goes on along the minus strand of NC_060120.1, from coordinate 1,087,575,870 downwards.
CCTGCACGGTACTTCCCGTCGGCCTAGAATCATGAAATTTGGCAAGGAGCAAGGTTTAACAGTACACGTAAAGGAAAAATTCCGAAGAGTGTCAACTTTTTAATCATTCAACACGATAAAAATATTTTTTGTCATTGTCATGAGCTTTCAGATCTACAATTAAAACATCCTCGAAAGTCTCGGAATTCCTGGGACCGATGCCCGTATAAATGTGGAGGCAAAAGTCGTCCAGCTTCCCGATTCCCGGGAGGGGTGAACTGTTTGTTTATACACATAACGAAGTTTGTACGGAACCTTCCGGCCAGTTCTTTTTTTTAAATAGCAACTCCGGTTTCGAAATGTGCAGCTGTACAAATGTGGGAGGCGTGCGCTGACTCCGCGCTGCCTGCCGCCTCTCGTTGCCAGTGGGAGAGGGGCGCAGTGCAGGGAGCTTGGCGGCGAGGTGACTACAAGGAGCGCACAGTTTCTGCTTCGTAAAAAATGAGGAAGCAAATGGGCTGCAAACTGTTCGAGGGAATTCGCCCTAACGGTTTAGCGAAACCACAAAAATCGTGTCTGGATCGCCGGACGAGCCTTTGAACCAGCGTTTATTTTTATTATCCATCTTTAAGCATTAAAAATGCAATTGATGTCGTCATTTGTGTACATATACAGTTTACATAACTAACAGAAATGGTGTAATATATTGTAGATCATTATTGTCTAATAAGATACAAAATTTGTCCTTGATGCTGCACATGGTATTTGCATTATACTTACATGTATAACTTTAATCCAAGTGAAACTATATTAGTACCGGTACTTAAGATCATCTTTAGTGCACATTATAAACTCTTCTATTGTATAAAAAGCTTCTTCTCTAAGCCATTTCTTTGCGACACTTTTAAACTCATTCAGTGACACATTATGTGCCTCTATTGGCAACATGTTAAATAGTTTTACTCCCACGTACCTGTAACTATCTCGAGTTTTCTTTAGACTAGCAACTGGGATGTCAATTTGCTGTTTTATACGTGTGTCACGGTGATGGATAGGTTGTCGTAGTTTGTGACTGTGTTGGTTTTCTTGTGTGTGTATCAGACAACTTAGTATAAAGAGGGCTGCAACTGTTAGTACTTTTAGATTTTTGAAATATGTTCTACAAGACTCGTTATTTCTGACTCCACGGATGCATCTGACTGCCTTCTTTTGCCAAATGAAAACTTGTTTTGCTAGTGCAGTGCCTTACCATATTACGGAAAGTGAAATTTCGTATTTCGAAACAGGACGTGCAATGAAAAAGAATAAATGACAGCTGGTGCGAGGAAAGTACTTTTTTAGTAATTTCTCCAAAATCGACAGTGGTGACTGTTTATCCCCGGACAAAGGCGAGGAAGCGAGTGGAGAGGAGCTCCAGCAAGACTGCGCCACGAATAACTGGAGAGGAGCACAACGCGCTGCGTGGATCTGGCGAGAGCGACAGGTGGCGGCGTGCGGGAGTCGAAGCGAGGACGGTGCGCGAGGCGTGTGCGTGCCGCTGGAGCTGGAACAAAGGCGCGGCCTTGGGAGGCGGCGGTACCAGCCAGCAGCCAGCAGCCAGCAGCCAGCAGGTGGGGCGCGCCGCCGCAGGGGCGCACAAAACGCCAGCACCACAGCGTCGCCCTCGCGTACGGTGACCATAGGTCCCGATTAACCGGGATTGTCCCGTTTTTTGAGGCTCAAAAATATGTCCCGACTGTTTTTTTAAAAACCAGCGATTTGTCCCGATTTTCAAGGATTATTTTCAGACATTTACAAAGTGGTTAAAATATTTTCTGAGTGTCGAATTTATAAACTACCAGTTGAAAGTGACATTCCGTACGTTGGTACCCCCTGATAATGTACAGCTTAAGCACTATAATTGTTGCGTACTCTTATTGTCTTTGCTTTTGCCATTGTTGTCAGCACTCAGTATCAGTTTCGTGAAGTGCTAGCACGTCGTGGTGATGCCGAAACGAAAATCAAAGTTTTCGGAAGAGCTTCAGAGGAAATTTCCTTGCTTCACTGCTACAGACAATGACTGTTCAGCAAAATGTAACGTACGTAGCTGTGCTGTATCCGTGTCTCATGGTGGTGCTGCAGATCTCAAACATCATGTGGAATCAGAGAAACACAGGAAAAATCTTCGATCGGCAGGTTCCTTGCAAAAAATGACGAGATATTTTGTAACTTCAAAACACAGGAACAGAAAAACGTAGCTTCAGCAGAAGGAACCCTGTCATTCCATGTTGTTAAACACCACCAAAGCTATCGCTCTATGACTTCAGTGTTCAACTAAACAAAAACAAAAAAAATTCCTGATTCTAAGATTGCAGAAAATGTTTCGTGTGGAAGAACAAGTGTGAAGCAATTATCAACAATGTTATAGTTCCGCATTCCCAGAAACAGGTAATAGCTGCTTTAAACAGTGCAAGATACTTTTCAATATCTACTGATGCTAGCAACCATGAATTAAAATATAAATTTGAGCCAAGCAACCATGAGCATCAGAAATTTTTTCCTGTGATAATTCAGTATTTTTCTGTAAGTGAGGGTGGACTGCAGACGAAATTGCTTGATCTCGATGAATTGCAGAACGAAAAGTCCGAAACAATTTCCAATTATCTTTCTCGTGTTATACAGTCATTCAGTATCATCTCAAACTGTGTTGCATTTGGCCCAGACAATACTAACTGTAATTCTGGGGGGTTAACGAAGAAAGAGTGTAATAATGTTTTCACAAATCTGAAAGAAAAATTAAAAAACTTGTTGGCATAGGTTGTCCAGCACATGTTGTTCATAACACACTTCAAAGTGCTTGTGATGTTTTACCTGTTGACATTGACTGCATTGTCATGAAGTTGTACAACCATTTTCATATTTTTTCTATTCGTGTTGCAGAACTCACTGAATTCTGTGAATGTGTTGGTGTCACTTACAAAAATTTACTTTCCTTTTCCAAAACAAGGTGGCTTTCATTGTTGCCAGCCATAGAAAGGATGGACGAACCTTTGAAATCTTACTTTTTGTCACAGTCTAACTCAGAGTGCCCTGCAATCTTAGTTTTTTCAGTGATACTATAAATGAATGTTATTTACTTTTTGTACATTCACAAATGAGTGTTTTCCAACAATCCATTCTGAGCATTGAGAAACAGAATAATTCCATATGTGAAGTATTAGCAGTCTTAAAAAAAGCTTTGACAAGTCTAAATTCAAGGAAACATGAACATTTTGTACCACTAAGTGTAAAAAAACTGCCGAATGATTGTGATGACCAATCTGTTAAGAAATTTGACATAGCAGTATCGACGTTTTATGATGCTTCAGTAGACTCTTTATCCTCACGGTTACAGGGAATAGCTGAGTTTTCTGGATTCTCATGGATGATGCTCACGGAACCACCAGAATGGTCAGTAGTTGAAAATACTTTAATGTAACTAAATGAAAAGGGCATTCTAGTACATGACAGCCTCTTATTTGATGAAATAGTTCATATACAGTCATTTGTAAAACAACAAGTGGAAACAGACAGTGAACAGTGGAATCAATTGATCGCACATGAAAAATGGTGTAGGTTTTTCAGATCTTGCCAGTGTAATGAACAGTTCAGAGAATCGCTTAATATAGCGCAGTACTTCTTTTCAGTCCTTGCCAACAATGCAAATGTTGCTAGAGTTTTCAGCTTACTATCGTCACAGTGGACAGATGAGAGGAATAGATTTAAGGTGAGGAGCGCTAAGTGTATTTTACTGACCTCTTTAAACTTCAGTAAATACAGTTGCACTGACTTCTATTCATACCTATTAGGCAAACCTGAGTTGCTGAATGAAATTTCATCTTCGAAGAAATATGATTGCAGTGTGGAATCCACAAAACCATAAATTCCTTGTGTTCACTAAGAACTTTTTTTGTAGTGATTGTTACTCTATGTCTTTCTACATTCTGTATTATAAATGTTACATTTCTTAATAAGTAAATTTCTGAAAACTTGAAATGTACTTCTTTCCAGTCTTTCCAATCTTTGTTTGGTTTTGTACACACACACACACAAATATCCGTGAAAGCTATATTTGCAGAGGAAGAAGAAATGTTAGCATTAAAAGTGATACTTAGCGAGAAATAAAAATTATCCCACTTTTTGGCCAAGAAAATGTATGAAAGTCCCACTTTTGTCTGAAGAAAATTGGTCACCCTACCCTCGCTGCTCGGCTGCCCTTCGGCTTCAGAAGAACGCGACCCAACGTGAAGTCATGGACACGATCAAAATATTCTGCTGGTACATCCAGACTCGATTCGTCCGCTACTTGTGCTCCTTCAATGCTTTCATCATCTGCCTCATTTTATAAGTTGCGCGAGAGCGTACGTATTCCAGTCTCCACGGCCTCCCCCCGCCTCCTCTTGCCCTTCTGTTCGTCCCCCTCTCACTGCCCACACCCTCTTTGACCCTTCTAAGTCTAGCCCCTTTTCACGCCTCTCCGTTCCCTATCCGCCCTAACCCAGCCTCCTCCTCCGGCCGTTCTCTGTCCATCTCCTCCTGCCCCTCTCTCCGTCTATCTTCTTCCCTTCGTCCGTTTCCTGCTCCCCACTATCAGTATCGGTATCTCCCTTCCCTCTCTTGCCTCACCTTCTATCTGCAAGTTATCACCTAGTAGTAGACTAACTGTTCCTACTCCCTGAGTATTTCTTTTGACATAGTAAGGAATATGTGTACCGAGCTTTAAAATCTTGAACGCGGCCGGATGCAGCAACTGTACAATGGAAGCTTCGTAAGGATAAAATGAAACCCTTCTAACTAGGTGTCGACGTCTTCTCCGGAACGATGACTAGCTACACTGTTTATATTGTGTAGTGGAGGTTCGTTAGAATTGTAGCCGTAACGCACTAACTTTGAGGGTTTAAGATGAGCTTTTTACTGAGATGAGCTTTTTACTAGCGGCTGTGCCAGAGAAAGCACGTGACAAAGTAAAACATATTTCGGCGGTACCTGTAGAGTATTTCGCCCTGCACTTTCCTTTTCACGTAGCTCAAACTTTTATGACGTCATATCAGCTGAAAAATGTGTCGTGCAGACACGTAATTTTATAAATACGTTCAGTGGCATCTGCGCATTTCGTCTGCGAAATGTGTTGCGAATACAGCTAGTCATATACGAGGACTGGCCAGAAAGTAACGCATCGCATTTTTCTTCTCAGCCGAAAACAATGCGGGGGGAGGGGTTAAAAAAAGTGTAGCGCACGGCCTGCGAATATCCACACTTTCATCAAGTATTTGAGAAACAGAGCGTTAATGGCTCGCAACAAACATTAAGTATAATTTCAACCCATTAAGAGACTATTTCCCGCAGACAACCCCCACAAACTGATGAAAGGAAAAATGTTTGTCGGTTGCTACATTTTCCCTGTTCGTGCAGTAAAACTGCCACATGAAGCATGACATTTTAATTTATAACTTCTACGATGGTTGCCCAGATAGTAATCCACCGCATTTTTTTTCTTCAACAGTTCTTTACTGAACATAACGGGAATTATACACACGAAAGAATGGTGTTTTATCTGCACACCCTATTTTTCCACCATTCTTTCCACCATTCTTTCGTGTGTATAATTCCCGTTATGTTCAGTAAAGAACTGTTGAAGAAAAAAAATGCGGTGGATTACTATCTGGGCAACCATCGTAGAAGTTATAAATTGAAATGTCACGCTTCATGTGGCAGTTTTACTGCACGAACAGGGAAAATGCAGTAACTGACAAACATTTTTCCTTTCATCAGTTTGTGGGGATTGTCTGCGGGAAATAGTCTCTTAATGGATTGAAATTATACTTAATGTTTGTTGCGAGTCATTAACGCTCTGTTTCTCAAATACTTGATGAAAGTGTGAATATTCGCAGGTCGTGCGCTACACATTTTTTAACCCCTCCCCCCGCCTATTCCTTTGATAGGTAGGGGCTCTTACCGACACCCCTGTGATTGGTTGGTGGTTCTTAGCACCACAGCGATTCTTTCCAGACAGTAGGTGATACGTATACCACGTTTGGTGGAAATCGATCCAATGGTTTAAGAGGAGATGTGAGACATACAAACATACATTTTCATCATATGTATGCAAGTGTTGGTGTGACAAAGTAATTTTCCTTCGGTCGGTCAGTCTTACTTTTGTGCTTTTTATAATTTAATTCTTCGGCACTGGATTCAGGGTGGCAGTCCCCATTTCCGAGTGGCCAGTCTCGCTGAAATTAGCCGAGCTGTGACGGTGAAAGCTGCCCGCAGCCTGGAACTGGAGCCTGCGGTGGCAGCTTCGGGAGATGGGAGGGCGAGCCGCGGAAGTGGTAGCAGGCCGGTGTGTGGCTGCGGCGCGCCGGTGCGTCCTTCCTGCCTCCAGTCTCCAACTCTGAGGACGACCGTTACGTGCACGCGAGTTTGCAATCACACTAAGGCAAATACGTTCGTTTTCCCACGAACGAAACAGTTAAACTTTGCAAACCACTTAGTGCTACCTCAATACAGTTCAATGCTCAGACTGCTGAACCGTCCAACTGCCACCGTCACACCCACATCGCAACGGTCCAGTTGACTACTTCTACACCGTTAAATGACAAGTAAAATCGAGAAACAGACAAATTTAAAAATTAAATGCGGAAGAAAACGAGTGTCTACCCGACCGGCCGTTGGCTGTATTGCACGGCGAAAGAGTAAGGAACTCTCGTCAAAATGACACGTCTGATTTGTAGGATGAGGAAACTGTCAGAATCTACTCTTTCTTGTAACAAAGAACTTTACACCGCAATGCAGGACGTTTTTCAAATGTTCGAGTGTGTGTGAATTCCTAAGGAACCACACTCCTGAGGTCACTTACACACTTCTTAAACTAACTTATACCACGAACAACTCACGCACCCCTGCCCGAGGGGGGACTCGAACCTCCAGCGGGAGGGGCTGCGCAGTCCCGTGACGTGGCGCCTAAACCCGCGCGTCCACTCGGCGCAGCCAGAACGTTTTTAATTTCGCTACGATAGACGAGCAAACAGGTACACCCCACTTTAGCAACAGAAGGCGGTTTTGCAGGCTGTCTATTTCTTCTCGAAGGCTGCACACAATGGGACCTGCTTCCCACTGAAGAACCACATTTTGCATTTCTATTTGGGGGGTAAAATTGATGTTACGAGAAGGAGGTATTCGTACGCCTGAGTAATAGGGAAAAGTTTGTATGGCCCCACTCTGCATTGTTGCCAAATGTATTCCAGATGGCGGTGATTGATGTGGCAACATCGCAATGACGTCACGGTGGGAAGCTCCAATTTTGGCGGGAAAATAGTTCAATTGGGCTACCTCCGCAAATTAACTCCCTCCCCACCTCCTCACCCCTCTCTGAGCAAATGGCGGGAGTTAAAATATTGGAAGAAAAAAGGTCAGTTGGGCTACCTCCACTAACTTAAGAAAATGCCAGGAAAACAGGACACTTGGGCTTCCTCCACTAACCTAAGTCATCCGACCACCACCTGTTTCTCGGAATTGTTGTGAAAAGGACTTGGCCTGTGCCGGGCTGCCGGATACGATGGACGTAAGTCTTTATTTTGCGTGCAGTGTTTATTCAAACAATTTGAGTTGTCATAGGCAATAGTTCTATCCAGTGTGTTCACCGTGAGGTCGAGAGTCCAACTCACCTAGTACACAGTACTGCCACCAGAGGACATTGTCGTCCCGTGGCGGTCTGGAGAAAAATGTCGGCAAAGGACACAGCCTGTACTGGGCTGCTGGAGAGGAAGGAGACTTTCGGCAGCAAAACTATTTTCTACAGTTCACCTCATTGCACTGGCAGTTAAACCCTCCAAAAATAATCTACAGATTGACAAATACAGAAAGACAGCTCCTCAATTACACTGCTCCGCCACTGACAACGGAAACCGATCTCCACATACCATACCTGTGTAGTAAACACACACAACTCGTACCTTGCCCGATACAAAATCGCCACTTCTGCATCCTGCATATAGCTATCAACCACCACACACTCATACATATACCGCAAAGAGACAGCATAAGCATCTGCAGCGTATAGGAGCCGTGCGAGGCTCACGGTCGTGCCATTTATTGCTCGCCATCTTGTTTTTGTGGTTTTGTCGTCTCGTTTTATCTTTTAATTCGATTTACTGGCGTCACTGAGTTGCCGGTTTGCTAGCCTGTGAGTGGCAGCAGCAGCGATTATCGGTATGTCAACTGTCGTGCCGTCTCTGGAGCGACCACTAGTATTTCAAGGTCCTCACCTGTGAGAGTTCAGTCCGGACGCAGCAGCAGTGAAGTCGGGGACGAGGCACGAGTGGGAGTTCAGTCGGGGTGCAGCAGCAGTGAAGTCGGGACGCAGGAGCAGTAAGTCGGCGATGGAACGCCAGTGAGGTGCGGAGAGCCAGTGCTCGCCGACCGCTGGCTACACACATTAACTGTCCAAAGGAAGGAGATTGGAATGGGACGACTGTTGGTTGGTCGCCTCATCAGGCGACGTGTATTGGGTCGTTTGACCGTTTCTGGGTCTCGTCACGTGGTCTTCGTACCGGACGTGGGTCGGTCCCTTCCTTGCGCGGAGATGTCGTGGCCAATGGGCAAGAGTTACCTCTGCATGGATGGGTTCGAGCCATTGTGCCAGGGTCGCCGTGTCTCCGAGTTCTGAACGGACATGGAGTTGATACGGGTTGGAACTGCAGTCAGCTTCAGACAGCCAATACTCGCCCAACCGTCGCCGACACACGTAACTTGAGTTGGAACGACCTGGGTTGGTCGTTCGGTCGGTCATCTCGTGGGACGATGTGTATTTTGGTCGCTGACCGCTTGTGGAAACTCTCTGTGTGTCGAATTGACTGCTTTTGCGACTGTTTGAGTTCTTGTGCAAGTGTGTTTACGTCGAATTGTGTGTAGCTTCTGTGATATCCACTGAGCAGATGAATGCTGTCTGTGTACTGGAATAGGCAGTTGGTCCGTTGCGACAGAGGGAATTGATTAGGTTGTCAGTTGGTTCTTCAGCTGTCCCTAGCTGGTGTTGCAACCCGATTGGTTAGTGGTACGCTTGGCTGCCTGTCTCACCTAAACGTGGTTAGAGTTTCCTCCCCAGGCCGACCCTTGGAACACTTCTGAGCACCACTGTTTGTCGTTTGTGATTGTCATTTTATTTGGTCGGAGGTACTGTGCCAGGCCTTCAGCCGTGTATTAATATTGTCTGTTTTATGTTTAGTGCATGGCCTTCATCCAAACTTCATGACAACTATTTTAAGATTTCGCCTACAGCCATGTTTTTATTTAAAATTCTTGTTGCTCTGTATTTAGGCCTTCAGCGGCGTTTGTGTCAGAATCTGTGGGTTTAATATGTAAATCCTTGTCTGTAAGGTTCCTCATTAATTATCTCGAATTCTTGAAACGGCGTTCAGCCTTGTTCTGTAAGTGTTTATCTTATGGTTGTCTTTAATTATTCTTGAGTAATTGTGTGGGCCATCAGCCGACAAGATACTTCAAAGTTTTCTTAAGATGTTTTTCTGTTGTACTGTGTAAAAGCTTATCTTTTATGATGTAAAAAGAATATTTTTTTTGGGCTTTCAGCCGAAGAACTAACTTAATTTTCCTTAATATGGCCTTTAGCCGGAATTTGTAAAGAATTTCCTTAGCTGATCTGAAATATTATTTCGGCCTTTAGCCAAGAAGATATTCTAATTTTACTTAAGTAAGGTTTCAGTCGTTACTCTACATCCTGGTGTTTTAAAAGCAATCATTGAAACTGACTCTGGAGAAGTTACTTGGGCCCTGACCTGTGAATTGATCTCTGTTGTTGTAAAGAGAAAACAGTGCAGTGGTTTGAGGAATAAAGGTGTGTGTGTTCTTGTATAGCTAAAAGTAACTGACCTTGACCCCTTTCTACACCCTGATCCGCTGTGTCCTGCGAATCCGGATTTCAGTCTGTATACTCCTCACAGCACACGAGGTCGGGCGGCCATCCATCGCAGCCGACGGTCGCGCGTCACCAGAGCGCCCTCAGTCCACCGAGGTGACTCTCCAAACTCCGTACAAAGGCTGGGTCGGTTCCCATCGGCACTACGGCTGGACCCTCGTGCTTGCTTGCTTTCTACACCCATCTCCAGACACGAGGATTACAAGAACATATGTATTTTCACATTGTTTTCCTGAATATCACACCATACTTCTCGATATCAAGCCACACACCGTTGGGTGGCTTGCGGAGTATAAATATAGATGTAGATGTAGACATAGCAGTATGATACCGATAGCTTGCACGCTATAATTCCGAAGATATAGATTGGAAATTATTTCTCTAGAAACCTGAAACTTTAGCGAGGGGGAGCGTACTGTAAACCACTAAGTAACTAGAAGCTTATCTCATCTTCGAAGATATTTACGTGAAAACTCGAAAAAAAATCCAGGAAACTGATATTTCCACTCGCCAATACCGATGTCGGTGATATAACAGATTCCAAATCATAGTTACAATTTACAAAGTCAACTAAGGTGTTTCTCATGTCTAGAGAACCAACAAACGTGTCTTGCGCCCGTCTCTCACCCGCTGGATGCACACAACACACACCACAATCGATGTTCTCTCAACCAAATAAAGACGGGAAATGTGCAGAAGCAGTCAAACGGACAACTTTCATGGGAGGAAATCTTCTCGAATTCCCACCGGCAACACATGCCATCACGAAGGCTGCCCAACACATAGCGAGTGCTAGTCCGCTGTTCATATAGGTAAGGAAAGCGAGTCGCTACGATTTCACCTACCTTGTTTCGACTACTTTTCAAGGTTATCCAATCACCGACTTCCTCCGAGCCGGCCGGTGTGGCCGTGCGGTTAAAGGCGCTTCAGTCTGGAACCGCGTGACCGCTACGGTCGCAGGTTCGAATCCTGCCTCGGGCATGGAAGTGTGTGATGTCCTTAGGTTAGTTAGGTTTAATTAGTTCTAAGTTCTAGGCGACTGATGACCTCAGAAGTTAAGTCGCGTAGTGCTCAGAGCCATTTGAGCCAACTTCCTCCGACCGTAATACGGATGACCTTGAAAAGTAATTGAAACTAGGTAGCTGAAAGCGTAGCGACCACCTTTTCTTGCCTATAAGAAGGTCCGGAGCGCTGTTGGGATACAGATCCACAATATACCACATCCGAGTTAGCGTTCGAACGTGGATCATCAGCGCATTATACATGCAAAACGATGTTCAGAGGCGGACCCACCACACGTCACATATGGGACAGGGCTCCCAGGTGGACTGACCACGCGTTATGTCCGAAGGTGTGTTCTACGTTCCAAGTTGGGTCCACCAGCGGGAAGACCCTGGGAGCGATTTGCGGCACATGCACGGACACAGACATACAGAAAACAGAGCAAGCGCACTGCAACTGTAGAGTACGTGGGTGGAGGTGACTGGATGCATTCAAGTAGAGTGCTATATTATGCCACTCGACGAGAAAAATAGTGCATTTACACTGAGTGTTGGCTGCTGTACTACATTTACAAGCAATTTTAGAACATGGAACGAGACGTGATGTCATGATCGCTTGGATAGAAGTGACACAAAATGTAAAGTTACGAAAAATGTCGGAAAATACGTATAAATTGAGGGAAAATACACAGAAATGCGCGGAAATTGAGAAAGTAATTGCGCGTCTTCTGGTTGGTGCAAAAGAATTCTTCTATTTGGAAACGAGTATGTGGCAGCAAGAGGAAAACGAGAAAACGCTGACATGGAAGCATCGGAACCAGGAAAACATTCATTTTTTTCGTTGGGCAGCATTCTACTGAATGTCTATAGGGGTTATAGTGATACACCCGAGTTGACAACTGTATTTGACGCTTTTCAGGAAAACAGAGAACCATCCGCCTCTAAACTTATATACATCTGCGTTAAAGGATAGCAGACAGTGGATGCAGTGATAGGTTAAGATGGAGCTGTAACGAGGTACGATTTAATAGCAGGCCGATGATGCATCCTTGAGAGGGAGGGAGCTGTTGCTGCAAGTCATTTGAAACATTTTTCCGTTATTCTGTAAGGATGCATCAGTCGCGTGACATAGTCCGCGTTCGACTCGTATACAACCACGTGTTCTGTATTTAATTTAGAGCACTGTCTACTTGCGATCGTTAACAGCAAACCTCTCAGTCATCAGAGGACTTCCATCCTCTTTCTACACATTCCTCTAGACGAACGAAGATTTATGCGACGTACTCCATTCCACTGTCGCATCTCGGGTATAAAATGGAGACTTGAGTTTCATAACTATGATGATTCTAAGTTAGCGATAGGTGTTTGTGAGGCACTGCAATCCCCGTGTATACATCTGCTTCACAGATGACTTGTTTACAGAGTTAGTGGTGGCATGACATGTAATTTCACTTGTCAGACGCCCCTAAGAGGTATTCTCCATTACTGACAATCATTTTACACAGGACTGATACGGTCATAGTATAATTTCTGAACCGCAATGCGATGTGAACAGTGGACGCTATACATCTCTGGGAAGATATATTGTGCATGTATCAGACAGAGCCGATTTTATAAGGAAGTAGTTTCTTCATTTTCCAGTTTCTGTACATAGTTTATCGTAGAGCGCTAGAAATATGTTTGTTACATTGGAATATTAACAACCCTGCATTCCACACGACTAATAGGTTGGAAACTGAAGCAGAACCGTGTAGCCTTAGGAGTGCATGTGTTCACGTTCTCCCTTACCAATACGCCCCTGGTGCTGATCCCAGACACTAAAACAGTACATTAGAATTTATTGCCGGCCGCTGTGGCAGATCGGTTCTAGGCGCTTCAGTCCGGAACCGCACTGCTGCTACAGTCGCAGGTTCGAATCCTGCCTCGGGCACGGATGTGTGTGATGTCCTTAGGTTAGTTAGGTTTAAGTAGTTGTAAGTTCTAGGGGACTGATGACCTCAGAAGTTAAGTCCCATAGTGCTCAGAGTCATTTGAACCATTTTTGGACGAGGAGTAGGCAGCCGGAAGTACCGGATTAACTCAGCTTTCGATGTCTAGAAGACCGTGTCAAGGATTGCGCGGCCCCTCCAGCCGGAGGTTCGAGTCCTCCCTCGGGCATGGGTGTGTGTGTGTGTGTGTGTGTGTGTGTGTGTGTGTGTGTGTGTGTGTGTGTGTGTTGTTCTTAGCAGTAGTTAGTTGGTTTAAGTAGTGTGTAAGTCTAGGGACCGATGACCTCAGCAGCTTGGTCCCTTAGGAATTCACACACATTTGTACATTTTGATGTGTACAAAGAGTGCGCCTACCTGTGTGATTTCGGCAGCGAGAGCTGGCGAAGTGTCCAGTGTGCCGGGTGAGAGCGACAGAAGTGGATGTGTGTGTGTTACGCGAGACGGACGCTTCCGCTGGAGGTATTGACAACATCCGAATTGCCACCGCTCCAATCGTCCCCGGACGCTCTCAATGGCCGAGGCTGGTGCACTCTGGGATACACACGTGTCGGCGGCCAGTGACGCAGTGTACGAGGGGGATGAACGTGTGGGTCTCGGGACAGGAGCGTGTGTGTAACTGTTGTTTCTATTCTACCACGCAGCAGAATCTTCCTCTCTTCTTCCGAATGTAGTGGACAAAACCACTTTAGGAATCCTACAGTACTCTTCAAAGCCCCATCGTGTTTCCGATAGTTGTATTCCGCGCAAGCGTGCGTTCAGGTATGAGTCTGCCTGCCAGCCGTCGTGGACGGGGGCTGCGCTGTAGACAGCGAACAGTGCGCGAATCGCGATCGCTCGTTTGTGTGCTCTGTAGGATACGATCTATTTGTGGTGGAAATATCATTACTTCATTTGCATAATGTTTGTGTGTGATTCTCAGAGGTTGACAATATGTTTTATTACGATGAAGGGTCGTCGTAATGTGGAGGTGAGTGATTTAAGCGATCGGTCTGACTGCTGTAAATTGTTAAACAATTAATTTCAAAGGTTAGTGCAAATGGCTGATTTCAGTCTATTTTTCATATCGAAATTGTGTCAGCTCTCCCTTTGTCTCCAGCATTAGCCAATAGGAACAATGTATTCTGAGGAGAGATGCAAACCTCTGTCCGCATGTTTGAGGACATTGGTTCACACAATCAGGGACAGGCCTCTTGAGAAAGACAGACGCAGAATATCAGTCTGGAATTTCCCCATCAACAAAATGCAGCCACCTGATGCTTTGTTGGGGGCCGCGAGATCAGAGGAGGCCGATGCTTGGTCCGTGGTCGTTAGTATTTAGTAACGTGATCTGTAATTATGACATTGGGCGGTTTTGACGTTTGTTGCGGTGTCTTGACGATACATACACGCACGGGAGACCCCAAACGGCGGCTACTATACCGCACTTCATTCCATTCTTGATCTGTAGACCACTTATGCAGAGTTTAAGTGTCAGTGCCATATGACCGCTGTATGTATCTCATTCTGTAGACAATAGTTTTCCGCTGAGTTCCTATTAATTTGCCTAATTGCAGGAAGTGACGGAGGGGTTTCTAAATATGTCACGAACTTTCAGATATGTAATTGTTCTCATTTTCCTGTCTGTGCTTAGCCACCAGTGTGCTTCTAAAAGTGAGGAAACTAAATAAAAAGAGCCTTAACATCCCTGACTCGGGTAGCAAATATAAACTAATCCTACTCAGCGTTTCCAAGCGCGATTAGAATAAAAAAGCACTTCAACTGTTTAAATATTCCATGCTGCGATCGATTTCCTAACAAATTCTTTAAATAACCTGTACTTATATACCATCCTGTAAATTGTTTAAATAAACAGTACTTCACACACTGCAGACAATTTCCCGACAGATTCCTTAACTAAGTAGATAAACTATATTCCAAACACTGCCTTCAATCGTCAAACATTTCATACGTTGTCTAAATTGTGTAAACAATATTCCATACATTGCAATCCATTTCCCGACAAATTCTTTAACTAAACAAATAAACTATATTTCGTACACAACCTTGAATCCCATAAATTGTTTAAATAAATAATATTCCACAAAATGTCTAAATTATTTAAACGATATTCCAACCGCTGCAATCGATTTCCTGACAAATTCTATAGCAAAATAAATAAACTATACTCCATACACCACCTTGAATCGCATAAATAAATAGACAATATTCCACATACTGTCGAAATTGTTTTAACAATATTCCACACATTGCAATCGAATTACCTCCAAATGACCGATTAACTGAGTCGTCTTCCTGCCAATTTATGGGAGGGGGATGGGGTTTTTAAGGTGATAGATTTAATTGATTAGTCAATCAAACTGATATCAAAAGTGTTCTTGTATTGGAGGGGGAGTTCCCTGAGGGAAAGGGGAGGAGAAGTTGGAAGGGAAGAAGGATGACGGGGAGGGCTGGGAACAATAGGTTAAGGACCTGTCAAGCAAATGGAAGGATTATCGCCATAAACTGTGAATCAAAAGAAACCGATAACTTTGGCCCTGAATGTATACTTGCCACTGAATGTAGGCAACGCACACTAAAAACTGTCCTGATGTCCTTGTTGCCCTACTACTATTAAATATTCACGATGAGACACATCTGGGAGAAGTGACAGGAAAAGTATACACAGATTAAGTATGGAGCTTGGTATACTGAGGAAGTTAATTAGCTTGGTGAAGGTGTGTACAGCAGAGGCAAATACCAAGATGAAATACAAGGGGAACTATGAAAAGAATTTAGCACCAGAACAGACGTGAGACAAGGTGATGAGAAAGTAATACGGGAACTGAAAAAAGAAGTAAAGGCGTGAAGCTATTGGGATATGTAGAGAACATTGCAGCTGCAGTAGAGTCACAGCAACATGTGGCAGAAATCACAGAGGAGTTGGCAAAGAATTTCAGTAACATCTCACTAATGATTAATGGCTTTGAACACTATGGGACTCAAGTGCTGAGGTCATTAGTCCCCTAGAACTTAGAACTACTTAAACCTAACTAACCTAAGGACATCACACACATCCATGCCCGAAGCAGAATTCGAACCTGCGACCGTAGCGGTCGCGCGGTTCCAGACTGTAGCGCCAGAACCGCTCGGCCACCAGCGGCCGGCTAATGATTAATGTGGAAAGGACTGAAATGATAGAAATATCCAGAGCATCGCCTAATAATGCCCCATGACAGCTTGCACTATGGAATATAACAAGAGTGGAAAATCTGAAATACTTTGGTACCTGGTTTAACATGCTTCATAATCTAAGACAAGAAATTAATCAAGGTATTGTCAACGGGTCTAAAACTTATTTCAACCTGGAGCAGATAATGTCATCAAAAAATCTATCAGTTAAGACCAACTTAAAGCCGATAATGCAATGATAGCACCGGTGTTGTTATGTGGGACAGAAACGTTAAGGACCAAAAAAAAGATGAAGACAACTTGCTCATCCTTGAACGGAAAATAATGAGAATGATAATGGATCAATCCGCGGAAGGAATACACGGAGATGCAGAAAGGACTAGGAATTGTACGACCTTGTAGAACAACCGTACATCGTGCAAAAAAACTGAAAACGCGGAGAGTAAGCGTGGATGGACACATTGTCAGGAGACCAAAAACGTGCCGGGGAAAAGGTGTGCTCTTGGGAAAACCTGACGGAACTCGTGCAAGTGGAAGACCAAGGAAGCGATGAAACGTTCAGCTGTTGGGTGTCCACGAGAACTGGATCCACACTGGAGGAGCACTGGAAGATCGGCGCATGACCTTCAGGGTCCGTGATCAGCAATATGTACGTATGTCTACCCCCCCCCCCCCCCCCAACCCTCTCTCTCACTCTCTCTCTCTCTCTCTCTCACACACACACACACACACACACACACACACACACACACACATCACATCACATCACACCACATCACATAACGTAAGGTCTCCCACAGCAGACATACCACAATACTTTTCACCAAAAGAGTCAGAAGTAGTGCCAGATTGAACAGAATGAAAAGGATGAAAATCCTCACGAAAACTATTTCAAAAACAAGCAAATTTCTTCGTGTCTAGTTTGCCGATGACATGCTGTCAAAACGATAAAAGGGGACAAAAAAATTGCCGACCGGCAAAAACCCGTTTTCACAAGCAACGTAAGTCCCTGTGAAGAATCTAAACAAATTATACAAAATGCGTATGTTGTAGTTTGTTGGCCCAAAATAGAAAAAAAGTGGACTTTGTATGTTATTTTATAGAAATAAATCGAGACCCACAGAAGGTGACACATACCTGTCGAAACACGCCTGGTTAAATAAGAAAGAGACACATTCTGTTTTGCATAAGACAGAGTTGATATTAATCCGCAAACACGGAAAAATGGCAAAAAGAAGCTTCCAAACCGAGCAAGACGATTCTATGAAAGGCATATTGTCGTAGAATGTTGAAACGTGCTAGAATGTGGAAACGTGGAGCGGGAGGAAACAGAATAACGTATCTCGAAAAGTAGAGCTTAAAAAAATAATGAGTCGAAGAAGTGGTATAGCTGGGCACGCGTTATAACTTGAATAGATGCCGAAAAATGTGAAGAAAAAAAGACAGAGGCTTCGACATGAGTATAAAGCATATCTCTAACTAGGCGGGGTGACGTGTGGTTACGCTGAAGTGAAGAGCAGAGCTGGTAAGTGGCGCCAGAGGAGGGCAACGGCAGACACTGCTCCGAAGGGCCCCGGGGTCGGCCGGTGTGAGTGGCAGAACTAAACTACTGGCTGGATGTCACTGCACGTCGAAAACAGTCACGTAATGGTCAACGTAATTACAACCGTCTTTTCATTAATGCGTTTACAAACTCGGGTGAAACCTCTGTGTCCATTATTAATTGTTAAGCCCAGATAAAGGGGACTGGCGCCATAATATAATTATGTCGGCGTTAGAAGTGAACTTTACAAGGGGGCTGTGTAAAGAGGTTATAGAAGTTGTCTGCCGATGGGACTAACTGTCTCACAACTTGTCGGATAGATAACCGTATTACGTAAATCGGCGACCGAGAAAGGGTATTTATTGGCTATATATTGAGTTCTGTCACATCCGGCTCTGTATTTACGGCGAGACAGTCCGTTGTTGTTCACCGTTATTAATCAGCTGCGGCGTAACTGACCGGCTGTTATGCTACACACAAGGAAAGGTTGTCAGCAGAACGGGTGCCAAACGCCGCTGACGAACGCCAGCAGTACTCTTGTCAACACACGTGCATTGGATCACAGCAACACAGCATGAAAATCGTGTAGAGATACTAGTTGCCCGTTTGCCCGTGAAAAGAAGAATTGGAGGTGAGAATAGCTTGGCGGTTTTGTGGGGACACGGCACGGTGTGTGTGGCGCTCACACGGCGGCTGCTGCGGCCCCGGCATCGGCAGCACGGCAGGCGCTGGAGCAGGTGACGCGCCTCCACCGCCCCCTCCCGGAACCTTTCTTCCGTCATTTTACCACTTTCCAAAAGCTTCGCTGACGACACTTTCTCAAGAGCAGAGTCGGTTTTGCTCGCGCAGCCGGCAGCCCGCCGGCCCTTCCCCCTCCCCACTCTGTCACTGCAGTGACTGCTCTGCCGAGTCGACGCGGCCGCGCGCCCCGTTAACACTGCCCTCGCCGGGCCAAAATACCCGACAGTACCGGGCACTGAACCCCATGCCTTCCACGTAGTAGGCAGGTACTCTGGCGACACTGGATTGCGGAAAAGAACCCAATAAGGTATGTTATATTTAAACACGATATAGTGAAATGCACATACGTTAGGAAATAGTCTGTACGGCGCTTATATCGATAATGAAACAAAGACAAGCATTAATTTTAAGGTTTTGTGTAAAGGTATTCTTCAGCGGCGTAGAAGTAATAATCGAAAGAGAAACTTGTTTACTTCACTCTTAAACTTAGCTACATAACCGACGATAACTACAGTCAGAATGAGCGGTATTTGTCGACTGTTACTACAGTCGTGAGCGAGCGACAGGGCACGTGCGTGGGCCGTTCTCTGCAGATGCCAGATAGTAAGGGGGAACCGCCTCCCTGCAGGCGTCGGCTGCCCCGGTTACCTGGCAACGCCGGGGTGCGCTCCACCCGCAGAGCAGAGGCGCGGCTGGAAGCCCACCCCTACACACTGCGCGTCTGCCTGACGGCCGCCTGCTTACGTCCGCAGCGCTGCACAACTCGTTACGGAGAAATTGAAATTCTTCACGGCTCAACTCTCCACTCTGCACACACAAATATTGCACCGCAATGTATCATTCATTAAAGACAAGATTTTATTGTACCCTAACGTATGATTTAACAGCGAATAATTACGCTGTGGTTTCCGTGTAAGTACGAATCGTCCACACACGAGTCACTGAACGGACATATTATCTCATTCTTTTCTGCGATAAGTTCAAACTACAGTGGGCTTTTGGATACCTCTCGAATAATGTGTCGAAACTGTGGGGAAAAAAAGCAGTCCTGCACAGTCACAAAAATACGAAGACGTTGCTCGACAACATAAAGTCTCTGAATATCGCTGTTCGTCGGAAAGAACAATCGGCGTTCAAGGTCACCGAAAACTTGCAAAGCTACAAGTGTTTCACACTCAGGCTTCGCGCCAAGCGAGGCGGCTCGCCATACGACACGATAGCGGCCGCACTGCCGGAGCGCTCACAACACACACACACACACACACACACACACACACACACTGGGACTACGGTGACCGACGCTGGCACGCAGCTCTGTCGCGGCGCCCGAACTTCTGCGGATTATGTCGTACGACGGAAAGTTCAGCTCATGCGACGCAGGAAAAAAAAAAAAAAACTTTTATGTGGACGAAGCAAAGCTGCATTCCTCTCTGTAGTTACTTTCTCACTAAAACTTAAAACTTTTCGCGTAAAAAATTGGAAACCAGTTTTGGGATCCACGCGTTTACTCCGCTATGGAGTCTTTCTCATTTGATCTTAAGGAAACCATGCTGCAAAAAAGAAAAAAAAAAGAAAGGATTTTTCCGCATCTGATGGTCAGAATCACAGGTCGATAATGAATAACCACAATATCGGGTTTAGTTTGAAAATCTTGCAACGAATAACGTAGTCACTGGGCAATTTACGCCATACACAGCTGCGTACAATAAAAGGCTAACGTATCGAAATTGTTTCATCCTCGATAAAACACGAGAGACGTAGCGGAGATGGGCTGCGGCGAGGCCTGCCGGCTGCCTCTGCGCTCTGCTGCGGCGCTCAAACCCGTGTCCCTCCTTTTTCTATGCCGCCCATACAAGCCGGAGCTGGAAATGAAAAGACAGCGCGAATCGTCAGCTGGGGACGGTGCTGACTGGCTGCCTGATCCCACGAAACACTGTGGCAGGCGTGAACGAGATCTGCAAGTTAAACGGCTCTCAGTCTCAATGAGCGGCTGGACGGAGACGAGAAGAACACGTCCGGATATTTACCATCATCACGGGCTTCTTCCATTTCTATCTACACACACACACGCGCGAGCGCGTGCGCGCGCAGATACACAACACAGTACCACAAAGTCATACAAAAAATAAACCTTTTACGGTGGAATTTTTATCGTGATTCACACACTTTCATGAACTTGTAATGAGTACCTCAGGGCGGAAATTTCTGTCCTACTTTGTCAGAAGAGCTGATAATGATTGCTTCGAAAATCGGAAAGTGTCTGGCCTGATTCTGTAGAATTTGCGGAATTTTTCGTGTTCGGAGAGCTGACGGGAAACCGCACCCGACCTGTGTTTGACCTAGTGCACGGCTGCCCCCCGTACTTGTCTTCCTTTTTCAGTTTTCCGGGCTTTGAACAGTGATGAGCTAGAAGCCGTCCTCATCCGACGCGCTCGTGACTGCAGAGGCGTGAGTGGCGGGCGCTTGTAGGAGGCCCGCCAGCGCCGCCTGCTGGCTGCTGCCTGCTGCCTGCTCGTCCAAACAAACCCTGCGGCTCGGTCGATGAAAGTCGCCACCGCGTGCGGCACGACTCCACTCCCACGCTCGCGCGTACCAATGTAAACCGAGCGCTTAATAAACTCACAGCCGGAATCCGATGTGTGTGCTACACTGGTATACAAATATGCACCGACAGATTGTCCTTCAGTGGACAGCGTACGGGCGCTCAGTTAGTGCCGTAGCACGGAACAGAAAACACGACCCACGTCCAAAACGATAGCAGCTAGTTCTCGCAGCCTGCTCGC
This sequence comes from Schistocerca americana, assembly GCF_021461395.2. NCBI lineage: Eukaryota > Metazoa > Arthropoda > Insecta > Orthoptera > Acrididae > Schistocerca > Schistocerca americana. The sequence goes on along the minus strand of NC_060120.1, from coordinate 1,087,554,718 downwards.
TCGTAGACGCGACCGTAAAAAAGCAGCAGACGCCATTCAGTGGACTCCGATTGTCAACAGTTCAAGTCAACTGTACGTTACGCATGGCTATCTTTTTTGAAAAGGAAAGCTCGTTTTTGCCCTGTTCTACACGGACCTCCATTCAGACAAAAAGTTGACAGCTTTTGTAGGTTTTAAGAGCGTTTGCCTCTCCGAAAGTACGTTAACGTTACTGTATGAGCAATACGTGTGAACGAAATCATTATTTAAGTGGAACCTACACGAGCAGTGACGCCGGCGAACGTGACGGCAAGGGAAGCCCCGGCCTAGCGCCGTGCTGGCTGCCTGCCTGCACTGCCCGGTGCTCGAGGGCAGTGGAGGAGGCGGCCGAGCGCCACTCGACGGGCCATCCTCCGAGCGCGCTGTACGCCGCCGCTTCCGCCGACCCGGCCTTCGGGTGCAGCGAAACGCCCAGTTCCCGTCCACTCGAAGCAGGGCGCAGCTGTCCGCGTGAAAGAGCTGACAACCGGACGTTAACTTCACCTGCTGCTCGCGCCCATGCCCACACTTCCACTGCCGGCTACCTTAGACAGATCGGTCGCGTGCCGGAGACGCTGCTGTGACGTCGTGTGGATCCGACTGGGCGGCAGCTGGTGGCCAGCCAGCCGGCAGAGGCCTACTCGTCCGGACTCTATCCGAGGCGTACGACTGGGCGCGTTACCTTATTACAACCGTAAGACTCGTTACTGGATGCCTCAAACCGGGAGAGGCCGGGCCGAAAACGTCGGTTTCGCTGTGACCATTTTCTGTGTTCTATAACTTCTCGCAAGAGAAGTAGATACGATGCGCACGTATTTCGTCATATCTGTTGTGCCAGCAACGACAAGTTCAAAATGCCCTCCGAAAGCCAAACTAACAAGGGAACGACACCAACTTGGCCTCATATTTTAAGAAGAAAGCCGATGTTTCGAAGTTTAGCGCGCACGGGCGGTTCGTTGCTCACTCGATCCCGCCGTAGCCGCCTGATGCCCGGGACAGCCGAGTCGTCAGTAAGAGGTCTTCGGACATTGGTAAAATGCTTTCTTCATTGTTTGTAGCCTGTAGCTGGTGTCAGAGACCTCTTTTCTTTGAAAATTTTGAGGCTGCGATTCACAAGTGCAATGTCAATGAATGAAACGAAGGGGTGTGTCATTAGCTATATTTAATTATTAACATAGCGGAATCTTCCTTATACCAGTTTTTCGTGATGAGCTGTTACTTTATCTCAAGTCTTCCTCACTTTCTTCGTAGTCCTACCTGATGCAGTAGCCGGTGACGCTCGGTGGCTTCGTGTCCACTGATTCCCTGCTTCCGATAAGACGCCTACTATTTTCCGTGTCGCAGCACAGTATTTGGAGACACCTGCGCCCTGCTCCTCCCTCTGCTTACGGCGTTAGGCGGCCGCCCTGGCGCCGAGCCTGCACTGCTGCACTCCCTCAAAGTCGCAGCTGCCTGCTGTCACAATTACAGCCGGGAAGGCGACTGCTGGGGCTGCTATCTCCAAACAGTGGTTTCTTCTACTTAAAATATGAGGTGACATGTGAGGTAAGGCTACAAATCGCGACACGTGCTTTGGATCAACCAGAGATGGCCGAAGTCGGCTTTAGTGAAATCCTGCCGCTTCTTTTCCGTGTGATATAGTTTGAGCTCTACCCGTGGTCTGCACTCAGAGCAAGATCTGCGCCCTCCGATTCTTTAACGCTTCTCGCTGTGTGCCGTACTAACGCCGCCACTGGGATAGAAGCAGTGTTTTGCAGAGGCTTATCGTGGCCCACCGAACTCCTCGGACACACAACATCGACACCACTTACAGTACCGTCGTCTGAAGGTGACAGTTCTCTCCGAGTCGGTAGACAGTAGCAGATAGCCGATTTTTCATTCACCAAAAGAGCGCGAACAATTTCTTAATGACATTCGGCACAGTTTGTTCTCATCCGTAGCCCGAAGTAAATGACTATCTATAAAACTGTAAGGCTTATGGAAAAAAAAAGAAACCTGAATGTAATTCAGTGACACGAATATCGAGTGTGGTTTTGAAAAACGCGAACGAGTATCTCGCTGTAACAGGGATGCTTGAGGAAGGAACCAGAAGTGTGTGGGGCTGGCACACGTCTCTCACTGGCCAATCAGTGTAGCGTTTTAAAGTTTTAGCGCGCGCAGTGTTCCAGTTTACCAGCCATAAACTGCACTATTTAAGAATGTCCTTTGTTCACGAGCTTTTATATCGCGGTCGTTTACAGTACATCTGGACAAATACTGCAGTGGGCGCCAACAGTATTGAAGCCCAAATCGGCATTATTTAGACGCGTGCCTGATAAGCGGGTAAAGTCCGGTTCTGTCCGAGAGAAAACGTAATACATTTGTGTAAAAATGTCCTGCTCGAAGCCGTTTACAAATGGTACGCGCAGAGTTTTATGCGCCGCGAGATGAGAGGGACTGACACGTGCCTGACATAGGCAGCTGCGAGGCCGCGCCGAGTAAGCCGCTGCCGGCCGTATCTTTAATCTGCATCGAGCTTAACCTTTCGGCCGCTCGCCTAGCAGAAACGTGGCCGCCAAGTTGCGTAAATGCGTCCAAGTTATTACGGCCGTTGATTTATTGCCGCCATCTCCGCCTTAATGAAACTGCTATCGGGGAAGTGGCAGGCGCTCAGAGCAGCGTGCGTCCACACACTCAGTCGAGGGCACGGCGCCCACTGCCGCACTCTTCGTTTCGTCTTCAATTTCAGCTTACTTGTGCCCATTTATTTTCGTCGCGTATTCCGCACCTCTGAAGGGATTTAAATTAATTTTCGCCAGCGCCCGGTGCTATCGATGCTCCTCGCGCCGAGCTTCCTCTCGGCCTCTCCATCACTGGCAGGCGGGCGCCACCTCCCGTGGCCCTGCCTGGCTTCGCGCCCACGTCTCCCCGCAGGACGTCCGCCGCTCTCGCCAGCCTCGTCGCCGATCTCATGCCGCCACTCCCGTCTCTCGACTGCTGCTCCTGGACACTACCACACGCACACGCCTTCGCCGCAGCCAACTTCCCTTGGCCGCAGTGTGTCACTGTCAGTTCAAGAGTACTGCACACATTCTACGATCACACGAGCGCGTTCGAGGGTCTGGACGAAATGAGGGTTTCTGAATGCAGCGCGTATCAATCTCAGTCTTTGGAAACTTTCAGCTTTTTAGTTTGTTTACGCGGGCTGAACTACTGTATATGCCCGACGGCCAGCTCAGTAAGTTTACGGGCATTACTGCCTGGGCGGATGTCGAGACTCGTCTCCACACAGACTGCCAGTCCTCGAATCGTAGTCGACACGTGGCCGAGGTACTGGGATCCCGCTGCACACGCCGCGCGTCGGCACATCTACATTCACATCTACGTGGATAATCTGCAATTTACATTCAAGTGCCTGGCAGAGGGTTCATCGAAGCACCTTCACATTTCTCCATAATTCTAAACTCGAATAGCGCGCGAAAAGAGCAAACACCTATATTTTTCCGTACGAGCTCTGATTTCACTCATTTTATCGTGGTGATCGTTCATCCTTATGTAGGTCGGTGCCGACAAAATATTTTCGCATTCGGAGGAGAAAGCTGGTGATTGGAATTTCGTGAGAAAATTCCGTCGCAACGAAAAACGCCTTTCTTTTAATGATTTCCAGCCCAAATCCTGTATCATTTCTGTGACACTCTCTCCCATATTTCTCGATAATACAAAACGTGCAGCCTTCTTTGAAGTTTTTCGATGCTCTCCGTCAGTCCTATCTGGTAAGGATCCCACACCGCGCAGCAGTATTCTAAAAGAGGACGGACAAGCGTAGTGTAGGCAGTCTCCTTAGTAGATCTGTTACATTTTCCAAGTGTCCTGCCAATAAAACGCAGTCTTTGGTTAGCCTTCTCCACAACATTTTCTATGTGTTCCTTCCAATTCAAGTTGTTCGTAATTGTAATTGCTAGGTATTTAGTTCAACTTATGGTTTCAGATTTGACTGATTTATTGTGTAACCGAAAATTAACGAATTCCTTTTAGCACTCATGTGGATGACCTCACACTTTTCGTGATTTAGGGTCAGCTGCCACTTTTTGCATCATTCAGATATCTTTTCTAAATCGTTTTGCAGTTTGTTTGGACCTTCTGATGACATTATTAGCCGATAAACCACAGCGTCATCTGCAAACAACCGAAGACGGCTGCTCAGATTGTCTCCAAGATGGTTTGTATAGATAAGAAACAGCAAAGGGTCTACAACACTACCTTGGGAAACGCCGGAAATCACTTCTGTTTTACTCCATGACTTTCCGTTAATTACCACGAACTGTGACCTCTCTGCCAGGAAATGAGACGATATTCCATAAGCACGCAATTTCAGTACGAGCCGCTTGTGTGGTACAGTGTGAAAAGCCTCTGCACTTGATGTGGGCCGGCCGCGGTGGTCTAGCGGTTCTAAGCGCTCAGTCCGGAACTGCGCGACTGCTACGGTCGCAGATTCGAATCCTGCCTCGGGCATGGATGTGTGTGATGTCCTTAGGTTAGTTATGTTTAAGTAGTTCTAAGTTCTAGGGGACTGATGACCAAAGCTGTTAAGTCCCATAGTGCTCAGAGCCATTTGAACCATTTGTTTGAACTTGATGTGGGTAAGGAGCTACCTGGTGGCGCGGCTGCCGGCTCCCGCTGGCGCCACGCACGCGCAGCAAACACCCCGGCATCACACGGCTCTTCCCCACCCGTCTTTATAAACCCATTACAACAAATTACGTTACGGAGCTCAGGACCAGCTGAGAAAGGGGAGAAAACTCTTGCTGGGGCAGCGGGCGAACCGCACAGCCAGAGACGCGACGAACGGCTCAGCTGCGTAACGCCCACCCGCTGCGGTCTGCCGCAACCAGCGTCAGCTTCCACTGTCATGTCCGAAATTACCACTCTGGCTCCGTCTAATTACAACGGAATAAAAAGAACTTTTCGCCTTTATTATTTATTCATTTGCATGTGAACACTCGTTTGGTTCATGTTATGTTTTCGATGTTGCTGCCAACTGTTGAATATTATTCCTAACTATCGAATGTGTGTGTGTGTGTGTGTGTATGTGTGTTTGAATGAATTTCTATTTGTTACAATATGATTAGGTTTAAAATGATACCTTTTTTCGGCGTATATTTTATTAAGGTTAGCAGAGACTTTGTGTTAACATGTGCCTGGCCTTTTATCACTTGTTTGTTCTCTGCAACGGCTTTCCCAAAACGGTAGTATTCCTCAGTTCGTATGAGGCATCTCTTGTGATGTTTATTCTGATGGTTTTTATATCTCGTTCTAAGTAGGTGAAGACCTATCGATTCGCCTTATGTTTAGCAGGTAGCTTGTGTACAACCTAAAATAAATGACTGTTGACATATTGTGACTCAACAGACACCCCCCCCCCCCCCCACCCCCCCACCCCACGCTCCTTGCCGGTACAGATTTTTAGAAAACCGACGCTAAAGTTCATAACCCGCAATCGACGCAAAACAGAAGGGATCCATACATAACTGAAAACTGAGACATTTTCGTTACCATACATGGCGTCGGTTAACGCGTATTTTCCTAGAACTAGAGGAAACAAGCGAATGTCTGCGAATGCTACGCTGGCGGAGCGACAGAGACATTTCACTGGGGAGAGGAGGACCCAGGTTCGATTCCCAACTGCATTTCGCAGATTTTTGCTATTTTGTCCATATTGACACTGCTAGGAGTACGAGGGTTAATAAGGAAAGCGTCGACAAGAACATCGGATGTTCGCAAATGACAAAATATTTTTACATACTGTATCACTTGCACTCTCGTAGAAATCGTACGTTACATTAAGTAGCGGAAAAAATGCTCCTATCGGAGCACAAAAAAGGTGAATGTGCTCCTGTTTATTTGAAAGACTGACTGAAAAGCGATGTACCAACTGCCTAATTCTACCTTCCTCAGGATCTTTAAAAATTCCCCACAAAACGTGGCACGGGAACACATCGGCGCTCTTTCCAACACGCGAGCGCCCGTGACTCCCTCACCGCAGCTCGTGTTTCTCTTCGCTGTCGTTACCTCGCACACCGTCATTGTCACTGGCTCGCGACCATTTCCACTTTCTCCTTCTCTTTACTCCTGTCCCACTGTCACTGCCTCCTTCACTTCTGTCACTGTCAACTACGTTCCACTGTCACTGTGTCCCTCTCTTTCTCTCACAATGCTACTGTCTTCTTCGCTCGTTCTATACTACAATCACTGTCTATTACCTTCCAGTAGTTATTACCCATCTGTCTATTTGCTATTGCGATTGTCTGCCTCTCTCTTCACATAAAAACGCGCGAATATCTCAGCACGCCAAAATTTTTGGGGAAGGTGCAGAGGAAGGTAGAATGAGGCAGCTGGTGATCCACTTTTCAATCTTTTTATAAACAGGGGCATACTCGCCTTCTTGTGTTCCGACGTTTTTCCACAGCAGGGCATGTCATTCATATAAAGAGAACTTCATGGGTCAGTAAAATTTTGATAGTTTACTTATGCGAAATTGAAATAACGCAAAACTAAATAATTTTATACTTCAGATCGCTTGTTATGTGCACATAAATTTTGCTTGTGCCTCAGTACTACAGGAGCATGCGGTACCCAGAACCCTTCTGATGAACACGGAGATACCTTACTGCACATTTCTTCGTGCCACGTCACTTTATAAACTACATTTTCGCCTCAGACCGGATTATACGTGCGTATTTTACGTGTACAAGCAGGGTAACTTTGATCCCCTGTATATCGGAAACAGGAAACGGTATCAAAAGAATTTTGAAGGTTGCTCGAGATCGGGATCTTATGAATATTGGGTGAATCACTAACTATTGCCACCTAGAATAACTCCGAAAGTATGATAGTAGCTGAAAAGTTTGTGGGATAAATCTTGCTTGGAACAATGGGGTCATAATACGACGTTGCCTTTTTGTTGCTAGGTGGGGTCGCGTCAGAGATATGAAGGTCAACTTTGTTTTCTAAATGGAATGCTATAGTTTTGTACTTATTTTCTGATAGCGGATATCGAGAAAAATCCAATGATGTGTAACAGTAATATCTTTGAAGGTCAACGAAGGTCACAAAGGTGGCGTGAACGTCCATTTACAGAAGGTGTTCGAAGTGATGACCCATCAATGCAATGCTCCAATCTTCTGATCATGGATTGAGTGGTATTCCTTCTCACTTCTGCACTTTAGAAGCACATCTCTGACAATTCTCTCTCTCGCATATCGTGCAAATAGTAAATATTCGCCGAATACGGCGTATCCACCTAACGTGTCATTGACATGTAAACACCACTCTACAGTTTCGTAATACAACACTAACAGGAACTGTAAGACTACTATCGTCGAATCAAGCGAATTTGAATGATCTATTCCTTCGAAGAACATGTCGATATGCTTCTCATTTACGCAGAATCCCAACGAAATTCAGTGAGGCACTTATACGCTGACAGATATCCTCAACATACACGTCCTACACGTCGTACATTTAAATATGTGTATGATAAACTGAGAACAGCTGGATCTTAAACTCATCGGAAACATATCCGGCAAAGGAAAGTTACTAACGAGGAAACGGAAATTGGTACTCTTGCCACTGTGGTTCGAGATCCTTGTGTTGGTTCGCGTCAAATCGCACGGGAATCTGGCATGAGCCGGAGTTCAAACTAAGGACTATGGGACTTTACATCTCAAGTCATCAGTCCCCTAGAGTTAGAACTACTTAAACATAACTAACCTAAGGACATCACACACATCTATGCCCGAGGCAGGATTCGAACCTGCGAGCGTAGCAGCAGCGCGGTTCCAGTCTGAAGCGCCTATAACAGCTCGGCCACAGCTGCCGGCGATCCGAAGTAGTGTAGTTCGTGTTCTGCATCGCCATAAATATCATCCTTACCATATCTGTCTCCACCAAGAATTAACTGTATGCATCGCATTGAATTCTGACGATGGGCTCAACTTCAGATTCAGAGGGATGACACACTTATTAATTTGATGTTATTTACTGACGAGGCTACATTCACGAACCATGGAAATGATAATCTGCATAACATGCATTATTGGACAACTGGAAATCCATGTTGGCTGTGGCAAGTTGCACACCAGAAAAGGTGCTCGGTGAATGTATGGAATGGGATTCTTGAGGACAGAATTATAGGCCCCTATTTCATCGAAGGAAATCTTAATGGTAGCAAGTACACCACTTTCCTGCAAGAAACATGAGGTCTGTTATTTGAAGAAATACCTTTAGGAACAAGGAACAGTATGTGGTATCAACACGGTGGGTGTCCGGCACATTTTTCGCTGATGGCTAGAAATGAGATGCAAAGAGAATTCCCATATCGTTGGATTGGATGCGGAGATGTGTCGTGGCCGGCTCGTTCGCCAGACTTGACACCTCTGGATTTTTTCTTGTGGGGATTCCTAAAAGACGTTTGTTATAAAGACGTTCCAATTACACCTGAAGATAAGCAAGAGAGAATTTTCAGAGCATGTGCTTCGATAAGTGCCGATGTGATAAGAAACACCACTCAATCCACGATAAGAAGATTGCAGCATTGCATTGATGGGTCATCACTTCGAACACCATCTGTTGAAACACGTATGTAACATAGCAGCGATGGCGAGGCATTGTAGCATCTGTGACCAGAGAGTATGCGCTTGACCGCGCGAGTGTTGCGAGCGGTTCTCAGTCAAGTAGTCGTTGCGAGTCTGTCAGTAGTGGTCGTTGCGAGTCTGTCAGTTAGTCGTTGCGAGTCAGTCAGTTAGTCGTTGCGAGTCTGTAGCTCTGTCTAGTTGAGAGCAGTACTCTGTCTGTAGTCGTCATGCAGAGCGGTCGGTCAGTAGTAGCAGCCCAGTGCGGTTGTGTGATGTAGGCGGTCGGCAACACTGGTCAAGATGGTGAATAAGGTATACTATTAATTAATATAATCATTAGATAATGAAAAAATTTATTTATTGTAATTATTCTCCAACAAGTCCCCCAATAATAATTTTTATTTCAAAAGCATTTTCTCAAAAAATTTTATTTTTTATTGAACTAAAGATTTCGTTGCACTTCCCATTTCACTCCATTTTTTTTAAAGAAAAATTTCAGTAAAATCACCAAAAAAAGAAATATTATTATTTGCAATGCAGTTCCTCCAAGCCGTGCGCACAAAAAAGAGCAGAAATGTGACATCCATTTATTCTGAGGTAAGACTTTAATTCTGATTGTTTTGCACAGGGCCAAAGACCGATGTTTCGGTTTAATTGAATTTTCTTATCACTGAATAGACTTTAATTTTTTGTGAAGAATTTATATTTGAGTCAGATTGCTAATTTTTGTTTAATTGTCATTGTCACTAGATTCCATTGTGGGCAGGTTACGCTTAGCGCAATGTCCATTAGTATTCTTAAATAATATTGTCAATTATTTTAAATTTTGCGGGGAGGTTACACTGTAAATGGACGTTCATGCCACCTTTGTGACCTTCGTTGACCTTCAAAGACCTTACTGTTACATATCATTGGATTCGTCTCGTTAGCCGCCATCAGAAAATAAGTACCAAACTGTGGCATCCCATTTAAAAAAACTAAGTTGATCTTCATATCTCTGAAGCGACCCCACCTAGAAACAAAAACCAAGTGTCATATTATGGCCCCCGTTGTCCCATACAACTTTTGTCTCACAAACTTTTCAGCTCCTATCGTACTTGGTGGCAATAGTTAGTGACTCACCCTGTATATCGTAAAAAATTACAGCCAGTTGCTATGCGTAGCTGCTGGAATCCGCCGCTCGGCTTTGGTACTCAGAAACCATGTTTGTCGCTTTTGCTCAGGAACCACCCACATCATAAGCCCCTTATGACGGACAGTAGACCAGACCTAGTTCAGAAAGAACCAACCGATTTGCTCTTTTTGCCTAAGCTGGAGGAAGAGTGTAATATTCATACTTTGACCCCGCACTGTAGGAAGCTATAGTAAGAAGTTCCTTCTGTACGGTATAGAAGTGCCCCCTCGCCCAAGGACTATCCGAAGCATGTGACCCTATCTTTCTGTCACCACGAGAACCACAGGTATGAGCCCCGCAAAAGTACCGTTTTTATAAGCCCAGCTGCATGAAAACAGTCCGAGTGGCACTGCTGCGGATTCGTCACAAGGGGCCACGGACTACCGAGGCGCGGCGCATGTTTACAGCAGGGCCTGCGGCAGTGGCTTCAGAAGGACTGTGTTTCTGGAAACCGAGCGGGGATTTCCCAACCCTGCGGATACAACTATTGATAGTAGAATTCATAATCAACTGTCAGCACGCATTTTTCAGACTGTGTTATCGTATGTGTGGTACGCAACACAATTAGTTCCCGAGAAAGAAATATTTTAAATGAAAACCGAGTCTGTTTAACGCAGAATAGTCCGGAGAAAGAATGTAGTTGCTTGAAGATTTATTCATTAGATGCTCTTGATGCCGCAACTAAATTTGCTTCGAGTACTATGTGGCAAGAACCAGTAGGCTATCAAATAAAATTAAAGTGCAAACAACACACTTGGTAAACACATTTGGCCGACTTATGTTCAGCATCATCGTTTCGGGTAGCACCGGGAGTTTCAAAAATGGTTAAAATGGCTCTGAGCACTATGGGACTTAACATCAATGGTCATCAGTCCCCTAGAACTCAGAACTACTTAAACCTAACTAACCTAAGGACATCACACAACACCCAGTCATCACGAGGCAGAGAAAATCCCTGACCCCGCCGGAAATCGAACCAGGGAACCCGGGCGTGGGAAGCGAGAACGCTACCGCACGACCACGAGCTGCGTACACCGGGAGTTTGTCAAGGTCACACAGGTGACATCTTACGCAACTGAGCCAGTTATATTCATGGTTATGACATAGCCCGGCGGTTGTGACGTGTTACAAAATCGGCGGTAAAACCTTCCATATCTCTCTCAACGAATGAGGTGTAGTGGCATTTGCTATATGTTTCCTAACAGGAATACGTAAGATAAAAGGGGAAGCGACGCGCTGCAGTAGAGATGCTGTTACATCAGAGAAATACGACTCTCAATTTTTTTTTTAAGTCGCAGAAACAGATGAGTATGTTGTGAGTCCTTGAGGAAAAGAAACCGGAACCATTTTGATCGCTCTTCATGTTTAAGGGGCTCCGGAAAGGCTCAAAATCATGAAAAGTTCAATTTTTACTTTTTTGCGTTTTCTGAATCTGCAGACTATTACCTTTTAATAGATATATAAGTTATTCAATTCCGAAGACTACAACTATTTTTAAATTTTTTTTGAAATGTGTTCTACATGGGCGTGACCCACTGTGGCGCTGTTAAACTGCTGTCAAATGGTGTTATTATTAACGTCCGTGTTTATCAGGTACATTTTAGTGATGTGAGGTAAAGTATGTGTTGTGGCTAACCTGTGATGATTCAATATATATCGCTGGTGTGATTGTCGATTGTTTCATGTTTATTTACTCTGTCGTTATCCCGAAAATATTCGTAATTAATTCTGTTTCTTGAGTCTCTGTTTCGTTGAAGTATAATAATGAGTAAAAGTTAAGTTATTAGAAATCCTCTGAAGGCTTTTAAGAAAAGGAGAAATGTTGGAAAGCCAAAGGTATGTGTTATTACTGTAAACAATAAAGAGTGAGTGAACCTAACCTCTCAAGTACACCTGCCCATAGCAGTCAAAGTGGGAAAGAAAATACTTCACAGAAGAAGCTTGGTTCAATGAGTGAAAACTATGAATGTTTTATGGGCGAATCGGATGTGAATGAAATATTTGATATGTCGGTTCTCAAAGGATTTTTTTCAAACTGTGTCAGATGTATTCATTGTAGTGAAGTTGGTCTGGAACTCTCCATAATAAAGCACGTAGGACTTGCTAGTGAAATACAACTGAAATGTGATAAGTGTTCATACATGACCACCTTTTGGAACAGTGTTGCAGTAACTGCAACTGAAGAAAATGGTAGCAAAATCTACGAACACAACAACGAGCGATGCTTGCTTTAGACAAGGAACGCCTTCGGGCTGCAGACAGGGCTGTAAAGAGTCTAGAAATACAAGCAAGAGTAAACAGGAGGAGGAACAAGAGGAAGCTGGAGGAGGAGTTTGCAGAGGATGAAGATAATCCATCCTATGGATTTGGACTGCACTTTCAGTAAATGTTACACAGTACCTTCTGCATAATTTAACACAGCCTTTTTCCAAAAAATTGTATATTTTTGAATATATAAATAAAAAATTGCAAAAAAAGTTGTGAATTTTCATTACAATTGAAAAAAAATCATCTTTAATAACTGAACTAAAATTTTGTAAAATCCCTGTGTTAAGTTGTAGCCCATATTCCAATAAATAATCTGTAAAAAGTTCAACTTCCTACCTCAAATACTTTGTGAGGAAAGATGTAATTTATAAGCGTTATTTTAACATTGCAAGTATAGGGCGTTCCGGAGCCCCTTAACAGTTTTCAGAACAAGACAGTATTTTGGGTTAATACCAAAGTGAAGCGACACACAGTGACTGCTATTTATTTGCCAAACAGTTCACCTCACCGCATCGAAATGAAAGTTTCTTTTATTAAGCGACACGGTCAACAATTAGGCCAGTCGATGTGGCGCTTCAGTCTGGACCGCTACGGTCGCACGTTCGAATCCTGCCTCGGGCATGGATGTGTGTGATGTCCTTAGATTAGTTAGGGGACTGATGACCTCAGATGTGAAGTCCCATAGTGCTCAGAGCCATTTTTCAACAATTAGCAACTAATAAACTTGCTTTGAACCGTGTTTGATGGGAACTGTAGATTACTATACGGAGTTGACGCCAAATCTGTTGTGTACATCTTTGCTGTGTGCCAATACGATTCGTTTTACATTCATTAGGTCTCAATTCCTTTTTTTATTAATTTTATTCATTTAACTCGAAGTGTTTAGACGATTTACTCGACGTGTCTATAGAGAGGTTGTCAGCTGCAGGACAACTCATTAGTGTAACTCTTGTTATCATTTTGCACGAAGAAGAGTTAGGTTATATGAATGGCTGTATGATAGATTTGCCCTGAACATTTAAATTAAAATGTGCTCTGAACACTACAATAGGCACGTACGAGTTCGTCATTCTGGTTAGAAGTTAAAATCTTTAGTAATGCGAATAATAAATAACTGAAAATCGTAAGAGGGAACCCGTTGCATCGCGCCTGTTACTATGAACTTCTCATTAATTCTGCTTCTATAGCACACGCTCCAAAATACTAATCAGTGCCAAATCGGAGGCTTTGTCTCGTATTATTTCTTAGTATAAACGGCGACTCCGGCTTTCACATCGCTTCTCTGACTAGTTCGTGGTCCCTGGATAATAGTAAATTCTAACGTAAATTTCTTACACAACGTGAGCAAAGCAAAGCGGAGGAAAACTGTATAACCACTCTCAACAAATAGAGAATCGAGTCGCAGCCATATTACCACAGGCCGCCGCTGACAGCCAGGCAGCCATATTGCGTACGCGAATCGCACGTGATCCATCAGGTTTCCCGGGATTTCCGTGCGAGCAGCGTCCAACGACGGATCGCTGCGATTTGCCCACACACGTGGAATCTACGAAGCGAGCGGTGACCCGTGCGACGGATCGCTTCCATCCGTCTTCCGTGTGAGACGCCCTTTACTGCCTAGTGGCGTAGCGCCACCTACCCACGAACCGCAGATCCCCGACTCCCGTAAGAGGTCGGGCACGGTGTGCGTCCGCAATGAAAGAAAGTGTCGTTAGTCGCGGTCCCATTATTGTCATATACACATTGAGGAACACAATAAACCGAGCATTTTTTTGAAAGTCCTTAATTCCCAGCCATTGCGACGCGTAAGTTTGAAATGATGCCTACGGCCTTCCTGTGTAACGGTGCTCGATTACGCCTCAGACACCTTGGTTTCGTCGACACGTGCGAAAAATTAGGACGGTTTTCTTACGACCGGTCGGGGAAAACATCCAAAAAGAAAGACCTCTGCTCAAAATGTGCGACGAGCAACAGGAAGAGATTTCGGAAACTTTGCTCACCGCCTTTGCTGACGCCCTTCGGCGTTGCAACCCTTCTCCGAGGACAGTGGGGGGCTGAATCCTCACTGGACGTGGTGGCACTAGCTTCCAACGCTGTGCCCTCCTGAACAGGGAGCAACCACCGAGGACCGACCAAAACCGTTCGGCGAAACTTATTTTTTCTTTTTTTTCTTCAGCGGTCCACTTCCTGTGGCGTGTTGACGGGGAATGCGACACTGACACACTGGCGAATAAAGCGGCAAAGGGTCCGTCTGGGAGGCCTCAGTTTGGCAAAACCCTCCGGCGCCACCTCTATTGAGAATTTTAAAAACGTACCTCTACGGAGAGAACAGAGTCGAAGCGCTTGCAAACCGGCAGCACCTTCGAAACTCACTGATGTCGGATGACCTGCTACCAGGTGCAAGAGCACCGGCGTAACCACGTATACGAGTGTATTGTGTCTGTTCTTTCGGACATGTCGGAACAAAATTACACCGACAAACTTGGGGAGTACGTAGATGTCTCGAGGAACAGAGTGGCGACTGGAAGCCGTGTCCGGCGACGCGAGGGAGCGGCCCAGTTAAAAGCTGGCGTCCGCACGTCTCTTCTACAGCAACCTCTCTAACTTTCCACGTTTTTGGACGAGCTTGTGTGTACCGAAACGAGAAATAAATGTCCAGTAAATGGGGCCGTAAAACGTATACTTTAAAAGCTACGAGTACTTGTTCGATAGACGAGATGTGTCTCACAGTAGCGAAGATAAACAAGTCCTCGTAGCTTTTCAGAGCCCACGTTTACAGAACTTTTTTTCGCGTTCTGGACCATACTTCCACCCCTGAAAGTTGCCTATCGCACACCATCAGAAACAACAATACCAGTAACTTAATGTGTTCCCTGTCAGAAATATCAGCATAATTTTCGCTTAGAAATTTAGACTCGTTCGTTTCCGTACCAGGGTCCTTGACCTCAAATCGATACATTTATCCTTCTCCAACATCCCCGAAATTTTGTAGCGTCATCTCGGAATCGCCCTGCATATACACACATCTAGAGTCGCCGGAGCCTGTAACTTGGGCGCTCTGTAGCGCCGTTGGATGATGTTTTCGGACAGGGGTTCATTTTGTTCCTCGTGAGACGTTCTACGTCCACGACGATGTGTGTACGTAACAAGAGTGTTGAATCTCGAACGAGTGAAACGGATGAAATTTTGAAATTATAACAAGCATGTCGGTGAATACGCAACACTGAAGCGTTGGCGCCCGGTGTGCAGGTTGTGGAAGGCTGGCGGGGCCTGGCTGCACTCGCGCATTAAGGCGGGGGCGGCCACGAGTTACGTGTGGGGCGGCAGCCAGCTGCCTCACCGCCGCCGACGCGACACATGTACTGTGTGATCAAAAGAATCCGGACACCGGGCTGAAAATGACTTAAAGTGTGTTTCGCCATACATCGGTAATGCTGGAATTCAGTATGGTGTTGTCTCACCCTTAGCCTTGATGGCAGCTCCCACTCTCGCAGCCATACGTTCAAACAGGTGCTGGAAGGTTTGTCGGGGAATGGCAGCCCATTCTTCACGGCGTCCTACACTGAGGAGAGGTATCGATGTCGGTCGGTGACGCCTGGCACGAAGTTGCCGTTCCAAAACATCCCAAAGGTGTTTATAGGATTCAGGTCAGGACTCTGTGCAGGACAGTCCATTACAGGGATGTTATTGTCGTGTAACCACTCCGCCACAGGCCGTGCATAATCAACAGATGCAGTCGCCATCCCCGAATTGCTCTTCAACAGTGGGAAGAAAGAAAGTGCTTTAGACATCAATGTAGGCCTGTGCTCTGAGAGTGCCACGCAAAACAACAAAGGATACAAATCCCCTCCATGAAAAACATGACCACACCATAACACCACCTCCTCCGAATTTTACTGTTGGCACTAAACAATGGCAGATAAAGTTCACCGGGCATTCGCCATACCCACACCCTGCCATCGGATCCGCCACATTGTGTACCGTGATTTATCAGTCCACACAACGTTTTTTCACTATTCAATTGTCCAATGTTCACGCTCCTTACAACAAGCGATGCATCGTTTGGTATTTACCGGCGTAATGTGTGGCTCATGAGCAGCGGCTCGACCATGAAACCTAGGTTTTCTCACTTCCCGCCTAACTGTCATAGTACTTGCAGCGGATCCTGATACAGTTTGGAATTCCTGTGTGATGGTCTGGATAGATGTCTGCCTTTTGCATATTACGCCTTCCTTCAACTGTCGGCGGTCTCTGTCACTGAACAGACGAGGTAGGCTTTTCTGCTGTACATGTCTCTTCACGTTCCCGCATCACTATCACATCGGAAACAATGGACCTAGGGATGTTTAGGAGTGTGGAAATCTCGCGTACAGACATATGACACAAGTGACACACAATCACCTGACCACGTTCGAAGTGCGTGAGTTCCGCGGAGCGCCCCATTCTGCTCTCTCACGATGTCTAATAACTACTAAGGTCGTTGATATGGAGTGCCTGGGGGTAGGTGGCAGCAGAAAGCACGTAGTATGGAAAACGGGTGTCCGGACAAATTTTGCACCACCTGGGTTCCCAGAGTTCCGGAATATGTGCAGAAAATTGGAATAGAGATGATCAACGTAAACATTTCTGCCCTTTTTATTGCTCACGAAAACCACACATTGCATGTTGTACCACCATATAGCGAGACCTTCACAGGTGGTGGTCCAGATTGCTGTACACACTGGTACCTCTAATACTCAGTAACACCTCCTCTTGCATTGATGCATGCCCGTATTCGTCGTGGCATACTATCCACAAGTTCATCAGGGCACTGTTGGTCCAGATTGTCCCATTCCTCAACGGCGATTCGCCTAGATCCCTCAGAGTGGTTGGTGGGTCACGTCGTCCATAAACAGCCCTTTTCAAACTATCCCACTCATGTTAGATAGCGTTCATGTCTGGAGAACATGCTGGACACTCTAGTCGAGCGATGTCGTTATCCAGAACGAAATGAATCACAAGAGCCGGCCGCGGTGGTCGTGAGGTTCTGGCGCTGCAGTCCGGAACCGCGGGACTGCTACGGTCGCAGGTTCGAATCCTGCCTCGGGCATGGGTGTGTGTGATGTCCTTAGGTTAGTTAGGTTTAAGTAGTTCTAAATTCTAGGGGACTTATGACCTAAGATGTTGAGTCCCATAGTGCTCAGAGCCATTTTTGAATCACAAGATGTGCACTATAGAGGCGCGAATTGTCGTCCATGAAGACGAATGCCTCGTCAATTTGCAGCCGATATGGTTGCACTATCGGCAGGAGGATGCCATTCACGTACCGTACAGCCGTTACGGCGCCTTCCGTGACCACAAGCGGCGACGGCGGCCCCACATAACGCCACCTCCAAACAGCAGGGAACCTCCACCTTTCTGCACTCGCTGGACAGTGTGTCTAAGGCGTTGAGCCTGACCGGGTTGCCTCCAAATACATAACCGACGATTGTCTGTTGAAGGCATATGCGACACTCATCGGTGAAGAGAATGTGATGGCAAACCTGAGCGGTCCATTCGGCATGTTGTTGGGGCCATCTGTACCGCGCTGCATGGTGTCGTGGTTGCAAAGGTGGACCTCGTCGTGGACGTCGGGAGTGACGTTGCGCATCATGCAGCCTATTGTGCACAGTTTGAGTCGTAACACGACGTCTTGTGGCTGCACGAAAAGCAGTTTGAAGGTTCCCCCGACGCATAATCCGTAGGCAGCGGCCATCCACTGCAGTAGTACCCCTTGAGCAGCCTGAGCGAGGTATGTCATCGACAGTTCCTGTCGCCCTGTATCTCCTCCATGTCCGAACAACATCGCTTTGGTTCGTTCCGAGACGCCTGGACACTCCCCTTGTTGAGAGCCTTTTCTGGCACAAAGTAACAATGTGGACGCGGTCGAACCGCCGCATTGACCGTCTAGGCATGGTTGAACTACAGACAACACGAGCCGTGTACCTCCTTCCTGGTGGAGTGACTGGAACTGATCGGCTATCAGACCGCCACTGTCTAATAGGCGCTGCTCATGCACGGTTGTTTACATCTTTGGGCGGGTTTAGTGACATCTCTGAACAGTCAAAGGGACTGTGTCTGTGATGCAATATTCGGAATCGACGTCAATCTTCAGGAGTTCTGGGAACCGGGGTGATGCAAAACCACCTTCGGAGAAGCTAGGGCGACGACGTTCGCGGAGTTTAGGTGGAAAACTTGAGTTGCAGTCAGGGCTGAAGTGAGGCCTGACAGGCGACTGCCGGCGATTTGCTGAGCAGCGAGTGTGGGATGGACTGCAGCTTTCAGTCGCCACGACACACTCAGCAACGACTCGAGCGGAGGTGCAGAGACTACTGGGACGGCGTCGTGCCTGCCACGGCTGTGGGTCGCTCCAAATTAGTCAGACTGTCTCTTACACGGGAAGTGCCCCAGCTCGAGCGACTGTAATCGAATTAAAAACCATTTTAAAATACGGAGACGCGTACGTCCTGACATCCAACTAAAACTGTGCAACAATTTATACTCGATGTGTGAACTTTAACGAAGTCGAAGATGCAGAAACACAAATGGCTGGAGAAACAATCCCACATTGTGATACACACTTTCGCCAGGCGAGAAATAAGAAACATTAAGTGACTTATCGTGTCACAAAACAGAACACGCGGTGCCTAAAGAGTCGTATTTCCGACACGGAAATTCTTCCCTTATTAGTCGTCCAAGTGCAGCTGTGGAATTTGAGTGAAGTGGAGTGTAACACGTTGCGGCAAAGGTGCGGATACGTGACCAGCGTGGAGCGCGGCTCTGGCTCGCGGCTACCCCGTAAATGACGGAGCAGGTGGGCGTGCCGGCCTCGC
This sequence comes from Schistocerca americana, assembly GCF_021461395.2. NCBI lineage: Eukaryota > Metazoa > Arthropoda > Insecta > Orthoptera > Acrididae > Schistocerca > Schistocerca americana. The sequence goes on along the minus strand of NC_060120.1, from coordinate 1,087,535,795 downwards.
CGAGCACACGCCCGCTGCTTGCCGCTTCTAGTCGCCCCGTCGAAACTCCTCGTTCCCAACTCGATAACGGACAAGTGAAGAACGTATAAAACGGGAACTCGTAATTTGGAAAATATGACCGTGTAAGTTACGAATGTGTCGACTGATACTGATTGTTTCAGACAAACCTCGAGTTTTGCTCGGTAATACTTCATTTAGGAATCTCGCTAGTAGGCTGTCTGCGGGCTGTACCGTTCGGCACGCACAGCACCAGTCCACACGGACCGAGTACAAAACACCCTCTCCCCCATCTGATTTCTCTGGCAGAAACGTGTTCGCACAACTACTGGCCGTACCCTCCTACGACGGCATCTGTGGCTTACGAATCGTCGTACATTGGCAAGGAGTCTCTTTGAAGTTGTTCGTCACGTTTCCGGAAAGCAGTCGACGTCGTTCGAACGAAGCGATTAGAACCGTCGCGTCCCCGTTTTTTATAACTTGCCCGCCAGAGGCTTTTCCGCTGTCTTCACTATCGGTAGCAATGTTAATAGGCGACACACGCATCTCTCACAAAGTGCTCCGAGCAAGTGAAAAAAGTAGTAAACGTCGCTTTGTCTAAGTTGTGTGTATGCCGTGGCGACGTGGCGGCCGCTTCCGCTCTGCCACCAGCGAGTGGCGAGCCTGTGGGCGGCCACGGGGTTGCAGCTGCGCCTCCCTCACCCCCACCCCCTTCCCCCGGCACCGCATCCATTGCTGTAATAATGCTCAGCAATGGACACGATAGTCGAGGATGTGTTACATGACCATCAGATAGCCTTTAGGAAAGCTATATTCACCGGAGAGGCAATTATGACATTGCGGTCGATTGCGAAAGCAAGGCTAAAGAAAAATCGAGACACGTTCACAGGACTTGTCGCCCTGGCAAAAGCTTTCGACAGTGTAAAATGGTGCAAGATGTTCGAAATTCTGAGAACAATAAGGGGAAGCTAGAGGGAGAGGCGGGTAATATACAATACTTACGAGAGCGGAGACGGAACAATGAGAGTGCTCGGATCGAAAAACATGTAAGATAGGAATGTAGTCTTTCGCCGCTACTATTCAATCTGCACATCGAAGAAGGAATGAATGAAATAAAAGAAAGGTTCGAGAATGGAATTAAAATTCCAGTCGAAAGGATGTCAATGATAACATTCGCTGATGACATTGCCACGCTGACGACTTTGGTATCCTCAGGATGTGGTGAAGGGAATGAACAGTCTAATGAGTACACAATATGGATTGAGGAGAATCAAAGAAAGACGAAGGTAATGAGAAGCAGCGGAAATGAGAGCATCGAGAGACTTGACATCAAAATTGGTGATTACGAAGTACACGGAGTTAAGAAATTCTGCTACCTAGGCAGCAAAGTAACGTGTGACGCACAGAGCGAGAAGGACATAAAAAGCAGACCAGCACTGGCAAAAAGGCCAGTGCTGGCCACGAGAAGTCTGCTAGTATCGAACGTAGAACTTGCGGAAGAAATTTCTGAGAATTTGCGTCCAGACGGCAGCATCGTGTGGGGGTGAAACACGGACTGTTGGACAACCGGAGAAGAAGAGAAAAGGAGCATTTAAATGTGGTGCTGCAGAAGAAGGTTGACTATTAGGTCGACTAATAAGGTATAGAATGAGGAAGTTCTCGGAGAGGGGAAGGGTACACGGAAACCACTGAGAAGAAGGAGCGACATCTGTCAAGACATCGAGGAGTAACTCCCAAGCCGCTACAGGGAGCTGCAGAGGGTAACAAGTGTAGACACAAAAAGAGATTGGAATACATCCAGCAAATAATTAAGTACGTAGATTGCAAGTGTTGCTGTGAGATGAAGAGGTTGCCACAGGACAGGAATTCGCAGCGGGCTCCTTTTATGCACGACATACAGCCTAAGACAAAAAAAAAAAGACTCAACATGAAGGAATTGTCGGAATGGGCAGAAATCTGTAGATGCGATGTACGTGTAGGGGCAGAAAAAATATTACAGTTTCAGAAAAAATTTGATAGTTTTTTCGAATGAAAGAGCTTGACTGACAGCGCTGCTGGCTGTCCTCAGGGATATCTCGCGCCACATTCTCTCCAATTGTCAACAGCCCGATCTGGTTGGACGGTCCCAGTTGTGGAGAGATCCGGCCGCCTCGCTGGCAAACACGAAGACAGGCAGTACAAAATTGCGCTGTGTGAGAGTGGGCGTTACCATTCTGCAAGTTATACCCGGGACTGCTCGCCACGGAGGGCGACAACACGAGGCGCAGCGCGTCGCTGTAAGGACAGACAAAGCCACGGCTGTCCGGGCCGCCTCCAGACTCGTGGAATCTCACTCACTGGAGTGTCTCCAGCGACGAGTCCCTCTCGGAACTGAGAGCCGCTGACCGGCCAAGGCACGTCTGGAGGCGCCTCGGACAGCGGTATACTCAATGATAAAAACAAAGCAATACCATTTTACCACAAATATTCACCCTTAGACAATGTGTCTAATAGCGTATTTTAAATACGGCAGTATGCCATCTTAGGCACTGTATAGCATTAAAACACTCGATAAAGGCATTTTAAGCCGAAATCGTTATCGTCTAAATGTAACACTGCAAATAATAAACAGTCTAATGGCGGTATTGGCTTTAAAGAAATATATTATGACTGCGGTTAAAGGCGCTGCAGTCTGGAACAGCAAGACCGCTACGGTCGCAGGTTCGAATCCTGCCTCGGGCATGGATGTTTGGGATGTCCTTAGGTTAGTTAGGTTTAACTAGTTCTAAGTTCTAGGGGACTAATGACCTCAGCAGTTGAGTCCCATAGTGCTCAGAGCCATTTGAACCATTACAATTTTATTTAAATGTTAAACATAAAACTACAGAATGTCAATCAGTATGACTTATTTTACTTTTCACTAACGGATCAAGGTCTGGTACCATTTTTGGAGTAATGCTAATTCGAAGCCAAGCTCTTAAGTCTGCCAGTGAGCTTCTGTGGGCGCATTTCGTTCTCTTTATTAAGCAAAAATGCAGGATGTGCATATAAGTCTAAATATCGACATAATCGTAACTGGAGACTTCTAAGGTCGAGAAAATTTACATCGGGGAAACAGTAGTCGACGAGACTAATCTTGCTAAGAAGTTGCAATCAGCCAAACGTCACAGTGCAGGTGTATAAGTTCTAGCTGCAGCCGAGTCTCCACGACCCGAGAGCCGGCGGCCCTCTGCAAGCTGTACAGCACTCGGCGGTAACGTCATCTAACTGCACACCCATTCGTTGAGTGGTCCTCCGCAAAAAAAAAGCATTTCTGTAGTCACAATTGAAAAATTAATGAGATCTTTATTTTTCCGCTCCCCATGGCTTTCATCAGCCATATCGCTTAAAAGCGTTTTTTTCCCCTTCTTTATTTTCCGCGTCAGCTTCTCGCTGTTGTCTTTCCAAGTGTTCGTGAACTTTTGCATGGAGGCTTTTGTAATGTTACTGTAACCTGAATTTTTTCGTTGTGTCCAAGGTTTTGAAGCAACACTAAGCTTATCAAGATACCATTACATACAATAAACATAAAGAGTAGGCATCTTGCAGTAATACACCGATGTTCATGTGTCTGCTTTCAAGTTCCTAACCCGACCATTATGCTACTTTTCACCCCTTTAAAAACGTCTATACTCTATTTTAAGGGGAGACTCCACCCCAAAACTTCATATTTTTTTCAAAAGAAATTTAAGTAATATTTTCCATCTTTGGAGTGTTTACTCTTAGATGCCAAAGCGATTTGGCTGTATTTGAATTACATGTATGTCCAAGAAGTGTTTGAAACACGGACTGCATAAGGATGTGTGGCACACGGAGAGCTGCTAAAGGTAATTTTTGATTTCTATCCCCATCAAACAGAACTAGCTTTACACCGAACTTGGAATAACTTCAAACTGGGAAAAACAAGTTGTAAGATTTTTAGGAAAACTGAAGAGAAACAAGCGGCAGTCTGTCGTTCGAAAACATTTCTTTTGCCTGTTGAACGTGTAAATGTAAATTTACGGAATACAGGAACTCGGCACTGGGTTACGATCAGTTACCCTACCACTACACCTCCACAGGAAGACTGTCAGTAGGTTTCTACTCAGAAAATTCAAGATAAAGCCTACCTTGATCTTGAAATTACAAGAAGAAGCCTCATATAAGCAGGGAAGGAAAACGTTATGGTGCCGGAGAATTCTAATGGGTGTGTGTCATTCAGTTTTTGATAAAATGTTAAAATCCGTTTTACGATAAGTTTGTTGCTCTAAGTACAATGCCAACTTTTTTATCACAAATATTAACCAATTTGAATGGAATTTTCGCAGGAAGTAGTCTTGATGTCTTTCCGTACTTCTATGCACTAATATTATCGAAAATGTAATTTGTTTATTTTATCATCATAGTTATCTACCGATAATTAAAGAAAATTTGAAATAAACACTGAATTCAAAATTATTATTCCTCATAAAATCAACGCACAGACCCATTGAACTGCGTCTTGAGAACGTACCTACAAAATCTGTGAACTGAAAATTTTGCTGTGAGTACCAAAAGTTGGTTTTCAAGAATACCATTAAAATCATATTAAAAATTTAGTACTCGAAAACGAGTGAAGTTATGGACTTCTAAACTTAGATATTGCCACATCTTTACATAATAGACAGGATTTTAAAATTTGGTTGCTATCGGCAACGTAGAAGAAACTTTAAATTTTCGGGTGGAACTTTCGCTTAAGCGCTGCGCCGTATATCCTGCTATGTTCGTATCTAAGGCTACGCCGAAGCTAGTTCCGGTCATCCCTCTGAAGACAGCACACTGTTAGCATTGCCAGTCGGCCGCGCTGCGCCAAGTGGCGACGCCTGCCGCCCCATTTGACTGCGAGCGGCGAACGACGGAGACCGCATCCTCAACAGGCCTGCTGTAGTCATTTGACACTAGACATCAATTTCAACAGAATTATGTTGATAGGTTGCAAAACTGCGAACAATCACTTTATTTATTTTGTCTTTGCTAGTTTCATTCTTCTTTGCTCATCTTCTAATGGAGGGAGGAAGTATGGATTTCATTACATAAGATTTGCCTGCGTTTCCGCTGCAAAGGTCTTGCATTCGGTGTCCGCCCACACACATTTTGATTCTAAGAACCTCTCAAGGAGAATCCTGCGATTGTTCCATAGAAAAAGCTTAGTCTTTGAGACGGTCTTGTCAGCCTTCATTAGGGACGAGTTTACAAATTTCAAGGGACATTTAGCCGACTTTTTGTCGTTTCCAGGGAACATCACAAGAAGGTAGTCTCTTTTCGTCCTCCATTAAATCTGTTTACAATATTAATAAGACTGCCAATGATTACATTAGAGTACTTTTCAGTATCTACAAATGTTTAAATGATTCTGACGTTTTCTTCGTCATCGTAATTTCTTTGAGCAGGCAGTCGGAAATGATTTTTAAGTTCCCATCAGTTTGGAGTTTCGTTAAAGCCTTTGCAATCCCTTCGTCAGGCTTCACTGCTGACTTTTTACTTCTGTTCCCATCAAGGTTCAAAATTAGTCGGTCGCTGTAGTACTCTGCGTCTTCACAAAGATTCTTCACTAAAGAGTAAACATTCGGACGAACTTTTGATATTCACGGGTACATTTTTCGGTTCCGTCCTTCTGCGACTTTATTTGTGCGGTGGCGCCTTCCACTACAGTCCCATATCTCTTCGAAAAGTTCGCTATCGACCCATTGGTCCACAAAGTAATCATAAAAGTCCTGAAGGTTCTGGCTTTCAGGCGTGCTTTCCTGAATACGCAGCCAACCATCATCCAAGAGAAGATGTGCTAGAGCAGAACACATTTCTTATGTGGCGGCGTACTTCATCTTTCTCCTTGTAGGCTGGAGCGAGGCCGCAACACTAAATTTGTTTTCACAGTCATTGATTAAAATGATCATTGCAACCCGTAATCTCCGTTCCAGGGAACAAACTGTTAGCTGCCTGGACGAAGGCATTTCGAAGTCCATCATCAGAGATGCAGGGTTCCATCCAGGCACGCTAGTTTTAATAGTTAAAAAAGACGTTCATATGTTTCTCTCTTTTTATTTGCCAACAAAGCGTAAACAACTGGGACGATGTTAGATCGCTCCCAAGAACTATTAAGGTAGGGTGGAGTATAAACAACTGTCCAAACTCCTTGCTCGATGTCTCTAACGTTCCATCCACATTAAACGATTCGTAACTTGATGAACATGTTGGTCCCTTTTTTCTGGCAAACACCGGTATTCGTCCCCTGTTCTCATATGCAAGTAAAAAATTGCTACCATCATTCATCGGGAAATTATTTTCTGGGAAGAACATTCCTCCATAATCGGTGGGATCTTGTGTACTTCCCATATATTTTCACCTAATGTGATGTAACGATTGTTTCGCACTTCTGTGTGATGGGTAAGTCGCAGCTTCGATTGTAAAATGGTTCAAATGGCTTTAAGCACTATGGGACTTAACATGTGAGGTCACCAGTCCCCTTGACTTAGAACTACTTAAACCTGACTAACCTAAGGACATCGCACACATCCACGCCCGAGGCAGGATTCGAACCTTCGATCGTAGCAGCAGCACGCTTCCGGACTGAAGCCCCTAGAACCGCTCGACCACAACGGCCGGCTGATAAATATTACACGAAATGAAAGGTTTACGTTTCGCAAACTCATAGCCTAACTGATTTTTAATCTTCCCAGCACAGTGTCTCGAAACCGGTTTATATTGCTTGAAACACGTATATGACCTCCTTTGAGCAGAATTTCACTAGAAATATTTTTTGTCGTAACATATCTCTTCGAAAAATGAACTATTTTTCGCAATAATTAAAGAAATGTAAAAGAAACTGAATTAAGAGCTGGGGGAGAGGATGATCAGCCGCTATGGGAGGAAACTTTTCCATTTCTTACCACTGCAGCCCTCTGTTTCCCCAAAGTTTCACAACGTTACTTCCTCCATCTTTTCTAATTTGCGTGGGGCGATGCCGAAGCTATAGGAGAAGATACTGGCCGTCGTTGTCACACTTCCACAAGGTGAAACTACTTACTCTTCAGACATGTAAGAGAAAATTTTAAAAAAGTCTGTTCCGTACTGTTGTATCTACATCGGCAACACGGCAGAACCGTGTCGCCCCTTGCAGAGTAATATATCTCTGGACACATTGGCACGTACAGCAAGTAACGCAGTAAAGGCGAGAAACAGCTGCTCGAGCAACACGGCAGGGGTAGTACTCACTTCGTTTTCCGGAAGCAAGAGGCGGCCGTGAGCTGAGCGACGCGACGCCCAAACAGCCAGCGAGGCGGGGGTACCGGCTATCGCGCCCACATCTGCAGCGGCCGCACGCGACGCTCGATCGGCAGTGCTGTCGGCTATTACAGGCGATCCGTCAAGCTGTCATCACGTGACTGCTGGTGCACCTCGGCTACGTTAACGGACGCCCGGAGCGCGCTGCCGCCGTTCTGCACCGCACCGCGCTGTCCGTTTCAAAAGCGGCCGTTCGTCGTTGTGGAAACGATTGCGTCTCACAAAGGGAATGGTCAGACTTGTCGTGCCGAAACATGTATTGCTTTGTTTAGCACCGTTATTTAACTGTGCAAAAGGTCCGTATGCAAAATTGTAGCTTGTGGAATAATCGGGTCTACTGCCGGATGTTTGTGTCGCTCTGGCACAATATTTCAGCCACGTAACTCGTTGCCCTCTTCAGGTGCTACCTGAGACTGCCGTGCTGGAGGATCTCGTCCAGTATTTACGCCCAGAAGGCGCTGGGTGCTCTCTTTGCCGTCCGCGCCCGTCTGGCACTGCTTGTAAGGTGTCGTTTCTTCCCCGGTGCTCCCTCGGACGTCCGCGCCCCACTTGGCCTCCATCTGTGGCAGCTCTCTGAGGCCAGTCCTTTGTCGGGCGCTCCGTTCGCGGCCCGCGCCCGCCTGGCGCTGCTCCTGCGGTGTTACTACTTCTTGAGGAGTCTCTTGGTTCCTTTCGTTGGCCCCTGATAAGCTCCAGAGCCGGACTCCACGCCGGGCTGAGTTGGTAACCGCTGTCCGGTTTATTAGGTTGTCTGTGACCTTGATCTCGGTGGCCTCCTTTATGACACTGTCCCAAAATCTTGGCGTCTGTGTCGCAACTTTGGTGAAAATATTCAGTAAATACGCTAATTGTTATTTTTCCAATCAGAAAAAATGTAGTTTCTTGTGATTGATTACGAACAGACAGCCTCAAGAGCACATTTCGACTGTTATGTATCAAGTGTTTAACCACAATGGTCGTCTATTGTAATTTAATATGAAAAGGTACGTAGCATGAAAAAACGTGTGTTAAAGATAAGTGTGCTTATTTTAGTAAATTAACTTCGATCATTTCCATCTCCTCATTTACTTGAATGTTAATTATTTTGTGTTAGTTCGCGACCAGAAATCACGATCGCGCTGATGGGCCGAACGCAGCGTGATGCAGAAGAAACATTATCGTTTTCCTATTATTTCTGGATCAACTCTTTTTTTTAATTGTGTTGTGTTGCATTTCTTTTAAAGTCTATAAATCTCCTGGTCCCTTAGTGTTGTTCCGGGTATGACTACATCGCGACTTTAAAAATGCACAGAAATGATAATGTTTCTTCCGAACGATCTCAAATAAATCAATTTGCTGCTCTTGTTCAAAATAATCCAACCAGGTATTTAATGCTCAAAGTATGTTATTATAATAGTGTAATCAATCCCTGATTCTGTTGCCAAGTGGCCCACCAAAATATTCACTTTTTCGACATTTTTCAAAAAATATAAAATAACAATTCTTTTTCTTTTCGCCCCCCGAGAGCAACGCTACAAGGTGTATTATCGACGACTGCCGACTGTGTTGCGCAGTCTGTAACTTGAGCGTACAATCGGTACACATCGTATAAGATCGTACATCTTCGGTTATGTCAAAGTTACTCATTCATTTATATCAACGTTTCCTGGCATTGTAAAGTTACTGAAAGATAGTATTTACGACCCGTAGGCCTCTCCTGATGCCTAAGTGGAAAAAGGCAACTTACTTACCGGTATTAATAACAATTACTCGATTCGCGCCAGAGCCCACCGCTCGCTCCTCACTCCGTATGTACTGCAGCGCTGATCATTCACTTCGCGTACTTGGAATAGCAAAGCCGTAAGTACAGTGAAATGTGCTTTTATCTTCAAACAAGGGGTACCTCACAAGTGGCAGGGGAGCAGAGTTATAGTTGACGACAGTGCTAGGGAAACAGTAAACGAGACAGTGGCAGCGGGTCAGGAATAAAGAGAATGAAAAAGTGGAAATGGGTGAGAGCCAGTGATAATGACGATGACAACGAGGATGAGAGAGGTAGTGACAGCGAGAAGAGACAGGAGCAGTGGGAAGGAATGACTGATACAGTAGCAGAGAGAAGAAACAACGGGACTCCGGCTGTGAGTCAGGAGACAGTGACAGAGTTAATGACAACGGCTTGGGCCGAGTGAAGGAGTGGATGGGTACGAGTTTGTTTCAGCGATGCACTAGTGGGTGCGAGCAAGTTATTGTGATTTACCATTGTTACGAGAGAGCAAATGACACAATATGTAAAGAAACGAAAGAAATAATTAGATTTTCATTTAAGATAATAAATTTTGCAGCGCAAATTCGTAAAGTTTTTGCATTTGCGAACATCTGGTGCTCTCATTTATTTCGGACCACTTATTGAGCATTGTGGAAGTTAATTGTCTCACCTTAATGCCGGCCGAATCACTTTCCAGCGATATATCATTTTATTTCGTACAACACATGTCTAAACCTTCGTGAAAGATAACGCTGACGTACACTGGCGTAAGCTTCCCGGTTCGAGGCCCGCAACAACAGCACAGAAACAATTCTTACACTCAGTGTACTTTTACTCCGTGATTTCTCGTTAGATCCACAGACGACTTATACCAGTGAGATTAAGGTCTGCTATTCTTGAGTCAGAAACAGCACAATTCCATCAAAAAAAGTCGGTGGCCGTACGTCAGTGGTAATGAAGATACGCGTACGCATTACTGTTTGTTTCATTATTTTCTGGCTTCTGTTTTTCTACGTGAAAACTGACTGCAAAGTCAGAAGTAATTTGAGGTAAAAAAGTAAGCCGCCCCAGTCGGTGCTGTCAACATCTATAAGAAACGTGCCTGTCGCTGAACAGGCTGGAGGCTACAGTGTCAAACCGCTGACAGTCAGGCGTATCCGTGGCATCATCTAGCCATCAAGAAAAGTTTTCTGTGTACCAACATGTATGTGTAGGTAAGTAATTTTACGTGAATTTTCTTGTATTTTTGAAAATGCTCGCTAACATTAACTGTACGCAAGTTTCTTTTGAACCAAAAACTAGTGTGTTGTTATAAAAACGAATTAAAAAAAAAAACGAGATACGTTCAAAGTTTTAACCTTCGAGCGGCCGCGCCGATTTTTTTTTCCGTGATTACGAGCGTGGTGTATTCAGTACCCCCAACTCCTACGACAAGTCATAATTTCTTTAGCAACAGTTAAATATTTGTATTTTGCTGCCATATTATTATATATTTGTTTCAATAAGCTTTAATCAGCACCTGAATGAAGGATTTGATGATACAAATGCACAATAAAGAAATAAATATGTTATTTAATTTATATATGTGAGATAATTTATCTTCTTTTTCCCTTCCTCACACGTGGCAACGCCCTTTGTTCCTCTTCCATGACGGCCCTACTATATCAATAACTTCTTCTGAAGGGAATCTCCTTCTTGGAAACTGCGAAACATTGGTCGGCACTGATATGATTTTCGATCTATCTTTAAAGTGTTCATTTATCAGGTTCCTTCTGATTTGTAAAGTGAACGTAAAATTTGGCAGTTTATCCCAGGTGTATCTAGCATATTAACACCGTATGCCACGTCCTCGTAATTCTGTGACCAGAATATCCTGCTACTATTCTGTCCACAGTATCCACTTCTCCTTTAGTGCGATCGTAATCAATGGTTGGCTTTCCTGTTTCGGGGTCGATATCATCCACACCGTGCATTTTGGACAGGAGTATCACTAAGCGATTTCTTTTTGTTGAGTATGAGATAAGAGATTTCTTACCTCGAAAGACAGGTTTTTAAATTCCGACAGCTTAGTTTTGAGTGGAGAAAATAAAGGCGCGATCTCCCTTTTGTTCTTCGTAAGAGTGCCTAGATTGGTGAGGTTTTTTTCTAACATGTCTTCCGCTGATTGGCAGCTCGTGTGCCAATAATCAGTGGTCATATTTGTATGTGTACCTTCGATATCGCGGACAAGGGTTTTTACTGTTTCAGCTGGGCTGTTTTAATACTTCAAATGGTCCATCTGGCTCCTTTCGCACATATACTTCAATGTTATTGACGTAAAAGTTCTCTGCGTAGCACATGGCAAATGTCTTTATCGCATATCTGGTGCGTCTGGATGCTTTGTATACTGGATCTTGGAGCAGTGGCCTCTAAATCCAATCAACATTTCATCGATCGTCACATATTCAATAGGATTGTAGGATCGTTTCAGGTTGATTGTAAAGAAATGTAAAATCTTTCTGACGACAGCTAACATGTGAAGCTTTATTTTTTCCTTTCATTTCGAGTGGAAACGTCATCAAACCTCATACAACGTCTTACATTTATATGTTGATCTGTCTTTATCCCTGTCATAAATAAAACGGCGAATAGTGCCATAATTTCACGTCTATCCGTAACATGGCAATCCCCTGTACGTTTGTAGTTGTTCTAAGTTTGTTAATATACACTGAAGCGCCAAATAAACTGGTATAGAAATGCGTATTCAAACAGAGGGGTGGATAACTACACGACACAAAGCTTTACGCCTCGCCTGGGCCCGTCAAAGCCGATACTGGACTGTTGATGACTGGAAACATGTTGGCATGTCTCGTTTCAAATTGCATCGAACGGATGGACGTGTACGAGTACGGAGACAACGTCACGAATGCACGCACCCTGCATGTTAGCAGGAGACTGGTCAAGCTGGCGGAGGCTCTGTAATGGTATGGGGCGTATGCAGTTGGAGTGATGTGGGACCCCTGATACGTTTAGATACGACTCTGGCATGTGACACGTGTGTAAACATCCAGTCTGATCAGCAACATCCATTGAGGTTCATTGTGCATTGTAACGGACTTGGGCAAATCCAGCAGGACAATCCGATACCCGACACGTCCAGACTTACCGTAGAGTGGCTCCAGGAACACCCTTCTGAGTTTAAACACTTCCGCTGGCCACCAACCTCCCCAGACACGAACATTACTGAGCAGATGTGGGATGCCTTGCAACGTGCTGTTCAGAAGAGACCTCCACGCACTCGTATTACGGATTTGTGGACAGCCTCGCAGGAACCGTGGTGTCAATTCCCTCCAGCAGTGCTTCAGACATTAGTCGTGTCCGCGTCACGTCGTGCTGCGGTACTTGTGCCGCGCTCGCGAGGGACCAGCACGACATTAGGCAGGTGCACCCGCATCTTTGGCTCTTCAGTGTATTTGTTAGTCTCTTTATTTCAGTGGAAAATTTAGCATAGCAAGCTGAATACAAGCTGCTGGAGAGCAGCCTGTCGCCGTAGTGAAAGTGGCTCCGCTGTAGACCTTGGCGAGTGGAAGTCCTCGGTACGTGTGCAAGGTGGCCGGACACAGCGCTGCCTGACACATTATTCGTGCCCTCACCCACACCCGTACTCCGCCAGTTAGCGAGCGGTGTGTGGGGCGCCGTACAACTCTCATCGTTCCTCGCTTCCTACTCTGCTCCCGTCTTCCCTGTCACCCACTGCAATCCGTCGGGCAGCTCCGTGGCTCTCCCACGACGGCTGAACAATCCCCATCACTAGCTCTCGTTTCAATCATCTCCATCGCTTCCTTTAATACGACATAATAAGTAAACCAGTAATAAGTAACAAGTAAACCGATATACACGGATTAGTCGAACAGAGTTTCTGCGAGCGACCTCCTCCGCCGGATTTTCCCTACAAGTCACGGCGTAGCATCTGCCATGTCCAGGGCCAGATTTATGTGGCTGTTCCACATTTAATCGTTGCACAGGGACGCTCCTACATCTTCGAAGCCTGTCGTTGGATCCAGTAGTTGACAACTCATCGGACGGTCACGAGATATCGGATCTTTCCACACACACACACACAAGTCGACTGCCAACCTTTGAGCACGCTGCAAATGGCCGCCGTTTACGTACAGTACGGCGACGCTTGCACACTGCCTCGAGTTACGCTGGACGCAACCCTCCCTCCTGGCGATGGCAAGTCGTCGATCCGATGCGGATGTTCGGTATTCGTGTAGTTCGTTTAGCTGGCGACGGTGAGTGAGTGTGTGGAAGGCTCCCGCCCCTGCCCCTGCCAGCAGCTGGCGCCAGCAGCCAGCCAGCCAGCCCCGCTGCCCCCACTTGCCTTCCCCCTACCTCCTACCACGAACCCGAAGCTACTGCCGTCCCTGCTCTGGCCTGTTTCACATTCCTCAGTAAACGACACAGAAACTGTGGGACACCAACCTAGGTGTGCAGTGACGAAGGGCCGCCTTACGACCTACGAAACGCGCAGGCGAAAGCTACTTAAGAAACCACGCTTAACGCCTTTAAAGCGAAACAGCAAAGGCGTACACAAACTGTAATTTATTAAATCGAACAAAAGACCGCCTGAATTTATAAAATGAATATTTACGTAATTGCTGCGCAAAATGACCACATCAGCAAACTTTGTTACCTGAAGTATTTTCGCAAATTAGATAAACATACTTCCGAAGAGCAACTTTCGAATGTCCCTGAAACGGACAGTTTTGTTAGTTATGTAGTTTAGTTGTGTAGTAAGACAGAGACGTTTTTCAGTTTGAAATACATTCGGAGACTGGACTCGTGTGTAGATAACAGTGGAGAACAGGCAGGGACAGCACGTGTGTGGGTTTCTCGATTTTTCTGAAAGGGAAATCATTGTAACAGGTGCAGATCAGTGTACTCCGGATTGAGTCCTCTCTCAATTTTCTACGTTCTCGCTGAGATCACACGGTGGAGATATCGCCGGGCGGTCGACTAACAGTTTTCCATTTGCATAGCATTTGCATTCGTTACGTGCAGGCGCCGGAGAGAGCGAAGCCGCGGCGCGCGAAACAGCAGAGGCTGCGGTTCCGGTCACCTCGCGGGGTTCGACTGGGGCGCCTGCCAGCCAGCCACTGGCCGCGGCAGTGGTTTGGTGCTGCCATTTCCTGCCACTCTACTGCCTGCTCTCGCTCTCCGCCAATATACACTCCACACACGCGATACACGTATTACGTCTCACTGTCCACTATCACTAAGGGCGTTCTCGCTCACAATTTACGTGACATCCCATCCTAGTTAAAAATATAGTGCGAACGTGTGAGGAAGTAATGACGCCGGTTGATCCAGCGCAGCCGCACTCCTAGAGAGCCCTGATGGTACTCACCAGCTACGGCGCTACTGAAGTATGCAGCAGTGTCTGATAGTCTTCCTTTCTCTGCCCCCCCCCTCCCCCTTTACCCCTAACTGCACCTTCCGTAGATTGATTTTCACGTCCCACGTCGGTCTGACACTGTTTTTAGTTGATTTTATTACTCCTGTGACGTCAGCCGAAAAAATGTTTTAAAAAAGGTCATTATTTCACATATGCTGTTCTAAAACTTTTTAGTAATTCTGAACTACGAATGAGAGCACCAAAACTGCACATGCTAGAAATACGAGTTGAGCACAACCACGCGTGGGACGAGGCACCTGCGTCTTGTCGGCCCTCTCCTGTTTCCTTCGCGAACGGCGCGTCGGAAGAATAATTGTCGCCACGAGATCCAGTTTCCCTAGTTTTCGGTACAAGTACACTGGAGAGTCCTCCTGGAAAGTACGCAGAGACGTCCATGCCGCACGCTGCCTGCGCTGCAGCGCCTGCCGCTGCCGCTGTCGCTGTCGCGCCGACTGGAGGATCCCGCCACCGAGCGCGCCGCTCTTCGCTGCATCTGCTGCGCCTCTCCTGCTAATCCACCCTGCCACTGCTCTCACCAATGAATTATATTTCGTTAAGGTTCCCCCGTGAACCTCAGTCTGCTATCTGCTCTCCGTACAATTACGTGGTCGTTCCACTTCAGGTGGTTGGGGATGGCTATTCCTATGTGTTATACGGTTGTTACTGTTTTCAGTCATTTGCCGTAAATAGCTTCATCGAACAGATGAAACTCTTAGCTTGTTTATGTGAGATATGACGGTTTTCAAAGTAAGGTCCGATCGGTCGCAAAATGGAAACCACAGTGAAAAAAGAAAGTTTTTCCTGTAACAGTTGGCTGCACCTTCCAGCTAGTTCTGTACATAGTCGCTGCTCCGATGTAGACGTGGTGGCCTCGTAACAGAAGCTAGGCAGGCAGTTCTCTGCAGCCACAGCGCTGTCCTCGTGTGAGTACAGGTGAAGGCCAGAGCGAGCCGAGCCGAGTCCGGTGATCAATCACTTGTCATCGAAAACGCTGCAGGAACATCCTCCTTCTCCCGCAGTGTGCGGTCCAGAACTGTCACGAACTGCGTGTGCCGCAGACACGTTATGTGGGGCTGCAAGAAATCGGGTAAAAACCCCCCAGCAAGCAGTTCACACCTTTACCCGCTCACTGTGTCGTCACAACTGACAAGAGCGACGTGACGCGGTCGACGGCCACGCTAGGGACACTGTCCGACATATCTGCGCAGAGCTTCATCGGATGTCTCAGGTTGTTTGTTTTTCATTTCGCGATCGATCGGACCTTACTTTGCAAGTAGCCCTCGCCGCGCCCCCCCCCCCCCCCCCCCCTGCAGCTGTTGCTGCATGCTGCATTCCTCACGCTGCACTCTCCGCGCACACAACAGGACCCTCCTCAAACAGCCGCGCGGAGTTTCCAACATTGTCCGTACATCTTTAACTTGAACAATTATAAACAGCGACAGCCGTATACACTCTATTAGGGTAGTCCCGAAAGTACTTTACCACCTACAGTATACTGAACAGAAAAGGCGTACCGTGTGAGAGATACGCACGCATTAATTTGCTAACAGGTAGGTAGCAATCAGCTGCCTGCTAAAATTTTCTGTATTTACATTTCAGTAGTTTTTGAGATCGTCTTGTAACACGAGCAAGACTGACTCTGAGTACTGAATACGCAGTACACGTTACGGTTTTGTTCGGACTGATGGGCCCTCTGAAGTATGCTCCGCTGAGTCCAGCGAGCGGCCGCGTGCTGCAGCGCCACGTGCACCATCTCTTGTCCTCCTCCTTTGTGTAAATGGCAGCTGTGTTGTACTTGTTTAACCGTTATGAGTGACATTGGAAATGGGAAATTATAAGAGAAAAAAACCGGTTTAAGCAGACAGATAAGAGAAGGTAGAACAGATGGAACAGCAGATGTACCCTCACATGCGCTGTCCACGGACCAGCTCTCGGAATGTGATCTCGAACTCGACTAATCAGTGCTTCCCTAGGTTACTTACAAAGCTACGTTAACATGCTAGTCCACTTAGTTCTAGGTTAGTGTTTTATAGGTTTACCGTGGCGCCTGGTACAACAACCGGCGCCGCGCGGTTTGAGGCGCCATGTCACGGACTGCGCAGTCCCTCCCGCCGGAAGTTCGAGTCCTCCCTCGGGCATGGGTGTGTGTGTTGTTCTTAAAATAAGTTAATTCTAAGTTAGTTTAATAGTGTGTAAGTCTAGGGACCGATGACCTCAGCTGTTCGGTCCCGTAGGAATTCACACACATTTGAATAACCGGCCACACTATCTTACGCATTCGTGTCTACATACTGTGCGTTATTGATCCGTGTTGTGCACGCTACGTATTGTGCCCCGCCGTGTGTTTTATCATGTGTGTACTCTTATCCTAACTTATGCTAAGCGCTACAAGTCTACGTTATTATTGCAACACGTTTAACTTGGAGCCTGGTACAATAAACGACCAGTACAACACGTATCTCTCTGGTTTCATCTACGTTTAATCCATACATATTATAAAAATGTACGCACGTATGTTCCACATCTCCTCCTAAACTACTGGACCGATTTCACCCGGACTTGGAACGTACAACAGTTAGCGTCTGGAAATCGTCGCTGTGCGGATACGAAACACCTATTATCAAAGCGACGGGGATGAAAAGGCAGACATGCGACAAACCTTATACATAATTTCACATCTGTACAAAACTTTTCTCGCTGACGACCCCTAATACGATGAAAGTTTATTGCTCGCTACATTTTCGCTGTTCGTGCAGTAAAACTGCAGCATGAAGCGTGAAGTTTCAATTTATGAATTCTTCACTACAAACTGTATCTGCGACACACTTTGCTGACAGTATTCACATACGCCACTGAATGTACCAGAAAAATAATATCATAGCACTAAACATATTAATAACTTTAATATTCCCCAATGATGTTGTGTATTCAACTTGTTAATTCGTCAATGACCCTGCACATACGACTTCATGAATACTTAGGTGCGTAAAAAACTTCCACATCATGCAAAACGTTTAAATTTATTACTTCGTTGCTACCATCTCTATTCGCAACACTTTTTGCAGGCAGTACCCACATCTTAATCTGAACGTACCAACAAAAATATATCATTACTTGTTTTGTAAATAAAACTCCTTTTTCTTGCTGCTAGTTACTTTATTGATCCCATATGCGTTTCGCCTTTTCCTGTTCTAAGGCATCATCAGTGGGATATGTAACGATACAGTTTTGTTAGTTTTAGATTATCAAACAGTTCACTTCGCGATTTTTTTGTAAAAGAAGTAATTACTTACGGTTTGCTGATCTGCGATTCCTCACATCTGGTCTGGAGGTCGCACTACCACTTTTATCACTGCCAAATAATCACAACTTTGTGTTCTGGCTTTCCTCACACAGTTCGCCATGTTTCTCACTCTTTTTGGTGGTGTACTATTTTTCTTTTGTCACTCGATACAACTACTTTGTCGTACACTGTTTTTCACAACGTAAATATTGCGACTCCATTACGTGTTTCATCCTCTTTGGTATGTTTACCATTTGTTGCCAACCTAACGAAGTATATGTTCGAGACTAACTTCTGTTTATGATGTTTGTACCGTGTGTGTGTATGAGTGAGAGAGAGAGGGGGATACAGCTGACGAGTCGGGGGGGGGGGGGGGGGGCGGTGTATTAGCTGTTTGCGAGTGGTTGAAAACTTTGGTGACAACTGATTTGACTTTTCGTTTCAGTATTATGTGGAAGGGTTCATGGATCAATGAGTGTAAAGATGTTGGGTTCTATTACTATTATATTGGACAGTATTATTATATTAATCCTTTTTGCGAACGTTATTCTATTATTTTATCTAGTAGAGTAAATAATGAATTTCTTGGCATGTGTACATGGTCATTCAACAGCATTTTCCTTCTGCTTTGGTTTTCTGTATGAGGTAACTTTCTTGTATGGTTAGGAGGTGTTTTTTATTGGTGATTTTAATTGTTTTCACGTGTTCCTCTCTAGTGGCTGGTTTGTGGTCATGTTCTCTTAGGTATTCTGCAAATGTGGAGTGGTTTGTCCCATATTTCCAGTCTCTCATGTGTTCTTTGTACCTGACATCAAATGTTCTACCTGTTTGTCCTATGTATGTGCCTTCACAAGTGATACACTGTAGTTTATATATACCTGCTTTCTGGTATATGTCTGTTTTTTGTCAGTTTTGAGGTGTATTTTTGTATAGAATTGTCTGCTGTGTATGCTATGTTTACTCCCTGTCTTTTGAAAAATGTTGGTGATTTTATGGGTCAGTTTGTGTTTGTATGTCATTGTGTACCATCTTGTGTTTTCTTTCATCTTTTTCTGATTATCCTGTGTAGTCGTTGTGGGACTGCGTGTTTGTGTTTGGTTCTGTTGTGTTGTTGTCTGTGGTTTTGAGGTTTCTGCTTTTATGCCTGATGATGCCTTAGAACAGGAAAATGCGAAACGCGAATGGGATAAATAAAGGCAGTTTTATTTACAAAACAAATATTTATATGCTTTCTGCGGAGGATGGCCACACAAACGAACTTGTTAAAAATATATCATTGTATGACACATAGCTGAGCAAATGTGACATCAAATACACCAATGTGTGAAAAACTGCCGTATCATGTAAGACGTTTTAGTTTATTGCTTCTTTACTACTACACTGCTGCGGCAAAGAAACTAGTATTCAAACACAGAGATGTTAAACAGGCAGAATACACCACCTATACAACAAGTGCCTGGCGCAGTTCTTCGATCGGTTATTGCTGCTACAATGGCAAATTATCAAGGTTTAAGTGTGGTTGAACATGGCGTTAAGGTCGTCGCACAAGCGATGGCACACCATCTCCCAGATAGCAATGAAGTGGGGATTTTCCCGTACGGCCATTTCACGAGTGCACAGTGAATATCAGGAATCCGGTAAAACATCAAATCTCCGACACCGCTGCGGCCGGAAAAAGATGCTGCAAGAACGGAACCAACGACGACTGAAGAGAATAGTTCATCGTGACAGAAATTCGACCCTTTCGCAAACTGCTGCTGTTAGGCCGTCAACAAGTGTCAGCGTGCGAACCATTCAACGAAACATCATCGATACGTGATTTCGGAGCCGAAGGTCCACTCGTGTACCCTCGATGACTGCACGACACAACGCTTTACGCCTCTCCTGGTACCATCAGCACCGACGTTGGGGTGTTGCTGACTGTAAACACGTTGCCTGGTCGGACGAGTCTCGTTTCCAATTGTATCGAGCGGATGGACGTGTACGGGTATGGAGACAGCCTCATGAATCCATGGACCTTGCATGTCAGCAGGGGAGGCTGGTGGAGGCTCTGTAAAGGTGTGGGGCGTGTGCAGTGGAAGTGATGTGGGACCCCCGATACGTCGAGATACGACTCTGACAGGCGACATGTACGTAAGCATCCTGCCTAATCACCTGCACCCACTCACATCCATTGTGCGTTCCGAAGGTCTTGATCAATTCCAGCGGGACAATGCGACACCCCACACGTCCAGAATTACTACAGAGTGCCTCCAAGAACACTCTTTTTAGTTTAAACACTTCCGCTGGCCACCAAAATCCCCAGACATGATGAACATTAATGAGCATATGTGGGACGCCTTGCAACGTGCTGTTCACAAGAGAACTCCAACCCCTCAAGCTCCTATGGATTTATGGACAACCCTGCAGCGTTAATGGTGTCAGTTCCCTCCAGTACTAGTTCAGACGACATTAGTCGACTCCATGCAATGTTGTGCTGCGGCACATCTGAGTGTTCGGGGCTACACGATATTAGGCAGGAGTACTAGTTTCTTTTGCTCTTCAGTATGTTTCGCTGATAGAAGCAACATATAACACTGGATATACATGCAAAAATTGCATGATTGTACTTCACATAGTTCAGGAGACACGACGAAACTGCGAAATCCGTTGGAGGTACAGGTGAAACACGTGTACAAGTACATGTGAAATATGTTACATATATCTGTGTATACGGCCACAGCCATCAGCAAAAAACTTATCGTAAACTGCTGGAACGATTTCAGTGTAATTTGGTGTATATATTAGTTACAATGCGCGAAGAAATAGTATGGGGGCAACAACCATCAGCCTAGTATTGGAGTGACCGTGATGACAAGGAGAGAAAACGGGAAGCAGGAGAGGAGGTGATAGACAGTGAAAAGAAAGAGAAGTAGGTGGAAAGGGAGAGAGGGAGCAGGAGATGGACAGAGACAGGGGCGAGGAGAAGGTGGACAGAGAGAGGGATGAGGAGGAGATGGACAGACCAGGGGTTGGAGGAGATGAACGGGGGAGGGGCTGGAGGAGGTCGATAGAGGTGTGGGGGGTGGAGGAGACAGACAGAGTGGGGGTGAAGGAGGAGATAGGTAGAGTGGTCGAGGAGGAGATGGACCAATAGAAGGCTGGAATAAGTACACAGCAGGGCGTGGCAGATACTAAGCTAGCATTCCTATATTTGGGTATCTATACGTTCTTCTACGCGTGTTATGTCCTCAGTGTCGATGTTGGAGGAGTCAGTAGTATTGTGTCCTCATCAGATCACCCAGTCGTCTCTTTGGCGTCTGCTACGATGTAACGTCTCATTTGTTTACAGATGTGGTCTGCCAGTTGATTTAAGTGTCCGCACGGGTATGAGTTGTTTCTCAGAGCACCTTGTGTTCAGGAGGTCCGTGAAGTTGCCGTCTACAGAATGTGAGACACACGGAGCGACTGGCCCGCTTCTGACGTGTGAGACATAGCGGGGCGCCGCGCCGTCAGCCGCTGCACTCTTTTAAACGAGCGACCGACCACCACCTAGCCGCAGGGCTGCCAACTTGTGAACAGTAATCGAGCCATCTTTTCGGGTCCTCAGGTTTTGTATGCCCCGCCTATCAGCTCCTATAATTAGAATGCGGGGGCGGAGAGTAGGTATCGGGCGTGTAAACACAGAGGCGGCGCGCGTTAATCGGCTCTGCCCGTCTTTGACGTCAGCTGGTGCGAGGACCGCGGACGTAATTAAACGAGGGAACGCACCTCGAGGCCAGCTGTCGATCAGCCCTGGGGCTGGAGTCATCAGCCGACACGCCGGCAGGTCGGCTCGCGCCCGCCAGCCCTGCACGTGACCGCGTACTGCCGCACTCTGGGCCGCCACTCACACAACATCCCGTCACGCCTGCCGATCTCAGTCGTACTAGTGCCTGCAAAAAGTCGAGCCAACACTCAGAGGTCGGCGTTCAATTGCCGTCCTCAGTACGAACTCACCACCTCGTAACTTTTGTCTCCTCAGGGTGAAACTAAGCTTCTAGAGGGGGAAAGAAACAGAAAGGTTCCATTATGATTCACTAGTCAATTTAAAAAAGTCTCTGTTTTGAATAATGTGTTTGATTCATTTGCATCAAGTCCCTATTATGTGAGTTAATGCGGAATCGATTCCGCACTGATAGTCTGAAACACGGATAATACCAGATACATGTGTATTCGTGAAACATACCACATGTCGCCTCTGAGAGCCCACCGCATTACTTACGCGTTACTCGAGTCAAACAGACTTTTCTCCCTACGAAACTACACTTAGAATACACTGCAGGGTAAGGTGCCCTATTTTCGGATACCTAATGCAGTCTAAGGCTATGGTTGGTTAAAAATGAAAATGACTCAAATATGTAACACGTAATAGATTTTGGTTACACGTAACCATTTATAGCGAAAGTCGACATTGCATAATTGACGTCAAACGAACTTGTGTATTTTGGAGAGTGAACTAAAAGGGTGCGCACTTTCAGACAGTGTTCTTCCTATGTCGGATAGTGTTATTTCATAAGCAAAATTCGAGATTGCGTACCTAAAGGAATATTCTTTTATTACAAAAATTAATGCCTACATATTCCAATTTCGTTACAATAATGATGCAGTTGTAACTGCAGTGAGGCTGTCATTTGTCTCGCAGGCACGGCCCTCACTCGGCGCACGCAAGTCGTGTACTCAATGCAAACATCCCAAAGGGCTTATCCACTGCTCTCCCGATTTATTTTCTCGGTATGGGACGGAACAACAGATGCATTCCTCACGTGTGCCGCCTCTCGTTTGGTAGTTTAACACCGTGACTCAGCTCGGGCCGTGTCCTACTAATCTCTCTCTCATTATAGTTCAGTCTATTCCACAACTCACTGAGTACCTCTCTGATCGTCATCCTGAAATTTTTTGGGAATTTGTTGTAAGATCCTATGGGAGCAAACTGCTGAGGTCATCATTCCCTAGGCTTACAGGCTACTACACTACTTAATCTAACTTAAGCTAACTTACTCCAAGGACAACACACACACACACACACCCATGCCCGACAGGGGACTCGCACCTCCGACGGAGGGAGGCGTTACAAGACGCCTGAGACCGCACGGCTACCCCGCGCGCCTGATCGTTATGCGACCTAACCTTTGCTTTCATACTGTCCGTTACGCCACATTTCAAAAGCTGATGTTCTCCTTTTATGCGAACTATGTGGCGTCCACGTTTCGCTTTCGTACTCCAGACGTGCACAAAGGAGTCCCCAACACTCGTACTTATATAATCTAGGTAAACGTGTCTCTTTTTCAGAAAAATTTTGACTGTTTCAGTAACTCTGTATTTTAGGCGTACAGGGGCCACTTGCGCGGTGTCTCGTACAGAACATTCCTGACGCCTCGAACTGAGTCGGCCAGGTACCGGACGCAGTGTGACCGAGTGATATTTCGAAAGGACGCCTCTGCTGGCGAGGTCCCGGCACTGGATAGATTCGCCGAACTCGACACATCTGGGCCTCTAGTTTGAGGGTCACTTGTCCGTGGCGACGTCTCTCCAAACAGTCCTCTGTGTGGTGTTCCGGCTCTCGCAGGCGCCACTTGGTCAGCGACAGACGTGCGCCCTAGGTACATGACAGCCCGCCTTTAGAACGCCACAAACTAACTGATGACTACCAAGCCAGAGACACGTTTGCATTTTCTTAAAGTAACTGTACCGCACTGGCGGCAAATAAACACCGAACAAGTAAAAATAAACGTAACGGCAACGACGAGACAAGAGCTTAATGAATTCGGAACGGAGATCGTGGCGACAGACTTGTCAGAAAACACCACATTAGTTTCTTTATTCCCGATGCTCGTTGTTCTTTGTGACACAGAATTGTGGGGGAGGGGGAGGCGCGTAATGAAGACTAAAATACTGAATTCTGAAGAATATGTAAATCGAGTTCCTACTTTCAAATGTCTCACGAATGCAGAAACAACGGATCTAGCACCGAGTCAGCGCAGAATTTTATAGTTTTCCTCGATTTAACTGTAAACTGATTTTCGCTGACGTGTTTCTTTTTGTGTGTGTGCACGTGTGCCAGTGAAAGGTATTGCTGACCAGCTCCCGAGCGACAGGAGGTCAACGACATCACACATCTGACTTGGACTTGAGCTTCGCCGTTGCCGCCTCGGCTTGCTGCCGCGCCAATGACTCGATTCTTACTCTCAGTGTCGATCAACTCCAGTTCTTGATTTACCGTAGCAGATCTCGCGAGATACGCAATGCTACAAACACTAACACGATACGAGTCCTTCGTCAGACCTAAAAAGACACCTGTACAGTCTGAACAACGCAACTCCACTAACGTAACGGATACGAAAAGGACGCCACAAGTGCCCGTAAAGTGACGCAGAAACGCGGGTAATCGCTTTCCCTACTCTGCCACTTTGTCAACAGGCGAGTAAAAAATTAAAGCGAAGAACTGGAAAGGCGCACCTGTGACACCGTGAAGAGGGGACGCATCTCACTGCTGCGTTCGTCTGTAATCTCTGCAAAATTACTAAGAGGCATACCGAGGACGGCAGCCCGCATATTTAATGACGCCCAAAAGTAGGCGAGTACTCGAGGGATGCTATTGCACATCTCTCGCTTTTCGATTCATTACCGAACACACACGCACACACGCACACACACACACACACACACATACACACACAGAGACGAATGCGCTGTCGCACTTGGAGATACATATGTTTTTATTTTATAATCAAACAGAGGCTAGATCAAGATTCCCTTATATTGCAGAAATAGGTCAGCCCCTGGTCTAAAATACAGCACAGCACCGAGTACCCGTCATCGACGTCGGCTGAACCGCACTGTTACAGTTCGTGTCGCGAACTTCAGAGTCGGCACAAATCGCTTTCATCGATTAACAAAACGTGACGTGGCCTATCTTTCGTCTATACAAGAACGCGAAATTAATTTGAAACGGCTGCCTGTGAGGGCGCGGTAGTCCCACCGCCAGCTCGGAGCGCACGAGAGCTGGCCGGTCCTCCACAACAGACGCCGAGTCCCCGCCGTAATGGAGGCGGAATCTGACCCTCCTAATAAACAATGTCGCATGTTAATGTGGCACGAAGGCACAATAGGCTCTTTGTTCGTTACTCAAATTTAATTTACATTTACACACGACGGTATTGTGATACATATTCAGGTACAAAATCGAGCGGCACCCACTCTAATAAAGTAACGACGGACGTTCCGCTTGATGCCACCCAGTGCACGTACAATGCACGTGTTCGCGACGGGAACGGAGACCAAGTTCTGCGGCTGAGACTGGCGGGGGTGGGAGAGCGGACCGGACTGCGGCCGTCACCCGCTGGGCTTCCGGGGCACCGAAGTCCAGTCCGCTCACGCGCAACGCTACTTTACTTAAATGTTCCCAAGTGCTCCGACCTGGACCAATTGACAAGCAGTCTGACTTTGCCTTCGCGTTCATTTAATGCTCGACTTTTAAAACGTCGCTACAGGTTCGAGCATAAATTCGAGTTCAACTTCGTCACAGCGTCTCCACAAATTTCGAACTTTATCCGCTCGCTACTCTCATTTCTACGATACGTATCAAGTTTTTGAGCTTCCATCCGAATGGTTAATGAGGTTTGCATAATCGAAGCTATATTCGACTGCTGACGGGAAAAACAAATCCTCTGTCACTCAATCAACATGAAGCGTATGTTTTTGCGAATTTTCAGGAACACGTGACAATTTCGTCCTCTGCCAGAATGCTGACCGTGGAGTATTTCGTCAGCTAACCCACAAAAAGTGGTTGTAACACTACTTTGTAACCGATAAATGTCCTCGAAGCTCGAAGGAAACCGTGACTGGGAGAAAATAATACGTTCGATATGCACGTTTTCCGATGTGTGCGTCCCACACTCCTTGGCGATATCGCAGGAGAGATCGGACAGGAGTTTTCGTGCAGGGCAGCCGCAGTTCACGGAGTCTGTGCTCTGGTACCACGTAACAGCGGAACTGCCAGTTTCCACCTGGTCTAGCGGACCCACGCCCTCTGCCGCTACGGTACTGTGTGGGGCGGCCGGACCCCGGAGCCAGCCACTCCCACCTCTGTTTGCAACGAGTCTTCGTCCGCTGGGAGAAATACGAGTTAAGTAGGTCGTCTGTTTGCAGTACTAACCGTTCTGGTCGTGTAGAGCTTTGCTAGCACGGCAGTTGCCACACCACTCCGTATCCCCCCCCCCCCCCTTTAGCGTCGTGTGCCGAGCCATGCACTAAATATTCGACCGACTGAGGACCGACAGACTGTGTGTCCCAGAAAGATTCTACTCGATCTTCTGATTCAGTATCTGGAAGGGCTGTACTTCCCCATATTTCGAAGGTGACGCACATTGCTCTTGTGAATTACTGTACTCTAGTCAAAGGCTACCAAGTTTAACCAAAAGTGCAACTTTTTTAAATATGTCTATATTTAGCGGCAATTGCATGTATATTTTGTGGATACCTCAATTCATTACTGCACTTTTTTGTGGTTTCGCGGGCACACGAAATGTGGAAGGAATGAGATGGCTCTGAGCACTATGGGACTTAACATCTGAGGTCATCAGTCCGCTAGAACTTAGAACTACTTAAACCTAACTAACCTAAGGACATCACACACATCCACGCCCGAGGCAGGATTCGAACCTGCGACCGTAGCGGTCGCGCGGTTCCACACTGAAGCGCCTAGAACCGCTCGGCCACACCGGCCGGCGAAGAAATGAGATCATAAAAAAAGTCAATTGAATGTTACATACGTACTCCATAATTTACCACTGTGCCTGCTGACAGCTCCTCAGACACAACAGCGTAGGTACGTATGTTGCAAAGCCAACTGAAGGCCCGTACGCGCACGCTAAGGACAAACTTAACAGAACGGGAGCGACGTTCTGTCGTGCGAGCGACATCTTTCGACGACGCCTCGGACGTCACCTGCTCACAGGGCAATGCGTGTAGCTGCGCATCGAGCCCAAATCAGTTGTAGTTTCGATCCTGATGCTTCTTCTTCTGAAAAAATGACACGTAATACGCCTTTTCGAAAGTAAACACGGTCCTTCACACGTGTTCAACTTTTTAATACCAAATCTCGAGGGTATGACGATTTTGCGAAGAGTTCCTCCGTTTGGTGATACGCGTCGCAAAAGCTGTGACGTTTCCACGGCTAGTAGGGAATGTACACACGCAGCTGGAGGATTCCGTATTGTAAACAGGCCGCTCGTTCGCAGTCGAATGCCCCCCTCCTCTGGCGTGGCGGTTCACTCCGCTTTAGCTATTTTTCTCTAAAACCGCGCACGAAAACTGTCCAAGAATTCGGTGCAATGTAATACCACAGACAAAAACAGTTGGCGAATCTGTTTCCTACTTGTGACGGAATTCTTTTTACTTTCAGTAAACATTTCGCCATTTCAAAAGCTCTGTGAGTTACAGGCATTCTACTTGCTATTTCTTCTACACAGCTGCCGGCCGGTGTGGCCGAGCGGTTCTGGGCGCTACAGTCTGGAACCGCGTGACGGCTACGGTCGCAGGTTCGAATCCTCCCTCAGTCATGGATGTGTGTGATGTCCTTAGGTTAGTTAGGTTTAAGTAGTTCTAAGTTCTAGGGGACTGATGACCTCAGATGTTAAGTCCCATAGTGCTCAGAGCCATTTGAACCATTTTTTTCTTCTACACAGCTCTGAATTTCTGCCACCAAACGAGCTGAGAACTAATAATATTTTACTCATTAGAAGGTATTTCCTTGAAATGACGTCTGCACGGAACTATCTCGTCACTTCGGCCATTCCTACAGGCAGTTATTGCTCGTCAGCGTAGCTACTGAAAAGCGCTAGCGTAGCAGGGCGCCCCAGAGGCAGTGGCGCGGCCTCAGCTTCGCTTGCGGCGCCACCCCTCCGGCCCCCGCCCACAACTCGGCGCCAACTCCTCCAACCGCTCTGCGCAGCTGCGGGGGCGTCGCTTTACGCGGCCGTATTATTTTATCTGGCGGCCTCTTCCCCTTTTATGCGGGATAAAACTGTTTACGGCACCTGCCCCCCCCCCCCCCCCCCCCCCTACAGCGAGTGTCGCTACGCGCTGGCGCGGCTGCTGCCGCCTCTTCACACTCCAGTTATTCGCTGTTTTCGTGCTCAATTCGCCTGGGAGCCTTCGACTCAGCATCGCGTAAACCGTAATTACCAAAAACTTGATCGTGTGCAGTTAAAACACAAACTCCGACTGCACTGAGGAGGACGCAGCCCGTTGTCTTGCAAGGACATGTACGAAAGGGTGCTGAAAAGTAATGCCTCCAAATTTTTTTATGCGAAACCTCTTAAATCTTTTTAAATAAAGGGAACTTTATTAACATTCCACACCTTTATCCTTCGTGTCTACATATTTTCAGCCCTGTGCAGCTACAGGGTGTAACGGAACTAAGCCCGTGCACGAGAGCCAGCGCGCTGTAACGTCTCCTTCGGCACACACGAGCGCTGCACCGTCTGCACCAGTCTGGCGCCCTGCATCCACTGTCAGCGCTCAGTCTCCGTACAGCCGCGACTTGCGTCTGCTTCCAAAGCCAAAAGGAACACCTTTCGAGGGCTTCACTTTCAAAGTGATGAAGCGGTCAAATCAGAGGCTGTAAGTCCATCAAACATTTTACAGTGACGGAATCGACAAACTGATGTCTAGCTGCGAGAAACGTGTTCGTTGCCACGCCGACTAAGATTACAAATAAGTATGTAAACATGAAGAATAAATACGTAGAATGTTAGTAACGTTTGTATTATTTTAAAAAGCTTTAACAGTTTTCACGTTCAAAGTTCGGAGGCGTTACATTTTAGCACGCCCTCGCACAAATGCAAACGCGTTTATAAAGTGGTTATCAACAGCAACTAAATATTTCATACAGTTGACAGTACGCAGGACGTGTGAAAATATATCTTTATTTCACGGCCAGCTTAAATCTCAGAACATCATCGCGGTGTCCTGCACATACGAACAGAACAGCAAGGCGCGCGGGTGTACAGAATGGGGCAAGAGCTTACGGTACTTGCAACACTTTCAGTTTTGGGAGTGCGTCAGAACTTAATAAAGTACAGCTGTAAACCACAGTATAAACCTGAAAAAGGGGCTTAAAAAAACGAATTATGTCATGTATTTAGAGTATCCTGTACATCAGTAATGTCTATCACTTTTAACTCTACATTTTACAACGGAAGAACAACCGGGGACAGCAAATCGTGTTTACGCACGCAACCACAATAACGTGCACAACAGTACAAATATACAGCGCACTCTCTACAACTCATGGATGCTATATGTGACGCTCTCTTCATAAATTAATACTTACTTTACTTTACTTTATATGTGGCAAGGGCCTTATCGACTGTACGCCTGCTCTAAGAGCCTCTTTTCCACTTCTGTCTGTCCAATGCGCTGTTTGTCCAGTTCATGTTCCTGTTCATCCTAGTTGTGTCCTCACGAATGTTATCCCGCCATCCACCTATTGTTCTGCTGAATGCCATTCTAGGTAGACTGTCATTCTTGCTATATGACCTGCCCAATTCAACCTTCTCCTCTTGAGCACTTCGACGTTGTTACGGTGTTTGTACAGCCCTCTTAATTCTTCATTTCTTCTTATTCTCCGTTCCATGCTATTTTCGTCGTATACAGGTCCAAAAATTTTCCTTTGTACTTTTCTTTCGAATGTTAACAGTTTTTCTTCATCTTTCTTTCTAAAAATTAATGTTTCACATCCATATAACATCACAGCTATAATGGTCGATTGATATAAGCGGATTTTGAAGTTACTGCCAAGTGATCTTTTTCTTAGAATTTTGATGAACTAAAACTAAAAAGTGACTCGTTTGCTGTTGCTAAACGGGCATCTATTTTTATATCTGTTGTGTTATCACTAAAAGGGCTTCCTAGGTACCTGAAGTGGTCAACAGTCTTGAAATTGAACTTATTAAACTGAAATTGAATTAATAATTAATATGGAATTAATAATTAATTGAATTAATAATAATAATTCAGTTCATAATAATTCCATTAATAATAATAATTCAGAAATAACTCAAAGATTCATAGTCAAAATCTCACAATAAAAACTTAATGCAGCTACCAAAATTTCTAACTTATGCCCAGCACCATATAGTTTACACTGTCATTTAGAAAAAAACTTTATACAGGGTATATCAAAAAGATTTATCCGATTTGGCAGGTCTATATATTTCTGAAACTAATAAACATATACAATGAATTTTGTTTTTCGATGAACGGGAAGCTCAGAAAGTTTTTTCGTACGTTTCCATAGGTGTTCAATACGCCGCCCTTGAGCCGGCCGATGTGGCCGAGCGGTTTTTCACGTTATTGATTGCATAAGAAATAAAAAGGGGTGTCCATTTAAAAAAAATACGTAAGTTTGTGTTGAAAATAATATTTGCTCACGTTAGGATGTGTCACAGTATCACTTTCATGAGCCTCTGCCTTAAAATGACACCCGTCAACGCCGTTTTTCAATATCTATAGTTGTCCTACATGTATTTTGTGTGAAACGTTTAACTGAGCCACCCTGTATGTCTGCGCTTTGCAGAACGACAGGTGCATGCGACACTTTTCGTTCTAATTTTAACTCTTTGTTCGAATCGGCTCACACTACTATGCATATTATAGACAATTCTGAGAAGGGAGGGAACATTTGGCTAAATGTTGCTGGTTCTGGTTCAGGGCAGTGCGAGAAACCGACAAGGAAACCGGGGGAGAGGAAGACAACGTTCGTCAGGAACAAGTGTTCTGCAATGGTAAAACGTTCAAATGAACTGATCGCACCTACTGAAGAGAGCTTCGTTGTTGTTGTTGTTGTTGTGGTCTTCAGTCCTGAGACTGGTTTGATGCAGCTCTCCATGCTACTCTATCCTGTGCAAGCTTCTTCATCTCCCAGTACCTACTGCAACCTACATCCTTCTGAATCTGCTTAGTGTATTGATCTCTTGGTCTCCCTCTACGATTTTTACCCTCCACGCTGCCCTCCAATGCTAAATTTGTGATCCCTTGATGCCTCAAAACATGTCCTACCAACCGATCCCTTCTTCTAGTCAAGTTGTGCCACAAACTTCTCTTCTCCCCAATCCTATTCAATACCTCCTCATTAGTTACGTGATCTACCCACCTTATCTTCAGCATTCTTCTGTAGCACCACATTTCGAAAGCTTCTATTCTCTTCTTGTCCAAACTGGTTATCGTCCATGTTTCACTTCCATACATGGCTACACTCCATACAAATACTTTCAGAAACGACTTCCTGACACTCAAATCTATACTCGATGTTAACAAATTTCTCTTCTTCAGAAACGCTTTCCTTGCCATTGCCAGCCTACATTTTATATCCTCTCTACTTCGACCATCATCAGTTATTTTGCTCCCCAAATAGCAAAACTCCTTTACTACTTTAAGTGTCTCATTTCCTAATCTAATTCCCTCAGCATCACCCGATTTAATTTGACTACATTCCATTATCCTCGTTTTGCTTTTGTTGATGTTCATCTTATATCCTCCTTTCAAGACACTGTCCATTGCGTTCAACTGCTCGTCCAAGTCCTTTGATGTCTCTGATAGAATTACAATGTCATCGGCGAACCTCAAAGTTTTTATTTCTTCTCCATGGATTTTAATACCTACTCCGAATTTTTCTTTTGTTTCCTTTACTGCTTGCTCAATATACAGATTGAATAACATCGGGGAGAGGCTACAGCCCTGTCTCACTCATTTCCCAACCACTGCTTCCCTTTCATGCCCCTCGACTCTTATAACGGCCATCTGGTTTCTGTACAAATTGTAAATAGCCTTTCGCTCCCTGTATTTTACCCCTGCCACCTTCAGAATTTGAAAGAGAGTATTCCAGTTAACGTTGTCAAAAGCTTTCTCTAAGTCTACAAATGCTAGAAACGTAGGTTTCCCCTTTCTTAATCTTTCTTCTAAGATAAGTCGTAAGGTTAGTATTGCCTCACGTGTTCCAACATTTCTACGGAATCCAAACTGATCTTCCCCGAGGTCCGCTTCTACCAGTTTTTCCATTCGTCTGAAAAGAATTTGCGTTAGTATTTTGCAGCTGTGACTTATTAAACTGATAGTTCGGTAATTTTCACATCTGTCAACGCTTGCTTTCTTTGGGATTGGAATTATTATATTCTTCTTGAAGTCTGTGGGTACTTCGCCTGTCTCATACATCTTGCTCACCAGATAGTATAGTTTTGTCATGACTGACTCTCCCAAGGCCATCAGTAGTTGTAATGGAATGTTGTCTACTCCCGGGGCCTTGTTTCGACTCAGGTCTTTCAGTGCTCTGTCAAACTCTTCACGCAGTATCTTATCTCCCATTTCATCTTCATCTACATCCTCTTCCATTTCCATAATCGCCCTTGTATATCGTACCAAGAATAAATTTTATCAGTATCTCAAAAATAATTACTAAATAAAAGTACCTGCAAGCACTATAATGCCCCGGTTAACCGAAACCCGGATCATCCAAAACGCCTACGAAACTTGCAAAAACCGTACTGCACGGGAATAGTACGAGGCGTGAGTGTGCCGGAGCGGGTGCAGCAGAGTCGTCGGCGCCCACAGAGAGCAGAAGTAAGCAGAGGAGGGCGTGCGAGGTGTGTCAGGCTTCGCCCACCCCCATTCCGCCTGCGTATCCACAACCACTAAGCAGCTGGTGGCTCCACGCAACACACGGAGAGTCAAACTCCGTGTCGTACGATTTGCCTTTAAAAAATGTTTTACGTAGATGAAACAAAGTACATCCGTTTCCGTAGTTACATTCTCAGTAAAACTTTCAGTTTCTGCGTAAAAAAATACAAGAAACTGGTTTGGGATTCGCACGTGTTCTTCGCTGTGCAGTCTTTCTCATTCGATTTTTAGGAACCAATTCGGTAAAAGAAATATTATTTTTCCACAAACTATAACCGCACATTGCAGCTTCATAATGAACTGGTTTTCTTTTCGTTACGGTTCACAGTTATTGTGATACTTCGAAGTAATGCGAAACACCGTACATATTCTGAAAAGTTTGAAGTGATAAATGTAGTCGCTAGCCGCTTTACGGTTGGTGCGTTTTAGGATAGAAGTTACTGTTTAAGAAATATCGCTAAAATATCTAAAATGTTTTTAACGGTGGACGGAAGGTCACGTGTGCATCCATTCTCGAGGAAGCA
This sequence comes from Schistocerca americana, assembly GCF_021461395.2. NCBI lineage: Eukaryota > Metazoa > Arthropoda > Insecta > Orthoptera > Acrididae > Schistocerca > Schistocerca americana. The sequence continues at coordinate 1,087,502,796 of NC_060120.1, read as the reverse complement.
CGTGAGATATATCGGAGACGGTAAGCGACGAGGTCGGCAGCTGGCCGTGACGCACGCGGCTATCGCCGCCTGCTGCGCGGCGTGGAGCAGCTGCCTCGTCTCTCTCTCCCCTTGGTGCGCTGCCGATACAAACCGAAGCAGGAAGTCAAAGAAAAGCTTAATGACACGAAAAGCCGCCGGGAGTCATCGGCTCGTGACGCTGACTGTATGTGTTTTAACACCGTGCTGCCTGGTTTCAGGAAACAATATGTTATTCGGTTTATTCGCTCATTTATTCTAACCCGTTCACTTTACAGTTGCCGTTTTAGTTGAGCGCGCTGCATACTGCTGACACGTTCTGCCATTGGTTGGGCGCACGACTGATATAACAGCGCTCAATCAAAATGTTAATTCGCTTCCTGAACTGTACTTTCTATGAGTCCAACGATAAAAACAAACGTACATTCCATTATCTCACAGCTACAGAAAAGCAACCGAAACGAACGGGAAATTAAAACCTTTTTAGGGTCGTAGAATGTAACTGTGCGTGTAGGAGACAACGCTGGTTTTAATATATTCTAGGCGAAAGGGCAAGAAATGAAAAAAATAAAATGAAATTTGTGTCACTGTCTAATCTACATCTACATCTACATGGATACATGGATTTCGTGAGAAGATTCCGTCGCAACGAAAAAGCCCAAATCCTGTATCATTTCTGTGACAGTCTCTCCCATATTTCGCGATAATACAAAACGTGCTGCCTTTCTTTGAACTTTTTCGATGTGCTTCGTCAGTCCATCTGGTAAGGATCGCCCACCGCGCAGCAGTATTCTAAAAGAGGACGGAGAAGCGTAGTGTAGGCAGTCTCCTTAATAGGTCTGTTACATTTTCTAAGTGTCCTGCCAACAAAACGCGCCGGCCGGAGTGGCCGTGCGGTTCTGGGCGTTACAGTCTGCAGCCGAGCGACCGCTACGGTCGCAGGTTCGAATCCTGCCTCGGACATGGATGTGTGTGATGTCCTTAGGTTAGTTAGGTTTAATTAGTTCTAAGTTCCAGGCGACTGATGACCTCAGAAGTTAAGTCGCATAGTGCTCAGAGCCATTTGAACCATTTGAACAAAACGCAGTCTTTTCTTAGCCTTACCCACAACTTTTCTATGTGTTCCTTCCAATTTAAGTTGTTCGTAATTGTAATACCGAGGTATTTAGTTGAATTTACGGGTTTTAGATTTGATTTATCGTCTGACCGAAGTTTAGTTAGTTCCTTTTAGCACTCATGTGGATGACTTCTCACTTTTCGTTATTTAGGGTCAACCTACACTTTTTGAACCATTCAGATATCTTTCCTAAATCGTTTTGCAGTTTGTTTTGATCTTCCGATGACTTTATTAGTCGATAAACGACAGCGTCATCTGCATACAACCGAAGACGGCTGCTCAGATTGTCTCCCAAATCATTTATTAGATAAGGAACAGCAAAGGGCCTATAACACTACGTTGGGGAACGCCAGAAATCACTTCTGTTTTACTCGATGACTTTCTGTCAATTACTACGAACTGTGACCTCTCTGACAGGAAATCGCAAATCCAGTCACGTAACTGAGACCACGCATACGAACGCAATTTCACTACGAGCTGCTTGTATGGTACAGTGTCAAAAGCCTTCCGGAAATCCAGAAACACGAAATCGATCTGAAATCCCTTGTCAATAGCACTCAACACTTCGTGTCAATAAAGAGCTAGTTGTGTTTCACAGGAACGATGTTTTCTAAACACATGTTGACTGTGTGTCAACAGACTGTTTTCTTCGGCTTAATTTATAATGTTCGAACGCAACATATGTTCCAAAATACTGCTGCATACCGACGTTAACGATATGGGCCTGTAATTTAGTGGATTGCTCCTACTAACTTTCTTGAATACTGGTGTGACCCGTGCAACTTTACAGTCTTTGGGTCAGATCTTCCGTCGAGCGAACGGTTGTATGTGATTGTTAAGTATGGAGCTAATGCATTAACATACTCCGGAAGGAACCTAATTGGTATAAGGTCTGGACCAGAAGACTTCTTTTATTAAGTGATTTAAGTTACTTCACTACTGACTGAAGCGAGCGTGTAATGTAATATTAAGACATTCTTCTAGAGGGAAGTGCACGAAATTAAGATGAAGTTGTTATTTTACGACCTAACAGTTGGAGTTGGGTTCAGATAAGAGCTCTTTTTCGTTTTCTCTCCATGTTCTAAGGAAGTGTGCACGCCGTGCTAGAATGTCCTCGCTCTAGACAAGAGACGTCCTATTTTACTGTTTTATAAAATGAAGCAAACCGTTCCGTTTTTCCTCTCGACAAAACTGAACTATTTGCTTATCAACGCTTTTCAATATCAGGATACTCTACGATAAAAGCATATTGGTGCGATGACTATTCATTTCAGCAGACGCTAAGAATATGAAGAAGTAGTAACGCGCTGTAAGCGACTGCACAATGCCTACTCATGCGTGTCAATCGTGTACTGCCAGACTACTGCGGACGCCTTTGCTGCTGCCTGCAGCCGGCCGGAGTGGCCGAGCGATTCCAGGCGCTACAGTCTGGAACCGCGCGACCGCTACGGTCGCAGGTTCGAATCCTGCCTCGGGCATGGATGTGTGTGATGTCCTTAGGTTAGTTAGGTTTAAGTAGTTCTAAGCTTAGGGGACTGATGACCTCAGATGTTAAGTCCCATAATGCTCAGAGCCATTTTTGAACATTTTCAGGGGACGCATAATCTCCCCTGCCTCAAGAATATTTAAGTGTTGCCATTACTTCACGTAAATAAAATCTGAAGATTTCTGGCCAGGCTAATGACAGTACGACTGTGTTCTGGCAGTTGCGAATTTAAGGTCGATTTCGACATTCCCAGGTTATGGTGCTCTTCGAATTCAACTTCAAAAATTCTATCTGTCTGGGCGATGTATCTTATTGGACGGCCATCACAACATATACAATATACGCCAGTAGTTTTAAATTTATCGGAAAACTGTTGTTTATGCCTGTAACCTGGACTCACACTTTTGGGAGTCACGTAAGCTGGTTGAGTGTTGTTTGAGCACAATCGCCAAGCGATTTCGTCAGAAATTCTGCCAAGGTAAACATTCTGTGGTATGCGTACTTGGAAAACGTATCCTGACTTGCATTTGTAAGAGTTAGGAAGTGCAAGGAAGTTTTACAAGTCGAATCGTTTTTATGAAGACCTCTTTCGATATGATGTTGACAAACTCTTCGTCATAGCCATTCGGATAGCCAATGTAATAATGGATAGTTTGGTACTCGCGGTCAGCAGGTGTTTTAGACAGAGGCACGTTCAGCATTCTACTCAAAGTGATCTGAGGGCTGTCTTCTTAGTAGGATAGTTGGTGGTTGGAGGAGCGGTGAATGGCATCTGTCGTCGCGGCCTTCCGATAAGCTCAGTGTTGGAGTCCTAGCAGGTGCAAAGAGGCCGTTCACCGTGTTGAAGAGTGAACTAAACTGCTCGGTGTGACTGACTCAATTCAACTACGAATCGGTGGCAGTCATCTCGCGTACCTTCTTATAGCAAAAGGATATTCATTTCCTGTATTTACATCATGTCAGTTGCGTGCTATGTCTTCGAGTAGTATTGACCAGGGTACTTTCGGGAGTATTAAGTACAACTGAAGATAATGTAACAGGGTTCTTAGCAATATGGTTCTTAATCTCTTTCAGGCAAGTGGGTGACCGGTAGCCGTTACGTTATTCTGTAGATGATGAAATACGGCCTGGGCTCGATCAGCAATTCGGCATATGGGGACTCGGCTACTCACGGTGAGTGGAATTAGTATTTCACCTACCTGCAGTCCGTCAACAAGAATTTCTTCTCAGTCTCATCCTTTGTAGGTAGCACGGGAGCGTTCTGTGTAGTTTTATTTTTGACGTCCGCTCCTCAGCGAAAATTTCCCGATTACGAACTCTGAGTCATCGCATTCTCTTTTTTAAATCTGAAAATGATTCGATTTCGTGAGTACGATCACCCCATATGTACTTTCTCACTTTAGTTGTGTTTTGTTTCTACCTCACACGAGTCGACCCTGACGATGCAGCTAAAATACTGCGCAGCCTGTCGCGCTTATAAATCAAGGGCTAACGCAGTCTTCTCTCTTCAGAATGACATACCCGCGCCGTGGCTGCGCAGACCCTGGAGCCTGTCGTGTCAACGTTGTAACAGTTTTCCCCCAGTATCGGGAAAACAGCGTGGAGGCCGAGCACTGCAGCAGACGTGTGTCCGTCGGACTGTGTTACGAGAGCAGGAACGGATGCTAAGGGTTGCGATTTGGGCGTGGCAGCAGTTGACAGTGCTTTGTATTTAATGGCCGACGTCCGCGTACGGCGTGGTGACAGCACGGCTAACCGGAGAGTGAGGTCGGCCCCGGCGGGTGAGGATAGGTGACAGACTGCAGCTGCAGCTGCAGTTGCAGTGCAGCCAGCTGCCGCGAGGCCGCGCTCCGAGCCGTGCGGCTGCTCTGGCCGGGGTGGGCCACGACACAGAACACCGGGCCGGGCGCACACTGCCTCCTCGGACAGCAGGTAGGTTCCGTCAGCGTCGGGCTCTCGGAACCGCGTGGTCCCCCGTTCCCGCCTTTCCGACACCTACTGCGTATCCTGGACTGCTCCTCCTCTGAGGTAAGTTTATTATCGGTCTGTCAGACAGCTACTGCTCTATACGTGTCTCAGTAACCCGGTCTCAGGGACCCGTGTTCCCTTCGTAGTGGAGCGGTTTAAGAGATCCCTCTTCTTTACGTAAATTTTGGAAAATTTTGTTTCTACTGTTTGTTTTATTAGTATTCATCTTTTCTATCAAATTCGTATAATCTGTATCATTTGTTTCAGATTGTCAGACACGATTAGAGCACGCAGTGAAGTCTCTACGTGCAGCAGAATAATTGTTCAAGTTGCCTCAGCTGCAGGTTCAGATGAGGAGGCAGATATCGACCTCGGCTCAGAAGACGCTTACATTCTTCCGGAAAATGATCTGTAAATGTCACAATACGAGTCTGACAGCCTACTGCTGCGGGGTGTCGACGGTCGAACCCCGGACTCGAGATGGCCGAGCTGAAGCCGGGACCTAGCGCGCCGTATTTCGTCAGGAGGCCGAGAGAGTTCGACAGCGTCGAGGGGCAGTGCGGAGTCATACGGCGGTATTTGGAAGCGTTTCTTTATTCACATACTTTACAGTACTACGACGGGTGCATCGTAGTGTGGGCGTGACGCGCACAGCGCTGTGGAACTCCCGGTATGCCGACGCAGCTGCTCCGTCGTCGAGCCCGCTCAGCTGGGAGTGGGCCGCGCTCTGCCCGGTCGCCGCCCACCGATGTGCCGCATCTTAGGTCGCGTGCCTGCCAGCGATTCCCGAGACTGTTGCAGTCGCCGGTCCTCGCTGCCCTCCGCCCCGTTTGGCCTGCTCTGTCCGACCGTGGGACGGAGCTGGAAGCACTGGTCACCCGTGGCCCTCGGGACACTCCTGCTCCCGTGACAGGCCCGGACTCGAACCCGCGCCCTCCTGCATGCGGTGCCGCAACTCGCAGCTTGTGATGCTTGCCGGTCGGCAACACCCGCCGCCATCTCTGGCGCTGCTTCGGCACTGCCGTGCCCCCTGCAGTGCACGCCTCGCTCAGATCCCGGTACGCCAGTTGGGAAGCGATCGTGGCCCGTCCTGGACCCGCTGCAGACCGCTGTCACTGCCCTCCTTCAGGCAGACCGTGCAGTCTCCAAGTACCCGGCTGCCGTTCCACCCCGCCCTGGTACTGTGTGCCCGCAGGCGGAATACAGCCCGAACAAGTACATAGAAATAAAGAACAGGTTTACACAAAATATTTACAACATCGCTGCCAGACTGGCCCCTATAAGCATAGACCCAACTCTCGACTGACCTGGCACAGCCTCAAGTTAAAAGTGTCTGACTATTTATACTGCTTTTCCCCACACTTCTGACGTAGTGACAGAGGGAGACAGGAACAACAGCAGGGGAAAATTCCCATACGTCAGCCATTTACACATCGCCACTCATGGCCCTGGCCTACTGCCTCGCCTCATACATCGCAATAACTTAAGACAACCTGCCTCGCTGTTGCTTCATTCCAAACAAATCGTACGTGCAATACACCGCTACAGCTCCGCGCCATGTTTACCCTCCCTGGCCTACTGGCTGCCGATTATTACCAGACACTGCCAGCAGCCCCAGACTTCATTGCCCATCCGCGCCTTTACTGAGTTTTAGCAAAATTCCCCTTTTCTAGGACTGAGACTAATACTGGCGTCGCACTACTCTCCTGTCGTGAAAGCGAATCCGCAAGAACAGCGACAGAACGTGAGGTGGGATCACCTGCCAATGCACAGGGCCACCGCGACATTAGCCAGTGCCATTCCATCGAGGGGTGATTTTAGAGCAAGAAATTTTGTTTGGGAAAAAGACAGCGTCCAGACCAGAAACACCTGTTCCAGCAAAAATATTATAAAATTTAAAACATGCACAACCGAATGGATCTTGTAAAATTTACTTTATCCCAGCTCTGAAGACGTTTCGGGACTCCTTTTTACTCCTATGTTGTGGAGGACATTGTCACACGGACAAACGTGAAATTGTATTCCACGCGAGTCAATACCAGACTGAATGGGAACTGATATCGCCTGACAGACCTAGATGAAATAAATGCGCTAGTAGATCTGCCTATTTTCAGCTGTATTATGAAATCGGCTTGATAATCACTACAATCGCTTTTTTCCACAGGGTGCACAGTCAGGCCAATGTACTGCGCTGCGCTGTCCCGAAAACGCTCCAATATCCTTGTCAAAGGATTACAATTTGATGACTCTTAGTACCCATCGTACCATAGGAGAAAAGGATCCGGCAACTCCGAGTTCTTAAGTAGTCAATAGGTTCATAAACTGCCAGAAAATTACGGAATCGGAGACTTTACTTGTGCCGATGATACACTTGTACGTTACGAAGACGATAGCAATTTAGGATATACATGGCGAACAAGCCAACTATATATGGCATAAAGTTAGTTTGCACCTTCAAAAGCCAACATTTACCTCGGGAAAGACAGTGGCGGAATGGCTCTCATGTCAGTACTGAAGAAGCCCGACGCAAGCGGTGGTACGATTAGCCGGGCTTTTGCGTGATATCAGCGGGAACACCGCCTTAGGTAACTCGGCTATGAGTACGGAGATGGCAAATGTTCGTGAGGCAAGTCCTCATCAATGCACCACGACGTGTAGGTCGACAGTAACAACCTGGAGACAATTGCATTTTATTACTGCAAGAAGTCTGGAGTATGAGGTACAGCGTGAATTCGGCCACCGAAACACCGGCAGATGAACTGCGACAAGTTATCATTTCATATAGATTAGCTGTAGGAACGAACGCTTACGTCATCTAGAAAACGTTCAATGGCTGAAACGGCTCTAAGCACTATGGGACTTAACTGCTGAGGTCATCAGTCCCCTAGAACTTAGAACTCCTTAAACCTAACTAACCTAAGGACATCACACACATCCATGCCCAATGTAGGTTTCGAACCTGCGACGTGGCGGTCGCGCGGTTCCAAACTGTAGCGCGTAGAACCGCTCGGTCACTCCGGCCGGCTAATCGAGGAAGGATCGTCTCGGAATAAAAAGAACGGATGCAAGGAGTGTGTGCCAAAATAATAATATGATTCAAGCATTCATTTATTTCATTCGTTTTTCTGGTTCATATTTTTCGTCTAAACTGTTTTTATATCATATGCGCTTTTTCCTTAGTTACGCTTACGTCATCTACAAAACGTTCAATGGTTGAAACGGCTCTAAGCACTATGGGACTTAACTGTTGAGGTCATCAGTCCCCTAGAACTTTTTTTGCGTAGACGACACCTGTATGCAATTTTTCGTCGAGTCGAAGTGTGGTTAATTACCTACATGAAAATATTTCTAACTTCATAAAATAGCATTAGTTCCTAATTTGTGTTTCTTGAAATGTATAGATATGACTGGCACAATGAAGCACACTAAGCTGTGAATTTTTCTTCAAAAAACCTGTTAATTTGATGCAATTTAAAGCGCAAAATGGCTAAGAAAATTACAGCGGTGTTCGGGAGCGGTGTAGGGTTGCAGAGGGCTGGCCGTCGCCCCCCCGCCACTCCTCCGTGCGGCCGCGACGCGTCGCCCGCCGCCGCCTCTGCCGCCTGTCCTACCCTCCACGTTCGGCATCTGTTTCAGTCAGCCAGCACGCTGGCCGACGCGAGTCCCCACTTGGCTAACTTAATGTCATTTCTGCCCTGTAATTGCGTGGAATTTGTAATGTATGCGTGTGTGTGTAGGGGGGGGGGGGCTGTTACGGCCCTTTATCTAGCAGCAATTCTGAAATAATGCTTCGCTGTGGTCAGAATGCACAGTAAGCTAGTAAGCTGTACCCAAAACATCCGCACTAACATTCAGAACGTTGTTTTGTAGCCACCCTTAATCAACAGACTGCCTGAAAAAAGCAATGGAAGCCCACGAGATTGGGTCGAATACCAGTGTAACTCGGTCGTCGGCAGGTGTGTACACGTTTAGAGTTGCAATTATCCGTAACGGGCAGAAAAGCTTTACACGTCGAGGACGCGAACTCCTGTGAAACAGTACCAGCACCGGGCAGAATGTGACCCTCTGTGGCTCTCCATCTGGTCCTTTGCTCGAGTCGCGCAGTACCCAAGGCTTCTGGGGCGCTCTAATATTATAGTGGCGCGAGTTTCGGCTGCATGGGAACGCGAGGTCAGCCATACTCGGCGTCAAGGTTGACGCCGACCACGACAAGGGAGGTCTGCCGAACTCCGCACCGAGCGCGGAACAGGTAACGGACTGCCTGCAACACGAGCGGCAGCCGGGCTAAACACTACTGCCGCTGTCACCACAACGCAGTCGGCTGCGTCTGGAATGGTGTCGTGGACTGCTGACGAATGAATTCTGCGGTGGTGATTCACTATTCTGCACCATCCCGAATGATCGTCGTCGACGACTACGGCGAGAGGTGCCACTGTTGCGATGTTTCGCAGAGGCACGCCGTGTTACCCCTGCCTTCGAGGTGTCGGAGCCATCGGCTGTGACGTCAGGTCACGGCCGGTACTGACATCCCGCGTCGTCGTGAGTTGCGACAGTATCGTGGTGCCTTTTTTTCAGCACGACAATGCTCGTCCTCGCGGGGAATGTGTCTCTACGGACGGTCGGGGTTGACGGTGAGGTACTTCCGAGCTCAGGGAGATCTCCGGATCAGACCCCGATAGAGTATGTGCGTACCTAGATGGGACTTGAACTCCGTCCCGGTATCCAGCAGTTGTGGGGCACCTTCTAGCGGGAGAGCTCGCGACGGGCTTACGACACCATGCTGGAAAGTTTCATAGCAAATTTGACTCAATTTTGTACACGCTACAATAACATCACGTATCCTCTCAAACCAGGTACAGTTTTTCCCTTCCTCCTCCGTCTGTGGGTGCTTCAGTTTTCTCAGCTGCCTAAATGAAATGACTTCATTCAGCGAGGAAGGAAAATCAGGAAAGAGCCGGACCAGTGTGGATTTCACGCACTTCATTCGCTGGTACAACACAAATTTATTTTACATAATTTCAATCGTGTAGTAGTCAATTAAGCTTCTTTTTCAATTATAAACTCATTTAGAATTCAACGCCAGTTTAAATAATTTACACAAAAATTTAAAGTTAATTTTAACACAAAAACATACAAGGTACAGAATGTAATAAGGCTAAAGGCGTAATAAAGGCAGATGTAACTTCTGAGAACTGTACCCGAACAGACTAGCACGGCCTTAATTATAAAATGGTGAGAATAATACATAATTTAAACTTGGCTGATTAAAAAAAAAAAACTAAAACCATACTCCAGAAAAATGAAAAACAATTTAAGACCAATACCTAGGCAAGATATTTAAGCTAAGGAAAACACATCAATTAAAGATTTAACACCTTTTTCCGATAAAACAAGAATAAGCTATAACAGATTACGTTATATGTTGGGATCCGAACATACATCAAAATTTCCTTAAGGTGAAGGCCGCAATTTGACGGATACAAATTCAGAATTTCTACAAATATAAAGTTAACCTGAACAGGAACATTAAGTAATGTGACTGCGGTTCGAGGAAGCAGCGCACGAGGCAGCCACAACACCTGCCGAGCGTGGGCACCCCGAATAGCGTAAGCGGCCGGCTAAGCAAACACACGTACCAGAGATTATTAACGACGGTTTGACGGTTTCCTGCAGCACAAGTAATTTTAATTACAACTCCAACACACAGCCATGCATCACATAAATACTCTTAGGGTAGAACTGATTAATCTGAGCTCTTATGGAAACCATCACAACCTAACTGTCTTAACAAGTTAACCAATGGATTTAATAATTTCACATTAGAAAATTTTTTTCTTTCTACCAAATCATTAAAGCAGCCGCAAGGACACTCGATTTACATCCAAATCTCATCAGTGCACACATTAGTCCAAAGCAGTTCGGAGAAAACAAAATCTGTCCTGGAAAAAGCAAAGTTATCTGAGCCACTTAAACAGAACATAAGCACTACAGGATTTCTTAAACAACGTAGGCTATGGTATTAGCTTCAGAGAACCAGAACAGAAAAGCAAATTATAAATAGGCCAATAAAACACCAAAATAGACACACATTCTGATTCAAACTTTTTATCATCCGTGGTAAGTGGTAATACTAAACATTTCACTGCGCCTCCAATTGAAAATTACACGACCAATCATTTACTTTTAAAATCGGAGGAATTAAAGGAAGGCGCACAAGAACAGGTAACGCTTATACTAAAGCACTCCCCCAACAGTCAAAAATAAGCTTTCTTCTGGAACACGGCCCTTAACAGTGGCTAAAGATTCGCAAGCCCCAGCGACGCATAACGCGAACGCATAAAACAAATTATAATGAGATATCAGCGCCAATGAATCTGTTTAAAATGCTAACCAGACATTGCAATCAGACTGCCCTTCGAATACACGGGCATCCACATGCAACAAACAGAAGGATGACAGGCGGAAATGACAGTCAGCACTGCCCCGATAGCTCGGCGCACAGCGCGAGGCACGTCGGGGCTCGATAGTAACTCACACGTGTCGCCCGCCACGGCGAAGGGGCCCCGCGGAGAGCTCGGCCGCCACGCCAGAGGGCGCTGCGCTCCGGCGGCAACGAGTTGGTCAAAAATCATACACATAGTGATATCGATACGTGGCGAGAAACGCGTCACGACTCACAACAAATTTTTTGGCTGCGTAGGGAAACGGTAGTCAAAGGGTACTTACAGCTCGGCGCAGCTACTGCGAGTACAGCGGCGGCACTTACCTGAAAAGGAGAAAAACACGAAATGAATGCAGGGAGCTGTAGCGGGTACTTTGCGTCGAGTGTCGTGACCAATTTGCGCTTCATGATGAGCTGCTAAGTACAAGCTTACTGTTGTCCGTCTCAATGAAGTCAGAGACTATGTTACGAATTTTGTAAGGAACGCTCTGTTTTGCTTCAGATAACAAGGGTCATTTTCTGGCGTGACACCGGTAACTGGCTAAATGGCTCTGAGCACTATGGAACTTAACAGCTGTGGTCATCAGTCCCCTAGAACTTATAGCTACTTAAACCTAACTAACCTAAGGACATCACACACATCTATGCCCGAGGGAGGATTCGAACCTGCGAGCGTAGCAGTCGCGCGGTTCCAGACTGAAGCGCCTAGAACCGCTCGGCCACCCCGGCCGGCACCGGTAACTGTAGTCCTACAAAAGTAACACATACTTAGTAAATGGGCACGTGATACTGACAGCTCATGTCAAAACGAGGCTGACGTAGAAAAAACGTTATTTATAAAAAAAAAAGTCAGGTAAGTTGTAAGTTGCGGAAAGACGAAAATTACAATAAACAATACAAATATGGTAGACACGGCCGGAATTTATTTCCATTATTGACGGAACTATAGTAGATTATCGCATTAACTTAACAGCTTTTTGCTGTAGCGTGTTGTTTGTAAATGATACCGCAAATTCCCTATTTTCGCGTTCATTTTTTTTTTGTTTTTTTGTTTTTACGCCTGTGAATTATGTACGTACTAAATCGGTTCACGACGAAACAACGTGCCCTCAGAATGTCCCATCTAACGTAAAAAAACAAACAAAAAAGAAAAGAACAACGCAAATGGGTGATGGTAACAATTATTTCCTCAGATACGGCCACACAACAAACTTTTGCGATACTTCGAACTTGATTTCTGCTCGATTCCCATTCATCACAGCACTAAAATTCACGACTGAGCTTATAACCAGACTTATTAACCTAAATAAAAAAAAGGTTAAAAGGAGAAAAAAGTGGGAGACTTGCACTTTACTTCGAATTTGAGCAGGCAATTCTTTGGAGTTATTGCTCTTCCATATAGGTTATATGAAGATAAATCTTTGAAGAACATTGTGTTAGCTGAAACACAAAATCAACGAAGTGCCTAGAAATAGGACACAGCAAGTCCTCCACTGAATGAAGGGCAAAAAGAGAGCGACACAAGCACATTTTCTCAAAATGTCTGACACACCAAATTTTTAACATCGATATTATCGTTTAGAAATGTATACTGTTCTTGCGCCATATAGAAGCAACATGTTGTCCGTCTCTCGGAGATGCCACGCGTTTAAAACCACACTGAACCGGGCTTCGTCACGTGGGATGGCCGCAGTGGAGAACACGTGTCCCGTTTTACTCGATCAGGTAACTTTGTCAGTCGAGTGCAGAAGCCAGAGAGTTTTTACAAGAAATTCCGAACACCTTGAGCGAACGTACCTGTGTCCGGCTGTAATATGTTGCCACCACAATGGGACATACGTGGAGGAATACAGGAGCCGTCTAAATTCCTCGTCAAAGAGCGACTCGGCTAAGACGAAATACATTTGTGCTGTGGGATAACATCTAAGGAAAAGAGTTACTAAAATGTTCCTCGTTCACGTTCGGAGTACATGAGAAAATATAAAACAGGTAGCAGTCGAATGCAAGATGGAGCCACTGAGTGACTCCGGCTGGCGAGTTTTCCCGCTCACTGAAGGTGTTACAGAGCAGTGCATCCGACTGAACAAGTGTTACCTGCCGTGGTGTGTTGTTCTCCGTTGATTACCACAAGTGATAAGTGATAAGTGAGTGAAAAATGGGAAGGGCACGAGTAAGCGGCGGCAGGCGAGGCCACAGGGGCGCAGGCAGGTGGGGCCTCGCTGCCCGACACCGGGCACCTCCTCCGGTCCCAGGTGCACAGTAGAGACACGCTACGCGTAATCGTGCAATAGCTCCAAAATCCAGTCTCTTACAAAGTCCCTGGCCACACAAGAGACAAAAGCCGCCGACCTAGGAGGTAAATTGAGCAGTACCAGCGAAGCAACAGCTTGCGCTAGTTCGGGGTAGCCGGAAACACCGACGGGCTGGTCATTAGCCTCGTGCGTGAGAAACTCGGCGTGTAGGTCAACGTGGCCGGTATCGACAGAAGCCACCGTGTTGGGCGCAGGATACCAGGTGCGATAAAACCCAGGCCCGTAATAATTAAATTTGAGCTGAAGTGTCTGCTCAGAAAAGAAAACTCGCCAAGAGTGGGGTTACCCTGAGGGAAGATCTGACGCGCGAAATACTAAAAGTTTTGAACGCTGCGATCACACAGTTCAGCCTTCAAAATGTATGGACCCAGGATGGCAGGATGGAAGGAGGGAGGAAAACGGTGACGAACATGTTCGAACTGAAAGACTGAGCGAAATCTCGTGAGACACAGTCTCATATTGTACTCTGTCTAATATAAGTTAATGTTTACTATTTTTCTTTCATTTTCAACGTAAATATTGCTTCGTTATTTCTCTAAGTTCCATAAGTACTCTGTTTAAAATAAGTCAATTGTTTCACATAAATATTTCTTCTTTATTTCTGTATCATAAGTGCTCATGTACATTCATATTGTCAGTCAAACGGAAATTAACATTCTCCGTTAACAGGAATCTCCTTAAATCCGCCTTTCTATATCTATTATTTTCATCCTCGTCACTACCACTACTACTACTCTTATTACCTTTTTCGTAACCACTACTGCCACTTTCCATCTTTCTTTTCGCTCCCTTCTCCGATACTTCCAGCCTGTTTTTCACATTTAACCCACAGACGCTCGAGTCAGCCACGACCTTGGCCATACCTGCAAATATGTCTTCCCCCGCGAATTCCAGCTCTGTCCCTCTTCCAGGCAGCAGGTAGACGGAGCGCGCTCGGTCCTACAGGCAGCCGCAATGGGACGGACCGGTTCCGGCGGCGGGCTCTTTGTGGCCCACGCGAACGCGCAGTCGCTAACGGCTCACTTCCACGAGTTCTGCGACCTGTTCTGCCAGTCGCTGTTCCATATTATCCTCGTCTCTGAAACTTGGTTGAAACCAAACAGTTCTTCCGACGCTATCCGAATCACTGGTTACTCTCTCCTAAGGGCAGATCGTGAAACACGACGCGGGGGTGGTGTGGGCGCCCATGTTCGCTCTGATCTGACACCTACTATACTCTGCACGTCGGATGCAAAGGGCGAAGAAGAAGCAGAGTTCTTGTTTTTCGAAATAAACACATCAAATCAGAAACTACTAACTGGAGTAATCTATAAACCTCCAAACGTCGGTGCCATGTCCTCCTTTCAGTCTGCCCTGTCCTCGCTCGTGACACGGTATGAACACATAATCGTTATGGCCGACACAAACATCGACTTACAGTTAAAATCTTCCTCTGCAGAAAAACTAAGGAGACTGTTCCACTCCAATGATATGAGTATAACACCGCTGGACCCAACCCATCACACGCCACACAGCCATACACTCATAGATATAATAGCAACAAAGCGACCAGACAATAAATAATTCGCGCCAATCAGACATCCGCTCCGGGACTCTCTGCTCGTGACGTGATATTCTTAAATTACTCCATGCATACTACCAAAGAAAAATTTCACCTAGTAACTTACAGAAATCTAAAAAATGTTAACCATGAGGCTCTTCAAAAGGATTGCTCAGACATCCTTGGCATGATATAAGCAATGAACCGACTTTGGACGGAAAAATTCGGGAATTATGTCGCAAAATTATTGCACTGCATGACAAACATGCTCCTCAACGCACTGTCAAGGTAAGGAGAGCTCCCGGTCCGTGGCTCACCACTGCATTACGCCAGTTAATGAACAAACGTGATGCTGCACATAGCGCCTTCAAGCGTAACCTAACTCCCGAGGCGTACGAAGCTTATAGGAAACTCCGAAACAAAACCAAGCAAAGCGTGAGGAATGCCAAAATCAGACATCCCCGCTCTGTCGTATGCGGCATATCAAAACCTGCTGCACTGTGGAAAAAGCGGCGCACTTTCGGTATAGGGAAGCGAAGATCTGACTCTGTTTATCAGAAGAATTAAACCATTTCTTCTCAACAGCTGTAAACTGTCACGCAGCGACAAATTACCAGCCCCGAGATATCAACCTCTCGAGAGACAAGTTTTAGTTCAAATGTGTGTGAAATCTTATGGGACTTAACTGATAAGGTCATCAGTCCCTAAGCTTATACACTACTTAACGTAAATTATCCTAAGGACAAACACACACACCCATGCCCGAGGGAGGACTCGAACCTCCGACGCGACCAGCCGCACAGTCCATGACCGCTCGGCGACAATTTTTTCCTAAAACATGTCACTACAGGCACAGTACACAAGGCAATTATGAGAATCTCTTCCGAGTCAGTAGGAATTGATGGAGTGAGCATTGGCATGATTAAGAACGTTGTAGACACTATTATTCCAGTTATCACAGACATCTTGAACCTGTCTTTTGTCAGTAGTACATATCCTACTGAGTACAAGCAAAGTTTAATTGAACCTATACCCAAGACTGTCAACCCAAAGTCGCCAGGTGACTACAGGTCGATCAGCATACTGACTGCAATATCTAAAGCCCTAGAATACATCGTCCATGAACAGCTGACGGATTACCGCAAAACTCATAACACCCATGATAAATATCAGTCAGGTTTCCGAAAGCACCATAGCACAGCATCTGCATTAATCAAAGTAACTGATGACATTAAACATGCTATGGACAGACGTGAAGCTAGCATCCTAACACTGCTTGACTTCACAAGGCTTTTGCTACAGTTGACTTTGATATATTACTAATTAAAATGAAATAGCTGAATTTCTCAAACAGAGAAATACACTAGTTCGACAGCTCCCTCAAAAACAGAAGTCAACAAGTCATTTGTGGGTCGGAGAAGTCATCATGGAAAAACGTGCGCTCTGGAGTTCCCCAAGGCTCCGTCCTTGGTCCATTACTCTTCTCACTGTACATTAATGATATTTCTTCAGTGATTCACTGCTGCAACTACCATCTCGATGGGCACAGAAACTAGGTCTGAAACTAAACCCCAAGAAATCCCAGGTCATTCTTATATCTCATCCAAAGTTAATCAGCCGGTACTTTGGCGAAACAGTCCCTCAAATACTCGTCAATGGTACCCAACTACCATACTAAAGAACAGTGAAAGACCTTGGAATAATCTTGGATGAACACCTAAACTAGGAAGAACAAACAGTCACAGCTTGCCGGAAATCGCTCTCCTCCCTACGTGCAATCCAAAAGTTTATAAAAATATTTCCAACCCATGTTAAACAAAAATTAGTCCAAACGCTAGTCTTGCCTAATCTTTACTACTGTGATGTAGTTCAACACGGCACAAATAGGAAAAATTCGAGAAGCCTCGAGCTAGTGATGAATGCTTGCGTTAGATACGTGTGCAATATACGGTTGTATGATCATATCAGTCCTTCATACTCCCAGCTAGGCTGGATACGCCCACATAAGGCACGCGACCTCCACACGATGTGCTTACTTCATCGATTTCTTAGCCACTGGTGCCCCCAATACTTATCTTCTCACATTAAACACCTATCATCATTCCACAACCGCAATACCAGATCGGACACGTCTAGCATCTTGGCTGTACCTTTACACAACACAAAATCTTTCTCCGTGTCATTCTCCATCTCAGCCATAAGACTATGGAACGCGCTCCCCTGTGATCTGCGTCTTATCCAGAATCACTCAACATGCAAGAGGGAACTCAAGACTTACATATTAGGAATGGTATAGCCACCATTGTTGTGCCCCTCTCATCTCTTTCTTTTTCCTCTCCATCATAGCTTCGAATTTTACCATTCTATTTCTCTGTCTCTAACCTAGCTACCTCTTCTATATCTCTTTCACCCCATTATATCGTCTTATGTAACTCACAAGCTGCAAGAACATAACGAGAAAATTCCCAACTAGCAATAGGACTGACAATCATAAAAGAAAAATATGTTTACTTTCATACACATAGTGATTACTATTATTATTCTTATTATTGATTGTTATAATTATGTTTTTGATTGTTATAATTGTCTTTGTACTACTGTTATAATCTCTATTTTTTTTTCTTTAACATTAATACTGTATAACACGTGGTATGTCCATAATGTTCTGTACAAACGGAAATTCGTTCAATCTGAGTATGCCTGGTTAGGTGTAAGAGAGGGCCTGAAGGCCCTAATCTTGCCAGGTAAAATAAATGCATAAATAAATAAATATCGTCTAAAAATATGAAATAGATAGTAGATGAATAGCATCTGTCTTAAACCGCAGCTCTGGCAACGAGTTTGTGCGTTCATGACGCGCAGAACAGTTCGCCATTAGTGAGAAATTTCAGACTGCTCGTATATGAAAATTGACAGACTGGCTTCGAGGAAACTATAAAGTAGAAGACGTGGCGGAAAAAAAGAATTGCCGAAGAAAAGAATAAGGTTCAGAAAAGTCGAGATAGCGACGCCATAATGCAACTAGTTCTCGACAGAGGAAGTCCATTCCTGAGTCGATTCCAGAGAGCAGCGAGATTTAACAGCCGTACTGACACGGCGCAGAAATTCAGCGAGACGAAGCGGAGTAGCACACAGCTGGTACGGTAAGTAGCGAGGATTACACTCGGGCACCCGCGCAGCCGAGTGTGTGTCGCAGCTCTCGTTCGGTTTCTGTCCATCGGTCGCTTAGCCGGGCCGCCAACTTTCGGTTGTTCTCCCGTGACGAGCACACACTCACCACAGATCTGTGAGTAGCCGCGAGAAAGGCACGCGAGAGGTGTGCAGCCGGCGCCTAGCCTTCAGTCTCCGACAAAGGAGGACCTCGAGTTGTGAAATAGTCCCTGCTGTGCAGAACGATGACAAAAAAGGTGAATGTCGAGTTCGTTGCCCGAGTCAGGGTAATATAGGACTGCTGCTAAGGTACGGCGCCCGACAAAACAGAGCCAGTACAAGAAAGAGAGACTGTTCAGAAGAGCTGTTTCGGTACACGAGAGAGAGGAGTGCGAGTTCCTCGGCAGAGCTCTTCAGCGAGTGTGGCATCGCTGAAGGCGGCCCGCCGTCGCCGCCGCCGCCGCCCTCGGACCCCAGAACCACCAGCTGAACGAAACCTTGCATTTACCACACACAGAACGCTTTGCTCGAGTTTAAAGTCACGACTAGTGACAGGGCAAATCCTAGTATCAGACAACGTTTCACGAACCTAACTGTCGTTCTGTGGAACGAATATCTAATATCGTTCGACGACTCGAAGCATCACTGCCTCCGATTGCACCGGAGACAATGGATACGTGCAAACGTGACGGGAACTGCCCTTTCAGTAACTGGAGATTTTCAGACCTTGTCTACACTGTCGTTTTCCTTCATTACCTTCTCTATTAAGGTAATAAGGCGGTGATGTCGATTTTCACTTCATCCACTCCCTGACCACTACCGACGCGTTGCCAGTTTTTTGGCGTTATTATCTTTAGGATCTCTGAGCTCCCTCTTTTCTCCGTAACGTTGTGCGAGTTGTTCAGTTCGTCAGCGAGTCCCCCACAGTGACCAGCCTGTTAACTCTGTGACAACGCTGTCATCGTAGAACCCACATCCTCGCGCTTCCTGAAACGGCGCGCCCGCGAACCATTCCCTCCGGCGCCGTGGATCGTGGACCTCCACACGGCACTCCCGCCTCCAAGAATGGCGACGTCTCGCTCTTTTCCGTCGTCCGAGCTACAGACGCCCCGGCCTACGCTCGCCACAGTGTTTAGTCGGGTAGGATGGCAAATTGCGTTCCGACGAAGGAGGCGCCGCTGCTGCCTTTTCCGACCTTCAGCACAGCCCTGGGCTGCTGCGGCGATCGCCCAGCCGGCGACGTTTTATTGCCCGTCTCCACCGGGGTGGTTGGTAGCACTGTGCAAGGTGAGGTGACAGCACGGGGCGCACGCCCAAATGAGGCGGCTCGGCCGGCGTGCCCGTGACGTCACGGCACACGCTGAACGCATCGACCCGGCACGCCCTCGTCGGCCGCCCCGCCTTGCTGCGTCGCCGCACTGCCTGCCAGCGTTCCGTCGTCACGTGCCACTCGTACGGACATTAAGGGACGCAGTGGCTAAGAACGGAGTGAGAAGGGGTTATTCAGTATGTACCTGGAACACGCAGTAGAGGAAACCGAGAAGAAACCGGGAATGGAAACTGACTTTCAGGAGAACAGATAAGGCCGTTAATGCTCGCCCACGAGTAGCACGGACGACAAACTGACATGGAAGAGCAGTTGAACAGTGACTTGAAAATATGTTATAACATGAATATCATTAAATATGGAACGACCGTATTGGAATGCAATCGATAAAACTCCGCTGAAGCTGGGTTAAAAACGACTGGGAAATGTACCAGACGAGCTTTACTATTTCTGCAGCAAAATAAGCGACGACAGAAGAGGTAAAGAGAACAATTATTAAATGCGAACTGGCCATAAGAAGAAAAGTTTTTCAGAAAGAGAATGTAAAATTTAGTGTAAGGAAGTATTTATTTGGAGTGTAGCCCTTTACAGGAGTTAAATGTGGATCATATACGGTACAGTACAAATTAATTTTTCAAATTGAATGGTACTGAAGCATGTCGATGGCTAGTTCGTATACCTAATGAAGAGGGACTCAACTACAATGGGCACAAGCGAAATTTTTGGCGCAACTTGAGTAAAGAAAGGTGCAAGGTGCAGGTTGATATGACACATTGTCAGGCAACGAAGGAAAGTTGATTTAGTGATGCGGCGAACAGAGGCGACGACAGACTGCAGAGTAAGACCAGGCCTCGAATACGGTAAGCAGGCGCGGATGGACGTAGTTGGCTACAACGGGGATCAGACAACGGACTGGCAAAGGGAGCTGCAAACAACAAAAACAACAACTGATGCAGGTGGAAATTTCGACGTTTCGTTTTAAAACAACAGATTTTTTAAAAGCGCTTAACAAAGTGTCATCGGAGAAAGACTTGAGTCCAGTGGATCGGCTTCCGCTATGCAATGTTTAAACATCGCAAAGCAAATGACAGCATACTGCGCTTCCTAATACAGCGAAGACAGATGCGAGGCACTGCTAGGAATGACACCAACCCACCGATACTTTACGCAAACGGGGAAACCGACTATGCAAATTACTTAATCAATTATTCCAAAAATTAATCTCTTATATAACTGACCAATAAAATTAATGAATATGAATCCGCCAGAAAAATGTATACACACTTTAAGGAACGAAAAGTATTACTTATGTGTTTATTTTACATTTAATAATTGAACACACATGTTCTACAACCTTCAGTATAGCACACGGTTACTTTAAACGTTGAAAATGTTCACCGTTGGCGGCTACACACGTAACAGAAGCACGTAACAGAAGAACGAGCGGTCGCCGCAACTACGTGAGTCAGTGTTACAGTGGAGATTGATGCACACGTCGCTGTAATCTCCTGGCCAAGTTTCTCCAGCGTGCGTCGCTTACGTCGATAGACGTTATCTTTCACAGTTCTCCACAAGTAAAAGTCCACAGGTATTAGATTTGATGACTGCGGGGGAAGCTCGATCGGCCCTCTTCGTCCAATCCGATGCCCCCGAAAATTGTCATCCGGGAAAGCTCGTACGGCTAGGTGGTAGGCAGTATGGTGGCGCCCCGTCCTGTTGGTAGAAGACCTCTTCGACAGCTCCATAAAGCGCACATATACCTGGCAACATTGACGTAGGTAACATATCCAGGTACACTGCTCCAGTGACGGTAGCATCAAAATGGTTCAAATGGCTCTGAGCACTATGGGACAACATCTGTGGTCATCAGTCCCCTAGAACTTAGAACTAATTAAACCTAACTAACCTAAGGACATCACACACATCCATGCCCGAGGCAGGATTCGAACCTAGGACCGTAGCAGTCGCGCGGTTCCGGACTGAGCGCCTAGAACCGCTAGACCACCGCGGCCGGCGGTAGCATCAAAGAAAAGGGATCCTACTAAGCCCCTAGATGAGAGTCCACAACACACGTGAACCCCTGGTAGATGCTGATTTTCCGGTGCCCAGTAAACACTGTATGCCGATTCAGTGTTTCATTAAGTTTAAATTGTACCTCGTCACTCCAGACTACCTTCGTCACTAATTGTTCGTCATCAGTTACCATTTGCTGATACCATTCGCAAAATTGCATTCGTCGATCAGGATCGTCATCATTAATCGCGTGCAGTAATCGTGGAATGTAAGCTTTCCATTTTGCAGCTTTCATAGCTCTTCGTACACTTGTTCTGCTAACCCTACTTCACGTGCACATTGAGTAGCAGGCTGGTGTGGAGCATTAGCATAACACGAGAGCCGATGAAGCAGGACTTGTAGCTGACGCTGTCTTCTGATCTTCCTTTGTGAATATCACAAATCGTTCCGTGCAATTCAAACTTGTCGATGATGCCTTTAATTGTACGCGGGTTCGCGGTCCTGTTTCAAACTACCGCCTCCACTAACGTTGCACTTCAACGGCATTATCCAGCTTGAGAAAACACTTCACAGTACATTTTCGTTGCTGGAATTTCAAGTGTGTCCAGCCCTCTTATTTTCTCAATACCGAGATGAAAGTACTAACATCTGTTGAGCCAAGGACCATACTACATCACACTCGTAACTCAAATCGAACGATAGTATCGATATCTCGATACAACCTGAGAAAGACTGTATATATTTTTCTGGCGGACTCTGTATTTCGGTACGGACTGCATTCGGAAATGTAAGTACCGTAATGTGGAAATTCTAGATGACATAAAATGCTAAGCAGCTCGCGAACATTCAACAGTTAAATTATCGAGACAATATATCGATTTGTATCCTGGCATCTTGCGCCATGTAAAGATGAGAAATAAATGTTCACTCCCTTAATTAAAGTACATTAACCTGAAAACACCTCGAATCTCGATGGAGCTGAACGTCGCTGCGCGGCACGAGAGCGAATGCAGTAGAGGGCCAAGAGGGCGTCGACTGAGGCGGGAAGTTGGCGTGCTGCAAGCGTCACCAAACGAGGAATGCCATCCAACGAAATGGCATATAAGGCGTACAGTAACAGTTTTTCTGACTGTGCCAGGATTGAAACTCGAATGCTGCTCAGTGTGTGATCAGAGGATGGGGACGTAAACGGAACTCGACAGGGAGGCGAATAGGCGTCAGACAAATTGAGAGGGTCGCTGCGACAGCGGCGGCTGCGCTGCCCGCAGACGCTCGCCTACTGCTGCGCCGGTGGCCGCGTCAAAGGCCGGCTGCCACCACAGGTCGGCGTGCGGCAACGGCAGCGGCAGCGGCAGCGGCAAGCGTTTTCCGCTTTGACGCGGCGGTTCGCGGAACTGGCGTTCCCATCTGGAAGCGGCAGACGCTAGCGGTAGCCAATGACGGGCCGCCACTGAGGTACGGGGCGGGACCCACCGAAACGACCGGTGTGTTTGAATAACTATATCTTACACCTACATGAAGGAAAGACGAAGTTGGGTGAAGACATACCAATATTTCATTTTCTGTACGATGTACTCTTTCACATATTTCATTATTCGTGTCTTCTCATTTCACCATAAACAGATTTCGTGACTACCGTTCATGGTTGTTCACTATCTCCTAACACATTGAAACAATGTACGATAAAAGAGATTATTCAGATAGATAGGCGAGACAAAAATTTAAAATGTGATACGGTAGCAGGTACACGAAAACAGTAAGAACACAAAGGCTAGGGGGAAGGGATGAAAGTGGAAGCCACCTGATAGAATTTCCCACAGAGCATAATGTAATCATCGCCAGCGCCTTGCTTAAGAACCACGAAAGAATAATATATATTTGGAACAGAGTTTTCGAAACCAGATTTTAAATTGTAAGACATTTCCCGGTGCAGACGCAAATCTACAATAATTTATTGGTTACGAGCTGCAGTTTACAACTAAAGAGACAATAAATGGTAGCAAATTAAGGAGGTGTAACTTGAATAAGTCAAGACCCACAGTTTTTCGATAATCTTAAAGTTACCGTAATGCAACGACTGATTGAAACTGAGGAAGGAATCCACTAGAAGACGAATGGATATCTTTGACAGAAGAAGTGGTAAATGCAGCAGAGTTTGTGAACGGGAAGAAAGTACAGTAGAAATCGTTAGATAAAATGTGATATATTAAATATGACAATGGGGAAAAATATAAAAATGCAGCAAATAAAGTAGGCCATGGGAAATAGAAATGTCTAAATATGACGTTGACATAAAGTCCAAAATCGCAACGCAATTTTGCACTTGGAAAACATAGGAGAATGAAAATGAGAAAGAAGAAAGGAAACTTTGCTCAAAGGAGAAACAACTGTCAAGAACTCATTTCGCAAGCCAGAAGTAAGAAAATAAGAGAAGGCTAGAAAGTGGAAGGAATATGCACAGAGGAGAGGGGGAGGGGTTGTACAAACTAACATAAGCACAATGTTAAATTCTTCTGAAATGTCTGAACACGCAAGGAAATACTGATCCTACCACTTAGCTAAGTAGATAGACTGAAGAACTGCGAAACTATGTTTATAGCATTTGCATGTTTAGAGAAAGGTTTCGACAATCTTAATTAAAATATTCTTTGAAGCTCTGGAGATGTCATCGATAAAACACGGGGACACAAGACTATCTACAACTTGTACAGAAACCAAACTGCATTTCTAAGACTTCAATGACTTGAAAGGGAAGCAGTAATTGAGAAGGCAGAAGTAGAGAGGATATAAAATGAAGAATCAATAGTAAGAAAAGCGTTCTGAAAAAGAAAATTTGTTCACATCGAATATAAATTCTAATGGTTGGGTACTATTTTACAAAGGTATTTGTGTGGAGTGCAGCCTTGTATGTAAGTGAAACGTGGATGATGAACAGTTCTCTCACGAAGACAATGGACGCTTTCAAAACGTGCTGATCAATAAGAATCCTGAAGATTAGATACGAGGATCGTGTGACTAAAGAAGAGGTACAGAATTAAATAGAGGAGGAAGAGGAAATTACGACACAACTTTGACTACAAGAGGGGTTTGTTGACAGGACATATTATGAGGCATCAAAGAGTTGGGTGACAGTATTCTGATAATAATCATCTGCTGAAATGCTATTCTACTATTTTATCTATTAATGTAAGCAGTGAATTTACTCTTCCATGCACTCCTCCACAAAACATTTAAACCTAAACTGAAATCAGCTGAACACCAAATCTTTCAACCACTGTCTGACAACTACTGCAGTCACTTTCAACTTTCTATAACTATCACTAGCTAGCCACACACATATACAATATAAGGAGAACAGAAATAAACAAATGTTAGTTTTCAGCATATAATTCTTTATGTTGGCACCATGTACATAAACAAACCAAACAGGAAGGGACATAAGGTGAACACATTGTAGTTAAGACTTCAAATCAAAGTTTTCGGTAAAATGTCTACAGCTAGTGACAGAAGAAAAAAGAGCGAACATGAAAATGTGCTTATGTTCCATAATCTAAGTTTTAGTTAAACCTCCAGCATGAGACCAGGTGAGGGGAAACATATATGTCCGCCAAAAACTCGATTCACTGTAAGTAATCAGTTATTCATGTAAAAAAAGAAGTGAACTGTTTTATAATCTGCAAGTATCACACATCAAAACAAAACTGGATCACTCTAGATTCCACCGAAGATGCCTTAAAGTAAAAGGCGAAACGCGTCTTGAACCAATAATGTACACTGGATCAAAAAAAAAAAACGTTTGTTACTTACCAAAGGGAATAATCAATAGCTGTAGATACTTAGTAAATTACATCTTATGACATACCAGCAAATTAGTTTCGGTTTAACTTCTCATACCACATGTAATTAAACGCCGTTAAAAAAATTCATCTATCCCTTTTGAAAAACTGTAGTTACTTTCATATCTCGGTAGATAAATAGATTTTGGAAATTTATCATACGACGGAATACATGACTTTTTACAAGTTATCGTTTGCAAAAGAACACATTTGATTTCTTGAACCGTTTACGAAATCTGCGGTTGACACAACCACATGGTTTACGACGAGCAGGACGAAGTATCGGTCGCGTCGCGAGCAACCCGCGCGCGATCACCGCACAGCCCGTCCGCCGACAAATCATTCAATATCTCGAGAACGGTGATAGCTATCGTTCTGCTCTCAGCTTTAAAAACAATTTCGATATGTTGGCTAAATTTCATACGCAATAATGTATTACCTAAAATGAACTGTACGCAAAGTCCACGCAATGCGTTTTTACCTCTGCACACTCATTAAAATTGCGTGTAAAGGTTTATGTAAATGCGATACAGCAAGTAACCACGACAAATAACGAAAAGAAATTCGGTCCTTTATCGAGAGAAGATATTTGGCTGTAACATGCACAAGAATCAAATTTTTCTACCGAATAGTTTCCTTGGAATCGGATGATAAGTATTTCATAGCTGCCGCCGCGTCCGCGCAGCGGTTCGGCGAAATTTCGTGTGGCCCGGGGTTCCGTACCTGACGTCACGCTCAGCGCGTTCTGTGATTTGCGGCGCGGACCTGGAGCGTGGCACGCGGCAGCGGCAGTAGTTCGACACGGGCAAACCGCAACGCAGACCTCGCCGCGCCGCTGACGGCATTTCCATGACAACTACACCACTGCCGCGAGGTTTTGACCCGCGGCAGCCCTAGTGGGAACCGGCCTTCGAAGGCCGCTTGCCACTACAGCGCGGCGCGCGGCAGCGGCAAGCGTTTTCCGCTTTGACGCGGCGGCTCGCGGAACTGGCATTCCCATCCGGAAGCGGAAGACGCTAGCGGTAGCCAATGACGGACAGCCACTGAGGTAAGGGGCGGAACCCACTGAAACGCCCGCTGCGTTTGATTAACTATATGATACTCCTACATGAAGTATCACTATCAAAGTAAAGTCCTCGAAGACGTTCCTTAACTTTTCGAAACAGACGAAAATCAGACGGGGCCAAGACGGCGGGCGGGCGATCGATGACAGAGAACCCGTGGCGTCGGCTGGCAGCGCTCGTGTGTCTTGCTGGAGGAGATGTTGCTACGTGTGAGCCAGCTCTCCAGACCTGAAACTCTATTACGGCACCCTGCCGCTCGTGCACCGACAGAGTTACGTTACTCGCCAACGCTACAATTCGAGGCTTCCAGCTGCAGTGGATTGCAAATATGTAGACACAAAGAATAAAGAAATAGAATGTTAGTCTGGAGGCAGTACTTTTCAGCTTGTCCTCGTGCTCTGCTTGCCACGTCATATGCCCCGACGTCATTACGAGCTATTCACTCTTGCTGGGTTCAGTGGTGGTTACTTTCTTGCTCATCACTGTGCTTCCTTGTGGTCAGGATACATATAACAACTACTGTTAAAAACTGTGGCTAATGGTCTAAAGCCGGTTGAAGTGGCCGTGCGGTTAAAGGCGCTGCAGTCTGGAACCGCAAGACCGCTACGGTCGCAGGTTCGAATCCTGCCTCGGGCATGGATGTTTGTGATGCCCTTAGGTTAGTTAGGTTTAACTAGTTCTAAGTTCTAGGGGACTAATGACCTCAGCAGTTGAGTCCCATAGTGCTCAGAGCCATTTGAGCCAATGGTCTAAAACATCTATCTGCAACACGCATCCACTTTCAGTAATAGTTTATAGATAGCACAGATAACCTGCGTTGTATTTCGGGACTCTATATACGTTCTGTGCAGGAAGGACATAGGGCAGTTGTTAACGCAGGGCCATGCGAGTGGCAGCATTAACGGTGGGGGGACAGACCGACAGGTACTGCCAACAGGACGGAGCAGCCGGCCGTACGCCCGGCCGAGGCCGAACCGTGGAGCACATTTAGGTGGTCTTCACGGCTGACAGAGCTGTTAGCACAGGCCTGTGTGGTCGCAGCCCCAGCTGAGCACCCTGCTCACCTCATCTGTCAGTGTGTCAGGAGGCGTCAAGTCTAAAGCGTACCTCAACTTCAGCAACTGCAGCACAAAATTTCGGATGAGCCTGCAGCAAATCCAGCCGTGCAGCTCCGATCCGCCTCCAGCAATGTGCTGGCCAGGGCCCAAAAAACATGTGTATTTCCTTCCCTGTACTGTGTTCCTTTGTACCCTGGAACTCTGTTCTCCGGGCCAATTTTATTTGCCTTACCCGTCCCGTGCTGCCAGTCGGTAGGCTAAGTCACGTCCGCATCAACGCCGTGCTCTTACTTCGTTCCGTGGTCGTCCGTGGCAACGCAAGGATATTGACAAACGTATATTTACAAACACACTTTGTATGGGAGATGGCAGATCCAGTACTAGCTGCTTCCTATCCTAATGCAGTTGTCGGTGGTCTTAGTCTGGCGTTATTTACGAGAGAGAGAGCGCAAGGCACGAAAGACGTCGGGCAGTCTTTAGGGAAAAAGACGTAACCGACAGAGGTCCGCGACGCCGAGGTGGCGGTTTTTGGTAAGGCGCACAACTTCAAGTTAAACGAGCAGCACTGTTACTCACATACGGACTCATCTCCGTTCTAGTAGCGTTCCTGTCAATCAGTACGATTTTTGCTGTCATCCTCGTTCTAAAGTTATTCACACGATAAGGGTTGCTGTGTACGTTACCAGATCACAAACTTGATATCTGGGGTCCGTTAACTCGCTTCTGAGGTTTATCGGTCACTTACGGCAATGTTTTTTTCTGGCTGCGGTTAGTTCGTACGAAAATTCTAACGTGTTTCAGAATCCACGTTACACTGTAGGTCCCTGTAAAATTGGTTGGTTACGTCATTTCGAAGGAAGCCCAGGGTATACCGCTTTCACTGGCGCCTCGTCTGCTACTTCCCTGGTCAACTATTTAACCTAATCATCATCATTGTCATCCTGATCAGGTACGTGACCAGGTAACCCAGCACAGACCAGGCACACGACTCGTGCCAATCTCGTAGCACGTGGCAACCGAGATCGAGGCTACGTGGATGGCCGAAAATATCTGAAGGAGATAAAGCTGTCAGTGCAGGTAAGGTGACCTCCAACCACTGCCGCGCACAATGCGAGGTAACAGTTGCAACCGATAAACGAAAGGAGACTTCGGTAGCTGTATGCCAGCTCCTGATCTTCTTATCTCTTGCAGAACGGTAGCGGGCATCGCGATGTGGCTTCCCGCCAGGAGCGGAACCGTGTGCTACACAGACGCCGTCGCCACTAACCACTCTCTCCACGTCGCTGGAGTGTCGGAATATTGCATCGCCACGTGACTACCAGTGCAGGGTGCAGGTCGAGAGCGGGTCGCGGTGAGCACGTGCATTCGGTGCCGGGCAATTTCTGTGTGGGAGCGGAGGCAGTGCAGGCGCAGCCGGGCGCGCTCCACGACCGTGTGCTCTGCGTGCTGCACCAGGAATGGCCGTGGAATACACAGCTCTGCAGGCTTTCGCGGCCGACGCCGCTGTAGCGACAACCTTCTGGCTGATTACGCCGTGTCGTGCTTTCTATCCAGACGCCTCCAACAACAAACGTTTCCACTCTTCTGCTGGCACTGCCTTCAGCAGTTCCTCAGTATCCCCTTTGGCTGAACACTGTCGAAAAGCACGTCGTGTTGACTGATAAAATGATGTTCTCGTATTCTTCTTCCAAAGAAGTGTTGTTATTGGTGAAAGCCGGCCGTGGTGGCCGAGAGGTTCTAGGCGCTCAGTCCGGAACCGCGCGACTGCTACGGTCGCAGGTTCGAATCCTGCCTCGGGCATGGATGTATGTGATGTCCTTAGGTTAGTTAGGTTTATGTAGTTCTAAGTGCTAGGGGACTGATGACCACAGACGTTAAGTCTCATAGTGCTCAGAGCCATTTGAACCATTGGTGAACTTTTCCGGCCTACTACTCGTGGACTATTCTCGTCGGGTAGGTCGTGATAGCCGGTCTGGAAGGGAGGCGGGGAATGCTTACCAAAATATTATGTAAGGTCACCGTAGTTCGTACACCTCGTATATCGCAGTTGGGTAATTACTTCCTCGATGGTGGGAAGTCACGAACCCAGAAAGCTCTATGACTTTGATCTCCTACTTATGACTTTCCTTCTATTAATTGTTGCACTCTGGGCTAGCACTCGTGTGCCGTTAAAGACCATATTGTGGCGACATTCCCCTCGATGTTCCCCTATTGCAGATAGCACACTTTGCTTTAAGCGCGTGTCTCTTCGTGTTCTTTAACCCGTCCTTTTATTGCCTTGCCAATTACGCCTTTATGTAAGGGGCAGTCAAATAAAAACGAGGCGCATGGAAAAAAGTCTATTATACATTATGAGAAGTAGTTGTCATATCCGTTAATGCATTTATCCCCTGTCAGCCAAGATGGCAAATGCCTTCGTGGAAATATATTTGCGGTTGCTTCCGGAACCACGATTGTACCCAGGTGTGGACCTCTTCGTTCTAAGCAAATGGAGGACAGAGGATGTCTCTCTTCAGGGCTCCAAAAATACGGAAATCGTATGCGAAGAGATCGAGACTGCACGCAGGATGTGTAAGGGCTCCCAGAGAAACTTCATCAGCATAGTCGAAACAAGCTGGCAACAAAATGTCATTTTTCGATAAAGGTATAGAACATACTGTTTCATCGTGGCACAAATGTATTAACATTTATGGCGATTACTTTTCAAATGACAAACAGTTTACTTACTTCTTTCCATCCGTCTCGTTTTCATTTTTCTGACCGTTCCACATTTTCCCACAGCGACACTTCAGTTCAGAGTGGAAGCGATTACGGAAGTCCTCGGTAGGTCGGAAAGATCTTTTATTTTGTCCACCCACCCAAAAGCAGAAGCGTTGAGCCGTCCACAGGCACACACAGAAAAGAAAGAAAAATTACTAACTTTCGGAATATTCCTTTTTCGAGCTATTTATTACATTGTAACAGAACTTTAGTACAACATTTTCTTTTTCCCACTCAGTTACAGCCTTTAACTACACGAGTTGGACATTTTTCAACAATCGAATGTGAAGAAGTTGTCGGTGACGTGCGCTGGTGTCGATTTGATTTTGCTAACAGCGAGAGCGCTACCTGGCTCGGTAGCCAGATTCGTCCAGAGCTGTGGCAGGGCTCGCCTTTGGTAGAGTGTGAGACTGCTGCAGCCTCCCAGAGTGTAGTCTCGCGACGGTGAACTCGGTTTCAAGCAACGGCGGCATTTCGAAGAATATGGGGCGATGTCGGGAAGATGTGGCTGTCAGCTTTCACTCCAAGTCCCGTGGAATTGACGGTGCTGAGTTCCACGAACGAGAAAACCCAAAGTGTGTGTCGTCGTCGTCTTCGTGGCAATGGCGCGGTATACCTCTGGAAACTAGCACGGACCTCTACGTGAGCAGCTGCAGGTCCAGGGACGACTTGCTTCCACCGCTGGGAGGCTCGTATGAGGCGTCAGTATTAGGCCGGCACCGAGCGCCGCTCACCCACAAACACCTCGACACGAGGACCGGCAGGACACTGGTCCCAGTCCTGCCGCCTGTGGTGTCGCTAAATCGCTGTGGATGCTCCCTCTGAGAAGAACGCGGCGGGTTCCCTGCCCGACCACCTGCTCCGGAGCTTTGTCTAGTGACCTCGTCGCCGACAGTGCGCTAAACCTTTATCTTTCTTTTCCTCGATGCGGAGCAATTTCTAAACAAAGTTACAACTCCTTCATTACGATTTTTATATTGTACGACCTCCAATTATCTGGTCAGTTTCGAAGCTTATTTGCAGCTCCTAAGTGTCACCGAACTGTCCTCACTGTATTATTATAACAGCCGAAATTTGGGATAAATCCTTCTCCGGACAACTTGACGCGTCGTTTCTGTTTGCAGGTTTAGCGTCTCACCGCCCACGATATTGACAGCAGGCACTGTACACACGCCGGCACTGTGGGAGCTCCGCAGCGAACATTCCAGGCGAGGCAGCAGCAGGGAGCTCGCAGCCGGCCCGCCAGCCTCTCTCGCGGTTCGTCGCGTTTCACCAGGATGGCTGCTACCGTTTCGAAAGACACAGGGGCACCGACTGCTGCTCACTCGGCAATTAGGTAGCAACCCGGCGCTGGAAAGCCTTTTTAAGATCTTCGCAACACGAATACGAGCCAAAATGGGGCAAAATAACACAGTCGATAAATTCAGGGCTGCTACTAAAGTATCTCTGAAAAAAATTCCACGCGCAATAAAATGGCCGAGTTTTGAGAAACTGTTCGGAAATACCATACTTCATGGGGATAAAGACAGTGATAAAATATGCGAATTCTGTTTTAATTACTTTAGACGAATCACAGAACACATTTAAAATCGTTAGGTTTTTCGATCTGACATTGTCTGTCTTCAAAATGTAACATAGGAATAGCAGCGACAGTCTGGAGGTGCGCATTCACTCTTCTAAAACAAAAACATTTAAGGTCAAGTAGTTTCTGATGGGAGAAGAGGAGACGGGGAGGGGGGGGGGGGGGCGGAGAACTTGTGAGTGTATGTTATTAACATTTGAGCCATTTTTGAAGTCGCCATCACGGATGTAGTCGTAATTTTCACGTGGGGAAGGTGTCATGTGACATGTCAAACAGGCAGAGAATTACAGGACAAAAAGAAAGGCGTCTTTCAGGGTAGTGTAACTTTATTAACACTCGAGCTATGACACCTTTTGTACAGAAATAGACAAATAGTTTCGATAACACACGAACGTAGTTATTGGCTTCACCTGTATGTGATACACTTAGCTCAACACCTGGAATAACAGCACAGACATCGACGATACGCTCCCTGAGGTGTGCAAGGTTTGTGATCGCCTCATACACAGCTGCCTCCATATGTACCCCACTACTAGAAAGCTGGTGGATTTAAATCCGGACTTGTACAGTTTATCCGTCTCTGGGGAAACTGGTACCGAGGAATGCCGGGACACAGAGCCTGTAACGAGGTGCGCACCACCGCGCAGGAAGACATCTGGAAATGTCCCGTCTCCAGACAACAGCGACAGCATATAACAGCCTGTCGCCAGTGTTACGTGAATGAAGAAGCGCCCAACAATGCGAGAACCCTATATCTGACGACAAACCGTCACTTTCGATGTGGAAGCTACATTAGATGTATCCATCCAGAGAGGGTTGACACTCACCAATACCTGTGATTCTGTTTGTCGTGTCTCCGTTGAGCTGGGAGTCAGCTCGACGTGCAAGCACTGCCTCACAGTGTGCAGACGGTGGTTTTCGCCCAGCTGGCACGTCATCCACTCTGCAAACTGAGCCAGCCGATCTAAACGAACACTTTATGAGAGTGCCGCTTACGTGCGGCAGTATCGTTACCCCGGGTAGCGCGCTCTGGACCTTCACCGTGGCCGCCTGGAGGACACCGTTGCCAGACCAGGTGCACGGCCGTCGCCGGAGACGCCAACGAATGCTCCAAACTCGCAGTACGCCGGCAGGGCAGTGCTGTTGCGCTGCGGGGCACTTTCGCCTGGACTCGCACGGCGGCTGCTCCAGTAATGGGAGGCACCTCGACACCTGTGGACCACGTGAACGTAAATGTGGCCCACGTGTACCCCGTCGTGTTCGATGTCTTCCCTGACGGCGATGGCATCCTCCGGCACCGTAACTGTCCGTCTGGCCCGACTAGAAACGTACTAAAATGTTCTGAGGAGCACGACAGTAATCTCGCATTATGTCTCCTCCGGCAAGTTCGCCTCACCACATCCTGATGGGACGCTATCGGGCGCCAGCAAACCACCGACCTGTGAGTAGACACCTGCAGAGGTCTCGTCGGTGCTCCATTCCTACGAAGCGGAACGTCATCACAGTTTTGCTCGCTACACACTATTCCGACACATGTCAATGGGCAGTGTCGGCTCGAAGGCTGCTGGAAAACTTTCAGTGTGAAAGTACCCTCCGCCACACACCGTTAGGTGGCTCGCGGAGTACGATGTAGATGCAGATGTTCAGTAGCATTAGCTATTCAATAGCATTATATTCATCTGTTCGCCTCTATCGTGACGGACCCTGGACTCTTCCCGCGAGAGCCTTATAATTATCAGTTATTACCCTCGACACGGTTATTTTCGCTCGTTAAAGATACAATAAGAAAACTTGTCATTTCTAGTGTTACCGGAAGTGACAGAATGTAATTAAGACGGACAGAGGAAGTGTAAACATACAAAATCGAGCAAGCTGGCGCAGTGGTTAGCACATTGGACTCGCATTCGGGAGGACTAGGGTTCAGACACGCGTCCGGCCCTCCTGATTCACGTTTTCCACGGTTTCCTTAAATCGCTTGAGGCAAATGCCGGGACGGTTCATTTGAAAGGGCACAGACGATTTCGTTCCCCATCTTTCCCTAATACGATGGAACCGATGAGCTCGCTGTTTGGTCCCCTCCGACCAGCCAGACATATAAGAGAGCTGCGGGCCACGTGGGCAGCCGCGCCCTGCACACAGAGGCAGCGGCCCGCCCCGCCCCGCCCCCCCACTAATGGCTGCAGCTTCCTTCCGCCGACAACTTTGATCGCGCCTCCCGCACGCCACGGCCTTTCTTCGGAGGCACTTTAATCACTCGATTGATGGAAACTTCCGTAATCAATATCCATTAGGCGACCAAACCCTGTGCTAAAACAGCGGGCACACGGAAAATTGGCCGCCACTGTGACGCAGCAGCGCATTCGGGCGCACGCGTCAGCCACCAGCCGGCGCCGGCCTTCCTTTCTTCCGATGATGACAAAGTCAGTCCCCTCCCCTACTCGGTAAACCTATGCTCTATTCCAAAAATATACTCGTGCTAAATAAAGGTTCGTTCCGTTGTGCCCTCCACTTTATGGTGCAAGTCACGTCATTTGTTAAACATTCTACGAAAACCAGCAGATAAACAGTAGTCAGTACGCTGCTGCAGAAACGCATATCGGAGCGTGACGGCGAAATGTTCGAGTCTTCGCTACTCGGTATAAGAGCCCCTAACAAGTTCATTGGCACCTACCCCAAAATATTTGTTGACAATACATTACGCAGGGTACAAGATATGTATACACTACAGCCAAGTGACTGGTAAACGCGGTAGTTCCCGTTGTAGGCCTGATAATCGTTAGGCCTTCTTCTCCTTCCTTCAGCGCACTGATTACGAGAAGACTACTATCTTTAGAGCGTTCTCAATCACTGTAGGACCAATTCGTAGGACGTTGTCGTCCGTTCCTCAGTTAAAGCTGGTGTTCACAATTTGCTACGTAGGCTTCCTCGGCATCGTCTGTATCCACTTACACGCAGCTTCGGCTCAGCTTCTCAGCAACTGCGTTACTCTCTCACGTGGCTCAAACAAATCTGTCGCCATCCGTGGTGCTTTCAATAGTCCCACTTGCTTCTGGTCTCATACAAGTGCGCAGTATTGCAGGGCGGATTTCTACGAATATTTCGTAAGCAATCTCCTTTGTAGGCTGACTGCATTTTCCTAGTGTTCTTCTAACGAACCAAAATGTACCGCTGCCTCGCCTGAGCTTATGTGATCCTTCCATTT
The DNA here is from genome assembly GCF_021461395.2 of Schistocerca americana. Taxonomy (NCBI): domain Eukaryota; kingdom Metazoa; phylum Arthropoda; class Insecta; order Orthoptera; family Acrididae; genus Schistocerca; species Schistocerca americana. The sequence continues at coordinate 1,087,467,921 of NC_060120.1, read as the reverse complement.
TATATCCCTACAAATTGCTACAATCAGGTGACTTTATGAGTCCCCGATATCACTTCTGACTCGTTGACATTGTCGTTACAGGATATCTGGTTTTTCTGTTTTGTGAACTGCGCAATTTTACATTTACGAGCATTTTAAGGCAGTTGCCAGTCTCTACACCACCATGAAATCTTCTCAAGAACTGACTGCATATTCGTGCATCTTTCTTCTGACTGTACTTCATTATAGACAACCGTCTGCAAAAATCTACCGGTGTGGCCGTGCGGTTCTAGGCGCTTCAGTCTGGAACCGCGTGACTGCTACGGTCGCAGGTTCGAATCCTGCCTCGGACATGAATGTGTGTGATGTCCTTAGGTTAGTTAGGTTTAAGTAGTTCTAAGTTCTAGGGGAATGATGAGCACAAATGTTAAGTCCCATAGTGCTCAGAGCCATTTGAACCATTTTGAATCAGGGTGTTACGTGAGACAAGCGCGAGACGCATGCAAGCAGGCGTTCCGTACGCGGAACGGCTAAGAACTTTTAATATACGTATATTTCGTCAATACACAGCGACGTAGTTGACAGTGAGCCGCCAAGCGTGGCTGTAAATGAAGGTGTCGCACGTTGATGTGCAGTGATGTCGGGCCTTAGAGATGTCCGACCAGCGTAAGCTTAGCGGCCGGTGAGGAAGCAGACTCGCGGCAGCTGTCGCACCTCGCCTCCAGGCACACTAACGGACTTCTTGGGCGAAAAATAAGGCTGCTGAAGACGGTCGCAGGATAACCCAACTTACGTACCGTGCCACTTTTCCACGCGTTAGTTCTATGTAACGAGAAGACGGTGTCACAAAAATTACTGTTGCACCTAGAGAACACTTTTCCAATAAAAGCAATACGATAGGGAGCTGCCGAAGCAATACCTCCGTGCAGTCACCATCAAGTCGAAATTCCCAAACCTCTCCTAAATGCAAATAAGCTTCACTACTGCAAGGAGCACAAAATCCGGTCTACAGACCAGAAAAATCGAGGTAATTACTAACGGGACCGACCGAGGTGGCGCAGTGGCCTTCCTGATTTAGGGAAACCACGGAAACCTAGATCAATTCAGCAAATGCTAGGATGGTTCCTTTGAAGGGGCACGGCTGACTTCCTCCCCCATCCTTCCCTATTCCGATGGGACCGATGACCTCACTGTTTGGTCCCTTACTCCAAATCAAGCAACCAACTAAAAGGTTCGTCTGCGAGCAAAACACAGTATGTTTTTACACAAACATGTTTCGCTACAGTTTGGATATTCTCAGTTGACGTTTATTTACTTTCTCTCGAAATATAAATGATAGACACTGTTTGTATTCCTATGTACACACGAGGTGACTCCTACTGTTTATTTCATGTTTACGTTCAGTTGTATCTTAACACTCCATTATATTATTTCCTTTCTTGTGACTGTCTCCATTTTTCAGACATAAAGGTATACTTACTGTAATATACTATCTGCAACACAGGGCTGTTCAGAGAGTATATCTTCCGGAAAATTAGGACTGAAATTGTGACCTGAAGGAGGACGTAGTGGAAGAAGAAACGTCAACTGTGACACCTAGTGTTGTTGTGGGCCTGCACTGCACGAGTCGTTTTAGTACTCTTGTCTTATTGCAGCTTTTTTTATCCCGGCAACATATGGGTGTCAGTGGATTTCGCGAATGAGAGTTGAGCGTAGTGTCCCGGACATTATTCTGTTCTGCTGTGCCGCGGAGCAGGCAGGCAGGCAGTCTCCCCCCCCCCCCCCCCCCCCCTCCTCCTCCCCCCCTTTTCCTCCTCAACCACTCTTTTTGCAACACGGTTTCACAGGTCACTTCACTGATCTTTCTGTTATTAGCCTAAGCTGAGCTGTTTTTCGTGCTAATGTGCCGTTACAGAGGTTGTAGAGAACACAGTGATGGAGAACGTAATAAACAGAGGGCTGTTTCAGCTTAGGCAAGGCGAAACCTCAGAGTCGGCTGGACAGTGTATCTAACGCACGCTGAACTATGAGTGAACCCGCTACCGACGATAGCGAAGAGCAACATCTACATCATACTCCGCAAGCCGGTGTGAGGCAGAGGGTACTTTTGGAACCACCAACTCATCCCTCCTTCCCTGTTCCACTTGCGATTGGCGCGTGGGAAGAATGACTGTTGCTAATCGTCTGCAATAGTTCTAAATTCTCCACTTTTCTCGCCGTCGTCATTTCGCGATACGTAACATGACGTCCGACTCTGCCCGGAGAGTGCTCTCCCGAAGTTTCAGTAGCAGACCTCTCAGGAACCTCTGTCTCTGCAGTCTGTAGCGATCCCGCGGCCAAAGGCTCCGCTCTCCGTTCGGTCTTCTATATGTCTTGTATCACAGTATGGGATGGTGGGTGTGCCTTGATGCAAAACACTTTTTCGCGTTTATCTGATAGTAAATATGCAACCAGTCGCTTTTTTTTTAGAATAGTTGCTTATTTATGACCAGATAAACACCAATTTAAATCACAGTCGCAGTAGTCATCCACAATGGATATAATGAAAAAAAACATACTTTTGTTGTTTATTTATTCCCCAAACTAGTTTCAACGACAAATATCGCCATAACAGTGAGTTCTTTGATTCTAAAACATGCCGAAATAGCATACTTACAAAACACTGTAAAACATTCTTATATGTGTACTGTTTTTTGTTCCAAATATTGAATGTATCAGTACCATCTGGCAAGAATTCTAGATAGACGAACAATATTCAAGAATCGGTCGAACAGGTGCCTTGTACGCCAAATTCTTCGTGGATGAATTACAGTTCCTTAAGGTTCTTCTTACTGATCTCGGTCTGGCATCTGCTTTGCCTACTATTTGCCTTATGTGCTCATTCCACTTGAGGTCGCTCTGGATAGTTAGCCTTAGGTGTTTTGCTGTAAATACTGTTTCCAGGAGTTTTCCACCAACAGTAGTGGATTTCTTTTGCCACGTTACGTTTATCTACATTCAGGGCCGACTGCCAGACCCAGCACCATTCATCATCGCTCTGCCTCTCATTACGCAAATCGATGCTTTCTTCCGGCGTTGCAATTTCTTTTTATAAACAACCGCATCATCTGTGAACAGTCTTAACGAGCTTCCGACGCTTTCTATTCGACTGTTTACACGCATTGTAAACAGTAACGGTCCTATCTCAGTTTCTTCAGGTTTCCGGAAATTAGCTTTACGTCTGTTCATATTGTCCGGTTAAGAGCCAAGTCGCAAATCTGGTCCGGTATTCGGTAAGACCGTACTTGTCTCGCTTAACGGCAGTGCGGAACGGTGCCAGGTCAGGGAACACGGGATCAGCCTGAGCGTCGTCGTATACAGCACCGTGGACTCCGTGGAGGAACAGCGAGAGCTGAGTTTCGTAACATCTCTGTTTGTGGAATCCACGTCTATTTTCACAGAGGAGAATTTCGTTCTAGAAAACGCCGTAATTCACACGCGCAGCAGCCAAAGAGCGACTGATGGGAGAGCGACCGGGCGTTCAACGGAACGGCGGTGAACCTGAGGCTTGAGGCGAGGCGCTGGGCGGAGACCCTAGTCCTCACGAGGTGGACGCACTGCGCAAATACCGACAGCGTGAGCGGCCACGCAGCTGTAACATCCTTTAGTGAATACTTACTGCGCAGCGACGGTGCCTGCCTGCAGCAATAACTCGGATACTGACCTGTAACAAAGAGCAGAAGGGAATGTCAAAAGTAGTCAAATAACCACCAGCGATTCCTAAAAATTTACAGTTAGTTTCTGTTGGCGAGTATAATACTCTCAAATTATGTTTTTACATCTATTTACTAATCGTCAGACGATGGAAACAAAAAAAAAAACGAGTTTAGTCATTCGATGTACATTGTTGATCGACTTTCCAGTAGGGAGCGCCACAAACGAACAAAGGGAGATTGGGTTTAACGTCCCGTCGACAATGAGGTCATTAGAGACGGAGTACAAGCTCGAATTCTGTCAGGGTTGGGGAAGGAAATCGATCGTGCCCTTTCAAAGGAACCATCACGGCATACGCCTGGAGTGATTTAGGAAAATCACGGAAAACCTACATCGAGATGGCCGGAGTTGGGTTTGAACCGTCTTCCTCCCCAATGCGACGCCAGTGTGCAAAGCACTGCGCTACCCCGCAGCACAAAACGGGAATGTGATTCTGCTAATGTCGCAAGTGTGACACTTTGTTTTACGTAATTGTTGCAATAAAACCGTTTAAGCAGTTTGAGCTGTTTGCGGAACTGCCACGAAAATGGCTATTTTCCTTAGTAGACGAGCTACTTGGCTCCGTACAGAAGAAAAGTTGTTGGCGGTCTACTCCAGCCACACGACGGAGGTGACGGATACAGGGTGGCCCAGGAAGAGCAGTCCCTATCCAGGAATATGGCAGGAACGATTATGCGAAACAATAAAGTCTAGTAGACGTGATCTCCAAAGTGCATATATTAACAGCTACGAGCACGTCTTCAATCTTCGATATTGCGAAACACATCTCTTCTACTGAACAAGTGCTCAGAGCTCTTAAGGTAAGCACTGGGCAACTTTTTCCTGTTTTGGTCCATACTGACATCTCTCAAGCTAGGAAAAGCAAAGAGCTTGCAGTACACGAGATTTGTTTCACAGTATCGATGATGAAGAAGTGCTCATTGCTCTTAATGTATGCATTTTAGAGCCACGTTTAGCAGACTTTCTTGCTTCTATTGGTCGTTCCTGTCGTACCCCTGAATACTGACCATTCCTGCTGGGTCACTTTGTACTTTGCGTGGCCTCTGAAGTACGAGCACTCACTAGGTCGTGAAGTTCGCGATGTGTCACTGCACAGCGCAGTATGACGGACTAAATGCCGCTTTTGGCCGGTGACAGGTCCCGTTATGTGCGTGCTCTTCACCCGCCGTTAAACGTGCGCTACAGCTGGCCGTTTAATTTCCTAACGGATCGGTCGGGTCCTCATTACGATCAACATCCAAATAAAAAAGAAATATTCGAAAAATACTGAAAAATGACATTGCCGTTTACTAGTGTACAAGTGCTTAACGTTCGGCACACCACTGCTTCACCTTCGCTCCCTGAAGTCACTTTCGCCAGCAGTGCTCGGTCGGCAGTGGAGGGCAGCTGGTGGGGTAAGGCTGGCGGTCCGCAGTCTCTCGTGGCCAGAGGCTGACACTTCAGTTGTAAATTACTTTAATTTCACACGACCGGTTTCGGACTTTTATAAGCCCACCCTCAGGTGCCGGAGAACAGACTCCCTGTTCTGCGCTCATAGGCAGCACACCGCGCCCGGTACACGCGGCGCTCGGGTACCACAGCACAGCTGAGGATGGGCTTATAACAGTCCGAAACCGGTCGTGTGAAAATAAAGCAATTTACAACTGAAGCGGCGTTTTGAACCTCTGCTATAACGGTCAGTTGCGGTCTGTAGTGTCTCGTGGAGTGCAGCGCAACTCGTGGTCAGAGGTCTGCGCAGATTCTCATATCCGCAGATACAAATCTGTATAATGATGCACGGATATCCACGCTTTTCGCCGCAGCAGTAATTAGTTTGTTGTTAAGAATTAAAGAAAAGCATCGTTGTTGCGGTTTTCGCTGATTTTGCGTTATAAGCGATGGGTACTGATGGCTACTAACGTTCGGGTTATTACTAAAAGCCTTTCTGGGCATAACCTCGCAATATTAGTTTGAATCTGGATTTTCCTGGATACCGTCGCCGCATTGTTGATATCTGCAAGGTCCAAAAATGGCCAAGAAGCGATCTCCCTGATTTTTCTCACAAGTACAGATACACACTGCGTACGTCGTATCAGAAGCCGCTCTTATTCCTGTTTCGTTTACGTTAACACAGAACACTTACGTAATTACCGAAAGCTACCACGAAGGGACATAAAAGCTGTTTTAGGGTGCTTCACCTTTGCTTCATCGTCTGACTCTTGTTTGCGTATCACGTACGACACAAATCGTGTCGATTATAACATCATTGAAGATATCAGCTAAAGTATCTGCGTTAGGAGAATAGAAATTCGGAAAACACGAGTCCGAAAACAATTTATTGGACTCACCAAAACAAAACAAAAGACTCGATCCCAAATGCGGACCGTCACCAATATAAATTAACAAACAATAACAGAAAAGACCCGACTCTTCACGGTGAGAGATCACAATAAAACAATTCTGCAATGTGAAGATGTCCGTCGACTATACCAAGTGAATCTGCAAGATATCGGCCAGCTAGAAGAGGCGTTTGCCCTGTATACTTCCGAGCGGTGTGTTGAACTGCCCATCACCGGCAGTGCGCCGCCCTATAATCGTGTTCCTGGCGTAACAAAGTAGTTCCTGGGCTAGCTGCGACCTCTGGTGAAGCTGTTCTGCAGGCTCCGCGAACGGGTAGCGGTCCCTGGTGTTGTGTTGCGGCCGCCGGTAAATATTTGTAATGACAACACAGACGACCTAGGGTTTCCTGGTGAATATACTCCCTGTGATGCAGGCATCCCGTGTCGGTTGGACGTGAAGTGGGATGCCGATGCAGTAGGCGCTACGATGTACCAAGTGAGCGGCTACAGCATCAACGACCCCCTTAAAAATCTGTTTACATATATAGATTCTACGCAAGCCACCGTTTGGTGCATTGCGAAGGGTATCTTGTGCCACTTTCCTGTTCCAATCGCAAATAGAGTGGAGGGAAACGTGACTCTATATACCTCCGTAATAGCCCTAATTACTCTTACCTTCGTGGGCCTTTCGCGAAATGTACATTGGCGGCAGTAGAACTGTTATGCTGTCATCTTCAAATGAGGGTTTTCTAAATTTTATCAATTTTGTGCCGCGTCTTCTCTCCAGAGATACCAATATGAATTCACGAAGCATTTCCGTAATACTCGCGTGTTGACCCTAACTACCAGTGAAAAATTCAGCAGCCGGTGTCTGAATTGCTTGAATCTCTTCCCTTATTAGAACCTAGTGGGGATTCCAAAGACTCGAACAGTATTCAAGAATGCGTCGCACTGGTGTTCTGTTGGGGTTGGGTTGTTGTGGGGGAGGAGACCAGACAGCGAGGTCATCGGTCTCATCGGATTAGGGAAGGACGGATAAGGAAGTCGGCCGTGCCCTTTCAAAGGAACCATCCCGGCATTGGCCTGGAGCGATTTAGGGAAATCACGGAAAACCTAAATCAGGATGGCCGGACGCGGGACTGAACCGTCGTCCTCCAGAACGCGAGTCCAGTGTGCTAGCCACTGCGCCACCCCGCTCGGTGGTGTTCTGTACGCTGTGCCCATTACATATGAATCACAACCTCCTACAATTTTTCCAATATACCGAAGTTGACTATTCACCTTCTCTATTACACTTGTTACGCGCTCTTTTCATATCGCTTTCCACCGTTATGTGACCGTGTCGAACAGCACACAACTAATACTGTATTCCAACATTACGAAATTGTTTCTCCAACGCATCTGCATTAACTTACCTTGATCACTAAAAATTTTACGCAAGTCGTCTTATGTGCTGCTTCAGTCATTCAACAACGATACCTTCCCGTAGACCTCAACATCACGAGCAAACAGCCACAAGTCCTCGGTCGCCACGTCCGTGCCCACAGTCTGCAGGGGGCACCACGTCAAACTCTTTCCGGAAATCTGGGCGTATCGGATCTGCCTGTTGCCCTTCACCCACGGTTCGCAGGACATCGTGTGCGAAAAGCGCAAGCAGAGGTTAGCGCGAGCGATGTTTTCTAAATCGGTGCTGGTAATTAAATTCAAACTCAGAATATGTTCAAGAATTGAACATAAAAGAGTCTGTAATTTTGCGGGTCGGTTTTTTAGCATTCACCTGCGCTTTTTCCAGTCGTTTCGGACTCTACGCCGGGCGACATAGTTCGTCAGTTACGAGGTCGGACGTGACGCCACGGCGAGTCTAGCGTCACAGCTCCCGCACACTTAAAATGAATGCTTTACAGTCTACATCTGTCGGTCAACTGGCTTCAGTTTGCCGAGAATCCATTCCGTCGCTTCGGCTTGCTGACGATTAGTGGGCTTCTCCAACTCCGGAAGTGTCAAGCCATCGAGCATGGGTCCAGCGATCGAATCCGCAGACGATCCACAGATGTGTCCCTCACAACGGCCTCCCGTAGCTCGGATTACAGGAAATACGCCAACACTTCCAGCAGTACTGCAAAAGTCGCGGATACGGGATTTGGGGATGTCCCACGACATTTGTTTCGTCCGCGGAAGGTGGCGTTACGCTCGGCAACTCGAGAGAGACAGGCAGCCTGCCGGCAGCAGGTTTCAGCGCAGGCGTGACTCCACAGCCCATGCTCAACAGGGACATTTAAGACAGAGTCCTGAAATACGCTGTGAAAAACCAGGTGCTGGTGCGTGTAGGCATAAAAACGTTTCCGATTAGCTGGCTAAGCCTACTCCTCGAGGCTTCCCAGCCAACAATGACATACGATTTGCTCTTTGTTCGCCCCGTGTTACTCCAACCCAGAGAGTGAAAACTGGCGCAAGCTTTCGGTCGCGCTTAGCCGTGTGCGCAGGAGTGCTGAACGTGGCCGGTGTGGGAGGACTGGGGAGGACTGGAGAGGACGGCCGAGAGACGGGCGCCGCCTTCCGCCTTCCGCCTCGGCAGACACGCGCCACCGCCGAGCTGCTCGTCACCACGGCAGGCGACGCAGTGCAACGTGAGGGGAGCCGCGTGTAGCTCTACACGGCTCCCAAGACGTGCGCGAGTGCCTCAAGCCACAGACATCAGCCGTTCCCGTGCCGAGTACTAAAGGTGCCCCCACACAGGACGTGATGCTAAACGCTGGGCAAGACGAGTCTTGTGACATCACACAGCGAAATTTCGCGTTACCGAGAATTCTAGAGGCAACAACTCACTAGTTCCGACTTATGTGGCTATGTCATTCGACACGGTCAAAGATATGCTTCTACGGCACAAGCTGGACCGAGGAGATACCTTACTGGAACACAGCTCACTAAATTTAAAATTCCTTACTTGGCAGTTTTTGTAGGCTATTACTGCTTGAAAACTATAAAAATAAGCTTTTCAACGTCAGCGAGATTTATCAAAAATGTAATGTTTTTGGTACGATGTGTTACGATAGAATATTCGAAAATACTACCGCTCCTCTAAACGTAAAGCTACAGTTGGAGAAAAGAACTCTCCGTGTGCCTCTGCACATTTTCAGAACTCGTGCTGCAATGAAATCTTCATATCAGATGAATTTGAACTGCATGGGAACAAGACAGATATACAAATTGCGAAAACACTCGTTTTACATGCACACATAAAACATAGGGTGTTGCCAAGACATTGTAGCATTTATTACACTCAGTTTATAATTATAAATAATATATTAAATGACAGGGCCACTCAAACAGTTTTTCTTACAGTTGTTCAACAGGAACACTATTTGTAAGACATGAAGTAGATAGGCGGGATTTTCCCAAACCTCGATCACTGTGTCTGGAGTAACTGTTGCAGCAATGCTATTCCTAAAGCCGGGTAGATCACCAGTTAGCGGAGGCACATACACGTCACCCTTTATGAACACCCAAAGATAACAACTGCAGCGCGCCAGATCGTGTGTGAACGCGTAAGTCGTGCAAAAGAATGCAATGGCCGAAAGCCTTCATTCACCGACCGAGAGCTGCGGCGTCTGTGCAGAGTCGTCAGTGCTGACAGACAAGCAACACTGTGTGAAAGAACCGCAGAAATCAGCGACGCATCCGTGAGGACACTGCTGCCGAGTTCGGCAGCAGACGAGCGACGCGAGTGCCTTTGCTGAGAGCACTACCTCGCCTGCAGCGCCGCCCCTGACCTCGTGGCCGCATCCTTTGGATCCGAGACGGGTGAAGAACTGTCGCCTGGCTAGGCGATTGCCGGTAAGAACTGATGTTCGGATTCGAGTGCGGCGCACACCCCACGAAGCCGCGGACGCAAATTGTCCACAAGGCACCGTGCGAGCTGGTCATGGCTGCATAATTGCGTGGCCTGTGTTTATATGGATTGGACTGGATCCTTCGGACCAAATGAACCGGTCATTGACTGGAACAGGGTATGTTCGGCCACTGGAGACCATTTGCTGCCATTCATAAGCTGCCAAACAATGATCGAATTTTTATGGATGAATTTGAATTTTATTTATTGCTCACTGAAAGACGTTTTGCCTTACATTTTATAACACGTCGTTCATTTTACAGCTTTTCATGTACATTACAAAACACATTCGATATTACAAACAGCAATTACTGTTTTCAGGAATTACAACGGAAATAATAATTTATTAAAAATACATCAGAAATTCAAAGAAAGAACACGAAAAATATTCAGATTTTAAGAAGATATGATGATCGGAAAGACTTTGACAGAAAGAGAGAGACAAATGTTACCGTATCCGAGCCAGCCTGGTCTGAAAGCCTCGGAAGAAGTAGTTCACGCCTTACAGTCCCGGTTCGCTGCAGTTTAATTTTCGAATTAATATTTCTAAACACTATTTACAAAAACCTTATAATTATTATGTACACTACGAAGTGCGCACTGGAGTGTGAGTGTAAAGTATGTTATTTCTAGGGGTTACTAATTAACCTTCAGTACCTATATTATGTGTCTCTATTATATTGCTTATGTAGCAAGTGTTTATCACAATTGTCACATCCCCGCAACGGTACAATGACCGCGAGATGGATATGCGTGCTGCTACAACAGATTCACAGGGTTGATTGGATTACACTGCTTAATCTAATACAGTTTAATTATTCTAGATTTTGCGTAAGGTTGTCTGCGGTACGTTTCGGTCAAAGTGTTCGGTGTGTGAGTGAGCGTGAGCTTCGTTACTGCTGCCTGTGTTGCGGTACTACGTGGAACTGCTGTATTACGTGCTTCGTGTGTGTTGCAGTGCTCTGTTGTGCGGCGGTGTCCGTCTGCATTCACCACGTAATGTCCTCGAGACATCATCGGCGATGTTATTCATTGTCTCCGGGGCTTTCTTATCTCTTATCGCCCGTAACATGTCACGGTCGTACTGCGCTGGTGACAGTGAAAAAGTACGTGTTCTGAGGATCCGTGTTCCCACATGCACAAGTGGCACTCTGGCTGCGGCTTTCTCAGTGCAAGAGCGCAGGGCAGGGGCCGTGACCCGCCAGCAAGTGAGCCGTACTCCAGCTGGGACCGATACGGCACAGTCTTAGGTTTTCCTGGGAACAAATCCTATATCCTACAGCCATTTTCGATTAACTCCCATTCCCTCTGCCAGGTCGCCACCCGCCATTTAACGAGTAGGTGCTTTTCGGTGATGTCCTGTCCGGTAACCTCGATTACCTTAACCTGTCTCCGCCTACCCAGCCAATGCTTTGCAGCCCGAAACCGAACGGTTATGTCGATAGGGAAGGTTCCAAGCACCACGCAGAGTGGTTTCACTGACGTGGCGTTGAGAGCTCCTGACGACCTTACCGGGACACTCCGCTGTCCTCGCCGCACGATGTTCCGATTCGTCACCAGACGTACTCAGCGGCCCCACGAACTGGCTGCAAAACAGACCACAGACTCAAAGAGCGCACAATGGTAAGTTCTCAGTGTATGTAATGGTACCCTCAAACGTGTTATGTCGAGTCTGGCCAGCTAGTGCAGCTTGTCTGATGTCTACGTCAAGGGACAGTAATTTGTCGAGTTGCACACCAAGATGTCGTGGTTTCGTTGTCGTACTGTTTTATGGTTGGGTTCCTTTGGGTATTATCTGAGCTGTTTTGTTCAGAGCCATCCGACGGTTACTGGATGGTGCCTGTGAGTAGCAGTGTTGACCCGTGTCCGAGTTGCAAAAAATGGTTCAAATGGCTCTGAGCACTATGGGACTCAACTGCTGAGGTCATTAGTCCCCTAGAACTTGGAACTAGTTAAACCTAACTAACCTGAGGACATCACACACATCCATGCCCGAGGCAGGATTCGAACCTGCGACCGTAGCGGTCTTGCGGTTCCAGACTGCAGCGCCACTTCGGCCGGCTCCGAGTTGCACCCTCGAGTCCGCGTAGACCACCACTAGGAGGACACCTGCGTACGCCATCGCCCCGTTCACACAGCTATCCCCATCCAGTTGATGTAGGAGGGGTTCAAGGGGGATGTTCCAAAAGTCAGGACCACAAGGTTGTAGAAAGAAGCAAGAACTAAACGGCAAATTTATCAAAGAGCGACGACGGCAAGGGACAGAGATGTCAGACTCACACAGCTCAGGAAAGCAAAACAACGCTACAAACAAGAGTTACAAAAAACACGAGAGGTGGTATGCAGGGGTATGCGCTGAGGATGATGACCAGGAGTCATCACTTGTACCTGGTATGAACTTACCTTTCTTTCGTGGTTATGTATAATCTATACCTCGTTGTAAACAAATTAATTACCGACTTTTTTGTTATTTCTTATTATCTATATATTGTTGTACATGACTTCCGTGAGATGGATCAATGGCACCACAACAATTCTGGGGAATGTAAAACGCCGGAGTGGGTGTATGAGATGGTGGCTGCTAAAAGGTAATGCCATGTCACCCTTTTCGATGAGGAGGAGGAAATATATGATTGGGTGAGAGAATTACCGGGAAGGTCACCCGAACTGCTCAGTCCTGGGATCCAAAGTGTAAAAGATGATTATAATGCAACCACCTTTGTTTCAGCAGATAATTATTATTCACGAATGCTGCTGTACTTAATTTTTTGCTATTTGTTTAGAGCATATATTTCAAAAAATTCTTGAGTGCTCTACTTCATTTTTTCTGTTACTCATATTTTACAGACGTGTCAGCAACATCGCCAAAACAACAAAGGGGAGCACTCCATCCACTTCGACTTCCATTCAGCTTGTCTCTACCGCGTGGCCATATGACAAAGATGTCGTCAACATAGAGCTACAAACAAGTAAGTTTCCACTGCGCTGAATCCACAGTTTCCTCCTCGGAATGTTCCACGAACAAGTCGGCGACCACTGGTACGAATTGCGAAGCCTTTCACGAAACTTCGGAACTCCGAGAAAGATCAACAAAGGCTATGTATTTACCCATCCTAACATTAATTTAACTAGACTATCTAAACATGTAAATTAAAATCAGAGGGCCAAGTAATACTGCGATGATTCACGTTCGCTAGCCGGCCCCGAAGTTGCCACAAACGCAGTGGCCGCACTTTTGGAGGTGAGGCAAGGCGGCTTCGTCCTGTCTACGATCCGAGGCCCTAGTGCTTAAAGCCGGGGCTGCGCTATACAAGTCACCGTGTGACTGTGTTAAGCCGGTCCGCCATTTCGAACGCCACCGTCGACCTTGCCGAGTTCCACGTGCTGCTGAGCGCTCGAAAGCGGCGACGCCCGTGCGTGTGGTTACGTGTGTGACAGCGGCAGTTGTCCGCTGCGTCTGGCTCGAGCGGAAGACTCCTGTATCGGCTCTGTTGCGGTACACTTCGTCCTTTGCACATACGCTAGTCGTACTGTTCTGCCTGTAGTGCAGCTGAATAAAAACATCAGTATCCGTGAACTTCGAGGGAAAAAGTCGTGTGTCCACTCAACAATTACATCGGCTTCTAAAAGTCGTATTACAATTCTTGCGATACGTATTTACAACAATTCTCTTAAATAGAACCACTGCAACTTATACAGGAGTGCAATACCTCAACCAGAACGGAATACGGGGACAACTAAAATGTGAAGAATTGCGCACACTGGGCGACAAAAAAAGCTTTCAAAATAGGCATTCCGTTTGAAGCTCTACAAATCACTCAAGAACCAGAATTCTGGCCTGAAAACATAAAATTACGTCAATTTTATTTCCCAAGAAGATCAAAGGAAGAGGGAGCAGACATCAACTAAACCAAGAAGAAAAACAGAAGAACAAAGATTACAAGTGTCTTGTGCAATACAGAGGGAATAAAAAGAGCTCTTACTCTAACACCAACAGACTCGGATCTTGCCGTTCTAACGAAACCTTCTCCATAAACAACTGGCAACATAAAGATTTCTACAATTTTCACCTAATGGCAAAGAAGGGAGAAACAGGACGACCCAAGGGAGGAATACCTAGCCTACTGAAACCCTGGACGACCCCCACCAAAAAAAGTCATGAAACAAGAAAATAGTATGCCAGTAGCAGCATCAAACATAAATATAACTGCAGCCTGTTTCCAACCGCACACAAATGTAGCAGAAATAAATGAGGAGATAGTCACACGCATCAAACAATGTGATAGCAAAGCCACCATTATTGCAGGCAATCACAACTACAGAATAGACAAGGAGAACTATGAAACAAGACTAGTCATTCAAACCCTAGAAGAAGCCGGTTCCACCCTACTGAACGATAGACAAATACCTACATACACTACTGGCCATTAAAATTGCTACACCACGAAGATGACGTGCCACAGAATCGAAATTTAACAGACAGGAAGAAGATGTTGTGATATGCAAATTATTAGCTTTTCAGAGCATTCATACAAAGTTGGCGCCGGTGGCGACACCTACAACGTGCTGACATGAGGAAAGTTTCCAACCGATTTCTCATACACAAACAGCAGTTGACCGGCGTTACCTGGTGAAACGTTGTTCTGATGCCTCGTGTAAGGAGGAGAAATGTGTACCATCGCGTTTGCGACTTAGATAAAGGATTGCAGCCTATCGCGATTGCTGTTTATCGTATCGCGACATTGCTGCTCGTGTTGGTCGAGATCCAATGACTGTTAGCAGAATATGGAAACGATGGGTTCAGGAGGGTAATACGGAACGCCGTGCTGCGTCCCAATGGCCTCGTATCACTAGCAGTCGAGATGACAGGCATCTTATCCGCATGGCTGTCACGGATCGTGCAGCCACGTCTCGATCCCTGAGTCAACAGATGGGGACGTTTGCAAGAGAACAACCATCTGCACGAACAGTTCGACGACGTTTGCAGCAGCACGGACTATCAGCTCGGAGACCATGGCTGCGGGTACCCTTGACGCTGCGTCACAGACAGGAGCGCCTGCGATGGTGTACTCAACTACAAATCTGGGTGCACGAATGGTAAAAAGTCATTTTTTCGGATGAATCCAGGTTCTGTTTACAGCATCATGATGTTCGCATCCGTGTTTGGCGACATCGCGGTGAACGCACATTGGAAGCGTGTATTCGTCATCGCCGTATTGGCGTATCACCCGGCGTGATGGTATGGGGTGACATTAGTTACACGCCTCGGTCACCTCTTGTACGCACTGACGGCACTTTGAACAGTGGACGTTACATTTCAGATGTGTTACGACCTGTGGCTCTACCCATCATTCGATCCCTGCGAAATCCTACATTTCAGCAGGATACTGCACGACTGCATGTTGCTGGTCCTGTACTGGCCTTTCTGGATACAGAAAATGTTCGACTGCTGCCCTGGCCAGCACATTCTCCAGATCTCTCAGCAATTGAAAACGTCTGGTCAATGGAGGCCGAGCAGCTGGCTCGCCACAATACGCCAGTCACTACTCTTGATGAACTGTGGTATTGTGTTGAAGCTGCATAGGCAGTTGTACCTGTACACGCCATCCAAGCTCTGCTTGACTCAATGCCCAGGCGTATCAAGGCCGTTATTACGGCCAGAGGTGGTTGTTCTGGGTATTGATTTCTCAGGATCTATGCACCCAAATTGCGTGAAAATGTAATCACATGTCAGTTCTAGTAGAAAATATTTGTCCAATGAATACCTGTTTATCATCTGCATTTCTTCTTGGTGTAACAATTTTAATGGCCAATAGTGTATATATGCCATAATGGAAAAAGCACCATTGACATCGCATTAACAAGAGGAGAAATAAAAGGAAATATTCAACCAATACGGCATGACTCCATCACTCATTTACGAAAGCACATTCCACTGAAGATAAAAAAAAGAACGTCATCTCACCACCACCAAGAAAGACCCACCAAATCACACAAAGAAAAATAAATAAAAAATAACAAACCAACAAGAACAAATAACACAAATAGAAACTTTAATAGAGGAAGGAGACCTTGAAAAAGCAACAGACAAAACAGAAGACCTCCTAAAATATTCAATGATACAAACAAACCCAAAAACAAGGACGGAAAAAATATGGTTCGATGCTGAATGCTATAGCAAAAGGAACATTGTTCTAAGAACGCTCCACAGATTAAGAAACCAGCACGACGAGGAAACATACAAACTATATGCAGAAGAGAGGAAAAATCTACAAAAAACAAATAGAAGCGAAGAATAATAGAATACATAGAAAGTGAGGCAAAAAGAGAAGCGGATGAATCAGCGAAACACCCATACATAACAGTAAGACCAGGAAGACAGACTCATACACCAAATATCGACATGAAGGAATGGAAAACCACTTCAGTAAGATACTGAACAAACGAGGAATCCAAACACCCCCAAAGAAAGAGAAGCAATATCAAACAAAATAAAAAGAGAATGTATGGGAACCGCTAAATGAAGATGTAAAAGAAGTAACAAAAGCACTGAAGAACAAGAATGCAGCAAGATCCGATAATATATATAATGAATATATAGAAGATGCGAAAGAGGCTCTCCAACATATATGGATCAAACTATTCAACAAATGCCCGGAACTTGGAAGAATTCCGATCCAATGGAGACACTCGTTTGTAAAAGTTCTCTACGAAGGTAGAGGAGACCCAGCGGACACAAACAGGTACAGAGGCATAGCCTTAGAAAATACTCAGTTCAAGACGTTTTGAAACATATTACACAAAAAATTAAAGCCTGCGTGGACAGTCACTCATTGAGAAAATAGATAAATGGTGCAGTGAACACAAACTACACATAAACATAACAAGGACCGAAATGGTGATTTTCAGAAAAGGAGGCAAAACACCCAAGAATGTGGAAGTCAACATCAGAGAACAAAAAATAAAAATCTCATCAGACTTTAAATACCTAAGGGTGACACTGCAACCAACAGCCAAATGCTTCACAAAACATACAACAGAACGTGCAGCCCAAGCAATAATAGCAGCACAGGACATCAAAAACATCCGCCTACTCAGTCTAGAAACGGCCATGAAATTATTCAACGCAAAAATCTTGCCTATCCTGGCCTACGGGATGGAGGTTATATGAGACCACCTGACAGAAAATAATCTAGAAACACTAGAAAAGGCAAAATCGGCTTTTCTAAAAAGAGCACTAGGTCTCTCAAAGGCAACAAGATCTAGACTAGTGTAGCTGCTAGCGAGAGAGACATTCCTAATTGAAGACATCAAACTTCGACATATGATGCAGCATACCAAGGCTGCCAGAAGTCAACTGAAGATCATCTAGGATAAACGTGAAAAAGTATGGCCGGAATTCTATGGCACCGAAGCAAAGACGAACCACTCATGGACACCACCAAACTTCGAACTGCGACATGTCGTAACTGGATTATCTATTCACGGCTTTCATCATCTAATTTGCAAAAACAAAGATTATCACGACCCAACCACAACGTGTGTGTGTGAACTGTGTAACGAAGCCTGTGAACGATATCATATATAACTGTGCAGTTAAAGAGTAAAATGTATAAATGAATATGCAAAAATGTAAAATGTTAATCTAAAATGTAAAACGTAAAATGTTCAGGAAAGTAACTGAATGTGGCTATTTGGCTGCAATTTTATTAAATAAATAAAAATAATTTTCTACATAAGATAAAAATTATTTAATCATTGTCACTTTTTAGTAAATCCCAAGGTCATTCTTACTTGATTTCTGTTCCTATTCAGTAACAGAATCTTTACAGCAAGTGAAATAGGAAACATAAAACAAAGTACAAAATATCTTACTGCAAGCATTGCAAGCGTTCTCCAGTAAATGAAGCCTGTCGAACAAACTCACTCCTCAGAAACATCGAATATTATATACTTCTATCAAACTAATAAGAAAGTTTCACAACCCATTAGAAAACGCGACTGTTACTAGAAAATTATTTGGATCCACTGAGACGTGACACATCTGCATCTCTGCTTGTTGTGCTACACAGATCATGACTGATATGCGGCCATACTTCCATCTTACCATCTCCTGAAAGCTTTAATCGCAGATATTTAATTATAACAAATTGTACCAATAAAATGTGTTTTTGATGAATCTGTAATGTGCCATTGCGTTGAAACGGCACACATTCATAGTACGTAAGTTACAATAGTTCTTTAACCACCGAGATAACGTTTCCCGTCATTCTGTTACAACAAATCGTACGATTAACGACGGCTTTTCGATGCTCGGAAACGGCATATATACGTATGGGCTTCAAATGAAAGCGACTCTGTACTGCAGGTGGATGGCGTGCATATGGGGTTCTTCCATCTCATTGGTCTATGTTCAGAATGTCTGGCATGCTAGACACTGCTTTGCATGGCCGGAAAGACTACCTAAAGTGTTTTCCACGCTGTGACGCCAGAAACTCGGCACACACAACGTTGTTCGAAGGCACGATCCGTGTGCCGACGGCTTTATGCTCCTAACTTAGGATGCAGGATGTAGAAGAAACGCTGCCTCTCGGTTCGCCGAGATTCCGTTATAGCCTAAAAACGGACGCCCTCAATCGTGCGGACTGTCGACGTTCGCTACACAGCGATCCCAACTAATGACGTATTGAATGGAAGGACGCCGTCGATTCGGCGCACAGTCAGTAGATCCCTAGCAGCGCCGCAGAACTTCCCTTCACTATTTGTAGCCGCGCCAACAGCTCACATTTTCAGGATGTGGGCTGATTCGAAGCTAAAATCGGGAGTCGTAAGCGGAAATACACTGGTTCGAGATCCGTTATACATTGATAAGCCACAACAAAATGACTACCGACCTGCTATCGATATAATCCCGTCCAGGCGATAGCAGTATCACGTGGCGAGGAATGACTGCTAGACAGACTCACGCACGGTGCGTATAGTATCAGTGAGCGTGCTGTCCGTGTGTAGAGTGGGATCTAGCTGAGTTTGACCGAGGCTAGATTGTGATGGCCCGGAAGGCAGGAGCATTTCGGAAACTGAACGACTTGTTCGAGAAGTGTTCTGGTGAGTGTCTTCTACACATGGCGAAACCACGTCTAGACGTAGCGGTCATCCCTCATTACAGATGTCGGACGTCGTAGGTAAAGCAGGACAGACGGGGAACTAACATCAGACTCGGTGTGTCTGAACAACAGTGCACCGAACACTCTTAACGACTGGGCTCCGCAGCCGGCGACGCATCCATGTGCCAATATCACCACCACGATATCTGCAACTACGGCCACGTCACCATCGGCACTGTACACTGGCGCGGTGGCAGAGCGTTGCAAGGTGTGCTGAATCCAGATACCTCCTTCACTATGCCGACGGGAGGGTGCGGATCCGCCGTCTTCCTTGAGGACAGCCGTTTCACTGGCACCTGTAATGCAGGGCGGAGACAAGCGGGCGACAGCTCCATCGTGCGCTGGGGAACATTTGTACGGGCATCTACGGATCCAGTGAAGCTCGTGCAAGGCGCCACGATACACGAGGAGTATCGCACACTGGTTGCAGACCACATGCACCTCTTCGTGACAATCGTGTGTCCCGATGGCCGTGTTACAAAGTCGGGAGTGTGATGGAGTGGTTCGAGGAACACAGTTGCGAGTTCCAATTGATGCGCCGGTCTCCGAACTCACGAAATCTGGACCCGACCGAATACACGTGTGACGTGACTGAGCGTGGCGTCAGAGCTGATCGGCCCGCTCCCCGGAACTTCCCACAGTTGGGCGCCTCGTGTGTGCAGACGCGGTGCCGCCTGCCTCCAGCGGCCTGCCCACGCCTCACTGCTTCCGTGCCGCCGCTGTTGTCCGTGACAAACGTCCACTTACCGGTTCTTACGAGGTGGTCATGTTTTCGCCGATCAGAGAATGTACTGCACTGTTTTGCTATGCAATTTAAAGGACGAAAGGGGGATTAGGGTTAAGGTACCATCGATATCGAGGTATGAGACACCGTATACAGTTTGAGGAGAAAACTGATATGGCTTCTTGAGACGTCTAGTGAAGTTCTTCCTGGAGCCCCAAAATTGAGCTCTCGCTCGCATTTCTGTAGATACTAAAAGACACAGCTTTGTTTTAAGTGGGGCCACACGATTCGCCTTGTAGTTGATTACATCTGAAAGATCCTCATTTCTGCGCTAACTTTCCGGTAGACAACTACAACTGAGAGATTAAAAGGTATGTGAGAGTCAAGTGGTGTTAAGTTTCACGCATTCGCACAATCTGCTGGTATTGACGTCTCAGAAACGATTTTACACAATTTGTCTGGTCAAGTATTTTGCGTTGTTTACGGTGTCACATTCATTGATCGGTCCTGTCGTGTACATTCCATCAACAATATGATCCTACGAGAATTTGGAACGACTCAAGGTATACTTTAAGACGAGGTAAACAGGTCTTAGAAACTTAATCTGTAAACCTTGTTAACAATGAAATGTCAATGTAGCGCTTGCTATTATTCCTTTTTTATAGCAGCAAACTGAACAGCTTAAATTAAAGAACTGAAGAGAATACTTTGAAAACAGCTGCTGCTTCGTCACACAGCTGCTACTGGTAGATTAATGTCAGTGCAGTTTCTCGGATATTCTTGAAAGAAACAAGTGGTTCAAATGGCTCTGAGCACTATGGGACTTAACATCTGAGGTCATCAGTCCCCTAGAACATAGAACTACTTCAACCTAACTAAGCTACAGTCATCACACACACCCATGCCCGAGACAGGATTCGAACCTGCGACCGTATCGGTCGCACGGTTACAGATTGAAGCGCCTAGAACCGCTCGGCCACAACGGTCCGGCCCTTCTCGAAAGAAAATACTGATCTAGATAAGTAGAAGGAGAGGCGTTTCAGTGCATCTGCCATCCACCTAATTTTGTGTGATTGGACTTACGCACGTGTTTGTCAGTTTGTCGGGACAGACACGTACTGCCAGCAAGGTGTTCCGCCGGCCCACGGCAGAAGCGAGGTGTGCCGTCGGTCCCAGCTGGCCGAGTCTTCACTGCGTGGCCGTCGTGTCTCTCCGCCTGCAGTTCGCGTGAGCCAGCGGCAATCACAGCCACCTTCAGAAAGCCGATTTATTGTCCTACAACTGGCTTCATTTTGCGTCCCACGTTGTGAGCACGTATTGGCATACATAACGCGTCCCACGTCGAGATAACACGAATTGTTCATTTTCGTTACAAATCGTGTGAGCGAAATCCTTATACTTTATTGTTGAGCCTCGGTTGACACAATTAGTCATAACCGCATAGACTTGTTGCAAACGTATCATCAGATGGTACGAGTACATTAAACAGTTATCACGTAACCTCTTCAAATCGTGCGAAATACGTAACGCATTAAATGCATCAGAAGCCGGCTATCAGAAGTCGAAACCGGGTACGCCCACGTGTGACTCGAGGCCGAGGAATACAACAGACAGCCGGTGAACTAGTGGGCGCGGCCAGCGGCCAGCTGCCAGCTGCGCAGCTGCAGCTGTTGCAGTCCGTGCACCGGTGGCCAGCTGCGGCGTCGGCCCGCCGCTCCAGCGCACCCGTCGACCTGCAGTAGGGAGCCGCCGGAGGTACCCTGCACACGTCGACGGCAGGTACTTTTCAGCGACGATTCAGAGCTTCGCTGCGCGACATTTACTTCGGATATTTTGGATAAAATGATTCTGGGTATCGGACCACGTCACTGTAACTACTAAAACAGATAAATTGCCGACGTTTCTACCGACACGCTGCGGCCCTCTTCAGCGTGGCATTACGAAATTTGTGACTAATTTTCAAGCTGTGGTGCACAAGACATGGATGTGACAGTAGCCGGGAGGCTGCGGCTAAACGCAACTGGCTTCGCCGGCGTAGCAGTTGACAGGGATTTTAACGTCGGCCGAGGATAATTTCGAGACCGCGTGCACAAAAAATAGAAACTCCCCTTATCGACATAGTTAACAAGACGCTAGAAAGAAAAGAAAACATTACCAGAAAGCAAAAATACCACGAGAGAGGGAAATAAGACTGGAATTATTCCGTGACGAAAGCAAAAATACAGAAACGAACTGTACAAAACCAGAGAGGATCACTGGAAGAATTCTGTCAAAACTGAACTACAGAACTGTAGAGTGCGAGAACGATTTAAACTTGAAACAGATGAGGTAAAGACGGCGACTGTGCTGTCAACTCTTAGGCGCGCAGCCAGTATTGCGAGGGAAAGGAGACACTCAGCAGAGTACTTGTTGGACGAGCCTCTCCACGACTGACCGCCACCATCACACGCACTTGCGTACACACATGGACGACACCTACACAAATGTGCTATCTGCTCAAAAATAAGAGGTAGCATTAGTAAGTACAGAAGACGCCCGGTCCAGATGGATAAATTTCCAGAAACCACCTCTTTTCTAAGACAGTTACGGAAAGAAGCATTGCTGCAAGGTAGGGTCCCTGCTAGACGGAAAATAGCGAACGTAGTAATCACTAAAACATGTGAGGATCGGGACCCGACAGACCCAAAGGCTTACGGGCCCATCTGCCTCTCGAACACTGGCTAAGCGGCAGAAGTAGCACCTGCAGTCACACAGAAGGTTCTTCGGCCTTAGTCGACGTCGGAACGGCACTAGGCGCAAACGGTCAATACGCGACGCAGTTGACGAAACGTGAAAAATACACAGTAGCAGCAGCAATAGATAAAGCCGGCGCCTGCTTTGTTCGCAAGGCTACGAGAGGTATAGGCACCAACAGTCCTTTACAATAGCTTACTCGACTACTGCAAAGATAGCATGGCTCAAAGACAATCTGGAACGCAAATTTTATCAAGAATGTAACTAAAGGCTGACCCTGCGATCTGAGTTGGGGTTGGGTTGCTTGGGGAAGGAGACCAGACTGCGAGGTCATCGGTCTCATCGGATTAGGGAAGGACGGATAAGGAAATCGGCCGTGCCCTTTCAAAGGAACCATCCCGGCAATTGCCTGGAACGATTTAGGGAAATCACGGAATACCTAAATGAGGATGGCCGGACGCGGGATTGAACCGTCGTCCTCCCGAATGCGAGTCCAGTGTGTTAGCCACTGTGCCACCTCGCTGGGTCTGCGGTCTGAGTTTCTGGGATATTGCCATACAACCGCTCTTAAACAATCTGGACGGCGATGACAGGGTTAAGCCGTATGATGACGACTCGCTCGTGCAAACTCGAGAGAGCAACTCGAAGGCGAGGGCACACAACAGAAATGACTGGTGCAGCCGTAACAAGCTCAAGATTGCGGTAACAACTATACTTACTGATCAAAGGGGCACTGCAGAGAAATTCCATAATTATGCTGAACAACACTACCTCACAGAGAAAAACCACAACATACAGGGATACTGCCTTGCCGAACGACTGACATTCAACGAGTACAGAAGACATATAACTGAAAAAGCGGTAAGACTAGTGCACAAACTTTACTACGCTAAACTAGACTCACTACTGCCTACCATAACAGACACTTGGAGCGTATGATGCGACCCTCTTTGGGTCTATTGCGTTCCTCGCAGCAAGGGCTTGGGCACTTGGACTGTCTCTCATAATCGACAAAACTAAGCTTACACACTATTAAATGGACAACACACACACACATGCCCGAGGGAGGACTCGAACCTCCGCACGGACCGTAACAAGGCGCCCGAGACCGCGCGGCTACCCCGCACGGCAAAGCATCATGAGGCGTGAAGAACGTCAGGGGCATCTGGCACCACGTCCGTACAAACTCTGTGCGTTGCATTTGCAAGATACGCCGCTATCAGACACGGGGCAGCAGCTGTTGTTAGCTCAAAAAGGGAAGACTGGACAAGGTAGGCGAGATAACACGGGGTCGTACTACAGAAAAATATCAATTAAATCTTCGGAAGGTTGACACGTGGCGAAAAGAATGGGAGACATGTGAGAAGGGCCGCCTGCCGCTCTTCCCGAACATCCGGGAACGGCAGAGGAGACGTTGAGACACGTCGGTGTGGTGCGACGCTGCCCTCACCCGACACACCCGCAGCGCTTTGGCCTTAGCCGTGGATCCCCCGAGCACGTAACACTGCAGTGTGGCATACTAAGATCGATGACAGAAATCGAAGGCATAGGGTAGTCCTTAAGAGACAAATATAAATGCAGCATGCTTAGCCGCATCATTTTTGAGTAGCAACGGCCATATAGAAGACATCGAGCACACATACAGACATGACCGACGCCACAACACGATTCGTGAGTCAGACACTGATCTGGTAACAGATGAACATGCAGGCACAGATGAGGGACGACATGAACACGTGCAGATCCACATATGGCGCAGTAACAGATCATACGACTGCAACAACATTGCAAGTAATATGTATACATAATTAGAAATGAGTTAGTAACAAGAATTAAGGCAACAAAATTTCTTGTCTGTGCAAAGTAGAACAAACATTTAACTGTGTACTATGTGAACTGTACAAGATGGAAACTGTGAACATTATATTCTATATAATAGCACATATGTAGTATAATAAGACTGAACTACGCAAAGAGTAACGCACACACTGATATAACAAGTGCTGCTCCCCTGCTTATGGCACGGCCAAATGGAGAAAGTAATTGCACGTTATCGTACCTCATGCACAAACCACAAAGAACCAATCTCATGACAAACATGTATACAGAAGAAACCATAGTGTAATATAACATGCTAATTCAGGTGAGACAGGCTAGAAGTGTTTACCGAAGCCCTGCCACTCGAAACAGCCAGGAAAGGGAGCTCTTTTTCTACCCAAGCCTTTCCAATCGTCTATTATTTCCTTCTTAAGAACAAGGTACTATGTGTTTTCCTATTCCAAAATTTATTTTGTGTACCACACGTGTTTTTTTTTTAAACAACAATACAATTATGTAATGGAGAGGATAAATGCGAGTACAGACAGAGACGAGCACAGTAGCTGTCTCTGTAGCTTCGTCACCACTTTTCAGCAGCAAACGACGCCCCACTCTGTAACGTTAAGAAACAGTGAGCAACTCGCGTCTTATGACAGCAGCAGCGCGTTACAGATTCATCACAAACGCGTCACTCTGTTACAGTGAAATGTCAGTTGAAAGCACATCCGCTGCAACGGCCTTTAGGCGACTGTAAGGTGAACGATAATAACGGTCAAATGGTTAGAGACGTGCAGTTACGGCGTCGAAAGAAGTGTGTGCGCATCGCGGTAGATGCTACTTTTTTGCATCTTCGCGTCTGTAGCACATTCTGGGACATTCTTACTCCCGTTAACAAAGTATGTTCCGCAATATTGGTAATGTTTTACATCTTTGAGCGTGCTACATCAGACGTAAATTTCTTTGATTTCCTGAATCCAGTCTGATTAAAAAACGATAGATGAAGTTCCTTGGTGTGAAACAACCAGCACTGACGATATTCTTTCTTGTCACAACTACTTGACCGTTTTTTTTCCGAATATGCCCCGATTTCCGAGTGTGCGGTTAAGTACGAATCTAAGGGTACAGGTTAAATCGCTACAAATGAAACGAGGAGCTCTCTTATTTATAGTCTCGCTTATCACAAACATTTGGCTGCGATCGAATTCCTAACAACGCTTTCATAAATGTGGGGGTCAAGGGCAAGATGGTACCACACAGCGCGTGACGGGTGTCACGTGACCCATTCGGAAGTCCGGGCGAGCGCCAGTCGTGCGCCGTTGTGCTCCCCCTCTCGGCCACTCGCGCAGAACGGCTTCTGATAAGACGTCGAGTCGGGTGGCGGCAGCAGGGACCGCGCGCCGCCGCGGCTGCAGCCTGCCGTCCGCGCAACGACTCACCAGCTCTCGCCACAGCAAATCTCGCGTCCACGACCTCCCCATACACCCGAGTTCTGCGTACCAGACAACAGTGTTCTCTTCAATAAAATTCTTCAGGGTATCAGACCGCATCGTCATAATTTAAAATGCGCCAACGTTTCGGCCAGCGTTGCAGCTAGCCTTCATCAGGGCCTTACGTTAACACTGTGTTCTCCCTCCCATTTCGAAGAGTCTGGAAGAGCCAGCAAAATGTCCGTATCTCCCTAGGGCGTACTTTCGATGCTGCCGAGCTGTATGTGACAAAATGCGTGCTCAGCGAAAGTTGCGGAGTGACTGAGGCAAGAGCGCCTCGGTGTTGCCTTACTTCGGCGTTCCAGGTAACGGTGCACGGAGGAGGGGAGGGAGACGAAGAGCCGTGGGAGCGGGAGGGGGGGGGGAGCGAACAGACAGACGGAGGGGGGAGGGGAGGTGTCCCTGCGGCGGCCTTGGGCGGTCGCTGACCTGGCGCCGCGGCCTGCAGCCTGCAGCCGCCAGCCTCCCTGCGCCCGCGTCACGAGAGGCAGCGGCCGACACGGCGAGGGCCACGACGCCACGGCCGGCTTCCCACCCATTCGACGCCAGCTGCACCAGAAACAGGTACGCAGTACACTGGTGGGACGCCAAACGTATCCGCGCACTCTCCAGCAGCGTGCCGTACGGAGATTGGGATCGGCACGGATAGAGCGAGTGCTCAAGGCTGCGTATCCCCGTCCGGCACAAACTTTCGTGTCTCACCAGTAGATTGAACATCTGTACCTAGTACAGCTGACGTCTAATGAAAATGAATCTGACATCTGCCTGATCCATCCTCTCCGAATACAATTTACACCGAGTTCCAGGCGTGCAGCAGTCTACTACTTCGAGGGTGAGTCAAATGAAAACCTTAAATTTGTGATAACAAATCGAAATTTCGCTCCTTTATCCTGTAAGTTGGTAAGCGTGCTACAAACAGCGTGAAGATGCCCTGTGGGTGGCAGCATAGTGCAGATGCACACATACCGTCGCAGTATCAGTATAAAGATGGCCGCCCCACTTGCGACTTGCACTAGGGAAGAACAGCGCTACATTATTCGGTTTTTGTGTGGTGAATGTGTGAAACCTATTCAGATTCATCGACGAATGAAGGTTCAGTACGGTGATGGATGTTTGCCACAGCAGCAAGTCTACGAATGGAGTAGGAAGTTCGCAAATGGTGTGACTTCAGTGGAAGATGCTCCTCGTCCAGGTCAGGCCCAACGAGTTGTGACTCTACAGAACATTGCAGCAGTTGAAGACATAGCGAATGAAAACCGCCGAGTGACACTGAATGACATTGCAGCACGTTTACAGATTAGTCCCGGGTCAGCACACCACATTGTGCATGATGTGCCCCAGTTTCACAAACTGTGTGCAAGATGGGTACCGCGGCAGCTGACTTCTGAAATCAGAGAACGACGTGTCGACGCTCGTAAAGAACTTCTCCGGCGCTTTGGACGAGAAAGTGATGGCTTCCTTGCAAGAATCGTTACTGGGGACGTAACCTGGGTTCACTGCCACCGACCGGAAACGAAGAGAGCGACCGAGGAATGGCGCCATTCCTCATCACCAAAACCGAAGAAGTTTCGAACAGAACCATCAGCAGGGAAGGTTATGCTGACTCTCTTTTGGGACAAAAAAAGGCGTCATTTTGCAGCGTTACATGCCTAGAGGCACCACTGTCAACAGTGCATCATACACAGATCTTCTAAAAAACCATCTGCGGCCTGCAATCAAATCAAAGCGACGTGGATCGCTGTCAGCAGGTGTCCTTTTGCCACGTGACAATGCAAGGCCCCACACTGCCCGTACAACAGTTGCAACAATCACAGACCTGCATTTTGAGTGTCTTCCTCGTCCACCATACTCACCAGACCTTGCACCAAGTGATTTCCATATGTTTGGACCACTCAGAGACGCAATGGGAGGAAAGAAGTTCCGTTCTGATGCAGAGGTACGCCACGCCGTGCACGAGTGGTTCCGCGGACTACCAAAGGAATTTTTTTCCAAAGGAATTTATGCACTTTGTAAGCACTGGAGGCCTTGCATTGAGCGTGAAAAGTGATACAGCTTTGTACCACTTTTGTACAATATATTATATTTAAAAAATACTCGAGCTTTTCATTTGACTGAGCCTCGTACTTGTAAAATCCGTTGTTAGGGCACGAGTCGGATGTAATAGGGCGAAGCAGCGTGGCTCCGAGGCGAGTGGTGCGCCGCTGCTTCGATCAGCTACAGAGCTCCCTGCGATTCAGCGTCGGCTCACAGCCGCACGCCGACTCGGGGCGCGCCCGTGGCTCTGTCGCTCACCTAGCCGCCATTGCCGGCCACGTGGCGTGGGGTGGGGGACTCGGCAGCCTCTGCTCCAGCGCCACTTCCCCGTCCGACAGTTCACGACAGGTGCCAGGAACGTTCCTCTAGAAGGGAGGCGGCCATTCCTTCTCCTTCCTCGCAGTGCCAGCTTTTCCTTCGTCTCTAGTCACCTGGCGGTCGGCGGGACGTCCGAGTCTAACGTCCCATCCATTACTGTCAGCAACTTACTTTCAGAAATGCCAGTGTTACCTTTTTCATTGTGAAATCATTTCTGAAGCGTCTAAGACCTTTCGAGCACAGGAGTAACACTGGAACATTACTGCGAATCACACTGAAGCCACGATGATGGCGACTTAGATTTGGCCGCAGCCCATCGTACGTCGTGTCTCGCAGCAGCGGAACTTCTGTACCAGAGTCGAGGAAATGTGGGCGCCACAGCAGACGAGCACATCGACAGCACTGAGGGCTTGTATCGACATAAATCTCTTACAACGGTCCGAGTTCCTCATATTCGTCGGAAGAGGTTAATTCTGGGTCATCCTGAAGACTCAGAATCCGAGGGAAATAACATACTATTTACTCATAAATAACAACGTAGTAATTCGTTATTAAGAAAATATTTTAATGTGACGAATGCAGCTGTCACGAAATTACGAGCACGAATTAAGTTACACCCTACTGTCAATAATACCAGCTATCAACTTCTTATCCAGACTAAAGGCATTGACATACCTCCAGACACGATACTGGCTTCACTATATCTTACAACTTTATACACAAATTTACCTCTTAAGGAAACTTTTCCGATACTTAAAAAAATAACTTATTAAATACAAAAAGATCAGTATACCTGAAACGACAAAATTAACATAACTTGTGGAGTTGACGTTTACATTTAATTTATTCACTATTAATAACAAGATATATCAGGAAATTGAGGGTACGGCTGTGTGGAACAGTCTGGCTGACACTGTTGTGGACTTGACTTCAAAGGAAAAACTGCGCTACACATTTTTCAACACGTAACCATAAAACCACAGGTGTCGACAATAAGATGGAGATTTTGCGCAGATCCAATAACAAGCAGTAGCGCGATGAGCTAGAAGAGCTGGAAATTTATGCTGCCAAAAGGGAGCAACCTCTCAATAATCTTAATGAAGAAAATGGATTTACCTTCTGAACATGTAGCAGTATTACTTACAAGTTGCGGCTCTTTTTCCAACAAGATTATTTTTATCTTTTTTTTTAAATCAACGCAATTTCTTCAAGTTATGTTTTAGCACATGGGCGCCAGAAATAATGCTAATTGGACGTGCTTGTTAATGTCTCATTTCCTTTCTCACGAATTGTATAAGCACCAGACGAAAAGTGAAATGCAGATGCAATTTGTTTTAATATTGTTTACTACATTTTTATTTTTAGGTTTTATTCTAAGACACGATCTTTATTAGGTATTTTTAATGTTATTGATTTTCTGTATTTTATTACGGAATAATGTTCTTTACACTGTGTCAGTGAACTGGTCGTCGCAGCCTATTCCATTGCGCCATCTGTACTTATTTACTTCTTACAATCTTACTACTGGTGACAAACTGCACCTTGCAGCACTAGGTATGAATTAGTGAAACGAACTTTAATTTTATAATAATAATTTCGTCTGAGTGAATGGCCTGGTGCAAATATTTCACTTGCACGCCCCTTCGGCAACTTGTGTGTCCCTAGCCTAAGCCCGCTCGTCTAACCGGGGAAAGGAGACGTACACTTTAATGTGGAATGCAAACCACGTCGTTGACAGGCGAAGGTTACGCTGAACGGCGGACTGAAAAATCTGTGGTGCAGTCCCTCACTTTCCGGAAAACCCACCTGTTCCGATCGACCGCCGTCTCGTCCTCAGCCGACAGGCGTCACTGAGTGCGGATGTGGAGGGGCACGTGGCCAGCACACCGCTGTCCCTGCCTTGTCAGTTTTTGCGATAGGACTCCTGGTTATACAAGAGTCGATAAAGAAAGGACGTCCTAATGCCACCGCCTCTTTGACCTTAAAAACAACTTCAGGCGTTGGCCCCTAACTAAGTCTACCCCAACAGTCCCATCTACACTAAGAAAGGGTGAAAGGAAACGAGGAGGTGGCAACAAATGTATGTAACAGTCAAAAATTTCTATGTTTATTTTTCTATTTTTTCTTTTCTTCTTTTTCTTTTTTCTTTTGTATTTTATCTTTTACCTCGGAACTGTGGATTGAAGGCCACAAAAGAAGCCGGTGGCTGTGGAATAATCCGTGTACATACGTCTTCTAGAAATAAAGGGGAATACCGTTGGGGTTCGTAGTATCAAAAAATCACAACAGCGCATCAGATCAGCTGCTCATTGCAAATACATTCCAATTGCGCGGCGGTTAGCAGAAATCACCCCATAGGAAGTTGCAAAAGTAATGTCCGTATTTCGGATTACGGACAATGGCGGAATGCCGGTCGTTCACATGTCCAAAAATCGAAAACGCTCTTCTCGGCAGTGACAAAATAATATCGAACTGCAGAACCGCGGAACAAATTCCCGTTTGCGTTGCTTTTAGGTCAGGAGTAGCACGTGTGAGGAACGCCAGAATTGGCTGGACCGAGAGCCAGATGTCTGCCGCTGAACCACAAGCGAAACGGTGATGATGCCTGGTTTGTCGGGCGCACAGCTGCGACGTCACCAGCGCCCGTACAAAGTCCCAAATTCTGCACAGTCCAATTTGTTCGATATGAGGAGGACAACACAAACAAACAAAACGGCGATCGTCCGTGTCCGGTACCCCTTAAGCGATTCAAAGCGCGGGGAGGGGGCGAGGTGAATTCGGTGGAGACGGAAACGACCGCGTGTTTGCCGTTGACGGTGAAGCGGCACGCGGAACGTGCAGCAGTGTGGAGGGAAGGAGCTTCCACCGCCCCCCGCGTATTGCGGCTCCTGTAGTGCGGGTACCTCCGTTCCGTGACACTGGGGCCGTTCGCCAGTCGCGTCTCAGTGTAGACCGCCTCCGTCGACAACGAGCGCTCAGGCTGCAAACAGGCAGAGGGGTAGGTGTGCTCCAGAGAAGAAGAGTCCGATGTGACAGAAAGGCGCTGCGGAGGAGCCGGCGAGCCACGTGGGCCGGCGCTCCAGCACGCCTCCAGCCTGGGGATTCGTAGCGGATTCTGAAGATCGTGCCCCGGGTAACAGAGGAACCCCTCGCAGCGAACACGTGGTATGTGAGGATGTGAGTTTGTGGCACGTGAGGTATCCGACATGCTACGTGAGTGTTGACATAGCAGGAGGGCAAGGCAGCGCAAGCGATGTACGACGGGTCGAAACCTGATGCGTCTGCAGCCGAGGGCGGCAGAGCGCCAGGTCCAGGCGTAAAATTCAAGGCGAGGCAGAGTACGGTATCAGTGATGTCGGCGGTTCAACGCTCCCCTCTGCAGGCCTGTACCGATGTGCACAGCTCGCGATTTGGATGCATTAAGCGAGCTGCCTGACGCCTCGCCAGAAGTCGCCACCCACGCAAGCGCTGCCTGGGTGTCGTCGGCATTTCGAAGACAGAGGCGGTGCAGCAAATTCGTGTCGTCCTAGCGATATCCCCATTAGTCGTGGTCGTAGTCAACACGACAATGGCTGGGCGAAAGCACACAGTGGGTAGCCCCGTCGCACCAAACGCCCGGTCGGCATCGGTCGTGTGGGCCTACCATTATACGGCACTCAGGATGTCGGGTCGTAAAGAAACCTTATGACCCCCTCTACAATAGTTTCTGGGTTTCGCGTATGACGGAGCAAAACAGTGATCGGCCCGATCAAACGCCTGGTTTAACTCTTAGGATGCCAAAGCCGCGTGTAGATGTTGGATTCCACAGGGGGCAATCACAACCCTGTACTGGCAGAGCGCTGTCCGAATGTTGTACGCTCCACCTAGCGGCGCCTCATAGTCGGACACAAAATGACGGGCCTTCCTCTAACTCGCGCTGCCAGAAGGCGTGTAAAGCCCTTCCTGTCACTATTTAGCAGGTTCTAGGCGGTGATAGTATTGCGGCAACCTATGTTCTGATCCACTCTATACTGTTGCCAGATGTATCCAAGATGGCGGCCGTGACGTCTTTCAACGTGGTGGATTTTGGCGGGGAAGTTTGAATATTGGTAGTAAGATAGGTCAGTTGCACTACCTCTACTAACCTAAACCCCCTCCACTCCACTCCCCCAGAAAATGGCGGGAAGTTCAAATTTCATCACGATAATGCAACGCAACTCTACTAACCTAAGCAAATCGCAGGAAGATAGGTCACTTGGGCTACCTCCAGTAACATGTCATCTGTCCTAGGAACTGGCGTCAAGTTTGAATTTTGGTGGTAAAGAAAGGCCATTTGGACTACTTCTACTAACCTAAAAAAAATGGAGGCAAAGAAAGGGTCACCTGTATCACCCAACCACCACCTCTTCCTACGGACCGACGGGGTGAAGACTCGATCTGTGCTTGACATAAGTCTTTATTATTTTGCATGCACTATTTTATTTAAGCAATTAGAGGCAGTAACACCATCCAGTGAGTTCGCCACGAGGTCCAGAGCCTAACAGATCTAGTACACAGTACCACCACCAGAGCCCACTGTCGTCCGTTCCGTGATGTAATCCGAGATGACGGCCGTGAAGTCAGCTGATGACGCAAGTACCGTCATACGAGATGACAGCAAACAGTGTGTTCACCACGAGGTCTGAACCTAATACACAGTACTGCTACCAGAGATAGATGTCGTCCGTTCTTTGATATAATCCAGGACGGCGGGGAGGGGGGAGGGCGGAAATGGTGGCAAACAGTTTGGTTGCCTTGGGGTCTGGAACCAGTACACAGTACCACAACCAGAGAGCGCTCTCATCTGTGATGTAACTCAAGATGGCCGTCTGGGGTGGGAGAAAATGGCGGGAAAACGACCCTTCCTATGCTGGACAAGTCATTATTTTGCAGGCAGTGTCTCCATCGTGCAATCTAGACTCCAACTGACCTAGTACACAGTATATCTACCAGAGGGTGCTGTCATCACTCCTGTGATGTAATCCAAGAGGGTGGTCTGGAGGGGGGAAAAGGCGCTAAAATGACTCAGCCTGCAGCAGTTTGCTGGAGATAGGAAGGAAGGAGTGTACTTTATTTATTTTGGAACATTTTATTTAGGGATGGAGTATATTTATCACACTGATACACAACGCATGCTTGTGGTCACGCCACACAGCCCACAGACCTGCAAACTACTCCTAAATAACGCTCTGCAGGCACGCAAACAACTCCTAATTTACCAAAATAAGTTCAGTACAGACATGCAGACTCCTCCTAAATAATGCAGTAGACTGATGTGTAAACACGACCAGTACTTGTTAACTGTCCAAATAATGCACGGTGCAGCCTAGAGACCTGCTCACAAAATAATGCAACAGACACGCAAACAACATACACCACCCGCTACCGCCTGTCCGTCGGACTGCACAGGAGGCTACCACACAAGCTCCCACAAGTTGGGATACACCGACACCCCCTGCAAAGTGACGCACAAATGCCCATTTGGGTTCCACACGTTTGAGGGGGCGAAATCCCTTTCGTACTTGCTTCCTGAGAAATTCCTCTCGAAATACGTGTTCACCTAGGCACCGTTGCAAACGCAACCAGACGGTAGCGAAGACCTATTTACAGAACGCAGACACTCCGAGGTCGGCCGCATGCACTTGTGTTCGCAGCTGCTGGCGTCAACCCTCCCTCTACCTGCGGTCTGGCGAAGATCTAATTAATTGCCGAGCGACGCTGCAGAAATCCGTTCCAGAATAGCACATACTGCTTTCTCCCTAGCGATTGTAACAGACCGTGCGTGACGTGTGGCTGATGCATCACCGCGCATAGCTACATATTGTTGCAAAAGCATCTAGTGACATTCTCAATGTTGTACTGAAGTACTATCTAAAATAATAACCAAGTCGAACTCTAATAAAATGCATAGGATCACAGAAATACTTAATGTGCGCTTTTGTAGGAGTTTTCGTGATGTGTCAGCTTGCATGCACGGAAATTCTTCCCCTAACAGAAACAGGTTTACGAAAATAGCGCAGAGTAGCATCGAATGCAGTCTTCCTAGAGGTCCTAATGTGATACCCCATCCATCACATATTACCCCTCCTGCTTTCAACATACACAAACGTTCTCACCGCAGCACGAAGGATCTCTTGTGAATGAATAGGATATTATTATTGGCTCTTATCGAATTTACCCGCCAAATTACTGATGCTGTTGGTGTGGAAGCACTGTCTGCCTTTTCTTTTTCTGTATATAGACGAGACTTTCAGTGCCAAAACACTATTTTGCACTGATTGCCATATTGCACCAACAACTAAACCTCCCAATGTGCCCTACATATTGTCAAATATGGAAAGACTCTTACTCAATTACACTGCCCTCCCACTGAGGACAGGAGCTTGAATATTATAGTACGAAACCGATCTCCAACCAGCAATATATCACCACATACTGTGTTGATGTAGTAAACATACAATTCGTATCCTACGCTATAAAAAAATCGCCCCTTTTACATCATTCATAAATATACTGCAGAGACAGACAACAAATGGTTCAAATGGCTCTGAGCAATATGGGACTTAACTTCTGAGGTCATCAGCCCCTAGGACTCAGAACTACTTAAACCTAACTAACCTAAGGACATCACACACGTCCGTGCCCAAGGCAGGATTCGAACCTGCGACCGTAGCAGTCGCGCGGTTCCAGACTGTAGTACCTAGAACCGCTCAGCCACGCCGACCGACGACAGACAACACCATAGATATACTCGCGACACTAGATAGTTCCCTGCGAGGTCGGCGGTCATCCACTCTCGACGTGTGACCAGAGCGCCCTCAGTGGGCCGAAGTCACTCTTGGAACTGTTCAACAAATTCAGGCTCGATTCCCCTTGACACAAACGTGTTACTGTGTCTGTTCTGGTCCTGCTTCCCTGCTTGTTTTTTTCTACACCTATCTCCAGGTTCTGGGATTACAAGAACAAATATATTTTCACATGGTTTGCACACAGCAGTATCCTATCGATCGGTTGCATAACATAATATCGAAGATGCAGACTGGGTATTATTTCTCAACAAACCCGAAACTTTAGCTAGGTGGAGAATGCTCTAGACCACTGAGTAACTAGAAACTATGTTACTGTCACAAGCGGTCTTGGTTCTACAGGTGCACACAACTATCCATGTTAAAAGCTATAGTGGCTTTACAAATCGAGGTACGAGGTACCACGAATGAGGTGGTTTTTCCGGACAAATACCGAGACAGTGATCGAAGCAATGTGTATTATCAGACCAGCACTCCGGTTACACGTCACCGACGGTGCATGCTCGTAATAAAATCGCTGAATTTTGAAAGTGATTCGGCTAAGGAATGTGGTATGTAAGCGGTATTTGCGACTCCTTCACCCCGCGCCAGCTCGATATTTCTATAGTACTTGTAATGTTTTCTGTCTCGATACCACGTCAGACGTTCTGCGATATACCCACTGTGCTACAGGCGATGACTGATTGAGAAGGATCACAAACAGTGGTAGTAGTTGATGTGCTGATTGATGTCGTAAGAAAATGTACAGTAGCTTCTCAGATCTCTAGTGTTACGCTATCTGCTAGAAATGATGTCCATAATGTGGCCTCAGGTCTTTCCATTCAAGCACGTACTTGTGTTGGATCCTATTCACAAGTCCTTTAATGATTACAACCACTACTCAATCATATTTCTGGCACTCCCATACCTTGAAAAGAGTCACCTTTATCGAACCCGGCTGCTACAGTAAAATTCCAACGTGGTTTTTGGCACCCCCTACGCATCTTGCAACTGCTCCCATTTCTACAGCTTTGTGCATGTAATCATTTCTA
Organism: Schistocerca americana; assembly: GCF_021461395.2. NCBI lineage: Eukaryota > Metazoa > Arthropoda > Insecta > Orthoptera > Acrididae > Schistocerca > Schistocerca americana. The sequence continues at coordinate 1,087,431,849 of NC_060120.1, read as the reverse complement.
TTTAAGTCAGAACTGAGCAAAAGTCTGAGTAAGACATATCCACCACCTTCTGCAACCCATGTAGAAACAGAACGACATGAGTTAGTGCTACAGGACCGTGTCTTGACTATTTGGTGGAAGTGCACGCAATGTGGTACGTTTCCAAACTAGGTACAGACAGACACTACATTCCAAAGCATATCCACGTCCATTCACATCTATCAGTCCAACATGCTATCATCTTTATTCTGTACCATCCAACAGAGAAAAATTACGAACTATAAAAGCTCCACTAACTTAATCCGATATAGAACTCACCTAGGCACCGCTGAAGGCGTGATGACACATAGCTGTGATGTGCATCCGGCATATTTACCTGTCAAACTGCTGCTGCTGCCTATGCAGGACAATCCTATTAAATATACAGCTTTTGATCAATTGTAGAGGGCAGTTTAAGGTTTGATCACCCAGACTGTAGGATGGTGACCATATCCCACAGACTATACTTAAGTCGCAAGAGACGCTCCCTGTGACGCTGTGTAGTCGTTTGAAACATTGTTCTCTAACATGCTTTGTGCACTGCCATATATTTCCTTTTTCTGTCACGACTTGGAGGTCTGTGGCAGGTCCTAAACTGACATTAAGACGCTCTGACGTCCGCGGAAAACTAGACATCGCACAGTGTAAATCATTTTGTTGCTGCGGCTGCCGTAACACACGACACATGGTGGATAATTTTAAATAAAAGACAGTTGCAACATAAGGAAACTAGAAGAGTTTGGCTGTGTTGTGGAGAGTTTCCAAACTGATGTCCGAAATTAATTGACGACATTTACATTTAAACTCATCTGTCACAGTGACAGAATAGATGATGGCTCAGAAGATGTGGATACAGCCGAGCACAGTGCTATAGTAGGCCTCCCAATCAGTGCATTTAGGCTACGTGTTGGCAGTTCTGCTACATTTTCGAGCAATTTTAGAACACAGAACGAGAATTTGTATCATGATCGATGGATAGATCTGCCATAAAATCGATAGAATTGCGAAAAATGACACGGAATAGTTATAAATTGATCAAATATACACAGAAATGTGGGGAAATTGAGGATGTACTTGCGTATCTTCTGGTTCGCGCCGAGAACTTTGTACGTGGGAACAAGTATGTGGCATCAAGAGGAATCCGAGAAAACGTCGAAATCGAAACGAAGGCAATCAGGGAGGCAGTCAATTTTTCTCCGTCGAGGCAGCATTATACTGTATGTCTATTGAGGTACCAGTGAGACACGCGAGTTGACTACCGTATTTGATGGCTTTCAGGAAGACAGAGAACCGTCCGCCTCTTAATTTACTTGCATCTGCGTTAAAGGATAAGAGAGAGTGGATGGGGTGATCGATTGAGATGGAGCTGTAACGAGGTACGATTTAATGGTTGACTGATGCATTCTAGAGAGGAAGAAGTTGCTGCAGGTCAATTTTTCCACTCTTCAGTCAGGATGCATCAGTCGCGAGGCATAGCCTGTGTTCTACTCATAGAGATCCACGTGTTCTACATGTGGTTTAAAGCCCTGTCTACTTGCGATCGTTAACGGTAAACCTGTCGGTCATCAGAGGACTTCCATCTCATGTGTGATGAAGCGTGACACATTCCTCTAAACGAACTTCGATTTGTGCGATGTACTCCATCCCCCCTGTCGCATCTCAATCTAAAATCGAGACTTCAGCATCATAACTAAGTTAGCGAGAGGTGCTTGTGAGGCACTGCAATCCCTGTGCACACATTTGGCTGACAAGTGTGCTGTTTACGGAGTTAGTGACGCAATGATCTGTAATTTTCACATGTCGGACGCTGCTGCTATGCCTTTCTCTCTTTCCTTGTAAGAGGTATTCACCATTACTAACGATCATTTTATACAGGGCGGATGCAAGTACAGTATAATTTCTGAACCGTGATCTGCTGTGAACAGTGCACACTATACGTGTCCGGAAAGCTGTATTGTACCCGTATCACACAACGCCAATGTTTTAAGGAAGTAGTTTCTTCGTTTTACAGTTCAATAACATAGTTTATCATAGAGAAACCGGCAAGAAGGATGTATGTCTTGCCCTTGAAATATATTTCTTATATTGGAATATTAAGAGCGCTACATTCCATATGACTCATACGTTGGAAACGCAGGCGGTCTAACATTATAGCCCATTTTAAGTGCAGAACATTGTAGCCTTAGGAGAGCATGTGTTTATGTTCTCTCTTACCAGCACCTTCCAGGTACGGATCCTAAAAATGGTTCAAATGGCTCTGAGCACTATGGGACTTAACTTCTGAGGTCATCAGTCCCCCCAGAATTTAGAACTACTTAAACCTAACTAGCCTAAGGACATCACACACATCCATGCCCGAGGCAGGAATCGAACCTGCGACCGTAGCGGTCGCGCGGTTCCAGGCTGAAGCGCCTAGAACCACTCGGCCACAACGGCCGGCGTATCGATCCTAGACGCTAGAACAATACTTTAGAGTTGATAGCTTGGCTGATTTACGTACTAATGCGTCGAACTTTATCCGTCTCTAGGTCCATTGCACATAAAAAATTATTCGTTTCTTGTTCTTATTAACTGTCTGCTATTATATCACGACACTTTGAAATCTGTTAATATACATCTATAAGGAGTGCTAAGCTCCTCGACATAGGTGCATCTCGAGAAATCTCGTGCACTTGGATGGGTGAGGACTTGGAAAGCTCCATTCATTCACGAGACATGGAGTGCAGCGGTCTACTTCTGACGGGTTGCAGATTATTTGGGTTACGGTGCTGGGCGGCGGGTTGCTCAGTGACATTGTGATGAGGGTCGTTCACTCGCTAATGTTACCCTAAGACAGCGAGAATGCTCTGTGACTCTCATACGCAGAGAGACAGATCGTAAATTAAGCACTGTGCTCGAGGTGTGAGAAACATGTAGAGTGCTGTCTGGTATACTTTGATGATTTATGTGCACTACAGATACTGAGATTGGTTCCAGAACCACGGCTGTCAAGAGGAGACATTTCAAGTACATTGCTCGGTGTCAGACAACGGCAGCAAGCCTAATATTTAATTGTAGTTACACTGAATAATATGTGTCAGGTTCCCAATAATCTTGTGAATCTGGAGATGGCTGTAGAAAGCGTAGCAGCAAGCAAACAGGTCGGAAACGGAAACAGTAACGCCTTTGTCCTGAGATGGAGCTTGCCCATCCCTTGTACATCAGTTCAGAGAGTCCGAGAAAGCTTACGGCTTATGACGATTTGGCTCGTGGCTCCCCCTGGGAGGGTGAATAGTGAACTAATACCCAGTTTACGTTGAGCTGCCTTGAGCTGTGTCACGTGTATCCTCGGAGGAAATTTGAGAAGCTTCAATATGACGAGTGATGCACTGGGAGCGCTGACAGCGTTCTCCCAGGCTGTGGGGTCGCCCACGGCTGGATGGACTCTCTCTCTGGCTGACGAGGCCTTCCGCGGCGGCGGTCATGGGCCGCACTTACACTCGTAGTCTACCCCGTCGGCGCTGCACAGCGGCACGGCCAATACGTGCGATGTACCTGACGATCTGCACATCACTTTTGCAGTCCAATATGGCGATCTGTGCGAAATAGTTTTTTGCTCTGCGTGGACATCGCCCCTCCGCCCGTTCCCGCCTCCCGTCACTTACGCCGGGCCTGACTTTTGGTGGGTTGTCGGTCGGTCGGTTGGTCCGAGGCTATCTCCGTGCGACGTGGTCGACTGGGCGGCTGGCGGTCTCTGCGCTGTGTCGGAGTCTGTCTGGAGCTGTCCGATCGGTACGAGCATCGGCGCTCGTCCACCCAGGACGTGGAGTTTGAGTGGATTTGAGTGTTACGTTGTTGGTTCCGGCGTTGCTGTTGTGGAGGTTTTCCTGTGAGCAACAACGAGTGAAGTGTTCGAGATAGCCGCCGTCAGGTGAAATTGGTCAAATTAATTTACCCACAGTCAAGTGCACCAGCGGAATTTTATGCCTTGTGGCCGTTTGTGTTCTGGTTACGTGCCCTGGCCGCTAACGTAGTTTTTAGGCAGTGTCTTTTCACCTGTTGTTACTGCCCAACATTGTGTGTAGTTTTGGCAGCTCAGTTCAGATATGCATTCGTTTAGGAATAGTGATATTTGTAATATTTTTTTCGGGCCTTGAATTCTCGTCTACTCCGTCCTGTCAAGCAAGCGGTTGGTCGGTCGATCCGTGACTGTCTCGTGGTTGAGTTCGCACGAATTAAGTGTAGCTGGACTCTCCACCTGTCTCGCCTAAGTGAACGAGGGCGGACCGCCCCACTGGAGACTCCTGAGTGCCGTATGGCAGTCTTAATGTTGTTGTAATTTAACTGTATTTTATATTTTTAATTTGGCAAGGTTAGTTGTGCGCCTTCAGCCCTGTAGACATGTTTTCAGAGTTTCCTTCAAGTCCAAACATTATCGCCTTCTGCCCTTGAAAGGTTATTGTAATTTCCTCTGGAAGATTTTACAAGTTATTGTGGGCCTTCCGCTGTTGGTGCTGCAAAAGGGAAATTTTTAAACTTAATTTATTGTTTTACCGATTGTTGCAATATATATTTCCTTAATTCGCAGAATTTAACTTTGTGGCCTTCAGCCATCTTATTGCGTTTGTTTATCTCTTTCTGTGCACCTTGTGGGCCATCAGCTCCGTTAGCATTTTAAAACATTGTGCCCTTCTGCCACCATCATAGTATATTTGGAATTTTGAAGATTTAATCCGGCGGCCTTCAGCCGCTCCCCATGCTGGTCTCATATATGTATACGATTTATCTTATTCGTAAATTTAACAGTGTGTCACGTCTTTTCAAAATTGAACTTATTCTAAAGCATCTGTTTGGAGGCCTTCAGCCGTGAAGCAAATTTAATTCTTTCAAAAGTGTATTTATGAACTAAATGATAATAAATTACAATTGTGAAATGAATCCGACAGCAACTCCTTGGCTCTTTCCACAACCCTAATTACCTGTTCGTGATTTATCAGTCGTTTCACTTTCGCCTTATATCCCTTTATCCATAACTGTAGGTTTCAACTTGTTTCGACAGAGGTATGCAGTCATCATCAGATCTTATGCTTTTGAATTTTCACATCACATTATCCACATTATCTAAGCTGGTCGTAGAGTGTTCCAAAAATGAACAGCACAGAGACAGAAGTGATGACACTTTCTGCAGGACCTGACCATCATTTTGCACGACAATGTTCAAGCACGTACAGTGCAAGCTGTTACTGACTCGTTTGGCTGATGGGGCTCTTAAGTGCTATACCATCTATTGCACTCCCCTGACTTGAGCCCTCGTGAGTTCAACGCGATTTCTAAACTGAAGGATACACTGCAGGACATTGGCTTCAGAACTGCTGCAAATTCTTCGGGCAACAGACCGTACCGCTCGAACTGTCTACACAACTGGCACTGCTAAGAGTATCCGACGACTTCCACATCGCTGGCTACGGGTTATACACAATGCTGGTGACTACTTTGAAGGTCAGTAAAACTTTGAAACACGTATCTATTTTGTACGAGCTGTAAATAAATAGTTGCCACTATTAAAGTTCCAACCCTCGTAGTGATCCAGCGAGTCAATATTTTTGCAATCTCCCGTATATACCCGACGCGACAAAAATACAGGTGTGCTTTTCTCAGACAACCTGAGGCTATCAGAATGCACAGCCAGTTAATTCAGTCTTTCCGCTGCCTGCCTGCTTATCTCGTGGAACTTGACAACAATTACGTGTGAAAAACAAGTATTTGCGATTCGTTCGAATTCTGAAGTATGCAAATGCTGCTTTACGTAATTATTTTGGTGAATACTTTTGAATACGGTGCAAAAAGGGCTTTCCTATGCTTTTGAACATCCTGTAATGTACTGTGAAATACTACAAGTTACACCATTTATGCAACTTTTTGATTAATACGTGAATGTGCAGAAGAAAATAGAGCTTTCCACACAGAATTACTGGATTGACTTGAAAGAAAGATATCATGTGCACGGAGAAGTTTTTAGATTTGTTTACTGAAATACTGTTGTGGTTGGTGTAGGCTACCTCATTTTGATGCTACGCTGTAGTTGCCTTCATAGGAGGGGAGGAAAGAGCCACAAAGCTCAACTCGGTAGTTACGCCGACTTTTTAAAATTTATTTTCTTTATTGAAACTACCTTCCGACTGGACTGCCTGATTCTAATATTACGCTGTGATTGGATGGTGAGGGAGGAGCAGGGATGGGGGAAGGGGGATGAAATGAATGTTCAAGGCCACGGTTCAGTACCGGGTCCCAGGTCATTCCTCGCCCACTGTGTATAGAGAGTCCAAGAGGCCACGGTGAACGTCAGCCAGAATCCCCACGGGCAATACCACTTAGGAGTTCCGTTTCTACCGAACGAACTGCGTTCTATCCGACCCCCTGTATCCCTAATGAGTAGAGTGGTAATGCATATACAACACCCAGTCTTCACAAAAGTATAATGTGAAAAATTTCCGAACCTCGAGTAAATTCTAAAACATTCTGCGAAGGCGTTGCGCCATCAGTTGGTTTATATTTGAAGGAGGTCATACTTAGGGGCCAGCCAGAGCTTCTGATGAAGTACACCACCCTTTCCGATTAAATTATTTACGGTGTCGTCGTTAGTTTTGTCGCCACAGTCAAAACGGCGCTATGCAGGCTGACGTACATAATTCTGCGACGGTCGATTGATGTAACTCGGTTGTGAATACTGGCGTATTTCATCAGTAGCTCTGTGTGGGTCTTAAATACGACATTGTCGAGTCAGCTGCCGTCTCTCGAAGCGGAGCAGAGACACACGCCTCGTGACGCGCCAGCAGCGGCCGTGAGGCGTGACGTCACGTGGAGCGGGGGTAACGCCGCCCCCGCTGCCGGTCACACTGTCAACTCTCGTACGTTTTCCATCTGCCAATAAGCACGTAAGTGAGAACGCGTACTCACTCTCTGAGCGTCCCTACGTTATGCTGAGCTAATCGTTAAGTGATTACGTGACGAGGGGCTGACCGACGACTATGGATGGGGACGGGAAGGATGGCGCCATCAGGGGAGAAGTGGCGTCGGCACAACGGGCGGGTCGCGCTGGCCTCGGACGCGAGCTGGTCAGCGGACGTCGGCTACGTAACAAGTCCCTTCGACTGTCGGCAGTGCAGCTGTGGAGTCGAAACGCCAAGTAGCGACCGCAGCTGAGCCGAGCAGGGACAGAAAGCACCGAGGAGGTCGGTTGTAACAAACCACACGAAATGAGCAGAAGGAACATCTGGTCAGTTCCTCTGTGTTAAAGTAATCCGGCTAGCACAACGACTGTGCGTCACGTTACAAAAGTGACGGTTGAAGTGGTGTAAAGCAATGAACGGAAACGTGTGCCGAATCGCGTTATGCGGTTTGGCAGTTGGATGGAAGCGGTAGGGTTCGACAAATGCCTGGAGAACGTAACGTGCCGTGGTGTGTGAGTGAACTTGGAGAGAAGTGGTGATGGTCGTGGTTAGGCTGTCGTTCACTTTCTGCGCTTAAGCGAACGCTGAATACGGAAGGACGGGAACACGCCTGACAGCGATGTCGACGCCGTACAGCTCGGAGCACGGCGGCAGTGGTGTGTGGACAGTATAACACTGCTGAGGTGGCCTCACCGGAACAGCTGTGCGACTCTGCAGCTGCGAAGTGGCCAGCATCGGTGCGCCTCCTCCGGTTTCGGCTCTGGGGGAAGAACGGGCTGCCTGCCACTCCTCGACAGATTTTCAGACGCCTCGTCCAGCACAGCCGACGCCGTCACAAAGGCGGCGGAGTATTACTTGCTTCAGTTATCGTCGGCATTCCTTCGTTTCTAGTATTTAACTGCGACGGATCAGATATTTCGTAAACTTTAAAAGTCGAAAAGTACTTTTATTAAGTTTCCTATAATGTCAGTCGTAGTGCAAAGTGAACTTTATTTCAAGTACCAATCCGCCGTTGTTTCTCCGCCTTTCGTTTCCTTCGAGATGTTCCTTTTGAACTTCCTGGGGCACGACGCTACATTCCCACAGTTGTAGTTGTTTGTGACGACACGATACAGGTTTCCACGGTTACGCTTGTAAAAGAAATATTAGGTACAGCCGCTGGTGCACATTAAACCGGCGCCGCGACGGCCAGAATCTTGAAAACGTGGCCACAAAGGAAAAAGAAAATTTGCTGATGGTTACTTTGGACTATCACGTCGGCTGTAGCAATGATGGGACAACTGAATCCCGGCTGTGCGGACGACCACATGTTCATTTGCTCGGTTATATCTCAGGTCAAATGCGGCAGTTCATTGTTAGCGTGAGTGCAGCTGGCCAGGCTACAAAAACAGTCTTGTTGATGAAGACAGTCGTTTGTGTTTTGTGCAAGTGAAGCCAACACTTTCAATGTAGAAGGTATTCCAGGAGGTATGTGCTAATGAAAAACATTTTTATCACCAATTATGCATGTTTATTTTTCAATTAACGTATAACAGGAAAAATGGACGAGAAAATTGTAAAATGCACTTAAAAAATAGAGTTAAGTTATACATTCCACGACATTCCGCTTCCTTTTGCGCTGTGTCCGCAACTATATATTATTACCTTTGTAAATTAAGCTTCAAATCCTGCTACCAGTCCCTACTCTGGCTTTGAGCCGCGTTCTAAACGACACTTCCAAATGTCACTGTTGAGATATCTGCAAAAATTACAATAGGATTAATTAATTGCGAGCTGCAATTGTACAATTTAAATTACAATCGACGCGTAGAAGCCTAGTAAAGATTAAAATAATTAGAAAAATGACGGAAAGTGTAACGCAGATTTTTTTTTATTTTACTTTTATCTGATCCAGCCTATTCCAGAATTGGATTTTCGGCGAAGGGTATTTCTCTAATAACAAAAGAGTATTTGTCAAACGATTTGGAGGTGGTCATAGAACATTTGGAAAAGTTGTTGACAGAAAAAAGTGGACATACAATCACAGTTCTCGATGATGTGAGGCCTACCATTTCGATTCTGTTGACAAAGTTAGGAAGCAAATACAAGGAAGCAACTGGGCGACAAGATTATTTTTTTCAAGAAAAACGAAATCTATTTAACTAGATAACGCGTCGATTACAATAGTATATATTCCTATTGATACGAAACCTGCAAGTGTGACTAAATCCAAAGCCCGACCTGCTACAAAATTTGAAACATTATCTGATAGGTCCAAAAGAAGGAGAACTGAGGAGATTTGACGAAGTTCAGTCCTGTCTAATTATCGTTCTCTGCGCAAACGAGTCTTCCATCTTCGGGGCACCCAGACGCTGCGAAGACACAAGGCTGTGAACGACGTCACAGTCTCAAGTCCACCCTAAAGGAAAAAAAAGGGGGGGGGGGGGTTCGCGAGTCTCAACATCGCCGCCATCCTGGTCTAGCACTTCTTTTAGATTTGAAATTGTCAAAAGAATCTTACCAGCATTTGAGAAATGGGACTACAGGAAAAGGCTTAAACACACTTTATCCACTGCAGTCAGCTGTTGTGGCAGCAAAACAAGCTTGCTGCCCTCCACACGAAACCCTTACTTTTACCGAATCAAAAGCTGGTACGTTTGCACGCTTTGTTAGAGCACACCGTTCAACGTGTTCTACAGCTGAAACGAGACGATATTGTACATATGAGTGATTCAGAAATGTCTAATATGACTTTTATTTGCAAGAGGGGCTTTGACGGAACTTCCGGACAAAGGATGTATAAGATGAAGTTTTCACATTCGAGTGTTTCAGATGCAACTTTATTTTTCACTTCACTTGTTCAGCTGACACTTGCTGGGGTAAACGAAGAAACGAAAGAAGAAAAGATTGTATGTATTAATCCGAAGCCGTCTTCAACCTCTTTTGCAGAGCACTCAACTTGGAATTTCAAAAATGGTTCAAATGGCTCTGAGCACTATGGGACTCAACATCTGAGGTCATCAGTCCCCTAGAACTTAGAACTACTTAAACCTAACTAACCTAAGGACATCACACACATCCATGCCCGAGGCAGGATTCGAACCTGCGACCGTAGCAGTCACGCGGTTCCGGACTGAAGTGCCTAGAACCGCTCGGCCACAGCGGCCGGCACTTGGAATTTAGAAAGGAAACAGAGCAAACGTCTGTAAATGAGAAAGCGACTAACAGATCGAACAACTCCAGGTATTCGAAACAGTCATTCATGGGAAAGACATTTCCATTAAATACAATTTAAGAATGACCGTGGTAGACGGTGAAATGTGCAAAACTATGACCAACACAAAATTTGCGCAACGGTGCTCTCTCTGCCAGGCCACTCCCGCCCAGTTTAATAACATTGACGATGTTTTGAAAAAACAAGTTTCCGGACTGTCAACTCTTCACGTCTGGATTCGATGTTTTGAATGCTGTATTCATTAGACATACCAAATGAAAAAAAAGAAGTGGTAAGCACATAAAGCAGAAGATGAAGAGGAAAAAGCAATACTGAAAGTCAACATTCAAAAATCTTTCAAAGAGCAGCTTGGAATTTTAATCGACATGTCAAAACAAGGGTTTGGCAGTACGGACGACGGAAACACCACTCAACGTTTTCTTGAAAACACTTCAACACCGGGGATGACAACTGGAGTCTGCACCGTTTTCATATAATTTTGCGGACGATTTTGAGCGGACGTCAGATCGACGTCGAACAGTTTCGAGCATACGCCTTAGCAACTGCCGGGCACTACGTGAAAGAACACCCCTGGTACAACATGCCAACAGCAGTCCATAGATTGTTGATCCATGGTACAAAAAATGGTTAAAATGGGTGTCAGCACTATGGGACTTAACTTCTAAGGTCATCAGTCCCCTAGAACTTAGAACTACTTAAACCTAACTAACCTAAGGACATCACACACATCCATGCCCGGGCAGGATTCGAACCTGCGACCGTAGCGGTCGCGCGGTTCTGGACTGTAGCGACTAGAACCGCTCGGCCACCCAGGATGGCTGATCCACGGTACAGACATTGTTTCTTCGGCCATTTTACCCATCGATCAACTGTCAGAGGATGCTCAGGAATCAACCAATAAGCTGATAAATCAATATCGCCAGAGTTTTTCTCGAAAGTTTTCAAGCGTTAAGACTATGGAAAATTGTTGGGAACGACAGACCCCTACATTTCTTCCTACTAAAGAAAGTGAAGAGTTTGTCGCCAGAAGCCGTTGCCTCTTGTTTCCTGTGGCGGAAGATTATGAAGATTCAGATGCAGATGAGGAGGAAACAGTGTTTCAAGATGATGACGATTCAGCTGAAGCAGGAAAAGATAATGAAGATGAAAAAGAATAAGAAAATGAAAACTTGTAATGTTAGTTATAAAAAATTTACAAAAGAAATAATTGTAGTTGAAACTAAATAAGTTTTTGTAATATTTTACACCGTCTTCTATCCTCTATTTGCCTCTTTCTTCGAGCTTTCGACTTTTTTTGGTCTATATTTTTAACCATTAAGTACAACAACCCCTAAATACTGATTTTTATATAAGTATATAAATAAAAAGCCTTATCAATTTTTGACAGCCATCTCGGATCCACCATTTTTTTTAAATTTTTGAACTCAGTGCTCATCAGCAACGACGATAATTCCCTAAAAATTACTTTTATATGAATAACGTGGCAGTAGTGTACATACAGCCCGCCATTTTGTTTTTTTTTGTTTCACTTTTTGACATACTCTTAATCAGAAGGGTGGTTAATCCTTACGTAGTAACTTTGGTACAAATCCGACAACTGCTCGTATTCTGACGAACTGTGCGGCGCCGCCAGCTGCACGGCGTGACCGCCTCTGGCTCTGGCGGGCTTGAGGCCGCTGGCTGAGCCGTTCTTCCACGTCTCCGTGACGTGGAAGATAACGCCAGATCGCACGTGCGGCTGTCGCCTGGCCAGCGTGTTCTGCAGCTCTCTCTTCGACTGTAAACAAGCGGTTTACTATTCTGGCGTCGAGCTGAAGCAGGACGTAACGACGCACACACACGTGCCACACTGTGGCCGCCGAATCGCCTGTAAATTTAATCGAGAGTCGCCCTTCTTGTACTGATGCGAACAGTAAGTAGAAGCTGGTTTTTTTGCTGTTTGGAGCGCGCCGATGCCTGCTACCGACGAGCACTGCAGCCTAGACCCTGCCACTGAGCGAACGCTCAGCTCGAGATGCAAATCCACGCCATCCACACCTACGTTTTGTTATTATTATTATTTAATGTACGATTGTTATGCTTTCGTGCGAATAGGTAGGATAATGTGCACCAAAGGCTCTCTATACCACTGTGGAATCGGTAATTGTATGACATTTCGGATTCTTTATGCTCAGTAATCGCTTTCCCTGTTTCTGGTATGTGAGCGGCTGAAGCAGACGTAGCCTTCGCCTTTACCTTTAAGGCTGCGTCGTTTACTTTAGGAGCGAACGCGTACATTCGAAATGTAGCAAATGACCTCCCCGTACATTTAAGCACTAGGGATAACAGACAAATCGAGGGAACAGCTCAACCGACTTCTCGAAAGTACCTGCAGAATTTGTGAGTACATACTGCTGCAGATACAATTAATGTGAGCTGGGAGTGGAATGAATCGGGGGAATGGAGCCAGTCGAACGGTATCAGAAGTGCTGAGCTCCGGCGTACCGCTCAGCGCGTGCCCACGGCCGCTCGCCTCCGGGCCGGGCCGCGGCGGCGGCGGCGCATCCCAGCGTTCCGCGACGTCACGCCACGCCGGCGACACGCGGCCGCAGCGGCCGCAGGCGGCGCGGCACCGGGAGCCGGGGCGGCCGCCACACGCCGCGCCAGCGCGAGCTGAACCCTGCCATCCGCTCGGCGTCGCGCCGCGGGCGGGCGGCTCGCGACGAAGCCGTGTGCAGGCGCCGCGGCGCCCAGTACGACCGCGTACGGCTCCGGTCTCCTCCGTGTCCGGCCCTCGTCGGCGAGCAGACCAAAGTCCCCTCCGGTTCCCGATTCTCCGAGGTTTACGAGTAACGACCTCTCGGGGACAGGTTCGCCGGCCACTGCTTTCTCCCGCAGCGGCAGCAGCCTTAATAACTTCCGCGGCAGCTGTAATTACAAATGAGCGATTCCATTAACTCCCCGAACACGTGCTTTCCAGTGTGGAGGGAGCTCGCAGAGCACAGTGCAGCGCCCACGCACACCCACGCACAGCCGTCACTTTTTAACCGCGGGCTCGTGTTTCTTACGAATGCCAGTGAACGCTTCCACAGGAGGACCGTTTTATTGTTTGAGAAAACGTGTTTCAAAATCTTGGATGGAAAGTAAGGCACGACGGACCGAGCAAGCAGGACCGCAGACAGACTAGATCGGACAAAGAGGGCATTCCTGGCCAAATGGAACGAGTTTCTGTGAACGTACGTTTCGAGTGCAGTATTGTATGGAAGTTAATCGCGGACCGTGGAGAGTCCGAGAGCGTGAATTGTGGTACTACAGAAGGACGTTCCAAATTAGATGCACTCATAACTCCTGAAGAAAGGCACGTACGGGAAGCACTTACGAGCAAGAGGGACAGGATAACGAGACGTGTGGTAGGACATCTGGAACGACTAGAGGAAGCTGTAGACTCTAAAAGTGAAGGGGAAGACGGAAACTGGAAAATATCCGACAAATAATTGAGGACGCAGGGAGCAATTGCTACACTGAGAGGGAGAGAGGAATTCGTCGCGGCCTGCATCAAGCCAGTCACGAGACCAGTGGAAAAAATAAAACAATGAAATGACTGTTTTCTGTGAAGTTGTAAGGTACGACACGAGGTACTGGCAGAATTGAAGTTCTGAGGACGGGGCGTAAGTCGTTGCCGGCACGGTAGCTCAGCGTGTTACGTCAAAGTGCTAGTTGGCCTCTGAGTGGAAGGGTCAACAAAAGAACTTTAACGGATGTCATGTGACGTCCGCAACAGACAAACACAACGATCAAAGAAAAAAAAAGTCGGTAGAGCGTTTGCCCGCGAAAGGCAAACGCCCTGAGTTCGAGTCTCGGTCCGGCGCCTAGTTTTAATCTGGCAGGAAATTTTCATTTCTTCTCCCTGAACTTTAATTCCGACTCGAAATTTTTCTTTGTTTTCCTTTACTGCGTGCTGTATCTACAAATCGAATAACATCGGGGACAGGCTACAACCCTCTCATTTCCTTTTCAAGCACAGTTTCCCTTTCATGCCCTTCCAATCTTATAACTCCCATCTGGTTTCTGCGCAAGTTGTAAATAGCTTTTTGCTGCGTGTATTTCACCCCCTCCTACCTTCAAGCTTTTCCTACACATCCTATAAACGGAGGTTTGCCTTCCCCTAACTTGTCTTAACCTGTAGGATCAGTACTGTCTCGCGTGTTCCTACACTTCTTCGGAATCCGAGCTGGTCTTCCTCGAGGTCGGCTTCTACTTGCTTTCCATTTTTCTGTAAGGAATTCGTGTTAATATTTTTCAACCATCACTTACTGATAGTTCGGTAATATTCACACCCGTCAACAACTGCTTCCTTTGGAATTGAAATTATTACGTTCTTCTGGCAATCTGAGAGTATTTCGCCTGTTTCATACATCCTGCACATTAGATAGAAGAGTTTTGTCAAAACTGGCTCCCACAAGGCTATTCTGACGGAATGTCGTCTACTGCAGGTGCCTTCTTTCAACTTACATCTTTCAGTGTTCTCTCAAATACTTCTCGCAGTATCATATCTCGCATCTCATCTTCACCCTACGTCTTATTACATTTCTGTAATATTGCCTTCAAGTTCATCTCCCTTGCACAGACCCTCTATACACCAATTTCACCTTTCAGTTTTCATTGGTTTTCCATCTGAACATTTTATGCTCATACAACTGCTTCTCTCTGTAACTTTACTGTACGCGTTATCTACCTGTCCCCTAGTTACGCATGTTACTATAGTGCTGCATTTTTCCTCTAGCCGGTTTTGCTTAGACCTGTTGCAGTTTACGTCAATTTCGCATTTAAAATGTCTGTATTCGTTTTTGCTTGGTTTAGTTGCCGAATTTTTATACTTTTTTTTCATTCGTCACTTAAATTCTATATGTACTTTGCTATCCAAGCTTCATAGTAGGCATTTACTTTTATTTAATCGGTTCTCTGCTGCCTTCACTACTTCATCCTTCAAAGCTAAGCAATAATTTTCTATTGTATTCATTTGCCCTGTCTCAGATAAGTGTTGCCTAATGTAGCCCCTGAACGTTCAACAACCTCTGGTTCTTTGAGTTGGTCCAGATCCCAAAAATTCTACCGCTCGGGTTCCTGTTTCATTCCTCTCCCCCAGACCATAAACTCCAATTATTTTTCCTTGTCTTCCTTTTCCTACAAACGAAATCAAGTGCCCCATCACAATTATTATCCTAATAAATTATTTTATTTTATCAAACATTCATTCAGTCCTTTTATGATTTGCTGTGCTCACGTAAGGAAGTCCTGTTCATCCTGCCACAGAACTTCATTAATTTCACCGTATCTAACTTCAACCTATTCATTTTTCTTTTTAAATGTAGTGACCTTCCTGGAGGATTAAAAGATCTTCCGTGCTCCGACCCGTAGAATGCCAGTTTTGTTTTTCGTTATTTGGACATCTCCCTGAGCAGTATCCGCCCGGAGATGCGAATGGGGGACTACTTTACCTCAAGAATATTTCACATCGTCATTTGACCATATAGAAGAGCTGCATGGCCTCGGAGAAAATAACGGCTGTTCGAAAGTAGAAGCTCAGCGACAGCGGACCTGCCAACCGTCCATACTGTTGCCCCTGCAGGTCATTGTTCCTCTTCGGAAACCACGGGTTAGTGTGGCCTCTCCAGACAGCCCTCCGCTAACGTGGGACCTTCGGTAGGGGTATGCGTGTCGTCGACGTGTGCAGGACGGCCTGCCTCAGCGTGCACGCTGGTGGCTGGCCTCGTCCAGAAAGGAGCTCGCAGGCTCGGCTGACAACGCCACCAGCCCAACGCACTGTGCGTAACGGCTTCGGACAGTAATTTACGTAAATCGTCTCTCGTTTAAACCGTTGCGCTAGAAGAGTTACGCACTATCAGAAGGGAGTTGTAAGGAGTCTGTCAGAATTGTCCATTACATAAAACAATATATCCAACTTAACGCTATTCTTTGCATTGTGTAAGCACTCAGATACAGATAGTAACAATCTGAGGGCGAAATATGGCAACGCGATTCTAAGCATTGATGTGACACGAGGTGTGTCTGCGGGAGTGGAAGTAGTAGTTTCGGTCGAGAGCTCGGAGACAGAAGACGTGTCACGCTGCCCTCAACACACTCGAGGCCTCGTTTCATTCATATAGCCAGGACAGATTTAGATGGCTTAACTACGCTCCAAGATGGAATTCGAGGTAAAATTCGCAAGCATAGCGCAAAAGCAATTGCAGGGTTAGGCTCGTGATTGTTAGTCCCATGTTTTGCTTGTCAGTTAAAGAAGCCTCCTTATCCTGCAAATAAGTCCCATAGTGCTCAGAGCCACCTGAACCATTTGTTTCCTTAAGGAAAGAATTTCGCTGGAAGTGTTTACGCTTTATCGACTAACTGTATCACTGTTGTTTGGTTGTCAGCGGACAAGTCGGTGCGACCTGGTGACTTTAGAATACGTGTGGCTGTAGCATTTTGCAGCGTCTCGCAGTTACCTGTTGCGCGGTACCCTGCACCGGCATTCCTCCCCACGCGATATCGGTATTTACCGAAGAAAGGCATTCGTGGCCGTCGCTTTGCTCCGGAGGAAGAGCTGCACGCCTGGGTACAGTCGCGGTTCCTCACGCCACAGCGAAAATTCTTCCACGACGACATGCCCGTCTTCTCTCACAGTGCGAAAAATTTATTTCCAGTTACGGCGATTACTTTTGGATCTATAAACAGTTTAGTTACTTTTTTCCAACGGCCTCGTTTTCATTTGACTGCGCCTTATAATTCTGGCTTATTTTCTACCTCTAAGTTCCGACCATCTCGGTTTCCGAGGAACGGAATTCGTATCTTGCGCTTTCACACACCTAATGCCCGAAGTGTACATCGCCATCGGAGGAATTCGCCGCAAGTTATAATGGGGAATACAGCGACACGACGGATCGGCGGTGCAGATCCATAATCGTGTTATGTATTGTACGCTTCCGGTTTATGCGAGCCCGTTGTCACAGTGCCTTTCTTAAGAGAGGCGCTCTCGGTCCCCGGAGCGCAGCGCGGCAGCGGCACGTCGCAGCTGTCACCTCAAACTGGAGAGCACGTCACAGCAGCGGGGACGTGTCGTCTTCCAGGCGAACACCGACAGCTTCGAACCATCTCGAGCGGGACATTTGCCTATCTCTAAAACAGTCCACCTCTGGTCGGGATGCACCTTTCTAAAATCGTAACCTCGGAACAACTGTTTCCAGCTGTTCAGAACTATTTGCGATAGCGATTATCCCCGACGGCTCGTGCCAGATGTGAAGAAACTGGCAAAGGTCCAGAGAGAAAGCAGAAAGTTTTAAAGACGCTACCTTTTTTTTTATTAAAGGTAGCATCTGCACACAACAAAATGAAAATAATCAATATATCAAATTAACCTGTAGAGACAGCAACGTAGCCACTTTTTTTTATGGCTAAAGGAATGCCGCTCCTCTTCGGCTACACAACCAGAATAATGAAAGTCGTCCCGTTACGACATAACGGTCTCCATGCTATAGCCCGCTGCGGACTTTGCGATTACTGTCGTCTCGATGCTGTGTTGTTTCCGTTGTTTCTTCAATCTCGTTAAAAAAGAAACTGGAAAAAGGTTCGAAGGTTATCTTCTCATGACACGGATAATCCAGCTGCGAGGCGGGTTATGGAATGCGCTCCAAAGAAAATTAGAAAAATGTTGTCTGCATTTAGGGTTCTTGGCGATCGTACAATGTCGTTCGCTGACATAATAACAACAATTGGGTACTGTCTTTTCGCCATTACCGAATAGGTATTGAACAGCGTGGCCGCTAATCCACGTCACAGAGTTCGTGTTTGCTCTTGGGAAATACACCCCATCTGAGAAAAGAAGTGATCGAGTAGTTATCGTGTCGGGAGTCGTGCGTGTGAGAAAAGCCAATATCTGACGCACCAAATACCAAACGTCCTTTGTCGACCCGCATTCGAAACGATGTTCATCCGTGTCAATGGTGGATGTGATGTAGGCGGGACTGGAACATCTGTTTCCCATTAGCAGTCATACACCATGCAGATTGCACGTCAGTAGCATGGGTGGTGGCATTCATTGCCTGCCATACAGCGCGCCACTTCGTAGTGGGGTGTTTGCTTTCAACCACATTCGGCGTCCTGTTCATTTGCATGGCAGCACATATCGCCCTCGTCATCATCAAGCGTGTGGGTAGTAGTGCGGTGCGGATGTAGCTTACTTCAAGGAAGAATTGGCTAATGTAGAAGAAAGGTGCTGGGATGCCCGATATCATCACTGGGTTTGTGAGTGAGGTTGGTCGTAAGGCCTCCAGTGAGACACGTCGGGCTTTGTCGCCACAGTTGCAGGTGACAGCTGGCGAACAGGGCCTTCGCTCTGTTCTGAACATGACAAAGGCCTAAACCCCCTCTGCTCCTCGGGAGGGTTAGGGACTCGTAACGAATCTTAAATAACATGCCCGTACTAACGAAAGATCCCAAAACCGCCAACATGCGGTGAGCCAGGGTAGGTGGTATCGGGAGTATCTGTGCAAAATGGGGGATACGCGCCGCCAAATAGACGTTAGCATATCGCGTCCGTTGCAGGAGATGTACATTTCTAAGACGGTGGTCACCTATGCCTGCTCTCATCTGATTCAAGAAACGCCTGTAGTTAAGGGCTGTGGGGCGCTGCATGTCAGATGTGAACTCAATGCCAAGACAGCGGATTGTGTCACTGATTCGTAGCGGTGCGACGCTCTCGCCTCAGAGGCCTCTGCCTATAGACAGGGCGTGCGACTTGTGGACACTGAGACTGCTGCCCGATGCCGCGCAGTAGGTCGCCACCCACGCCAGTGCTGCACGAACATCGTCATTACTGCGAAGGAGGAGTACCAGATCATCCGCATAGGAAGTGCAGCAAAAAGTGTGTCCACCAAGGGACATCCCAGTCAGGCGTTGTAGGAGGCAGGAGGAATGGTTACAAGACGAGGGCGTACAATATCGCCGAAAGAGGGCAGCCTTGTCGCGCCGATCGCTGGATCCGTATCGGCGGCGTGAGAAGGCCACTATATAACACCTTGGTCGACGCACCGCACAGGAGACGCATCACTACCTCAACTATGATATCCGGATACCCCATGTGTCGCAGTACCTCCATCAAAAATGCGTGGTCGACTCTGTCAAAGGCCTGGCTAAAGTCGAGTGAGGCCAAAACTGCTGGCATTTGGCGAGCTTTGGCTAGCGCGGTCATATCTCGATATCGGCGCAGTGCAGTGCACCTCCAAACGATGCCTGGTCCTGCGAGACAACACAATCGACCGATCGCTTTACGCGTGCTGCCAGAAGCCGGGTGAAAATCTTCGTGTCTGTCGAGTAAGGTCAGGGGGCGATAATCACTGATCCTCGATCCGCCTCGGAAATTCGTCCGGGTCACACATCCGAAGCAGGCAGTCATCGGATGGCGTATGGCGCCGCTTGTTGCGTTGTCGAGGGGGCCGTTGTTTTCGGACATGTTGTCCTGTGTCAGAGTGCGGGCAGCAATGGTCTGACGCGGCCTCTATTGGTAGGAAGGCAGAAGTCGGGACCATTTCTGTTTCTACTTCTATCTTCTCGTTAGGCTCGTGTCGCTGGCACAAGTGATGACCGTCTTGAGGTGAGTCTGCCGATGACGTCGTGGTGGGAGATGTGGTGTCCCCCACACTGTCACCGACCACTGACTGCGATGCGGTGTTTCGATCCTGGGCAGGAACAGCTGTGGCGGTTGCGGCCGCTAGGTACGCCCGCAGGTGTCGCTGGGAATGGAGCTTCACCAATCGGTGTCTGAGTCAGCCGGCATTGAATACAGACCGACCGGCCATGTCCTTCCTGGTCACAGCCGGCTCCAGTACGTACAATGGCTCTGCAGCCTCCAATTACTAGATAGAATGGCACATGCTTCGTCAGTGCAGTCCTTTTAAGACGGGATACGTCTCACACGTTTTCCATTTTTCAGCCAGGTGGCTTAACACGTTACCGTACAGTTTGAAAGCTTTCATCACAACAACTTGCGGAACTTGGGATGGCAACTCGAAGACCCTCAGAGTGTGAAGGCCTAATCCAGCGTGGTCGACGTTACTGTTCCTATGTGGCCACCAGGATGGTTAAATTTAAGTCCACGAGTGTGTCTGCAGACATCAGTGCACGCCTCTTCATTGACCAGTTTCATGTATACGACACTGTTTGTTATAGAAAAGTGGATCCCAATGATGTCTTGAGGAGCAATATGAAGTACTTCTCGGATGAAACGTTCAATTTCAGGTGCTCGAGATCTTGCAAAGTGCGCTCGAAATGTGATCTTGGATTGGATTGGATTGTTTGGGGGAGGAGACCAGACAGCGAGGTCATCGGTCTCATCGGATTAGGGAAGGACAGGGAAGGAACCCGGCCGTGCCCTTTCAAAGGAACCATCCCGGCATTTGCCTGGAGCGATTTAGGGAAATCACGGAAAACCTAAATCAGGATGGTCGGACGCGGGATTGAACCGTCGTCCTCCCGAATGCGCGCGGCACTCAGCTAACGGGGCGCACACAGCATATGCAAAAGCTTCCGCTTCGAGTCCCACATTTGAAAGATTGGCTTCAAGTTATTGAAAGTACTACGGGTCAAGTAGCTAAGTGCAAATTTTGTCGTACAGTTTCAAGGGGTCACTATAAAGATATGAAGTCTCATGGGATGTCAAAGAAGCATATACAAAATAAAAAGGTAAGCAACCTTTTTTTTATAAATTTATTAGTCATTCATTGCTCGGTTTTACGTCTTTGCCCACTCTTCGACTATCGACTATTTGGGAGAGGTACTTCATCACAATCATTAAAAGGATAACGAGAAAGTTCAGCTGCACCGAACTAAGCGCAACTCAGTTATAAAAACGTGGTAGCATCTCATTTCACTGACGTTCTAAAACAAGATTGCAAAGATAAACCATTTAGCTTATTAACTGGCGACTCTACAGATACTGCAGTATATAAACACTAGGGATTGATTATAGTTTATTACAGTAAATTACACCAGAAATAGTATCTACATACCTTGACCTTGCTGAACCGCATGAGTGTAATGCTGAAGCTATGGTCTCTCCTACAAAGAAGACACTTCAAAGATTCGGTTTCTGACTTGAAAATTTAATGGGGACTGATACAGATAATGCCTCTGTCATGGTTGCAGTAAATAACGGAATATTTACCGAGTTACCACACTTGATTTTAGTATGTTGCCTGTGCCATTCCTTGCAACTGGCTGTTTCAGTTGCTGCAAAAGAACTTCTACCGAGAAATTTTACAATCTCTTTATAAGGGTGGACGGAAACCGTTAAAAACAGTTCAATCGTGCCAGACAAGGTGGTTATCAATAGAATCTGCTGTATCAACAATATACACGCAATGGTCAGAGCTAAAAACAAATTTTCCCGTAGCTAAAGTGCGCGAAAGGTGTCACGTGGCAGTTTTATTGCACGTCATGTACGCGAACGATGTTAATTATGCATATGCAATATTAATTGAAATAAACAGAGGCAATAAAATGTTCGAGTCGAAAGATACAGATCACACCAAACTCTTTGATGAGGAGTTCAACCTGATAGATATGCTTGTCAACAAAGTTACTTTACCTGCAAATAAAGTTAATGTTTTTATTCAAAGTATTCGTGATTTATTCGGTCGAAGATGGTATCTGGGATTCCGCTTTGAAAAGCAGTTGCTTGGAATGAGAGGAAAAGGATTACCACTAGAAGACATGTTGTCTTAATTGGTCGGTACCCGTTAAGAATCTAGTTGCCAATCTCTGGTTTTTTAGATATGTAATTGAAAACAATCTGATAGTAACTACGCGAATACGCGGTTTATTGTTTTGTTTATTTTTTATGAACGTGTGAAGAATGGATTTTACTTGTCATTCATAAATTGGAATATAATTATGCAGTTTCTCGTATTTAACTAATAAAAAGCGAGTGGCATCCCGTTTAAACAAACTAATTGAAAATTTAATTATTCCTACAATATCAGTTCCGCGATAACACTTTACTACAGCCTCAAGAAGATGTGGCCGAGCGGTTATAGGCGCTTCGGTCCGGAACCGCGCTGCTGCTACGGTCGCAGGCTCGAATCCTGCCTCGGGCATGGATGTGAGTAACGTCCTTAGGTTAGTCAGGTTTAAGTAGTTCTCAGTCTAGGGGACTGGTGACCTCAGATGTTAAGTCCGATAGTGCTTAGAGCCATTTGAACCACTTTTGGACAGCCTCAAGATAACGGATTCACGACCTGTTTTCTGCGCAGGGCACAACAACTGTAGAAGACTGCAGGTTGGTTAACATCAGTTAGAGCTTATGCACTCCACTGAGAGCGGTGGAAGGCACTAGGCACCTCGCGTGGCAAATAAGTCAGTGACACGTTATCTGTGTTAACACACAGGAGGTATGCAGAAGTTAAATTTCCAAGGGAAGGGGTTTATCATACGCACGTAAAATCCCTCTCACTGTCACATATAACTGTCTCTTCCACTCGTCGAAATCCCTCACTCAGTTACCAAACTGATTTTTCCTTTATGTCTCAACATCAGTCCCATCAGTCATACCTTATTTTACTCTGATTGTGTCATAACCTATTTTCTGCACAATCCGACTCACTACCTCCTCACCTGTTACTCGGTTTGCCCATTCTCCTGCAGCACATTTCCGAAATTTCTGTTCTCCTTTTCTTCCGTACACGACCACACTAAATATAGCAACCTCCAAAAAAGGTTTCCTAAAAATGACGTTTCTTTTGCGGAAGCACTGTTCTTTTTAGTGTTTCTCCATTAATTATATGAGGCGATTTTGGCATTTTTCCATCCCCCCCCCCCCCCCACCCACCCTTCCGCCTTGGTGACACGTTGGAGATTTGCCTCCATCCCCCCCCCCCTCCCACCCACTATCTCACGTGAGATTTTTCAAAATGTGTATTTTTACCGTAAATACGTTAATCTGTGCTTAACTGCGTTGAATTTAACTAAAATTAGTTGTTTCTGTTATTTTAAGACTGGTATTTAAGACAGAACTTAGTCTAGCATGACAGTGACAAAATCGATCAATAAAATACTTAAATAAAAGGAACTACTAAAATTCGTAAAAGAATATTCATTCTAATTAGGTCTACTGGAACTCATGGGTGGTCTCAAGAGTAACTACTGGAACCATCATCCTCTGAAAAGTAAATGTTTTAACATAAAATATACAACACAAAACTTAAAAATACTGACCGCGTTGATATCCCATTCGCTGCGATAGTAGTCCATGAACGTTTAGCATGTAGAGTCTCGCGCGAGGACTAGCGCCGCATATGTTTCGCCGCCGATGGTAGATGAAACTCAGTTAAGTAGTGCGTCATACCAAATCGGTCTAGAAATACGCTGATACGTTGTAGGAGTGTTTTCAGCATATCTCAATCAAGAATTTCACCGCTGCGTTTTATTTTTGCCTATGCCGATCGACCAAAAAAAAAAGAGACTGCAGGCGACCCAAACACAGCTCGCTCATGTTCAAACGTGGAGTTGTTGCTGCCGCTCCGCTACACGGTACTGCAGGAATAACGCAGCCCTGAGGCACTATCATTAAATAATTCAGGTCAGTCGCGCCTTTCGTTAGTGCGTTAACACTTCCAGTCCAGTTACCAATCGCGTGTTTCTGTACGAGTATTGCGGTGTTAAATTAGGATTGAAATATTTTTTTTAACGAAATGTTTGACTGCGGATGCCAGAAAGATGAAGAAATAGGCAAGAGAGAAAGCTGTGGAAGTCCGAAAAAAAGAGGGGTAAAAGCTCAACGAAACCACTACCCAGAAGCCAGAAGAACCGGAAAGAATGGGAAGAAAGTCCAGAATTGGGTTGGTCCCGTTACAGACGATGTTTTTTGTGAGTAGTGTGTGTTGAGTAGATCTGTTTTCACAGCAGAACTGTCGGTGGTGAAAACGCACGCAAAAGGTGCTCGAGTATTCCGCCTTCACATCGCGATCTCGAGATGTGTTGTGCTTAAAATAGAAGGAGAGGTGTCTGGCCTAAGGAATGCCAGAGTTGTGTGGGCCTCCCTCTCCGTCGCTCGCGTGACGAACTGTTCGATCTCACGCTGAACGTGCGAACGTGCGGCGCCGAGTCTCCCTCGTTCCGTAACTCTGCCACTTCTCCGTCTCTTCACGTACGCGACACGATAGCCGCGACAACTCATTCTGAACGAGCGGCAGCGCCGACTGAGCAGCCGAGACAGCGGCGGCCTTCCCCGACGCGGCAGGCGCGGCCCGGCTCGGCCCGGCCCGCCACCCTGGTCGGCTCAACGGTCCAGCGTTCGTGGTGGCCGCGTAACCGCAGGATTTACCCACACTTCAGCGGACAAACGTGTTTTACGTAATTTGACACAGTTTCTTCGCAGTTCCACACTTTTTCTTGTGGACAAATAAAATTACTTGATAATTGTAGTGTTGGCAGAAGAGCCAACACTGTGTTGCTAGAGGAGGCCGAAATGCACGCGTTTAATTACAAGCTGACTGGCGCGAGGTCTGGAACAGGACAATATCTTGAGAATTGCAAATAAAGTAAGTAGTTGATATAATACTTAACTTTAATCCACAATTGTAGAACATCTCTCTTGATGATACATGCTTCACATAATAAATATCAATTGAAAACGGCGCCTTGCTAGGTCGTAGCAGATGACGTAGCTGAAGGCTATGCTAACTATCGTCTCGGCAAATGAGAGCGTAATTTGTCAGTGAACCTTTCCTTGCAAAGTCGGCTGTACAACTGGTTCAAATGGTTCAAATGGCTCTGAGCACTATGGGACTCAACTGCTGAGGTCATTAGTCCCCTAGAACTTAGAACTAGTTAAACCTAACTAACCTAAGGACATCACAAACATCCATGCCCGAGGCAGGATTCGAACCTGCGACCGTAGCGGTCTGGCGGTTCCAGACTGCAGCGCCTTTAACCGCACGGCCACTTCGGCCGGCGCTGTACAACTGGAGCGAGTGCTAGTACGTCTCTCTAGACCTGCCGTGTGGTGGCGCTCGGTCTGCTATCACTGACAGTGGCGACACGCGGGTCCGGCGTATACTAATGGACCGCGGCCGATTTAAAGGCTACCGCCTAGCAAGTGTGGTGTCTGGCGGTGACACCACAATAATTGCCGAACCCCCCCCCCCCCCCGCGCGACACTTTCCCATGTCAGCTGGGTGAGTTTCGGCTCGACCCCCGAACCCCTCCAAAGCGCCTCACGTAATTAATGGACGTCCCCACCTTACTGCCAATCAGAATTTCCTATCCTCTCTGCGTCGAATATCATCAGTTATTTTCCTGTCCAAATAGGAAATTGATCAGCTACTTCTTAGTGTGTCATTTCTTAATCTAATTCCATTAGCATCGCCTTATGTAATTCGACTACATTCCGTAACCCTCGTTTCACTTTTGCTGATCCTCACCTTATAATCTATTTTCAGTGCACTACCCACGCCGTTCAGCACTTCTTACAAGTCCTTCCCTGTGTTTGGCGGCATTGCAGTGTCACTGGCAAACTCAATTTTCCCCCCTTCTTCCTCAAGTTTGATTCCCTTTCCAAATTTCTTCACGATTGCTTTTACTGCTTCCTCAAAGGAGAGATTCAGTAATACCGGGGATAAGCCGCAGACCTGTCCAACTCCTCTCTCACGTATTATGCTTACACTAATTTCCCTTACAAGTTGTAGATAGCATTTGGAATTCCCTATTTATCCCTGCTACCTTCATACTTTCAAAGTGTGTAGTCTTGACGACACTGTCAAAAGCTTTCTCTAAATCTACAAATACTATAAATGTGGGTGTTCCCTTCTTCAATATATCTTCTACAGTAGCATTATGTTCACTATGGCGTTCAAAATGGCTCTGAGCACTATGGGACTTAACATTTGAGGTCATCAGTCCCCTAGAACTTAGAACTACTTAAACCTAACTAGCCTAAGAACATCACACAAATCCATGCCCGACGCAGGATTCGAACCTGTGACCGTTCCAGACGGTAGCGCGGTTCCAGACTGAAGCGCCTAGAACCGCTCCCCACAACGGACGGCCACTATGGCGTCTCTGTTCCCACAGTTCTGTGAAACCCGAACTGATCTTCACCAAACTCGGGTCCGACCACTTTTTCCATTCCACAGTAGATGCGGAGCCAGAGCGAGGCTACCAAACTTCGCTACCCGGTCTGCGTTTAAACAACGGCGCAAGCAATACATACTAACGTGTAATACAGTAGCACGCAGAATCCATAAGACACTCCAAACAAAAGATATTTTAAAGTTTTCCACTTCGGCTGTTCTCTTGCACGATTGCAGACCATTTTGAAGCGCCTGTACGGTTACTCTCCTGCACTGTGTCTTATCAACTCACCACCGCCTCTTCAACGCCACACCTCCTTCCTCGAATAGATCACAATATCAAGAGACAAACTACGCAATTTAAGTGCTGCGATGTTACGTTTTGTTTTATTGTCTCGCTAGCTGTAACCGGCGCCGCTTTGGGGTGGCTCAGTCTGCTTAAACGGAACGAAAGGGGAAGAGAAAGCGCACGTTTCTGATACGTGGTGGAGTTGGATATACGTCCTAATCTCCACCTGTCCACACCTCCTCCCCCTCCTTCCCTCTCTCTCAGTCCCTCGCCTCCTCCCACGTTTCCCAGCTCATCTTCTCCCGCTCCCCTCTCTCAGTCTCCTTCGTTCCCCTGTACCTGTCCACCCCTCCTCATACATCTCTCCTCCTTCCCTCTCCATCTCCCCCTCTCTCACTCCATTCCTCGCCTCCTCCCACGTTTCCCTGCTCATCTTCTCCCTCTCCTCTCTCTCAATCTCCTCCCGCCTCCTCTCTCCTTCGCGCTTTCCATGCCAGTTTCATCCCACCCCTCTGTCCATCTCCTCCTCACCTCTCTATCTCACCCTCAGCCTTGTTTATTGTTACTCCAAATTCAGATTTTGTAGTAGTATTTCAATCACAAGCCAATAAATCATTAACTTTCCTGTTTTCTAACAACGTTTATATGTATTCTACATATATTTTCATACGAAAAGTATATAGTCTACATGTGTCGAAACGTTTATTACAGTGAAATCTAAAAATCAAAAATAAATCGGAAAGGTACAATTTGAAATTTTTGGTACAAATGTTTCCCTATATGTACTACATAATATTAAGCTTATCCATTATGCATGTTTAACAACCTGTGACTGTTTATTCGATGTAAATACATAAAACTCCAACCAGCCTTTTTTTAATAGTTATTTATGCATTCCATGAAACAGTTTTCGAACCTTTTCAGGCTCGTCTTCAGATGGAGCACACAAAGTTACATAGCTATTTCAAGCGTAATGTTGCGTGCTGGCTCCGTGAAAAGAAGATGGAACCTGCTTTAATGCATTGCCATGAGTATTGTTTATCTGTCGATTGGGATCCAAGTGTTAGTTTTCCCCTTATTGTGACCGTATGGGGGGCTTTTGTTGTTAATATCCACTGTCTGCCACCATTGTGATGGCCAGCTGGCTGGTACCACATCATTCACTTTTACAGAATATTTATGCATATACATTGTGATGACGGAACTTTGCCACCATCCAGTGTGTGCTATACAACTTTTACTTGTTACAAAGATCTTCACACAAGGATATGACATAGACCTACTTTGCTCAGAGATATTATTTGTTAGTGTCTGCGCGTATTAAAGTCGATGTACGGCCAAATACTTTAATCAAAACTGACGTTTACATGAAAGCCCAAAATACAATAAATAAATAAATCGCCACAAAAACAAACTTCAAATGATCTGGTGCCTTATTTCTACCCTTATATTAACATGTAATACAGGAAGTGGATGATCACATACGGTAAGCAAGATTGGCATTAACATGAATGCCCACAAATAAAATAATACAGATTTATATTATTTGCAATGAACTGCTGCTGTTTGTATGGCCATGTATTTTATATTTAAATTTAAAAACGAGGAAGAAACTTAAAATGAACTGATGACTTATTTCTCTTCTTACACTGACATCATCTGGAATATTAATAAAGGCAGATTCTGTCTGTTTCATCTAGAGGCAATAGTATAAAAGTTATAGTACTTACATTGAGCTGAAGCTGTTTGTTTCAACATGAACGTTATGTTTAAAAGAAACGCGGAGCTTCAAATGAAGTGCTGACTTACTTCTGTT
Organism: Schistocerca americana; assembly: GCF_021461395.2. Classification (NCBI taxonomy): domain Eukaryota; kingdom Metazoa; phylum Arthropoda; class Insecta; order Orthoptera; family Acrididae; genus Schistocerca; species Schistocerca americana. The sequence goes on along the minus strand of NC_060120.1, from coordinate 1,087,403,486 downwards.
CCTACATTGACATGATCTGAAATATTAGTAAAGGCAGGTTCTGTTTATTTCAGCTAAAGGAAATATGTATAAAAGTATTGATTATCTTAACAGCGGTGGGCTTCGACATTTAGGTATATCGTACAGGAGCTATTCTGTGGTAGGATAGTTTCATTGACTCCACAGTAGTTAGGATGTAAAGGGAGGGATAGAGAGCGGGGCAGATGGTTAGGGGGGGGGGGGCAGGGTTGCTCCATTGCTCACCTGTTCTGAACTACCAAGTCTTCGAGGTTTACTTCGCAGTTCAGTTTGGTCATTGGATAGCTGCATTTGCGTTGATAAGGATTTCGATTTCTTCAAGAAGGTAAAGTATCATGCCTTCTTTGGGAAAATGGAGGATTTGGAGATTTTTCCTTCTATGTTATTTACAGAATGATTGTGTTCCGCAGGTTGTGACGCAAAGCTGGACTTGTTCAGGTTGGTAGGACGGAGTGCATCCATGTGCTCTATTTCTACCAGTTTGTCCAATTCAAATGGGTTGTGAATTTCTATACAGATGACTTTTGATACTGTTGTATAGTGGTTTTGGCGATATGCATGATTTTATTCTGTGTTTTATTGTTGGCGAAGGAGCTTGTTTCTATGTTGTATGTCCTGAAAAGGTTGGTAAATTGGTCAGAAATCGTCCCCAGGAAAGGCAGGCTTACAAATGTGGTGTTCTTGTTTGTGGGTGGTTGTTCAGATGGTTGAGGCAACTGATTTAATAATTTATGTTTCTTTTTGTCTTTTACTTGTATCCATTGGGATTTTAATCATGCAGTTAACTATTGTTTTGAAGAATGCCCTTATGTTGGATGGATGGCAAGAGGAGCTATGTATGGATACTGGTGGCTGTTGCCATCCTGAAAATTTGAAAACTACGCTTTTGATTTTTATATGAAATTGTTAAATTAAGGTTATGCCTTCTGCTGTTTTATGTTCTACAGTGAATTTAATGTTTTAGTGTAATTTATTAAGTTCTTTGGCTAGATTTTCTGTTCTTTTGTTGTTCCATTGAACAGAACGAGATTGTCATCAGCGCACTGTTTGTAATAAAGTAACTTATCTTTCAGTTAGGTTTGATATCTAAAAAAGTTGTTTTCACGATAGTTAATATATATGTCTGCAAGAAAGTCTGACAGACTCATTGCCAGTACATCTTCCTGAATGCAAAACTTATGGAACACGAAGTAGCTGTGTGATCCAGGATCTCTATGAGTTCATAGATTTCAGCTCTACCCATTTTTCCCTGTTTGAGTAAGTTACTTCTTCTTATACTGAGATTTCCTTGAGAGGTCGATTTATATATAAGTTGACTATGTCAAGAGACGCAAATCTAGCTGTAGCTGGGATGGGGATATCTTACATTTTGGGAAAATGAACTTAAACTAACGAAAACCATCCTTGCAGTAAGATTTAACAAAAATTGTCTCTGAGGAAACTTGGCTCCAAAATATATCAGAATAAAATTAACGAGTGAAAGCATGTCAGCAAAGATAGCAAAAACAAGATGTGAAATTATTTCATTAAAAACTTAAATCAGGCCTCTTTACAAAAAGAAAGATCTTCTCAAGTCACAGCTGTACAATATGCACCTAGAACTAAGCCATAACTTTCTTGCTTATGTATTCATGCTCTTTCTAGACTATGTCAATTATATGTCAATAAAGAATATACCATCATCTCACTTAGACATGAGAAAAAGACAACAATGCAGTTATGTTCCCCAGTATTCTTCTCAAATAGAACATAAGTTTTTTGACAAATGATTAATACTACAGAAATATGCTTCAGCAGTAATAAATTACAGTTGTCAAACAAGGGCCTTAAGCACAATACCATCTCCATACTACATGAAAAACTATTAAGGATCTACTAACTAACACAAAAATTGCGTTCACAGTTAAATTAAAACACAATGAAGAATGTGCTACAGCCCATCAGGCTAAAAACATTGTTGTGAGAAATACTGACCAGAAGAAAAAGAGCAATAAGATAAATAATGAGCATAGAACATTATGTGACATAAACAAGAATCGTGTCCCCGCTGTCAGTGCAGACAAGGGCAGCACAGCTGTTGTCATGGATGAATCAGAGTATATTAAACAACTCGTGAATTATTCATAAATAATAACGTAAAAGAAATATCATATGACATTAGTCCCAAATCCCAAGACGAAATTAGTGAATTACTTAGAAACTGCAATATTCTGTTGATACCAACAGAAGCAAAACATTATATAGTGATGAAACCATCAGCACAAAATTGAGATCACAACCTAAGCTCCATAAACCAAAAGTCCAATATGTCCCACTGTAAACTCCACCGATAATCCAAACTATAAAATCACCAGGAACTCTGCCAAAAACCGTTACCAACAGCTTCAGTTCATTACAAATACTATAACTTTTTTACACATTCCCACTAACTGAAATAGACACAAGCTGCCTTTACTAATATTCCAGACCATGTTAAGTTAAGAAGAGAAATTAGTCAGTAGTTGATTTGAAGTTTTTTTCTTGTTTTAAATTTAAATATAAAGTTCATGGTAATACAAACAGCTGCAGTTCATTGCAAATACTATAAATCTGTATTATTTTGCTCCTGGGCATTCATGTTAATGTGAATCTTAATTAGCGCATTTGCTCATCCACTTCCTGTATTACATGTTAATATAAGAGTAGAAATAAGACACCACATCATTTGAAGTTTGTCCTTGTGGTAATTTATTTATTTATCGTATTTTGGGCTTTCATGTGAACGTCAGTTTTGATTAAAGTATTTTGCCATACTTTAATACATGCAAACAAAAACAAATAATATCTCTGAACAAAGTAAGCCTATGTCACATCCTTGTGTGAAGATCTTTGTAACAAGTAGAAGTTGTATAGCACACGCTGGATGCTGGCAAATTTCCGTTATCACAATGTCTATGCATAAATATTCTGTGAAAGTGAATGACGTGGTACCAGCGAGCTGGCCATCACAATGGTGGCAGACAGTGGATATTAACAACAAAAGCCGCCCATACTGTCGCAATAACGGGAAAACTAACACTTGGATCCCAATCGACAGCCGGCCGGAGTGGCAGAGCGGTTCTAGGCGCTACAGTCTGGAGCCGCGCGACCGCTGCGGTCGCAGGTTCGAATCCTGCCTCGGGCATGGATGTGTGTGATGTCCTTAGGTTAGTTAGGTTTAAGTAGTTCTAAGTTGTAGGGGACTAATGACCTCAGCAGTTAAGTCCCATAGTGCTCAGAGCCATCTGAACCCAATCGACAGATAAACAATAGCGGTACGCACGGCATGTTCCACCTTCTTTTCACAGAGCCAGCACGCAACATTACGCTTGAAATAGCTCTGTAACTTCCTGTAAACCGTCTGAAGATGAGCCTGAAAAGGTTCGAAAACCGGTTCCTGGAATGAATGAACAAGTGCTTCAAAAAAGTGACTGCTTGCTGCTTTATACACGAGCTGTCAGACAGGCACAACTAGCTTTCTTCGGAAAACACTGCTCTCCAACGAGCTCTTTGCTTGACACCACTGAAGTCAAAAATGGCGGTGGTTTGGGGTGAGTGACGTGCACGCTGACTCGTGGCTGTCACTGAAGTAACCGGACTGTAACAGTCGGTTGTGTCGCTGCTGCGCTGCGCCAGAGCCGTCCGCCGAACTCGATGGTCTTCCCTTTCGGTAGTGCCACGTGGCCGTCCGGAGTGGGGTCTCATTCAAACTCGGTGAGGTGCTGTTAATGCCGTCTTTGTCGCCTTAAATGCATTCCTGACTAACATTAACTCTGCACGACCAATCTCTACGATAACTACTGTTCACGATCGTTACAGTGTGTACTTAAAGCAAACCTGATTTGCATTCTCATAGTGGCACTACTAGCGCAACTCTTAGACGAGTGGATCGAAATTTGAACAGACATCATTTTTCAGATGTGGAAACACGCCTGCCAACTTACGTGTATGTCGCACTACTACTTCTTGCTGCTGAGATTTTTTTCCCGTCAGTGTCTACTAAAAATATACATATATTAGAGCGAATGAGCACGTAAAAATACGCTCGTATCAGAATACAATGTTGTGTCAAAATTTCAAAGAAATCGGTCAAGAAGTTTTGAGGTACGCGATTCTGAACAAAAGTCTACGTTTTTATTTATACCCAGAAGTGTATTCCTGGCGGCTTGGCCCGCGTATGCTTTTGACACATATACTGAACTCTCGTCGTCCTCTGCCTCTCTCTGCACGTAGTCGTGCTGCTCTCTGTCCACCTCACCCTCTCACCTCTATCTGTCCAACAGCTCCTCCCCACTCTGTCTTGTCCCCACCTCTTTGTCTATTGCCTTCAAGTCCGTGGCTGTGAAGATCGCCTAGCGGGGTGCAGTTCCAGAGGAGCAGAGTTCGTATCCCGTCTGAATACACAGACTTAGGCTTCAGCCGGTTTCGTAAAATCTTTCCAGGAGAATGCCGAGATGATTCCTGTTCAATCGTTGCCAATTCGAGTTTTGTCCAGTATCGAAACGCCGTAGAGTGGAATAAAAAACGTGAAACGTGGACACTCGGAGCAGACCGTCCACCACTACTGCTTTCGCGTATCGCTTCCTGCTACGCAAACGTTCGCTAGGTCCAAATTTGTTGCACGAAGACGCATCAATCGCACTGGATATGTCGTATGCACATATACGGGGTAAGGCGCCAAACGTTTCCATCCAATCTGTTATTGATCCTTCGAGGTATCTGTAATACGTTTTCACAGCGAGCGGAGACAAACAGCAGTGCGTTCACAATTTCGTCAGTGACTGAGGTGCAGCCACGAATTCGGCTTCTTAAACGGAACTGCGCTATTTCGCGCTGCCAGAATGAGGCAAGTTCGGTGACGTGACTGTTTTGTAGACCGTGCAACAAATGACGGCGTGAAATGACACTCTGCGCCGCCAGCCGCCAGTCTGGTCGGCTCCGCGGCTGCGCTCACACGTGTCCCGCAGCCGAGATCAGCCAGTCGGCCGGAGTCTCTCTGCTGAGAGCGCCGCGCCCTCATCTCGTATCGTATCGTATCGCATCCGTCGAGTGATGCGAAATCACTCACTTTTACTCGGACAGACGACAACGCGTTCCGACGAGGGCGGCTGTAGCTGCAGTGCCTCCGGCCTGCCGGCCGAAAAGAGAGAGACGGGCGGGACGCAGCGCACGACTGCAGTTCGACAGCTCCCCTCGCACAGCAGGCACCTATGGGTGCACGTACAGAGACTGAGTGAGTTACGTACCGGTGCAGCTCGCAAAGGCCAGTCACAGAGCTCATCGTGCGAAGACGAGGCGGCAAACAAACTGACAGATATCCGTCAGTATACACGACGCTCGCAGAGGAATGAGTGTTAGTGACATAATTATTAGAATTTGCATTTTAGAATGTATTACTTTAAATGACAAATTATTTCTTCCATTTCTTAGATATCATGTGTCATCTGCACACTGCTGAAAATCGTACATTAAAATAATGCAGGAAATACGAGCTAAATATTGTGAAGAAAATATAATGAACATATTATCTGAGCCGTTACATTGCTGTAGCCGAATTGTTCAAAGAGTACGCCCAGAATGAGAACCGTTTGCATGAGTACACTTACGTACACGCTGGACCACTCACGCATTGTCGGCTGTCGACATATCTGGACTGACCTCCCACGTTCTCCACAGCCGTCGGCCGTCGTCGCGCTGGGACCACATCGCGTGACGAGTCCGCGAGGCCACATTTTCTAATATCGAGCGCAAAGATTTTTCAGCTTTATCCTTTTCGTTGTCGAACATACTATCGACGAAATAAAGAAATATCGCGCACTTTCGGATTACGCCGCACCACATATTCACAATTCACAGTCGTTACTCCATCACCCGAGCTAGGCAATGGCGATTTTCCTTCCACGTAGAGCGTATTTCCCACATTTACATTCGAGCGATTTGTTAACGTAACCTAATTAATACACAATACTTTCTGCAGAGAATTATTGATTTGCTGGAGAACTCACCCACAGCATTCAAACGGACGTGCAAAATTAGTGGCATTCAGCTCTCCGTGTCCAGAAATCCGGAACGGCTGATACTTACGTCTACGCCGATTATGCGGTAGGCTTGTTTCGGTGATACCGGCCCCCCTTTGTATCCGACGAGGGGTTGCTACCCCGAGGACGCGGTTCTGCAGCGTTACACACGCCACGCCACGCCACGCACCTCTCGCCTCGCCTCGGCAGTGCAAATTCCCCGCAGCGCGGCAACAACACCACAAAAGTCCCTCCCTGTATCTTTACTCCGTTATTTCTTGTCCGACCTACGAAAGAGTAATGCCACTGAATTTGTCTCTTCGAGATCTGCTATTACGGAGGAAAAATCAGCGTAGTCCCATAAAACACAGTAGCGAGAAGTGAGTGCTGCTTTCTTCGTGACTCCCAGCCTGGGTGGGTGTAGGTGAAAACAGATTACAAACGCCGTTAAGGGGTCAAAGCTGATGTGAAGCGGCTCGGCCTGTCCGGTGGTTGGCGCCGCCAGTATACGGCAGCGGCACACAACCCAGCACTGGCAGTCCTCCCCAAATCGATTGAGACGAATGCTGGGCCGGTTCCTCCCCCGGCCCGGTGTGAGCTTGGCGTGCACGACAGCCCCCAGTTCCCCCACCACCGTGGTTCCGTCGGAGCCACGTGTGACGCGGGGGCGGCGGCGGCGGGCTGAGTGATGGGGTGGCTCCGGAACGACTCGGCTGCTGCGTTGTCAGCTCGTGCCGTGCGTGCGCTGCCGAGCCGAGAGGTTAGGCGAGCGGCGTGGACGGCAGCACCTCGCAAGCGGCTCAGCGCCAGTACAGTGCGGAGGGCGGCGACAAAGCACGGCCCACTCCTCTGCTAAACGAACGCACCCGCCTAATTACACACGAATGTCCTTAACGTCGGTTTGCTGCAAAATCCTCCAACACATTCACAGTTCGAATATAATGTATTTCTTTGAGACACAAAACCTCGTATCCAGACAGCACCGCTCGTGCGAAACTGACGGCATGCTGTAACTCTGTTCCCATCGTCTTCCTACTGGGACACATTCATTCCATCGCCTTTACAATAGGACAGTCATTTTCTCACACGATACCTTAACCACCGGTGGAGGGAGTGCAACAAGCAGATTCCACGTTACTAGATTTCTGGGTAGCGTCATACACGGGGCTCCACTGTAGGCTGTTGACGAAGGTGCGATCGTACTGTTCAGTTTCCCAGAGAAGCGAGTGCCCCGAAGACGTTTTAAGCAATGGAAACCAGTACGTCGTCCTGGACGGAAACTGTCGCGCAGAGACGAGGCTACCGAGCGAGGTGGCGCAGTGGTTAGACACTGGACTCGCAATCGCGAGGACGACGGTTCAATCCCGCGTCCGGCCATCCTGATTTAGGTTTTCCGTGATTTCCCTAAATCGCTCCAGGCAAATGCCGGGATGGTTCGTTTGAAAGGGCACGGCCGACTTCCTTCCCCGTCCGTCCCTAATCCAATGAGAGCGATGACCTCGCTCACCCAAGACGAGGCTATGCTCAGGAGTGCGACAGGACCGCCATCAGTCGGTACACACCGTACACGAATGGTCCGACAGACACCACGAGCGGCACTTTGCGGCCGTCTGCTGACGACGCTGTCGTCTACGAGGAGGTTTCGCCGTCGGGTAACTGTAGGAAGATACGAGATCGTTTAGACAAAATTTCTCATCGGTGTGACGAATGGCCTAAACGCAACTTAACGCGGATGACTAGGAAAAATGCACCTGTAACGTTAGGAAGGTGCTGCTGGACACAGTGTCACCCGTTGAATATGTAAGCGTAACGTCGCAAAGCGCTACGAAATGGAATACGCACGTGGATCGTTATAAGGGAAGGCGAATACTCGACTCGGTTTTTGTGGGGCAATTCTGCGAAAGTGTGGCTCATCTACAAAGGAGACAGCCTATACGACACTAGTGCGACCCATTCTCGAGTACTGTTCCAGTGTTTGGGGTTTCCGACCGAGTCCGATTAAACGAAGACATCGAAACAATTCACAGGCGTGCTTCTAGATTTGTTACTGGTACATTCGAACTAGACGCAAGTATTACGGACACGCTTCGCAAACTCAAATAGGAGCCCCTGGAAGAAGGCTGACGCTCTTTTCACGAAACACTATAGCGAAAATTTAGAGAACCGGCATTTGAGGCACACCACAGAGCAATTCGACTGCCGCCAACGTACGCTTCGCGTAAGGATCGCGAAGATGAGATGCGCGGCTTTAGGGCTCCTACGGAGGCTTGTAGACAGCAGTTTTTCTCTGGTGGTAGCCACCCCACGCCTGCGCAGTACGCACGTGCACGAAGACGCAGACGTCCTCGCAGAGCGACCTGCAGCGGCTCAGACTGCTGCGCCTCAGCGCATCTGCCGGACGCGGACCCCGCTGTCCACGAACCGAACGTGTTCCTGTATTGACGTCGGTTACGATTGCAGTGGGCTTCGGGTCATCGAAATTCGACCGCCTATCTACGGGAACCGAATGAATTACGCTTCTCGGTACGACAGGTGGATAGGCTGTCAGCCAGTGAAACCGGTGCTCGCAGAAGACCAGCGCGGCTCCCCTGTGGCCTGCGGCGGTAACCCGAGCCGCAGGCTGTGGCAGCTACAACTGGGTCCCTCCGTGTCGGCTACGGTAGCTGTCCGTGTCACAGTGCTACAGTAGTCTGAGGAACGACACAGTGAATTCACGTCGGTGTTTCGCTTAATCTGGACCCTGTCGAAGGCGCCTGAGACGCTAGCGGGTGCAGTCTCCGCTTCGCGTCCAGACCTCAGTGTGGTGGCCTCTCGGTAGACACGTGCTCCCGGAAGCTCGTCACATCCACGTCACGCCGTCGACCGACACTCAGTCGTGTCATGTTGGCACCCATTTTTCGAGAAATATACTTTTTTTTCACCATGTACCATAGCTCTAGAGTTATCTGTACAAAATTTGAACAGTTATGCAGAATTTAACGAAGAAAACAACAGTACTCGAAAAAGTTTAGTATCAAAAACATTCTTTGTCAAATTTCGCAAAATGTAAATTCGCACAACAGTTCTGAGGACAGTTCGGAACAGAACACCAAGAGTTCTATCGAAAATCCTAATAACATTTTTTGTGCAGCTAATAGTTCACGAGATAATTGCAATTTAAGGAGCAAACCTTTTCACTCACTGAGAAGTTAGCACCCTTTTCTATTCAGAAATATATACTTATTTCAGAGTTCTTGATGCCGTAGTTCTAGAGTTCTTTGTACAAAATTTGAATAGTTCTGCGGTATTTAGCGATGAAAACAACAATGTATAAGTTAGCTGCTTCAGGAACCCTTTCCTTCCGATACAATTCTTACTGTTGCCACAATAAGTCACTTGTGCGTAGATTCCAACCGTACTGATTACAAAAATATAACCACGGACCAACGACGCACATTTCTTGCAGCGTTGCACAAATCATTCAGCTTATCCCTTGTGAAAATACCACACTTGACGCTATTATAAAATTTACAATGCAAATTCAAATATGCTATCTACAACTTGAAGGGAACGTGAGGTTTCGATTCTTTGATGACCTTATTCGTGCAGGCTATTTCACTCAGCGATTATTTCAAAAGTACCATTCAATTTGTGAGCCATCCATTTTTGGATCTGGCTTTGGATGTTTTGGACAAAAAAATCATAAACTCCCATTTTAAGCAGAGATTTGATATTTTATATGCGGTACCGTTCCTAAAAAATAGGAGTATTCTCTAAAAAAATATGGTCTCTGAATGCAGAGTCGAATGTTTGGGAATTATACGAGACAATATTAAAAGATATCCCGATTTGGAACAAAAAGGTATCGTGTCTGACGTGCCTAAATTCACGCTATGTGAAACTACAAAAAAAGGCTCTGAGCACTATGGGACTTAACATCTGTGGTCATCAGTCCCCTAGAACTTAGAACTACTTAAACCTAACTAACCTAAGGACACCACACACATCCATGCCCGAGGCAGGACTCGAACCTGCGACCGTAGCAGTCGCGCGATTCCGGACTGAGCGCCTAGAATCGCGAGACCACCGCGGCCGGCTGTGAAACTACATTATATTTCCGTTGATACCTATGTGCTTTTCAGACTTGGTTATAACTTCATGGAACAGGCTGTTGATGCAACAAATGGAGGTCTAAAGACTGTCATAAAATGCAAGAAATCTAAAGGAGAAGCAGTTGAAGAAAAGGAATTCGGATACTGCTTGATGATGGATACTAGTATAACACCTTGTCCACTAACTGAAGATAGTTTCCTCCGAATCAAGGAAGAAATGAGTGTTGCAAACGATCACGAAAGAAATCGTAGTCGACAATCAAGAGTACACTCTCGTTGGTGCCATTCATTACAATAGCTCCATCAAACACTACACGGCATACGTCTTCGATGGAACCTGCTGGAAGCAGTGCGATGACCTGTATAAAGATGCACAGAGAGTTTCACAAGAAACGATAATTTCTCCACACCTGTTCATGTGTGTCAAGACACAAAAGTTTTCAAATGACAGCTACAAGACTGACGAGGCGAAACAAGTGGTTCCTAGATAGGAACTTTGCTTTATAAGGTCATGCAAAAACTTGATCTCTAAATATTATAAACACAGCTTTTATGTTAATTCTTAGTATCTTTGTTTCTGGAACCACAGTCTTCCTGGTTTAGTTACTAGAATATGAGCTTTTATGCCCAAAATTTCAAGTATATATTTTTGTACCCATTTTTCTTAGTTGTTTCACACCTCATAAGTTCTGTGTTTATTTATTACTGAATTCCCTACATATGTATTTCTTGAAGAAGAGCTGTTAGGGGGACCTGTACATCAAGGCCTGTAGCTTTTACTTGTACTTTGGAATTTAATAATGCAAGACTGCCAATAGATTCAAGAATGAAACTTTTATCAAACAGTTAGTATATTGTGAGCTCTAAGTGAAAAAAATTGTAAATCTGTGGAATACATTGTGCAGTGAATATTGATGTTTTTCTTACATACTGAATTACATGTAATTGCTATTTTAGGTTCAGTGTACTTACCACACTATTCAAATAAAAGATAAAAAAAATTATTCTTTGAATTATTACCTTGTTTTAACAGTAAACCAGTAATATTACTAGTTTCATGTTCTGATTTTAAAAAAAGTATTTTAAGAGTCAATTTTTTCTACTAACAATTTAAGAACGTAATATGACATACTCCAGCTTAAAATATTTAATCAGTTGTTGAATAATGTGGTTCAGTGTGTAGGCAAGCACTATATTATTATTCATCCATAACTTTGTTCATGTAGCTTTAATAGTGGATGAGATACCGGTAACAATATCTCTGTATGCAAACACGTTGATTACAGAAAATTGAAACTGAAGATTTGTATGACATTTTCTTCCCAATGACGACATTTCAAACCATTCCTGCTCCATAATCTTGTTGATTCTTCTCGTGTCCTTTTCGTTTTCTTTAGTTTTACTTATTTTCTTTGTTATGATGGCCTCCTTTCTCATGCTTTCAGCAGCTTCTTCAATTTCTGTGACATGTTGCCTGGCCGCTCATAGCAGCACAATTTCCATGTTATTCCTAGTTTTGATGCCTGGTCTGCTCATTGTTTTTAATCTGCTTTTTACTCCATCATTAAAACATATGACAACCATTCCACCAATGTGAAAATCTGAAATGCCCCCCCCCCCCCCAAAAAAAAAAAAAAAAAAAAAAATTCGACAAGAATTCCCAAATGTAACTGTTGAAACGCATTCTGATTTTGTTTTATGCCATGTAAACATTTTTCCTGCGCATACGACGGTCGACAGGTTCTTCAAGGATATTACACAAACGAGTTTCTACGGAAACTGCGGCGCCCAAATTAAACAAAATGACATTTAACCACCAGAATGACGAGATACTGTACTTGAAGTGTATATTTTTAGAATCGGGAAGAACCAGAAGAATTTTATTATGTAAAACAGTGATTTTTTTTGAGATCTCATGACATCCAGGACCTACTAACAGCTGAAAATATGCTCCGACCCTCATGGATGAAAGTTAGAATATAAAAAAACATGTGCTGTGGGTAACGAGTAAATTTGAAGTTGCCTTCGTTAATATTGTCGCAAACATTTGTTCTAGGTTATCTGCCAGCAAATTTCACATCGGCGCACACCCACTGCAGAGTGAACACACAATCTATTTCATAAACTATTGGCACCATAAAAATGTTATGAGAGTTTTTTAAAGAACTCTGCCGGTGTTATCCAGAACTGTCAACGAAAGGGTTGTGCCAATTTATTATAACGTAGACCAAATGGGTCTCTCGTAAATGATATCATCTCATTAAAAATGTTATTACAGTTTTCAGTAGAACTCTTAGGGTCCTATTAAGAAATGCTATCACACCTTTTGTACGAATTTATTACTTTTACATAACAAATACAATGTTATCGTCACAAAAAATGTTGTTATACTTTTCGGTAGAACTGTGGGTGCTATTCAGAACTGTCATCAGAACTGTTATACGAATTTTGTTTTCGTAGAGAAAGTGAGTATCATATTAAAACTATTATCGCCACAAAGATTTTCTTAACATTTTGAATGCAACTCTTCGGGTGCTATCCAGAACTGCCAACAGAGCTGTTATACATTTTTTTTTCTAACTGAAAAAAATTTTTTTCCTATACAAAAATTTTGCCGAGTTATTATTTTCTTCCCGAAATTCTGCAGAACTATTCGTGTTGTGAGCAGGGAACTGTAGAACCATTGCATACATATCAAGAACTATGAAAAAAATGTATATTTCTCGTAAAAGGGGAGCAAACTTCACGGTAAACCCTCATAAGCATTCCTTATTAAATGCAGTTACTTCGTAAGCAATTACCTGCACAAAATATGTTACTAGCATTTTCGATTGAACTCTTACAATGCTATCCAGAGTGGTCATCAGAACTGTTGTACGAATAGATATATTTTTATCTTGTAGCGTAAATGAGCCCAGAATTAATTATCTCACAAAATATCATCACCACAAAAAAAATTATTATGATTATCGATAGACGTCTTGGGGTGTTATGCAGAATTGTTCATAAGAACTGTTGTACTAATTTATTTTTTTCTGTGTACAAAGTGGATCTAACATTACAAAACGATATTACTAGGATTTTCGATGGAACTCTCGGTGTTGTGTTCAGAACTGTCCTCCGAGTTGTTGCACGAATTTACTTTCTGCGAAAATCGACAAAGAATGGTTTCGATACCAAAATTGTTACGAGTATTATTGATTTCTTCGCTAAATTCTGCAGAACTATTCAAATTTTGTACAAAGAACTGTAGAACTATGGCACATCTATCAAGAACTATGAAAAAAATGTCTATTTCTCGAAAAAAGGATGCTAACTTCACACGACTCCGACACTGCTGATTTACACGCGGAAACACCGGCCGATATGGCCGAACTGTTCTGGGCGCTTCAGTCTGGAACCACGCTGCTGCTACGGTCGTAGGTTCGAATCCTGCCTCGGGCATGGATGTGTGTGATGTCCTTAGGTTAGTTAGGTTCAAGTAGTTCTAAGTTCCAGGGGAGTGATGACCTCAGGTGCTGAGTCCCACAGTGCTCAGAGCCGTCTGAACCATCTGAACCCGCAGTGAGCGACGCAGCCGCGTCGAGGCGGAGACCCTGTCCGCAGTGGGCACGAAATCCGCGTCCCACCACCGGCACGACGCAGATTTTAAGCTGTTCAAAAATTGTTCAAATGGCTCTGAGCACTATGCGACTTAACTTCTGAGGTCATCAGTCCCCTAGGCCTTAGAACTACTTAAACCTAACCAACCTAAGGACATCACACACATCCATGCCCGAGGCAGGATTCGAACCTATGACCGTAGCAGCAGCGTGGTTCCAGACTGAAGCGCCCAGAACAGTTCGGCCACATCGGCCGGCTTTTAAGCTGTCGCCGTGTGTTGACAGAACTGCAGTTAAGCCTGGAAACAGTGGAAGCGGATACTAGCCGTGTTGCTACCTGCTTGGACCTACTGTAACCGTTAGTATGGTACTACACCACCTGAGTCAAAGCGACCTACACGTCTGAATGAACTGTTACAGCACATTTTCCCATACAAGCTCCCTCACAGATCATCCAAAATAAAGAGATGCGATGTGCAGTTTTCGGTGCGTGTTGTGTTAAAGTATGTGACTGGCTGCTTCGCGGAGACGCGTTGCTAGTCCATCCCTTTTGCTGTTCCATTTGCATACGGAGCAATGGGAGAACGAAGATGTCCGTTAAAGTGTGGTGAACCTGTACGACCTGTACTCTGCAATATGGATCGCTAGGAGAGACTCAATCGATGGTGGATATATCTTGACTGCTCTTCGATTATGTCGTCAAGTATGTGTTGGAACATGAAGTTGGTGACTTGTCACTGGTGTTAAATGTAGGGTGCACTGCCGCCCGGTGTCTGACACTGTCGGCTGCTTTTCGTGTTGTAATGTCGTGGATATGAAGGTAAAGGACTATTACTCTCGTAATATGTCGCTGTTTCTTCACGTACATTTGCCCTCGGTGACGCTCACTTTATAGGAATAATACGAACATACTATAATTTCGTGTCTGAGGCAGAAATGCGAATACCTTAACGTGATAACGCAGTCGACAGTACTACGATGTGTCAAAACTACACCTGGTTGCAAACACCAAGTTATAGAAGAAGTGTAAAATGTATTGTATGATCGACTTGATGCAAACAACCGAAAGTCTGTAACGCTAGTGTACTATTACGTCTCGGACCCTTTCTGGGGATTAACACTATGTATTCGGCAGATATTGACTGTGTGGAACTAAGCTTACGCTGTTCGTCCAAATGGTTCAAATGGCTCTGAGCACTATGGGACTTAACATCCGAGGTCATCAGTCCCCTAGAACTTAGAACTACGTAAACCTAACTAACGTAAGGACATCACACACATCCATGCCCGAGGCAGGATTCGAACCTGCGACCGTAGCGGTCGCGCGGTTCCAGACTGTAGCGCCTGGAACCGCTCGGCCACCCTGGCCGGCCCTGTTCGTCCACCCGAAAGGTAGTATAACTACACCACGGCAGTTGTGTGTGTGTGTGTGTGTGTGTGTGTGTGTGTGTGTGTGTGTGTGTGTCAGAGACAGACAGATTGTGGCGATGTAAAGTTCTGTTCACATTAGTGCAGGGTGCTGATTCAGTTCGTACGCAAAACGCCGACATTTCCAGAGAACGGAAAGGTGAATCAGTAGCTACATACGTAAACATCATTTACTTAAGAGATGTAATAACGCTTAACATGTGAAACTGCTCGAAACATATCCCTCCATAGTTGGAGATAAGTTGTTCTTCGGCTTCGTAAAGTACAATACAGAACTGCACGGATGAACATTTCTTGGAAATATTGACAAGCCTTTATACGACTAGCTTCAGTATTCGTCAGAAATGTATTTGGAACTCTTTCCTAGTTGTCGGTACTGAATTCGCTATTTTCAACGCGAAATTCTGTGTTGTCGATACACCTGGAAAGGGACTTGCCAGTTCTTTAGCTGGACATTCCACTGATTTCGATATGTTATTCGTTGGTTTCAACCATAAAACTGATGTGGAAATTCAATGGCATGCTGTTTGTATGTCACCTGCTGCCTCTTAGAAGTCCTATGGAAACGTCTACCGTTAAGTATCTGACATGAAAGTTTTCCGATTTAGGTGGATAGTTAATTCGTAGATTCGTCAATGTCGACGCTGTATCCGATGTAAAGTGGGGCGGCGCTGTGAAGTGGGCTGCTATTCCGCCTGTCACACCACGTCCAGGCACGACGGCGGGGATCCGCCTGCCCCCCCCCCCCACCCCCCATCGCCGTGTTACTCGCCGCTAGAGACGCTCTCGAGGCACAGCATCCACACTCCCTCCACCAGGTGGAGGTGTGCTGTGTCACTGGCGGTGCTACACTTATCTGCCGTCAGTTCGTGCTGCACTCTGTTACCAAGGTACTTCATCTTTCGTCTTGAAATGTCTTTTACAAGTGCGATATTGACGACTATTCTCGTAGGAAGTACCACACTTACCAGTCACACGAATTTGCCACAATTTTTATGGGTACGGTTCCACTTGAAGAAAGTATAAACGAGTTTCATTCCTAAATGTTGCTGCTACATGCCAACATATGGAGTTCGCATGTTTGATGACTCTGTGATTGTTGGTTATGCTACTGTCGGTAAACAGCCATCATCCATCACCCACATATTTTTTCGTGGTGGATTTTACGAACACAATACTTCAATTTTTTTCTTGCTAAGTTAGTTTCAGCTTACATGGATTCTGACATCTACATCTGCAAGGATACTCCGCGAACCACCGTGGCTATCCTGTACCGCTACTCGTCATTCCCTTTCCTGTTCCAATCCCAAAGACAGCGAGGGGAAAACGACTGTCTGTATGTCACCGTATGAGCCCTAATTTGTCGTACGTTATATTCCTGGCCCTTACGCGCAATGTATGTTGGAGGCAGTAGAATCGTTCGGCAGTCAGCTTCAAATGCCGGTTCTCCAAGTTTCCTCAATAGCGTTTCTCGAAAAGAACGTCGGCTTCCCCCAGGGATTCGCATCTGATTTCCCGAACCACTTCTGTAACACTTACGCCTAAAGGTAATAAATCCAGCAGCCCGCCTCTGAATTGCTTTGATGTCTTCTAATCCAACCTGGTACGGATCCCCAATACTAGAACAATACCAAGAATAGGTCGCACCAGCTTCCTATATGTGGTCTCCTTTACAGGTGAACCACTCTTCCCTAAAATTCTCCCGATAAACCCAAGTCAACCATTCGCCCTCCCCACCACAGTTCTCACGTGCTCGTTCCATTTCATCTCGCTTTACAACGTCACGCACAGATATTTAAACGACAGGGCATTAGTATCCGAACATTACAGGTTTCATCTTCCTACCGATCCGCATTACCTTAAATTTCCCCACATTTAGGGCTACCTACCATTCATCACACCAACTATACATTTTGTCTAAGTCATCTTGTATCTTTCTACAGTCACTCGACTAGGACGCCTTACCGTAGATCACGGGATCATCGCCAAACAACAGTATGTTGCTGCCCACCCCAAATCATTTATGTACACTAATGGCCATTAAAATTCCTACACCACGAAGATGACGTGCTACAGACGCGAAATTTAACAGACAGGAAGAAGATGCTGTGATATGCAAATGATTAGCTTTTCAGAACAAAGTTGCCGCCGGTGCCGACACCTACAACGTGCCCGCAGCTCGTGGTCGTGCGGTAGCGTTCTCGCTTCCCACGCTCGCGTTCCCGGGTTCGATTCCCGGCGGGGTCAGGGATTTTCTCTGCCTCGTGATGGCTGGGTGTTGTGTGCTGTCCTTAGGTTAGTTAGGTTTAAGTAGTTCTAAGTTCTAGGGGACTTATGACCACAGCAGTTAAGTCCCATAGTGCTCAGAGCCATTTGAACCATTTGAACCAGCCTACAACGTGCTGACATGAGGAAAGTTTCCAACCGATTTCTCATACACAAACAGCAGATGACAGGCGTTGCCTGGTGAAACGTTGTTGTGGTGCCTCGTGTAAGGAGGAGAAATGCGTACCATCAAGTTTCCGACTTTGATTAAGGTCGAATTTTAGCCTATTACGATTGCGGTTTATGGTATCGAGACATTACTGCTCGCGTTGGTCGAGAACCAATGACTGTTAGCAGAATATGGAATCGGTGGGTTCAGGAGAGTAATACGGAACGCCGTGTTGGATCCCAATGGCCTCGTATCACTAGCAGTCGAGATGACAGGCATCTTATCCGCATGGCTGTAACGGATCGTGCAGCCACGTCTCGATACCTGAGTCAACAGATGGGGACGTTCGCAAGACAACTACCATCTCTACGAACAGTTCGACGACGTTTGCAGCACCGTGGACTATCAGCTCGGAGTCCATGGCTGCGGTTATCCTTGACGCTGCATCACAGACAGGAGCGCCTGCGATGGTGTACTCAACGACGAACCTGGGTGCACGAATGACAAAACGTCATTTTTTCGGATGAATTCAGGTTCTGTTTACAGCATCATGATGGTCGCATCCCTGTTTGGCGACATCGCGGTGAACACACACTGGAAGCGTATATTCGTCATCGCCATACTGGCGTATCACCCAGCCTGATGGTATGGGGTGCTGTTGGTTACACGTCTCGGTCACCTCTTGTTCGCCTTGGCGGCACTTTGAACAGTGGACGTTACATTTCAGATGTGTTACAACCCGTGGCTCTACCCTTCATTCGATCCCTGCTAAACCCAACATTTCAGCAGGTTAATGCACGACCGCATGTTGCAAGTCCTGTACTGGCCTTTCTGGATACAGAAAATGTTCGACTGCTGCCCTGGCCAGCACATTCTCCAGATCTCTCACCAATTGAAAACGTCTGGTCAATGGGTGGCTCGTCACAATAGGCCAGTCACTACTCTTGATGAACTGTGGTATCGTGTTGAAGCTGCATGGGCAGCTGTACCTGTACACACCATCCAAGCTTTGTTTCACTCAATGCCCAGGCGTATCAAGGCCGTTATTACGGTCGGAAGTGGTTGTTCTGGGTACTGATTTCTCAGGATCTATGCACCCAAATTGCGTGAAAATGTAATCACAGTCAGTCCTAGTATAATATATTTGTCCAATGAATACCCGTTTGTCATCTGCATTTCTTCTTGGTGTAGCAATTTTAATGGCCAGTAGTGTATACAGAGCCCAAAAGCGGTGCTACCACACTTCCCTAGGGTACTCCTGACGACAGCCTTGTCTCGGATGCACACTGGGTTCTGTTATTTAAGAAGTCTTCGAGCCATTCACATATCTGTGATCTTATTCCATACGCTCGTACCTTCGTTATCAGCCTGCAATGAGGCACCGTGTAAAACACTTTCCGGAAATTTAGAAATATGTAACTGCCTTTTTATCCTTCATCCATAGTTCTCAGTACGTCATGTGACAAAACTGCAAGCTGAGTTTCACACGAGCGATGCTTTCTAAAACTGTACCGATTCGCGGACATAAGCTTCTCAGCCTCAAGAAAGTTTATTGTATTGGAACTGAAAGTATGTTGAAGGACTCTGCAGTAAACAGAAGTCAGGCATATTGGTCTGTAATTGTGCGGGTCCGTTCTTTTAGCTTTCTTATATACTGGGGTCAGGTGTGCTTTTTTCCAGTCGCTTGGGAATTTGTGCTGGGCGAGAGTTTGACGATAAATGCAAGGGGCCGGTACCACAGAGTACTCATTGTGAAACCAAATTGGAATTCCATGCCGGCAGGTGTGGCCGTGCGGTTCTAGGCGCTCTGTCTAGAACCGCATGACCGTTACGGTCACAGGTTCGAATCCTGCCTCGAACATGGATGTGTGTGATGTCCTTAGGTTAGTGAGGTTTAAGTAGTTCTAAGTTCTAGGGCACTGATGACCACAGATGTGAAGTCCCATAGTGCTCAGAGCCATTTGAACCAATTTGGAACCCCATCCGGACTTGGTGATTTATTTGGTTTGAAATGTTTCAGTTGTTCTCCACGCCAGGGATGCTTACTAGTATGTCGTCCACACGGGGGGGGTCTGTCCGACGGTCAGATGACGGTATGTCTGTACAACCTGCCTGTGTGAACGATTTCTCGAACGTGAAATTTAAAACTTAACTTGAACTTTCGTTTCGCTGTCTTCAGCTGCCACACCAGACTGGTGAACAAGGGCCTTAGTGGAAGCCTTAGACACGCTTAGCGATTTCACGTACGACCAGAATTCTCTCGGGTTCTCTGCCAGATGTTTCGCTAAGGTGTGACGGTGGTATTTGTTGTGTGCTTCGCGCATAGATATTTTCACAGACGGACAAATCTCTGCTAACTTTCGCTTGTCGTCATCCGTGCGTTCCCTTTTGAACCGAGAGTGCAACAGCCTCTGCCTCGTCAGCAGCCGTCGAATTTCGTTATTAAACCGTGGTGGATTTTTTTCACCTTTTACCCACTTGCTGGGCACGTCTCCCTGTCATTCGGGTTAGTGTACAAGTGTGTGCTTCCTGAATTTTTTATGCTCGGCTGCAGAGGTTTCGGGTGACGGCACGGGCAACCGGTTCGCGCCGCTGCGTCACACGCTCGCCTGCGACGCACTTTCGCGTCACGCCGCTTTCTGTTTCTACGACACTCTGCCTCGGACAGCTTCATACACTGCTGTCCACTAAGCAATGTCGTCCATAAGAGGCTTCCAGCTGTCGCCGTGACAGTAACTAACGTCTCATGGATACTGACTTTATAACATACTTACAGGAACGCACGTGGCAATATCTCAACAGTGAGACACTGGGCAACAGGTTACCAGCAAGACTGGTTCTTCGTGCCTGGAAAATTCCTACTTCGAGGCAGTCCTGTGGGAAAAGAATCCGCAAATGTGTAGTTGGTTTGTAGAGCCTCTGGATCGAATGTTTGCCCGTTTATAAGGTAAACCCACGGCAGAGTGGTTGTCCGTGACGAGAGCGTCTCGCCAGCTCAACGGCGGGGGCAAGGGGGGACTGGCCATATTTCTCAGAGGCGATTTGCGTTTCAGCCGAGGGAAACTCCCCGGAAACCTATATTTGATTCAACTGTGGGGCAATTAAAAAGTGAGAGCCTTGTGTACGTGGAGGTACACTTGTTGACGCGTGCAGTGAGTAAAGTGCCGCACAGAACACCTACGGCAGATCGCCAGCGAGTACCGGCATCGACTCTGACCATGTTTCAAATTACGTCTACTCGCAAAGTGTGCCGTACTTCCTGCGAGAATGGACTCCGTCACTCCCAGAACAACAGTTACGAGTCACCAGCAACCACTGACGTGCGTTTTCCCGGCACACGGGCGTGACTTCAGACAGGAAAGGAGCGTTGTCGATTGAGCTTTATTTCATTCTCAACACAGTCCTAAGATATTTCGAACAGTTCCTTCATTTTAACTGAACAGCAAAAACGAACTGTACGTAGATTTCAGCTGATCATTTGTTGTTGTTGTTGTTGTGGTCTTCAGTCCTGAGACTGGTTTGATGCAGCTCTCCACGCTACTCTATCCTGTGCAAGCTCCTTCATCCCCAGTACCTACTGCAACCTACATCCTTCTGAATCTGCTTAGTGTATTCATCTCTTGGTCTCCCTCTACGATTTTTACCCTCCACGCTGCCCTCCAATACTAAATTTGTGATCCCTTGATGCCTCAGAACATGTCCTACCAACCGATCCCTTCTTCTAGTCAAGTTGTGCCACAAACTCCTCTTCTCACCAATACTATTCAGTACCTCCTCATTCGTTATGTGATCTACCCATCTAATCTTCAGCATTCTTCTGTAGCACCACATTTCGAAAGCTTCTATTCTCTTCTTGTCCAAACTATTTATCGTCCATGTTTCACTTCCATACATGGCTACACTCCATACATATACTTTCAGAAACGACTTCCTGACACTTAAATCTATACTAGATGTTAACAAATTTCTCTTCTACAGAAACGCTTTCCTTGCCATTGCCAGTCTTCATTTTATATCCTCTCTACTTCGACCATCATCAGTTATTTTGCTCCCCAAATAGCAAAACTCCTTTACTGCTTTAAGAGTCTCATTTCCTAATCTAATTCCCTCAGCATCACCCGACTTAATTCGACTACACTCCATTACTCTCGTTTTGCTTTTGTTCATGTTCATCTTATACCCTCCTCTCAAGACACTGTCCATTCCGTCCAGCTGCTCTTCCAAATCCTTTGATGTCTCTGATAGAATTACAATGTCATCGGCGAACATCAAAGTTTTCATTTCTTCTCCATGGATTTTAATACATACTCCGAACTTTTCTTTTGTTTCCTTTACTGCTTGCTGAATATAGAGATTGAATAACATCGGGGACAGGCTACAACCCTGTCTCACTCCCATCCCAACCCCTGCTTCCCTTTCATGCCCCTCGACTCTTATAACTGCCATCTGGGTTCTGTACAAATTGGGCCGACCGCGGTGGTCTCGCGGTTCTAGGCGCGCGGTCCGGAATCGCGCGACTGCTACGGTCGCAGGTTCGAATCCTGCCTCGGGCATGGATGTGTGTGATGTCCTTAGGTTAGTTAGGTTTAAGTAGTTCTAAGTTCTAGGGCACTGATGACCACAGCTGTTAAGTCCCATAGTGCTGAGAGCCATTTTGAATTTTCTGTACAAATTGCAAATAGCCTTTCGCTCCCTGTATTTTACTCCTGCCACCTTCAGAATTTGAAAGAGAGTATTCCAGTCAAAAGCTTTCTCTAAGTCTACAAATGCTAGAAACGTAGGTTTGCCTTTCCTTAATCTAGCTTCTAAGATAAGCCGTAGAGTCAGTATTGCCTCACGTGTCCCCATATTTCTACGGAATCCAAACTGATCTTCCCCAAGGTCGGCTTCTACCAGTTTTTCCATTCGTCTGTAAAGAATTCGCGTTAGTATTTTGCAGCCGTGACTTATTAAACTGATAGTTCGGTAATTTTCACACCTGTCAACGCCTGCTTTCTTTGGGATTGGAATTATTATATTCTTCTTGAAGTCTGAGGGTATTTCGCCTGTCTCATGCATTTTGCTCACCAGATGGTAGAGTTTAGTCAGGACTGGCTCTCCCAAGGCTGTCAGTAGTTCTAATGGAATGTTGTATACTCCCGGGGCCTTGTTTCGACTCAGGTCTTTCAGTGCTCTGTCAAACTCTTCACGCAGTATCATATTTCCCATTTGATCTTCATCTACATCCTCTTCCATTTCCATAATATTGTCCTCAAGTACATCGCCCCTGTTTAGACCCTCTATATACTCTTTCCACCTTTCTGTTTTCCCTTCTTTGCTTAGAACTGGGTTTCCATCTGAGTTCTTGATATTCATACAATTGGTTCTCTTTTCTCCATTTCTTACATGTATGAAACGATGATACTTTGGGTCTTTCCAAATACATTTCGTACACCTGTTGGCAACAACCAGTCGATACGACTCTGTTCTTTGTAGTCGTAGTTATGACAATACTCTGTTTTTCTTGGAAAGTGTGTGTCTGGTTTAATATTTGTCGAATCAATTCTTTGTTTTCGTAATTTCAAAATGTGTTGGAAACAGGGACGGAGCATATCTTTTTATTTTTATTTCGGCATTGCTGAATGATAAACTGAATGTAAGAATGCAGCATCTGAAGAGATACGGCAAAGAAAGAAAGGTGTTATTCCTTCGAGGTGGATATTGCCGTAAATCTGATATAGAATAACACTTGACAGGGAAAACACGACAAAAAACCCATAAACTGAACGGACGGTAGGTGACAAAAGAGAAATGAAGACAAAACCAAAGGAAGAATAAGTGCAGCCAGCACTGGCCAAAATCTATAAATGCACTTTCCGCATACCAGAAGCGTACACTAAAGAAACAGCAGGTTGGCGGCCAACTAGCCGAGATGTTCAGCAATAGCAGGTGCTGCCTGTTGTGATCGTGAAGCTGTTTCGCCTTACCTCTTTAAGAAAACGTTTTAAGAAGTTTCACCCTAAATTGTAATTTTTTATTTGTATGTCAACTTTTGTAACTTTCATATTTTAGAATGTTTGTTAACATTTTGTATCAGTCATACATAGCTGTGTGTTATACAGCAAACACTTTCTGCTGGGTTAATAAAGTAAAGCAAAGTACGTGTGCCATTTTGTACCGTTACGATCATGGCGTGGAACAGTGTGTACGCATCACAAGAAAATTATTGATGACTGATTAAGCATCAGTGGTGTTAAGTATCTCATAATAGGTTGTTTGCTTAAGTTTACTTTATACATTTGATTTGGCTTGTCTGGGAGATGAGGGTCACCACGCGCTCGGTGGTATACCTTCAAATGCTAGGGAATATAGCGGTTGGAGACGTTGATTCACTTACGGGGAATACGGTACGTCAAAATCGAGACTAGCGTCATAACAGTGGCAGTAATAATCGGAAATGGTAGCAAAGGTGGTCGGTGGTAGTAGCGAAACAACGTGGTGATGATGCTCGCTATAACTTTAACAAACTTAACCATTTGTAGAACTGCCGGTAGTATATTGGCGATAAAATGAACGGCCTTTTAACCACCAGGAGCAGGAATTTGGATGTGATGCCGACGAATACCAGATCTCTTTTCTCTCGATTAGTAACATTAGTCGCTCATCAGTTTCCCCTTTATTTATTTAACCTGACCTGATTAGGGACATCGGGCCCCGTCTTACATTGCACCAGTGTTTCACACACAGAGTACTTTTTTTACATCGAAGGTACCTAAGAGGGAATAAATTTAGTGTGACAAATAGTGTTAAAGTGATCTGGGTGTCTACAGAGACAGTGAGAGTAAATGTAGTGATTACGAGCTAATGAAGTTAGCGAGTACTGGCAGTACTGCTGCTGCTCCTCTTGTCACCTAAAATGGTGATGATAGTAATAATAACAAGTATGATAGTGGAAGATATAAAGAGAACTTACAGGTGTACCAAACAGATGTTTTCCAACACTGCGAGTTCTGAGGAAAAGAAGCTTAAGGAGATTTCAGCAGGTAAGAATACTGCGAAACGAGAAAGATCTGGGTGGAAAGAAGGACGTACAGCAGTGACGAAAGAGTACAGGGGCAATGGCAGTCGTTACTGTTGCTTCAGTAGATACGGTATTAACTGTGATCTGTTACTCCGTTCTCTAACATAAGGCGGGGGCTGTTCCTGATAGTCGGGTCCCTGATACTGAGAAGGGCTTGAAGAAAGTTGCTCAACGATGGAGTGGGGCAGCCAGGATTTGGCTCTGATGGGAACGGCTGTTTCTGCCGTGTTATTCACATAAAAGCGTTAGGGTCGAGGAGACGTTGAAAGACACTACAGAAGACACACAGAGGGTACTGAGATCCCAAAGCTTGTCTCCACGCAGCCAGTATAGCTGTGCCTGCGATGGAGTAATACGATCAAAGAGTCAATCTATCACAGACACATGGAACACACGGATTCCTAACTAGTCCCAGGCGCCGTGAGAGACCTTGTAAGGTAACATCGGTGTAATCAGCAATTGGAAGTACAAGTGCTTGTATAACTTTCTTTTCAGATCATAATTTTTTTTGGAGGGCACGAAAAGATGCTGATGCCTTCTAGGACTGCGCTCAGTCCAATTTATATTTCAGCTATTGTTACTCTCAGACTCTTTGCTGAAGGAGAGAAGTTGATATTTGTTCCATTTAGGATTAGAGACGGTAATGAGCCCAGAACGAGCAACCTGTACGGCTCCAGCTTTAACGCTATATTCTGGCCCATTTTGATAGTGCGCACAGGTCGGTATTGACGTTGTCTTCAGGTTCATTGGTTTTGCACTTAGATACAACTGGAGATTAGCAGCGTACATGTTGTACTTGTAGTAGGACATGCCGTACAACGATAAGAGTGAAGGAGGAAATACTGATCCTTGGGGGACGCCACAGATACCTGGCTCCATTATGATGTTACGGTGACGGACAAGACGAATCGCTAGCGAGATGTCAGGTAAGAGAGATACCACTGCACTGCACGTAGCGAGAAAATAAAGCTGCTACGTTTGACAAGTAAAATGTCGAAGTGGACTAAGTCAGAGTGTAAGAAGCACACGACAGCTGCCTGTCGCGCACCATGGCAAGCTTCAGGTAATCTCTTGCCCTTACTAAGGAAGATGTTGCCCGGTGATGTTTACAGAAACCTGATTGGTATTCGGCTAGTAGGCTGTTTGTAGTTGGGTAGTGGACTATATATTCTAAGGCCTCGGGCAGTGCGTGAAGTATGCAAACAGGTCGGTAATGACCGTCCTGTGGCAACGTCCTCTTTACGTAGTGGATTAACTAGTCCCTGTTACCATGCGAGGGGGAAACACTTGTGGCCGAATGTATCTGTAAGGCTTATTTCACATCTACCCGGCACCGGCTAGCCGGTTGTGAGGTTGGGGCGCTTACGGGACGACAGCCGACAGCCGGGCCGAGGCTGTGAGATGCCGGCGGCCCCCACTGTGTCGGTGTGCGGAAACACCGGCTCAGGTGGGCAGTGGAGCGCTACACATCTACCCGACAATTATCGTGTGCCGGCCACTTGTGTTTTGCTTTGTTGCTGGTTCAGTCTGTTCTGGACATTTATAGTCTACTGTGTCATGGCGGAAATTGATATCGAAATCCTTATTCATTCAGGAACGACCAGTTTTGTGGGACAAGACTTTACAAGGTACTTTATACGGACACAATACAAACAAGGAATGCACGGATCGCAGTTTGCAAAGAGCTGAACGAAGACTTGAACGGATGTGTGACAAAGACGGAGACGACTATGGTAAATACAAATCTTAAATTCAAAAAAATTTTTTTTACGTCAGTGGCACATTAAATTTTATATAATTGCCATTTCACAGATCCCTCAGGTGTCATAAAATAATCCGTCATCATTTTTCGTACATTATTGGCAGAAATTCCCCCACGTAGACATTCACTTCTTGTTATACTTTCAAGTCCAGTTATGGACAGAGTATCCTCGGGGTTGTAGCCTTCTTTTTTTTAAGAATCGTATTGTGGGAAACAATACACACCTTGACAATGTCAAGAGCAAAAATGGGTTTTAAATTTACAGCTCTGTGGAAAATCACTATCCGAAACGAACATTCTAGGTACCTCCGAGCTCTTGACAGGCGATAATTGAACGCTCTTTTAGCAGCTGTTAATTGGTGTCCAGTGTATGGTCGTAGATGGTACTACGGTCACAGGTTAGAATCCTGCCTGGGCATAGATGTGTGTGATGTCCTTAGATTAGTTAGGTTTAAGTAGCTGTAAGTTCTAGGGGACTGATGACCTCAGATGTTAAGTCCCATAGTGCTCAGAGCGAAGGGAAGAGTATGTCTAGTCGTAAGGAAGGTAGAGGTATTTCCAGAGCGACAGCGGTCAACAGAGTGTATTTCCGATACTTCGCTCATTGCCTAATACCGTTCTGATGAGACGGCGATCGTAACATTTAATTGTAAGTATAATGGTGAGCGTTAACTATTTCTGGAGCACTAGAAAATTACGAAGAGCTGGACTCGGCTGAATTGATTTTTCCACAAAGCCACGTGACGTAAGAATAACATTGAGAATGTTTCAGATGGCGAGGCGTCAGTCACGCTGGGGGCAGGTACGTGCGGCTGAACGCGCGTGTCAACACGTTCTGTGATATTCTGCTTTCAGTGGCGCCTGGAGATGCCTCGGATATGAGACTGGCGTGAGCGCGCTTCGGACTGCTATGATGTGAGTAATACCGTGACTGTATGGAGGCGTGCGACTTTCACCAGTGTTGGACGACGCCGGCTCGGGGGCTGGGAGGGAGCACGGCACGCGGGACCACAGCCGCGGCCGCCTCAGCCTGTGTCTGCTCTGACAGCTGACGGTCGCGCCACGTCGCTGGGCTCTACTGGACAGCGGCTGCTGGAGGGTGCCTGCAGGCGTTCACTGAATTATTGTGCGAGGAGGTGTGTAGGCTGTGCTATGAGTTACTTGCACAGTTTACGAGTACTTAGCGTGTCTGGACATACCTGTGCTGAATTATTTAGGAGTAGTATGAATGTCTGTAATTAAATTATTTGCGTAAATTAGGAGTTGTTTGCGTGTCTGCAGACTGCGTATTGTGAGCGCAAGCATCAGATTGGGAGCGTTTTGCCTCAGTGAGATAAATATATTCGATTTAAATGTTCGAAAGTAAATAGAGTGGACTCCTTCGTTACTCTCCCCAGCAGCGTAGCGCAGCCGGAGTAATTTTAGCAAAACTCTCGGCCCTACAGCCCACCGTCTGGGATTAGGTCATAGGAGGGATGACAGTACGATCTGATGGCAGTGATGCGTACTGTGTCAGTTGGACAGTTAACCTCGTGGTGGAGACACCGCCTGCAAAATAAAGACTTGTGTTCAGATCTGTTTTCCCGTCATTTCGTCCCACCATCTAGGATGACGTCATGTACTTTGCACGTTAGTACAGGTTACTGCACATTAGTGCAGCTTAGTGTCCGTTAGTGCACGTTAGCCCGCCAAGATGGGTCGGTAAGGGGTCGTATTGTTGGATTGAGGATCGTGGCGAAGTCCAGTTGATTCCAAGTCCAGGTGAGTGTGGCACTGGTGAAAACTGATTCCAAGTCCTGGGTTCTATGAAGTCGAATCACGTGACTAATGCAGCAGCCAATAGGAGTGCAGTATTCTATTTGCGGGTGGGGGGGGGGGGGGGGAGATCATGAATGAATACGGCGCTGATAGTGGGGAAAATGTGGAACTTCTCATTTGATCATTGAATATTGAACTTGTAAATTGACTTATTAAACATGATTAAAATTGAAATGGAATTAAGTACTTAGGTAATTGATAAACCTATCAATGGGCGATGTGTGTGTAACTTTAGTTAGCATATTTACAGAAGACTATGTCCGGCGCGAGTATAAAGGTGCGGGCTTGAGGCTGTGATGTAAGCGGTCGCGTGTCTGGTTATAAAGCGCGCGCGCCCGTGCGCGAGAGAGAGAGCAGACGATCTTGTGTCATCATGGTGACTTCACGGTAGCGCCCTCTGGTGGCCACGATATGGACTAAGTCAGTTGGGCTCTTGAGCTCGCGGTGTAAACAGTGGGTGCCGTCATCTCGAATACCGGTACTTGCCTCATGATCTGACGTCAGAAGAGCCCCCTCTGGTGGCACCGATATGAACTGAGCCACTTGGGCTCTGGAGCTCGTGGTGGATACACCGGGTGCAGCCATCTTGAATGACGGTACTGGCGTCATGAGCTGACGTCACGATGGTGCCCTCTGGTGGCACCGATAGGAACTAAGCGAGTTGGAGTCTAATCCCAGTGTAGAACACACGTGCTTGAAATTGGTTAAAGAATAAAGACAAGGCCTTTTTTCCCACCATTTTCTTTGCTTAGTAGAGATAATCGGGGTGTGAGGCATAATCATGTTGGAACTTAAAATACGCGCCATTTTTCTGGGGGATGGGGGCGTGCCACTTTCCCGCCAAAATTCAAACTTCCCGCCAAAAACCGCCATCTTGATTGACGTCACAGCAGACATCTTGGATGATGTCATCGCCGCCATCTTCGATAACGGTACTTTGGGGTAGAAAGCAGTTGTTCCAATCCTCCCACCCCCTCTCCAACACCCTCAAAATCCAATGGGGCAACAATGCATTTCTCCTACTGCACTTTTAATTATTAAACCAACTTGACCAGGCGTCCTTTTTTTCTAGGAAGTTCTCAATTCACATGCTTTGTTTTCGATTCCTCTAAATTGACTGGAACAACTCCATTTCTTATTTTCTGTTCCCAATTTTTGAAATTTCACAAAATAATCGAAACACATAGAATGTACTGAACATTTTAAAGTAGAGCTCGACTGAATATACCAGTGCAACTGGGCACCATTAATTTTATTTGGCTGTAAGAAAATGGACTAATAAAGTTGTGGAACTATTTCCTGGTGCGAATGAATTTCTCCTTGAATTAAAAAATACGAGACACACAGAAGTATCAGTCTAGGTCATCTAGTTACAGAACCATCAGACGAGGTCATCTAGATAACCGTTATGTTACTTCGTTCCTGTTTTAACTGAAATATTTTTAGAACGAGAAATAAATTTCATCTTTTTTTTGCATCCACGTTCTTGTAATAAATAAATAAATGACGCCTAGTTAGTATTTTCTGTTGAAAGGCCTACAAGTTTTATCAGCCGTTTCGGTCGCGTGGTGTGTAAGTTTACTTCCGACGAAGTAACCAAAGAGTTATTAAGTAGCGTGCGTTAGAAAGTAATTTGTGTTTTAATTTTTCCTCTTTTCTATTTTAATTTATTCAATTCCTTTCGCTGTTTGATCTGAAATTAATTTTTTCCGCTCTTGCCGCCCCAACAGTTTCGCCACCCTAGGCAGGCGCCTAGTGTGACCTTCAACCCCTGACCACTTAAGAAAGGTAACACAAAAATTGTCTGTATATACAAATTACCATTTTATTGATGTAAAATGAGAGGTCGTGAACTATTTAAAATCGACGAATAGAATTAGTAAGATTATTACCATCCAGACCACCCACAGCAGAAACCCTTCCTGTTGTTGTGGTCATCATTCCAGAGACTGGTTCGATGTAGCTCTCCATGTTACTCTATCCTGTGCAAGCTGCTTCATCTCCGAATACCTACTGCAACCTACATCCTTGTGAATCTGCTTAGTGTATTCATCTCTTGGTCTCCCTCTACGATTTTTTCCTTCCATGCTGCCCTCCAATACTAAATTGGTGATCCCTCGATGCCTCAGAACATGACCTACCAACCGGTCCCTTCTTCTTCCCAAGTTGTACCACAAATTTCTCGTCTCCCCAATTCTATTCAATTATTCCTCCTTAGTTATGTTATCTACTCATCTAATCTTCAGTATTCTTCTGTAGCACCACATTTCGAAAGCTTCTATTCTCTTCTTGTCAAAACTATTTATCGTCCACGTTTCACTTCCATGCATGGCTACACTCCATACAAATACTTTCAGAAACGATTTCCTGACACTTCAATCTACATTCGATATTAACAAATTTCTGTTCTTCAGAAATGCTTTCCTTGCCATTGCCAGTCTACATTTTATATCCTCTCTACTTCGACCGTCATCAGTTATTTTGCTCCCCAAATAGCAACACTCATCCGCTACTTTAAATGTCTCATTTCCTAATCTAATTCCCTCAGCATCACCTGATTTAATGCGACTTCATTCCATTATCCTCGTTTTGCTTTTGTTGATGTTCATCTTATATCCGCCTTTCAAGACACTGTCCAATTCGTTCAACTGCTGTTCCAAGTCCTTTGCTGTCTCTACAGAATTACAATGTCATCGACGAACCTCAAAGTTTTTATTTCTTCTCCATGGATTTTAATTCCTACTCCAAATGTTTCTTTTGTTTCCTTTACTGTTTGCTCAATATACAGATAGACTCACATTGGGGAGAGGCTACAACCCTGTCTCACTCCCTTCCCAACCACTACTTCCCTTTAATGTCTCTCGACTCTTATAACTGCCGTCTGGTTTCTGTACAAATTGTAAATAGCCTTTAGCTCCCTGTATTTTACCCCTACCAGCTTCAGAATTTGAAAGAGAGTATTCCAGTCAATATTGTCAAAAACGTTCTCTAAGTCTACAAATGCTAGAACCGTAGGTTTACCTTTCCTTAATCTAAGATAAGCCGTAGGGTCAGTACTGCCTCACGTGTTCCAATATTTCTGCGGAATCCATACTGATCTTCCCCGAGGTCTGCTTCTACCAGTTTTTCCATTCGTCTGTAAATACTTCGCGTTAGTATTCTGCAGCCGTGACTTATTAAACTGATAGTCCGGTAATTTTCACATCTGTCAACACCTGCTTTCTTTGGGCTTGGAATTATTATATTCTTCTTGAAGTCTGAAGGTATTTCGCCTGCCTCATACATGTTGCTCACCAAATGGTAGAGTTTTGTCAGGGCTGGGTCACTCAAGGCTGTCAGTAGCTCTAATGGAATGTTGTCTATTCCTGGGGCCTTGTTTCGACTTAGGTCTTTCAGTGTTCTGTTAAACTCTTCACGCATAATCATATCTCCCATTTCAACTTCGTCTACATCCTCTTCCACTTCCATAATATTGTCCTCAAGTACACCGCCCTTGTATATACCCTCTATATAATCTTAGCTATTTTGCACTTCCTGTCGATCTCATTTCTGAGACGTTTGTATTCCTTTTTGCCTGCTTCATTTACTGCATTTTTATATTTTCTCCTTTCAGCAATTAAATTCAATATTTCTTCTGTTACCCAAGGATTTCTACTAGCCCTCGTCTTTTTACCTACTGCTGCCTTTACTATTTCATCCCCCAAAGCTACCCATTCTTCTTCTACTGTATTTCTTTCGCCCATTCCTGTCTTTCGTACTCTAATTCTCTCCCTGACATTCTCTACAACCTCCGGTTCTTTAAGTTTATCCAGGTCCCATTTCCTTAAATTCCCGCCTTTTTGCAGTTTCTTCTGTTTTAATCTACAGTTCATAACCAATAGATTGTGGTCAGTGTCCACATCTGCCCCTGGAAATGTCTTACAATTTAAAACCTGGTTCCTAAATCTCTGTCTTACCATCATATAATCTATCTGAAACCTGTCAGTATCTCCCGGCTTCTTCCATGTATACAATCTTCTTTTATGATTCTTGAACCAAGTGTTAGCTATGATTAAGTTGTGCTCCGTGCAAAATTCTACCAGGCGGCTTCCTCTTTCATTTCTTAGCCGCATTCCATATTCACCTACAACGTTTCCTTCTCTTCCTTTTCCTACTATCGAATTCCAGTCACCCATGACTATTAAATTTTCGTCTCCCTTCACTATCTGAATAGTTTCTTTTATCTCATCATACATTTCTTCGAATTCTTCATCATCTGCAGAGCTTAGTTGGCATATAACCTTGTACGACTGTGGTAGGCGCGGGTTTCGTGTCTATCTGGGCCACAACAATGCGTTCACTATGCTGTTTGTAGTGTGTTACCCGCATTCCTATTTTCCTATTGATTATTAATCCTACTCCCGCATTACCGCTATTTGATTTTGTATT
The DNA here is from genome assembly GCF_021461395.2 of Schistocerca americana. NCBI lineage: Eukaryota > Metazoa > Arthropoda > Insecta > Orthoptera > Acrididae > Schistocerca > Schistocerca americana. The sequence continues at coordinate 1,087,370,810 of NC_060120.1, read as the reverse complement.
TATAACCCTGTATTCACCTGACCAGAAGTCTTATTCCTTCTGCCACCGAACTTCACTAATTTCCACTATATCTAACTTTAACCTAGCCATTTCCCTTTTTAAATTTTCTAACCTACCTGATCGATTAAGGGATCTGACATTCCACGCTAAGATCCACAGAACGCCAGTTTTGTTTCTCCTTATAACACTTCCTATTAAAGACAAAATGCGTCCGGGTAACTTGACTGCTATTACTGCAGCGATAAAAAAGAATTTTTTATGGGGACCAATATTTAGGTCGCTACAGTAAAGCTGTACTTGCACTAAAGCCAGGTGGTTCTCCTTGCAGGTAGTTTTGGGGTTTGTAAATGCGACACAGCGTCCTGCGAAGAAAAACCTACAAAACGGCACGGTGGTCCTACAGCTGCCTCACTGGGCCACCGTCGCTGCGGTGCTTGCACATTTGCAGAAGTGACGGTTCCACGGTTCACCGGAACGGTTCGGCTTGTACTTCGTATGTAAAGCAATGCCGTGTTTTATAGTCTAAAGAAATATTTCTGTACCAAATAACTGCAACGAGTTGCCACTTACGGTATCAGTTGAGCTTCAGCTCTTGTAGGGATTTTGATACGCCACTCACCTGAAACACACAAAAAAAGAAGTGAGTTACACAGATCGTAATGCTGACGCATAAAGGTATTACACCTGCGGTAATAGCACTACTCAACTTCTTCGGTGCTGTTCGTACATAGCCGGCCGGAGTGGCCGAGCGGTTCGAGCTGCTACAGTCTGCAACCGCACGACCGCTACGGTCGCAGGTTCGAATCCTGCCTCGGGCATGGATGTGTGTGATGTCCTTAGGTTAGTTAGGTTTAAGTAGTTCTAAGTTCTGGGGGACTGATGACCTCAGAAGTTAAGTCCCATTGTGCTCAGAACCATTGTTTTGTTCGTACATAGTTCACAGGCTTGACAACACTGGTTTAGGAAAACGCACAGTGCCTTGGAAATACGTATTAACTGGGGGACGAGAAACATAGACTATGCACGAACCGACAGCCCGAATAATCACACACTCGTCGGCCCCGCGGCTGAGAGTTCAGAAGCGCCGGACCACACGTGTAGCACACGGCTAGAGAAGCGGCGCTGAGGGATCCGCGACGCGCCGACAGCTCGTGCAGGGGCGTCGTTTCCTCCGCGCTACACCTGCAAATTACACAGCGCAAAAAGACTAACTTCCGCGGCGTACCTAACAGCTATTTATAGAGTCAAATTTAGTTATGCAAGTCGTCTCTAGAACAGATTTTTTTACCATTCAACGAGCTATTCTTTACACAGTAAATATACAAGCCGACAAATTGCTATATGTACTCACTCGTAACTCTCACGCGAGGCCAATGAGAAATACAGGCCAGGCGCGTGAACGTTACGTCACACTCAGCGTCTTTTGCTTTGCTAGTGGAAGCAACGTGTGTATTGCATTGCTATTTGCTGCGTTTGTTTTTGGTAATACAAAGGTAAATCCTAACTAAGTGCATCAACAGAATACGTGTGTATACGTGTATGTGTGGTGGTGATACATCCACAATTTGTTATATTTACGGTGTTGTGTGCGAAACATTGATAATTATAAGCAAGGTATGTTAACATCAAATGCATCTTCGTTTACTACTTTAGAAGATTGCAACCGTTTGCGTGTGTTTATCCTGACGTGATTTCGAGATCTTACACCTCTCTGTAACTTCGAGGTAATGTATTGAAATATGGTTTCATTTTATTTCTAGATCTGGAACTCTTGAAATGCCACGTCGATGTAGTGTGTTCGGCTGTCTGTCGAATTATGATTCCGAAACAGAGAGAACGACTACATTTTCTTTGCCATCTGACGAGAGTCGACGTGCACTGTGGCTTCGAAATATCCCAACAGACTCGACCAAACTAAAACGGCCAAATATTTGTGCAAAACACTTAGATGAATCATATGTAATTCGAGTGGACATAATTATGGACAGAGGACAACTGAAAGAATTTCCCAGAATAATCCCAAAACCCACCGAAAATGGTGTGCCAACTATTTTTCCCAACACTCCCTCACACGTTCTAAATCAATTACAAAAGTGAGGCGTCTTGCTGATGTGGAAGACGATAATCTTCAAAAAGCTATTCAGGACAGTATTGAGTCAAACAACTTACACCTCCAACAAAATTTACTTTCGTGTCTCAATGACATTTCTGTGTTTCTAGAAGGCCAGGATATTTGCAGCAACAAGTCGTCTGTGATTAGAGATGATGGAAAACTGCATATCTGTCTTTTGGGATTAGACAAGGGAATACCTTGTGTTACTGCATTCATCACTGTTAACAGTGATTTGAGCCTTATGGTAAATATTAGTGAAGGAATTCATTTCGTAATTAATACATCCATCAATGATGTGAAGAAAATAACTTCTATAAACGTTTTAGAAAATGTTATGTCAATGGTTGAGAAAGAGGAAATTTTGCCTATGTTACATATAAATTAAACTGTCCTGTCAATTGCCTGCAGACTATCCCAAATTATGATAAAAATGCACAACTGAAATTTATTGTAGAACAACTCCCTGTATCCCAAATCCCAAAAAACAAGAGACACTATGGCAACAACACCATGCTGCTTGTATGTACTTTCTGTCAGTGCATACAACGCCTTGAGGAAATGTGATTTAATGTTTTTACCCCTCCCACGAACCATGCAGAAACTAATTTGTAATTAACATTTAGTCACTTCATCAGTTCAAACGAGTCCTTATTTGGAAAAGAGGGTAAAATATTAAAAAAAAAACATGAGTTGTTAGTGTCTCTGTTGTTGTATGAGATTTATGTGCAGCCACAGCTTTCATTTAAATACATATAGGAGTAGCTTTTTTCCATCCTGAGACGTGTGCCAAAACAGTACAGGTTTTATGGTCTCTTCTCTTTTGTCTAAATATATTGGTGTTGTAGCAGTTATACCAGTAGCTAATATTACAAGTGAAGAGCTGAAATTTTTGATCAGTAATGTTCTGTGCATGGTGGAAAGAGTGGGCTTCAAAGTTGTTGGCCTGATAGCAGATAACAACAGTGTGAACAGGAAGGCATATTAACTGTTCACCCCAGTAGAATTCTTCATCCTAGTATTGAACACCATCTAGAATCTTCGTTTATGTTTGATACTGTGCATATTCTGATATGTGTCAGGAACAATTGGCAGAAAAAGAAGTGTTAGTGAAGTGTTACAGTTTCCTCACATGACTGACCATTCAGTAATGTTGACACATTTGGAGTTGGTATATGAGAAAGAAAGAAACTCTTTAGTCAAATATGGCCACACACTATCAGCTAGAGTGCTGTATCCATTTCCTATTCAGAAACAAAATGTGAAATTAGCTTTGAAAATTTTCAATGATAATAACATAGTAGCTTTGAAAGATGCAACAAAGGACTTGCCTAATGTTACTGAGCAAATAAATCAGACAGTGACTTTCTTTCAGGTGATTGTGAACTGGTGGAAGCTTGTGAATGTTTGAAGTGTCTTTGAAGGCCACAGATTCAATTATCCTTACAGAGAAGCCATCAGGAAGACAACAGACAATCAGGTGACATTTCTAAATAATCTGTGCCATTGGCTTAAAGTTTGGAGAGCATCTGTTCCAATAAGTGATGCTTTAACATCACAGACATTCCAGTCTTTAATATTAACAACTGAATCTTTTCTGCAGATAATTCCATACTTATTTGAGAAATATGACATTGATTACATATTGCTGGGAAAATTTCAAAGTGATGATTTAGAGGGCCGCTCTGGGTGCTACCGACAGTTGAGTGCGGCAAATTAGCTACATCCAAGTTTTAGAAAATGAAAGAAAATTAAGATTGAAAAATGATGTAATGTTTGCAGCTCAATATGATGATATACACTTGAAACGCATGATTCCTGCCCAACACCAGCTAGACTGTGATACTGACATTTTCATTTTTTCTGGTATTATGGACATCACCTTCGGTATGGATGATGTTCCTATTTCGACATACATAGGAGGTCATGCAGCTAGGAAAGCCCTTCAGAAATTTAAGTGTGACAAATGTACTGACTGGTTGCAGCTGAACAAAGAAGTTGAGGTAGATTCTTCTTATAACTTTGTGAAGGAACTGGACAGGGGAAAACTGACTTTGCCTACAGAGACAGTAGTGCTCACTGTTGGAATAGTGTGGTAAACAGTCTCTCTGCTTGTGAATGACTATATTCAGCAATTTATATTATGTGGCAAACAGCTTTCCATTCCTCAGAAGATATGCGTGTCAAAAGTAGTGAAAGCAGTGGGTAATGCTGAATGTATGTTTTTGCTTTGCTTCACAACACATTTTTAAGCAAACTAGAATATGTATCTCTCTGTGCCAACAGAATACCCATTAACAATTTTGAGAAAATGCATAATGATAAGGTAATTAAATCCAAACTAGATTCAAGGAAAGTGGAGAAACTTAGGACTGACACATAAGTTTGAAGCCCTCTACAAAGATACCATTCCTTTTTTTTACTTTCTCATGTTATCAAGTTTCACAGATATCTCACTGTTCTTAGTGTACAATTATATTTCATTGTGTACCACACTATCCTTGATTTTTACTTGTTTTTCCTGTGGAGGTGTAGGTAGTAGCTGCATCTGGTTCCATGTTCATCAAAGCAACTGTTGGTTGGGTACTGGTCAATATTTTTCTTTATGTATCTCACTGTTTGAAAATTGTATTCACATGGAACTGTCAGGATACCCAAGTGAGCTCTCTTGCTACTGTTTAATATAATATGTATAGCCCTTTGCTGTAGTTGTGTTTCTATATTTACCCCCAGAAGGTTATACCATAACTGATTATAGAATGTACATGCACTGCATCAGCTGCTACACACTGCTGCTTTTAATCAGAATGTACAACATGATGTTCACAATTTACGTATTTTGCTTGGGTGACAAATTATGTTTAAAACCTGTATCAATTTTGAGATCAAAATTTCAATATCACTGGTAGTAGAATGGTGTATACGGTTCAAATGGCTCTGAGCACTATGGGACTTAACTTCTGAGGTCATCAGTCCCCTAGAACTTTGAACTACTTAAGCCTAACTAACCTAAGGACATCACACACATCCATGCCCGAGGCAGGATTGGAACCTGCGACCGTAGCGGTTCCAGACTGTAGCGCCTAGAACCGCTCCGCCACGCCGGCCGGCAGAATGGTGTATACATAATATGGTTAGGCTTTCGAACATGTTTGTGTCACATACTTTTATGGCTGATATTCCTATATGCGACACACACAGTGGTTACGGTTACTACAAACTACACGACAAGTTGGGAAACGGGGCCAAATTTCTAGTAGTTTACTGTCGAGTTGAGATTTTCACAAATGTTTTATTCGTATCTTACAGAAACTAGCAGTCCGGCAATAAACAGCCTTTTAAACACGCCGCTAACGCCAATCAAGTAATTCATAGCAATACAACAATTTTTAAAAAATTTAAAAAAACATAGAAGCTAGCAGTACGGCAAATAACTACCTTTTAAAACACGCCACAAACGCCGATCTAAGTAATTTACAGCATTACAACAATTTAAAAAAAATAAAGAACATAAGTAAACAGGCTACTAAAGTGATTACAAAACTTTGTTAATAAAGTACGGTGAGGTAGTGAAGCTACCAACACCGCCATTAAAAAAAATTAAACAGGTCTCAGCAAACACACGACTAATGGCAATTAAAGGAATTTACAAACTTGGAGGAATTAAAAAAATTTTTAAGCAAAAATGTCCTGGAATATCATTAGAACATAACAGATATGACGGACCCGTGTAAGGCGGCCACAAACCACCCACTCAGGAATGCTCAGGCTAGACAGAATGCTGACCAATTTAAATACGCCCGTAAACACAATTGCCACTCTCAGGCTGGTCACTGCACCGGCTTTTAGCCAGTGAAAACTTGTTATAAGATGGCTTAACTTGCTGACAGAATTAGAGCTAATCTCGTGCAAGGAAACATTACACCACACAGTCCTAAATGAGCGACCACATGATCAACCAACAAGAAGCATGAATTTACTCATAACCCACGACAGAATAGCGAAACAATTAAACTGCCAAAATTACACCCCACATCGGACAGTAACGAGAGGAGGAGGAAAGATCACTGTCTTCAATTACACAAGTGCCAGGCACAGGAAACCCGGTCGCCGGAGGCCACAAGGCAGAAGAGACGCTGGATAAACAGGCAGTACACGACATCCGATGGCAAGGATCCACACATCCGACCGCGCACGCGTCACCAGCGTACCCAACACGCCACGGTCACGCGACGACAGGCTCTGTCACCGGAGTTCACGTCTTCTCTGCAACGTTGACGGGTAGTGACCGCTCCTTCATGTTAGGTGCCTCCTTTTGAACCCCAGTGTTGAAACGGAGGATTTAAAGCAGCTTGCTAAAGACCCACCAAGGCGAAAATGAACAGCAACAACTCGTGGGGCGATTCTGTGTACAACCAACACGCGGGGAGCTCTTCCGTCAACTCGACCCGCTCGTTACACACAACCGACATACATCACGTGGCGACTCGGTACAGCCGACCACGCCTGCTTCGCGCTGGAGAGCCACATTGCCCTCCCGTGTCCACAACACTCTCTGCGGGCAACCCCCTACTTCTGCGCCACCACACGAGGTTACAACCGGTCAAACATCTCACTTCTTCCATAGTAGTTTCCCGGAAGCAAAAACGCAAATATCGACAGTAGAGGGAAAAGACAACCAAGCAGCCACTTAATGACAGACAGACAACATATCAAACAAAGATGTCAGGGGGAGAAAAGGAAACCCAGTGCAATCTAAACACAAGGTGTAGCACGAGTCGATACACGGCTCAATATGTTTTTCTCCACTTAATGAAATAAGCCTTCGACTGACAAGGTATCTTCAACTTTGAAACCATCACATTCTCTGACAATGTTACGCAAAACACAGCAACTTCGTATTATGAATCCACCCAAACGAAGGTCAACATTCAATGGTCGATGGAAAATACTCAATTTATTGGCCAAGATTCCAAACGTACACTCTATATTCCTTCCTGCTCTGATAAGTCGGTAGTTATACACACGTTTTCCTACGGTCAAATATTTACCTGCACACGGTCTAAGTAGCTTTGTTGTCAAACCGAAACCTTCATCTCCAGCAGTCACAAAGGGCATAGGCTCATCGAAACGCTGGAGAGAAGATGGAGATTCAGGTATATTTAAGCAGCCCTCATAGAGCTTTTTTCTTAAAAACATTGTCCATAAATGTTATGGAATCAGCAAACCTACCATAAGCACCCACTTCCACGGCAAATGAATTTGTAGTTGAATGACACATAGCGAGTAGCACGACAGAGAAAAAGTTTTTGTAATTATGATACAATGAACCACTTCCAGTTGGCTTGATCACTCGTACATGTTTTCCGTCAATGGCTCCAATATGGTGTGGGAAGATGGTTTTTTCGTAAAAAACCAACAGCTGTCTTCAGCCAAAAATCTGTGCTGAGGTCTAGAAGACATTTTCGTCTAACGTTTTTCCAGATGGCATCTAAAACCTGTCTTAGAAACACTGAAATTGTGGGTGACTTATTCTGTACTGGTAATGTAGAGCTTGCATCGAAGTTCCCGTTGCAGATATCTGAAACAAAATTAAAAAAGCAGTTCAATCACTTTCACATCTCTAATATACGTATGTCTGTCGTCAACACGTTCCTAAACCATCCATGCGATTGCGGTGAAATTTTGGTGAGTTGTTCTCCGTACGCCCGCGAAGGTTCCTAGCCACGACACATTGCTGAGGAGATATGACGTCATAAACAATGAGATGCCAGCTCGTGAAAATATCCCCAGGTTTATGCACACGATATTTGAGAGTGAGAGCACCTGCCGACTATTCTCTCTTTCACCCTCTAATGAAATTTTTGTTTTGTTTAGTGCTCTCGTTCAGAAGAAGTGGAGATCCATCCGCTCATGTTACACGAGAGAACTTCTTCGGGTAAAGGGTGACAAAAGTGGTTCAGTTGCAACTACGTAAAAACAGTACATTTATTTTGAACAACTACATTTTCTAGAAACTGCGGTGGAATAATGTACAACAAACTTGGACGAAGAAGACATTGTGAATGAAGAAGAAAATGAATCTTCTCTTTCGTTTCATAATGGACCTACATGTAGGATCTGTCAGCACAGATCTAAAAAAAGAACCAGCAACGATGATGAGCTAATTGAAGTTCTATAGAAAAAGATTGCATCGGAAGACAAATCTCGCACTTTCGATGAAACAGATGAGGGTAAGCTGTTTTTCCTCTCTTTGGTAACAGATTCATAAAGTATCTGCTCAAAAAAAATTAAAACTCCGCGATTGTTTCGTCGCTGCTGCCCGAAAGCCTGTACAGCGAGGATGGCAGCAAGTGGGTTACGGTGGACCCTCCGCTCCTCTGCCACCAGCGTCTGCACTACACTATCCTACACGACGACAGCCTATGCAAATAAGGCGCATGGAACAACATCCTACGCAACAGAAAACACTCTCTCAGCCAGGACTAGTGGATCAACAACCACAAGTTCAATTTTTCCAGACTCAATTTCAACAATGCCCAAATGCAAACGTGCCCTTACAATCTCCTCCATGTGCAGATAGTTCAGTCACATCAAATGAAGCTTCTCATAGTCAAATAAGTGAACCTTTGCTCTTCAATATGTAGGAAATAAATGTTCTTTTTAATGTTCTACTTTTACTGATACTTTGAATCAATCTCCTTTTGATATGATACGATAAATACACTGAACTACAATACACATATTTTTTAAAGGCTCTGAGCACTATGGGACTGAACGTCTATGGTCATCAGTCCCCTAGAACTGAGAACTACTTAAACGTAACTAACCTAAGGACAGCACACAACACCCAGTCATCACGAGGCAGAGAAAATCCCTGACCCCGCCGGGAATCGAACCCGGGAACCCGGGCGCGGGAAGCGAGAATGCTACCGCACGACCACGAGCTACGGACTATTTTTTTTTTTTTAAGTGTTAACCGTTTTCTAAAGTAATTAATATTTCCTAAAGCAAAAACTTGAATGACTTTCAGTAGAGTTTTTCTTCCGTGAGATACACTTTCTCATTTTCGTTTCTTTCCCGGTAATATCAGCCTTTATTAACGACAATAACTCAAAGAAAGACGATTTGGACATTCGTAGGTAATTCAGGGTGTCGTCGAAACATAGACCATAAAAAAGAGTGTAATAGAAGCCTTTAGATTGTCTTTACAAGCATCTCCCTGTCACCTCGCCTTAGTTGTTTTCCGCCACGTTCGCCGGTCACCAGCGGACAGCGAACTGACGACGCGGCGGCAGGACTGTCTGCCCTGCTCCAACGAGCTCCGTGACCGCCTGCTCACAATGGCGAGCGGCGTGGAGGCCAGGCCGTACACCCAGAATGCAAGTGTCCACGTAACGTGTCCCCTGCACCAACTCGCCACTGCTCTCCTGACGTCTCGACAAGTGCTCGGGAGGCAGCTTTTATCTTCACTTCGCAACTTCTGTCAACATGCTTACAAACGAATACTAAATATTCCTTTATGTATAAATATGAGCCGCTCCGTTTGTTTACGTACTCACTCAGCTCTGTAGCAATCGTGGAACACCGCCTTAACCTTTCCTTATTTTACAAACGGTAGCAGAGAAAAGAAAACTTTTAAACACACGTAATACATACACCGAGGTGAGATAAGTCACGGCATAGCGATTTGCGTATGTACAGACGGAGGTCGTATCGCGTACACAGGCTACAAAAGGGCAGTGCGTTGGAGCAGCTGTCATTTGTATTCGGGTGTTTCATGGGAAAAGGTTTCCGACGTGACGATGGGCGCAGGACGGGAATAAACAGACGTTGAACACGGAATGGTAGTCGGAGCTAGATGCGTGGGACATTCCCTTCGGAAATCGTTAAGGAATTCAATATTGCGAGATCCAGAGTGTCTTTTAAGACTGTGCCGAGATTATCAAATTTCAGCCATTGACACTTACTACGGACGACACAATGGCCGACGGCCTTCGCTTACCGGCCGAGAGGAGCGGCGATTCCGCAGAGTTCTCAGTGCTAACAGAGAACCGTCAACGCGTGAAATAACCGCAGAAATCAAAGTGGCACGTACGACCGACGTATCCATGACGACAGTGCTGCGAAATTTGGCGCTAAGGGGCTGTGGCACCCGAGCGACGCGAGTGCCTTTGCTGACAGCAGCGCCTGTCCTCAGATCGTCACTATATCGGTTGGACTCTAGACAACGGGAAAACCGCTCCTCTCGGCCGGTAAGCGAAGGCCGTCGGCCATTGTGTCGTCCGTAGTAAGTGTCAATGGCTGAAATTTGATAATCTCGGCACAGTCTTAAAAGACACTCTGGATCTCGCAATATTGAATTCCTTAACGATTTCCGAAGGGAATGTCCCACGCATCTAGCTCCGACTACCATTCCGTGTTCAACGTCTGTTTATTCCCGTGGTAGGAGCTGATGGTAGGATTCGAGTGTCGCGCAGATCCCAAGAAGCCACGGACCTAAGCTGTCCACAAGCTGGAAATGGGTACGTTCGCTTACTTGGAGACCACTTTCAGCCAAACAGCGGTGCAATTTTTGTAGATGGCAGTGCGCCATGTCACCGTGCCACAATTGTTCGCGATTGGCTCGAAGAACGTTCTGGACAGTTCGACTGAACCGTTCACCTATCCAGATCGCCCGACACGAATGCCATAGACACGCGTGCCCAGGTAGATGCCGTGTTTCTTGACTTCTGCAAGGCGTTTGATACAGTTCCCCACAGTCGTTTCATGAACAAAGTAAGAGCACATGGACTATCAGACCAATTGTGTGATTGGACTGAAGACTTCCTAGATAACAGAACGCAGCATGTCATTCTCAATGGATAGAACTCTTCCGAAGTACGAGTGATTTCAGGTATGCCGCAGGGGTGTCGTAGGACCGTTGCTCCTCACAGTATATATAAATGTCCTTGTGGATAACATCGGAAGTTCACTGAGTCTTTTTGCGGATGATGCTGTGGTGTATCGAGAGGTTGCAACGATGGAAAATTGTACTGAAATGCAGGAGGATCTGCAGCGAATTGACGCATGGTGCAGGGTATGGCAATTGAATCTCAATGTAGACAAGTGTAATGTGCTGCGAATACATAGAAAGAAAGATCCTTTATCATTTAGCTACAATATAGCAGGTCAGCAACTGGAAGCAGTTAATTACATAAATTAACTGGGAGTAGGCATTAGGAATGATTTAAAATGGAATGACCATATAAAATTAATCGTCAGTAAAGCAGATGCCAGAATGAGATTCATTGGAAGAATCCTAAGGAAATGCAATCCGAAAACAAAGGAAGTAGGTTACAGTACGCTTGTTCGCCCACTGCTTGAATACTGCTCACCGGTGTGGGATCCGTACCAGATAGGGTTGATAGAAGAGAGAGAGAAGATTCAACGGAAAGCAGCGCGCTTCGTTACAGGATCATTTAGTAATCGCGAAAGCGTTACGGAGATGATAGGAAAACTCCAGTGGAAGGCTCTGCAAGAGAGACGGTCAGCAGCTCGGTACGGGCTTTTTCTTGAAGTTTCGAGAACATACCTTCACCGAGGAGTCCAGCAGTATATTGCTTCCTCTTACGTATATCTCCCGAAAAGACCATGAGGATAAAATCAGAGAGATTAGAGCCCACACAGAGGCATACCGACAATCTTTCTTTTCACGAACAATACGAGACTGGAATATAAGGCAGAACCGATAGAGGTACTCAAAGTACCCTCTGCCACACACCGTTAGGTGGCTTGCGGAATATGGATGTACATGTAGAATCTCTACATCTTGTACTCGAGCAATTTCTGCGGCCATCTGCAAGCGTTACGTAGAAATGAAAACTTTGACATTAATGCGGAAGGTCTGGAGGCAAGAAAATTATAAATACAAATTTTGATGATATTTATGTTGTACATGTATCTCGAAAACAGGTTAAAGCTCTTTCTTCAGAGCCTCCTACGAGCCTTTGAAGGCAGTGCCACCTTCGAGACGTTCTCCGCCATTTTCTCCCGACGATAAAACGAAACGTCACTGGTACTTGGCAACAGCTACCGACTTCACTCCATAATATTCAAACAGCCTGGAATGTCTCACATTAACGCGAACAGAGAGTCTCCATAATTAAAGTTCCAGTTTCAAAACGCTCTAGAAAGAGAACCATTGCTCACAATGACGTAAAAATTCAAACAGCATATTACTGACACGGGGGAAACGTCACGGAACAAAAAACAAAAAAATTAACGAGAATTGAGAGGAACCTACCCCGGAATTGACATTATATGTTGACTGTCCGTATGTCTCTGTTATCAGAGACTCGTCAGAATACGCACACCGACAGGTGCGCAGTACGCGGCTGTTCCCAGTTTGTGATGGATGGCGCGCTGCTGGTAAAGCTGGTCTACAAGAACAGCGGCTGAGCGCCACTAGCCACTAGCCCGGCAGTACATCTGGACACTCGAGGAAACGGACATTAGTCCAATGTGTGACAAGCGTCTGTAGAGGTTCTTTGGAATTGCAACGCGGCAGAGGGAGGAAAGCGACTGATCGGACCTCTAACGAAGATGTGGCCACCACATCGGTGGAGGGGTGCAGCGGTGCAGGGCAGTGCGCGGCTGCGCAACATCTGCATTGCTGTCCGTACAAAAATCAGCTTCCTGCTGACCTGCCAGCAAGACAAACGTTGGCCGCGGAATTTCTTGCTCGCGTGGGACTGGACAATGAAGGGCAACGACAAATTCTGTGGACAGACGAAGCCCATTTCCACCTCCGAGGACACTGCAGAATATGAACGACAGAAAATCTGCACGCAACCGATGCAACTGCATTCTGCACTGGTGCGGACTGACGGCATCGTTTATCGTAGGGCTGTATTTCTTAGACAAGGTGAGTAAACGCTATGAGAGTGTTGCGCACGAACGTCATTGATACTCTTTCAGCAGCGTTTCTATTCGAGGTGGCGCTCCCCCGCCCATTGCCCAGCCAGTGGAGCGGCTGTCGCAGAGGCATTACGCAAATCCTAGACTTATCGCCCGCCATCTGGCTACAGTCTGGCCGTCCGTGTCACCTGACCTTAACACGTGTGACTTCTCGGCTGTCGGGGTATCCGCAAGGTGTTGTATTCAGTGCCTGAACTGAGGGCACACATTCTGAACGTTATGCTCGACACACTCCGAACATGCTGTTTCTCGATTTCAATCGGTGGCCGAGAACGGTTGCCGGCACGCCTTGCGCCTGCTTCGCGACAGTAAGAAATCCAAGTAATTTTGCTTTTTACGCGGTTTTTGTCCCGGAGGCAATTAAAAACCGATGTTATTTTGCTTGTCATGCGGTTTTTGGTCCCAGGACGTTTGAAACCAATGTCATTTTGCTTTTTAAACTGTTTTTCGCCCCAGGACAATTAGAAAACCAATTCTTGCCATCCGACGTGGTACGACCTCGCCGTGGTGGATGGACTTACCTAACTAACAGTGCCACATTTGTTGACTGCCCAGCCTGAACAGTACGGATGGTGTAATGTGCCACTCAAACCAAAAATGTTTTTGTTACTTTTTTTTTGTTTCGCGGCGATTTCCGGTGCGTCAACAGTATTCTGTTCAAATTTGACTTCATTCTGAGCAGCGGTTCTCTTTCTACAGCATTTTGAAACCAGAAATGGTTCAAAGCCCCACCCAATCTTACCGGGTCATCTGGCTCACGCTCTGAAATGTGGGCGACGGCAGTGTTTCTCCGCCCGGATTACACACTCGTCCGCGACAGAACAGAACTACGTGTACGCGCTTTGTTGGAGAGAGAAAGTTCGTTTCACTGCGGCGATGGCAATTGAGCGTGTGGCGTGAATGCGATGCCGTCACAGCGTCGACCTACCTCCTTGGACGTTCTGAGTTTGTTCGCGTTCAATACACGTACAGACTGCGGAAAGCACGACTTGTTGACTGGGGAAAGGATGAGAAGAGTGAGATGCGGTGAGAAGTGGAAGGGATATCGTCGTTGAGGGGACGGTAGGAGAAAATAGGGGAGAGACTGGAAAAATAGAGGACAGGTGGAGAGGGCACCTGTCTTCAACGGTCCAGCATTTCGCTGGCGCTCTATCTTACGTCAAACAAACCTGTGACCTCCGTTCAATGTGTGCGTCGCACACACTTTATTAGTATTCTAGGATGGATGGCACAAATGCTCTGGAAGCAGGCTGGTCTGCAGACTGACTGCACTTTCCCAGTACCGTACCGAGGAGCCCAAGTCTGCTGCCTGCCTAGCCTACGACGTGCCCATGTCATCGTCATAACGTTACGATAACAGTTCTCACTCCTAGCAGACGGCCCTCCTACATACTCTCAGGATTTCAAAGATATTAGTTGAGCATTCCGGTTGTGCCTACATCAACTTCCTGGCTCTTAGGATTGTGAGCGCCACCGTATCCGCGTGCCGCACACCGTGAAGGATATTCCACAATCATTGTAGAATAACTCTTTCATTACGGACAGCAAAATTTGGCAAATAAGAATATCTTAGAATGCCGAAAGTGTGAAATTTTCGTATTTATTGTAATTTGTTTGCAGCGCTGTTTTGCGGAGGACCTGGCAACATGCAGCCAGCCGTCTCGCCGCTGGGAGCAATCCCTACACCCCAGCCACCGTAGTATTCACGTGTTGTCTTCCCGCGAATTTCCTTTTCCCAGCTACGTACATAGACTTTAACAAGCACAAACTCGTGCGGTAACTGGGACTTCACAGTGAGACAGTACTTGACAGTAACTTATGTCCTAAACAAAGTGAATATGAGTCAGTGAACGGCGAGATTTTTATTTATGCGAAAATTCCGCAGTTAGCGAGTGGCACGTGGTCTTATATTACCCTTCCATGTGACAGACCCACAATTTGTTATACTCAGGCACTTGTACGAGATATGACAGCCCCACAAACTGTTATTCACAGGCTCTTACTCGACTTATGTTATCATTCCATTTATAGCCCCACACACTGTTACACACACGCACTTGTACGAGTAATATTATCATTCCATTTGACAGCCCACAATTTGTCATACACAGACACTTACACGAATTATATTACCATTCCACTTGATAGCCCCACAAACTGTTAGGCACAGACACTTGTACAATTTATAATACCATCCCATTTGATAACCCTACAAACTGTTACACACCGGCAGTTGTATGTATTATATTATCATTCCATTTGATAGACCCAGAAATTGTTATAAACAGACACTTGTATAAGTTTTATCATCACTCCATTTGATAGCCCCACAAACTGTTTCACATGGCACTTGTACAAGTAACTCCAGTTGTGGCTCGCAAGTAGACCACACGGCTATGGGATTTTGTTATCTTTTTATAGTTATGGTACGTGAAGTCAAGAACTCAACTATCGATCCTCCTCCGTTAGATGCAAATCTCAATAATTTTCGAGAAAATCGACGTTGGAGATTTCTGAGGAACTGTAATTCACTAAGCTTGACGGGCTGTAAGGCTGACGCAGTAGCGACATAGAATATTAATGGAGTGCTCAAGGAATCGCTGGTTCTTCTTATTTTATTTTTTCTTCGTCTATGTTGAACACCTGCATCATTGAAATATAAGGCTCATGAAATATATGCTATTTAACACATATCTATTCATAATTCTTTATGAAAAATCGATGTCTTCTTTTTTCTAATTACCCATCGGGCACACTGCAAATATAATTTTTGAACTGCGGATATTTCATAAAAGATCGTTAATAAATTTGTAAGGTTTCTTAATTTTAACAATCTTTACTAACAATAGTTCATAAATTATCGATAATTACCAATTTATTTTGGCATTTTGTATAATACGCAATTAGGAGCAATAAGAGGCATATTTTTCATAAAAAACTGATTAGGTATGCGTTAATTAGCATATATTTGACGAATTTTTTATTTAAATGATGTAGGTATTTGAACTAAACGATAATAATAAAACGAAAAAATGACCATTGCAAGCGTCGAGCTATGGATCCAGTGATTACGGAGCGACAATTCTCCGACGTTACGGAATGAGCTACGTCGACCGACATGAAGAATCGCCTCGGAAATCTTCCAAATCGATTTTCTCGAGAATTTTTGAGAGTTACATCTAGGTCTACATCTAGAATTATACAGTAGTCTGCAAAGTATTGTGAGGTACTTGGGAGAGGGGAAGTTCCACTGCACCAGATAATAGGGGTTCTTGTCGTTCCATTCACGTATGGAGCGCGGCATGATTGATTGTTTGAATGTCTCTGTGTCTGCAGTTATTGTTCTAATCTTATCGTCACGATTCGTATGTGAACGATACGTAGAAGGTTGTAGTATATTCCTACAGTCATAATATAAAATCGGTTCTCGAAAATTTGTTAATGAATTTTCTCGGAGTGAAGTTTGTAGGTGCAGTACTTGTTGATTTCCGATAAGTATTTGAATCAGTCCCACACCTACGCTTATTGGGAAAAAATACGATCATTTGCGGTATCAAGCGAAATTTATAACTGAATTGCGCTGTTTTTGGTATGGAGGATGTAGCCTGTTATCTCGGATGGAGAGTCATTCTCAGATGTAGAAGTAACTTTAGGTGTGGCCCAGGAACGTGTGTTCGGACCCTTGCTGTCCATGTTGTATACGAATGACATCGCAAACAACATTAACAGTAACCACAGAATTTTTGGAGATGATGCAGTTACCTATGATGAAGTACTGTCTGAAAGAAGCTGCATAAATATTCTCTCAAATCTTGGTAGGATTTCAAAGCGATACAAAGACTGGTAACTCGCTTTAAATGTTCGGTAATGTAAAATTGTGCACTTGACAATTACAAACCGAGCCGGCCGAAGTGGCCGTGCGGTTAAAGGCGCTGCAGTCTGGAACCGCAAGACCGCTACGGTCGCAGGTTCGAATCCTGCCTCGGGCATGGATGTTTGTGATGTCCTTAGGTTAGTTAGGTTTAACTAGTTCTAAGTTCTAGGGGACTAATGACCTCAGCAGTTGAGTCCCATAGTGCTCAGAGCTATTTTAAAATTTTTACAAACCGAGAAAACTTAATATCCTATGACTACGACTGTTGGAAGCGGCCAACTCGTACGAATACGTCTACATAGGAGAATGTTTACAAATCGGGTTCTAGAATACTGTTCGAGCGTTTGAGCCTGTATCAAATAGGACTAACAGGAGATCCCGAACGTATACAGAGAAGAGCAGCACGAATGGTGACAGGTTTGTCTGATCCGTTGGTGAGCGTCAGAGGATGAACTGAACTGGAAGACTCTTTGAAGATTGACGTAACTTAAGGTACCGTGAATACAAAAAATCATATTGCCGGGTGGTGGTGTCGTCAGAGGTTTTGTAGCAATAGCATAGTAGGACAGTACGTTACTCGTGTTGGTATTTGCGCATAACGCGCGCCACCTGCGAGTAGGCGAGGCGCGTGGCCGCCTCCCGGCCGACGCACGTGTCTGCGCCGGCGCTGAGGGAGCGCGCTGGAGGGTACGGCAGGGGGGGGGGGGGGGGGGGGAGCTGTCGTTAGCTGCTCCAGAGCAAGTTCTCACATCCGTCAACTGCACGAGCAGCTGTAAGTACAACGTACTCGTTTTGCTGGTGGCATTCCTTTCCTCTAGCGCAAACAAATGTCGACAACAAAAGACACGAACTAACGGAGTGTGACTGGAAACGACGCAGACACCGCGTACGAGCGACACACGCGCCGTCGCCCCACGAACGCGTCTCCCCCCGCGCCCCCAGCCGGCACATCCAGTCCCGACGCAGCCGACGCCCGGGACGGCTCAGCCGACGTCGATGCGGCGTTGTGCAACTTTGGTGACGTCACTTCCTGCTACTTGACGTTGAGGCCAGCCGTCACGATTTCCACACGTGCCGTCCCTTCCCTGCGTGTCACGCTTACACGTGCCCCACAGAACAGACAGCACTCAGATATAAAGGGTGTACATTTTAAGTCGACTAACCAGAATAACTCGAAAAATAAGCTTCACACGAAAAAATGTGTAGGATCCAAAGTTGATTATTTTCGAGAAGGACATCTGCTGGTGCTAAAATTAACCCGCTACTCCAGCCCACTAGGGGTGCAGCGGGAGGCAACATTCAAATTTCAAATGGGAACCCCCATTTTTTATTGCAGAATCAGATTCTAAATAAAAAACTGCGTACATTTTGTCTTAAACATTTGATTTGATTCTTGGTAGTTGGCGCTGTAATTCAAGAAAACCCATTTTCTCATTTTTGCGTCGAAAATGGTTACCGATACATAAAAAATACTTATTTACCGCTGTGGCCTAGCGGTTCTAGGCGCTTCAGTCTGGAACCGCGCGACTGCTACGGTCGCAGGTTCGAATCCTGTGTCGGGCATCGATGTGTGTGATGTACTTAAGTTAGTTAGGTTTAAGTAGTTCTAAGTTCTAGGGGACTAGTGACCTCAGCCGTTAAGTCCCATAGTGCTCACAGCCATTTGAACCATTTTTTTCTTTCCTGGTCATGAGGCCACACAATTTTTAATTATCAAACAAATCATCTGACTAGCTAACTAACGAAACATCCTACCTACTAACGAGTGAACCCATTAACTAAAGAACTAACTGACCCACGAAACTAATAAGGTCAGCCAGATCGCCTGACCGTACCTCGCCAGATTTTTTCTTATGGGGTTATCTAAACGATATCGTTTATCAGGAAACGCCTACCACTCGCGAAAACATGATGCAAAGAATAAGAGGTGCTTGCGCTGCAATTAGAGATGTTATCAAGATGTGTGCAGGGATTTACAAATGGTTCAAATGGCTCTGAGCACTATGGGACTTAACATCTGCGGCCATCAGTCCGCTAGAACTTAGAACTACTTAAACCTAACTAACCTAAGGACATGACACACATCAATGGCCGAGGCAGGATTCGAATCTGCGACCGTAGCAGCCTACAACAGCTCGGCCACCGCGGCCGGCGCAGGGATTTACAGCACGAGTCAATAAATGCATCGAAGTTGTAGGCCATCACTTTGAACATTTGATTTCATAAAAGGGTGAGATGCAAGGGATTTACGAACAACAAGCAGGCCGAAATTGAGACGCGAGGGGACTCACTGGAAACAAGCACCCCGACGTTCATTTACTTGCAAGTATTTACAAATAATGAACAATAAAACGAAACTAATCGTTCTTTTTCAGGACCACCAAATCTTAAACGAGAATACGTTGATCTTTAGTTGGGAGACACCATACTGTATTGTCGTGCTCAGTCGAACAAAGTATTTGGTGGCTTTTACGTACTACAGTGTTTCTAGGCACCAGCATGTTCATTCTCTCGAGAGCGTGTTAGTATTGATACGATATGTTGCATTAAAATGGCGGGAAACGTCATATAAATAATTAAGGAATCCTCGTATTTAGCTGGCCGGGGTGGCCGAGCGGTTCTAGACGCTACAGTCTGATGTGTGTGATGTCCTTAGGATAGTTAGGTTTAAGTAGTTCTAAGTTCTAGGGGACTGATGACCTCAGAATTTAAGTCCCATAGTGCTCAGAGCTACTTGAACATTTTTGAACCTCGCATTTACTGCTAGTTATTTTCGTGTTACAGCTCGTCTGTTCTCAACGTACGCTAAGACAACTATATTTAAAAAAAAAAGTGTCGTTCTTTGGTAGGATTTGTTATAGTTAAAAGGTTGGAATTAAATTGGCAGTTAATAACATATCGCCGATTAAAGCTTTCAGAAGACTGCAACATAAAATACAAGATCGCTCAAACCAGTACTTGAGCGTAGCACAGTTGGTAAATGCACCACTTTATTAAACAGTGGATAGTGGCCTGGTGATTTAGCCTGCCGCTGTACTCCATGGTTTTCCCCCCTTCGCGTTTACTAAAAGGTTCTAGGATTTGCTCATTAAACACAATTATTGTTCGTAAAATTTGATGTTATGTATTATAAGTGCCCTGTCTGTTAGGACTGAGTCTGCTGGATTTTGTGAACTTCTATAAGCTGATGTCTCCACTAACTGGACATAGAACTTTCTTTTCTGTCTCGTTACATGTTCACGAATATTGAAGTTTCGATTTATGTATATTATAGACAGACGGCATGGGTAGCATACTGACAGGGGGGGGGGGGGGGGGGAATGTGTGTCACGGGAATTGCACGCGCGTACAGTTTCGTGAACCAACTGTGTGCTTTGCAAGCCATACGGAGCCGACAACTGCTGCTGGAGAGCACAGCGGCGTCAAGTAACCGGCTGCGTCCCGCGCGCCGCGCCTCGCGACACGACGGATCTCCCGCCCCCGCTCCCCGGCCCCGCCCCCCGGCCCCGCCCGCGCCAGCGTCCACGTGCACGTGCACGTGGTGCCTCGCGGCGACGGCTTCGCGGAGTGTTTGGTCGCTGCTCTGCTGCGACCTCTTACCAACTGTCAAGGGTGTGGCCGCGTTAGGAGTGGATACACGGGAGGGAGGCTGTGCGGGCACACAGCATGTCGGGGCAAGACGACGTTCGGCCTAACATCCCCGTTAGATGGACGCGACACCACCAGCTGTGTTTCGTGAAATGCTACGGAAGCGTTTCTAATTTCATCCCGGACATTGGCGTAAAGTCTCTTCCCTGGGAACTTTACCCCCTCTCCTGCCACGGTCGACTACATATTGGCGGATAAATTTCTTGCAGCACCTCCGAGACGAGAACTAGCGAACACGCAGAAAACACAATAGTGCAAATTAACAATGAAGCTAGTGAACCGATTGATCAGTCAAAGGGTAGACGATCCAGAACGTCGTTTGCTGGATCTCGCGTGCTCAGAATATTCGCACCGAGAAAACTACCTAATGGAAGCAAGCCGGGTAGGGGCCCTAGACGACTTTCACGCGTTTAGCTCGGGCATAGAGAAGTCTAGAGGAGGCCTTTATCTAGCCTTCGATCTCACACAGCAGACGATGATCGTGACAAGCCAAAGTCTGGAACAGTGTGAACGTAAGCCGAGAGACGCTAGAGGACTTGTAAGATTGACACGAAACTGTTAAGCATTAAGGTTGGGCAAGAATATGAGGAAAGCAGCTTACTGCTGTAACATGTGCTGGTGGCTTAATTAGTAAGCCGTGAGCGATAATGCAAACTGTTTTAACTTTGTGAATGTTACTAGAACAGCTCTGCACGATACTGAAAGCTGGACTTATGCACTGGGAGAAATGAAGTGAGAGAACGTGTCTTTTGTAATAGAGTTGCAACAGGTAATTATCTTCTCCTGATACACAAGTAGACGTCAGAGGACCTGTTCTAGAATGCGACCTTTGTCATTTCTAATACGGTACGGCGTCCTCTGTCAGCAATATAAACACGGGTTCTTCCGCGACCCACAAGAGAACGGTATGGAGGCCGCTCTCGGACTTGGAACAGTCGTTACGCTCGGCACACCGCCACTGTCAACGAGACAGTTTGTGAGGAACAGTCATCCAGCTTACGTCGGCTGGACTTCATAGCTAGACACAGAATTAGCTGACGAGCTCTTAGCCTTGGAGCGACACCTGGAGTAGCGTTCCTGTATTTATTTATTCATTTGCTGTTTTCTTTTAGTTTGTTATCTATATAAAAGAATAGACTGAATGTTGCACATGAATTGGCACGAATAAAGCACGTAATATTTTAACACGATTACAAATCTCTTAGTAATAACTAAGCATTATTCTATTTAAGTGGGGGGGGGGGGGGGGGTCTACATAGAATAACTACATTAAAACGTCGTGAACCCATTCTTTGATTTCCATCCCGCTCCCTTGAGATTTACACCGAGCGGCGTACTTGGAAACACTTTGAGCTTGTCGCCCAGCCGCTGTCCAAGTGCCACAAGCAGGCCGCTCTACTTTCTCCCGTCAGCTGTTTCGACTGAGGTAAGATTCCCTGTCTTATGTAAGGTCTGCCTCTACCTCCCTCTCGGGACGCGAAAGTTTCGTGGTACTTTGCTGTAACTAAGTGACGTCTGAATAACATGTAAGCGACTTCGTTCCAAAACATTCGGTTAGCAGCCGGCCGTTGTGGCCGAGCGGTACTAGGCGCTCGAGTCCGCAACTGCGCTACTGCTACTGTCGCACGTTCGAATCCTGGCTCGGGCACGGATGTCTGTCACGTTTAGGTTTAAGTAGTTGTAAGTCTAGGGGACTGATGACCTCAGATGTTTAAAGTCCCATAGTGCTTAGAGCCATTTGAACCATTCGGTTAGTAACGAGCCGACGGTGTAAGCGCAATATGAACACCTTTCAGAAAATCAAGCTCGGCGCACCTGAAACCCACAGTGCGTCTATTGCACTCGAATCGAATCCTCCGAAGGGTGACGAGGAAACGAATACACATCTCTTTATTTCGGCGAAACAGTTTATCGGTGAAGATGGCACGAACTTCCGACAGTGGCACCGTTCAGACCGCTACAAGGACTTACTTTCAAATCGATTTTTAATCCGTAATTGTTTAGTCGTGTGTGACGAGGAAGTAGTTACATTACTTAATTTCCCTCGCCTCGATACCTGTATGTCGCTGACTAGCGAGCTGTTTCGGCAGCCATTTTATGAGCCCGTGAGGAGTGCTGGTCCACGAGGAAACACTAACGCGGTGCCGCGCGTCGCCTTCACCGTCCCGAGTTACGCCAGCGAAAAGCGAGCGCAGAATCACAGAGCAGACAAACTTGTGTCAGACGACGCACGTTAGCGGAGCCTCACGCGCGGCCCCTCGCAGTTTACAGCTCGCCGAAGGGAGCATTAATGATGCCACGATTTCTCCGGAACTGGGGCTGACGAGGCAATGAACCATACTGGCAACTCACAGAGTACCGTCTGTAGCACAGCGAGCGAATACTGGGTGACGAAACCTGCGAGTGGTCCACTCGCGCTACAGGTGCAGCAGCGCGAGGCGGCGCTCGTGCTCACCTCCGCACACTTCACGGACGCTGTACAGCCCGCATTGCCAAAACAGTCTATAAGTACACTACCTCTTCCGAGATAACAGTCTCCGCCGTCCGCGAAGTGAAGAAGAATTTAGGCGCGAGCGACGTTTCGCACGAGAAGTACCGCTGCACTCTGTGGGCGCCCCCGTGTTACTGGGGCGAGGGGCGGGCTGCCTGCCCGGTCGCCACGGGGCGCGTGCCACCGCCGCCTCGTCAAAAGTATCGATCCGGCGACGAGCCGCGGCCCTCCTAAAGCCGTCGGCACACGGACCCTTCTGCCGAACCTTAACGTTGAGCGTGCCAAGTTCAACGTGCTGCTGAACGCACACGAACGACGCGACTTGTGCATGCGGTACGTGGGCCGCAACGTGGTATACGCTATCGCAACGCACTCCAGCGGCAGTTGAGGGATGTTCCTAGTTCGTAATGATCACCGTTTACTCAACGGGCGCGCGTAAAATTCGCACGTCAGCTGTATTAAAACGCACATTTCCTCCATCGTCCACGAAAAGGAAAGTACCATATCCAATCAATAAGCACACAGGGTTATAACAGTTCCATTACAAACAGCGCGGGACAAATTTGGAATACTTCTCCGCATACGATAAACATTATTTCATCATGCCCACATTTTAGTAAAACCCCAACGTCAGTCTTACTTGATCACTGTTCCTACCCAGTAGCATAATCTTTGCAAGATTTGAATTGTTGTTGTTATGGTCTTCAGTCCTGAGACTGGTTTGATGCAGCTCTCCATGCTACTCTATCCTGTGCAACCTTCTTCATCTCCCAGTACCTACTGCAGCCTACATCCTTCTGAATCTGCTTCGTGTATTCATCTCTTGGTCTCCCTCTACGATTTTTACCCTCCATGCTGCCCTCCAATACTAAATTGGTGATCCCTTGATGCCTCAGAACATGTCCTGCTAACCGATCCCTTCTTCTTGTCAAGTTGTGCCACAAACTCCTCTTCTCCCCAATCCTGTTTAATACTTCCTCATTAGTTACGTGATTTACCCATCTAACCTTTAGCATTCTTCTGTAGCACCACATTTCGAAGGCTTCTATTCTCTTCTTGTCCAAACTATTTATCGTCCATGTTTCACTTCCATACATGGCTACACTCCATATAAATACTTTCAGAAACGGCTTCCTGACATTTAAATATATACTCGATGTTAACAAATTTTTCTTCTTTAGAAACGCTTTCCTTGCCATTGCTAGTCTACATTTTACAGGGTGTTTCAAAAATGACCGGTATATTTGAAACGGCAATAAAAACTAAACGAGCAGCGATGGAATTACACCGTTTGTTGCAATATGCTTGGGACAACAGTACATTTTCAGGCGGACAAACTTTCGAAATTACAGTAGTTACAATTTTCAACAACAGATGGCGCTGCAAGTGATGTGAAAGATATAGAAGACAACGCAGTCTGTGGGTGCGCCATTCTGTACGTCGTCTTTCTGCTGTAAGCGTGTGCTGTTCACAACGTGCAAGTGTGCTGTAGACAACATGGTTTATTCCTTAGAACAGAGCATTTTTTTGGTGTTGGAATTCCACCGCCTAGAACACAGTGTTGTTGCAACAAGACGAAGTTTTCAACAGAGGTTTAATGTAACCAAAGGACCGAAAAGCGATACAATAAAGGATCTGTTTGAAAAATTTCAACGGACTGGGAACGTGACGGATGTACGTGCTGGAAAGGTAGGGCGACCGCGTACGGCAACCACAGAGGGCAACGCGCAGCTAGTGCAGCAGGTGATCCAACAGCGGCCTCGGGTTTCCGTTCGCCGTGTTGCAGCTGCGGTCCAAATGACGCCAACGTCCACGTATCGTCTCATGCGCCAGAGTTTACACCTCTATCCGTACAAAATTCAAACGCGGCAACCCCTCAGCGCCGCTACCATTGCTGCACGAGAGACATTCGCTAACGATATAGTGCACAGGATTGATGACGGCGATATGCATGTGGGCAGCATTTGGTTTACTGACGAAGCTTATTTTTACCTGGACGGCTTCGTCAATAAACAGAACTGGCGCATATGGGGAACCGAAAAGCCCCATGTTGCAGTCCCATCGTCCCTGCATCCTCAAGAAGTACTGGTCTGGGCCGCCATTTCTTCCAAAGGAATCATTGGCCCATTTTTCAGATCCGAAACGATTACTGCATCACGCTATCTGGACATTCTTCGTGAATTTGTGGCGGTACAAACTGCCTTAGACGACACTGCGAACACCTCGTGGTTTATGCAAGATGGTGCCCGGCCACATCGCACGGCCGACGTCTTTAATTTCCTGAATGAATATTTCGATGATCGTGTGATTGCTTTGGGTTATCCGAAACATACAGGAGGCGGCGTGGATTGGCCTCCCTATTCGCCAGACATGAACCCCTGTGACTTCTTTCTGTGGGGACACTTGAAAGACCAGGTGTACCGCCAGAATCCAGAAACAATTGAACAGCTGAAGCAGTACATCTCATCTGCATGTGAAGCCATTCCGCCAGACACGTTGTCAAAGGTTTCGGGTAATTTCATTCAGAGACTACGCCATATTATTGCTACGCATGGTGG